>NC_139218.1:392147514-393474361 GCF_055691185.1 Crinia signifera
ACAGTCGCCCAGTGTGCACCCAGCATTAGACAATACAGCAATATAAACCTGCATGGAATAGACATAAGAATATCCTTACAGAGAAGTCCATGCGGTACACACCACACAGCCCACGTGCGCTCGCGGCTCATTATCAGGGTGTCACATTTATCTGGCACTAGGTAATCACTGTGCAGCACGTTGTCTGGAGCACATGGCAGCGCTGATCTCATGAGCCACAGCCTTTATTACAGACTGACTCAGCATGTATAATACATGGCCACTGTCTGAGCGAGTGCATTCAAGTGGCAAAACTCCCCCGATCAGTGCACCATTACTGCTGGGCTCAATCAATAATGCAGAAGAGCGGATTGTGGCTCTCAGACTCTAGTACATCACCTCTCCCTAGAGACTTAACATATCGGGCCTCCAGGGGGACGCAAGTGGTGAACTACATTCAGCAGAAGAGGGAGGACACCTGTAATGTGCTGAGGTGAGGGGGAGGCTCTCCCTGCCCTGCTGAGCTCCCATAACTGGAGTAATAACAGGGATATCCCCTATATAGCTACTAGAAACCCATCCGCTCAGTACTGCACTCCCACACCTCCAGGGCCGGATTATATCTAGGGCCCCCTGTGGTTGGCTTGTATTTTTTTTTTTAAGCTAATGGTTTTGTGCATGGCAGTGGGGTAGTGCTGCAGATTCACCTATCTGCCAATCTGACAATGATTAATGGTGCTGAGCATCGGGAGCCAAGTGTGCAGTGCATTACTGGGAGTTGACTAACCCATCGTAACCCTGCTCTGCCGTAATATAACCTTCCTGCTGCTGCCTCTTGCTGCACTGCCGCAACCCAACCTTCCTGCTACTGCCTAACCCTGCACTGCTGCAACCCAACCCTCTCCTCCCCAGCATAACCCTGCACTGCTGCAACCCAACCCTCTCCTCCCCAGCATAACCCTGCACTGCTGCAACCCAACCCTCTCCTCTCCAGCATAACCCTGCACTGCTGCAACCTAACCTTCCTGCTACTGCCTAACCCTGCACTGCCGCATCCTAACCCTCTCCTCCCCACCATAACCCTGCACTGCCGTAACCTAACCTTCCTGCTACTGCCTAACCCTGCACTGCCGTAACCTAACCTTCCTGCTACTGTCTGACACTGCACTGCTGCAACCCAACCCTCTCCTCCCCAGCATAACCCTGCACTGCTGCAACCTAACCTTCCTGCTACTGACTAACACTGCACTGCTGCAACCTAACCCTCTCCTCCCCAGCATAACCCTGCACTGCTACAACCTAACCCTCTCCTCCCAGCATAACCCTGCACTGCTGCAACCTAACCCTCTCCTCCCAGCATAACCCTGCACTGCTGCAACCTAACCCTCTCCTCCCAGCATAACCCTGCACTGCTGCAACCTAACCCTATGCTCCCCACCATAACCCTGCACTGCTGCAACCTAACCTTCCTGCTACTGCCTGACACTGCACTGCCGCAACCCAACCCTCTCCTCCCCAGCATAACCCTGCACTGCTGCAACCTAACCTTCCTGATACTGCCTAACACTGCACTGCCGCAACCTAACCCTCTACTCCACATCATAACCCTGCACTGCTGCAACCTAACCCTCTCCTCCCCAGCATAACCCTGCACTGCTGCAACCTAATTCTTTCCTCCCCAGCATAACCCTGCACTGCTGCAACCTAACCCTCTCCTCCCCAGCATAACCCTGCACTGCTGCAACATAACCTTCCTGCTACTGCCTAACACTACACTGCCGCAACCAAACCCTCTCCTCCCCAGCATAACCCTGCACTGCTGCAACCTAACCTTCCTGCTACTGCCTAACACTGCACTGCCGCAACCTAACCCTCTCCTCCACCTCATAACCCTGCACTGCCGCAACCTAACCCTCTCCTCCCCAGCATAACCCTGCACTGCTGCAACCTAACCTTCCTGCTACTGCCTAACACTGCACTGCCGCAACCTAACCCTCTCCTCCCCAGCATAACCCTGTACTGCTGCAACCTAATCTTCCTGCTACTGCCTAACACTACACTGCCGCAACCTAACCCTCTCCTCCCAGCATAACCCTGCACTGCTGCAACCTAACCCTCTCCTCCCCAGCATAACCCTGCACTGCCGCAACCAAACCCTCTCCTCCCCAGCATAACCCTGCACTGCTGCAACCTAACCCTCTCCTCCCCAGCATAACCCTGCACTGCTGCAACCTAACCTTCCTGCTACTGCCTAACACTACACTTCCGCAACCTAACCCTCTTCTCCCAGCATAACCCTGCACTGCTGCAACCTAACCCTCTCCTCCCCAGCATAACCCTGCACTGCCGCAACCAAACCCTCTCCTCCCCAGCATAACCCTGCACTGCTGCAACCTAACCCTCTCCTCCCCAGCATAACCCTGCACTGCTGCAACCTAACCTTCCTGCTACTGCCTAACACTACACTGCCGCAACCTAACCCTCTCCTCCCAGCATAACCCTGCACTGCTGCAACCTAACCCTCTCCTCCCCAGCATAACCCTGCACTGCCGCAACCAAACCCTCTCCTCCCCAGCATAACCCTGCACTGCTGCAACCTAACTCTCTCCTCCCTCTTTCTTGCTGCTGCCTAACACTGCACTGCCGCATAATAACCCTCCTGCTACTGCCAAACCC
This sequence comes from Crinia signifera, assembly GCF_055691185.1. Taxonomy (NCBI): domain Eukaryota; kingdom Metazoa; phylum Chordata; class Amphibia; order Anura; family Myobatrachidae; genus Crinia; species Crinia signifera. The sequence continues at coordinate 392,150,170 of NC_139218.1, forward strand.
TGAACTGCCGCAACCCAACCCTCCTGCTACTGCCTAACCCTGCAATGCCTTAACCCAGTGGTGGCCAACCTGTGGCTCTTGAGCCTCATGCGGCTCTTCCCCTTGTAAAGTGTGGCTCCTGCTCCCACTGCTGCCCGCCGCCCACCGTCTGTCCCAGTCCCCCCTGCTGCCGGTTCCCTGAATCCCTTCTCCTTCTGAGGGGAGGAGAGCATCTCTCCTACCCCTTACTGTGCATCCTTGTGACTGGGCCGTCCGCCAATCAGAGCTCGTGGGCCAGCAGCCAATCAGGAGCCGGCCAGTGAGCTTTGATTGGTGGGCGGCCCAGTCACAGGGAAGGGAGGGGGAAGGAGACGCGCGGTGTGCTGTGCTCTCCTCCCATCGGTGACATGACAGGAGGACTGCAGGGGGACACCAGACTGTCCTCTCCCCGCCTGGCAGCAGCAGCAACAACGGTGAGTGCTGCTGCTGGGAAATTTGCACTGTGGGGGCATAGCAGTTTGTGGCACTGAGGGGGCATAGCAGTTTGTGGCACTGTGGGGGCAATAGCAGTTTGTGGCACTGTGGGGGCAATAGCAGTTTGTGGCACTGTGGGGGCATACCAGCTTTTTGGCACTGTGGGGGCATACCCAGCACTGTGTGGTGCATACCTGGCACCGTTGGGGGCATATGTGTATCTGGCACTATTGGGGGCATATGTATATATGGCACTGCACTATTGGAGGCATATTTGTATCACACCCACCCAAGGGGTCAAAATAGGCTACGCCCCTTTTTTGGCGCATGCGCCTTCGGCGCGCGCATGATGTCGGCTCTTTAGCTTGACTACCAATATTTTCGGCTCTTTACCACTGACCGGTTGGCCATCCCTGCCTTAACCCAACCTTCCTGCTACTGCCTAACTCTGTCCCTCCTTTAACATTGCTTAGCTTTCCTCCTAATTCCTGCCTACAACCTAACCCAAACCCTCCCCCTGGTGCCTAACCATAGCCCTCCCTTCCCTTAGCCCAATGTTAAACCTGCACTACTGCAGCCTAACCCCATCACTCCGGCCCCTGCAGAATGCAAACATTGCACAAGTCAACATTCTGCAGATGTCATGTTGACATTTCAACCATGTAAACATACAGTAATAACACATGGCACTGAACATCTTTCTTTTGTGCATTTTGTTCTGTATACAGTATTAGGATTTCCCACGTCTGCTTGTTTTCTGCCAACAAAACGTAATGAATGTCCAGAAACCCAAATGATGTTCTGCTTGTTGTGACCTGAAAAACAATAAAAAAAGAATAGAAATGATAGGAACAACATGAATATTTTTCCAATAGATTCTATGCCTGCATCCTTTGTTTGAGCCCCAACGGGAAGAATTCATGGCAGCCCCTGTCCCAAAAGAGAGAGGCCCACAATCCTTCTGCTGCCTAACACTGCACTGCCGCATAATAACCCTCCTGCTACTGCCAAACCCTGAACTGCCGCAACCCAACCCTCCTGCTACTGCCTAACCCTGCAATGCCTAGCTGGTCTAACTGTCGTACCTCATTGGCGTAGTGCATCGGCCCAGTGGACCATTGGAGTATAGTCTGCCGGAAACCTCTATGGATCTTTGAAACCAAAAAAGCTTCCTATACAATGTCCTACTTGGGTTTCCAGGTTCACTAATCCTAAAGTCACCATAAGAGATGAAGATAGATTAAAGTTACTCTAGATGATGAAGAAACCCTTTCAGGTCTTGGATTTCAGGTTTTCCTGACAATGGAAGTTCAACCTTTTCTCCAGCCTTGGTGGTCTTCAAAAAACAAAAACAAAAAAAAACTTTGGCCACTGGCCTAACAACTGTTGGCAACAGGATAAACCTTGGTGCCAGTTCCAAAACCTGGTCGATCTGTGATTTAAGGAAAGCTCCAGAAACTTGGTGTCTAACTTGTAGACCTGGAACTTCTGCAGTCCTTAACCAGGCGTTTTATCTTCTTCATGGTAAAACCAAGCAAGAGGTAATATACCAGTATAAAGCACCAGAGCCATTGACATTTCTCTGTGCGGAGCTTCTATGTTCTCTCCTTGTCACATGTTGCACGCCCATAGATGTCCCCATTTTGACATCCATGCCAATTTTACTAGGTGGACAACATCAAGAATGCCCAGGAAGGACCATGAGAGGTGAGTACAATAGGGAGCATAGTGGCAGGGAATGCTGGGATTTCTAGTTCTACTACCGCTGGAGAACCACAGGCCAGATGACCCAACTTTGCAGGATAGATTCATTTGTTTTCTTCCTCTATGCAACTATTGTGCTCTAATCAAGAGACTCGGAACCGTTCAGCTTGGAGACTAATTAAGCGTTTGTGTTTCTTGCAGGCATTTCCTGTTTCGCCGGCCCCCGGCCGTATTATGGCCCTTATTCTGATTGACGCGGACTTTACCGCGTACTTACGGATCGCGTCTTTATGGCGTCTGCGCATGCGTGGAGAACGCTACGCGCATGTGCCACGCCTTGACTCGGTACCAGTTCGGGCAAATCCCGTCCAAAACTGTTCACCGCTATCAGTCGGGAAATAGGGGCGTATTATGGGCGTCATGCGGAATGACACATGGGCGTAGTTTCAAAGTGGGCAAAACGGGGCGGAAACATGGGCGGACACGGGGGAGTACACTTATGTTGGGGGGCGTACATTCGGAAACCACTCCGAATGCACGCGATCAAAAAGGGCAGAAATGTGCGGTGTCCACAAGTGTACTATTGCTTTGCGGACACCACTCGTTCATGCGGTAGGCGAACGTACGCCTAATGACTACAAGCATTAACACCTGAACCCAATAGAATCGACTCCTTTACTCATTACTCACTAATAGGACGCTTGTCAGTGCTTTAATTGAAACCATTGCACTTCAATTGCTGTAAGGGTTAATGTGTGCAATGCATGTGTTAGGCATGCTTGTAAGGATATATTGGAATCTAATTGATTCCAATTCCAAATAAGCATTTTTTTATCAGGATAGGTAATTGAATAAGTGGGTCATGTGATGTATAGCAGAAGATACTTCATAGTGGGTTGTTTGGCGTAAATACTCCGCTTACGTGCGGTAGCACCGCTTGGCTCCCGTTCGGATGCGGTATTCCCGAGCATACTCTGTAATACTCTGTAATACCGTGCCGAATCGGAGTGTTTCTCCCGCACACGCATGCTTTGTATGTCGTCCGTAAACACGCCCTGTTCTTAAAGAGTGAGTCCGTCCGAATGCGGAGGACCCGTGGGCGTTTCTACGGACGATGGCCGCACGCGGCAAAACACCGTGGCGTGCGGACCGCACCGTAAGAATGCGGGAATATCCGCACCGATCAGAATAAGGGCCTATGTCTGCTGACATTTTCATCAACGTTTAAGTGTAATCAAAATTCATCGGATGAATAGGAACCGGCCATCTCTGATGTAACTGGGAGACGGCTTAGGCTGGGACTCAGTCATGCGCGATGCCTAACCATGTACAGTAATGTTGTACTGCACAAAGAGCGGGAGATGTTTTCAGCTTGTGTTTTTGTAAAGATGTTTAATAGAACATGTTATAAATTTTTTAGCACATTACATACACTCCCTGGCAGAGGCTTCACTGGGATTTGTTTGGACACTGGGCATTGGTGGCAAAATGTGGATCTATAGTTGGAATTAATGCAGCATGTTTGAAAATGTGACAGTTAGTAATAAGTACACCTGTACAGCAGCTAGGTGGCCTTGGAAATGTGACAGTTAGTAATAAGTACACCTGTGCAGCAGCTAGGTGGCCTTGGAAATGGGACAGTTAGTATCAAGAACACCTGTGCACTAGTTAGGTGGTCTAGGAAATGTGACAGTTATTAATAACTACACCTGTGCACCAGCTAGGTGGCCTTGGAAATGTGACAGTTAGTAATAAGTACACCCGTGCACCAGCTAGGTGGTCGGGGAAATGGTACAGTTAGTAATAAGTACACCCGTGCACCAGCTAGGTGGTCTGGGAAATGGGACAGTTAGTAATAAGTACACCCGTGCACCAGCTAGGTGGTCTGGGAAATGGGACAGTTAGTAATAAGTACACCTGTGCACCAGTTAGGTGGTCTGGTAAATGTGACAGTTATTAATAACTACACCCGTGCACCAGCTAGGTGGTCTGGGAAATGGGACAGTTAGTAATAAGTACACCCATGCACCAGCTAGGTGGTCTGGGAAATGTGACAGTTATTAATAACTACACCTGTGCACCAGCTAGGTGGCCTTGGAAATGTGACAGTTAGTAATAAGTACACCTGTGCAGCAGCTAGGTGGCCTCGGAAATGGGACAGTTAGTAATAAGTACACCTGTGCAGCAGCTAGGTGGCCTCGGAAATGGGACAGTTAGTAATAAGTACACCTGTGCACTAGTTAGGTGGTCTGGGAAATGTGACAGTTATTAATAACTACACCTGTGCACCAGCTAGGTGGCCTTAGAAATGTGACAGTTAGTAATAAGTACACCTGTGCACCAGCTAGGTGGTCTGGGAAATGGAACAGTTAGTAATAAGTACACCCGTGCAGCAGCTAGGTGGTCTGGGAAATGTTGTCTGATAGTAGATCTTGAGGACCGGTTTGGCCAGTACTGATTTAAAGTCTTCTATCCTCAATCAGTAACTACAGCCTTCAAACATCTACATCTTTATTGACACATTTACAATTTACGTAACATTTAGTTGCTTTACTTTCATTACTTTACCTTGGAGTAAGCGTCTTTACCTTGTCTGACTTTGTGATGATAAAAGATAAAGCAGACACACTACAGCTTTTATTGGAGCCATTTATCTGCTGTGGTTTAGAGTTTGCTACTTCCATGAGCTGCTGCTTAAACACGTTAACCGCAGAAGCTGTACGCTGAGCACTCAGAGAAGAACCCTGCACACCGCTGCAGTCTCAGAGACCTCGCATAGTACATTGCACACTGCGGGGTCACCACCTCTGTCTGTTAAATGGAGAGGGTACAGGTACATAGGCAGTGGTCAGCAGCCGGCGGGACATGGGAAGATGGAGGCAGAGGGTGACTCAGAGAGGAGACTGGTGCGCAGCGCCCAAATTAAAAACATGTGGGATCCGATGTTGCCTTTTTCACCTCGTTTTTGGGATTTGAACAACATGGATTTGATAACAAGGAGATGCAGAATCCATCCCCGCTCATATTCATCAAGTTTGGGTTGGTTAAGTTTCCAGGAAATCATGACGCCCATCTCTACTGCACACTAATATCACAATCATCATGATTGGCAGCAGCCACAGCACTAGTACTTGGTTGCTGCTCCTGCTCTTCTATCAACTGACTGTTTTTTTTATAAAAAAAATTTTTTTTTACACACTATTGCAAATAACTGCACTTACATAATTACTAGTTACCATCCCATCAAAATGATGGATCAACAAAACAATATTGTCAGCGCCGGGGGCTGTGCATACCCGAATGTAGACGTTTTGCCTAATTTTGGAACTCAAGCCAGGGCTCATATTCTTTCAGATAATAAAAGATTGGATGGACTCACACAGGACCCCTCTATCTCATCAGCTTTTTTGCTCATGGGACACCTGTAGTCTGCATGTACCTATCTCTGGAAACATGGGACATGTGCAGTATTTTCTGTGATCCCTGCGGTGCTGGTGGGGAGGTAAGTAATTGGGATGGGTGCATGCAGGGTGTACGGTGCGGGCCCCTCTGGACTTGAGACCGGCAGTGGTATCACAGATGATCCAGTACTGTGTAAAGGAACCTCACCCTCATATTTCCATCAGAAATACGTCTTTGATAGTTGTTAGGCGGGTACTTGCTCTGGCGGCGCTTGGGAATTCTGAGTGACCTGCGCGCAGTAGACAGCCATACAGACCCCCGTACAGCCATTAGTCTCTATTTTGGCTGGGTGAATACAGGACTACAAGACAATTCCCAACTGGCTCCTCTCCAGTCGGTCCTTAACGCTGCAGCCAGGCTTATCGTCCTCTCTTGACTGTCCACTTCTGCCACTCCCCTTCAACAAAATCTGCACTGGCTCCCATTCCCTACAGAATCCTCTTCACACTCCTCATACTCACATACAGGGCCGTCTCTAATTCCATTGCTCCATATATCTCCAACCTCATCTCCATTCATACACCCTCTACGGTCGGCTGACGACTGTCGTCTCTCCTCCACCCTGATCACGGCTTCCCATGCTAGAGTACAGGACTTTGCCCGTGCTGCACCCCTTCTTGGAACTCACTCCCTCGCTCCATTAGACTCTCCCCGACCTTGCAAAGCTTCAAACGGGCACTGAAAACTCACCTATTCATCAAAGCGTACCCTTCCACTGCATAACCTAGTGCGGAGTCTAGTGGCTAAGATCAAGTGTAGTATCTATTCTTATAAGTGGGTATGGACTGGCCTCTGGCAGAGAATAGAGAAAGGCTGGACTGAGTAGCTGCTCTGATGGGCAGAGGGTGTGGTACCCCTCCTTTTTGCCTGGGAGTGATGAAAAGTCTGGCTGAGTACCTTCACCTCTGCCAGTAGTAGGAGGTGTTGTTTCCATAAACCCACTGGTGAGAGGGGGGGGGGGGGGAGAAACACTGGGCCTAGTAGTTTGGCTCTCTTGATGGGGTTCGTAGCCCCCGAAGGATGAGACAGCGAAAGGCTCAGTCTAGTATCCATTCCCAAGGAGCGGAGAAAGGCTGGGACTGAGTAGATGGCTCCTGTTCCAGAGGTTCGTAGCCTCTGATGGGGAGACTGCGAAAGGCCCAACTTAGTACCTTAACCTTGGGATCGGGGAAACACTGAGACTGAGTAGATTGCTCTTCCGAGGGGGCCGCAACCCCTAAGGGAGTCTTTCGAAAAGCCCAGTGGAGTACCCATTGCCATGCCAGGGGCTGGAAAGTGCCCTACGATGGGAGCAGAGAAACACTTGGTCGGACGCTGATCGGTCGGCTGCCTGGAGTCTGAGGCTGCACTGTGCCCCCGGGGAAACTCGGGGGTGCTGAACCTGCACGGGTGATCCCAAAAATCACCTTGCACAAGTAAGCACTTGCACTGGGCACTTCCCCTCTTCCCCTCCTTTTGGATGGGGTAGGACAATTTTTCACACCCCCACCCCGGCCTTCTGGCTGGGGTCCTCTTTATTATTTATTTCTCTTCTTCTCCACGTTCGTGCACTTTTCACGTTTTCTGTTGTGTGTCACTGTTTTTTTGGGTTGTGTGGTTGACCCTTATGGGCCTACCATTCCCCAATGTGCCGAAGCTCTCGCCTTTTGGGGAGAGCTTCGGTCCCCTCGAGGGTGACCCCGAGCCGCAAGGTGGAGGGAAGCCTAATGCGGGTTTCTCCAAACCTTTGGGTGCGGAGGACCCACCGTCCTCACCCTTCCGAGGGTTAAGCAAAGAGGGTCTCTCTAAGCTTCGGCGAAGAGGACCCACCGATCCCTATTTTCCCCTTCTCGGCCTTATGGTTGAGAGGGGTTAGGGGAAAAACGGGGCCCTTCTCCTTTGGGAGAGGGTCCTTCGATCGCACGGCCCCCTATGCACGTGTTTAGGCACAGCACTGGTGGTGGGAGCACACCTCGGGCTCCCTGAGTTTCTTCAAAAACCTAGTGCGGAGTCTAGTCCTTCGACCCCCTGCCTCATGCCATGACCATCTCTGCCCGCTTACATTCTGCTATCAAGCCACCTCCAATCTGTTTGCAAATTATGTAATCTGTCTGTCTCCCCTTCCTACTAGATTGTAAACTCCTCAGAGCAGGGCCCTCTTCCATCCTGTTGTTAAAGCCCACTTCTCTTTACATGTCACTCACAGCTCTCCTATACTCCAACACTCAGCAACCATCCTTGTCCACATACTCATCTCCATCGTTGGCCACCAGCCCCTAGTAGTACGTTGATCACATCCTCACTATTTACATTTAAGCTGTAATATGTATTGAATTGTGGCGCTCTTTACTCTATTTTTGTTATTTATTCAGAGTAATGTTAAGTTTTGTCTCCCTGTACTGCCCCTTTGTATGGTGCTGCGAAACACTTGTGGTGCCCTATAAATAAAATAATAATAATAATAATACATCCTAGCACAGTTCGGATCAGTAATTCATGCAGTAGGTGTGGCGCCCCCTGCTGCGTTATCATATTAGTGCGATAGCCACGCCAACCACATCTGTATGAGGGCCAAGTGTTGTTGTGGTGCAAGTACCAATGAACTAATAGTGCCCATGGCGCTGGGGCATAGTCAGTGGCTACGGCTGCCAGACAAGGTGGCACTGCAGCCCTGTCCAGCTGTCCCACTATACAAGGTATCACTGAAGTAATCACCAGGCCTACAATTATTGGTTGGCCAGTTTGAGGGCACTAACCACCATGCTTCAGGAGCCTGTTTATCAGTGTGTAATGTACTCTGGTTCTTGTTGCTGTCTGTAGACGTCTGAGCAGCAGATGCACCAATTATACAGAGACCTGATGTATTGTAGGGAGCCGACATATTTCCTCCTGCCACAGAAACACAATTACTGAAATGAAGTGCGCTCTCATTTAATTTGCCAGTGTATCTGGCTGCATCAGACCGCGCGGTAATCACATTACTTCTTACCGGGCTACGTATTTGTAGAAAGACTTATTCATTGACCCCTTCAAAGCTCTCCTGTATGGCTACGCGGCGGTACAGCAGCCGCAGCAGCAGCAGGCCTCAGCTACACAGATGCAGGGCCGCGCGTCATGTGGTCTGCAGAACCAAGCATAGACGGCATGGGGGTATGGGTGGCATCCGGGCAATAAGTCAATGTCTAGATCCGCAGTCAAGAGGTTGAACGTTATATGGACATCCTACACATGGTCAAATGGTCGACATAGCAATGGTCGATACATTAAAGGTTGACGTGAGTTGTTTTTTTTTTGTCATACTGTACCACCCACGTGTGCGGTAACCGAGCGAGGCGGTAACCCCCCAAAGCAACCAGCAGTGTAGAATTTTTTTTTAATTGTACCGGCGCTGGCTGAAAAACACACTTGAGACGGTATAACAATTGACAATTGTACTGCTTAGACCACAAATAATAAAGGAATATATAGTTAAATGTAATACAATACAATTTTATTCAAAATGTAATTATTAAAATTGAAGAGATGACTAATTGTGGGACTCAGTCTCTCCATAAACTTAGTGGTATATTGAATAGTAAGTCATAACCAGCTGAATAAGGGGTATACAGGGCCGGTGCAAGGCACCAGAGCGCCCCAGGCAAGTCGGAGTGGGGGCGCCCTGGTGTCTGCCGCCCGGGCAGGGGCGGATTGGGGACTAAAAGTGGCCCTGGAAAATTTCTGAAAGTGGCCTCATGTGGGTGGCAACAAATCAATAAAGGTCGGAGCCAACATAACAGTAGGCAGGATTATTACATCACCATACTTAGATACATCGTTGACAGGCAAAACTAATGCCACATTTTCATAAAATAGGGACAACAGGGATAGTGCGCGCCGCAGGCGCGCGCCGAAAATCCACACTGTAAATCCTATTATGTGTCACACACCCATTACATAGTATACCACATGCAACGATGGTCTGCCAGGCTTGCTGGTGCCGGGCCCCCGGCCCCCCCAACTAACGACTACACTATGGCACTATGGCTAGTGCCGTACAAGAACCGTTGTTAGTGTTACCTATGATTTTAATGCTAGTCCACAAAGCAACTTACTGCTTTGTGGGAGATCCTGTAGAGAGGCAAGGAGAGCGCAGAGAGAGAGAGAGAAGGAGAGCGCAGAGAGAGAGAGAGAAGGAGAGCGCAGAGAGAGAGAGACAGAAGGAGAGCACAGAGAGAGAGAAAGAGAAGGAGAGAGCAGAGAGAGAGAGAGAGAAGGAGAGCGCAGAGAGAGAGAGAGAAGGAGAGCGCAGAGAGAGAGACAGAAGGAGAACGCAGAGAGAGAGACAAGGAGAGCGCCGAGAGAGAAAGAGACAAGGAGAACGCAGAGAGAGACAAGGAGAGAGCAGAGAGAGAGAGACAAGGAGAGTAGAAAGAGAGAGAGACAAGGAGAGCATAGAGAAAGAGAGAGAGACAATGAGAGCACAGAGAGAGAGAGGAGAGCGCAGAGAGAGAGAGAAGGAGAGCGCAGAGAGAGAGAGAGAAGGAGAGCGCAGAGAGAGAGAGACAAGGAGAGCGCAGAGAGAGAGAGAGAAGGAGAACGCAGAGAGAGAGAGAGACAAGGAGAGCGCAGAGAGAGAGACAAGGAGAGCGCAGAGAGAGAGACAAGGAGAGCGCAAAGAGAGAGGCAAGGAGAGCGCAGAGAGAGAGGCAAGGAGAGTGCAGAGAGAAAAGGAGAGCGCAGAGAGAGAGAGACAAGGAGAGCGCAGAGGGAGAGACAAGGAGAGCGCAGAGAGAGAAACAAGGAGAGCGCAGAGAGAGAAGGAGAGCGCAGAGAGAGAGAAACAAGGAGAGCGCAGAGAGAGAAAGAGAGACAAGGAGAACGCAGAGAGAGAGAGAAGGAGAGTGCAGAGAGAGAAGGAGAGCGCAGAGAGAGACAAGGAGAGCGCCGAGAGAGAGACAAGGAGAGTGCAGAGAGAGAAAGAGAGACAAGGAGAGCGCAGAGAGAGAGAAAGAGAGACAAGGAGAGCGCAGAGAGAGAAAGAGAGGCAAGGAGAGCGCAGAGAGCGAGAGGCAAGGAGAGCGCAGAGAGCGAGAGGCAAGGAGAGCGCAGAGAGCGAGAGGCACGGAGAGCGCAGATAGAGAGAGAGACAAGGAGAGCGCAGAGAGAGAGAGAGAGAGACAAGGAGAGCGCAGAGAGAGAGAGACAAGGAGAGCGCACAGAGAGAGACAAGGAGAGCGCAGAGAGAAAGACAAGGAGAGCGCAAAGAGAGAGAGACAAGGAGAGCGCAGAGAGAGAGAGAGACAAGGAGAGTGCATAGAGAGAGAGAGAAGGAGAGCGCAGAGAGAGAGGAGAGCGCAGAGAGCGAGAGGCAAGGAGAGCGCAGAGAGCGAGAGGCAAGGAGAGCGCAGAGAGCGAGAGACAAGGAGAGCGCAGATAGAGAGAGAGACAAGGAGAGCGCAGAGAGAGAGAGAGAGAGACAAGGAGAGCGCAGAGAGAGAGAGACAAGGAGAGCGCACAGAGAGAGACAAGGAGAGCGCAGAGAGAAAGACAAGGAGAGCGCAAAGAGAGAGAGACAAGGAGAGCGCAGAGAGAGAGAGAGACAAGGAGAGTGCATAGAGAGAGAGAGAAGGAGAGCGCAGAGAGAGAGGAGAGCGCAGAGAGATAGAGAAAGAGAGAAAAGGAGAGCGCAGAGAGAGAAAGAGAGACAAGGAGAGCACAGAGAGAGAGGCAAAGAGAGCGCAGAAAGCGAGAGACAAGGAGAGCGCAGAAAGCGAGAGACAAGGAGAGCGCAGAGAGAGAGAGACAAGCATAGCGCAGAGAGAGAGAGACAAGGAGAGCGCAGAGAGAGAGAGAGAGACAAGGAGAGCACAGAGAGAGAGAGACAAGGAGAGCGCAGAGAGAGAGCGACAAGGAGAGCGCAGAGAAAGACGAGGAGAGCGCAGAGAGAGAGAGATGAGGAGAGCGCAGAGAGACGAGGAGAGCGCGGAGAGCAAGAGAGAGATGAGGAGAGCGCAGAGAGAGAGAAGAGGAGAGCGCAGAGAGAGACAAGGAAAGCGCCGTGAGAGAGACGAGGAGAGCGTCGAGACAGAGAGACAAGGAGAGCGTAGAGAGAGAGACAAGGAGAGCGCAGAGAGAGAGACGAGGAGAGCGCAGAGAGAGAGAGACGAGGAGAGCACAGAGAGAGACGAAGAGAGCATAGAGAGAGAGACGAGCGCAGAGAGGGACAAGGAGAGCGCAGAGAGAGAGAGAGAGACAAGGATAGGAGAGAGAGAGCAGAGTGAGAAAAAGAGGAGGGGAGGAGATAAAGCAGAGAGGGAGAGAAAGAAAGAGGGAAGAGTGGGGGAAAGGGAGAGGAGAGAGTTGAAAATGGTATTGTGTCTCCCCCCCCCCCCCCCCCCATTCCTTCTTCACTTACAATATACAAGGCAAATAATGTAGCTGGTCAGGGGGGCAACAGCGGGTACCATAGAGGAGGCGGGTCCATTGATGGAGGCAGAGGCGGCAGATCCCGTAGAGGAGGCAGGGGCGGCAGGTCCTGTGGAAGAGGCAGGCAGAAGCGGCAGGTCCCGTGGGAGAGGCGGCGGGTTCTGTGTGGAGGGAGATCGGGCAGCAGTGGGTCATGCCATGGAAGATGAGGCCGCGAATCCGGTGAGAGAGAGAGAAGGAGAGAACAGAGAGAGAGAGACACAAGGAGAGCGCAGAGAGAGACAAGGAGAGTGCAGAGAGAGAGAGACAAGGAGAGCGCAGAGAGAGAGAGAGACAAGGAGAGCGCAGAGAGAGAGGCAAGGAGATTGCAGAGAGAGATAGAGAGGCAAGGAGAGCGCAGAGAGAGGCAAGGAGAGCGCAGAGAGAGAGACAAGGAGAGCGCAGAGAGAGTGAGACAAGGAGAGCGCAGAGAGAGACAAGGAGAGCGCAGAGAGAGAGAGACAAGGAGAGCGCAGAGAGAGACAAGGAGAGTGCAGAGAGAGAGAGACAAGGAGAGCGCAGAGAGAGAGAGAGACAAGGAGAGCGCAGAGAGAGAGGCAAGGAGATTGCAGAGAGAGATAGAGAGGCAAGGAGAGCGCAGAGAGAGGCAAGGAGAGCGCAGAGAGAGAGACAAGGAGAGCGCAGAGAGAGTGAGACAAGGAGAGCGCAGAGAGAGAGACAAGGAGAGCGCAGAGAGAGAGAGACAAGGAGAGCGCAGAGAGAGAGAAGAGGAGAGCACAGAGAGAGAGAGAGAAGAGGAGAGCACAGAGAGAAAGAGAGAGATGAGGAGAGCGCCGAGAGAGAGACAAGGAGAGCACAGAGACAAAGAGACGAGGAGAGTGCAGAGAGAGAGAGAGAGACACACGAGGAGAGCGCAGAGAGAGAGAGACGAGGAGAGCACAGAGAGAGAGAGAGACAGACGAGGAGAGTGCAGAGAGAGACGAGGAGAGCGCAGAGAGAGAGAGACGAGGAAAAAAGATATGTAGTCTCACAAAGGGTCATGGCCACACAACAGTACACTCATTTCAAATTACACCACACAGTACACCATCGTATTCACATTATAGAGCACCAGTGCCATAACTAGACATTTTGACACGCTGATTATAAGTAACACCTACACCAGTTGTCGAACGTAGTAGTGCTGCTTTTACCTAATGCCCACACCAGTTGCCAACAGTAATAGCGCTTCTTTTAGCTAATGCCCACACCAGTTGCCGACAGTAGTAGCGCTGCCTAACGCCAACACCATTTGCGACAATAGTAGCGCTGCCTACATGTAACGCCCACACCAATGGCCGACACTAGTAGCGCTGCCTATACGTAACGCCCACACCAGTTGCTGAAAGTATAGTGCTGATTATACGTAACACCCACACCAGTTGCCGACAGTAGTAGCCCTGCTTATACCTAATTCCCACACCAGTTGCCGACAGTAGTAGCCCTACTTATACCTATGCCCACACCAGTTGCTGACAGTAGTAGCGCTGCTTTTAACGAATGTCCACACCAGTTGCCGACAGTAGCGCTGCCTACATGTAACGCCCACACCAGTTGCCGGTAGTAGCGCTGCCTATATATAATGCCCACACCAGTTGCCGTCAGTAGTAGCGCTGCCTATATGTAACGCCTACACCAACTGCCGACAGTAATATCGCTGCCTATATGTAACGCCCACACCAGCTGCCGTCAGTAGTAGTGCAGCCTATATGTAACGCCCACACCAGTTGCCGTCAGTAGTAGTGCTGCCTATATGTAACGCCCACACCAGTTGCCGTCAGTAGTAGCGCTGCCTATATGTGACGCCCACACCAGTTGCCGTCAGTAGTAGCGCTGCCTATATGTAACGCCCACACCAGTTGCCGTCAGTAGTAGTGCTGCTTATTCTGTACATAACATACACATTAGTTTCCAACAGTACTACGCTGCTTTTACAGATGGAGCCAGCATCATTGTTGTCGCTGGTGCACCAGATGCTCCGATCTGGTGGGTGGCCCACCAGCATAAACGGACACGCAATCGTCTCGGAAGCTCGCATGTCCATTGCCTGGAATGGGGCAGGCAAGCATCGGAGATGGACACATGGCATAATCCCCAGCGCACCGCAGCGATTGGTGTGCAGGGGACAGGTACAATGAGGATGGCTCCATCTGGACTTAGGGCCTGATTCAAATCCATTCGGTACTGCGTGCATTCGCACGCAGTACCGATGTTGCGCATCTGCGCATGCGGGTATCTGCGCATGTGCAGGCGTATGGTGCGTGCACCCACGGCGTGGGGGGGGGGGCGGAGATGGGCGGGGGGCGCTGGGCTGCCCCATTACCATATGGGAACGCCCAGCATTCCATTGGCGTTCCCATGAGAATGCTGGGCGTTCTCATGGTAATGAAGCAGTGACGCGGGTGTGGGGGGCGGGTAGCTGACATCACCGGATATCAGCTGCCCGCCTATATCCACGCCAGCGTGCACGCAAATGTAAGTAACTGAAAAGTCACTTATATATGCGTGCACGCTAAACATCATTCGATGGTCGGTGACCATCAAAAGATGTGGGCGGTTACCCGAGCCATGCGAATGGATGTTTATGCAAAAGCTGGGACGAAGCCGCACTTTGAGGGGGCGGCGGGGGGGGGGGGCGGTCGTTCGCCGGGCGGGGTTTGGTGGACTCGCAAGGCTGCGAATTCGCAGCCTTGCGAATCCACCTGAATAAACCCCATAGTTTGCTGAGTACTGCTCGCTCTCACACACTTTTTTTCTTACCTTAAAATCTGTGTGGCAATCCTCTGCTTTCATCAGCCCTGCTGTGTGCTCCCGTGTAGCTCCGCCCCCTCGTCCCGTGTGGCTCCGCCCATCCATTCCGTGTAGCTCCGCCCCCTGTCCAGTGCTGACTGCACTGATGATGTACAGTAGTTAGTTAGGGGGGTTGTGGGGGGGATATGGGAGCTGGGAAGGAGCTTAGCCGGCTGGGCTTCATGTTGCTGGCGCTGCTGCCTGCAGTGTGACAGGCAGCAGCAGCCACTGAGAGCCGGAGCAGCAGCAGCACAGGGGGAGGGGGTTCTCTGCTCGGTACGCACCCGGCCCCGCTGTCTTCCCAGCCGCAGCCTCACCACCTGAGCTGCTGCTGGTGTTCGCTGCGGCTGGCCTCTGTACAAACGCAGGAAGGGGGCAGCTAATGCGTAGTGCGTACAAAGCTACTGGAGACAGTGAACCACTTCCGGGCACGGCCACTGCTACCCATAACTCCGCGGTGGCCGGCCCCTTTATTCAGTGTCACCACCAGTGTCCAGCAGCTTTCGGCCTCAGGGTCCGCCGGCCTCCCGGGAAAAGTCCCGGTGACTTCAATGGCCAATCCGCCCCTGCGCCCGGGTACCTGTCCTGCGGCGCTGTAAAGCTGGCGGCGGCGGCGGCGGCAGCGGGGGGTCCCTGCAGTCAATAAGAAATAACGAGCGCTATCCGCCGGGCTATGCGGAAGCGCTTCTGTTTTGGAAACACTGGCCGCACGGCGCACGCTGTTTGGCTGAATCTCAGCCAATCAGCGTGCGGCCAGTGTTTCCAAAACAGAAGCGCTTCCGCATAGCCTGGCGGATAGCGCTCGTTATTTCTTATTGACTGCAGGGACCCCCCGCTGCCGCCGTCACCAGCTTTTACGCACATATACGCCGCAGGACAGGTACCCGGGCGGCAAGGGGGGGGCGAAATACCACCCTCCAGTGGCTGGCGCCCTAGGCAAATGCCTAGATTTGCCTAGTGGTGGAGCCGGCCCTGAGGGTATAAAGATATTACCATCCTTGTAGAAGAATATTTGTAATCCAATGATTTTTGATGAAGTGGACCAATTTTTCCCAGTGCTCTATGATTCCAAGAGCTCAGGACTCCCTTGTTTGTAGCTCACCTTGGCATCCAATTCAGGGATTGGGCTAAATCGCACATGCTCAGCGTTTTTCTTGGATCCAGTTAGCGTGGTGTGCTAATAATGGGTAGAAGTGGGTTAGTCTCCGGGATGGGTTACCCCTTCAGCTGGTCAATAAAAGGGGCTCAACGCATTTCTCTGGTTAGGTAGGTATCCGGCTTCCTCAGGAGCAAGTTAAGAATTGCTGGAAGCTTCTGGCTTCACGAAGACAGACGGAACCTAGATCTCCTCGTCAAGGTTGTGAGCAAAGTTCCAGTTCTGGCAGCAACCATGAACAGTACAGTATCAGCAATGCATCCCTCCCATCGGTCCCGCTGCGCAGACCTGAAAAAAGATTGTTCCCTGCAGCGAATTTGCAAGGGACAGAATACAACTGAATCACCCCCAAATTCCCAAGGAGTGAAACCAAATAAGGGCACGGAACCGCAGGCACTTACCGGTGTGTTCTGGGGATGTAGTTCTTCCTGCTGTTGAAATGAACACACAAGGGGGTCATAAACACACCTGACAGGGGGTAACAGGATTTGGTCTACAGCATTATGGTAGACAGTTATTAGGTCAACATGGGAACAGGTCGACTTGGGTCTAGGTTGACATAGGAAAAGGTAGACATGGGAAAAGGTCTACAGGTCATTAGTTCGACAGGTCGTTAGTTCGACTGGTCATTAGTTTTACAGTGTCTAAGTGGACAGTCAAAAGGGATTTTTCACTGTTTTTTGAGCCGACACGTGCCGACAGGCGGTATTTCATGCCCTACTATTCACTAGGGTGTGGCTGGAGAATAGAATAGTGAGTGCAGCACTTTAACCCCTTCCCGACGAGGCCTTTTTTGTTAACTTTTTTTTTTTTTTTCCTCCTCGCGTTCAAATAAGCGTAACTTTTTTAATTTTCCGGCTATATAGACACATGAGGGCTTTTTTTTTGCGGGACAAGTTGTACTTTTTAATGGTACCATTTACTATACCGTATAATATTCTGGGGAATCAGGAAATAATTCAATGTGGGGTAAAAAAAAAAAAATGGCCATTCCACAATTTTGCGCTGGTTACGGTTTTTTTGGAGTTCATTTAAAATGATGGGTTATCTTTATTCTATGGATCGTTACGATTCCGGTGATACCAAACTTATATAGTTTTCGTTACGTTTTACCACTAAAAAAAAAATAGAAAATGTTACGGTTTTTCGAATTTGCGTCGCCTCGCCATGTTCTGCGGCTTATAACTTTTTTATTTTTCCACCTACGGACCTGGGTGAGGGCTCATTTTTTGCGGGCTGAAGTGTACTTTTTAATTAATACCATTATGGGATATGTGCAACTTTCTGATCTCTTTTAGTTACATTTTTTTGGGTAGGCGATGCGACCACAAAACGTAGTTTTGGCGTTGGGAATTATTTTCCGTTTACGCCTTTAACCGTGCGGGATAACTAATGTTATATTTTAATAGATCGGACTTTTAGGAACGCGGCGATACCAAATATGTTTTTTTTTTTTTTTTTTTTTGTGAAATGGGGAAAGGGGGGTGATTTGAACTTTTAATATTTAATTTTTTTTTTTTTACTTTTTTTTTTTTTTTTTTTACTTTTACTACAAGGCCCCCTAGTGTACTTGACCACTAGGGGGCGCGATCGCCTGTACTAGGTTCAGCCATAGAGCTCTATGGCTGAACATAGTGATTTTCAGCACTTCCTATTACATCCTGCCTCAGGCAGGATGTAATAGGAATGCTGACATGGCCAGCACAGGGGTCTACATTAGACCCCTGGCTACCATGGCAACCGATCGGCACCCTCCGATCTCGCCGCGGGGGGCCCCGATTGGCGCCGGAGGGGGGCGCCCCCCCTCCGATCAGCTATTTAAGCACTGCGGGCGCTTTGCCCGCGGTGCTTAAAGGGTTAAACGGCCACGATCGGCGAACTCGCCGCTCGTGGCCGTGAGAGCAGGTACCTGGCTGTAATATACAGCCATTACCTGCTCTCTTTCAAGCCAGCTCACTCCGTGAGCTGGCTTGATTCCCCCGCAACCGGCATATGACGTACATTTACGTCATATGTCGGGAAGGGGTTAAACTGTGTCCATGTCGACTGTGTTGACATTCAGGTTAAAAAAACTGTGAAAAACCCCATGTCGACCTTTTCACTGTCGACCTAGACATTGTCGAACTAATGACCTGTTGACCTAGAACCATGTCAGCCTTTTCCAATGTCGACCTAGACCCATGTCGACCTAATGACTGTCTACCTAATGGTGTCGACCTAATGACTGTCGACCATCATGCTGTAGACCGAATGATCCCAATCCGGGGTAACAGGGATCTCACATATACCGCTGGCACAGAAGACAAGCTTCCAGCTGCTTAATGAATCATTACAGGGGGTCCAAGGGGCTCCAGAATGAGTCCTGACATTTTTTCCTCAAGATAATGGATAATTTTGGAAATTCAGACTCCGGGGGAGAAGAGAGACGCGGCTCATTTACAGTCCTTCAATAGAACAGGAAAGCCTGTGCGCACGGACGAACGCAGGTCGGATCACTACAGCAGCTGCAGGTGTCTGATAGACGCACCCAGATATTCTGGAGCTTCCCGGACATCCCAGGTATACAATGAGGCGTGGGGCTGATTCACCAGCTGTACAGTCTTCATAATACACCCTATATAGGGCCTTATTCAGAGGTGACCGCTGGCCTGTGAATTCGCACATCGGCGTTTATCGATAGACAGCACATGTGTGCGGCCCGCAGTATGCATGCGGGAGCCCGGACTGTGATAGAATCCTGATTCTTTTTCATCGCTGGCCGTACGCAAGATGATTGACAGGAAGCCAATGTTTGTGGGTGGTAAACGGTTGTTTTCTGGGAGTATCAGGGAAAACGTAGGCGTGCTCAGGCGTTGGAGGGGAAGTCATGTGACGTCAGCTCCAGCCCCGATACAACTGTTTCTATCGCCGCTGCTGAGTAAGTCCTGGGCTACGCGCAGAGGGCCTGATTCAGCAAGCAGTCCCCTTGATACCATGCCGACCATCAAATCATTTTTCTCCCCTCCCCTGACTTTTATTTCCGTTGGTGTCCGCCAAAGAGGGGGCGGGCGGTGACGTCCTGTGATGTCAGTCACATGCCCACCTGCGTCCCCAGGGGAATGGCCGGCGTTTTCATTGGGGCACCCAAAAATAAGCAGCCCAGCATCATTAAGCCCCGCCCCTCCTCGAAGATCCGCGAAGTGCGAGATTTGCATTACTTGGGGAGGGGCTTAATGACGTCTACATGAGGCCCGTCCCCCGCAGTGCTGCTGACACTCCCCTCTCCAGGCTTCTCCCGGAGAGGAGACTTTAAAAGTATACAACCCTGGTTAAAGCCCCCTCCTGACAGACATTATTCAGCAGCCCCCTCTTAACTGCTCGTTGGGCATTCTGCTCCAATCAAGCACTGGGGGTTTGCAGGTGCTATCTCTACCCCGGAACCTGCAGATAACTTGTCTGCATCCCGTCCCATTAAAAATATCCCTCCCAAAATGGCCACCACTCATCTAGCATACAGTACTTGATAATTGTCTCCTGTGAGGTGGTGGCCATTTTGGGAGGTATATTTTCAATGGGATGGGACGCAGAAAAGTTATTTGTAGGTCCCAATTTAGCAATATCTCCCACAGACCACTGGTGCCTACATGCTATCCACCTCCCCCATGCCCCGCAGGGTCTGCGGGGGCTATTGTTACGCCAGTGAGGCCAGCGATCAGGTCTGAATTAGGCCCATAGTCACAAAGTGATCGGATAGGTGTGCATCACACTGGTACAGAACTCCACCCTAAAATAATCCTGTCATCCAATCAAAAATGTATATTTATTTGTCGACTCTTGGAAAGGACAGCTCGTTATCTCAGGTGTGTGCTCTGATTGGGCGCAGCAGGTATGTTGTGCAGAACTCCCTGAGGGCAGAGGTCCTCTCTAACCCAGGAAGCCGCCCAGCAGCTCTCATCTCCCTCCCCTGTTTGTTATCTGACAGCCAGCAGCATAAGCCCCAGCACTGCCTCAGACAATGAATGGCTTCCTGGCGGAGAGGACGCTATAAATAGGATGGCACAGCGAGAGTAATGATCCGCCTCTGGCTGTTCTGTGCTGGTCTTCAGCATGGGTGACCTGATTTGCTCACTCAGATGTTGGCTCTGTTCCTGCGTGCAGCATCCCAATTCGCAGCGTGGGCATTAATAACGTACAATGCTATCAATTAGCCAGCTAAGTACAGGGGAGTCGCAGGCGCGGGATGGACGGCGCAGGGATGAGCTGGAGACTTGTTCCTGTAACACGATAAAGGTCATTTACTGAGCGCACTATGGGGCAGATGTATTAAGTCTTAACAAGAGATAAATGCAAGTGTGATAAGGAGAGATAACGTCCAGCCAATCACCTGCCAACTGCCATATTACAGGCTGTGTTTGAAAAAAGTCAGTAAGGAGCTGATTGGCTGGACGTTTATCTCTCCTTAACACACTTGCATTTATCTCTTGTTAAGACTTAATACATCTGCCCCAATATGCCAACGAGCACCACGCCTGTGCCCGCTATACCTTAGTATGTGCCAGGGATAGTATTTTATTCGCACAATGCCATTTCTTATTTATTATCAGCTATTTATATAGCGCTCACATATTCCACAGAGTTGTACAGAGACATTTGCAATCATTTGCCCCAGTGGAACTTACAATCTAAATTCCCAACCACACACACATACACACATTTTTTTTTGTGGGGGGACGGGGGGGGGGGGACGACGACGACGACGAAGTGATGAGAAACAGATACATTTAGATAGAATCATCAGCGCCATTTCCCAGCACTTTACCAAGTATAGTGGGTGAGATTCTATGCTATGCGCTAAATGCGCATGTTTTATTTGCGCACCATATCGCCGCAAATCGCACTTTTAGAAATCGCATTTTTCAGTCAAAATGCGCATATTTAATGTGATGCGCATTGGAGGCTGAAAAGTGCGAAGAGGGGCGATTTGCAGCGAAGTGGTGTGCTGTATTTAGTCCTGAAAATGTGCGATTTTCATGTTTGAAAATCGCACATTTGCAGGACAGCGCAAAGTGGAAAAAAAAAAAACGAGCGCGGGGTCCCCCGCCCGAGTATAACCAGCCCCGGGCTCACTGAGCCAGTGCTGGTGACATAAAATCAGGGTCCCCGACAAATAGGGGTCCCCTTGATTTTATGAAACCAGCACCAGACTCAAGGTCCGGCGCTGGTTCCCAAAATACGGGGGACAAAGTGACTAGGGGTCCCCCGTATTTTAAGAACCAGCACCGGACACAACCAGCCAGCAGGGTAATGCCACAGCCGGGGGAAACTTATTATATAAGCTCCCGCGGCCAAAGCATTAACCCCCTGGCTGGTCAGCATGGGCAGGGGTCCTGGGGAAGTGGGGACCCCCCCAATGAAGGGGTCCCCCCCCTCCAGGACTTACCAGCCCATGCTCATAGTCCGGGGCTGTCCCCGATGCCCCTGGGCGGTGGGCATCGGGCTGATGACTTGTGTAAAAAAAAGAATTAAAACTATTGTTTTATACTAGCGAACTATCAGTCCCAGCAAGCCTACCCCGCATGCTGGGACTTGGGGAACCACAAGTCCCAGCATGCGGGTCATTAAAGGGCCCGCTGGCACTTGTAGTTCTGCAGTGCAAAAAATAGTTCACAAAATCACACTGACACACTGTAAAATAAAACTTTAATACACACAAAACACACACACACTGATACTTACCTACCTTGAGCCCGTAGGTCGGTCCCTGGATCCTGGGTCCGTCCTCCGGGGCTCCAGGGCCGAAGAGTCCGGTTCCGGGGCCTTGGTCCTGGTTCCGGGGCTGGTCCTGGGGTTCCGGGGCTCCTGGGCTGCAGAATCCGGGGTCCGGGATCCGAGGTAGTCCCCAGGGGTACCTAAGGAAGCAAATCCAACTTACCTGGTCCCCGGCGGCGACCTCGGACTCCTCACCGGTGACTGCGCTGCTCCCATCTGGTACCCGGCTTGCAGGACTTTGACCGGCGCTGAGATGTTTCCTCCTCGGCGTCTCTGCACAGAATGATTTCTTGGCCAATTAGGAGCCGAGAAAGTCGGCTCCTGATTGGCCAGAAATCATTCTGAATACAGACGCCGAGGAAGTAACATCTCTGCGCATCTAGAGCAGAGATGTTTCCTCCTCGGCGTCTCTAGTTAGAATGATTTCTGGCCAATCAGGAGCCGACTTTCTCGGCTCCTGATTGGCCAAGAAATCATTCTGTGCAGAGACACCGAGGAGGAAACATCTCAGCGCCGGTCAAAGTCCTGCAAGCCGGGTACCAGATGGGAGCAGCGCAGTCACCGGTGAGGAGTCCGAGGTCGCCGCCGGGGACCAGGTAAGTTGGATTTGCTTCCTTAGTTACCCGTGGGGACTACCTCGGATCCCGGACCCCGGATTCTGCAGCCCAGGAGCCCCGGAACCCCAGAACCAGGACCAAGGCCCCGGAACCTGACTCTTCTGCCCTGGAGCCCCGGAGGACGGACCCAGGATCCAGGGACCGACCTACGGGCTCAAGGTAGGTAAGTATCAGTGTGTGTGTTTTGTGTGTATTAAAGTTTTATTTTTCAGGGTGTCAGTGTGATTTTGTGAACTATTTTTTGCACTGCAGAACTACAAGTGCCAGCGGGCCCTTTAATGCCCCGCATGCTGGGACTTGTGGTTTCCCAAGTCCCAGCATGCGGGGTAGGCTTGCTGGGACTGATAGTTCGCCAGTATAAAACAATAGTTTTAATTCTTTTTTTTACACAAGTCATCAGCCCGATGCCCACCGCCCAGGGGCATCGGGGACAGCCCGGACTATCAGCATGGGCTGGTAAGTCCTGGAGGGGGGGGACCCCTTCATTGGGGGGGTCCCCACTTCCCCAGGACCCCTGCCCATGCTGACCAGCCAGGGGGTTAATGCTTTGGCCGCGGGAGCTTATATAATAAGTTTCCCCCGGCTGTGGCATTACCCTGCTGGCTGGTTGTGTCCGGTGCTGGTTCTTAAAATACGGCGGACCCCTAGTCACTTTGTCCCCCGTATTTTGGGAACCAGCGCCGGACCTTGAGTCTGGTGCTGGTTTCATAAAATCAAGGGGACCCCTATTTGTCGGGGACCCTGATTTTATGTCACCAGCACCGGCTCAGTGAGCCCGGGGCTGGTTATACTCGGGCGGGGGACCCCGCGCTCGTTATTTTTTTTTTTTAACCCTTTCTTTTATTTTTTACAGCAGAACTCTGCACAGAACATTGCGATCTGTGCAGGGTTCTGGCTAATTCGCCTAACAGACCCTGGTCTGAAATAAGTGCGATAATTAGTCACCTAAATAATGCGATGTGCAAATGCGCATTGCATTAAATAAGCGACTTGTATAGTTTTCTATACGAAAACATCTGGATGCGATAAAAATGCGAATTTATCTCGCATTTTTATTCAGCATACCTTAACGCACATAATATGCGATTTCAGTCCCTGAACGCATCCCATTAAATAAACGATTTAATGGGAAAATGCGATATCGCCATTTTGTGGTCTAATTACCGCAAAAAAACGAAAATCGTATCCCATAGAATGTCACCCAGTATCTCTTACTAACTGCTTTGGGGCTTATCTACATTTGGATATAAGTCATTTTAAGATTCCTCTCAGATGTAGCAGTACACACCCATGCTATGGAAGTAGACACGCCCTTTAAGTGGAGCATGACACGCCCACTCAATGGGGCACCTTGCCAATTTATATTACCAACTATAATCTCCCTGAAACTAGTTTTTAAAAGTAGTCAAGTATGCCGACCCCCCCCCCCCATACATTAATAATAATTATTTTTATCTTCTTGCTGGTTTACAGGGGTGTCTTACTCATTGCTGGGGTTTGTTGCCATCTGGTACTTTTAAGGTTAACATTTTACACTCTGCACTGCCCTAAAAGATGGTAGAGGTCCAATTCAACCTGTAGCAACTGTCTCCTCCAAGGCGGAGGCCATTTTTGGAGGTCCATTTTCAGCAGCACCGTCTCCCCCAAGCTACCGCATTAATATTATGCCGCTTCAGCAGGTAGCGGAAACCCACATAAACACAGATAGGACATAAAATCTCCACACAGACTGGCCATAACCATATTATAAACTCATGAGCTTAGATTTACTAATAAACTTAGGAGCCTACTGTATTTACCATGATATTACATTAGTAACTGACTGCTTACTACATAAGGCGTCCATAGAACAGTACAGAATCTCACAAATCTGGGCTGTTCCCAGAGACCAGTCTGTGTGCACAGCTGGCCCCCACATAGGGCCTTATTCTGCTTGTTGCGGTCCGTTCCGAATTCTTTCGGAGGGCGCATTTTAGCCGTCTGCGCATGCGTAGGCAACGCAATGCGCATGTGCAACGTAGTGTCTCCGCACTCGTTCTCCCCAATACCGTCTAGAAATGTGTACCGAAGTGGCTCGGGAAATATGGGCGTAATATGTGCGTCATGTGGGGGAACACAAGGGCGCGGTTTCAAAGTGGGCAAAACTGGGCGTAAACCTGGGCGTACACGTGGGAGTGCACGAACAGTGGTAGGCGTGCATTCGGACAGGACACCGACTGCAAACGAACCAACACGCATGAAATATGCGGTGTCCATAAGCAAGTTTCAGTTTGCGGAGAGCACTGGTTCATGCGCTAGGCATTCGGTTCGCCCAATTAGTACGCCCGCACCTGAAGCACTCTCAGCTGACCACAATACAATACACTCATCTACTCATTAGTGATTAATTACACTCTTTTCATAGGTTCAATTGGAAGCATTGCTGCCTAAATGGCCCATTACTAAATACAAAAATATATGCTGCAAACACAACTGCATTGTTGCCATCTGACCCACATTTACACTGCAAGCAATGGACAGAACTTTGTTATTATTAGATAGTTATATAGATTACTGAGGATTGCGGAAATACACCAACTCGGTGCATACGGCCAGCTTCCCGTCCGTTCGGACGCTGTAAGACCGTGCAGAATCTTTGTGTTCCCACCGCACACACACGTTTGGATGTAGTCCGAAGACACTCCCTCTTCGAGAGTCCGTCCGAACGGATGCGGACAACCTGTGGGCGTGTGTTCTTAGAATGTCCGCACGGCGTGGCGTTCGGTCAGTTCCGAAAGAATTCAGAACGGACCGCACCAACCAGAATAAGGCCCATAGTGACAGAAGCCAGTTGCTGCATGTAATGTTACAATTCAGCACCTGGCTTCTGTCACTGAGGAGGAGCCGGCACTAAGATGTAAACCCTCATCAGTACAGGGTTACGGCCCACACCCTGTAGTAATGCCTCCGACGGGGCAGTGCAAAACCGTCCCCATTGAATTGGGGACATTGGTGTGTGTGACCTCGGACTGCAGCCCTATTGTATGTAACCCTTTGACCTGACTGCTTGCGGGGGAAATATATCTTCTCCTCTCTGATACTTGGAATGCTCGGAGAAACCATCAATAATTCCAGATGTATCATCCATCTTACCCATCTATTAGGAGGCAGAGACGGAACAAATAACAAGTCATCTTCTTCCAATTTCCCCAAAGACTTATGGCTGAAAGGGAAAGGAACGACCCTTCATCCACTCCAGCATGTGACAGGGCCGTGTCTTCCCTCCGCCGTGTGTGATATATCCCTCAGGAACCCTTAGGAAGGACCCTTTGTGGTAATCCTGCCATCCCTGTTCTACCACAGTTGTCCATATTCCGTGGTGTCACTATGGGTGTGCGAGCTGCACCTGGGTGCCACTAAAATGCCAGCTCAGGCTCAGTAATAGGAGCCAGGTGCTGCATAATAATAATAATACGTTTATGTAATTAGCGCTTCTGTCCCATAGGACTCAAAGTCGCTCTGCAGACATGAAAAACATGATATACGATACAGAGTTAAGAACAACAAAAGCCTAGAAAGCAAATAAAGATAATTCAGGGTTATTCCACCCACACAGGGTAGCAGGGCAGGCAGCCATCTTGGGCGCGCTATGTAGGATTACCACATAGAAAAGGTGACACAAAGGGCCCAATTCAGATCCGCACGCAAGGCTGCAAAGTCACAAGCCCAGCCGATTATCGGATGACTGCGCATGCGTAAACCAACTGTACGAACGGATCACGCCCTGTGGCCATTTGGGGGCGGTAGCCCGGTGTTTCCTGTAGCAATGCATTGTTACAGCATCCTAGCACTAGGGCCCTTATTCAGGTTGACTCGCTCGGATGCGTATTCGCACGGGGACCGATGTTTTGCACGTGCGCAGCAGCATTTCTGCGCATGTGCATACGATGGGTGCGTGTGTACTCGGCGAAAAATCCTTTCACCAGGTGCACGCTCCCAGTCTTGTGAGCAGGGGGTGGAGAGGGGCGTGGGCTGCCGGCTTGGTCCATTAGCATATGTGAACACCCAGCGTTTCAATTGGCGTTCTCATGAAAACGCTGGGCGTACACATGTTAATGTCAGCTGCCCGCCCAATTCCCTGCAATTCTACACGCATATGTAAGGGTGGTCTGGCCCGCCCTTACACATGCAAACGTCTTCACCATCATTCGATGGTCAGCGACTATCGAAAGATGGGGGAGGTTCTCACTGGCGTGTGAATGGATGTTCATGTAAAGCCTTGTGAACACATCCCGCGTGCGAATGAGAAGATTAACGCCGCCCGTCATACGCACACTCCTCTCTCCGCGACCAAGCCTCTGATTTCTCCTCCTCTCCCGGCGCTCGCAGGCGCTGTGTGTGACCCAGGACTCACTCGGTGGCTGCTGGGTTTGAAGCGGAATCGGACCATTTGCTTGTGTCGACCTTTTGACCCCAGGCCAAGATGTGGCTGATTATTGGAGGTCATAGGTCCGGGCAGCACAGCTCTGTGCTGCCTGGACACAGGGTGTGTGTGTGTGTGTGTGTGTGTGATGCTGGGCGGCAGGGGTCCGTGTGGGGCGGCGGTGTTGGCGGGGGGGTCGCGTTAGAAGCCCTTAGGTTTCTATGGGGCATCGCCAGATTTTTCTGGCGATGCCCCCCGCCGCAGTAACTGCGGTTACTGTGGCGGGGATGTTTAGAGCATCCCAAAAATGCGGTAAAAACCCCGTTATCAGGGGTTTTTAGCTTAGAGAATCTCCCCCAAAGAGAGATAAATGTCCAGCCAATCAGCTCCTTACTGACTTTTTTCAAACACAGCCTGTAACATGGCATTCGGCAGGTGATTGGCTGGACGTTTATCTCTCCTTATTACCCTGGCATTTATCTCTTGTTAAGGCTTAATACATCTGCCCCAATATCTTTAACTTCTTCTTCTAGTGTGTGGGGCTTTACCCCTATTAATGGACCAATCAGAGATTGCCACCAGTTAACAATGCCCATGCATGCTCATTATTAGATAAAGGACCATTAGGTCATGCATGTTTTGTGAGAGTGTCCGCAAGTACTATGACATCATCGATAGTGTGCCAACTCAATTAGTGCAGAAATGAAAGCGGCATCGGGATGCGGCACCTGGTCTGGTCAAGGGGACTCCGGCACCAGCTGATGGCCTCAGATAACCTCTATGATAAAAAAAAAAAATCAATTTGCAAAATCAATGCAAGTGGTGGAAAAATAAAAAAAGGTGCTGATGTTAGGTAACAATGTCAGGAGATCATATTACACGTAATAAGTCTCATCGCCCCTGGAAGAACGTGGCATTGACCTTTAGAGAATCCATGACACACACGGATTTATTATTTAATAATTCAGGAGCCTCTGCCGGGAAGGAAGGAATGGCTGCTGGTGTAGGAGCTGAGATTGGTTCTGTCTTCAGTGATTGCACAATGGGGAGATAGCAGCCCACTGTGTCTGATTACAGGGGCGGACCATCCTGCTGACAGCTTGTTACGCCTGAGACAGGATCGGACTTCCAATGCCGAGGAACACGGCGCTAATAGCGGTGTGTAGGGTTATGTTCACAGGACTGAATGATAAATAAAAGCATCGGGATGAAATATCTATTCTGGTCCTTTTAGTCTGGGTTCAGAGGTGAAATTTAAAAAAAGTTTGCAGCTTTTTTGGACACAACGTGCATCAGTGTGCATGCATTGCGTGTCAGACACACAACCAGGGGGTCAGGCACACAACCAGGGGGTCAGACTCACAACCAGGGGGTCAGACGCACAACCAGGGGGACAGACAAACAACCAGGGGGTCAGACGAACAACCAGGGGGTCAGACGCACAACCAGGGGGTCAGACGCACAACCAGGGGGACAGACAAACAACCAGGGGGTCAGACGAACAACCAGGGGGTCAGACGAACAACCAGGGGGTCAGACGCACAACCAGGGGGTCAGACGCACAACCAGGGGTCAGGCGAACAACCAGGGGGTCAGACATACAACCAGGGGGTCAGACATACAACCAGGGGGTCAGACTCACAACCAGGGGGTCAGACTCACAACCAGGGGGTCAGGCGCATAACCAGGGGGTCAGGCGCATAACCAGGGGGTCAGGCGCACAACCAATGGGTCAGACACACAACCAGGGGGTCAGACATACAAACAGGGGGTCAGACGCAGAACCAGGGGGTCAGACACACAACCAGGGGGTCAGACTCACAACCAGGGGGTCAAACTCACAACCAGGGGGTCAGGTCGCACAACCAGGGGGTCAGGCGCACAACCAATGGGTCAGACACACAACCAGGGGGTCAGGCGCACAACCAATGGGTCAGACACACAACCCCCTGGTCAGATGCACAAACAGGGGGTCAGGCGCACAACCAATGGGTCAGAATCACAACCTGGGGGTCAGACGCACAACCACGGGGTCAGAATCACAACCAGGGGGTCAGACATACAACCAGGGGGTCAGACGCACAACCAGGGGGTCAGACGCACAACCAGGGGGTCAGACGCACAACCAGGGGGTCAGACGAGTTGGTGTGGGCATAAAGTTGTGGTAAGGGGGATCGTAGATATGTTTTGCAGGCAGGACGTGTCAGGATCTGCGTCGCCTGATACAGACTTCTTGGGCCCCGGTGTCCAGAGCCTACGGCCAGCCTGTGCAAGCTACATCCGTCACAGGTCACAACCGATGGTCACGATGGTGAGCCTTGCAAATGCTAACAGCAGGCCTCTGTGTGCCTAATTCAGGTTCATAAAGAAATGGGGGGAATTCAACATTTTGGGGGTCCATTTTCGGCGACCATAGAATGATTTATCCTGCACAAGAGACATACGGGGGGATGTGTTTTCGTTACACATCCCCTGGCATTTTACCGAGGAGAATCAGTGGCAGTGGGGGGGGGGGGCGATGTCTCAGGCGCTCAGTAAGCTGCGATGTTTGCTTATGATTTGCTTATTATTGGATCAGTCAGACATATTGAGATTTGCTCAAACCTCAAAAAAAGTAAAACAAGAAATTAATTCTCGCTGTTCCCCGGTCTCTCACCTGCTGTAACATCTCCGCGCTGCCGCAGACAGGATGCGGACTAAGCTAATGTTTGCTTTGTCTCAGCCGTCTGGGGTTTGCAGAACATTCTGCAGCCTGTGCGATTACACCAGTGCGGAGAGAGCTGTAATTAGAATGTTCCGTTTGTTTGGATATTTAAACCAGGTTAATGTCCTGTCTCAGCAATGCCTGGTCAGCACAGAAGCCTATCTGATCTATAGCAATCTACGCCAAGCAAGGCCCTAATGTAGGATGACCCATTTGTCTCACCCAAACCAATATACACCATGACAGCCCCCAGGCACCTCTATTGTAATCACCCCTAATTACAGATGAAAGCAGGAGAAAAAGAAATATGACAACAATCTGGGTTAGAATTTTACCTGATTCCCATCCGACCCGATGTGTGATCTTGTACGCATCGGGCCGGACCCTACAGACTGAACCTGCTGCACAAAGGAATTATCGGATTGGACTCATCAGCGGCATATCGTGGGTGCTTTTTAGCAACCGCAATGTATAGGGTCCGATTCCTTAGGTATGTGCCAGCGGTAAAGGTCTGGCGGTGGGACGGGCAGCAGAGGTCCATGTGGCGAGGCGGGCAGCAGAGGTGTGGGTGGTGGGGCGGGCAGCAGAGGTCCGGGAGGTTGGGCAGGAAGCAGAAGTATAGGCAGCGCTGCATGCGGCAGAGGTCCGGGCGGTGGGGCGGGCATCAGAGGTCTTGGCGGTGGGGCAGGCAGCAGAGGTCTTGGCGGTGGGGCAGGCAGCAGAGGTCTGGGCAGTGGGGTGGGAAGCAGCATTTGAAAATAAACCTAAAAAGACTGGCCGAGGGTAAGAGTGCTCGGCCAATCAACCTTTTGACAAGGAGTGAACCAGAATAAGGGACATAATGTAGAGAAAGTAATCACTGCATTCGCGTCCTGGTACCCAGCACCAGGATACGTCATATTGCTCCCATTCATTATTACAGGACTTTCATTGGATTGCTCCCACCCTATGCTTCCACGCAAATAAGACTCTCCGCTAGCCTCCAAACTTTCAAGCGTTCCCTGAAAACTCACCTCTTCTGGCAAGCCTATCATATTTATATACCACACGTATAACCCTCTGAGGCACTTATGTATTATATAGCTTCCCTTCTGGACTTGTAACTTGGTAGGACTGCTATGCTATTACTGGTGCCTGTCCTTGTGTTTCCCTCCTATATCCCTATAGATTGTAAGCTTGCTGCAGGGCCCTCCTACCTCCAAGTCTCTTGTTACCCAGTTTGTCTTATCACTGTCTACTGTTGTAAAGCGCAACGGAATCTGCTGCGCTATATAAGACACTGTAACGGAATCTGCTGCGCTATATAATAAACTGTAACGGAATCTGCTGCGCTATATAAGAAACTGTAACGGAATATGCTGCGCTATATAAGACACTGTAACGGAATCTGCTGCGCTATATAAGAAACTGTAACGGAATCTGCTGCGCTATATAAGACACTGTAACGGAATCTGCTGCGCTATATAAGGGACTGTAACGGAATCTGCTGCGCTATATAAGACACTGTAACGGAATCTGCTGCGCTATATAAGAAACTGTAACGGAATATGCTGCGCTATATAAGACACTGTAACGGAATCTGCTGCGCTATATAAGAAACTGTAACGGAATCTGCTGCGCTATATAAGACACTGTAACGGAATCTGCTGCGCTATATAAGGGACTGTAACGGAATCTGCTGCGCTATTTAAGACACTGTAACGGAATCTGCTGCGCTATATAAGACACTATAACAGAATCTGCTGCGTTATATAAGACACTGTAATGGAATCTGCTGTGCTATATAAGACACTGTAACGGAATCTGCTGCGCTATATAAAATTCTGTAACGGAATCTGCTGCGCTATATAAGACACTGTAAAGGAATCTGCTGCGCTATATAAGACGCTGTAACGGAATCTGCTGCGCTATTTAAGACCCTGTAACGGAATCTGCTGCGCTATATAAGACACTAACGGAATCTGCTGCGCTATATAAGACACTGTAACGGAATCTGCTGCGCTATATAAGACACTGTAACGGAATCTGCTGCGCTATATAAGACACTAACGGAATCTGCTGCGCTATTTAAGACACTGTAACGGAATCTGCTGCGTTATATAAGACACTGTAACGGAATCTGCTGCACTATTTAAGACACTGTAACGGAATCTGCTGCGCTATATAAGACACTGTAACGGAATCTGCTGCGCTATATAAGACGCTGTAACGGATTCTGCTGCGCTATATAAGACACTGTAACGGAATCTGCTGCGCTATATAAGACACTGTAACGGAATCTGCTGCGCTATATAAGGGACTGTAACGGAATCTGCTGCGCTATATAAGACACTGTAACGGAATCTGCTGCGCTATATAAGACACTGTAACGGAATCTGCTGCGCTATATAAGACACTGTAACGGAATCTGCTGCGCTATATAAGACGCTGTAACTGAATCTGCTGCACTATATAAGACACTGTAACAGAATCTGCTGCACTATATAGGACACTGTAACGGAATCTGCTGCGCTATTTAAGACACTGTAACGGAATCTGCTGTGCTATATAAGACACTGTAACGGAATCTGCTCCGCTATATAAGACACTGTAACGGAATCTGCTGCGCTATATAAGACACTGTAACGGAATCTGCTGCGCTATATAAGACACTATAACGGAATCTGCTGCGTTATATAAGACACTGTAATGGAATCTGCTGTGCTATATAAGACACTGTAACGGAATCTGCTGCACTATATAAAATTCTGTAACGGAATCTGCTGCGCTATATAAGACACTGTAACGGAATCTGCTGCGCTATATAAGACGCTGTAACGGAATCTGCTGCGCTATTTAAGACCCTGTAACGGAATCTGCTGCGCTATATAAGACACTAACGGAATCTGCTGCGCTATATAAGACACTGTAACGGAATCTGCTGCGCTATATAAGACACTGTAACAGAATCTGCTGCGCTATTTAAGACACTGTAACGGAATCTGCTGCGTTATATAAGACACTGTAACGGAATCTGCTGCGCTATATAAGACACTGTAACAGAATCTGCTGCGCTATATAAGACACTGTAACGGAATCTGCTGCGCTATTTAAGACACTGTAACGGAATCTGCTGCGCTATAGAAGACACTGTAACGGAATCTGCTGCGCTATTTAAGACACTGTAACGGAATCTGCTGCGCTATATAAGACGCTGTAACGGATTCTGCTGCGCTATATAAGACACTGTAACGGAATCTGCTGCGCTATATAAGACACTGTAACGGAATCTGCTGCGCTATATAAGACACTGTAACGGAATCTGCTGCGCTATTTAAGACACTGTAACGGAATCTGCTGCGCTATATAAGACACTGTAACGGAATCTGCTGCGCTATATAAGATTCTGTAACGGAATCTGCTGCGCTATTTAAGACACTGTAACGGAATCTGCTGCGCCATATAAGAACCTGTAACGGAATCTGCTGCGCTATATAAGACACTGTGATGGAATCTGCTGCGCTATAGAAGACGCTGTAACGGAATCTGCTGCGCTATATAAGACGCTGTAACTAAATCTGCTGCACTATATAAGACACTGTAACAGAATCTGCTGCACTATATAGGACACTGTAACGGAATCTGCTGCGCTATTTAAGACACTGTAACGGAATCTGCTGTGCTATATAAGACACTGTAACGGAATCTGCTCCGCTATATAAGACACTGTAACGGAATCTGCTGCGCTATATAAGACACTGTAACAGAATCTGCTGCGCTATTTAAGACACTGTAACGGAATCTGCTGCGCCATATAAGAACCTGTAACGGAATCTGCTGCGCTATATCAGACACTGTGACGGAATCTGCTGCGCTATATAAGACGCTGTAACGGAATCTGCTGCGCTATATAAGACGCTGTAACTGAATCTGCTGCACTATATAAGACGCTGTAACGGAATCTGCTGCACTATATAAGACGCTGTAACGGAATCTGCTGCGCTATATAAGACACTGTAACGGAATCTGCTGCGCTATATAAGACGCTGTAACTGAATCTGCTGTGCTATATAAGGGACTGTAAAGGAATCTGCTGCGCTATATAAGACGCTGTAACTGAATCTGCTGCGCTATATAAGACACTGTAACGGTATCTGCTGTGCTATATAAGACACTGTAAAGGAATCTGCTGCGCTATATAAGAACCTGTAACGGAATCTGCTGCTATATAAGACACTGTAACTGAATCTGTTGCGCTATATAAGACACTGTAACGGAATCTGCTGCGCTATATAAGACACTGTAACGGAATCTGCTGCACTATATAAGACGCTGTAACGGAATCTGCTGCGCTATATAAGACACTGTATCGGAATCTGCTGCGCTATATAAGACGCTGTAACTGAATCTGCTGTGCTATATAAGGGACTGTAACGGAATCTGCAGCGCTATATAAGACACTGTAACGGAATCTACTGCGCTATATAATACGCTGTAACGGAATCTGCTGCGCTATATAACACACTGTAACGGGATCTGCTGCGCTATATAAGACACTGTAACTGAATCTGCTGCGCTATATAAGACACTGTAACGGAAACTGCTGCGCTATATAAGACGCTGTAACGGAATCTGCTGCGCTATATAAGAACCTGTAACGGAATCTGCTGCTATATAAGACACTGTAACTGAATCTGCTGCGCTATATAAGAGACTGTAACGGAATCTGCTGCGCTATATAAGACACTGTAATGGAATCTGCTGCGCTATATAAGACACTGTAACTGAATCTGCTGCGCTATATAAGAGACTGTAACGGAATCTGCTGCGCTATATAAGACGCTGTAACGGAATCTGCTGCGCTGTATAAGACACTGTAACGGAATCTGCTGCGCTATAAAAGACGCTGTAACGGAATCTGCTGCGCTATATAAGACACTGTAACGGAATCTGCTGCGCTATATAAGACACTGTAACTGAATCTGCTGCGCTATTTAAGACACTGTAACGGAATCTGCTGTGCTATATAAGACACTGTAACGGAATCTGCTCCGCTATATAAGACACTGTAACGGAATGTGCTGCGCTATATAAGACACTGTAACAGAATCTGCTGCGCTATTTAAGACACTGTAACGGAATCTGCTGCGCCATATAAGAACCTGTAACGGAATCTGCTGCGCTATATCAGACACTGTGACGGAATCTGCTGCGCTATATAAGACGCTGTAACTGAATTTGCTGCGCTATATAAGACGCTGTAACGGAATCTGCTGCACTATATAAGACGCTGTAACGGAATCTGCTGCGCTATATAAGACACTGTAACGGAATCTGCTGCGCTATATAAGACGCTGTAACTGAATCTGCTGTGCCATATAAGGGACTGTAACGGAATCTGCTGCGCTATATAAGACGCTGTAACTGAATCTGCTGCGCTATATAAGACGCTGTAACTGAATCTGCTGCGCTATATAAGACACTGTAACGGAATCTGCTGCGCTATATAAGACGCTGTAACTGAATCTGCTGTGCTATATAAGGGACTGTAACGGAATCTGCTGCGCTATATAAGACGCTGTAACTGAATCTGCGGCGCTATATAAGACACTGTAACGGAATCTGCTGCGCTATATAAGACACTGTAACGGAACCTGCTGCGCTATATAAGGGACTGTAACGGAATCTGCTGCGCTATATAAGACACTGTAACGGAATCTGCTGCGCTATATAATACGCTGTAATGGAATCTGCTGCGCTATATAACACACTGTAACGGGATCTGCTGCGCTATATAAGACACTGTAACTGAATCTGCAGCGCTATATAAGACGCTGTAACGGAATCTGCTGCGCTATATAAGACACTGTAACTGAATCTGCTGCGCTATATAAGACACTGTAACTGAATCTGCTGCGCTATATAAGACACTGTAACGGAATCTGCTGCGCTATATAAGACGCTGTAACGGAATCTGCTGCGCTATATAGGAACCTGTAACGGAATCTGCTGCGTTATATAAGACACTGTAACGGAATCTGCTGTGCTATATAAGACGCTGTAACAGAATCTGCTGTGCTATATAAGACACTGTAACTGAATCTGCTGCGCTATATAAGAGACTGTAACGGAATCTGCTGCGCTATATAAGACACTGTAACTGAATCTGCTGCGCTATATAAGAGACTGTAACGGAATCTGCTGCGCTATATAAGACACTGTAATGGAATCTGCTGCGCTATATAAGACACTGTAATGGAATCTGCTGCGCTATATAAGACACTGTAACGGAATCTGCTGCGTTATATAAGATACTGTAACGGAATCTGCTGCGCTATATAATACACTGTAACGGAATTTGCTGCGCTATATAAGACACTGTAACGGAATCTGCTGCGCTATATAAGACACTGTAACGCAGGGCTGGGCAACACCGGCCCTCCAGATGTTGATGAACTACACATCCCAGCATGCCTTGCATCAGTTTCAGCATGGCCACATAGCAAAACTAATGCAAAGCATCCTGGGATGTGTAGTTCATCAACATCTGGAGGGCCACTGTTGCCCAGCCCTGCTGTAACGGAATCTGCTGCGCTATATAAGACGCTGTAACGGAATCTGCTGCGCTATATAAGACACTGTAACGGAATCTGCTGTGCTATATAAGACACTGTAACGGAATCTGCTGCGCTATATAAGACACTGTAACGGAATCTGCTGCGCTATATAAGACGCTGTAAATAAATAAATGTAACTTGCTGTCAGGAAGATTCCTCCCAGGCTGCATCTCTGCCTGATTCTTACTTAAGGAGAAGGTGTCTATATTTAATGTCTATTATTCTTCCCAGTCTGTTAATTAGCACTTTATCTGCTTTCTAACACAAAACCCATTAACCATGCGGAGCGTATATATGGAGCAGCTGTCTATACCAGCATTAAGCCTGCTGTAGGGGTCCCACGGGAATCAAGTGAGCAATAACATTCCATCAAATGTGACGTACTGCCATGCCCAGCGGCGAGATGTGCTGCAGACTACTGCGCGAGATATGCTGCAGTGTCTGATAAGATGAATCATTTGCTATAGGAACCACTAAAGGGAATTTGATGAAATACCATTTCCTAGGTTCATATTTATTATCAAACCTGTTCCCTATAATTATAAATCTTACCTCTGATTATAGCAGCAATATGAAATGATCATTATCACCCAGAGGTATAAAAAAAACATACACACAGGGGCCCAGACACAGTAAAGGGGCCCTGCATTTCTGAGCGACCATTTGTGTAGAGCAGTGGTCGCCAACCTGTCGCTCGTAAGCTACTGGTATCTCAGCAATCCAGGTAGCTCGAACCACTACTGACTGCTCCTCCGCCCACCCGCTCCTCTAACTACAACGACCCGCACAGCTCCTCCGTCTGCCTGCACCGTTCCTCCGCCTAAGAGGAGACAGGTGCTAGAGGTCATATTTGATCACTAGCGTCTGACAGGGAGCACAGCGCTACAGCACTATACGGAAGTGCCTGGGCGCCACAGAGGGAAGATGCAGTTTTCACTAAAGCTGCATCTTAAAAATTGTAACCCCCCCTGGCAACGAGCAGATAATTACAGTGTGCAGCATATTGTGTCAGGGTCATTGCGGTGTGCGGCATAATGTGTAATTAACATTACGGTGTGTGGTATAATGTGTAATTAACATTACTGTCTGTGGTATAATGTGTAATAAGCATTATGAGGTGTGGTATAATGTGTAATAAGCATTACAGCATGTGGTATAATGTGTAATAAGCATTACGGTGTGTGGTAAAATGTGTAATAAGCATTATGATGTGTGGTATAATGTGTAATAAGCATTACAGTGTGTGGTATAATGTGTAATAAGCATTACGGTGTGTGGCATAATGTGTAATACGCATTACGGTGTGTGGCATAATGTGTAATAAGCATTACAGTGTGTGGTATAATGTGTAATAAGCATTAGAAAGTGAGGTATAATGTGTAATAAGTATTAAGGTGTGTGGTATAATGTGTAATAAGCATTACGGTGTGTGATAAAATGTGTAGTAAACATTATGATGTGTGGTATAATGTGTAATAAGCATTACAGTGTGTGGTATAATGTGTAATAAGCATTACAGTGTGTGGTATAATGTGTAATAAGCATTATGGTGTGTAGTATAATGTGTAATAAGCATTATGATGTGTGGTATAATGTGTAATAAGCATTACGGTGTGTAGCATAATGTGTAATAAGCATTACAGTGTGTGGTATAATGTGTAATAAGCATTACGGTGTGTAGCATAATGTGTAATAAGCATTACAGTGTGTGGTATAATGTGTAATAAGCATTACGGTGTGTGGTAAAATGTGTAATAAGCATTACAGTGTGTGGTATAATGTGTAATAAGCATTACGGTGTGTGGTATAATGTGTAAAGGACATTATTATTATTATTTTTTTAATTATAGTAACTCTTCAGTTTGTTTGTCTCGAGTAGCCCACTGTCGTAGATGCTACGATAAGATGACATTATCTACCAGGGGTAAATTTGGTATTTTAACAGCAGCAGATATCAGGAGAACCGATTCTCAAATCCCAACACACTAACAGGACATGTTTTCCATATCTCTTAGCTGGCACAGGTGGTTCTAATTATTTCACGCATGATTCTGGAAAACATGCACTGTTTGAGAAGAGAAAGCAGAATCCAGAGCTTGGGGAGGGTTATCCAGATGGTAGTTCTACAGTGTCTGGCTCGACAGTCAATAAGTCGGCACCAAAAGGTCAACATGCACTGGTTGACCTGACAATGGTCGACACAGGAAAAGGTCAACATGAGTTTTGCATGATTTTGTTGATATTTTGGACTTTTCATACTATAATGTCTCTGGGTCGGAGCAATCCGGTAAGGGGGTTCCAGGCAATTCAAGGGAACATTGTTTCCATGTTGGTCTAGTGCAGGGATGGGGATCCTTCAGCCCTCCAGCTGTTGTTAAACTACACATCCCAGCATGCCCTGGTACAGGTTTGCTATTTGCCTATGCTAAAACTGTTGCAGGGCATTCTGGGATGTGTAGTTTAAAAACATCTGTAGGGCCGAAGGTTCCCCATCCCTGGTCTAGTGCATGTCGACCTTTTGGTGTCAACATAATGATTGTCAACGTAGACCTTTCCATCCACACCTGGGGGACAGATCTGCAGTTTTCTCTAGGTATCCGCAGCCGTGACCGAGGATATGACAGCACGTTTTTATGAAACAACTGCCATGCTTTGCTTCGCAGTTTGACCTTTTTGTCCTCTGTCAGCATCTTTACAGGCCCTG
Source organism: Crinia signifera (assembly GCF_055691185.1). Taxonomy (NCBI): domain Eukaryota; kingdom Metazoa; phylum Chordata; class Amphibia; order Anura; family Myobatrachidae; genus Crinia; species Crinia signifera. The sequence continues at coordinate 392,188,929 of NC_139218.1, forward strand.
TGGAACTGCTGTGCGATGCCACTGACTGTGAAGTGAGAGAACACTACATCACACTTAACCTCTTTTTCTCACAGGGCTGCTGCAGGGAATCAGCAAAAGGCTGAACGGTGCACATTACCGCTAAGGCAACATATCCTACTCTGCCATCCCCACCATCGCTCCCCCAGTACACCCATTTATCTGGTGTTTATGTATCCCGTTCCTCCTAGGTCATACAATACAGACTTTATGGCAGTGATGGGTTAATGATGTGAATAAATAAAGTGTCTGCCCTTCTGTGCCATGCTCAGAGAACCAGGGGAGCCCCGCTGGCAGAGAATCTCTCAGGCCGCGGCCTCCTGTGGGCTCATTAGAAGAGAAAAACTCCTTTAACTTTCCATTTATCAGAGGCCTTTTATACAGAGCGACCCTCCGGTCCCCAGAGAGATCTGATGAACGCTCTGAAAATAGAATTAATGGTAGAAACACGTTCCACCTGCAGCACAGGACATTGTATCCTCATCGGGGAATAGAGACGGGATGTTCCTGGGATTGTAACTGCTCAGGTCCACAAGCGTTCTGTGGGTCACCCTAGAAGATGAGACCCCCTGCTTGCTCCAAAGATGAGAGATCACACAGCAGATGCGGTGATTGGATATTGCCCCTGTATAACCCCCCCCAGCCCCTGATAGACATTCTGACAGCCTGGCCCCACAGTACACACTGGCTGACAGCCCCTGACAGCCTGGCCCACAGTACGCACTGGCTGACAGCCCCTGACAGCCTGGCCCCACAGTACGCACTGGCTGACAGACCCTGACAGCCTGGCCCCACAGTACACACTGGCTGACAGCCCCTGACAGCCTGGCCCCACAGTACACACTGGCTGACAGCCCCTGACAGCCTGGCCCCACAGTACACACTGGCTGACAGCCCCTGACAGCCTGGTCCCACAGTACGCACTGGCTGACAGCCCCTGATAGACACTCTGACAGCCTGGTCCAACAGTACGCACTGACTGACAGCCCCTGCTAGACACACTGACAGCCTTGTCCCACAATACGCACTGGCTGACAGACCCTGATAGACACTCTGACACCCTGGTCCCACAGTACGCACCGACTGACAGCCCCTGATAGACACACTGATAGCCTGGTCCCACAGTACACACTGACTGACAGCCCCTGATAGAACCTCCGACAGCCTGGTCCCACATTACACACTGGCTGACAGCCCCTGATAAACTCTCTGACAGCCTGGTCCCACAGTACGCACTGGCTGACAGTCCCTCATAGACACTCCGACAGCCTGGCCCCACAGTACGCACCGACTGACAGCCCCTGATAGACACACTGACAGCCTGGTCCCACAGTACACACTGACTGACAGCCCCTGATAGACACACTGACAGCCTGGTCCCACAGTACGCACTGGCTGACAGCCCCTGATAGACACTCAGCCTGGCCCACAGTATGCACCAGCTGATAGCCCCTGTTAGACCCTCTGACAGCCTGGTCCCACAGTATGCACTGGCTGACAGCCCCTTATAGACACTGGCTGACAGCCCCTGATAGACACTCTGAGAGCCTGGTCCCACAGTACGCATTGGCTGAGAGCCCCTGATAGACACTCTGAGAGCCTGGTCCCACAGTACGCATTGGCTGAGAGCCCCTGATAGATACTCTGACAGCCTGGTCCCACATTACACACTGGCTGACAGCCCCTGAAAGACCCTCCAACAGCCTGGTCCCACAGTGCACACTGGCTGACATCCCCTGATAGACACTCTGACAGCCTGGACCCACAGTACACACTGAATGACAGACCCTGATAGACACACTGACAGCCTGGTCTCACAGTACGCACTGGCTGACATCCCCTGATAGACACTCCGACAGCCTGGACCCACAGTACACACTGACTGACAGACCCTGATAGAAACTCTGACAGACTGGTCTCACATTACACACTGGCTGACAGCCCCTGATAGAACCTACGACAGCCTGGTCCCACAGTACACACTAGCTGACAGCCCCTGATAGACACTCTGACAGCCTGGACACACTGTACACACTGACTGACACCCCCTGATAGACACTCCGACAGCCTGGTCCCACAGTACGCATTAACTGACAGCCCCTGATAGACACTCTGACAGCCTGGTCCCACAGTACACACTGACTGACAGCCCCTGATAGTCTGACAGCCTGGTCCCACAGTACACACCTGCTGACAGCCCCTGATAGACATTCTGACAGCCTGGTCCCACATTACACACTGGCTTACAGCCCCTGATAAACTCTCTGACAGCCTGGTCCCACAGTACGCACTGGCTGACAGTCCCTCATAGACACTCCGACAGCCTGGCCCCACAGTACGCACCGACTGACAGCCCCTGATAGACACACTGACAGCCTGGTCCCACAGTACACACTGACTGACAGCCCCTGATAGACACACTGACAGCCTGGTCCCACGGTACGCATTGGCTGACAGCCCCTGATAGACACTCTGACAGTCTGGTCCCACAGTACGCACTGGCTGACAGCTCCTGATAGACACTCAGCCTGGTCCCACAGTACGCACCGGCTGACAGCCCCTGTTAGACACTCTGACAGCCTGGTCCCACAGTACGCACTGGCTGACAGCCCCTGATAGACACTGGCTGACATCCCCTGATAGACACTCTGATGGCCTGGTCCCACATTACACACTGGCTGACAGCCCCTGATAGAACCTCCGACAGCCTGGTCCCACAGTACACACTGGCTGACAGCCCCTGATAGACACTCTGACAGCCTGGACCCACAGTACACACTGACTGACAGGCCCTGATAGACACACTGACATCCTGGTCCCACAGTACGCACTGGCTGACAGACCCTGATAGACACACTGACAGCCTGGTCTCACAGTACGCACTAGCTGACAGCACCTGATAGACACACTGACAGCCTGGTCTCACAGTACACATCTGCTGACAGCCCCTGATAGACACACTGACAGCCTGGTCTCACAGTACACATCTGCTGACAGCCCCTGATAGACACACTGACAGCCTGGTCTCACAGTACACATCTGCTGACAGCCCCTGATAGACACTCTGACAGACTGGTCCCACATTACACACCAGCTGACAGCCCCTGATAAACTCTCTGACAGCCTGGTCCCATATTACACACTGACTGACGGGAAATCTGGACCCCTCATCAATACCTTTCATGTCAACTTTTTGCCACACCCGGATTGACTACAGTCGCAGAAAGCAGCCACTGTGGCCCGCTCCGGAAACAGTCTGGACACGCCTGCGTTTTCCGGACAGTGCCCCCACAGAATGCCGTGTTGCCACCAGGGACGTGCAGTCAGGGGAGGCAGGGGAGGCAGAGCCTCCCCTGTCATAATGATGTAATAAAAAGAAGATATTTATATATCTTCTTTTATTATTTTCATCATTTCTACCTCTCCCCCTGCCTCCTACCATCTTACACTGCTGCATGTGAGGGTGGGAGGCAGCGGGAGAGGTGCCTCCCACTGTTAACATTAAAACACCGGGCAGCGGGGGGCGGGTAGGGGAGGGCAGGGGGCAGGGTGCAGCAATGGGCTGTAAAAGCCCATTGAAAATGAATGGGGAAGCGGCACTCATACTGGTGCCGCAATGACAGGGGCACCAGTATGAATGCACGCCCCCAGATGTGATTGGGTCAACGGATCCAGTGATGGATCCGCTGTCCAATCACACACATGCAGGACCCACCTGCATAGGATGCAGCAGCGCGACAGCGTGGAGTCCGGCGCCGCTGTCACTGCCGAGGAGAGGTGAGTCCGCCGGGGGAGGGGGGCGCATGTACGCCCTGCTGCCTGTGCCCGGCCGCTGCATATACCATATAGCATGGTATGCGGGCGGGCGAGGGGGGGGGGGTTCCCGTGCGGGGAGATCAGTGCCTCCCCAGGCAATGACCTCACCGCACGTCACTGGTTGCCACCTCTCCTCCGGCTGCGCGGATAAACTACAATCACTTAACATGGATTTTCGTTAATCTGCGATACTTGTTGAATCAGGCCCTATATGCGGAGTGTACAATTAGTTAATAGCTCAGAACAACAGATAATGTTTACTTTAATAATTAAATTACATTTCTCTTGACAGTCGTCCAGTAACTGAGGTAAGTGAGGTACAGCTGCTTCCCTCTAGTGGTCACTGGTAGTATAACAGGAGGACAATCATCGTTTCACAGGGATACGGTCACCACAAGCGTTAGGTCCACACACTGTTGACGTTAGCGACCACAGCTGTTTGGAGCTTCACAATATGAAGGTGGTATTATATATATATATATATATATATATATATATATATATATATATATATATACACACATACACTAAACACATACCCTCCAACATGGCCCATTCCATTAGGTACAAAATGCTCTGTTTCTGGAGCTGCTTACCAGTGGCAGTTGCAGAGGTGGGGCTGCAGCACATTCCAATATTCAAAAAGGGGAGCCACACCTAATGCCACTCCAAGGATCACTGTCCTGGACTCACAGGCAGTTGATGTGACCCCCCCTCTTTGAATTTGGACTGTGCTGGAGTCCAACCTCTGTAACTGCCACTGACAGGGAAGTCCAGGAGCAGAGCATTTTGTACCTAATGGAATGGGTCATGTTGGAGGGTATGTAAACATCGGCACTCACCTTTCCTAGTTTTGGGGTGCCCTATGGCTTGTGACCACATTGTTTAAACAGACATTGTAAGGGCTCTGCACACATTAAATTAACTGATAATAAATAGTGGAGATTTGGTTCATGAATTGATCAATGCATTTAAGCCTGCAGCCCCCGTCAAGGGACCCCACCTTTCTGCAGGTCCTAGCACTATCGCTCAATATGGCTACAATACACATAGCTATCACATCAATGTTTGATTCCAGGCATGTTATCTGGTCTGAAGCTCACAGCACACTTTGCTTTTATAGGTGAGCAGCTACCACCACACCTGTCACTAATCATCTAGGGAAATGGTTAACAAGCTATGCATTATGGGTTAAAACATGGTGCATGAGAGAATGTGACCACAATAAGACTAATTAAAAAAAATAATCTAATAAACAATATATAAACTAAACATCGGCACTCACCTTTCCTAGTTTTGGGGTGCCCTATGGCTTGTGACCACATTGTTTAAACAGACATTGTAGGGGCTCTGCACACATTAAATTAACTGATAATAAATAGTGGAGATTTGGTTCATGAATTGATCAATGCATTTAAGCCTGCAGCCCCCGTCAAGGGGGTTGGGCCGGCACTCAGAACTTAGGTATAGTCCAAATTAAATAGCTTGCTCCGGTGCCACCCAACAGGGCCCTGCAGCCCCTAGTAGATAGCGACTGGAAATGATGGGCACTCAGGGACTAACAGAGCGGGTGAACGTAGGACAGGACCTCTAGGCAATAAACCTGTGCTACGTTCACCCGCTCTGTTAGTCCCTGAGTGCCCATCATTTCCAGTCGCTATATATATATATATATATATATATATATATATATATATTTTTTTTTTTACCAGTTTCTTTTATAGCGCACACATATTCCGCAGCGCGGTACAGAGAATAGTTGAACATTCACATCTGTCCCTGCCCCAGTGGAGCTTACAATCTTGTTTTTGGATTGTTGGAGGAAACCGGATTACCCAGAGGAAACCCACGCAAGCACCGGGAGAATATACAAACTCTGCACTATTAGGGCCATGGTGGGAATGGAACCAATGACCTCAGTGCTGTGAGGCATTAATGTAACCATTACACCATCCGTACTGCCCCGTATATATATAACACATGGTGGGGATAGAACCCATGACCTCAGTGCTGTGAGGCAGTAATGCTAACCATTACACCGTCCATGCTGCATATTAACAAAGCATCATGAATTTGGACTGTTAAATACATCTCTTATTGCCGCTATACCCAGCTGTAAGGGTTGGCTCTGTCTGGGAACTTACCCTGGGGACCTAGCTGGGACAATGCAGGTTTTATATAGGTTTCCAATCCCTCTGTGGCTTCATGGAAGAGGCGTGGCTTCACAGGGCTTCATGGAAGAGGCGTGGCTTCACAGGGCTTCATGGAAGAGGCGTGGCTTCACAGGGCTTCATGGAAGAGGCGTGGCTTCACAGTAAGCGGCTGGGCCTGATAGACTAAACTCATTTACATCACTCTGGGGGTCTCGGAGATGCTGGGTTTGGCAAGATAAAAAAATAAAATGATGATAAATTGGTAACCTTAATGATATGGGCATGTCACAAAAAGCTATTTGTCTGGTAATTGGGTGGATGAAATACAAGAAGCTGGCATCTGCAAGTGTTACATAACCCACAGACTGAGGACGTCAGTGTATCAGATGTTCCCGCTGCATAAGCACAGGGTCAGATAATCCTCTTAGCGTATTGGCCGGTTTCCCTTTGCAAATATACAGGTCTCAGTGATTTGTTGCAAATCTTTATTGTGATTCCGTCGTATCTGACGGCAAACAGCACATTATGCAAACCGCCAGGCTGTGCGCTTACTGACCACATGTATTGTAGGTAGTGCGTCTGACCATATGTAGTGTAGGTAGTGCGTCTGACCACATGTAGTGTAGGTAGTGCGTCTGACCACATGTAGTGTAGGTAGGCACACTAATATACAGTACAGGGACAATGTGGCATTACAGCAGGAGAATACACTGAGACAGTTCAGGTGAATCCTTTAGCAAAATTATGAATTTAGGGTCTGATTCGGAGTCAGTTTAACTTTTACGAAAACTTGCAAAATTACAACTGGCGGCGGTAGTCTGCAGGCAAGACCACCCTGCGATAGGGCAGTACGGATGGTGTAGTGGTTAGCATTACTGCCTCACAGCACTGAGGTCATGGGTTCTATCCCCACCATGTGTTATATATACGGGGCAGCACCAGTGCCAGATTAAGCCTTCGGGGGGCCCAGGGTACTTTAGCCAGGGGGGCCCCCTTGCACTTGTCATTACTGGCCGCACACTGCATGGGAGAATTTTACACTGTCAAAGCACAGATTAAAGGCATGAAAAGCCTGTGTTTGTCCCTCTGCACCTTACTCTGTAGGATACCTCACAGTCCTAGTGCTGCCTTTGATTAAAAACCCTCCCATGACTAAGCTGCTGCTGCTGCTGTTCTCCATTGGCATGTAATGAGCTCCACCAATCAGAGCTCAGCACAAATGTATCAGCCTCTGCCCTCTGGTTTAAAGTGTCATGGGACTTAGTCAACTCCCAGTAATGCACTGCACACTTGTGCAGTCAGTGTGCCTTGGCTCCCGATGCTCAGCACCATTAATCATTGTCACATTGGCAGATAGGTGACGCTGCAGCACTACCCCACTCCCATGCACAAATCCTTTAGCTTAAAAAATAATAATAATAATTATATATAAATATATATATATATTTTTTAAATACATGCCAACCATAGGGGGCCCCTAGCTAGTGGGGGGCCCAGGGGCACTGACCCCTTGTGCCTCCATTATAATCCGGCCCTGGGCACGGACGGTGTACTGGTTAGCATTACTGCCTCACAGCACTGAGATCATGGGTTCTATCCCCACCATGTGATATATATACGGGGCAGTACGGACGGTGTAGTGGTTAGCATTACTGCCTCACAGCACTGAGATCATGGGTTCTATCCCCACCATGTGATATATATACGGGGCAGTACGGACGGTGTAATGGTTACATTACTGCCTCACACAAGGGCGTAACTACCATTGGTGCAAGGGGTGCAGCAGATATGGGGCCCAGAGCTGCAGGGGCCCCATCTTTGCTGTTTAAGTAATATGTTTTATATATATTTATCACCATCAGTTGCTAAATAGGGGGCCCTTACAAACTTTTGAAATAGGGCCTGCGAATATCTAGTTACGCTGGCCTCACAGCACTGAGGTCATGGGTTCTATCCCCACCATGTGTTATATATACGGGGCAGTATGGACGGTGTAATGGTTAGCATTACTGCCTCACAGCGCTGAGGTCATGGGTTCTATCCCCACCATGTGTTATATATACGGGGCAGTACGGATGGTGTAATATCCGTCTCACAGCGCTGAGGTCATGGGTTCTATTCCCACCATGTGTTATATATACGGGGTAGTACGGACGGTGTAATGGTTACATTACTGCCTCACAGCGCTGAGGTCATGGGTTCTATTCCCACCATGTGTTATATATACAGGGCAGTACGGATGGTATAATGGTTACATTACTGCCTCACAGCGCTGAGGTCATGGGTTCTATCCCCACCATGTGTTATATATACGGGGCAGCTTGGATGGTGTAATGGTTAGCATTACTGCCTCACAGCACTGAGGTCATGGGTTCTATCCCCACCATGTGTTATGTATACGGGGCAGTACGGATGGTGTAATGGTTACATTACTGCCTCACAGCACTGAGGTCATGGGTTCTATCCCCACCATGGTCCTAACTGTGTGGAGTTTGTATATTCTCCCTGTACTTGTGTGGGTTTCCTCCGGGTAATCCGGTTTCCTCCCACTATATAATCCGGCTATAGTATATAGTATATAGTATATAGGTTATATGGCTCCTAACAAATTAACCCTAGAATGTCTGTGTGTGCGTGTACATGTGGTAGGGAATATAGATTGTAAGCTCCACTGGGGCAGGGACTGATGTGAATGTTCAAATATTCTCTGTAGAGCGCTGCAGAATATGTGTGCGCTATATAAGAAACTGGTAATAATAAATAAATAAAATTTGCAGGCACCTGGCTCGTTCCACAGCAAAGTGCGTGCACGTTACCAGCTGGCCATTTTTAGGGTCGCCTCAGCTGTATGTGATGTCACACCGGCTGTATGTGATGTCACAACGTGTCCAAGCGTCCCAGATACGCCTGTGTTTTCCAGGCTGTTTCCAGAAAATGCTTGGGCCCCGCCTTCCGCAATGGCCTGTCCTCACCCCCTTCACATCGTCGCCGCCAAAAAAAACCCGTCGGAACTTAAATTGTGAACGCAGTTGTAGTATTCAAGCAGGCACACAGAGATCTCTGAAAATCATGATCTGCAATTTTTTTTGGGGGGGGGGGGGGGATCTGCAAAATCTAAATTAGGCCTTAGCTTGGGAGACGTCCTTGTACTGATACTAGGAATAATGTTTAGTTTTGTTAATAATAATAAAAATTAAGAATTTGGCCCTTACACAATCACCCTCCATACTGGCTGATGATCCTTCTAGCGCCCACCAGGGAGCAACTCGGGGAAACCACGCTTTACTCCTGGGTGGCATAAGTTTATACCAGGACACCCCAGAAGCACCCAAACATACATCCCCTCCCCACTGTACCTCCACACCCACATTCCAGCAGCACCCACCCAGACACATACTTACCTCCTTATGATTGGTCCTCTCTAGAAGGGGCAGGCTTATTTTATAAATAGGTCCCACCCCCTCATGGGGAAGCTGCTGCGATTTGAAAATATTAGCATAGGTGTAGGGCTATAATGGTGGGATTAGCATAGGACTGTGTCACTAGGCCCAGCCCTGTCCGCAGGTAATGCAGATTCCCTTTATTTATCCCTGCGTTCTGCTCACTCCAGACACAAGCTTCACATTGTGACATACAGTGTACAGTGTACCCTGTTCATTAGTGCCTCCACTTCATATTATGCCATATTACAGTGCCCCAGTCCATATTATACCACACTATAGCACAGCAAGCTCGCAAGGGCTGTCAACCTTTTTCATGAAGCCACCTTTTGACTGTCGACCAATAGTGGTCAACATTTTGACTGTCGACCTAGACACTAATGACCCACACTTGGCCTGCCAGGGGGCGCCCAGCGAAGGGAAATATTTAAGAACCACTGGCCTAAGGCAACAGTCACTGGGTCTGGTCATCAAGGCATCAAGATACGATTCCGTTATGTAGCGGATGAGTGACCGCATAATCCCGACAGGGAAATGTTCAGCTGCAGTATGAACCTAAGGTAAAGCAGACTGTTCAGTGTAACCCTGACACTCTGCATTACAGACAGCTGAACATTTCCCTGTCAGGATTATGCGGTCACTCATCCGCTACATAACGGAATCGTTTCTTGATGCCTTGATGACCCAGTGACTGTTGCCTTAGGCCAGTGGTTCTTAAATATTTCCCTTCGCTGGGCGCCCCCTGGCAGGCCAGGTGTGGGTCATTAGTGTCTAGGTCGACAGTCAAAATGTTGACCACTATTGGTCGACAGTCAAAAGGTGGCTTCATGAAAAAGGTCGTCAGCCCTTGCGAGCTTGCTGCGCTCGTCATGCTGCGTGCCCGGGGGCTTACTTTGACACCACAGGTTCTATATTCCCTCTATTGGGGGTCGTGGACCCCCACAAGTGAGAATAGCCCCTGTCAGTTGGGATCCCCCCTGTTGGGCAGTCATCCGGCACCCAGAGTATGAACAAGGCGTGTGTTTTTTTAATTATGAAAAACTCGACTCTTTCCCATGTCAGCAGTTTCATGTTGACATTTTGCTTGTGTCAACCTTTGGACCATATCGACCTAATACATGCCAACATATGTGTCAACCTTTTGACTGAGGTGGACATGAGTTTTTCATGGTTTTTGTGTCTGTCGTGGGCACTGTATAAGTGCATATACGTTATAAGTGAATATAATTGCTGGTTATGTGTTGCAGTATATAGAAGCAATAAATGTGATAAAAAAATAACCATAAGATAGGAATGAACTCCGGGGGTTACGTCACCTTTCCTTACTATTTTATCACACCGAAAACACTCTGCTGCTAAATACAGCGGCGCAGAACCACTTACTACACAAAGCTGATCCGCCAGACATCTGCCTAGGACGGTCTGATGGATGATCGTGTAACGCACGACACGTCGACATTGACAAATATCTCACCTTATAATGACAGCAGCTAAATAAAGACCGACACGTCGATTCTCTGCTGACAGATGAATATTCATTGTGATACCCACACTCACATTGTATAATTTCCCCATTCTCTATCTCGGTCCATTAGTCAGCCCCTTAAACACAGGGTGACAAATACAAGGCTCCTGTTTGTTAAAGTGAACCCACGTACATACAGGGCTGACACTAGAAATAGCAGGGCCCGGGCTGACGATATAGACAGACCCCCACAAAAAATAGATCAAGCCAGCCACATTTGAAAGCTCCCTGTAGTGCCACTTATTCCTACAGTGCCCCTTGTAGAGGAGAACAGGCATCTGCTACACCTCCAGTCCCAGGCACCACACATCTCACAGCCCGCTGCCAGCCAGTCACACACTGCCGGCACCACACAGCTCACAGTCCGCTGCCAGCCAGTCACACACTGCCGGCACCACACAGCTCACAGTCCGCTGCCAGCCAGTCACACACTGCCGGCACCACACAGCTCACAGTCCGCTGCCAGCCAGTCACACACTGCCGGCACCACACAGCTCACAGTCCGCTGCCAGCCAGTCACACACTGCCGGCACCACACAGCTCACAGTCCGCTGCCAGCCAGTCACACACTGCCGGCACCACACAGCTCACAGCCCGCTGCCAGCCAGTCACACACTGCCGGCACCACACAGCTCACAGCCCGCTGCCAGCCAGTCACACACTGCCGGCACCACACAGCTCACAGCCCGCTGCCAGCCAGTCACACACTGCCGGCACCACACAGCTCACAGCCCGCTGCCAGCCAGTCACACACTGCCGGCACCACACAGCTCACAGCCCGCTGCCAGCCAGTCACACACTGCCGGCACCACACAGCTCACAGTCCGCTGCCAGCCAGTCACACACTGCCGGCAACACACAGCTCACAGTCCGCTGCCAGCCAGTCACACACTGCCGGCACCACACAGCTCACAGTCCGCTGCCAGCCAGTCACACACTGCCGGCACCACACAGCTCACAGTCCGCTGCCAGCCAGTCACACACTGCCGGCACCACACAGCTCACAGCCCGCTGCCAGCCAGTCACACACTGCCAGCACCACACAGCTCACAGCCTGCTGCCAGCCAGTCACACACTGCCAGCACCACACAGCTCACAGCCTGCTGCCAGCCAGTCACACACTGCCAGCACCACATACATACCTCCCAACTGTCACGATTTCTGCGGGAAAGTCCCGATATTCGGGGACGTTCCCGCGTCCCGCCCGGGGCCGCCATTGTCCCGCGGTGGGGGCGACAGTTGGGAGCCCCCCCAGCTTGCCGAGAATAGACGCTGTGCGCATGCGCACAGCGTCTATTCAGCGCCGACAAGCGGCGAAAACGGGGCGTGGCCGGAGTTCGCGTCACCCCCGTGAGGCCACGCCCCTTTTCTTGAGGCCACGCCCCTTTTCGGGAGCGCGCGACCTCCCAACTTTAAAAGTTGGGAGGTATGCCACATAGCTCACAGCCCGCTACCAGCCAGTCACACACTGCCGGCTCCACACAGCAGCAGCACTTCGGCAGGCGGCGCTGGCAGCGGCTGTGTAGTGGAGAAATGGGAGACACGGCTGAATTGGGTGTGGTATGGGGCTCCGACAGTCAGTATCCCGACTGCCGGTTCTCTGACAGGGGGGCGACACCCTGCCCTGCGCTGACGTGGCGGCCGGGTAGTCATACATTAGAAAATGCGTTAAAACCCCCGAAAACAAAAAAAAATCGATGGTTGCTATCGATGGCGATTCTGCACCCAGCCATCGATCACTCGGTTATGTATGTTCTTATTTGTTCAGCTCACTGTTGGCAAATGGCAATAAATGATTGTAAAACAAATGATTCTCAAATTACCCCTTCTTTCAAAGTGAACCGCTGATCCGGGGGAAAAAAATACGGATCTTTTCACTTATGCCCCTTTCAGACCGCACTTTTAAAACGGTAAATTGCCGTTTTTTTACCGTTTTAAAACGGTAATGTGTGCGGTCTGAAAGGTCCAGTCCCACTTAACCGGTTAGAAAATGCCGTTTTTTCTAACCGGTTAAAATGCAGGGTCCTACCCGTTTCTGAACCGGTATTTTAGCGCAAAAATCGGCTCAGAAACGGTATTTAGGACCCAGCCAATGAGCTGGGTCCTAAATTCAGCACAGTGAATACTTAATGAGCGCTCATTAAGTATTCACAGCACTGGAGCCCCCCCCCGCGCGTGTCGACACCCCCCGCGCGCGTGTCGACGCCCCCCCGCGCGTGTCGACGGCCCCCCCGTGTGTCGACCCCCCCCCCGCGCGTGTCGGCGCCCCCCCCCCGTGTCGACTTACCCCGTGCCGGTATCTCCGTTGTGGTTCCCGGCACTGCAGCTCAGTATGCTCGGAAAGCACTTATGAAAAAAGTGTCTTTCAGAAAATGGCTGCCCCCCATACGGAAGACAGTTTTTTTAAACAGGGTTTCCTATGGGGCAGCCATTTTCTGGAAGACACTTTTTTCATAAGTGCTTTCCGAGCATACTGAGCTGCAGTCCACAACGGAGGTACCGGCACGGGGTAAGTCGACACGGGGGGGGGGGGCGCCGACACGCGGGGTGGGGTGGGGGGGGCGTCGACACGCGCGGGGGGCGTCGACACGCGCGGGGGGCGTCGACATGCTCTCGGTCTACACGCGAGGGGGGGGGGGAGCTGCACGGAGGGGAGGGCTGAAGGCTGCACTGGCTTTGACCCTGTATTTGGAAAGTTTCCAAAAACGGGTCTGCCAGTGTCAAAAAATCGGCACTTAAACGGTAATATACCGTTTAAGTGCTGCGGTGTGAAAGGGGTTTTATCTGGCAGACCCGTTTTTGGAAACGTTTCCAAATACAGGGTCAAAGCCAGTTATGCGGTCTGAAAGCAGCAACACTGATCTACTGGTCCCAGCTCTCGTTAGTGACCCGTTTTGCCCATCATTCTCTAGTCGAATCACCCACACCAAAAAAAAAACCACCTCAAAGGTGATTTTTGATAAAAAAAAAAAAAAGAACCGAGGATGGCTCACATCTGTAGTTTAGACCTAATTCTGCATATTCACAAGGTTTTATAGCGACATCTAGTGGCCAGACCGCAGAAGGGCACTCACAGGAAGTGGCAGTAACGCAGCATTCCGTAGTCAGGCCACTGGGAGTTAACTTGGGAGGAATGCATCATTTGAGTTGAGCTGACGGCTGCTGATTGGTGGATGTAGATGGGAGGAGCTATGTGCTGCACGTTAGGGGGAGTTGTGTTGAGTTCTGCGGCCACACTTTGCCGGGAAGCTTCTCCAGGTCAGGTTGTTACACACTTGTGTTTGACTTTACTTACAATTGCTGAGTTATCTCTCCTTTGTACATTTATATCTCGTTCTATCTCTCACTCTACCTATTTCTATACCCTACTCCCTTTCTCCTTCTCTCCTTTTACATCTCCTTGTTTAGCTGATTGCAATGCCTAGGCGCTCAGCCAGGGTCCTGGCCAGGTTTGCAGAGGCCCCCGATGCTTTCCCTCATCCTGAGGGGTCTGCATTGTCTCCTTCCCAGGGGAAAGCAACGCAGCCGAGGGCTGTCTCCCCCGCTACCGTCTTGCAGGCTGTTTCAGCGGGTCGCGTAGGCCGTGGCCGGGGTCATGCTCCGGGCCGCGCCACCATGAGAGTGTCCTCTGGCTCCCCGCCGGGGTCGGGACGCGGTGGTCGTGGTGCATCGGGCTGCTGTTCGCAACCTGCGGCGGCCCCTGGTGCACGCACACTGCGGTCCGCTGCCTCGGGTCAGGGAGCCAGGGATGCCGTGGTGGGTGGATCGGGGCGGCACACGGTGGTTGCCAGGAGAGCGGACGCTGGGTCTGATGCTGCACGGACGGGGGAGCGCTTTAAGGCGTCGTCCACTGCTGACCGTGAGACTGCGGCACCGGTTTTAAACGCTAGGGGGTGGAGTTCTGCTAGACATCGCCGCCATCTTGGTTCTTCTCCTGAAGTGGCTGGGGATTTTGACCATCGGGATGCAGATAGTTTTGAGAGGGATGCTTTATCAAAAGGACCTAGTTCGCTTGCTGGGGGTCATACAGGGAGGTCTTGCGTGGATGTAGTACCCGTGGTACCCGCGTCGTCTCCATTGGATGTTGGGTTGCTAACTTCCGTGTGCGCATCGGTAGTGTCAGCTGTGGTTCTCTTATTTACCACCGGCCCCGGTGGGAGGGGACGGACAGCTGACCCCGCGGTAGTTGCAAGCGCATTGGCGACATCCATTTCGCAGGCACTTATTCCAGCGGCTTCGGCCGGGCCAGTGGCTAGGCGCACCAGTGCCGGCGCTTCCGGCAATGTAACTGCTGCTGTTGCGGGCGATGTTTCTTCTTTGTCCTCAGTAGAAGAGATCGATGTCGCTACGGACCATGCTAACCGCAGTTTGGAAACCAGGCTTGAGGAGCCAGAGAGCGGAGAGACTTCAGAAGATGACGGTGAGTCCTCCACAGATCCTGATTGGTCTGAATCAGATGCGGATAGTTCATCGGAATCAGGGGGTAGTCAGTACAGCTCCTCAGATTCGGGTCAGTCATCAGGGAGGAGGTCTGGCTGTAGATGGAGGGAGAAGCGCAGGAGGAGGTCTGCGAATAGCTCTGTAGGGTCCACATCATCTTCTTACTCGTCTTCACGAAGCCGTAGATCCTCGGGGTCAGACACCTCTGTAATTTCGGACGAGTCTGACACAGTTTTGCGTGGTTTACGCCGCAGTGTGCGGGATAGGATTCGGAAGGGCAAATACGTGAACATATTTGCCTTGACTAGCATGGCCAAAAAAGCGCTGTACGCGGCTCGGAAAAAGGGTTCTGCAGCCGAGGACAGTTACAAGTCTTACTATATCTGGGTACAGGGCATGTTGGTGTTCGCAGGGTGCTACCTTCAGTTCCATCCCGATGAACATATCAATGTGTTACGGTATATGTACCTCATTCACGATTTGTTCACACGATACAAGGGCTTTGCCTGGCGAACTTACGATGAAGAATTTCGCCGCACGCAGCACGGCTTAGAAGTCTTGCACTTCAGCTGTAAAGACGTTGGGCTTTACACCAAGGTTACTCAGGCTAGCGGTCCGGTGCTTGACTCCGAATCCTCTAGGCCTGCGGTGAAAGGGGGCAACCCACCCGTTCAGAAAGGGACTGGTCGCTCCTCAGCAACTAGGTGGGGGCATGGCAGATGCTACGCATTTAACAACAGGCAGTGCACACTGGGAGCTAAGTGCAGATTTAAACACTCCTGCCTTAGATGCGGAGGTTTACACCCCATCAGGGTGTGCCCTAAGCCAGCAGGAGGAGGGGGCGGTCCCAGCAATTCACAATGCCGTGGTCCCGCGGCATCCCTGGCTTACTAAGGCCCCATCCCCTGTCAGGGGATTGGTTTGAAATCCCAGCAGTCGGAATCCCGGCGGTCACAATCCCGACGGTGGAATCCCGACCACCGAAATCCCGACAAGGTGGGGGGGGGGGATCGTGTGTGTCGTCCCCCCCCCCCCCGCCGCCACCATGCGGGCTCGGCACACTAATTCTCCCTCTATAGGTGTCGTGGACACCCACAGAGGGACAAAGTGCCAGGATTTCGTCGGTTGGGATTCCGGCGTCAGGATTTCGACCACGGGATTCCCCTGTCAGACTTGTAGCGTTATTGCCTTGGTTGCATAGTTCTCTCTCCAAGGACAAAGCTTCAATTTGGAAAAAGGGGTTTGCAGTCGGGTTATCTTTACCGATTGCAGGAATAGTTTAGCAGGGACAGGCAGCGAGTTTGCTGTTGGTTCTGGTCGAGATCTGGTTGGGCAGAATGATTGGCCCCTGATCGGAGACTCCTATCCTTAACTTGGTATTTTCCCCGGTGGCTTTGGGGGGTGATTCAGGCTGGTTTGCAAAAGCAAGCTCCCCCTTTAATGGACTGTGCTGCGCTGCAGGTGGGGCAGATGTAACAGGTGCAGAAAGAGTTACATTTGGCTGAGTTATTTTGTTTCTGTGCAGGGTAAATACTGCTTTATTCTTACACTGCAATTTAGATATCAGTTTGAACCCACCCCACCCAAATCTAACTCTCTCTGCACCTGTTACATCTGCCCCACCTGCAGTGCAGCATGGTTTTGTCCATTAAAGAAGGCGTTTACTTTTGCAAACCAATTTGAATCACCGCCTTGGTGCCTTAGAAAATGGCAGGTAAGTTTAGTTTGATTCAGCGTATGTCTTGTCCTGCGGGTACCTCGGTTAACGACGCCATAGCCACTGCCGCGTGGAATACCGATCATTTGATTCCGCATTGGCTGTGGTTTGTTTGGTGTCGGAGCCCTCCTGTGCAAGATGGGTGTTGAATCTGCTTTTAGGCTGCTTCCCCTACATCCAGGCGCTTTCAGGTTCCTGGGTTTCAGATTGTAAGACGTTATATAGATAGGTGCCTACATACAGGCTGCGCGATTTCATGCAGATATTTAGAGCGCTTCAGCTCGTTTTTGCATTGGTGCGTGTATCCGTATTCCCGGGAACAAGGTATTGCGCACTGGCCCTCATTCTGGTTTGTTTGGTAAGCTGAGCACCAGAGACACCGCCCGGCCGAGCGCCAACTCCCCCCCCCCCCCCCCCCCCCCCCTCCTCCGCCGCTAATTCCCCACATTAACATGTGAGGGGATGTGGAACAAACACACACATCCCCTCGGATGTCTCCGCTGCAGGAGATATCATTTGATGTTCGCCGACCATCAAACGATTTCTTCTGCTTTCGCAAATAAGTCAGTGGAGACTGACTATTAGTTACGTCCGATGGGGCGGGCGACTGGCCGGGGCCGGCCCACCCACGAACCCATGAGAGCGCCATTCCCACGGACCACCCCAGGCCCTGCCGCCCCCGGGCCGCAGTGATCCTTGTGAACTGATCGGCGAGTCACCATAGGGGACCTGCACATGTGCATAATATGCCATGCGCAGAGCCCCAAACATCGGAACGGGGTCAAATTCAGTCCAGTCCGATTAAACCAGAATGAGGGCCACTATCTGGATGGTTGCTGGCTAGTAGGCCGCGCAGGTTCCGAGTGTTGCGCCCGCTTGCTTTCACTAGCTCTTTGCGGAGTTTGGCGTCCCCGTTGCGCACAATAAAACAGGAGGCCCCGTAAATGTTTATCTAGGTGCTGAGACAGACACAGATGCTGCGTTATGTAGACTGCCAATGGAAAAAGTCACTATCCTATTTTAACGGCGTTTGCATGTGGAGGGAGTTGGCGACTTCATTGTCGGTTCTGCAGCTGTTCACCGATGCCGCCGCTGGTGTATCAGGCTTTGGAGACTATTTTGAAGGAAAGTTGTCAGTGGCCTTTGGCCTGGTCTGAAGAAGGGTTAACGCAGAGGTCAGGGAACTCGGTCCTCATTACCCCACACGGTGCATGTTTTCCATGTCTCCTCACAGAATCACAAGTGAAATAATTAACTCCACCTGCGGACCTTATAAAATGTGTCTGTGATTAATGAGTGCACCTGTGCACCTGCCGGGTTACCAGCAAAACATGCATTGTGCGGGGTAATGAGGACCGAGCTCCCTGACCACTGGCTTAACGGGAATTTGCTTCTGTTGGAGATTTTTCCCATTATGGTTCCCTTGGAATTATGGTGTGATTTGCTGCAGAAACCCAATGTCATATTTTGGTGTGACAAGTTGGGGTGTGATTTTTGGGTACTTGTTTCCTAGCACGGCGCCCATCGCATACCATGCCATAAGGTATTCGATGCGACATTCGGAAAAATGACCCTGATTGTACAATTAAATATCGCATGCCAGCAAATGACATACAATGCGATACGATTTTTAATTGTACAACCTTGATGGGTGCTTACAATGGTAAATGCACCCCCATTGTCCACGCCACCGCCACTATCGACGCCAACCCGAAGCGTGTCGAGCCCGCGAGGGGCGGCGGTACGCGTCCTCCGACCTTTTCATACCCCCACTATCCACGTCGGCGTGGAGTTGATTTTAGAGCCCGAAGCGTGGTGAGCGGACACGGAATACATGTTAAGTAGTTTGCGTCCTCTCGCGGGGCTTACTTCACTCGCCACACTATCTAAAATCAACTCCACGTCGACGTGGATAGTGGGGGTATCAAAAGGTCGGAGGACTCGTGCCGCCACCCCTCACGGGCTTGCTGTGCTCGCCACGCTTCAAGTTGGCGTTAGTAGTGGGGGTGGCATTGAGAATGGGGGTGCATTTCACATTGTAAGCACCCATCAGGGTGCTTGTACAATTAAAAATCGCATCGCATGCCGCTATATTGCATGCGATGCTGTACGATGGAAATTGGGGGCGCCGTGCTAGGAAACAAGTACCGATTTTTGTCTTAAATCATCAAAAATTCACCTCCCTCCCTGTTCCTAGATTGCTGGCGCAGATAGAGTTGTGGTGTTTGCAACACAACCCTTGAGGGTGGAACACGTGCTAATGAGATAGCCGACACTGTTGGTTATAAGTGTCTCTATTATGTCTGGCAGGTTATCCAGCCGACTTGGAGGATCTAGCCCAGACATGTCCAAATGATGGCCCTCTAACTGTTGTGAAACTACAACTCCCATCATGCCTTGCCACAGTTTTGCTATTACGGAGTTCTAAAACTGTGGCAAGACATGCTGGGATTTGTAGTTTCACAACAGTTTAGCCATGCCAGCGGCAGCAGCGACGGAAGGAGCTGTGTCCCCAGCGGGATGCAGCTGTACACAGTGCTGGGATCCAAGAACCGATCCCAGTGCTGACAATGCGGTGGCAGGGTGCGGTGTGGCTGCAGTGGAGAGTGTGGCGGCTGTTTGAAATTGGCGCCTTTTTGGCCAATATATGGAAAACGCCACAAGCAGCGGTCAAAAAAACTGGTGCCATTCGTGAGCCAGTCACGACTCCCGAATTGGCAGCCAATAAGAAATGCAGCAAGCCAATCAGTGCTCACCGCCCAGTACTCTGCCCCACACCCAGCATCTGACGCAGGCCCACAGGCCTGAGCCCCCATATAAGTAATCCTGGGTACTAGGCCCAGTAGTAAAGAGTTCCCCTGGTACATATATTGGAAGGTGGACATGCTGTCTGGCTGCCACCTTTCCAGATATACCCAGCAGGGGGAGAGAGTGTGCAGTTTTGCGCTTGTGCGGCTGTCACCTCTCCGGGTCCCCAGTAGGAGCAGCCAGGGGTGGGTGTAAGCTGGCCAGCTCTAGGTAGGAAGTTAGAACATCAGAAAATAGGCAGAGATGTAGAGACTCAGTCCGGTTGTAGATCTTGTACTGTATTGTGTTGCATGTGTGTTGTTGTATTCGTGCAGAGCAAAGTTGTGTAGCCTGTTCTAGTTGTGTTGCACCACACACACTTAGTCAGTTCTAGGGCTTTGTGTCGTAGTTATAGTAGTTGTGTCACGTTTAGGTAGTGTTAGGCTGTGCACGTGTCCTGTGTTCTTGTCTCCTTACAGGGACCTGTGAGGAGAACTGAGGGGAGAAGTACAAGATTGGAGACGGTGAGTGTCATCCTGTCCGTCCATCTGTGTGTCTGTCTCTGCCTATCTCCCTTCCTTCTGGGCGGAACGTGGACCTTGCATTTTGGTGCAAGGTCAAGTCTTCACCTAGGTGCGTGAGTGCCAATAGGTGACGCTCCGGGTTCTGAGGCCGCGTGCCGAGGATGACGTTTCCCGGAGCCCAAATCTTTATTGTGTAGAGACGTCGCGGGACGGAGGGCGCATCGGTCTACATTAAGGAAGAACAGAACTCACCTCTTCTCCTTCCTCCTAGGCGTCCGTGTGCTGGAGTTTTCCAGGACCGTGGTTTGTCACGGCCTGAAGGTGAGAGGGTACGGCGCCAGGTAAGTGGTCCGGATACACCAGCAGGGACCACACCGCACCAGGTATCACACCGCACCGCCATTCCCCTCAGTCTGTCGTGTACTGGCACCAGCTACATTTACCTCATACCTGGCCGCATCGGATCCTGGAACTCCGTTCTTGCTTGAGCGACGTAATAGAGGTAGGAGTAGATCTCCGGTACGCGTATGGCGGTGCGATGCATCGGGGCAGTCACGGGCGTAAGTCTTAAGATGCTTGCGGGTGTGTCCTATTTATGTCATAAGGCAAGGGACGTTACTAAGGGTTACTAAATGGGATGCGGTCATTTGGTCTACAGCATGATGGTCGAAAGTCATTAGGTCGATAGGTCATTAAGTCGACATTGTCTAGGTCGACCGTCAAAAGGTCGACATGGAGTTTTTACTGTTTTGTTTTTTTTGAGCCGACATTTGCCGACAGGCGGTATTTCATGCCCTACCATCCACTAGGGCATGGTGGGAGAATAATATAGTGTGCCGAGGGGATGCGGTGCACTTTAAACTGTGTCCGTGTCGACTGTGCTGACATTCAGGTAAAAAAACTGTGAAAATCCCCATGTCGACCTTTTCACTGTCGAACCTAAACATTGCCGAACTAATGACCTTTCCATCTAGAAACAAGTCTACCTTTTCCCATGTCGACCTAATGACTGTCGACCATCATGCTGTAGACCAAATGATCCCAACCCTACTAAATCAGGTTGGCTCGAAAAAAGCAAAATCTCTCTAATGGGCAAAACCATGCTGCACTGCAGGTGGGGCAGATGTAACATGTGCAGAGAGAGTTAGATTTGGGTGGGGTGTGTTCAAACTGATCTCTATATTGCAGTGTAAGAATAAAGCAGCCAGTATTTACTCTGCAACGAAACAATAACTCCCCCAAATGTAACTCTCTCTGCACATGTTACATCTGCCCCACCTGCAGTGCAGGTTTTGCAATGCATTTGCAAGCCAACCTGAATCACCCCCTACGTCCTTTTTCTTGTCACGTGTGCTGGAGGGTTGGGCTAGCGTTGCCCCCTCCTGTTCCTGATAGGAGACACCCAGTTGATGGTCTCTTGTTGCGGAACTTATTGAATGTGTGAAACGTATTCTCGTCCAGATCCCAGTGCGTCTTATTTAACATGGATTCTATCATGGCTTATCATAGGGCGTTCAGGGTTGGAGAACTGGTGGCCGCTTCTAGGACTGCAGTGTAGCTGATGCTGGCATCCCAAGTTACCGGCTGTTCCGGTGTTTGATGCAGAGTGCAACGATCCAAGACCGATGTGGTGGGCAGGAGGCGGTGGATCCTGGTCATAGTTACCTCCCCTCCTGCATTCTGCAGGAGACTCTCTGACATAGCACAATCTCCCTCTCTCCCTCATTAATCTAGCAATCTCCCTCATGTCAGCTAGCCCACATTACACTGTTACACCATAGTTACCTCCCCTCCTGCATTCTGCAGGAGACTCTCTGATATAGCAGCAATCTCCCTCTCTCCCTGATTAGTCTAGCAATCTCCCTCATGTCACCTAGCCCACATTACACTGTTACATCATAGTTACCTCCCCTCCTGCATTCTGCAGGAGACTCTCTGATATAGCAGCAATCTCCATCTCTCCCTGATTAGTCTAGCAATCTCCCTCATGTCACCTAGCCCACATTACACTGTTACATCATAGTTACCTCCCCTCCTGCATTCTGCAGGAAACTCCCTGACATAGCAGCAATCTCCCTCTCTCCCTCATTAGTCTAGCAATCTCCCTCATGTCACCTAGTCCACATTACACTGTTACATCACAGTTACCTCAACTACTGCATTCTGCAGGAGACTCCCTGACATAGCAGCAATCTCCCTGTCTCCCTCGTTAGTCTAGCAATCTCCCTCATTACACTGTTACATTTTTTTTTTGGGGGGGGGGAAGGAATGAGAGATAAATACATTTACATTGAATCATCAGCACCATTTCCCAGCACATTACCAAGTATAGTAGCTCTTACTAACTGCTTTGGGGCTCATCTACATTTGGATCTAAGTCATTTTAGAAGATTCCTCTCAGATGTAGCAGTACACACCCACACTTCTAGGTGCCACGTTCACAATCTCTTTTCACAATCTCTCCATATATGGAACTAGACACGCCCTTTGGGTGAAGCATGACACGCCCCCTCAATAGAGCACTGTGCAAATTTCTGTTACCAACTATAATCTCCCTGAAACTGTTTTTCAAAAGCAGGCATGTATGATCCTGCTGGTACATTGCTCTGATCGCCGCATTTGTCCTGTGGTCTCAGCGATGGCCTATCAGGAGACCCGTCCTTGGATGGTTCACCGGTCACTGTAACAATCCTGCGTAAATCCTGTATATCTGGCCTGTCATGTCTGCTCTTCAGTTCTGTGCCTGCTGCAGCTAGACTGCAATTATGCTTCCTAAGACTGTGGGGGAATTTACTAAGATGAGAGTACTATTTCAGATCGGGTGCTGCTACGGGGCAACCAATCAGATACTATTTTCTTCTAGAACAGTGGTGTCAAACTCATGGCCCTCCAGCTGTGGTGGAACTACACGTCCCAGCATGCCCTGCCACAGTTTTCACAATCCATTATATAAAATCGGTGGCAAGGAATGCTGGGACGTGTAGTTCCACAACAGCTGGAGGGCCATGAGTTTGACACCACTGTTCTAGAAGGTGCTAACTAAGTAGATTGTGATTGGTTGCCAATAGCAACATCCTCTGTGAAATAAACTCCCATCTTAAGCTGTTTACACACGGCAGTGATATGGGCTGAAATCGCTGGAAATATGGTCGCAGGCGACCATATTGCCAGTGATTGGAGTGCGCACCAGCGATAAATCGCCGGGTGCGCGCTCCCGTTTTCAGCCCCATTGTAATTGCTGGTCGCAGGAGCTTGCTCCTCCGACCAGCTAATTACCTCTGCGGCTCCCCCAGCAGAGGTTCCTTTTCATCAGCGACCATCTCTGGTCGCTGATGAAAAGGAGACACTGACCAATATATTGCTTAGCAATATCTCCCCCCCCCCCCCCCCCCCCCCTCCTTGTGTGTATGCACCTTAGCTGTGTGAGATCTAGTGTTGCTACTATATGTTTGCCAGTATCACATGGTCTCTCCCAGCCAATCCGCTGCAGCTTGCTTCCTGTATATTGGCCAGCCAATCCTCCTTCTACCTGCAGGTATAAGAATGCTGGGAAATCTCCTGCACGCTGTCAGTGCTTCAATTGTCCAACCTCCTGTTGGATGTCTCTGTCTCCAGACCACGTGCTAATACCAGCTCCAGCGCAGCCTGACCTCTAGCAGTGCTACTGCATCCGCCGCTGCTGCGTCCAGTCGGCCTCCGGTGCTGCTGCGTCCAGTCTGCCTCCGCTCCTGCTGCTGCTGCGTCCAGTCTGCCTCCGCTCCTGCTGCTGCTGCGTCCAGTCGGCCTCCGCTCCTGCTGCTGCTGCGTCCAGTCGGCCTCTGCTGCTGCTGCGTCCAGTCGGCCTCCGCTCCTGCTGCGTCCAGTCGGCCTCCGGTGCTGCTGCTGCTGCCTCCAGTCGGCCTCCGGTGCTGCTGCTGCTGCCTCCAGTCGGCCTCCGGTGCTGCTGCTGCCTCCAGTCGGCCTCCGGTGCTGCTGCTGCTGCTGCCTCCAGTCGGCCTCCGGTGCTGCTGCTGCCTCCAGTCGGCCTCCGGTGCTGCTGCTGCCTCCAGTCGGCCTCCGGTGCTGCTGCTGCTGCTGCCTCCAGTCGGCCTCCGGTGCTGCTGCTGCCTCCAGTCGGCCTCCGGTGCTGCTGTTGCCTCCGGTGCTGCTGCTGCTGCCTCCAGTCGGCCTCCGGTGCTGCTGCTGCTGCCTCCAGTCGGCCTCCGGTGCTGCTGCTGCTGCCTCCAGTCGGCCTCCGGTGCTGCTGCTGCTGCCTCCAGTCGGCCTCCGTTGCTGCTGCTGCCTCCAGTCGGCCTCCGGTGCTGCTGCTGCCTCCAGTCGGCCTCCGGTGCTGCTGCTGCTGCTGCCTCCAGTCGGCCTCCGGTGCTGCTGCTGCTGCTGCCTCCAGTCGGCCTCCGGTGCTGCTGCTGCCGCCTCCAGTCGGCCTCCGGTGCTGCTGCTGCCGCCTCCAGTCGGCCTCCGGTGCTGCTGCTGCTGCTGCCGCCTCCAGTCGGCCTCCGGTGCTGCTGCTGCCGCCTCCAGTCGGCCTCCGGTGCTGCTGCTGCTGCTGCCGCCTCCAGTCGGCCTCCGGTGCTGCTGCCGCCTCCAGTCGGCCTCCGGTGCTGCTGCCGCCTCCAGTCGGCCTCCGGTGCTGCTGCTGCTGCTGCCGCCTCCAGTCGACCTCCGGTGCTGGTGCTGCTGCTGCCTCCAGTCGGCCTCCGGTGCTGCTGCTGCCTCCAGTCGGCCTCCGGTGCTGCTGCTGCCTCCAGTCGACCTCCGGTGCTGGTGCTGCTGCTGCCTCCAGTCGGCCTCCGGTGCTGCTGCTGCCTCCAGTCGGCCTCCGGTGCTGCTGCCTCCAGTCGGCCTCCGGTGCTGCTGCTGCTGCTGCCGCCTCCAGTCGGCCTCCGGTGCTGCTGCTGCTGCTGCCGCCTCCAGTCGGCCTCCGGTGCTGCTGCTGCCGCCTCCAGTCGGCCTCCGGTGCTGCTGCTGCCGCCTCCAGTCGACCTCCGGTGCTGGTGCTGCTGCTGCCTCCAGTCGGCCTCCGGTGCTGCTGCTGCCTCCAGTCGGCCTCCGGTGCTGCTGCTGCTGCTGCCTCCAGTCGACCTCCGGTGCTGGTGCTGCTGCTGCCTCCAGTCGGCCTCCGGTGCTGCTGCCTCCAGTCGGCCTCCGGTGCTGCTGCTGCTGCCTCCAGTCGGCCTCCGGTGCTGCTGCTGCCTCCAGTCGGCCTCCGGTGCTGCTGCTGCTGCTGCCTCCAGTCGGCCTCCGGTGCTGCTGCTGCCTCCAGTCGGCCTCCGGTGCTGCTGCTGCCTCCAGTCGGCCTCCGGTGCTGCTGCTGCTGCTGCCTCCAGTCGGCCTCCGGTGCTGCTGCTGCCTCCAGTCGGCCTCCGGTGCTGCTGCTGCTGCTGCCTCCAGTCGGCCTCCGGTGCTGCTGCTGCTGCTGCCTCCAGTCGGCCTCCGGTGCTGTTGCTGCCTCCGGTGCTGTTGCTGCCTCCGGTGCTGCTGCCTCCAGTCGGCCTCCGGTGCTGCTGCTGCCTCCGGTGCTGCTGCCTCCAGTCGGCCTCCGGTGCTGCTGCCTCCAGTCGGCCTCCGGTGCTGCTGCTGCTGCCTCCAGTCGGCCTCCGGTGCTGCTGCTGCTGCCTCCAGTCGGCCTCCGGTGCTGCTGCTGCTGCCTCCAGTCGGCCTCCGGTGCTGCTGCTGCTGCCTCCAGTCGGCCTCCGGTGCTGCTGCTGCTGCCTCCAGTCGGCCTCCGGTGCTGCTGCTGCTGCCTCCAGTCGGCCTCCGGTGCTGCTGCTGCTGCCTCCAGTCGGCCTCCGGTGCTGCTGCTGCTGCTGCCGCCTCCAGTCGGCCTCCGGTGCTGCTGCTGCTGCTGCCGCCTCCAGTCGGCCTCCGGTGCTGCTGCTGCCGCCTCCAGTCGGCCTCCGGTGCTGCTGCTGCTGCCGCCTCCAGTCGGCCTCCGGTGCTGCTGCTGCTGCTGCCGCCTCCAGTCGGCCTCCGGTGCTGCTGCTGCTGCTGCCGCCTCCAGTCGGCCTCCGGTGCTGCTGCTGCCGCCTCCAGTCGGCCTCCGGTGCTGCTGCTGCTGCTGCCGCCTCCAGTCGACCTCCGGTGCTGGTGCTGCTGCTGCCGCCTCCAGTCGACCTCCGGTGCTGGTGCTGCTGCTGCCTCCAGTCGGCCTCCGGTGCTGCTGCTGCCTCCAGTCGGCCTCCGGTGCTGCTGCTGCCTCCAGTCGACCTCCGGTGCTGGTGCTGCTGCTGCCTCCAGTCGGCCTCCGGTGCTGCTGCTGCTGCTGCCGCCTCCAGTCGGCCTCCGCTCCTGCCTCCAGTCGGTATCCCCTACTGGATCACCATCGGCTCACCATCGTTGTCTGAAACATCTACATTTCATCAACTGCTACTGCTCATCTACCCGGTACCACTCGCTTCTACCAGACAGCTCTCAGAAAGTCATCATCGATTCAACCACCATCGGTGACCCAACATCCACCAACTGTCATCATCGGTGTACTTTCCTCCTGTGCCTGTGTTATGATATTCCGGTGAGCTACTACTACCTACCTGCAGTCATTGTGGTCTCTGACACACTATCGATGGTCTACGCTGCATCATACTAATGAACATTTATTCCCCAGTTGTTGTTTGTTGTCCTCAGCGTCCCATCGATGGTTTACATTGCATCTTCCAAGTAAACGTCCATTCTTCATTTCCTCAGTTCTAACATTGATAGTTCTTCCAACATCGATAAAACAGTTCTTCAGCATCCATTCTTAAGTTCCACAGTTCAGCATCGGTAGTTCATCTATGTTCCATTGTCATCTCCTATTGTCCACATCCACTCCACTCCCTCAGTACAACTACAATCTCTTAGTACTATTCTCTGAACTGTCACCATCGATGTTCTAACCATCAATGCATCATCTCCACCTCTGAGTGTCGAGTCATATTGAGTGGTTCGGCACTCTCACCAACACCAGCAATAGCCTTCGTGCCTTTGCGATAATCAGATACACAGCAGGTCGGAGCCCCCACGGGAAGTGGGTTCCAAGCACGGCACTGACAGGACTTTCCATAAAATGAAGTTTATTATCTCAACGTTTCGGGGACTTGAACCCCGTCGTCAGGAGATGCAGACAAGACACACATACAGCACACTGCCCACCTTATGTAGAAGTCGGCCATGGTGCCAACACACGCCTCTCATCACGGGAATTGCTGGCACCTGTCCGTGGCTCACTCTAATGACATCAGTGAGCTCGGATCTGGTCATGTTGCTTGGCAACTCCGGTGTCCCTACCGTGATTAGTGCTGAGAGCGCATGCTGGCAGTCCGCTGGGCACTCTGCATAGGTGGCGCATGCTGGCATTCCGCTGGGCACTCTGCATAGGTGGCGCATGCTGGCATTCCGCTGGGCACTCTGCATAGGCGCACAGAAACATAATTAAAAACCTCTTACATAAATGTTAAGAATCTCACACACACATATATATATAGGATTAAAACAATGATATACCAAACCTACATTAAAGTATTCCAAGCAATGCGCTCGTTTAAGCCCTTGGGAGACAGTGTCCAATCTGTGAATCCAAGCGGCCTCCAGACGCAAAAGTTTTTTTTATTGCGATCACCTCCTCTAATACTATCCGGTACATGGTCAATTATTTGGTATTTTAGTGAACATAGTGATGACCATGCATCTTAAAATGAACTGCCATAGGCTGGTCGCAGGGTTTCCCCTACAACGCTGCCTTTATGGCACAATGATGCATGACTATCCTCTCCTTACATTTTCGGGATGTTTTACCCACATAATATAATCTGCACAATATAATTATATAAACCACAAAACGGGATTCACATGACAAGACATGTCTAATTTTGTCTTTAAATGCATTGTGGGGGTGCTTAAAAGTGTTACTGCCGATTGAAAAACCGCAAGTTATAGGTGCCTGAATTGTGTGACTGGGCGACCATTGGCTGATTGAGCAGGGTGGGCACAATATAGTTTTTTAGGGTCCTTGCTATGGAGTAAAAGGCTGCATAGTGTCTTTCTATGATGGCCCATCCACAGTTATGAGGCCACGTACCTGCTAGAGCCGTCTCCTCCGCGCTGGCAGCCTGTATCCCTGGTCTTGCCATTTCAGCCACTCACCTCCTCATTCCCGGCATCCTGCGACCACCCCCTCCTCCCCTGGGCACTGCGGGTAAGATGCGCCTGAGGTGTGGGGTGGAGGCGGTGGGTCGGGCGGCGTCTAGCTGCCCTCACCCGGCCCTGCACAGCTATGAAGCCGCCTACCTGGCAGAGCCGTCTCCCCCACACAGGCACCCCGGGACTGGCCGCTCCGGCTTTCCCCCTCCTCATCCCCGGGGTCCCGCGAGCTCCCTCCCACGACCGCTGTGGGTGAGATGCGGCATCCCATGTGCGGTGAGGGGGCGGGCCGAGCGCTGTTTGCGGGACTGGCCTGGGGACAGGAAGCTCTGGCAGACACCCGGGATGCTCTGCGCACGGGAATCCGGGCATACAGCGCTCCCGCTGGGGGTGGGGGATAGGTTTTAGGAGTGGCCTATAATATATATAATACAATACATAAGTATACTGAATGCAGCAACTATATACACATAATAAATGTAAGCAAAAGATATTAAGGGCTAGATGTTCAAAGCTTCAAAAAGTGGAGAGAGATAAAGTCAGCCAATCCGCTCCTAACTGACATTTTACGGGCTGTGTTTGAAAAAAGTCCAACTCTAAAAATGAATACAGCAGGGCTGGCCAAACCGTCCCTCAAGATTTCCATGTTTTCCAAATCACCTCTGGGTCTGTAGAATGTCAGGAGCAAATGCCAGACACGCTACCCCTTCACACCTCAAACCCAGGTTATTGCCAGGTTATGGCTAGGTCGAGATGCAACGTGAAAGCACCAAATCTTATATCCCAGGTCGACCAACCCAGCAATTCAACCAGTGTTATAAGAAGGGTTAAACCCGGGTCGACACGGGTTAGTGGGAAAGTGTCGGATCCGGGATCAACACAGAGCATTACGATGTGAAAGCAGAAATATTGTCATCCCAAGAGTTTGCCTGTGTTCTGTTATCATCATGAGACATGACGTGTGTCAGCCACTAGAGGGAGCACAGCGTTTACTGCATGTGGTATGGTGTCCTGTCTGCAGAACCTTTCATTGTTTGCACAGCAAAAGTGTCCCTGGAATGATCAGTATTCCAGCAGGAGATGCGCTCTCCCCACTCTGCTTCCGATGCTGCTCTGCCCCGGAGACCCCCTAGCCGCTCGCAGCTGGGAGAAATGGTCGGTTTGTCGACCTAAAGATGGTCAACATTCATTAGGTCGACACCACTGGATTGACATATTGCAAGCACGACATGGTTCTGGGTCATTAGGTCGCTACAAGCATTATGTCGACTTGGTCAACAGTCAAAGGGTCGACATGGGGTTTTTCCCTGTTTTTTTGAGCCGACATGTGCCGACAGGCGGTATTTCATGCCCTACCATCCAATAGGGCATGGTGGGAGAATAAAACAGTGTCGAAGCATGGCGAGTGGACGCAGTGTCCATGTCGACTGTGTCGACATTCGGTAAAGAAAACCTGAAAAACACCATGTCGACCTTTTGACTGTGGCCTAGACCATGTCCACCTTGTGCTTGTGTTGACCTAATGTCCTGTCGACCTTGCAGAATGGCGACCAGTGGTGTCAACATAATGACTGTCGACCATCTTTAGGTCGACCCAATGATCCGTACCCGGCAGCCGTAGTGAGAGCAGCTATATATTGACATTTTGCGAACACTGTAGCGTGGCAGTTAGAAGATAATTGATTGGCACTTTATCTCTCACCACTCATGAGCTGATTGGATGGTACTTTATCTCTTTCCAGGCGATGTTCAGTGTGGGCGCGGTAATACACGTGCAGGGCCGCTGAGAGCGTAAATGGGCCTGGGTATGGGGGGTATGGAGTCACACACACACAGTACTATGCATGGCACCGCCTGAGGCAGATGGGTATATTTGTCCCCCTGCAGTAGCAGATTTGGACAGGGTCCCCTTAAATGAGCCCTGGCCTGAGAACCCCCCCCCCCCCCCCCCCTTTGGCATCCATGTATGTATACATCCAAATCTGCATCACCCCATTATGCCATAGTCTATAAATAATCCTTTTAGTGAACGTAGGACGACATCCGTTACTGTATATCGTATTAAATGATTATTTTGGACCATGTCCCCATCCTGCTTTTATTGTACTGCCGGAGGACGGGGAATAAGCAGCTGGTTTCCTGTAGCTGGAGGACTGTAAGACGTTTCCCTTCTTGCATCATCTTTCCCAGGGATTCTTCTAGAAATCTGCAGCCTCCGGGGATGGGTGAGGTCTGTGGTAAAACAGCTGGTCTCACATATATTATATATACACATTATATAGACACTGCTCAGCCGTGACTGCGGGTTCCAATTATACAGCCCTGAGTACGCTCTGCACAGCTGTCACTGCGGGTCCCCATTATATAGCCCTGAGTACGCTCTGCGCAGCTGTCACTGCGGGTCCCCATTATACAGCCCTGAGTACGCTCTGCACAGCTGTCACTGCGGGTCCCCATTATACAGCCCTGAGTACGCTCTGCGCAGCTGTCACTGCGGGTCCCCATTATACAGCCCTGAGTACGCTCTGCTCAGCCGTGACTGCGGTTCCCCATTATACAGCCCTGAGTACGCTCTGCGCAGCTGTCACTGCGGGTCCCCATTATACAGCCCTGAGTACGCTCCGCACAGCCGTCACTGCGGGTCCCCGTTATACAGCCCTGAGTACGCTCTTCACAGCTGTCACTGCGGGTCCCCATTATACAGCCCTGAGTACGCTCTGCGCAGCTGTCACTGCGGGTCCCCATTATACAGCCCTGAGTACGCTCCGCACAGCCGTCACTGCGGGTCCCCGTTATACAGCCCTGAGTACGCTCTGCACAGCCGTCACTGCGGGTCCCCATTATACAGCCCTGAGTACGCTCTGCACAGCTGTCACTGCGGGTCCCCATTATACAGCCCTGAGTACGCTCTTCACAGCTGTCACTGCGGGTCCCCATTATACAGCCCTGAGTACGCTCTGCGCAGCTGTCACTGCGGGTCCCCATTATGCAGCCCTGAGTACTCTCTGCACAGCCGTCACTGCGGGTCCCCATTATACAGCCCTGAGTACGCTCTGCACAGCCGTCACTGCGGGTCCCCATTATACAGCCCTGAGTACGCTCTGCACAGCTGTCACTGCGGGTCCCCATTATACAGCCCTGAGTACGCTCTGCACAGCTGTCACTGCGGGTCCCCATTATACAGCCCTGAGTACGCTCTGCACAGCTGTCACTGCGGGTCCCCGTTATACAGCCCTGAGTACGCTCTGCACAGCTGTCACTGCGGGTCCCCATTATACAGCCCTGAGTACGCTCTGCACAGCTGTCACTGCGGGTCCCCGTTATACAGCCCTGAGTACGCTCTGCACAGCTGTCACTGCGGGTCCCCTCTATACAGCCCTGAGTACGCTCTGCACAGCTGTCACTGCGGGTCCCCTCTATACAGCCCTGAGTACGCTCTGCGCAGCCGTCACTGCGGGTCCCCATTATACAGCCCTGAGTATGCTCTGCACAGCTGTCACTGCGGGTCCCCATTATACAGCCCTGGGTACTCTGCACAGCTGTCACTGCGGGTCCCCATTATACAGCCCTGAGTACGCTCTGCACAGCCGTCACTGCGGATCCCCATTATACAGCCCTGAGTACGCTCTGCACAGCTGTCACTGCGGGTCCCCATTATACAGCCCTGAGTACGCTCTGCACAGCCGTCACTGCGGATCCCCATTATACAGCCCTGAGTACGCTCTGCACAGCTGTCACTGCGGGTCACCTTTATACAGCCCTGAGTACGCTCTGCACAGCCGTCACTGCGATCTATGACCCATAGGTTACAATGGGCTACCACCGTCTCAGAATGGCGGTACCCAGAGACCCACTGCGATGCTGACTGATGCTGTATTAAGCCTTGGACAAATATAAAGTACTATCCAACCAGCTCCTATCTGCCATGTTACAGGCTGCATTTCACAAATGTCAGTTAGGAGCTGATTAGAAAACGCTGCCTGTTACGTTGGGTTTTAGACGTATTTGCACGGCTGCGGATAGGTTTGTAGCTGTACACATCCATTCACTCTAGCAGAGTGGCGTCTTAACTGAACACTGGCTGTTCGATTCCGTGGCCGTGCAATGAGGTCTGAATTACCCCCATGTTTTTCCATCCTTCTGTCCATAGCATAACGTTGATGGTAATTTCGGAAAGGAGTAGCTGGCTGGCTTCCTGAGGTACGGCCCTCTGCTGAGGGGAGAGATGAGGGAGGGCCCTGGAGCCTTCCCATATGGGAGCCAGCTGCACATGTATGAACACGTGTACACTGATTCTACGTGCTGGGAGAGGCCTTGTGCTTAGTCTATACCAGGCCTGGCCAACCTGTGCCTCTCCAGATGTTGTCAAGCTACAAATCCCATCATGCCTTGCCACAGTTTTGCTATAAGGGAGTGTTAACACTGTAGCAAAGCATGATGGGATTTGTAGTTTCACAACATCTGGAGAGCCACAGGTTGGCCTGTCCTGGTTTATACCATGATCACGTGTCTTGCAGCCGCCAGGTAACAGACATACTATTATCTTGCGGTCCCCACGCTCAGAGATAAACATGTCTGCTTATCCGTACTTATGTTATATACCCAGCTTTCTGCTCATTATAAGCCATGACACTACCCAGGTTCTAGTACAGCATAGCTGCTATTACAGCTTGGATGTGCGTTACTTAGAACCGCCAGTGTGCTGGGAGTTGTAGTCCAGCTCCATGATTTTTGCTCTGTAAATACCATGAAACTTGGATCCATTTTAAACTACACTTCCCAGCAGCCTGCAGATCTTCTCTGTGTGGCATTCCCGGGAATGGCGGAGCCTGAGTGGGCCAATCCTAGTATGGAGGCTGGGAGCAGTGGCAGGTGAGACGGAGCTGGGACACGAAGGCGTCTAATAAGGTCATTGTGCTGGCGCCAAGCGGTGTCTGCTGTCCTTGAAAGCGCAACAAGGGCCTTTGTACCTTGTTGGATGTTGCCCTATTGTTGCTGGTTGCTAAGGGGCCCCCCATAACAGTTTGATCTTGAGAGCCCCAAAAACATAAATCCGCCACTGACTTCGATAGAATTTGTAGAAGTTCAAAGACTGCTAAATGGCACTGTCACACGTATTATGGCGGTGGCCAAGGTTTTCAGGGATCCCCTGACAAATAAAGGACGTAGAGGCAGCCATTTTGTTGGTCAATATTCCACAGAGCACCCGAATGCCTGCTGGTGGCACAATTCTGAGGAAAAAACATTTATGTCTCTGGATTTAATTCAAAACTAGTATCTTTTTTTTTTCTTAAATCCTCTATATGATGAATAAGATTGTTCTTCAGGATAAGAACACTCCGGGGGAAATTTACTAAGATGTGTATTCTACAGTACTTCACATGTGATGTTGCTATAGGCAACCAATCAGATCTACTATCTTCTAGACTCGGGAGATAAATAAATGAGATGCTGATTGGTTGCCCCTAGTATCACATGTGAAGTAGAATACGCATCTTAGTAAATGTGCTATGAGAGGGTTTACTGAGGTAAAAGCAGTCAATTAAACTAACAACTTGGATATAAGCAGCCCGCTGTTGCTCCAGGGTGCAGTGAATGTGATCCATTGACTGGCTCTCAGTGAGGGACAATGCAAGGACTTGTTGGAGAAATGTCCACACTTAACCCTTACAGGTCTCTGGACTTTTCCCAGTGCACATTCCTGTCAGAGGGGGATATTCAATTCTGTGGGCGAGCAGAGCTTCCTGCTCGCTGTCACCACTCACCCTGTCAGTATTCAACGCAGCCCCCCCCCCCCCCCCCCCGCATACGCCAATTCCCCCTCGCTCCATTTTTTGTGCAAGGGGGAATTGGCGTATGCGGCTCCTGAACCAGCGGCTAAACACAGCGAGTTTACTGCATTAGCTGTGGGTCTCGCTGTTTTGGGAGAATTCTCGCCGTCCTGTGACGGCGAGGATTTCCCCAGAACATTGAATAGAGTGAGCGGTCGGCACGGGGGTTAAACAGCAAGGATTGCTGGTTTTCTGCAATCCTGGCTGTTTAACCCCCTCGCTGGCCGCATTGAATACCTGCCAGAGTGTGGATGGGCCTGTAGTACCAGCAAAACCAGAGTGCAGATGGTCGCATAGGCAGAAAATGGCTGCTGGGGACGTGTGGGGGGAAGGTTTAGTGTTGCAAGCGGCAGTCCTGGGGCCTGGCCCGGGTTGCCTATAAAAAGCATGAGCCACCTGAAAAACTTTGATCTTAGGCCACATACAATACTCTTGGTGACATTATCCTGCTCCCCAGTGTCCATAGGTCTCCATTATATCACTCACTCCCACCCTACTGTGTCCATATGTCTACACTACAGTATTACCCATACTCCCCCAGTGACCATAGATCCTTCTGTGGCATTACCACCCACCATCACTCATCCCCACCCTTCCAGTGGCAATAGAAACATGGCCAGTGAGAGGGGGTGGCAGCTGCCAGAGTGCCGACACGATAAGGATGCCGACACCGCAATCTCTACTACCGGCGTCCCAATTTATTAGGTATGCGGGCGAGTTAACATTAGGCCGGGTGGGAGGTTAGGATAGATTTAGGCACTAGGAGGGGGGGGGGGGGGGGTAGGCTGTGGGGAGGGCATTACGAAGGTAGGGTTAGGGGGCGGGGCATGGTGAACGGGCATACTTAGACCATGTTTTTTTTGGGGGGGGGGCAAACTTCAGCTACGAGAATAGTTCTGAATTACCCCCAATGCTCCTGACAGTATCAGTGCAAAATGCCACCGTGATCATTTTATTATAATAAGAGAGATTGGATTTACTTGGTTATTTTTGACAAACTAGCGCAATTTTGGAAGTTTATGTAACATGTGAGGCAGATAGCTGGATACTGTTTTCAGAACTGGGCATTATTGAGTAAGGGGTGTATGTACTAAAATTTGGAGAGAGATAAAGTGGAGAGAGATAAAGTATCAATCAGCTCCCAACTGTTACAGGCGGTGTTTGAAAAATGTCAGTTGGGGGCTGGTTGGTTTTGTACTTCATCTTTGTTTATGTTATTGCTCTCCAAGGTATGGATCACACTTTGGTGGAGGCAGCGCTTTGAGACAGCGCCAGCTCCTAGCGCTGTCTCCTCCGCCAATGACGCACCACGCTCCGCCCCCGACTGATGTGTAAGCCGGGTCGCTGCAGGAGCTTTCAGACCACAAATGCAGTGAGAGAAAGGGGTATTATATTCTCACTCTATGCCAAATTGTATAATAAGGCAAGAAAGAACCACCTTTAAAAAAAAATATTTTTTTTAGAAAATGGCCAAATTTTACCACAAGTCGAACATTTCTACATTTGACTAACAATCGCACATTACCAAAAATCGCATTTTACTGCATTTAACCCAATGTTTGGTTTGACCTTTTGCATGTCAACCTATTTCACGTGTCGACCTCGGACTGTCCACCAAGGGTTACCAGAACAGATGGAAGATTTGTTAACCCTTGCTCCGCCACCACAGCTGCAGAGACAGGGCTGAGGTTGGAGCCAGAGACCTTATCCAGTCTCTCCTGTGAATTCTGTGGTCTGGGAACTTGGCAAGATCAGGGGAGGAGGAGAATTGGGAGAGCTGCATCCCACACACGCCTGCAGAGGAGAGAGGACAACGTGGCAGTGTGGGGGGAGGCCATCCCAGTATACTGACAGCCTTCCCTAAGTTATAACATCTTACACAGAGATTTAGGAAAATGCTTAACCCTTTCAGTGCCAGCGTTGCTGTGAGCGAGCCGTAAAAATACCAGCATCACTCACAGCGACTGTTCTCTTAGTGTACATAAATACAAATACGGCCGAGTCAAATCATTGAAGTTTAGTTAGATATTGCACCCAAAAAAACAGAACAATCGCCGGCATTTTTAGCAGAGATTTTGAGGATCGCCCACAGCAATGTTGGTACTCCAGGGGTTAATCACCGGTGCTGCCACATTGCACTTTATTGCTTGATAGATTTAATCAACAAACTTCCTAGCTGCCTTACTGAGCTCTTCCTACTCACAAGAGAGGCTGAGCCTGTGGTGGAACTACAAATCCCAGCATCTTCGGCTGGCAGTGCATGCTGGGTCCTCTAGTTCCACATCAGCAGCCGTTAGCCTGTGACTGGACCTACAGCATTGAGACAACAGGATGGTTGCTCAGAGACAGTATTTGTGCAGCTGTGTCTCAGGGTCCTTGTTAAACTGTCACATTCCTGTACACCCCTGTGCTAAATGTAGCATCCCCTTACTGTAGCTGCAGGTTAAATAGAATGGATACAATAATCACACCCCATGTACCCCACAATGACACCCCATGTACCCCAGATATCATATTCCCTACCAATGCTGCAGAGGTTTGTTTTTATATAAAGACTTCCTATTGTGCTGTGGGTCATTTAAAAAATAACAGATGCAATTCAATACACACACACACACACGCACGCACACACACACACACACACACACACTGTGTGTGTGTATATATATATATATATATATATATATATATATATATAACATCTTTACAAAGTATCTCTTTAATAACCATTATTATTATTATTTCAATATTATAGTATTATTACAAATAAAACTTTATTTGAATGGATTCTGCGCTGTACTATAATCTGATCTGCGCTGTACTGTAATCTGATCTGTGCTATCAGTTGCAGCATAGTCCCCTGTACTGTAATACAGGGCGTGTTTTACATCAGAGGGAAGTACTGAGAGTTTCCACGTTGCTCCCCTCCTCTGCCCCTGGGGGTAACACTCAGACGTCTAGAATTTTCTATACAAGCTGGGGTTGTTTTAAGGTATAAATGAGCGATAGACGGCTCCTTCCTTAGGCCATAAGGGACCAGGTGTAAACGCATCCAGTGGGACCTCCAATATTACATAGATTATAAGCTCTGGGGACAACTCTCTATTTATAATCTTCCTATTATAATCTGTCTGGAGTTTTATTATAACTACAAAGTAGTAGTTTTCCACTGAGCATTCTTATAAAATGCACTTGTCACTTTGGTTGGAAACCACTTGGGGCGCTGTAATAAATAAATATATTGAGCCGTTTATGAGCTGTAATTGATTACTCTGTACTAAAGACTTCTGTATCATGGTCCTCATTCAGTGCGGCCGCAGTTCAAGGCCTTGCGCACTCGACAATGAATAATTATCCTCTATGCTTGATAATGTCTGATATATTGATATGTGTTGTGTATGTGGGGGGATACAATTGAGAATTCAATAAAAAATCACAGCTAGTCTTATTTTTTAGGAAACCGTTTCGGTACTCTTTACTTAGAAGGGCGCCCATCATGGCCATGTCGGGCATTGAATGCACTAAAAAATCGGGTGCGATGCGACCGACGAGATGCCCGAGATTTCCCATAGGGAACAATGTTAAATGTCTCAATTGACCCGATTTTCCTGTTCAATGCCTCAATTGACCCGATTTTTCCATAGGAAACAATGTTAAATGGGCCACAGAGGCCAAATAGGCACCCTGAAGTGAATAATGGCCACCCGAATTGTTAACGCCACCCCACGATCAACGTCAACCCGAAGCGTGGCGAGCGCAGCGAGCCCGCGAGGGGCGGCGGTACGCGTCCTACGACCTTTTCATACCCCCACTATCCACGTCGGCGTGGAGTTGAGAATAGAAAGTGTGGCGAGCGCAGCGAGCCACCGAGCCCGAAGCGTGGCGAGCGCAGCGAGCCCCGCGAGGGGACGCGGATACCTTCGCAGGTATCCGCGTCCCCTCGCGGGCTTCACAGCTGTCCGGCTGCGCTCGCCACGCTTCGGGCTCGGTGGCTCGCTGCGCTCGCCACACTTTCTATTCTCAACTCCACGCCGACGTGGATAGTGGGGGTATGAAAAGGTCGTAGGACGCGTACCGCCGCCCCTCGCGGGCTCGCTGCGCTCGCCACGCTTCGGGTTGACGTTGATCGTGGGGTGGCGTTAACAATTCGGGTGGCCATTATACACTTCAGGGTGCCTATTTGGCCTCTGTGGCCCATTTAACATTGTTTCCTATGGAAAAATCGGGTCAATTGAGGCATTGAACAGGAAAATTGGGTCAATTGAGACATTTAACATTGTTCCCTATGGGAAATCGCGGGCATCTCGTCGGTCGCATCGCACCCGATTTTTTAGTGCATTCAATGCCTGAGATGTTTTAATAACGATGCCCACGATCAAAATCGTGGGCGCCGTTCTAAGTAAAGAGTACCACCGTTTCTTATATAGCGCACACATATTCCGCAGCGCTTTACAGAGAATATATGAACAGTCACATCAGTCCCTGCTCCAGGGGAGCTTACAATCTTTATTCCCTACCACATGTACACGCACACACAGACATTCTAGGGTTAATTTTGTTTGGAGCCAATTAGCCTACCAGTGTGTTTTTGGATTGTGGTGGGTAACCGGAGTACCCGGAGGAAACCCACGCAAGTACGGGGAGAATATACAAACTCTGCACAGTTAGGGCCGTGGTGGGGATCGAGCCCAGGACCTCAGCGCTGTGGGGCAGTAACGCTAACCATTACACCGTCCGTACTGCCCCAGCACTTATGACTAATTAAGAAATTGAAAGTTATGCGAAGCGGTGTGCGCTCTTCCAGTTTTTTTCCCATGTTTGAGCTATTATTACAATTTATTTATATGTAGATACAAGTGGATGGCAGCGCTGTACAGAGGGCACACATTTAGTAGAACAATACAGGGTACACAGAACTAAACTAAATGCAGCTGAGATGTAGGGAAGCATAGGAGTTGTCCGCGTAATACCGGGGATGGCTGCCATTTTTGTAGATGAACTACATCGCCCAGCAGCCCCATCCCCAGTGCAAAGATGGAGGGGAAACCACTGGGAGAGACAGAGACCAGGGTGGGGTGAATTTTGTTTATTTCTCACGCCCATTTTTTTTTTTCATCGGATACCGCGAGTACCAAGAGCGCGCATTACACCTGTTGCATTCCGACATTGGGTGTGAGATCCTCAAGGTTATTTTACCCGCTAAACTTTGCGCCCATTTGAATCGGGTGCCGGATGATGGTCCGACAGTAGGGATCCCGACAGTCAGTATCCCGGCGCTCGAACAGGGGGGATCCCGACAGTCAGCATCCCGATGCTCCGACAGGGGGGATCCCGACACACGAGCGCACTTAATTTCCCAGCATGCACTCATAGAAGATACGGTCATGCATAATACCCTGCATCAGTCCTATAAGCTGCTAATTAACACTAATGCACTAATCTGTAATACGCATCACTATATATCATGGATTCCATTTATATTATAGCTGCCGACATTGCAAAACCAATTCCAGCAAATCTCTTCACTTGCTATCCTGTCGCGTTGTACCCTGGTGCACTACAATTCCCAGCATTCTGTTTTACATGCAGATGCCTGGAATGCACTTATTGCTGCAGGGAAGGCTGAATTGCACCAAACCTGGGAATCAGGATTATTTTACTGTGCAATGTGTGGAATCTGCAATAGTCTGTACCAGGGCAGATGTGGGCACGTCCGGGCACATGCCAATCACTTAGTAACTGAGCCCTGTAATAAGTGGCCCCTATCCCTGCTCCCCAGGCCACAGCAACAGGGTGAGGAATGTAGGGGGCTGTCTCAAGCTGGGGGGGCTGGGAGAGCAGGAGGAGGGCTATAGGCTTCAGCTTGTGAGGGAGGGGGGTCATCAAAGTCCCCACGTTTAAATAAACTTTTCCAAACTTCCAGAACTTTCCTGTGCTGTATATATAGGGTGGGCTGAGGGTCGCACTGGAGCACACACTCACAGGCAGACGAAGAGAGCACTTGGAGACATCACCACAGAACCCCTGGAGGCTCCTCCACCTTTGTTGGGTATGTCCTGCTATATTACTGCTGGGCTGTGGGTCATAGGACAGGAGATTTCCATAATGGACGCAGAGCAATACAGGACTGAGCTGTCTCTAGTCATGTGTATAATCTGCTTAACCAGCCCCTGGTTCTAATAACTGTGCCAAGTGTCCTGATCTACCAGGGACCCTCCGCAATAGCCCCAGTAATGTTACCTCTGTCCCCTTTGTGTCATCCTGTGGGATCCCTGTGGTTCTGTATACTGACGGCAATTCTCAGTATTCGTTATTTTGGGGGCTTTATATGTTAATAATTATTAAGTAGAAGCATGGGTCCTCAAACTGCGGCCCTCCAGATGTTGTGAAACTACAAATCCCAGCATGCCTTGCAGCAGTTTTGCTATAAGGGAGTGTTAAAACTGTGGCAAGGCATGCTGGGATTTGTAGTTTCACAACATCTGGAGGGCCGCAGTTTGAGGACCCATGATTAGTAGAGTATTTTGTGCTTTCCTGTGCCAGCAGTTTGCATGTGATGTCCTGATTAGCAGACAGGCATATGTGATGTGTGTGTAGATAGATAGATAGATAGATAGATAGATAGATAGATAGAGGTATTCTGGATAATGTGCCCTTCCATCTGCAGGTTACGTTGCCCGTTAACCCTATAATTGTTCTGCATAAAAAGCTGGACTATCCCTTGTGGATCACCAGCCATGAAAGAACTACAAGTTTCAGAGTTTAACTGGCAGGGCATGCTGGGATCAGTAGTTACACAGCATCTGAAAAAGCCGCAGGTTACACATATATGTTATAAAGCATCAACTGTTAGTTTTAAAGTGAGGGAAACAAGTCCTACTAATATGGAAGCTTAAGGGTTAAGAGCGCTCAGGATGCTTAAGGGTTAAGATGCGGATTCCGCCTGATTGGCTGTGTGTTATGTCACTCTGCCTATTGTTACGGCTTGTGCGCTAAGTTAGGGCACACTCCCTATCCCATAGATACACCATTGTTAGTGTGCTGGGGGTAGGGCAGCTATGAGTGGGGAGCAGTTTAGGCAATGACCCAGAAGAGCACTTGCCACATCAGCACTGCCCCCCCCCCCCCCGCCCCCTCTTCCATTAATATTCCAGTCTACCACCCATAGGGTGTTGTTGCTTTGTATGCTTCGGGAATATGCATCATGTGTCTGTTTCTTTCAGAATGAAAATTGCAAATCTTGAACTCACTATGAAACTCTTTAAAGGTATCTGGACTCAACGTAACCATGTATAATACTGGCCGAGCGCCAGCAAACTGTGGGGTTTGTGCAAAATACCCGATAAACTAAATGCATTCAACTTTTTGGGAAGAATCTAGTTGGGACCGGGAGCAGTGGGCATACCGATAAATTAAATAGGTGCAGAGAGATTTAGTGGTTTACTTTGTTCCAGCAAAACCCTAGCTCCAGGCTACACATTTATGTTCCCACGTTGGGCGCGGCTGCAGGAATTAGATGTCATTTAGATTTTGTTTCCATCACCGTCCTGTAGGATTACGAATGTATTAATGGCAGGTTCAGCTTAAATCGGCATGAGGGCATAGAAAATATGCAGAGAATTTTCCACATTTTAAAATTTTTTGCATATCTGCGCTTATTTGCAGGACATTTAGTAATACTGGTATTTGGCTTTGCACAGCCGTTCAATATTCCGGAACATTAAAACTATTTAATTTAAAAGAAAAAAATAAATCTGTATCCGCTCCACCCCTCGGGCAGGGAAAGAATGGGCTGGTCTAGGGAGGAGAAAAGTGACGCGTTAACTCTCAGAGTTTCTTGCAGCAAAACATTCTTCTGTGTTTGGGTTCCTAGCTTCTTAAAAGTTTAACCTGTTCTTCCCCAGCATATTACCGCTGCCCAGTACTTGGGAGAAGGTTGATTTTCAAAAACTTTCAGACTACTTTACTTCCTGTAGCCAAGGCAGGATTGACTGGTCATTGCAATTATTTTGGGAGGACTGAAAACACTTACGGAGTGTTCACCTCTTCTTTTTTAGGATTGCATTGTGGCTTCATACAATTCGAGTTACCATGTGGATGACTAAGTTCTTGGCTCTTGGCCTCCTGCTCGTTGTGGATGCAGCAGTAGATAAGAAGGCGGCAAAGAAAGTAGTACCGGATGCTCCGGTGGAGAAGAAGATTAGCGAACAGGCCAACACCCTGGCTGACAGAAGTGCAGGTCTGGGATTCAACCTCTACCACACCATGGCCAAGGACAAAAACATCGAGAACATCCTGCTTTCACCTGTGGTGGTGGCTTCGTCTCTCGGCCTTGTCAACCTTGCTGGTAAAGCCAGCACTGCTGCCCAGGCAAAGGCGGTCCTGAGCGTTGATAAGCTGAGCGATGAACACGTCCATGCTGGCCTTTCCGAGCTTCTCAATGAACTCAGCAATTCCACTGCCCGCAACGTCACCTGGAAGCTGGGCAACCGGCTCTACGGGCCAAGCTCCATCAGCTTCTCTGATGACTTTGTGAAGAGCAGCAAGAAACACTACAACTACGATCACTCCAAGATCAACTTCAGAGACAAGAGAAGTGCTTTGAAGTCCATCAATGAGTGGGCCGCACAGACCACTGATGGCAAACTTCCAGAGGTGACCAGTGATGTGGAGAAGACTGATGGAGCCCTTATTGTCAATGCCATGTTCTTCAAACGTAAGTATTTCAAACATGTGGCCTTCCATCGTTTAATCTACAGTGTGTGTGTTGCAGACATTTAATGTTCATTCTCTCTACTCTGTAGCACATTGGGATGAAAAGTTCCACCACAAGATGGTTGACAACCGAGGCTTCATGGTGACTCGTTCCTTCACTGTGGGTGTTCCCATGATGCACCGCACAGGTATGCTGATGGTGGATCAAACTTAGTTTTAGTAATTAGCTATCACAAATGAAATCACCTTACCAAAAAATAGTATGTCAATTCGTAATTGAAACTTTGGTTAATATGTAGAAAAGTGAAAATCATATAATATAATGTAGATAATTCGATAATTGTTAAGACATAACTGTTAATATAGATTATTTTCTTTTGTGGTTTTACAAGAAGAGCATAGTAGTAGAGCAACAGCAGAAATAGAAGGAAAATGCTCTAAGACTTGATGGACTTGATTGTGTTTTCTTTTGGCTTAGATCAGTGGTTCCCAACCCTGGTCCTCAAGTACCCCCAACAGTGCACGTTTTCCAGGTCTCCACACAGAATCACAAGTGACATAATTAGTTCCACCTGTGATCTTTTAACATGTGTCTGAATAATGAGTGCACCTGCCGGGTGACCTGGAAAACATGCACTGTTGGGGGTACTTGAGGACCAGGGTTGGGAACCAGTGGCTTAGATGGTTATCACGTGTTTAATTCTGCAAGGTCTGTCCCAAGCCAGGTGGGGTGGTGGTGGTGGTTGTGTTGTGTGGGTTTTCGAGAGAATTCCAAGTACGCTATATAGTTTTACATGTGCATTGTATGATCTCACCTTTATTATCTGTCTTCTAGGTTTGTACAATTACGTTGAGGATGAGACCAACAGCCTTCAGATCCTGGAGATGCCCCTTGCCCATAAGTTGTCCAGTATGATCATCATAATGCCATATCACGTGGAGCCCCTGGAGAGGGTGGAGAAGCTCCTCACCAGAGAACAGGTGAAGACCTGGATCGGAAAAATGCAAAAGAAAGCGGTTGCGGTGTCCCTGCCCAAAGTTAGTCTGGAAGTCAGCCATGACCTTCAGGTAAGCCTACTGCCATTCCACCATTTGTCCATTCTACACATTGGCTCAACCATCCAAGCTTGCCTTTCACTTTAATTCACTTTTATAATTTGCCTCATCCATTAACATCCTCTCCTTTTGTAAGCCCTAAGCCACCTTGGGACAGTTCCGACCACCAATATACATACCCAGAGTGAGCTTGGGATGTAGGAGACTTTTTCAGGGGTGTGGTATGGGACTCCGACAGTCGGGATCCCGACTGCCCGGAGTCAGACAGCATGGCGAGCGCAAAAAGCCCCTTGCAGGCTCGCTGCGCTCGCCACGCTGCGGGCACGGTGGCTCG
Organism: Crinia signifera; assembly: GCF_055691185.1. Classification (NCBI taxonomy): domain Eukaryota; kingdom Metazoa; phylum Chordata; class Amphibia; order Anura; family Myobatrachidae; genus Crinia; species Crinia signifera. The sequence goes on from NC_139218.1 coordinate 392,233,403, forward strand.
CTAAGCGAGCCACCTATTCTATTCTCCCTCTGTGGGGGTCCTGAACCCCCATGAGGTAAAATAGCGGGTGGCCATCGGGCACCCGGCTGTCTGCGTTTTGACAGTCGGGATCCCGACGTCGGGTAAATGACTGTTGGGGTCCCGACTGTCGGGAACCCGTCCGGCAACCCCTTTTTCAGAGCCCCAAGTTACATGACTGGTATACTAATATTGCTTAGATCTTTTTACCAAAATCTAACCTTCTAACAATGTGCTGATGACATATCTGCTGGGTAGATCAGTATTGTATGTATGTCATTTAATTCCTCAATGGTTTTGGTTACTTCTGAAGGGCGAAGTGCTTCTTCTCATGTCAAGATGAAGTCTTCATTTGTGTCACAGACGTAGAAGTTGGTTTTTATAGGTATGTCCACTTATTTTATTACAGAAACATCTAGGAGAACTTGGTTTGACTGAAGCCATTGACAAAACCAAAGCTGACCTTTCCAAAATCTCGGGCAAGAAGGACCTTTACCTCGCCAATCTCTTCCACGCAGCCGCCCTGGAGTGGGACACTGATGGGAATCCATTTGATTCCGACATCTACGGCAGAGAAGAGCTGAGAACTCCTAAGCTCTTCTATGCGGACCACCCCTATGTCTTCCTGATCAAGGACAACAAGACGGACTCCATCCTCTTCATTGGCCGATTAGTTAGACCGAAGGGTGATAAAATGCGGGATGAATTATAGTATATAGAAGTTCTCCGGGTAGGATAGATGGGGTGGGTAGTTTTAAATCATTCTGTTTTTCCAATTAAAGGACATTGTTCTCCTAACATGACCTGTTTACACCAACAGAACATTCCACCAAACCAAAGACGGTTCTCTAGGCTTTTTGTGCAAGACCTTCATTTTGACCTAGAGTATTATAGACCCAGGTCCTTGAAACAAAGGGGGAGATGTACTAAGCAGTGAAAACCGTGGAGAGGTGAACCAAAGGAGGATTTGCCTGTGCTTAGAACATCTCCCCCAATGTGTAAGAAGGACTTTTATATCTCAAGAACAAACAAGAATAGACTTTACCACTATGTACAGTTATTCGGGAAGTTGAAGACTCTCTTATGGTGCTATGCACTCAGGCTAGATATATTATAAACCAAAGATAAGAGATGTTTTGAATTGTAGCATTGGTCATCGATAAACTTCTGGCCTGTGATTAGGGTGGAAGACTCGTTATTAAGTGTCAGCAATAGTCATGTACCTCTTCTTCCTAGCACTGGTCAGAGAACCCTCAGGCACGGTAACAGTGCCCCCCAATAACTGCTTTGAATGTCCAATCGGATACAGGAAGCCGGCTCTTGGTTCCCCTAATTCGGGGGGATTTATGCAATCACTCCCTGCACCAAATGTGGTGTTGTAGGAATTTCTGAGGACGTGTGTATGTCGGGAGGGGTGGGGCACCGTTTGTATTAAAAAAAAAAAAAAAAAAATGAAACAAAGAAAATGAATGTGGATTTTGAATTACTTTCACTGTGTGGATTCACAAAATCTTTATTTTGTAAAACTTACAAGCTGTTTGAGAGATGAATGCGTGCGGTTAATACATTTTGCAATAAACTCGTCAAAAGTGGCCTGGTGTCTGCTTTGATAAATACGTAGTTTAAAACAGCATTTACCCGCTGCCAGATTCTCCTGCAAAACGCATACACATTATACTATAATAGCTCAGTGTGTACACTGTATGGGGTTCTATGGGACGGGTGGCTGGCCTGACAAATATTAACAAATATTTTGTGGGAGCCAATTAACCTACCAGTATATTTTTGGAATGTGGGAGGAAACCGGATTACCCGGAGGAAACCCATGCAAACACGGGGACAATATACAAACTCCGCACAGTTAGGGTCATGGTGGGAATGGAACCCATGACCTCAGTGCCATGCAGCAGTTTTGCTTTTAGTGCCTGCTATGTCAGGGCATGCTGGACTATCTGGTTCCACATCAGCTGGAGTCCCACAGACAGCCCCATTCCTGCCCTAGGCAAATAGCGCCACCACATGTTCAGGTTGAGAGAGGGACTGCAACTAGAATGTTTCAGCTGGAGGATACATACAGTAAGGTGCTGGTGTGTTACTTTAATAAGGAGAGTGTAGAATCCCAGGTCTATTTCTGGCCAATGATTGCTACAGCTGGGTCACTGGATTTAGCACTGCAGGAAGCGCTCAGTAATATATATTTTAGTGCTCAGCTAGTAGGGGCTTATTGGGGGATATGATTAGACTCTGCAGTCATCTGTCAGCTATTCACTGTGCCACCTCTCACATCATCCGCTGCCGCCTTTCCCCAGCGTAGAGGGAGCGGCAGAGACGGATCACATGTAGGATACAATCCTACATACAAATGTCCTATATATACCATGTGCTGCATATACCATGCCCTATATACACATGTCCAATATATACCATGTGCTGCATACACATGTCCTACATACAAATGTCCTATATACATACCTGCCAACATGATCCTCTCCAGGATGGACACATTGCTCTGCTCCTGCACTTCCCCTCTTAATGTGAGATTGCCATCACCTGTATTGAAGCGCCTTTCTTATCAATTAACTTGTTTAAAACAGGTGATGGCAATCATACATTAAGGTGGAAGTACAGAAGCAGAGCATTGTGTCCCTCCTGGAGAGGGTCATGTTGGGAGGTATGTATATATACCATGTGCTGCATATACCATGTCCTACATATACTATATCCTGCATATATTATGTCATATATATATATATATATCAGGGTTGCCTACTTTTGAAAAATAATTTCAGGGAGAAAAGTAAAAGCCAAGGGGCGGGCCTTGCGTCCGTCACCAGAGGGCGGACCTTGCGTCGACAGGGGGCGGGTCTAGCATCACCAGGGGGCGGGCCTACAGTACTTTTGATAAGCATGCAGACAGATTTGGGCATGAAAAATGTTTGTGTATTAATTTAGTCCGCAACCAATCAGAAAAATATATTTGTGGATCGCCTGCACTGTAGTCCTCAAAGGATTACATGGTTCTGTGATGTGCCCTATGCCCCTATATGAATGGCATAACATGTAACATACTTTCTGGAGGAGGGAGGAGAACAGACTCGAGGGAGAGGATTTTATTGCAGCAATTTTGCTGCTTGCCGGGCACTGTTTACTTTAAGGCAAGGGTTAAGGGGATATCTGCTGTCCTGGCTAGTGAACTGTGATACACAGAAGCCAGAGCAGGGAACTCACACTAGAAACCTAGATAAAAGTATCCAATTACCTCACTTATGCAGTCTCCGTGTGCTGCCTGAAAGCACGGAGCCGCCTGTCACTGTGTGCTGCTGCTGCTGGAAAAGGCATCACTACTAGTAGCTGTACATACACTGCCTGGAGGACGGAAGTGGAAGCCGCTGTCACCCGTTGCTGATAGGGAGGGCTTCACTTGCACACTGTACTGTGTGCCGTACACGGGGATCGGGGAGGTCTCCACTCTCCTAGCTAATGCAGCAGGTAATATTGCCGCAATGTGTAGGGACTAGGGAGCGAAGCAACAGCTGCGGGAGAAAGGGTCCGTCTTCCGGGAGTCCGTGAGATAACCCATGATTCCGGGAGTCTCACGGACATTCCGGGAGAGTCGGCAGCCCTGATATATATATATATATATATATACCATGTCCAACATACATGTCCTACATAAACATGTCCTGCATATACCATGTCCTGCACACTCACTTACACAGCTGTCATTTGTAGTACGGGTTTATACATCCATGTAAAATCAGCACAGGTGACTTAATTAGTACCTGAGTGATTCTGATTAAACCATCTGTGCTGAAGCTTGGATATTACTAAAACCTGCACTGTTGGTGTGCCTTGAGGACCGTGGTTGGGAATGCCTGCACTACACCTTACACCCCCCCTTTTTCTTCTTACCTACAGCCTAACCCTTGCCCTACAGGTGATGGCAATCATACACTAAGATGGAAGTCCAGGAACAGAGCAATGTGTCCTTCCTGGAGAGGATCATGTTGGGAGGTATACTATGCTGCAGCCTAAACCCAACCTCCCATGCCGCAGTCTAACATTGCTTCACTTAGTAGTGCCTCTTATTTATGTTACGCTACACAGTAGTACCCCTTATACATGTTATACCACACAGTATTGCCCCTTATACACAATGCTCACAGTAGGAGTGTCGCTTATACATATAATATCCACAGATATAGTGATCCTTATACAAGATGACCAAACTGACCAATATAGTAGAGTCACTGACACACATAATGCCCACAGTAGTAGGGCCCCTTATACACATAATGCACACACTAGTGCTCCTTATACATATAATGCACACACTAGTGCTCCTTATACACATCTCTGCCTCCAGCAGCTCTCTGCCCGTGTCCCTCCAGCAGCTTTCTCTGTGTCCCTCCAGACCCCTCTCACTATGGGTCAGCTTGAAAAGTGATAAAATGGAGAGTGATAAACAAATCCAACCAGCCAATCAGCTCCTACCTGTCATGTCACAGACTGTTTGAAAAATGACATGACACGACATGATTGGCTGGTGGTTTTTCACTCTCCATTTATCAAAGCTTAGTACATCTGGCCCTTTGTCTTCAGCCTGCACATAGCCTCCTCCTCTTCCCGCTCTTCTTCACATCACTTCAGTGACCACATGACATCACATACACCGTGCCCGACAAGGAAGCTGATGGGATCTGAGGAAAGGGCGAACGCCATCCGACAGACACAGCGTGTGCGATTATGGGACCCAGCTGGAGGACAACCATGGAGCCACCAGAACCTGAGGAAGTGCAAACAGATGTATGTCACACGTGACCTTGTGAGACGATTATCTGACAAGAAATCTGTACGTCCTGCTTAGGGAAGCCAATCCCGGGGCATTTTTTCAATCCCGGGATTCGGGATTGAAAAATGCTCAATCCCGGGATTCCCGGGATTGGCCTCCCTAATAAAAAAAACGGGCAATCCCAGATGTCAATATAAATTGCTGCACCCCGCACATCATCCCGTGCCCATAGTCTCTGCCTTGTCACTTACGGCGGCAGTGGCGGTGACAGGGCACAGGCAGCATCTATCTCCGGCGGGTGGGCAGAAGGCAGGGGGCATAACAGCGGGCGTCTGTCCGGGTCAGCACGACAGGCAGAGCAGCGGCCGGGCTGCGCAGCGTGACGTGATGTCAGGGGTCACGCTGCACAGCCTGGGCGCCGTCGGCACAGCACACTGCCCCTCACAACTCCCGACAGCAGCACCGGGGGTAATGAACAGTCAGCTGGGCAGCGTCTCAGCCATACTCTGGTGCTCAGCGCTGCCCGGCTTTAAGCAAAAACTAATGGGGTTGCTAATCCCGAAATCCCTGGATTGAAATCTTCAATCCCAGGATTCAAATCCCGGCGATTTTTAGGACAAAATCCCGGGATCCCGCCGATCCCGGGATTGGCCTCCCTAGTCCTGCTGTCTATCATAAACCGCGGTGCATAGAGAACGTAGTCACTTAGGGGGCTCATGAGAGAACTGGCGGCTTTTAGGGCGAGATGCACTAAGCTTCTTAAAGTGATAAAGTGGAGAGGGATAAATAAGTAGTCAATCAGCTCCTACCTGTCATTTTTCAAACCCAGCCTATAATAACATGACAGTTAGGTGCTGGCTGTTTATCACTCTCCATTTTATCGCTTTTTTCACCATAGAGGATTCAGCAAAAGGCAACGTTAAGTGGGAAAAGGTTGAAAGTAGGGATGCCAATACCAGGACACTTTTTCCATCCCGGCATTATGGCCTCCCTAATAAAAACATCCCCCCCCCCCCCAAATCGGCTGCACTGCACATTTACACACATGGGCGCAACATGCAGACAATGGGCTGCGCAGTGCGACCTCTGACCACATCAGGACGCAGCGGGGGCTCAGGCGCTGGCCAGCGTTACACTCTGCATGCGCAGTCTTATTCCGAAACCTCAGGATTGGAAACACAATCCCAGGATTCAATTCCCGGCAATATTAGGGCCAAATCCCAGGATCACGCCGATCCCCATCCCGAGATTTGGCCACCACAGATGAAAGGTCACAGTGTCTAGACAGACAGCCATTGTCACTGTCATCACCTGAGAACGTGGACCCGCAATTAGTGTAGGGCGGACACTCGCCTTGCTTCAGGCCTGGTGCCATGCTCGGCCCGCTGTACCGGTCCCAAGGGTTGGGATCATTTGGTCTACAGCATGATGGTCGACAGTCATTAGGTCGACATGGGAAAAGGTCAACATGGGTCTAGGTCGAAAGGTCATTAGTTCGACAAGGTCTAGGTCGACAGTCAAAATGTCGACATGGGGTTTTTCACTGTTTTTTTTTTTTTTTTTTTTTTTTTTTTATCCAATAGGTTTTTATTGATTTTAGGTACAGCTTTTACAATACAGTTCGATTATAAGTCCGTCCAGCATGGGACAATGCGTTAGCTTAATAAATCACATACAAAAAAAAAAAAAAGGACAACTGGAACAGGAACAATAGTGCAAATATGAAAAAAAGTGGAAGATAAATGGGGAAAGGGTGGGTAGAGGTGGGGGAGAGGGGGGGGGGGGGTATTCCGGTATATTTAAGAATATATCAATTACAAGGCTGAGACATCTGGTATATATGTATACTGAGATGTGTGAGCGGATCGACAAATACTTTCACCAGAGGAGAGGGTCGGCAGGAGAGAGAGCGCGGTGGGTGGGTGGTGAGCTTCCAGGACGCTGGGGGGGGGGTTGGAAGCACTAGGGGGACGAGGAGGCCATTACGTCTTTGTAGGTCTTTGTGTCCCTGAAGAGCAGCCATCTGGACCACGTACTCCTAAACTGGGCATGTCTATCGTCAGCTGAGGATAGGATGTCCTCCATGTCCATGTTTCACTGTTTTTTTTTTACCTGAATGTCAACACAGTCGACATGGACACAGACATGGACACTGTAGAACTAACAACATGTCGAATAAATGACCTTTCGACCTAGAACCATGTCAACCTTTCCCATGTCAACCTAATGGTGTCGACATAATTACTGTCGACCATCATGCTGTAGACCAAATGACCGCATCCTGTTCCCAATCGGAGTCCATGTGGATGTTAAAGTATAAAAATGTCCCAAAGAAATCATGAAAAACCCATGTCAACCTTTTTATATGTCAACCATTGACATGTCGACCTTGTGAATGTTGGCTTAGGCACTGTCGTCCTATCATCTTATCCCACACTGTTACAGGGCCTACATGTGACATACATGAAATGACTATCTGTTTTTCACAGTTAGCCCTATACTTGGGGACAGATGTACTGCCACCTGCTGGTCGGATGTGGAATTTCTGCTTCCTTCCTCTGTCTTCCATCTGGGAACCTCAGCAGCCAGCCCTCTCCCTAACCACAGCCCGCCTCTCCCCAATATAGTGCTCTGAGTGCCCCTCCCTAAGCCCTGCTGGGTGTACACGTAGCATACTGGTGCTGTAGGGATCCCGGGCCCGGCTGGTGTCACATAATCACTATTACAGATGTATATATCGCAGCGGTTCTGGTAATGTACAGCACATGGTAGCGCCACGTTACAGATCTCGCTGCTGTGTATGACTGCACATAAAGGTGATACAATAAAGCTCTGGGTGAGGTGAGGACACTATACAGCTTCCCTCTGCAGTATAGGGCTTGTGCAATCACTATAGACACAGTGGTACTGTGCAATCACTATAGACTAAGTGGTACTGTGCAATCACTCGCAGACAGTGGTACTGTGCAATAACTCACAGACAGTGGTACTGTGCAATAACTCACAGACTGTGGTACTGTGCAGTCACTCACAGCCGGGCTTACTGTGCAATCACTCACAGACAGTGTTACTGTGCAATCACTCGCAGACAGTGGTACTGTGCAATAACTCACAGACAGTGGTACTGTGCAATAACTCACAGACAGTGGTACCGTGCAATCACTCACAGACAGTGGTACTGTGCAATCACTCACAGACTGTGGTACTGTGCAGTCACTCGCAGACAGTGGTACTGTGCAATCACTCGCAGACAGTGGTACTGTGCAATCACTCGCAGACAGTGGTACTGTGCAATCACTCACAGACAGTGGTACTGTGCAATAACTCACAGACTGTGGTACTGTGCAATCACTCACAGCCGGGCTTACTGTGCAATAACTCACAGACAGTGGTACTGTGCAATCACTCACAGACAGTGGTACTGTGCAATCACTCACAGACAGTGGTACTGTGCAATCACTCGCAGACAGTGGTACTGTGCAATAACTCACAGACAGTGGTACTGTGCAATCACTCGCAGACAGTGGTACCGTGCAATCACTCACAGACAGTGGTACCGTGCAATCACTCACAGCCGGGCTTACTGTGCAATCACTCGCAGACAGTGGTACTGTGCAATAACTCACAGACAGTGGTACTGTGCAATAACTCACAGACAGTGGTACTGTGCAATCACTCGCAGACAGTGGTACTGTGCAATAACTCACAGACAGTGGTACTGTGCAATCACTCACAGCTGGGCATACTGTGCAATCACTCACAGACAGTGGTACTGTGCAATAGCTCACAGACAGTGATACTGTGCAATCACTCACAGCCGGGCTTACTGTGCAATCACTCACAGACAGTGGTACCGTGCAATCACTCACAGACAGTGGTACCGTGCAATCACTCACAGACAGTGGTACCGTACAATCACTCACAGACAGTGGTACCGTGCAATCACTCACAGCCGGGCTTACTGTGCAATCACTCACAGCCGGACTTACTGTGCAATCACTCACAGACAGTGGTACCGTGCAATCGCTCACAGACAGTGGTACTGTGCAATCGCTCACAGACAGTGGTACTGTGCAATCACTCACAGACAGTGGTACCGTGCAGTCACTCACAGACAATGGTACCGTGCAATCACTCATAGACAATGGTACCGTACAATCACTCACAGACAGTGGTACCCTGCAATCACTCACAGACAGTGGTACCGTGCAATCACTCACAGACAGTGGTACCGTGCAATCACTCACAGACAGTGGTACCGTGCAATCACTCACAGACAATGGCACTGTGCAGTCACAGACAGTGGTACTGTGCAGTCAATCACAGACAGTGGTACTGTGCAGCCAATCACAGACAGTGATACTGTGCAGTCAATCACAGACAGTGGTACTGTGCAGTCACTATAGACAGTAAGTGGTACTGTGCAGTCACTATAGACAGTAAGTGGTACTGTGCAATCACTCACAGACAGTGTTACTGTGCAGTCACTATAGTCAGCGGTACTGAGTAATCACTCACAGACAGTGGTACCGTGCAATCACTCACAGACAGTGGTACCCTGCAATCACTCACAGACAGTGGTACCGTGCAATCGCTCACAGACAGTGGTACTGTGCAATCGCTCACAGACAGTGGTACCGTGCAATCACTCACAGACAGTGGTACCGTGCAGTCACTCACAGACAGTGGTACCGTGCAATCACTCATAGACAATGGTACCGTACAATCACTCACAGACAGTGGTACTGTGCAATCACTCACAGACAGTGGTACCATGCAATCACTCACAGACAGTGGTACCGTGCAATCACTCACAGACAATGGTACCGTACAATCACTCACAGACAGTGGTACCGTGCAATCACTCACAGACAGTGGTACCGTGCAATCACTCACAGACAATGGCACTGTGCAGTCACAGACAGTGGTACTGTGCAGTCAATCACAGACAGTGGTACTGTGCAGCCAATCACAGACAGTGGTACTGTGCAGTCACTATAGACAGTAAGTGGTACTGTGCAATCACTCACAGACAGTGGTACCGTGCAATCACTCACAGACAGTGGTACCCTGCAATCACTCACAGACAGTGGTACCGTGCAATCACTCACAGACAGTGGTAACGTGCAATCACTCACAGACAGTGGTAACGTGCAATCACTCACAGCCGGACTTACTGTGCAATCACTCACAGACAGTGGTACTGTGCAATCACTCACAGACAGTGGTACCGTGCAATCACTCACAGACAATGGTACCGTGCAATCACTCACAGACAGTGGTACCGTGCAATCACTCACAGACAATGGCACTGTGCAGTCACAGACAGTGGTACTGTGCAGTCAATCACAGACAGTGGTACTGTGCAGCCAATCACAGACAGTGATACTGTGCAGTCAATCACAGACAGTGGTACTGTGCAGTCACTATAGACAGTAAGTGGTACTGTGCAGTCACTATAGACAGTAAGTGGTACTGTGCAATCACTCACAGACAGTGTTACTGTGCAGTCACTATAGTCAGCGGTACTGAGTAATCACTCACAGACAGTGGTACCGTGCAATCACTCACAGACAGTGGTACCCTGCAATCACTCACAGACAGTGGTACCGTGCAATCGCTCACAGACAGTGGTACTGTGCAATCGCTCACAGACAGTGGTACCGTGCAATCACTCACAGACAGTGGTACCGTGCAGTCACTCACAGACAGTGGTACCGTGCAATCACTCATAGACAATGGTACCGTACAATCACTCACAGACAGTGGTACTGTGCAATCACTCACAGACAGTGGTACCGTGCAATCACTCACAGACAGTGGTACCGTGCAATCACTCACAGACAATGGTACCGTACAATCACTCACAGACAGTGGTACCGTGCAATCACTCACAGACAGTGGTACCGTGCAATCACTCACAGACAGTGGTACCGTGCAATCACTCACAGACAATGGCACTGTGCAGTCACAGACAGTGGTACTGTGCAGTCAATCACAGACAGTGGTACTGTGCAGCCAATCACAGACAGTGGTACTGTGCAGTCACTATAGACAGTAAGTGGTACTGTGCAATCACTCACAGACAGTGGTACCGTGCAATCACTCACAGACAGTGGTACCCTGCAATCACTCACAGACAGTGGTACCGTGCAATCACTCACAGACAGTGGTAACGTGCAATCACTCACAGACAGTGGTAACGTGCAATCACTCACAGCCGGACTTACTGTGCAATCACTCACAGACAGTGGTACTGTGCAATCACTCACAGACAATGGTACCGTGCAATCACTCACAGACAATGGTACCGTACAATCACTCACAGACAGTGGTACCGTGCAATCACTCACAGACAGTGGTACCGTGCAATCACTCACAGACAGTGGTACCGTGCAGTCACTCACAGACAGTGGTACCGTGCAGTCACTCACAGACAGTGATACTGTGCAATCACTCACAGACAGTGGTACCGTGCAATCACTCAAAGACAGTGGTACCGTGCAATCACTCAAAGACAGTGGTACCGTGCAATCACTCACAGACAGTGGTACCGTGCAATCACTCACAGACAGTGGTACTGTGCAATCACTCACAGCCGGGCTTACTGTGCAATCACTCACAGACAGTGGTACTGTGCAATCACTCGCAGACAGTGGTACTGTGCAATAACTCACAGACGGGCTTACTGTGCAATCACTCACAGCCGGGCTTACTGTGCAATCACTCACAGACAGTGGTACCGTGCAATCACTCACAGACAGTGGTACCGTGCAATCACTCACAGACAGTGGTACCGTGCAATCACTCACAGACAGTGGTACCGTGCAATCACTCACAGACAGTGGTACCGTGCAATCACTCACAGCCGGGCTTACTGTGCAATTACTCACAGCCGGACTTACTGTGCAATCACTCACAGACAGTGGTACCGTGCAATCGCTCACAGACAGTGGTACTGTGCAATCGCTCACAGACAGTGGTACTATGCAATCACTCACAGACAGTGGTACCGTGCAGTCACTCACAGACAGTGGTACCGTGCAATCACTCACAGACAATGGTACCGTACAATCACTCACAGACAGTGGTACCGTACAATCACTCACAGACAGTGGTACTGTGCAATCACTCACAGACAGTGGTACCGTGCAATCACTCACAGACAGTGGTACCGTGCAATCACTCACAGACAATGGTACCGTACAATCACTCACAGACAGTGGTACCGTACAATCACTCACAGACAGTGGTACTGTGCAATCACTCACAGACAGTGGTACCGTGCAATCACTCACAGACAGTGGTACTGTGCAATCACAGACAGTGGTACTGTGCAGTCAATCACAGACAGTGGTACTGTGCAGCCAATCACAGACAGTGATACTGTGCAGTCAATCACAGACAGTGGTACTGTGCAGTCACTATAGACAGTAAGTGGTACTGTGCAGTCACTATAGACAGTAAGTGGTACTGTGCAGTCACTATAGACAGTAAGTGGTACTGTGCAATCACTCACAGACAGTGGTACCGTGCAATCACTCACAGACAGTGGTACCCTGCAATCACTCACAGACAGTGGTACCGTGCAATCACTCACAGACAGTGGTACCGTGCAATCACTCACAGACAGTGGTACCCTGCAATCACTCACAGACAGTGGTACCGTGCAATCACTCACAGACAGTGGTACCGTGCAATCACTCACAGACAGTGGTACCGTGCAATCACTCACAGACAGTGGTACCGTGCAATCACTCACAGACAGTGGTACCGTGCAATCACTCACAGACAGTGGTACCGTGCAATCACTCACAGACAGTGGTACTGTGCAATCACAGACAGTGGTACTGTGCAGTCAATCACAGACAGTGGTACTGTGCAGCCAATCACAGACAGTGATACTGTGCAGTCAATCACAGACAGTGGTACTGTGCAGTCACTATAGACAGTAAGTGGTACTGTGCAGTCACTATAGACAGTAAGTGGTACTGTGCAGTCACTATAGACAGTAAGTGGTACTGTGCAATCACTCACAGACAGTGGTACCGTGCAATCACTCACAGACAGTGGTACCCTGCAATCACTCACAGACAGTGGTACCGTGCAATCACTCACAGACAGTGGTACCGTGCAATCACTCACAGACAGTGATACTGTGCAGTCAATCACAGACAGTGATACTGTGCAGTCAATCACAGACAGTGGTACTGTGCAGTCAATCACAGACAGTGGTAATGTGCAACCACTTAGGCAGGGGTGGTATGCAGGCAGGAGCTGGTATGTAGGTAAGGGGTGGTGTGCAGGCAGGAGGTGGTAGGCAGGCAGGGGGGTAGTAGGCAGACAGGGGGGTGGCAGGCGGGTAGGGGGGTGGTAGGCAGGCAGGAGTGGTGCCAGACAGGGGGTGATGTGCAGGCAGGGGTGGTATGCAGTCAGGGGGTGGTGTGCAGGCAGGAGATGGTATGCAGGCGGGAGGTGGTGTGCAGGCAGGAGGTGGTATACAGGCAGGAGGTGGTGTGCAGGCAGGGGTGTGGCAGGCGGGTAGGGGGGTGGTAGGCAGGCAGGGGGTGGTATGCAGGCAGAAGGTGGTGTGCAGGTAGGGAGTGGTGAGCAGGCAGGGGATGGTGTGCAGGCAGTAGGTGGTATGTAGGCAGGGGGTGGTGTGCAGACAGCGAGTGGTATGCAGGCAGGGGGAGGTGTGCAGGCAGAGGTGGTGTGCAGGCAGGAGGTGGTAGGCAAGCAAGCAAGCAGGTGGTGGTAGGCAGGCAGGCATGGGGTGGTGTGCAGACAGGGGGTGGTATGCAAGCAGGGGGTGGTATGCAGAAAGGGGGTGGTGTGCAGGCAGGAGGTGTTATGGAGGTAGGGGGCTGTATGCAGGCAGGGGGTAGTATGCAGGCAGGAGTTGGTGTGCAGACAGGGGGTGGTAGGCGGACATGAGATAGTAAGCAAGCAGGCTGTATGCAGGCAGGGGTTGGTATGGAATCAGGGGGTGGTATGCAGGCAGGAGGTGGTATACAGACAGGGGGTGGTGTGCAGACGGGTGGTAGGCAGACATGAGATGGTATGCAGGTAGGAGGTGGTGTGCAGGCAGGGGCTGGTGTGCAGGCAGGCGGTGGTATGCAGGCATGAGGTGGTATGCAGGCAGGGGGTGGTGTGCAGGCAGGAGGTGGTGTGCAGACAGGAGGTGGTATGCATGCAGGGGGTGGTATGCAGGCAGGAGGTGGTATGCAGGCAGGGGGTGGTATGCAGGCAGGAGGTGGTATGCAAGCAGGAGGTGGTGTGCATGCAGGGGGTGGTGTGCAGACAGGGGGTGGTGTGCAGGCAGGAGGCTGTATGCAGGCAGGGGGTGGTATGCAGGCAGGGGGTGGTGTGCAGGCAGGGGGCTGTATGCAGGCAGGAGGTGGTGTGCAGGCAGGGGGCTGTATGCAGGCAGAAGGTGGTGTGCAGGCAGGGGGTGGTGTGCAGACAGGAGGTGGTGTGCAGGCAGGAGGCTGTATGCAGGCAGGGGGTGGTGTGCAGGCAGGGGGTGGTGTGCAGGCAGGGGGCTGTATGCAGGCAGGAGGTGGTGTGCAGGCAGGGGGCTGTATGCAGGCAGAAGGTGGTGTGCAGGCAGGAGGTGGTGTGCAGACAGGGGGTGGTGTGCAGGCAGGAGGCTGTATGCAGGCAGGGGGTGGTGTGCAGGCAGGGGGTGGTGTGCAGGCAGGGGGCTGTATGCAGGCAGGAGGTGGTGTGCAGGCAGGGGGCTGTATGCAGGCAGAAGGTGGTGTGCAGGCAGGAGGTGGTGTGCATGTAGGGGGTGGTGTGCAGACAGGGGGCTGTATGCAGGCAGGGGGTGGTGTGCAGACGGGTGGTAGGCAGACATGAGATGGTATGCAGGCAGGGGGTGGTGTGCAGGCAGGAGGTGGTATGCAGGCAGGGGGTGGTGTGCAGGCAGGAGGCTGTATGCAGGCAGTGGGTGGTGTGCAGGCAGTGGGTGGTGTGCAGGCAGGAGGTGGTGTGCAGACAGGAGGTGGTGTGCATGCAGGGGGTGGTATGCAGGCAGGAGGCTGTATGCAGGCAGGGGGCTGTATGCAGGTAGGAGGTGGTGTGCATGCAGGGGGTGGTGTGCAGGCAGGGGGTGGTATGGAGGCAGGAGGCTGTATGCAGGCAGGGGGCTGTATGCAGGTAGGAGGTGGTGTGCATGCAGGGGGTGGTGTGCAGGCAGGAGGTGGTATGCAGGCAGGGGGCTGTATGCAGGCAGGAGGTGGTGTGCAGACGGGTGGTAGGCAGACATGAGATGGTATGCAGGCAGGAGGTGGTATGCAGGCAGGGGGTGGTGTGCAGGCAGGAGGTGGTGTGCAGACAGGAGGCTGTATGCAGGCAGGGGGTGGTGTGCAGGCAGGAGGTGGTGTGCAGACAGGAGGTGGTGTGCATGCAGGGGGTGGTATGCAGGCAGGAGGCTGTATGCAGGCAGGGGGCTGTATGCAGGTAGGAGGTGGTGTGCATGCAGGGGGTGGTGTGCAGGCAGGAGGCTGTATGCAGGCAGGGGGTGGTGTGCAGACGGGTGGTAGGCAGACATGAGATGGTATGCAGGCAGGAGGTGGTGTGCAGGCAGGAGGTGGTATGCAGGCAGGAGGTGGTATGCAGGCAGGGGGTGGTGTGCAGGCAGGGGGCTGAATGCAGGCAGGAGGTGGTGTGCAGGCAGGGGTGGTATTTAGGAGGTTTGGTAGCCCTTTTTCTTGTGTATCCTCTAGCGGCAATTCCGTGTGAGCGCAGGTTGCTGCTAATTTT
Organism: Crinia signifera; assembly: GCF_055691185.1. Classification (NCBI taxonomy): domain Eukaryota; kingdom Metazoa; phylum Chordata; class Amphibia; order Anura; family Myobatrachidae; genus Crinia; species Crinia signifera. The sequence goes on from NC_139218.1 coordinate 392,248,983, forward strand.
TCTTTTGTGTGACATACAGTACCACGGTGTGGCCCTGGCAGGATCAGTTGTCCTCAGTGGCTGCCTCTGCAGTGTGCACTGGAAGCCTCTCAGACTGACGGACAGAGGGGAGCAGCCGGGATGGGCTCCACCGTCTTAGTTTTATGACTACAGCCAAGCGGCAGCCAGCAATGCCAACTCTGCGCATGTGCCTGGCCGCCATATACCAGTCACTGCCCAGTGCCGCATCGCTGGCGAAGAAGCCGCAATGAGAGCCCCGGACCAGTGGTAGCCAGGAGATGGTCTGAGGGACTTTCCAGAAAAAAAAAAATAGCCATCGGAGGTTGTCCATCGATGGCATGAAACAATTTGACCCTTGTCTATCGATGCCCAAAACATCGAGCACTGGGTCCCAACTATCGATGTGGTGGGAACATCGACAATCAATGGCCATCCCTAAGTTAGATGCGTGTTCCTGCTGACTGCACACGTACAGTGGCCATTTTTAGTGAAGTGTTCTGAGGGAACCTTCCTGGACTACAGCTGCCCATAGGCTGCTGCCATCTTCCGTAGCTTCAGGAGTGAAATCAATGCATCTGGCAGCATCACATTCCTTATAGAACCCCGCGGGGTCTACTACATACAAAACGCATGTTTTCAGGGAAATGAATAATATAACGCAGGTCATAGAAAACTTTTTGTAACATAATGGCGCCATCTTGTGGCTACTAGCAGCACATTCCCTGCTATTGGACCATGGAGACCATCATACAGGATCGGTTGTGGTTAGATCCAGGGTGACATTTAATGGGATGAGATTTTTAGTCACTTTTTAAAATCGCATTTTTTTCCTGAAATGCACATATTTAATGAGATGTGAATTCCGGCCAAAAAGTGCGATAAATTGCGATAATGGGCGGTATTCAATGAGCCTGATTCGCCATGTTTTTATGGCGAATTTGTGCTGTTTGGCGAATTTCTGACTAAAACGGTGAATCACCCTATTCAATGACCACATGGCGAATACATTTCAAGGTTTTTTTCGCCATGAAGTGGAATGTGAACTTTTAAAATAAAGTGTTTTGTTTTTTACATTTGGTGTAAAAAAATCAGGAATTTTATTCTGAGGAGGGGCATGCTATTTTTATTCATGTGCTGTAAGCACATGAATATATATTTAATTTAAAAAAATATATATATATTTTTTTTTTACACAGCAGCCAGCAGGGGGCGCCGGAGCCGAGCCGCTCATTACATATTCATATATTCACTGCACCCGATCGTTACGATCGGGTATAGTGAATATAGGTCCCCTGCTGGCACCCCCGGGGGGCAGCCTGTGCTGCCTGGCACCCGGGGAGCCCACCTACCCCCCACAAAGTTCTGGGGCAGGCAGAGAGACTTCCATCTCTTTGCCTGCCACCGTAATCAGGCTCCCTGCGGCATACGCCGCAGGAGCTCATATTCGCCAGTCAGGGGCAGCGAGCCCTTGACACGTTGAATACCGGAGCCCGCCGGCTCCGGAACGTGGCGAATGTGCAGCGAATTCTAAAAAGGATTCGCTACACCTCGCAGGTATTCTCATTGAATACCGCCCAATGTGTGATTTTTAGTCATGAAATTGTGCGAATTTGAGGACATGCAATTTTGTGTTATAAAATGTTTAAAAAAAAAATATTGAGCCGGACCTGGTTCCAAAAATATAGGGGACAAAAAGCGTAGGGGTCCCCCGCATTTCTGAAACCAGCCCCGGACACTTAGACTGGTCCTGGTTCCAAAAATACAGGGGACAAGAAAACTGGGGGTCCCCCCTATTTTGGAACCAGCACAGGGCTCCAACAGCCCGCGGTGTCATGACACAGCCGAGGGGACACTTTTTACATAAGGTCCCCCGGTGGTATCATGCTCAACGTGCCTCGCATTATTGGGCCCACAGGGACTTGTAGTCCACCTGTAAAAAGAATGTAAAAAAACCCCCCACAAAAACACTGAGAACAGCACAAGTTTATTACACACACACACACACATTAATTTTACACTTATACTTACACCACCAGCCTCCAGCGCTGACTCCTGTCCACTGCAGGCTCACCCCGCACTCACAGCTTGTATAATGTGCTTATTGTTTACAGGATACATATATGTACTTGCATTGCTGCCCTTGTTTCTCCAATGGCCCTTTTCCAGCCACTGCTGCTATTACATAACAAGAAGCCTTATAGTCAGGGCTATTTTTCTGCAGGCTCCAGCAGGAACTAAGGCCCTTATTCTAGTTCACTCTTTCTGACAAAATATTTCTTAGATGGACAAAACCATGTGCACTGCAGGTGAGGCAGGTGTAAAACCCCACCCAAATCTAATTATCTCTGCACAAGTTACACCTGCCTCACCTGCAGTGCACATGGTTTTGTCCATCTAAGAAATATTTTGTCAGAAAGAGTGAACTAGAATAAGGGCCACAGTTCCTGCTGGAGCCTGCAGAAAAATAGCCCTGCTTATAGTCATGTTTAGTATCGCTGCGTGTCTTATTACATTGTATATATGAAGTAGTGAATTGTATCATTATAGCTTGTTTAGTTTTATAGTTCTAGGTTAAACTGATGGTAGGAAGTAATAGGAACTGTATGGAGGGAAACCCCTGCCAGGATTCGGGAGAACCTGTATCCGGCGTGCACAAAGAATGGAGATGCCATCCAACCAGCAGCCGGCTACCCAGGATGCCTTGGGTGACCTGACCAAAACAAGACTATGGAAATGTGACCTCATCACCCTTTGTTTCTCCGTTAATTGAAGCTGGTACTTTGGCCCCTGAAGGGTTGCTGGTGTATAAGTACCGCGGTGAGCCTGTATCTTGCAGCTGTACTCTATGGACTAAACCTTCTCCCTGTTTGCCTGGAGTAAAACTTCATTTGCACCTAACACTTTGTGCCTGGAATTACCTTTTACTTTAACTATTGCAGCAACATCTATTGCACCATTCACAAAGGAGAAGCAGAGAAGTCGCTCTGTGATTTGGCCGAAAGCCGGTCATCGGTGACCATCACTGGAGTGGAGAGGGTGAAAGCCAGATTGTAGGGGATCTAGGATGGAGTTGTCAGAGGGAGCTGGGGAGACGACCTGTAAACCGGCCAGACAAGCAGTATGGAGGCAAATAGGAGAAGAGAGATGGGGCAGCAGCTAGTGGGGGATGACGGGTTGAGGGTTTTTGTTTTAGAATAGGTGAGACCAGAGCATGTATGAATGGTGAGGGAGAGATGCCAGCAGAGAGTGATAGGTTGAAGAGGTGAGGAAGGCGGGAGCAACCAGTGGAGGAGACGGGAAGGGAGGGGATCCAAGGGGCAGGATGATGGGGGAGAGGATGATGAGAGAGAAGACTTCCGTGTCTGTAGTGGGGCGATTATCGGATGGCCGCGCCTTCACTAGCTATTTGCAGGGTGATTGACGCCCTGCAGGTGTTTGGGGGCATGCCACCGGCGTTTTGCTGGTGCCCCCCTGGGAAACGCAGGCGTCCCCCAGCTATTTATACCGTAACTGAACCATCACACCCAGGTCTTCCACCTGTGATGTTATATGTGCAGAATGCCTGCAGCATTAGCTTTCAAATCCTCAGAGGACGCCTGAGGCCAAGGGTTGCCAAACCTGTCCTCAAGATCTACCACAGGTCATGTGGCCTGAGCCACCTGTGGGTCTATAGTAGGAATGATCGCAGCAGGTTTGACAATGTGACAGTTAGTAATGACTACAGCTGTGCACCAGCTAGGTGGTCTGGGGAATGTGACAGTTAGTGATGACTGCACCTGTGCACCAGCTAGGTCATGGGTCTTCAAAATGTGGCCCTCCAGATGTTGTGAAACTACAAATCCCAGCATGCCTTGCCACAGTTTTAACACTCCCTTAAAGCAAAACTGTGGCAAGGCATGCTGGGATTTGTAGTTTCACAACATCTGGAGGGCCACAGTTTGAAGACCCATGAGCTAGGTGATCTGGGGAATGTGACAGTTAGTAATAACTACAGCTGTGCACCAGCTAGGTGACCTGGGGAATGTGACAGTTAGTAATGACTACAGCTGTGCACCAGCTAGGTGGTCTGTGGAATGTGACAGTTAGTAATGACTACAGCTGTGCAGCAGCTAGGTGATCTGGGGAATGTGACAGTTAGTAATGACTACACCTGTGCACCAGCTAGGTGGTCAGGGAAATGTGAGTTAGTGATGACTACACATGTGCACCAGCTAGATGATCTGGGGAATGTGACAGTTAGTAATGACTACAGCTGTGCACCAGCTAGGTGGTCTGGGGAATGTGACAGTTAGTAATGACTGCACCTGTGCACCAGCTAGGTGATCTGAGGAATGTGACAGTTAGTAATGACTGCACCTGTGCACCAGCTAGGTGGTCTGGGGAATGTGACATTTAGTAATGACTGCACCTGTGCACCAGCTAGGTGGTCTGGGGAATGTGAGTGATGACTACAACTGTGCACCAGCTAGGTGATCTGAGGAATGTGACAGTTAGTAATGACTACAGCACCTGTGCTCCAGCTAGGTGGTCTGGGAAATGTGACAGTTAGTGATGACTACACCTGTGCACCAGCTAGGTGATCTGAGGAATGTGAGTTAGTAATTACTGCACCTGTGCACCAGCTAGGTGGTCTGGGAAATGTGACAGTGAGGACTACACCTGTGCACCAGCTAGGTGATGAGGATTGTGACAGTTAGTAATGACTGCACCTGTGCACCAGCTAGGTGGTCTGGGGAATGTGACAGTGAGGACTACACCTGTGCTCCAGCTAGGTGGTCTGGGGAATGTGACAGTTAGTGATGACTGCACCTGTGCACCAGCTAGGTGGTCTGGGAAATGTGAGTTAGTGATGACTACACATGTGCACCAGGCTAGATGATCTGAGGAATGTGACAGTTAGTGATGACTACACCTGTGCACCAGGTAGGTGATCTGAGGAATGTGACAGTTTGTGATGACTGCACCTGTGCACCAGCTAGGTCGTCTGAGGAATGTGACAGTTAGTGATGACTGCACCTGTGCACCAGCTAGGTGGTCTGGGAAACGTGGACCGTTGGTAGATCACTAGGACTGGTTTGGCCACCCCTGCCTTACACTTTTCCAGAACACAATAAACATAAAGCATTAGTTATCAGTAATTTAATAGCAATATATATATATATATCCCCCGTAAGACACTGGCTGGTAATGCATACATTTCTCACATCCATAAAACTAGGCTTGAAAACATAATACCCTTTATATGTTCCCTGAGGAGTCTGCGACACAGGACTAAGAGACTTAGGGGATCATTTTAGTCTACTCGCTAAACAGCGCGTTCGGCCCAGTCCAGACGGGTGGGGAACTGCACCGGGTGTTTTATATATAAGTCCCCTGTGCAAACGGCTTCGGTGACTTGTTGTTCGTATTGAACTCGTTTGATTTACGATGGGCGAGGTTTCATGGATATCGTCTGTACGTAGGATTTTACATGATCCGCTTACGCTGCTTATAAATCTTTATGTCCTTGTCTGTTATATGTATTGCTAAATGACTATTTTGCTCCCAAAAATGTAATAAACATATATTACAAATATAAAAATAAAACTTGTTATACATCCACGCCAGCCTCCACGTGGCAGTGTCCCAGCCTGGCCGGAATGTATATTTATAGAGGTTTGGTGTCAGTTATTAGACCATTTGTATTGGCCGGTTATATCATGATCTCCGGAACAGCCAATCACAGCAGGCCTTCTCTGCACCACACACAGGGATACCGGCTGAGTTCTAGGATGGCGCTCGCAGCTGGGAGACGCACTTCTGCTGTTCTCACTCTGAGGGACCCTGTTATGTAGGAGCCAGTACTTATGGCCAAACCACGTGTAACTTCCGAGGGTAATAGCCTTCATATGGCTGGATAGATTTCGGATTACTCATACCTCTCAACATGACCCATTCCAGGAGGGACAAGTTGATCTGTTCCTGGACTTACATGCCAGTGGCAGTTGCAGGGCTGCAGCACAGTCCAAAATTCAGATAGGGGAGCCCCACCAACTGCCACCCCAAACACCACAGTCCGGGACTCACTGTGTGGCTCCCCTATGTGAACTTTGGACAATGGTGCAGTCCCACCTTTGCAACTGCCACTGGCAAGGAAGCCCAGGAGCAGAGCATTGTTACCCTCCTGGAATGGGTCATGTTGGGAGGTATGGATTACTGGAGGTTGTGCAATTGCTGCAGATCTGTAGAAGAGGCCTAGAATTTCAGGCAGAGCAGCTGTAAAGTATGATGGGAGATGTTGGGTAGAAAGGGGGATGTGGGGTCACAGATAAGCCGTAGTAGTGCACCCACATAGATGTGGTGAAGAGGCCTGGCTAATGGAGAAAGTGAGTGTCCCCCCCATGGATCCATAACGGGACACAGCCCCTTGTGCGATTCCAAGTCCTGCATTCAGCGGGAGAAGTCGTCTGTCTCCAGTTCTCATACAAGTCCTGTTATATATGTGACGGGCGGGTTATTCCCCCGGATTGGTGTGAAGCTTCTTATGGTGCCAAAGATTTGAGCGGTCAGCAAAGCAGAAGCTGCACTGGGAACACGCGAACGGCCTCTCCCCGGTGTGGGTGCGCCGGTGGGTCACAAGGCTGGATCTCCGCGTAAAACATTTCCCGCAAACTGAGCAACTAAACGGCTTCTCGCCAGAGTGAATCCGCTGATGTCTAGCAAGAGTACAACTTCGGGAGAAGCATCTCCCACATTCCTGACATATAAATGGCCGCTCCCCGGTGTGAGACCTCTCATGTGACAGGAGACCTGTCCTCTGATGAAAACATTTCCCACAAACAGAACATTTAAATGGTTTGTCCTTGGTGTGACATCGCTGGTGGGCGGTATGAGTCAATTTGGAGGTGAAACGCGCTCTAGAAACAGAGTCTCTATACAGATTACTGGTGCTATGCGTCTGCTGATGGGTGACGAGGGCTGAATGATTAGGGAAACATTGCTGACACTCCGAGCACTGATGCGTCATCTCAGGATAGTGTGAGGAGGCATGCGGACCTGTTGGGGACAAAAGTACTGAGATAAACCCTCTGTACAGCAGATGGGTCGCGTCATCATGTGTGAGACATTCAGTGCAGTTATACATGTGGACCATGAATATGATACTGAATACATCCAATTATATCTGATTATCTATAATTGCTATGTATTAGTGTGGCCGGAGACCCCATCCCACATTATCAACATGGACGCCTTGGCACTGAAAGAGGGCACTTAACAGGGTTAAAATGTGTTTTGCTAGCTACCGACGCAGAGGCCAGTGGGAACCAGCCAATGCCAGTCGGGGGGCTGTCAACAGCGTGTTGATGCATACACCTCAGCAGGTAGTACTCAGGTGGCAGTGAATTGCGGGAGGGGGGGTTGCGGGGGTCCGTGAATCGCAGGAGGGGGCTCGAGGGTGCCGTTAATCGCGGGACGGGCGAGGGGGGGTGCCGTGAATCGCGGGAGGGGTGCCGGGGTGCCGTGATTTGCGGGAGGGGCGCAGGGGGGGGGGGTGCAGGGGTCGTGGGAGGGGGTCAGCAAATCGCGGGAGGGGGGCTGGGGGGTGGCGTGAATCGTGGGAGGGGGGTCGTTAATCGTGGGAGGGGCGGTCGCGGGGGATCCGCGAATGGCGGTAGGGGGGCACCAAATTGCGGGGCAAATCGCGGGAGGGGGGCTCGGCGGGGGGGGGGTGTACGTGTGTGGAGTGAATTGCGGGAGGGGGGGTCGCGAATCACGGGAGGGGGGTGGCGTGAATCGCGGGAGGGGGTCGCGGGGGGTTGCGGGTGTCCAGGGGGTGGGGGTGTGTGTGTTTGCTGGCAGAGGGGGCAAACACCCCCCTGCATAGGCGGTTAATGACGGTAACAGGGAAACCCCTATTGGTCAGGTCCGGTGAGACCAGAAATCGCCATCTGTGATCACGGAGCGTAGTCAAAGCCTAGGGCCAACGTCACAATTAGTTAATCTTATTATTCCCACATAACATTGGAGTTTGTCTAGAACGCCTCTTCCCTCATTAGCAATAAGGGGAAAACGTCAAGGAGAAGACGATGGGACAGGGATCACAAAACTCTGGGACCAAACAGATGTTAGATGAATGTCAGGATTTATTTGTCTTTTTATATGGCACCCCAACCAATATTTGTGGAAGTATCGCCAGGTATCTCTGTAACTAGTGGCCAACTGGGGTCAGATCATCCTGCCCCACCTACAGGACCAGCAGTCCAGGCACTGGCAGATATAACAGCAGGTGGGCTGGGAATCAGAGCGGAGGCAGCAGTAGGACGCAGCGCTGTATTATGGCCGGCTGTGGGCTTACAACTCAGGAATTTACCCCTGGCAACTGGAGACTTATTGTATCAGGAGTGAGGAAAAAAATAGTTTCAATGTCTGATCTTAAGGCCCCCATACATTAGTCCGACTTGTCCTAAGGACAAGTCGGACCTGATTCCCCCCTGCAGCTCCCCGGGAGGGGGACACACGATTTGGCACTTGATGTGCCAAGTTTTGCAAATGATACATCGCATGCGATGTATCATTTGCAACTCCAGGGGAGCTGCAATGTGAAGGAAGCAGGGGGCAGGGGGACATTGAGGCGGCTGGGGGGACGGACGCTGCGGGGGACACAGCTGCGGCAATTACTTACAGCTGAGCCGGGCAGGGGGAGCCGGGAGCTGTCTGTACCGAAGGAAAAAAAAAGCCCATACAATGAATGGGCAGCCTGTGATTGGCTGCTGAGCGCTCTCTCAGCCAATTGATGACTGGCTGAGAGAGCGCTCAGCCAATCACAGGCCGCCCATTCATTGTATGGGCTTTTTTTTTTTTCCTTCCGTACTGACAGCTCCCGCCGGCTCTATGCCGCCTGTGTCCCCCGCAGCGTCCCCAGCCCCCCCTGCTCCCTCTACCGCCGCGCCGCCCCACTAGGTCCCAAGTCGGGTGGTCGGACGTGCAGCAGGTCCGACCACCCGACGCAGATCCGATGCGCACGGGACCGCGCATCGGATCTGAGGGGACATCAAAACTAGGCGATTTTGGTCCGATTTCGGCCAGATCCGACTGATCTGGCTGAAATCTGACCAAAATCGGCTAGTGTATGGGGGCCTTAAGGCCTTTACTCAGATCTGATCGCAGTACAAATTTATTCTTAAAATGGGCAAAACCATGTGCACTGCAGGTGGGGCAGATGTAACATGTGCAGAGAGAGAGTTAAATTTGTGTGAGTTCTTTTGTTTCTGTGCAGGGTAAATACTGGCTGCATTATTTTTACACTGCAACTTAGATTTCAGTTTCAACACACCCCACTCAAATCTAACTCTCTCTGCACATGTTACATCTGCCCCCACCTGCAGTGCACATGGTTTTGCCCATTGTAGAACAAATTTACTGAGAAAGGATGGGATTTAGGAGTCACTATCATGGGGACGTAGGCTAGCAGAAAATGTAATAATACAATGGGGAAGGCGGCTGGATGCTGGGGTGCAGAGAGAGACGGTGATACCTCTCTATAGGTGACTGGTGAGGCCGCAGGTGGAATACAGGTCTGGGAGCCACACAAATGGCGGTGATATACTGTACGAAGGGTACAGGTGCTGTCACTCCAGTATCCAGGGACAGGAACATACGGATAACCAGCCAATATTACAGCAGTTTGTGTAGTACAGCTTGAGTATCCCATATCCAAAATGCTCGGGACCAGGAGAATTTTGGTTAAAAGGATTATTCCGTATTTCGGAATATTTTAATATTTCAATTATGTATTTTGAAGTATCTTGCATGTATGCTGTATAAACACATAAAATACACACAAATATATTTTATTTGTTCAAAAAACAAGGTTTCAAAACATGAAACAAAATGTGTACTATCTCAGATATTGAATTTGAATGCCAAGCAATCATTTTCTTGTACATATATAGTGCCAGTTACATATCATGTCACCAGTAGTGCTGTTACAAATGTCCCCAGTGAGTTTTTAGCAAAAAAAATTTTTTTTTTCACTTTCTGGAATGTATGGTTTTCGGAATAATTCGGATAACGGATATTCGGATACGGGATACTCAACCTGTATATGCTGTATGACCTCGCACTGTGCATGCTGACAATGGGATGAGCGTAAATCTCCTGCACAGGATATTCTGCCTCTATCATCCCTTATGGCCAGAGAGGTGGAAGGTGGACGAGAAGGTCCATTCTCTGATGAGAACATATCAGCACACACGCTGCCCATGCAGACAAGCCAGTACGTGTGTATACCATACATACACTAGGAGGTGGATGTTATGCACCTGTCAGAGCACAGGGGCAAATACAGGTGTGTGATGAGGACATAACATTATGCACATATACGCTGCAGGTGGGGAAGTGCATGCTGGGAGGAGGCCTGTCCGAGGTCACACCTGTGACATAACAATACGGACTATTGGGGGGGGGGGGGGGGGGGGCGGATTCATCAAATTTCCACTGGGGAACGGGAACATCGGCTAATTACACAGTGCAGCCAGGTGGGAGAATAGGGAGATCCAGCAACCGGCATGTTCACTTTGTTGCCATAGGAGAGACCCCTTCCTCTCATTACACCTGTCCAACACCACTGCTGTCACATACAGTACCGTATACTATACTGGCACCCATATCCGCACTATGACAGTGAGAGCCCAGGGCCATGTAACACCACTGCGGTCACATACAGTACCGTATACTATACTGGCACCCATATCCGCTATATCACAGTGAGATCCCAGGGCCATGTAACACCAATGCTGTCACATACAGTCCTGTATACTATACTGGCACCCATATCCGCACTATGACAGTGAGAACCCAGGGCCATGTAACACCACTGCTGTCACATACAGTACCGTATACTATACTGGCACCCATATCCGCACTATGACAGTGAGAGCCCAGGGCCATGTAACACCACTGCGGTCACATACAGTACCGTATACTATACTGGCACCCATATCCGCTATATCACAGTGAGATCCCAGGGCCATGTAACACCAATGCTGTCACATACAGTCCTGTATACTATACTGGCACCCATATCCGCACTATGACAGTGAGAACCCAGGGCCATGTAACACCACTGCTGTCACATACAGTACCGTATACTATACTGGCACCCATATCCGCTATATCACAGTGAGAGCCCAGGGCCATGTAACACCACTGCGGTCACATACAGTACCGTATACTATACTGGCACCCATATCCGCTATATCACAGTGAGAGCCCAGAGCCATGTAACACCACTGCTGTCACATACAGTACCGTATACTATACTGGCACCCATATCCGCACATTGGCAGTGAACCAAGGGCCATGTAACACCACTGCGGTCACATACAGTACCGTATACTATACTGGCACCCATATCCGCTATATCACAGTGAGAGCCCAGGGCCATGTACTACCACTGCTGTCACATACAGTACCGTATACTATACTGGCACCCATATCCGCTATATCACAGTGAGATCCCAGGGCCATGTAACACCACTGCTGTCACATACAGTACCGTATACTATACTGGCACCCATATCTGCTATATCACAGTGAGAGCCCAGGGCCATGTAACACCACTGCGGTCACATACAATACCGTATACTATACTGGCACCCATATCCGCTATATCACAGTGAGAGCCCAGGGCCATGTAACACCACTGCTGTCACATACAGTACCGTATACTATACTGGCACCCATATCCGCTATATCACAGTGAGAGCCCAGGGCCATGTAACACCACTGCTGTCACATACAGTACCGTATACTATACTGGCACCCATATCCGCTATATCACAGTGAGAGCCCAGGGCCATGTAACACCACTGCTGTCACATACAGTACCGTATACTATACTGGCACCAATATCCGCACTATGACAGTGAGCCAAGGGCCATGTAACACCACTGCGGTCACATACAGTACCGTATACTATACTGGCACCCATATGCGCACTATGACAGTGAGAACCCAGGGCCATGTAACACCACTGCTGTCACATACAGTACCGTATACTATACTGGCACCCATATCCGCACTATGACAGTGAGAGCCCAGGGCCATGTAACACCACTGCGGTCACATACAATACCGTATACTATACTGGCACCCATATCCGCTATATCACAGTGAGATCCCAGGGCCATGTAACACCACTGCTGTCACATACAGTACCGTATACTATACTGGCACCCATATCCGCACTATGACAGTGAGAACCCAGGGCCATGTAACACCACTGCTGTCACATACAGTACCGTATACTATACTGGCACCCATATCCGCTATATCACAGTGAGAGCCCAGGGCCATGTAACACCACTGCGGTCACATACAGTACCGTATACTATACTGGCACCCATATCCGCTATATCACAGTGAGAGCCCAGAGCCATGTAACACCACTGCTGTCACATACAGTACCGTATACTATACTGGCACCCATATCCGCACATTGGCAGTGAACCAAGGGCCATGTAACACCACTGCGGTCACATACAGTACCGTATACTATACTGGCACCCATATCCGCTATATCACAGTGAGAGCCCAGGGCCATGTACTACCACTGCTGTCACATACAGTACCGTATACTATACTGGCACCCATATCCGCTATATCACAGTGAGATCCCAGGGCCATGTAACACCACTGCTGTCACATACAGTACCGTATACTATACTGGCACCCATATCTGCTATATCACAGTGAGAGCCCAGGGCCATGTAACACCACTGCGGTCACATACAATACCGTATACTATACTGGCACCCATATCCGCTATATCACAGTGAGAGCCCAGGGCCATGTAACACCACTGCTGTCACATACAGTACCGTATACTATACTGGCACCCATATCCGCTATATCACAGAGAGAGCCCAGGGCCATGTAACACCACTGCTGTCACATACAGTACCGTATACTATACTGGCACCCATATCCGCTATATCACAGTGAGAGCCCAGGGCCATGTAACACCACTGCTGTCACATACAGTACCGTATACTATACTGGCACCAATATCCGCACTATGACAGTGAGCCAAGGGCCATGTAACACCACTGTGGTCACATACAGTACCGTATACTATACTGGCACCCATATGCGCACTATGACAGTGAGAACCCAGGGCCATGTAACACCACTGCTGTCACATACAGTACCGTATACTATACTGGCACCCATATCCGCACTATGACAGTGAGAGCCCAGGGCCATGTAACACCACTGCGGTCACATACAATACCGTATACTATACTGGTACCCATATCCGCTATATCACAGTGAGAGCCCAGGGCCATGTAAACCCACTGCTGTCACATACAGTACCGTATACTATACTGGCACCCATATACGCTATATCACAGTGAGAGCCGAGGGCCATGTAACACCACTGCGGTCACATACAATACCGTATACTATACTGGCACCCATATCTGCTATATCACAGTGAGAGCCTAGGGCCATGTAACGACACTGCTGTCACATACAGTACCGTATACTATACTGGTACCCATATCCGCACTATGACAGTGAGAGCCCAGGGCCATGTAACACCACTGCTGTCACATACAGTACCGTATACTATACTGGCACCCATATCCGCACATTGGCAGTGAACCAAGGGCCATGTAACACCACTGCTGTCACATACAGTACCGTATACTATACTGGTACCCATATCCGCACTATGACAGTGAGAGCCCAGGGCCATGTAACACCACTGCTGTCACATACAGTACTGTATACTATACTGGCACCCATATCCGCACATTGGCAGTGAACCAAGGGCCATGTAACACCACTGCTGTCACATACAGTACCGTATACTATACTGGCACCCATATCCGCACTATGACATTGAGAGCCGAGGGCCATGTAACACCACTGCTGTCACATACAGTACCGTACACTATACTGGCACCCATATCCGCACTATGACATTGAGAGACCAGGACCATGTAACACCACTGCGGTCACATACAGTACTGTATACTATACTGGCACCCATATCCGCTATATCACAGTGAGATCCCAGGGCCATGTACCACCACTGCTGTCACATACAGTACCGTATACTATACTGGCACCCATAGGCCTTCTCACCATCACACCCATTAGGAGCTGAACCACCACAAACCTGTGATAAGGGTGCAGATCACTACATGTTCTAGATGGTTCCTTGCAGAACTCAGAACAGATCCCCCCCTTCCTGATGTACTAAGTGTCCTAGACTGAGGCAGGAGAGGGACAGGTATGGCCCACATGGGAATCCATTCTCAGCTTTGGGACACTGGTAAATCATCTACAAGATCAGGTGAGTCTTCTGTACAGTAAAGGGCCCTACATACGCAGAGATATGTGCCAGAGATACATAACAGGAGATTCAGCACAAGAGATTTCACTCTTGTGGCTCATTTCAGACAATGAGCCACATACAGAGAGATTTGTGTCAGAGATTCATAATGGGAGATTCAGCACGGGAGATTTCAAATCTGTCACGACTGTCACAGCCGCACATGCCATCAAACTGCACTATATATATATATATATATATATATATATATATATATATATATATATATATATTAGGCGAAAAAGCAGCGTCACTCCAAAGGGCTTCAATCAAGAGAATTTATTATAACATGTGGTCGACACGTCCAGGTCGACGTTTCAATGCAACAGCATTTTTATCAAGACAGCGTGTGACCAGATACATATACCACACGCTGTCTTGATAAAAATGCTGTTGCATTGAAACGTCGACCTGGACGTGTCGACCACATGTTATAATAAATTCTCTTGATTGAAGCCCTTTGGAGTGACGCTGCTTTTTCGCCTACTACCTCAACTTTGCGGAAGGCACCCAAAGGCATATTACCACCCCCTTGATTGGTTTGAGTGCCGGCTCTCAGCCACCTATATATATATATATATATATATATATATATATATATATATATATATATATATATATATATATATAATAGAAATAACTCACAACAGCGGCACTCAGCAGGAACTTTTCAACGTGTGTATTCAAAACCAAAAACCAACGTTTCGGGGCCCGTGGTGCCCCTTTGTCAAGGTGTGGGTTACCCACACCTTGACAAAGGGGCACCACGGGCCCCGAAACGTTGGTTTTTGGTTTTGAATACACACGTTGAAAAGTTCCTGCTGAGTGCCGCTGTTGTGAGTTATTTCTATTATTCACTGTACCCGGAAGGCACCCAGGCAGCTGTACCCCGTTGGGAGAGTGCCAGGCCGCCAAACCAATTTATATATATATATATATATATATATATATATATGTAGTATTAAAAAACCAGCAGCATCCGGATTTTAGTGAAAAAATATCAAAAAATCATTTTAATGGCATAAGTGCAGAAAACAGACATAAAAACATCAGGAGCAGGGGGATACTTAGCAGCTCGGTGAGGAGGAGAGCATAATGTATAAAGTCACCCTGGAACTCCTAGAAGCAATCATACCGACAGCCGTTTCGGTGCAAGGAGATGCACCTTCATCATGGGCATGGATTGCAATGCTTCTGCTAGCCCCATATATACCAGTAACAACTACGCCGGTAATCAAACTCACCTGTCCACGCTGACGATCACCACCGCTGACGTCATCGCTACGGGACCCACTGCCGGCGCTCTGCTACCATGGCAACGTAGCCACGCTGCTGCAGACGCCGTGCAGGGCGGCGGAAGTGCGCGGACGGGAGGATCACCATGGCAGCAGCGGTAAACATCCGGTTGCTGCCGTGGTTGGACTCCATTCTCTAACCCACTGAAAAAAAATTGCCTAAATTAGAGCTGCGAAAAAAAGGGGGGATAAGAGTCCAATACTACAGAAAAAAGCGCTGTTACTGTAATATATATAAAGCCAGCAGATAGCACAACAATATAATACATATATATACAAATAAATGAAGGACTGAAAAAATGCACAAGAGAAAAAAACCAAGTATGTAGAGAAAAATAAAAAAATAAGAAAAAGATAAAAGAAACATTAGAAGGAAAGGCAGGCAAAAATACATAATATATAAATACTACTATACTGGACACCACCCTAAGACAGGTATTTAAAGAAAACAATGCAGTGATTGATATTCGTTGAGGCCCCTGGGAGTAATACAATTAAGACGACTAATCCACTGACATTCCCGTTGTAGTAATAACTTATTACGATCCCCTCCTCTTCTCAAGGGGGGGATTTGATCAATGGGCATAAAATGGAAGTCTTTTAAAGTATGCTTAGCCATAGCAAAATGCTTGGCTACTGGTGGAGTGTTGCAGTCAATGGTTTTATAAGCTTTTTTAATTGAGGACCGATGTGCCGCAATTCGTTCTTTGAGGAGACGAATCGTCTTACCAACGTACAACAAATTGCACGTACAAAAAATGACGTATACAACGTATCGACTGTCACAGTTGAGATGGTGACGTATGTCATATGAGACGTTATCCAAGGGGTTGGTGAACCTCGTACCCGTGCACAAAAATTGGCAGTTCACGCAATTGTGACATTTGGTCACTCCATTTTTGGCTTTGAGCCAATGGCTGTTGGTGATAGGTCCGATATCCGAACTTGCCAAGATGTCTCTTAAGTTGTTACTCCTCTTATAGCAAAAGAGGGGGGCTTTTTGGCAAAAAGGTCCCAACACTTCGTCTGTCTGCACTATATGCCAATGTTTTAAAATTATATTACGAATATGTGCTGAAGCGATGGAATAGGTCGATGAAAAGACCAGACGATCCGAGGTAGCATCTTTATTTTGACTCGTCAAGGTTTGCTCTCGAGGTAGTTGTAAACAGTGATCAATCGCATCCTCAATTTCGCTTTGAGCATAGCCTCTTTCAATAAAACGTTGGCCCATTACATCAAGGGCTTCTGACAGCGCCTCTCGATCAGAGGTGATCCTCACAACTCTTAATAATTGCGATAGTGGTAACCCTCTTTTTAGGGCCGCAGGGTGAAAGGAGTCAGCTGACAGAAGGGAATTTTTGTCAGTGGATTTTCTGAAAACACAAGTACTCAGGGTGCCCGCAGTGTTAGAAATACTGACATCTAGATAACTGATGTTAACTGTGCTAAATGCTAACGTAAACCTGATGGTGGTGTCCAGATCATTGAGGATGTCGATGAACTCGGTCAGGAGCTGGGGGCCCCCAGTCCACACAAAAAAAATGTCATCAATATAACGAACATAAAAATGTATAAACTTAGAAAAAATGGGATGTGACATAATGTGTTGTTTTTCATATATACTCATAAATAAATTTGCATAAGCCGGTGCCATGTTGGAACCCATGGCAGTTCCTCTTAACTGCAAATAAAAAGAATTTTGGAACAAAAAATAATTCTTTTTTAACACAATATCCATAAGTAACAACAAAAATTCAACTGGTGGACCTGAGTAGTGTGGACTGGAGGACACCAGCACCCTGACCGAGTCCAAGCCATCCTCATGAGCAATGTTGGTATACAAGCTGGTAATATCGAGGGTTACCAAAAGACTCGAGGTGGGTAAAGTGCCAAGTGCTTCCAGCTTTAAAATAAAATCAGTGGTATCCTTAAGAAAATAATCCATCTTCTGAACCACAGGCTGTAGCCAAAAATCAATATATTGTGAAATGGGCTGAAACAGTGAGCCGCATGAGGAGATAATCGGTCTCCCAGGCGGCCGTACCAACGTCTTATGTATTTTAGGTAATACATAAATCATCGGAGTCCTGGGATGGGACTGTGTCAGGAACACACATATATATATATATATATATATATATACATACACATATACATATATATATATATATACACACATATATATATATATATATCTATATATATATACACATACACACACACACACATATATATATATATATATAATGAAACAATAAATGGATACTGGCTGCTGAAAATAAATATGTCATTAGTGGAACAGTGACTTCCCCCCCAAACATTTCATAGTTGGTGGTAGTCTCCCCCATAAAAAGTTTTAATCGTTGGTGGTATAGTGTGGCATCCCCCTCTCCCCTCAACCGTTGGTGGCACAGTGTAAAAAAAATAGTATATACTTACCAACTCCGGTGTCTTCCAGCGTCGCGTCCTCTCACTGCAGCTTCCATCTGACTGCAGAGGGCGGGCGCGGCACCCGGCAGGTCCAGGAAGCGTTTCTTCAGCTGGGCTCCGGCGGCGAGGCTTCTAGGTCGGCGGCAGCGGGGCTTCCAGGCGGCGGCAGCGGGGCTTCCAGGCGGCGGCAGCGGGGCTTCCAGGCGGCGGCAGCGGGGCTTCAAGGTCGGTAGCAGCGGGGCTTCATCTGGGCAGCGTGCTCCGGCATGACAGTCGCTCAGATGGCCCTGCTCATCCCTGCGCCACACATGCGGGAGATGAGCAGGAGCTTCTGAGCGACTGTTATGAATTGACTGACCGGGCCATTCTGAATCTTGTGCAGATTCAGAACGGCGGGGGCGCGCATGTAAATCGCTGTGTGGGCTATATACACAGCGATTTACATGCATTTTCAGGCATTTTCTGAGCGATTTAGTAAAATCGCTCAGAAAGTGCCTGAAAATTGTGCTGTGTGTGGGGCCCTGATTTTCCACCTCCCCCTCCCCGAATACACCCCTCTGTTCAGACTCTCTCACCTGATGTGATCTCAGCAGGGACGGCCTCTTCTTTACATTGCTGGTAACCCATCCCGTCTCCCGGTACAGCCTGTCATACAAGAACATGTGTCACATACTGTACGTGTCCCACCCACACGTTACATAGGACATACACAGGACGAGGACACAGGAATAACACAATATCCTGCACTGTGAGACATGAGAGGAAGCAGAGCTGGGAGAGGTCAGACCGGGTTCCTCTACCTGATAATCCTGGCTGATCATCCTGTTCTCTTCTCCCATACACCCCGGAGTATAGAGAGGGGTCTCATATGGGTCTGCGGGATGTGTAGGATTACACCCACCTGTGGGGAAGGGGCACACACATGTATCTGTATAATTGGTAATGCAAAAGAAGAACTCAGCCGACACAAACACATTATAGTGACGGATATGGCGGAGTAACATAGAACCAAAGTCATGCAAATAAAAACCACCGTATCCAGACTCCCGGCTAATGGTCCGTTCTCCTGCAGCGCCGCAGTCAGCAGCGACCGGGAAACACAGACTGTTATACTTACTGTGATGGGACCAGGGATCGGTCAGGGATGACCATATACATGTAACATGTACCCCACATTCCCAGTAATATACATATCCCCCCATACAGCAATATTGTACCCCCAGAGCGTCTGCGTCTCTCACCTGGGCTGATCTCAGCGGGAACGGCCTCTTCCTTACACTGCTGGTGATAGATCACGGGTCCCGGCTCAGCCTGTCATAGAAACAGAGAATGTGATGGCAGATGAGAACCACTTGGCCCATCTAGTCTGCCCCTTTTTCAAATGTTACCTCAAACCATATTTGATCCTCATTTCTTTGTAAGGATATCAATATGCCTATACCAAGCATGTTTACATTGTACTACTGTATTTGCCTCTATCACCTCTGATGGTAGGCTATTCCACTTATCTACTACTCTTTCTGTGAAGTAATTCTTCCTTAAATTTCCCCTGAATCTTCCTCCCTCTAGTTTCAGTGCATGTCCTCGTGTTCTGCTGCTCCTCTTCCTGTGAAGAATGTCTCCCACCTGGACCTTGTTATAACTCTTGATATATGTGAAGGTTTCTATCATGTCCCCCCTTTCCATTCTCTGCTCTAAAGTATACATATTAAGATCTTTTAGTCTTTCCTGGTATGTTTTGTGATGTAGGCCATGCACCATTTTAGTTGCTCTTCTTTGTACAGTCTCTAATGTATTTATATCCTTCTGGAGATATGGCCTTCAGAACTGAACACAATACTCTAGATGAGGTCGTACCAATGACCTATACAGTGGCATTATTACTTCTTTCTTTCTACTGCTGATACCTCTCCCTATGCAACCAAGCATCTGACTTGCCTTCTTCATTGCTTTGTTACATTGCCTACCTGCCTTTAAGTCCCCTGAAATAGTGACACCTAGATCCCTCTCTTCCTCAGTAGTTTCCATTATAGTACCATTTATACTATATTTAGTCTTTGGATTTTTGAGACCCAAGTGCATGATTTTGCATTTTTTGGCATTAAACTGTAGTTGCCATGCTCTTGACCATTTCCCTAATCTACCTAGATCCTCAATCATTTGTTTTACCCATCCTGGTGTGTCTACCCTGTTGCATACCTTTGTGTCATCTGCAAAAAGGCACATTTTACCCTCAATTCCATTTGCAATATCACCAATAAAGATATTAAAAAGCACTGGTCCAAGTACAGATCCCTGGGGTACTCCACTTGTAACCTTTCCCTCCTTTGACTGTACTCCGTTTACTACAACTCTCTGTTTTCTGTCCTGCAACCACGCTCTTATCCATTCAACTATCTTACAATCCAATCCCAAGCTTTCAAGTTTATTTAACAGTCTGCGATGTGGGACAGTGTCAAAAGCTTTACTAAAGTCTAGATAAGCTACATCTACAGCCCCACCTTGATCTATTACTTTAGTCACCAGGTCAAAAGTCAATAAGATTTGTTTGACATGATCTTCCCCCAGTAAACGTATGCTGTTTCCGATCCTGTAAATTGCTGATTTTGAGATATTCTACAACTCTTTGTATTAAGAGTGTTTCCATCAATTTCCCTACTACTGATGTAAGGCTCACTGGTCCAAAGTTGCTTACCTCTTCCTTGCTTCCACTTTTGTGCAGTGGGACTACATTCGCTGTTTTCCAGTCCTCTGGTATTACTCCAGTAGCTAGTGCCTGTTTGATTAATTCTGTTAATAGTTTTACCAGCTCCCCTTTAAGTTCTTTTAGTATCCTTGGATGTATCCCATCTGGCCCCATTGATTTATTCACTTTCAGTTATTAGAGGTCTGTTGGGACTTTCTCCTCTGTAAATGTACTTGTTTCTCCTTAAATTTACTCACTATACTTGCAACTTAACCGTGGCCCCTTATCTTTACATACAAGGATATAGGTCACATACGTGTCCCACCCACATGTTACACGGGACATTGCTATAAGAAACACACACGCACAGGGGGCGGGGACATGGGAATAACACAATATCCTGCACTGTGAGAAGCGGATGTACAAGGAGGAGAGGTCGGAGCAGGTTCCTCTACCTGATATTCCTCTGTCACTGTCCTGTTCTCTTCCTCTATACAGCCCGGAGAGTACAGAGGGGTCTCACAGGGGTCTGCGGGATTTCTAGCGCTGCGCCCACCTGCGGGGAATGGGTACAGAGCATTACATTACAGTAGGTATAGTTATTCTATATACAGCCCGGAGAGTACAGAGGGGTCTCACAGGGGTCTGCGGGATTTCTAGCGCTGCGGTCACCTGTGGGGAATGGGTACAGAGCATTACATTACAGTAGGTAGAGTTATTCTATGTACAGCCCGGAGAGTACAGAGGGGTCTCACAGGGGTCTGCGGGATTTCTAGCGCTGCACCCACCTGCAGGGAATGGGTACAGAGCATTACATTACAGTAAGTATAGTTATTCTATGTACAGCCCGGAGAGTACAGAGGGGTCTCACAGGAGTCTGCGGGATTTCTAGCGCTGTGCCCACCTGCGGGGAATGGGTACAGAGCATTACATTACAGTAGGTATAGCTATTCTATATACAGCCCGGAGAGTACAGAGGGGTCTCACAGGGGTCTGCAGGATTTCTAGCGCTGCGCCCACCTGCGGGGAATGGGTACAGAGCATTACATTACAGTAGGTATAGTTATTCTATATACAGCCCGGAGAGTACAGAGGGGTCTCACAGGGGTCTGCGGGATTTCTAGCGCTGCGTCCACCTGGGGGGAATAGGTACAGAGCATTACATTACAGTAGGTATAGTTATTCTATGTAAAGTCCGGAGAGTACAGAGGGGTCTCACAAGGGTCTGCGGGATTTCTAGCACTGCGCCCACCTGCGGGGAATGGGTACAGAGCATTACATCACAGTAGGTATAGTTATTCTATATACAGCCCGGAGAGTACAGAGGGGTCTCACAGGGGTCTGCGGGATTTCTAGCGCTGCGCCCACCTGCGGGGAATGGGTACAGAGCATTACATTACAGTAGGTATAGTTATTCTATATACAGCCCGGAGAGTACAGAGGGGTCTCACAGGGGTCTGCGGGATTTCTAGCGCTGCGCCCACATGCGGGGAATGGGTACAGAGCATTACATTACAGTAGGTATAGTTATTCTATGTACAGCCCGGAGAGTACAGAGGGGTCTCACAGGGGTCTGCGGGATTTCTAGCGCTGCGCCCACCTGTGGGGAATGGGTACAGACCATTACATTACAGTAGGTATAGCTATTTTATATACAGCCCGGGGAGTACAGAGGGGTCTCACAGGGGTCTGCGGGATTTCTAGCGCTGCGTCCACCTGGGGGGAATGGGTACAGAGCATTACATTACAGTAGGTATAGTTATTCTATGTACAGCCCGGAGAGTACAGAGGGGTCTCACAGGGGTCTGCGGGATTTCTAGCACTGCGCCCACCTGCGGGGAATGGGTACAGAGCATTACATTACAGTAGGTATAGTTATTCTATGTACAGCCCGGAGAGTACAGAGGGGTCTCACAGGGGTCTGCAGGATCTCTAGCGCTGCGCCCACCTGCGGGGAATGGGTACAGAGCATTACATTACAGTAGGTATAGTTATTCTATGTACAGCCCGGAGAGTACAGAGGGGTCTCACAGGGGTCTGCGGGATTTCTAGCGCTGCACCCACCTGCAGGGAATGGGTACAGAGCATTACATTACAGTAGGTATAGTTATTCTATGTACAGCCCGGAGAGTACAGAGGGGTCTCACAGGGGTCTGCGGGATTTCTAGCGCTGCGCCCACCTGCGGGGAATGGGTACAGAGCATTACATTACAGTAGGTATAGTTATTCTATATACAGCCCGGAGAGTACAGAGGGGTCTCACAGGGGTCTGCGGGATTTCTAGCGCTGCGCCCACCTGCGGGGAATGGGTACAGAGCATTACATTACAGTAAGTATAGTTATTCTATATACAGCCCGGAGAGTACAGAGGGGTCTCACAGGGGTCTGCGGGATTTCTAGCGCTGCGCCCACCTGCAGGGAATGGGTACAGAGCATTACATTACAGTAAGTATAGTTATTCTATATACAGCCCGGAGAGTACAGAGGGGTCTCACAGGGGTCTGCGGGATTTCTAGCGCTGCAGCCACCTGCGGGGAATGGGTACAGAGCATTACATTACAGTAGGTATAGTTATTCTATATACAGCCCAGAGAGTACAGAGGGGTCTCACAGGGGTCTGCGGGATTTCTAGCGCTGCGCCCACCTGCGGGGAATGGGTACAGAGCATTACATTAGGTATAGTTATTCTATATACAGCCCGGAGAGTACAGAGGGGTCTCACAGGCGTCTGCGGGATTTCTAGCGCTGTGCCCACCTGCGGGGAATGGGTACAGAGCATTACATTACAGTAGGTATAGTTATTATATATACAGCCCGGAGAGTACAGAGGGGTCTCACAGGGGTCTGCGGGATTTCTAGCGCTGCCCCCACCTGCTGGGAATGGGTACAGAGCATTACATTACAGTAGGTATAGTTATTCTATATACAGCCCGGAGAGTACAGAGGGGTCTCACAGGGGTCTGCGGGATCTCTAGCGCTGCGCCCACCTGCGGGGAATGGGTACAGAGCATTACATTACAGTAGGTATAGTTATTATATATACAGCCCGGAGAGTACAGAGGGGTCTCACAGGGGTCTGCGGGATTTCTAGCGCTGCCCCCACCTGCTGGGAATGGGTACAGAGCATTACATTACAGTAAGTATAGTTATTCTATATACAGCCCGGAGAGTACAGAGGGGTCTCACAGGGGTCTGCGGGATTTCTAGCGCTGCGCCCACCTGCGGGGAATGGGTACAGAGCATTACATTACAGTAGGTATAGTTATTCTATATACAGCCCGGAGAGTACAGAGGGGTCTCACAGGGGTCTGCGGGATTTCTAGCGCTGCGCCCACCTGTGGGGAATGGGTACAGAGCATTACATTACAGTAAGTATAGTTATTCTATATACAGCCTGGAGAGTACAGAGGGGTCTCACAGGGGTCTGCGGGATATCTAGCACTGCGCCCACCTGTGGGGAATGGGTACAGAGCATTACATTACAGTAGGTATAGTTATTCTATATACAGCCTGGAGAGTACAGAGGGGTCTCACAGGGGTCTGCGGGATTTCTAGCACTGCGCCCACCTGCGGGGAATGGGTACAGAGCATTACACTACAGTAGGTATAGTTATTCTATGTACAGCCCGGAGAGTACAGAGGGGTCTCACAGGGGTCTGCGGGATTTCTAGCGCTGCGCCCACCTGCGGGGAATGGGTACAGAGCATTACATTACAGTAGGTATAGTTATTCTATGTACAGCCCGGAGAGTACAGAGGGGTCTCACAGGGGTCTGCGGGATTTCTAGCGCTGCGCCCACCTGCGGGGAATGGGTACAGAGCATTACATTACAGTAGGTATAGTTATTCTATGTAAAGTCCGGAGAGTACAGAGGGGTCTCACAAGGGTCTGCGGGATTTCTAGCGCTGCGCCCACCTGCGGGGAATGGGTACAGAGCATTACATTACAGTAGGTATAGTTATTCTATATACAGCCCGGAGAGTACAGAGGGGTCTCACAGGGGTCTGCGGGATTTCTAGCGCTGCGCCCACCTGCGGGGAATGGGTACAGAGCATTACATAACAGTAGGTATAGTTATTCTATGTACAGCCCGGAGAGTACAGAGGGGTCTCACAGGGGTCTGCGGGATTACTAGCGCTGCGCCCACCTGCGGGGAATGGGTACAGAGCATTACATTACAGTAGGTATAGTTATTCTATATACAGCCCGGAGAGTACAGAGGGGTCTCACAGGGGTCTGCGGGATTTCTAGCGCTGCACCCACTTGCTGGGAATGGGTACAGAGCATTACATTACAGTAGGTATAGTTATTCTATACACAGCCCGGAGAGTACAGAAGGGTCTCACAGGGGTCTGCGGGATTTCTAGCGCTGCGCCCACCTGCGGGGAATGGGTACAGAGCATTACATTACAGTAGGTATAGTTATACTATATACAGCCCGGAGAGCACAGAGGGGTCTCACAGGGGTCTGCGGGATTTCTAGTGCTGAGCCCACCTGCGGGGAATGGGTACAGAGCATTACATTACAGTAGGTATAGTTATTCTATGTACAGCCCGGAGAGTACATAGGGGTCTCACAGGGGTCTGCGGGATTTCTAGCGCTGCGCCCACCTGCTCGGAATGGGTACAGAGCATTAAATTACAGTAAGTATAGCAATGTGAGGAGGGGAGGACTTCCCTACTGAGTAATGAGGAGACCACCGCCTGCCCCCGAGTACCACGTTACATGTATGTCACACGCTGACTCAGCCTGGACGTGTTACAGGAACAGCGGGCACCACATACTAACTTGTGTAAGTGTATAGACAATGGCAGAAACGCCCCATGTTACACTACTCGCCCAGGCAAGACGCCTCCACCTGCTGTACTTCTGGGACCTACACATAAGACCTAACTCTCAGCCATCCCCCGGCTGTCCTGTCCTGTGTTGTGCTTATTGCTCTGATTACCATGCAGCAGCCATGACCCGCAGTAACCATGAGGACCCAGCAAAGAGGCGCTGCAGCAGGTGCACGCACCAAGTAGTAAGTGGTTCCCGGTGCAGGGGAAGGAGCCTGGTGGCAGTGACTATTCTCGGTACTTGTTTCCTAGCACGGCGCCCACGATATTAAGTTGTATGACATCGCATCGCATGCCATATGCCCGCATGCAATGCGATGCAATTTTAAATTGTATAAGCCCCTATACGATTTCTAATGGGTGCTTCCAGTGTTAAATGCACCCCCACGCCACCCCCACTATCAACGCAAACCCGAAGCGTGACGAGCGCAGCGAGCCCGCGAGGGGCGGCGGTACGTGTCCTCCGACCTTTTCATACCCCCTCTATCCACGTCGGCGTGGAGTTGATTTTATATAGTGTGGCGAGCCACCGAGCCCGAAGCGCGGCGAGCCCCGCGAGGGGCCGCGTATTACTTTACATGTATTCCGCGTCCGCTCGCCACGCATTGGGCTCGGTGGCTCGCTACACTATATAAAATCAACTCCACGCCGACGTGGATACTGAGATTTATGTCTTACCTGTTAAATCTCTTTCTTCGAGGACGTCAGGGGCCACAGGGATTACATTGGGTAGAGAGTGAGGTCACGACCTTTCCAGCACCAGAAAGGATAAAACTTCTGGACTGCCCAGAGACAGCCCTGGCTCCTCCCTCCTCTACCCCGCCTCCTAGGCTAGCTTACTTTCAGTTTTTCCCAAAGCCAGGCAGGAGACAAGATAGAAGGAAGAGAAACCCATACAGTAACACATTCAACTAATATATGTGTGTGTGGTTGCTCAACATAGGAACCATAACTGTGACATGTGTAAGTACCTCAACAAAGGAACTTTAAACTAAGTTCACTCAACAGAGGAACTATGAACTTCAATACCATGAAGCAGGCGCGGCAGGGAGGGATCCCTGTGGCCCCTGACGTCCTCGAAGAAAGAGATTTAACAGGTAAGACATAAATCTCAGTTTCTTCTGCGGCAGACGTCAGGGGCCAGAGGGATTACATTGGGATGTCCTAAAGCAGCCACCTAAGGGTGGGGACGCGCCTGTGCCGCGGCCATTATATTCTGGCCGAACGCCAAATTCTGAGAGGCAAACATAACAAACGCAAAAAAAGCGTAAGGAATCGTTGGCAGACGACCAAGTTGCCGCCTTGCCAAGTTGCTCTGCCGTTGCACCACCTGTAAAAGCCCGAAACACACCCACAGATGTAGTGAAATGAGCCCGTACCCCTGCAAGAACAGGGAGTGAGGTGAACAAGGAATCCTGCTTGATAAACGACCGCAGATATCGGCTGGCAATAGTCTGCATGGTAGCAGACCAGCCCCTCTTATGAATTCTTTAGTGGATAAAGAGAGAGTCAGATGGTATTACAGCGTGATGTACATAGACGTGCAAAGCACAGACCACCTCCAGTTGATTGCTGCCTAGGAGAGACCGCCGGCCTACAAAGGGCAGGGATCACTATCTCCTGGATGACCTGAAATTCTGGAACCACCTTGTGAGGTGTAAAGTAATGTTTCAAAGAATCCGTTCTATGAGAATAAAAGACCATGAAGGGCGATTGACCTGACAGAGCCTACCGGGCAGACACCCAGCAGCAACGGTCAACAGGAAAACAGTTGTCCCAGTTAGCCTGTAAAGAGCCCTAAAGGGCCCAAAGAATCAGAGAAAGATTTTATCAAACCACCATGTTTTTAACAACCAGAGGTTGGATCTGCAGGACCCCCTGCCAGAATGAGCGGAAATCATACCACAGAGCTCATAGGCTGTGGAATACAAAGGAGAGAGCCGAGCCCTGTTCCTTTAAAGAAAATAGGCGGAGGCCAGCCCCCACTACTTCTACCGAAAGGACAAAACCCTAGACAAACGGTAAATTCTGGGATTGAATTCAATCCCGTGGCTGTTAATAAGGTTGTCTTAACAGCCCTGTGAGCAGTTCTGGCCCCAGAGGCAGACAGATAAGAGAGACCCCTAACAGGGTTCACAGATCCGAGAACCACATTCTCCTGGATTAAGGTGCCCCCACCTCCACTTTTAATGTACAAATTACTTTGAGGAGGAGCTAAAATGGGGAAAAGCCTACCTCCGAACGAATAGCCACTGGACTGACATAACAGAGTGTGGACTCTGTAACCTGCAGGGTCTCGAGACCTGGACACATACAGGGTGACCTGGTAAATGTGACGCACAGCCATCAATCCACCATTGGTCCACCCCAATGGCCTACCAACCACAGGAACACCTCCGAAGGGAGGGTCCATCTGCCGGTATAGTTTTGCCAACAAGGCCGGGATCTTGCGCTGCACCCATTGGAAGAAGCGGGAGGCCTAAGCCTACAGCACCTGGTATTCCCAGATGGTCTACCATCCAAGTACTAACCAGGCCTGACCCTGCTTGGCTTCCAAGATCAGACGAGATCAGGCGTGTTCAGGGTGGTGTGGCCGTAGGCTCATAGCCGGCCCACTCAGAGTGTCACCCTAGTGGTTGATAAAAAACCACCCTTTTTGCATCACCCGACTGGACCTGCACAGGGTGACCTAGAAACCAAGGTTCTACCTTGCAGAAATCCCACAGGACTGTCTTTTTCACTTAGGTTTCAAGACAGAAGCATCTTTTCCATAATAGCATTATCCAGTCTATGCCTTAAGATGTACTGTTGCGTGTATAAAACACAGATTTACCAAAAGATTCAGTTTTGGTTATAATGTATGTGTATGTAGATACATTAGAAAACAAACAAACAGGAAACTATAATCGAACCGCTGTTTGAATGTAAGAAGCGAGAATGCTGGCCCAGCACCGCTATATATATCCACATATATATATATATATATTGTGTATGTACATGTATATATATACACATGTACATACACAAATGCCTACAAACATAAACATATGCATTCATGTACCCCTATACAATAGGTCGTACAGATTAAGAGGCAACATATTGGTATATAGCATATGGTGGCGCTGAAATGAACAAGGCCGTCAACATTGGCAACCAGTAAAACGTCTACCAAAGTGAGATTGCGTCCCTGAAGGGATGCATAGTCAAGGCCATATTAGCTTTAATTATAAAAGCTACAGCCAGTGTTACTCCGCTAACATAACTTAAAGGAGAACCATAAGAAATGACAAACCGAATTGTTTGTGGGAGAAAACGGGAGTACCTGGAGTAATCCCACGCAATTACGGGGAAAATATACATAAACTCCACACAGTTAGGGTAATGGCGTTGTTTGAATGGAACCCATGTTATCTACAACAGCTGGTGTTCCCATGTGATCTCAAACGAGATTGGGCATATCCAGTGTGTTATGAATATAGATTGACATCAGTGCCGTGAGGTAGTAATGTTAACCATTACACAGTTGTACTGCACCTCCACAGCTGCATCTCCCAAAAATGCTACCCCGCTGGGGTGCAAGGCTACTAGAGGCCTGGAGGAATACTAAGTCAAATTATCTCAAATGTGCGATCTGCATGTTACATGCATGTGATCCGAATGTAAATCCGACTACATAGTCAGATCCCACACTGGATTGTATTGTGCGTACACACCACAACCAGCTCTATATGTGACAGTGCGATGTTCCAACTTCCAATGACCAGGAATACCGAAGGTTATCCTGTGGAGAAATTACACTTCAGAGTCCACCGTTGGTGACGTTTGCCATAGTGCCCTGTCAGAACATGAAATAACCCCTGGTATTGTGGGGACTGAATCCTTATAGACGTGCGCCTTGTCTACTTAAGAGACGGGAGCGTTGCTGATTGAGCTATTGCTCTATTAGGGTAAAACAGGCCTGGACTATGTTCCGACAGGGTTTAAAAGTTAGCAGAGGTGTCTGGACCAGAACTGTAATGGCTGCACACACTGTGATTTCTAATTGACTTGCTATGGAAAACTTTGCTAACTCATGAGTTAGTAACATACAAGTCATGCTATCTGCATTAGACATTGCTGCCCTTGCCTTTGATTAATGGAGTGACCTCTGTGTCACTCTGATAGCAGGGTATAAGACTTCCTGCTGTCCTCTGTATGACCTAGCTGGCAGCAAACTGTCCCCCCATAAACTGTAATCTGAGAACACACAGTATCTTTCTGGAAGAAAGCAAGAAGGGGGTTTTATTTTGTCAGCCAGCAGATACACATTGCACAATTAGAGGCTTATTGCAGAAATCTAACGATCTCTATGTCACAGAGGGGGAAGGCCACAGACACATGCCTCAGATGACAATGTAAACTGAGTTATACACTTTCCACCTGACAATATATACACTACACACACACACACACACACACAGGGAGAGAGTAGGTATAGGTAACCAGAGATAGAATCACTGGATAAGAGAGACAGTATAAGGAGATGAGCTGCCACAGGCCAATCAACAACACCATGGTATATAACACAGGAGTGCTATGACCTAATTTACATACAGCCCAATACTGTCCCACTATGCTCTAAACCCCACTGTCTGATCACAGAACCTGGGGGAGCAGCTGCATTCAATATGCAGTTAATCAGGACAAGCTTGAGCACAGCCCTGGCATTAGCAGTCAGGAGCTTCAGCAGCGTGCAATGGCGGCAAGTATGTTACAATGACCGCCAGAACCGCCTGATAGCTGGGAAAGTGTTATGGTCTCTGGGAGCAAAACCCTGCGGTAAGCTCCCCTCCTGGCCAGCTCCGTCCTTACAATGGCGTCCCTTTTTGAAAGGGTAGCCGCGCCATTAGGCTATACTCATATGCCCAGGCTGGCCGGACTTGCAATGAGTGCAGGACCCCAATATAGGAGTCCCTGTGTCACTATCGCTGTCCTCTAAGATTGTACAAGAGGCAGCTAAACTGGTACAGCTAACACCTATACTTCTGACATGCAGTGATGGTGTTAACACAGTTATGAGACATAGCACAATGCAAATAATAATATAAGTGGCACTGAGCTCCGCAAAGCACAAAGGCCGGCAGGAGCATAAAGTACTGTACCCTGTGCTCCAGTAGGAGAGGTACAGGGGAGATTTGCCCAAATGGCCCAGCAGTGAAGAGATGGAACTCCAGACTGGCAGAGAGCTCTCTGTGTCTTTCTTACACTTGCAGCAGGCAGGCAGGAAGAGATCAGGGCTGGAAACCACGTGGGTACATCCTAGCTCCTGTCTCCGGGAGAGGGGCTGTGTGAGGAGAGGCTCCCTCCCCCTACTAGCAAATGGCCACCGGGATTAAATGACTCATGTGGCGCCGGTAAAATGGCGGGGATCCGGCGCTTGCCGGGCGGCCCCGCTTACCGACGCCACTGCCCACACTCAAAGTCTCCCTGGTGGTCCAGCGGGACAGAGTGCACAACACTACGAGAGGCGGCGGTTCTGCCGCTTGCTAGTGCAGCCCGGCGATCCCCCTCGCCGAGCTGCTCAGCCGCCATTAGAAATGCGCACGCGCGCGCTCCCAGCGGGGGGCGCGTTACCTGTAAGCGGTGCTCACCGCTGATGTCCCGGTCCCCGTCGCGGCTGTGCTCTCCAGTGCTTCAGAGCCAGCCGAACACCTCCGCTTGTGGGAGCCACGTGGGTGGTGTTGGGCTGCCGGGTCCCGGGTGATGGAGCGCAGTGCAGGGGTCTAAAAGACCCCCGGCGCTGCTGCTCTGTCACTGACTCCAGTCAGTGTAAAAATAAGAATAAAAAAAAAATTAAAAACGAAGTTTAAGCTGCTTTAACAGCAGCCCTTTCAAAATGCGTGTTGGCTCCTGCCAGCACAATCAAAACTGAAAGTAAGCTAGCCTAGGAGGCGGGGTAGAGGAGGGAGGAGCCAGGGCTGTCTCTGGGCAGTCCAGAAGTTTTATCCTTTCTGGTGCTGGAAAGGTCGTGACCTCACTCTCTACCCAATGTAATCCCTGTGGCCCCTGACGTCTGCCGCAGAAGAAAGTGGGGGTATGTAAAGGTCGGAGGACGCGTACCGCTGCGCTCGCCACGCTTTGGGTTGGCGTTGATAGCACGGGTGGCGTGGGGCTGCTTTTAACATTGTAAGCACCCATTACGGTGCTTATACAATTATTTATCTTATAGGGGGAACATTTAACATTGAAAACACCCATTAGGGTGCTTATACAATTTTAAATCGTATACTATTGTATATGGCATACAATGGCATACAATGCGATGGTATACAATTTAAAATTGTATAACATCGGCTGCCATCGCGTAACATCGCATGGCATTGCATACCATCATATGCCTTATGGTATGCGATGGGCGGCGTGCTAGGAAACAAGTACCCTATTCTCTTACAACCGGGGACACCACGGGGTGTGCAAATGGCGAGTGGGTGTCAGCCAAGCAGCACCAATAGGAGTAGTTGGCACTAGCGGGATACTGACAGGGAACATGTAGAAGAGGCCCTAGGTGGTGCTGCCATGTAAGATAGCCCCAAATGTGGTGGAGTAAAGGGAAGTTTGTACATGTACTGTATCATGCACCAAGCACGTGTGGAGTAAAGTGTGTGTGTGTGTGTGTGTGTGGGGGGGGGGGTGTACATGTGTCATGCACCAATCAACATGCTGGATTAAAGGGGAGTGTGTACATGTGTCATGCACCAATCACGTGTGGAGTAAAGTGTGTGTGTGTGTGTGTGGGGGGGGGGGGGTGTACATGTGTCATGCACCAATCCCGTGCTGGAGAAAAGGGGAGTGTGTACATGTGTTATGCACCAATCATGTGCTGCTGTACACCTGTATTCCAGCAACCACAACATGCCAAGGGCCCGACAGCCCCCACGGTTGCTGTGCTCCTACAGACACCTCTTTAAACTAAAGTTCCCGCACCAACAGTTTGTCCACACCCTTAGAGCCACCTCTATACCCCATGGTTACGCCAGCTACAGAGGGAAGGGCAAAAAGATGTTGTAAATCTATAAACAATATAATCTGTATGTACACCCTTATTACCTGCCTGACACTATAATCTGTACGTACAACCTTATTACCTGCCCTGACACTATAATCTGTACGTACAACCTTATTACCTGCCCTGACACTATAATCTGTATGTACAACCTTATTACCTGCCTGACACTATAATCTGTATGTACACCCTTATTACCTGCCTGACACTATAATCTGTATGTACAACCTTATTACCTGCCTGACACTATAATCTGTATGTACACCCTTATTACCTGCCTGACACTATAATCTGTATGTACAACCTTATTACCTGCCTGACACTATAATCTGTACGTACAACCTTATTACCTGCCTGACACTATAATCTGTACGTACAACCTTATTACCTGCCTGACACTATAATCTGTATGTACAACTTTATTACCTGCCTGACACTATAATCTGTATGTACAACCTTATTACCTGCCGGACACTATAATCTGTATGTACACCCTTATTACCTGCCTGACACTATAATCTGTATGTACAACCTTATTACCTGCCTGACACTATAATCTGTATGTATAACCTTATTACCTGCCTGACACTATAATCTGTATGTACAACCTTATTACCTGCCTGACACTATAATCTGTATGTACACCCTTATTACCTGCCTGACACTATAATCTGTATGTACACCCTTATTACCTGCCTGACACTATAATCTGTATGTACAACCTTATTACCTGCCTGACACTATAATCTGTACGTACAACCTTATTACCTGCCTGACACTATAATCTGTACGTACAACCTTATTACCTGCCTGACACTATAATCTGTACGTACAACCTTATTACCTGCCTGACACTATAATCTGTATGTACAACCTTATTACCTGCCCTGACACTATAATCTGTATGTACAACCTTATTACCTCCCTGACACTATAATCTGTACGTACAACCTTATTACCTGCCCTGACACTATAATCTGTATGTACAACCTTATTACCTGCCTGACACTATAATCTGTATGTACACCCTTATTACCTGCCTGACACTATAATCTGTATGTACAACCTTATTACCTGCCTGACACTATAATCTGTACGTACATCCTTATTACCTGCCTGACACTATAATCTGTACGTACAACCTTATTACCTGCCTGACACTATAATCTGTATGTACAACCTTATTACCTGCCTGACACTATAATCTGTACGTACAACCTTATTACCTGCCTGACACTATAATATGTACGTACAACCTTATTACCTGCCTGACACTATAATCTGTACGTACAACCTTATTAACTGCCCTGACACTATAATCTGTACGTACAACCTTATTACCTACTCTGACACTATAATCTGTATGTACAACCTCATTACCTGCCCTGACACTATAATCTGTATGTACAACCTTGTTCTCTGCCTGACACTATAATCTGTATGTACAACCTTATTACCTGCCCTGACACTATAATCTGTACGTACAACCTTATTTCCTGCCCTGACACTATAATCTGTACGTACAACCTTATTACCTGCCCTGACACTATAATCTGTACGTACAACCTTATTACCTGCCTGACACTATAATCTGTACGTACAACCTCATTACCTGCCCTGACACTATAATCTGTATGTACAACCTTATTACCTGCCTGACACTATAATCTGTACGTACAACCTTATTACCTGCCCTGACACTATAATCTGTACGTACAACCTTATTACCTGCCCTGACACTATAATCTGTACGTACAACCTTATTACCTGCCCTGATGCTATAATCTGTATGTACAACCTTATTACCTGCCTGACACTATAATCTGTGCGTACAACCTTATTACCTGCCCTGACACTATAATCTGTACGTACAATTTTATTACCTGCCCTGACGCTATAATCTGTACGTACAACTTTATTACCTGCCTGACACTATAATCTGTATGTACATCCTTATTACCTGCATGTCACTATAATCTGTATGTACAACCTTATTACCTGCCCTGGCACTATAATCTGTACGTACAACCTTATTACCTGCCCTGACACTATAATCTGTACGTACAATTTTATTACCTGCCCTGACGCTATAATCTGTACGTACAACCTTAGTACCTGCCTGACACTATAATCTGTACGTACAACCTTATTACCTGCCTGACACTATAATCTGTACGTACAACCTTATTACCTGCCTGACACTATAATCTGTACGTACAACCTTATTACCTGCCTGACACTATAATCTGTACGTACAACCTCATTACCTGCCCTGACACTATAATCTGTATGTACAACCTTATTACCTGCCTGACACTATAATCTGTACGTACAACCTTATTACCTGCCCTGATACTATAATCTGTACGTACAACCTTATTACCTGCCTGACACTATAATCTGTATGTACATCCTTATTACCTGCATGTCACTATAATCTGTACGTACAACCTTATTACCTGCCCTGACACTATAATCTGTACGTACAACCTTATTACCTGCCCTGACACTATAATCTGTACGTACAATTTTATTACCTGCCCTGACGCTATAATCTGTACGTACAACCTTAGTACCTGCCTGACACTATAATCTGTACGTACAACCTTATTACCTGCCTGACACTATAATCTGTACGTACAACCTTATTACCTGCCTGACACTATAATCTGTATGTACAACCTTATTACCTGCCTGACACTATAATCTGTATTACCTGCCTGACACGATAATCTGTATAGGGTACAATTACACTCAATGTATCAGTCATGTGACCCAATCCCGCTGCTGTCTCACCTGAGCTGCTGGGATCAGGGATCGGCTGCTCTTCCTTACACTGCGGGTGATACATCCTGTGTCCCGGCTCATCCTGTCATACAAGGACAGAGATATTATTACACCGAGCGTCTATACCAGAAGGATACACAGGATAAGGATATGACAGTAACATAATACAGAAGAGATAATGTAGCCAGTCCCGCTACCTGATCATCCTCTATGAGAATACAGTCCTCTTCCTTTATATGATGCCGGGAATACAGAGGGGTCTCACATCGTCCTGGGGGGCTTCTAGAGCTACACTCACCTGCGGGGAGAACAGACAATGACAGCCATATAGCAATGCTTAGTAATAACAGCAGCACATATCACTGCACAGGACCTGTCACTAGGTACCGGGAGTAACAGCCCTGCACCGTTACGTGTATCTGGGTGGGATGTCACCTCCCGAGGGTCATCATGACCAGTGACACTGGGGGAGAATGGGTCATCCAACCTTCCACCACCCCAACATAGACGGGGGTCAGATGTCAGCTGGTATTGGCAGTCGCTTTGGACCAACATGCAATGTAATGGAGGCCAATTAGGCCCAAACTGCAGCTTCCAGTAACAGCCAATCACCCGGGAGAGGGGCGGAGAGAAGTGACTGGATGGTGCAGAATACAGACACACACCCTGACAGACGTTCTCTTACCCACTGAGTCAGGCAGCTGCGGAGGATCCATTACATCGTCCTTGTGTCCGCCTGAATAGTCCCACTCTGTCACAGAGAACGAGACCTCCATATCCTTACACTTCCCAGGCACCTGCAGCATAGGAGAGCTGGTTACATGACTTACCCACACACCTAGGAGTACTGTGTAATACATTCCCCTGCAGGGCACTATGGGAGATAATGGGTCAGGGATCAATTACAGAGTGCGCCCTGACCAATCACCAGGCCCAGTGATATCAGTATTGTTACACTATAGTACAACATAAATCAGTGACCAATCAAAAGGACATATAGCATTTATTATACAACACAAAAAATTGTGTTCTCCAAAGCTATATACAGATGTAGCGCCTCATAGCCAGCACCGGGGCTTGCCAGCGGCGCTCCATCTGACTGGGAAGCGCGAGCGTCCCACACGCACGAGGGACACGAACCCTGCCCGTCTCCGCTGCAGTGAACTGGTGGCGACGCGGCGGGGAATCAGGTGGAGCTCAGTTGTAAGGGGATGTGCACGCACGTCCCCTTCCGTGGGCTGGCGGTTGGTGATCCGACCATCAGCCCCTGTAAGAATGACCTGCATGTATAGCCATATGTATAACTAGCGGCTATACCCAACTCTGCTCAGGTGCCCTGTTACCTGCAGCACTGTCACATTCAAGTGAAGATATTCCTCCAGGCATTGTCAAAACTGGTAAGAAGCACAGGGTACCCCTCCTACAGAAAACCACCCACAGACCCCTCCTACGGAAGACCGCCCACAGACCCCTCGTGCAGAAGACCGCCCACAGACCCCTCCTGCGGAAGACCGCCCACAGACCCCTCCTGCGGAAGACCGCCCACAGACCCCTCCTGCGGAAGACCGCCCACAGACTCCTCCTGCGGAAGAGAGCCCACAGACCCCTCCTACGAAAGACCGCCCACAGACCCCTCCTGCGGAAGACCGCCCACAGACTCCTCCTACGGAAGACCACCCACAGACCCCTTCTGTGCAAGACCGCCCACAGACCCCTCCTGCGGAAGACCGCCCACAGACCCCTCCTGCGGAAGACCGCCCACAGACTCCTCCTGTGGAAGACCGCCCACAGACCCCTCCTGCGGAAGACCGCCCACAGACCCCTCCTGCGGAAGACCGCCCACAGACCCCTCCTACGGAAGACCGCCCACAGACCCCTCCTACGGAAGACCGCCCACAGACCCCTCCTGCGGAAGACCGCCCACAGACCCCTCCTACGGAAGACCGCCCACAGGCCCCTTCTGTGCAAGACCGCCCACAGACCCCTGCTAGGGAAGACCGCCCAAAGACCCCTGCTAGGGAAGACCGCCCACAGACCCCTGCTAGGGAAGACCGCCCACAGACCCCTCCTGCGGAAGACCGCCCACAGACCCCTCCTGCGGAAGACCGCCCACAGACCCCTCCTGCTGAAGACCGCCCACAGACCCCTCCTGCGGAAGACCTCCCACAGACCCCTGACCACTGAGGTCTTATGATATTTAGCCTTGGAAAATGACCTATACAATGATGAAATCCGTATCAGAATCGGTTCCGTGTTTTCAGAGTTTATCTTAATCAGACTCTTATTTATAGAATAAATTAATGTGGTTATTGAGCAAACAGCAACTTTCTAATCAGTGTGATTTGAACCCAAGCTTAACCATATATGATGCTGAAGGCTGAGGTGTGTTCAACCACCCGGAGTATGGGTACAGTATCTCAGAGCCCGCGCCCCCAACACTGGTATAGTTACAGAATATATCTAGGCGCGATGATGTACAGCTGGAGTCGCGCTGATCTAGCTCGCTGGCGCGACATCTGTCCAGAGGGGGATGCCTGAGCGTCACACAAGCATGCACGTCCCATTCCCACAAATGGGGCTTGCAAGGGCGTGGGGCCACCTGCGAGGTGGGGATGTGCGGCCACCAGCGAGGCGGAGACGTGCGGCCACCAGTGAGGCGGGGATGTGCGGCCACCAGCGAGGAGGGGACGTGCGGCCACCAGCGAGGCGGAGACATGCGGCCGCCAGCGAGGCGGGGATGTGCGGCCACCAGTGAGGCGGGGATGTGCGGCCACCAGTGAGGCGGGGACGTGTGGCTGCCAGCGAGGCGGGGATGTGCGGCCACCAGCGAGGCGGAGACGTGCGGCCGTCAGTAGGGTGTGCCCTGTGTGTATTTCTATACGGATTGGAAGTCCTGTGAGTGCCGCCCCTGTGGTTGCCGCTACACCTGGTGTCTCTATACCTGGAATGACACTGAGTCATTGGTTACAGTACTACAACCGGTTCCGTGGTTTCGGAGTTTATCAGACAGACGTTATAAGATGTACAGATACAGATAGGAGCTCACCTTTCTGTGATATACCTCAGTAGGTGCCAGGATAATCCCGTCACGGTTCCTCTCCTCTGTTGGCGCATGAGGCGGAGCTTCTGTGTTTGGGCTCTGGGTGCCGCTGCTTCTGTCTGGTACAGGGCGGCCGCTGATGTCCGTCACCTGGTCACCTGACTTTCTCACAACAATGAAATCCTATGAGACACAACAGTGAAAGCCCAAATAAAGCCACACGTACAGATGTCATTACACTACGGAATTACTTCATTTACCCCCAGCGGTATAATTAGATTAAGAGAGCAATATCATATATTAAATAATTAAGGGACAATGACATCTTTTTGGTATTGGGGACAATACATTGGAGAGTCTTGAACAGAAGTAACAATTATTATTTTACCATGTGACCACCATAAATGGTTCCCTATCATAAAAATTTTTTATTGCCCACATTAGTGATCAATTAATATTGCCCCCTTACTCTAATAAAGTATTGCTATCTCTCATTGGGCCTTATTCTAGTTCACTCTTAGAGGCAAAATCCTTCTTAGATGGACAAAATCATGTGCACTGCAGGGGGGGGGATGTAACAGGTGCAGATATAATTAGATTTGGGTGAGTTATTTTGTTTATGTGCAGGGAAAATACTGACTGCTTTATTTCTACACTGCAATATAGATCTCACTTTGAAGTAAAACACCACCCAAATCTAATTCTCTCTGCACATGTTACATCTGCCCCACCTGCAGTGCACATGGTTTTGTCCAGCTAAGAAGGAATTTGCCTCTAAGAGTGAACTAGAATAAGGCCCATTATACATTAACTAGGTGATTCATTGCGCCCTACGGGCGCTCTTCACACCGTCGTAAGGGGCTGCACCCCTTTAATTTGTGAACATTTGTATTGTGAGAAATATGGTTAGAATTGTATGAAAGATGCCTGTATTGCAACTTGAGTTATAGGTGAAATGTGTTACATAGAGAGCATATGATTTGGAAGGGGGTGTGTATTGTTTTGTTAAATTAAAAAGCGGTTACAGAGTAAGATGTACATTGATAGTGTGGATGGTACAGTGACATTTGTGGGTGTGTGTGTGGGGAGGGGGGGGTGTGAGCGTGTAGTTTTAGGCGAGTGTGTGTGTGCAATAGTATAGTAGGGTGTTTTTGAGTTAGCGTCTCCCCACTGGCAGAGGTCACGACACAGGAAAACAGGAGGCTGGGTAGTGATAGGGGTGTGTGGGCATAAGGGGGACTAAAGAGGAGGGTGGGAGACACAGTGCAGCTTCTGCCAGTGGGTGAGGGTCCAGCATGGCAGTACAGGAGTACAGGACGGTGGCCCTGAGTCAGTGTCTCCTCCTACTGGGTGGGAGTTAGCGTGCATGAGAGCAGGAGGCTGGGCTATGAGGCATGATACCCCTATCATGTGGGCAACACAGCGTCAGCGA
The DNA here is from genome assembly GCF_055691185.1 of Crinia signifera. Lineage (NCBI taxonomy): Eukaryota > Metazoa > Chordata > Amphibia > Anura > Myobatrachidae > Crinia > Crinia signifera. The sequence continues at coordinate 392,288,920 of NC_139218.1, forward strand.
CTCCCCAGTGGTGGAAGTTATGGTTCAGGAGAGCAGGAAGCTGGGTAGTGATAGGGGTGTGTGGGCATACGGGGGACTAAAGAGGGGAGCAGGGGTGCCGTGAATTGTGGGAGGGGCGCGGGGGGTGCCGTGAATCGAGGGAGGGGGCAGAATTGCAGGAGGGGGGCGCAGGTGTCGGTGAATCGAGGGAGGGGGCGGGAGTCCGCAAAGCGCAGGAGTGGGGCGTGAATCACGCAAGGGGGAGTTGCGGGAGGTGCCGTGAATTGCGGGAGGGGGGGTCGCGGGGGTTGGGGGGTGGGTGCCGCGAATCGCGGGGGGGGGGGTTGCAGCGAATTGCAGGAGGGGGGGGTCGCGGGGGCAGGGGGGTTGCCGCAAATCGCAGGAGGGAGGGCGCGGGGGGTTGCCGCGAATCACGGGAGGGGGGTGTCACAGGGTGGGGTGGTGCCGCGAATCACAGGAGGGGGTGGTCGCAGGGGGGGTGCCGTGAATCGCCACAAGAAAAAATCAACACAGAAAGGTCAACACATGTAAATGTTGACATAAGTGTGGCATTTCATTGGTGTCCATGTCGACACATGAGAATGAATATGAGAACATTCAAAAAATGAAAAATAAATCTCAAAATCTCATGTCAACCTTTTTCATGGTCGACCATAGCCATGGGGAGGGGGGGGGGTTTTGCTGCGAATCGCGGAAGGGGGGGGGGGTCGCGGGGGTGCCGTGAATTGCGGGGGGCTTCCCGCGAATCGCGGGAGGGGGTCGCGGGGGGGGGGGGGTGTGGTGTTTTGCCGCGAATCGCGGGAGAGGGGGGTCACGGGGGGGGAGGTGCCGCGAATCGCGGGAGGGCGGTCACAGGGGGGGCGCGAATCATGGGTGGGGCAGCGGGGGCGCTCACCTGGTGCAGTGTCTTTGCTGGGCAACAGGGGGAGGCAGAGGATGTCTGGCACTGTGGGCTCACTGGGCTGGTTCTCTGTCATGTGAGTCAGTCACCCAACAGTCACATACCTCCCAAAATGACCCTCTCCAGGAGGGACACATTGCTCTGTTTCTGGACTTCCCTCATAATGTATGATTGCCATCACCTGTTTTACACATGTTATTAATTGATTAGAAAGGTGCTGGCAATCATTAATTAAGGGAGAAGTCCAGAAACAGAGCAATGTGTCCCTCCTGTTATACACACACTCACACACTTTGAGTGACAGATGTAGCCAAATATATAATAGACTAGGTCAGTGGTTCCCAAACTGTGTGCCGCGGCTCCCTGGGGTGCCTCGGGACATATGCAGGGGTGCCGCGGGTTGGTGGTCCAGGACCAACTCAAATTATTAATGGTTCATTATTTATGAGCAAAACCAGTGCTGGTGGCTGCCAATCATAAAATGTGTACAAACAGAAGCAAATCCTGCCCTTTACCACATAACTGCCGCTAAAAATCGCATATAAACCCAATCTACTTAATTTTTTTGGGACCTAGGGGTGCCGTGAAAAAAATTCTGATTCTCTAGGGTGCCGTGAATCAAAAAAGATTGGGAACCCCTGGACTAGGTGATTCATCGCGCCCTACGGGCGCTCTTCACACCGTCGTAAGGGGCTGCGCCCCCTTAATTTGTGAACATTTGTATATGAGAAATATGGTTAGAATTGTATGAAAGATGCCTGTATTGCAACTTGAGTTATAGGTGAAATGTGTTAAATAGAGAGCATATGATGTGGAAGGGGGTGTATATTGTTTTGTTTAATTAAAAAGCGGTTACAGAGTAAGATGTACATTGATAGTGTGGATGGTACAGTGACATTTGTGGGTGTGGGGGGGGGGGGGGCTGTGTGTGCATGTTGTTTAGGTGTGTGTGTGTGCAATAGTATAGTAGGGTGTTTCTGAGTCAGCGGCTCCCCACTGGCGGAGGTCACGACACAGGAAAACAGGAGGCTGGGTAGTGATAGGGGTGTGTGGGCATAAGGGGGACTAAAAAGGAGGGTGGGAGATACTGTGCAGCTTCTGCCAGTGGGTGAGGGTCCAGCGTGGCAGTACAGGAGTACAGGATGGTGGCCCTTAGTCAGTGTCTCCTCCTACTGGGTGGGAGTTCGGGTGCATGAGAGCAGGAGGCTGGGCTATGAGGCATGATAGGGGCATGTGGGCAAAACAGCGTCAGCGACTCCCCAGTGGTGGAAGTTACGGTTCAGGAGAGCAGGAAGCTGGGTAGTGATAGGGGTGTGTGAGTATACGGGGGACTAAAGAGGGGCTTAGGGGTGCCGTGAATTGCGGGAGGGGCGCGGGGGGTGCCGTGAATCAAGGGAGGGAGGGGGCGCAGGTGTAGACGAATCGCGGGAGAGGGCGGGGGTCCGCAAAGCGTGGGAGGGGGCGTTGCAAATTGCGGGAGGGGGGGGGCACAGGGCGCGATGAATCACCTAGTTGGTTATATATTCTTGTAGAAGGATGGTAGGATGTTGCTGTCATTCAGAATGCATTTACATAAACAGTAATAGTAGCAGTAAAAGATCTGACTTAAAACACCTACAGTAAAACAGAACAGGTGTTATATATTATACAAAGAATTGGTTGATGATGTGTAGGTTGACGTGCACATAGTTCATAGTTGTCACTGGAAAAAAATCAACACAGAAAGTTCAACACATGTAAATGTTGACATAAGTGTGGCACTTCATCGGTGTCCATGTCGACACATGAGAATGAATATGAAAACATTGAAAAAAAGAAAAATAAATCTTCAAAAACTCATGTCAACCTTTTTCATTGTCGACCATAGCCGTGCATGTGCCATTTAATCCTGGGGTTGCCGTGAATCCCGTGCGGGGGTAGGGGGGGGGGGAGGAGGTGAGGGGTGTCCGCGATTCACGGGAGGAGGGGTCGTGGGTGGATGCCGTGAATTGCGGGAGGGGGGGTCGCGGGGGGGGGCGTGTGGGTGCCGCGAATCGTGGGAGGGGGGGCGCGGGGGGTTGCAGTGAATCGCGGGAGGGTGGGTCGCGGGGGCGGGGGGTTGCCGCAATGACAGGAGGGGGGGTCAGGGGTGGGGAATCGCGGTTGGGGGGGTCGTGGGGGGCACCGTGAACCTCGCGAGGGGGGGCCCAGGGGGTTGGCGCAAATCGCGGGAGAGGGGGTCGCGGGGTGCCGCGAATCGCAGGAGGGGGGGTGTCACGGGGTGGGGCCGCGAATCGCGGGAGTCACCGGGGGTGCCGCGAATTGCGGGGGGTGTGCTGCAAATCGCGGGAGGGGGGTTGCGGGGGGTGCCGCGAATCGCCACAAGAAAGGTTAACACATGTAATTGTTGACATAAGTGTGGCACTTCATTGGTGTCCATGTCGACACATGAGAATGAATATGAAAACATTGAAAAAGTGAAAAATAAATCTTGTCAACCTTTTTCATTGTCGACCATAGCCATGTCAGTGTTTTGCATGTGCCATTTAATCGTGGGAATGCCGTGAATTGCGGGAGGGGGGGTCACGGGGGGAGGGGGGGTGTGTGGGTGCCGCGAATCGTGGGAGGGGGGGGCGCGGGGTGTTGCAGTGAATCGCGGGAGGGTGGGTCGCAGGGGCGGGTGGTTGCCGCAATGACAGGAGGGGGGTCAGGGGTGGGGAATCGCGGTTGGGGGGGTCGTGGGGGGCACCGTGAACCTCGAGAGGGGGGGGCCCAGGGGGTTGGCGCGAATCGCGGGAGGGGGGATCGCGGGGTGCCGCGAATCGCAGGAGGGGGGGGGGTGTGTCACGGGGTGGGGCCGCGAATCGCGGGAGTCACCGGGGGTGCCGCGAATTGCGGGGGGGTGCTGCAAATCGCGGGAGGGGGGTTGCGGGGGGTGCCGCGAATCGCCACAAGAGAAAATCAACACAGAAAGGTCAACACATGTAAATGTTGACATAAGTGTGGCACTTCATTGGTGTTCATGTCGACACATGAGAATGAATATGAAAACATTGAAAAAGTGAAAAATAAATCTTGTCAACCTTTTTTATTGTCGACCATAGCCATGTCAGTGTTTTGCATGTGCCATTTAATCGTGGGGATACCGTGAATGGGGGGGGGGGGGGAGGGAGGGAGTTGCATACCCAACATGACCCTCTCCAGGAGGGACACATTGCTCTGTTTCTGGACTTTCTTCTTAATTTATGGATTACCATCACCTGTGCTTAAACACCTTTCTTATCAATTACCCTGTTTAAAATGACAGGTGATGACATCATAAATTAAGATGGAAGTCCACAAACAGAGCATTCTGTCCCTCCTGGAGAGGGACATGTTGGGAGGTATGTGGGGCGCTCGGCTGGTGTGTCTGGTGAGTAGCTGTGTCTTTGCTGGGTAACATGGGGAGGCAGAGGGTGTCTGGCACTGTGCATACCTCCCAACATGACCTATGCCAGGAGGGACACAATGCTCTGCCGTTGGACTTTCTTCCTAATGTATGATTACCTCCATCTGTGTTGAACAGGTTAATTGATAGGAAAGGTGCTTCAACACAGGTGATGGCAATCATACATTAAAAGGAAAGTGCAGGAGCAGAGCAATGTGTCCCTCCTATGACTGTGGGCTCACTGGGCTGGTTCTCTGTCATGTGAGTCAGAGGCTCCACCCAGCGTTACAGCTTCAGACACACTTTGAGTGACAGATGTAGCCAAATATATAAGAGATTTTATAATTATCATTCTGCCATTAATTCATACTTTAAATCTAATTTATGGTTTTCTGCTATATAGGTTTATAAATATGGATACACTTCGATATTTATCTTATTATTATTATTTTTTATTATTCATATTTATAATCATTTTTATTATTTCTTATTTATTATATTATTATTTAATGGATACATGTGTGGATGTATAAATATAAATGTGTACATATACATGTATCTTTTATTATTTGTGTATTATTCATATATTAATTATTTAATTATTAGTAATTTATCCATTGTACCATAAAGTGTGGCCACTTCTATATATATATATATATATATATATATATATATATATATATATATATATATATATTTGGTGGGGATGGAGCGGCACTCTCAGCAGGAAGAAACACAGGTACACGTTGTTAGATAGAGCGACGTTTCAACGTCCTTTATTTGGACATTTTCTTCTTTGAGCCTGAACACATATATATATATATATATATATATATCTTTTTCCCCTAAAAAATCCTCTCATCATCCACCTCTTATTGTGTGTATATATAAACTGCCTCTATGCACATTATAGGCTTAAGGGACCGATTATTTACTGCGTGCCATACATTAATATGTGTGACACGCATGTGCGTCTCATCGCGATCACAAGGAAGCTCACATCAAAATAGGACTCCGGACTTCCGGGTCCTGAGCGCTATGACACGCATATGCGTGCCACAAGACGCGACATGGGATTTCTTGTATAAACAACTAATGGACGTGACGGTCCACCCATGCAGGCGTCACTCGTAGTGGACGCGCACTGTATGCGTTCCACGAGCCGGAAGCTGGAACGCGGCGTGCGTTCCAGCCGGCTTGAAGCATTTCCTGAATAACGCAGTTTTTTAACTTCAATCTCTATAAGGTAATTAACTTTATCTACATTTTCATTATCTATATATAGGTCTGCCTCCTATATAAAATAGCATTAGCACTTTATTTCCAAATATATACGTTCTGGGGATCAATTGGATAATTATTTGCATTGATTGTATACTTCCTGCTTAAGGGTATTTAAAGCCAGCCCATTGACCAAGTGCCATACCTTTGATAAAGCCGTGAGATCACGGCGAAACATGTTAGGCAGCACTTGCTTTTATTGAACAAGGACTGGGAAAAATCTTCATTTCAACTCTGCCTACTGCCCCCCCCCCTCCCCTCCACCAAGTGCTCTCCAGAATTTTCCCTTTCATTGCCACCCTCCGGATCCCAGCTATACTCCCATCTCCAACTGGGAGTCATCCACCAGCAATCTGTGGACTTTCAATATCGCACCATCGTGAGGACCCTTCATTCAGAAGGCATTCAGATCTTCCTCCAGCGAGAAAATTGACCACAGCTTTCATCTATTTCTGGGATCAGCGCAACCTAGTGAGGACCCCAATTTTGGGAAACAGATCATCCTCCAGCATCTCCTAATACCATCTAGGACGGCAACTTGCCAACCACCAATTCGGTAGTGCACTACCTGGAGAGTAAAAAGCCCCCCTTATTCCAAGGGACACAAAGGCAGCTACGCAGAGATATAAGTATTGTCTTCTTTGTCCTTTTTATTATATATGCATTTTTTTATTGTTTTTTGTCACAGACATTATTAATATTGTCATTATATTTTTGTCTTAATATTTTATATATTAAAAATTGTGATATCCAATTGATCCATTTAGCGCTCCACCCTTTTTTTCCTACCTTTGTATCCACAAGAGGGCCTTACACCCCTCAAGTAGGAGCAGCTTAGCGACACACCCCACAGGGCGCCTATTTCTACTCTGAGTTTCCAATCTCGAGTATACCCCCCATTCTCCAGTACCATCATACCCTGTATCCTCATACCCCCGTACCATCATACCCTGTATCATCATACCCCCGTACCATCATACCCTGTATCATCATACCCCGTACCATCATACCCCGTATCCTCATACCCTCGTACCATCATACCCCGTACCATCATACCCCATACTATCATACCCCCATACCCCGTACCCTCATACCCTTGTACCATCATACCCCGTATCCTCATACCCCGTATCCTCATACCCCGTATCCTCATACCCCGTATCCTCATACCCCCGTACCATCATACCCTGTATCCTCATAGCCCCGTACCATCATACCCTGTATCCTCATACCCCCGTACCATCATACCCTGTATCCTCATACCCCCGTACCATCATACCCTGTATCCTCATACCCCCGTACCATCATACCCCGTATCCTCATACCCCCGTACCATCATACCCTGTATCCTCTTACCACCGTACCATCATACCCTGTATCCTCATACCCCCGTACCATCTTACCCTGTATCCTCATACCCCCATACCATCATACCCTGTATCCTCATACCCCCGTACCATCATACCCTGTATCCTCATACCCCGTACCATCATACCCTGTATCCTCATACCCCCGTACCATCATACCCTGTATCCTCATACCCCCGTACCATCATACCCTGTATCCTCATACCCCGTACCATCATACCCTGTATCCTCATACCCCCGTACCATCATACCCTGTATCCTCATACCCCCGTACCATCATACCCTGTATCCTCATAGCTCCGTACCATCATACCCTGTATTGTCAAACACCCGTACCATCATACCCTGTATCCTCATACCCCCGTACCATCATACCCTGTATCCTCATACCCCCGTACCATCATACCCTGTATCCTCATACCCCCGTATCATCATACCCTGTATCCTCATACCCCTGTACCATCATACCCTGTATTGTCAAACACCCGTATCATCATACCCTGTATCCTCATACCCCCGTACCATCATACCCTGTATCCTCATACCCCTGTACCATCATACCCTGTATCCTTATATCCCCGTACCAATATACCCTGTATCCTTATACCCCCGTACCATCATACCCTGTATCATCATACCCTGTATCCTCATACCCCCGTACCATCATACCCTGTATCCTCATACCCCGTACCATCATACCCTGTATCCTCATACCCCAGTACCATCATACCCCGTATCCTCATACCCCCGTACCATCATACCCCGTATCCTCATAGCCCGTATCCTCATACCCCCGTACCATCATACCCCCGTACCATCATACCCCCGTACCATCATACCCCGTACCATCATACCCTGTATCCTTATACCCCAGTACCATCATACCCCGTATCCTCATACCCCCGTACCATCATACCCCCGTACCATCATACCCCTGTATCCTCATACCCTGTATCCTCATACCCCGTACCATCATACCCCCGTACCATCATACCCTGTATCCTCATACCCCGTACCATCATACCCCTGTATCCTCTTACCCCCGTATCATCATACCCTGTATCCTTATACCCCCGTACCATCATACCCTGTATCCTCATACCCCCGTACCATCATACCCCTGTATCCTCTTACCCCCGTATCATCATACCCTGTATCCTCATACCCCCGTACATTCATACCCTGTATCCTTATACCCCCGTACCATCATACCCTGTATCCTCATACCCCTGTACCATCATACCCTGTATCCTCATACCACCGTACCATCATACCCTGTACCATCATACCCCCGTACCATCATACCCTGTATCCTCATACCCTGTATCCTCATACCCCCGTACCATCATACCCTGTATCCTCATACCCCAGTACCATCATACCCTGTATCCTCATACCCCCGTACCATTATACCCTGTATCCTCATACCCCCGTACCATCATACCCTGTATCCTCATACCCCCGTACCATTATACCCTGTATCCTCATACCCCGTACCATCATACCCTGTATCCTTATACCCCCGTACCATCATACCCTGTATCCTCATATCCCCGTACCATCATACCCTGTATCCTCATACCCCCGTACCATCATACCCTGTATCCTCATACCCCCGTACCATCATACCCTGTATCCTCATATCCCCGTACCATTATACACTGTATCCTCATACCCCCGTACCATCATACCCTGTATCCTCATACCCCCGTACCATCATACCCTGTATCCTTATACCCCCGTACCATCATACCCTGTATCCTCATACCCCGGTTCCATCATACCCTGTATCCTCATATCCCCATACCATCATACCCTGTATCCTCATACCCCGTATCCTCATACCCCCGTACCACCATACCCTGTATCCTCATATCCCCGTACCATCATACCCTGTATCCTCATACCCCTGTACCATCATACCTTGTATCCTCATACCCCCGTACCATCATACCCTGTATCCTCATACCCTGTATCCTCATATCCCCGTACCATTATACCCTGTATCCTCATACCCCGGTACCATCATACCCTGTATCCTCATACCCCCGTACCATCATACCCTGTATCCTCATACCCCAGTACCATTATACACTGTATCCTCATACCCCCGTACCATCATACCCTGTATCCTCATATCCCCGTACCATCATACCCTGTATCCTCATACCCCTGTACCATCATACCCTGTATCCTCATACCCCCGTACCATCATACCTTGTATCCTCATACCCCCATACCATCATACCCTGTATCCTCATACCCCGTATCCTCATACCCTGTATCCTCATACCCCGTACCATCATACCCTGTATCCTTATACCCCCGTACCATCATACCCTGTATCCTCATATCCCCGTACCATCATACCCTGTATCCTCATACCCCCGTACCATCATACCCTGTATCCTCATACCCCCGTACCATCATACCCTGTATCCTCATACCCCCGTACCATCATACCCTGTATCCTCATATCCCCGTACCATCATACCTTGTATCCTCATACCCCTGTACCATCATACCCTGTATCCTCATACCCCCATACCATCATACCCTGTATCCTCATACCACCGTACCATCATACCCTGTATCCTCATACCCCGTACCATCATACCCTGTATCCTCATATCCCCGTACCATCATACCCTGTATCCTCATACCCCCGTACCATCATACCCTGTATCCTCATACCCCAGTACCATCATACCCTGTATTCTCATACCCCCGTACCATCATACCCTGTATCCTCATACCCTGTATCCTCATAGCCCCGTACCATCATACCCTGTATCCTCATACCCCGTACCATCATACCCTGTATCCTCATATCCCCGTACCATCATACCCTGTATCCTCATACCCCCGTACCATCATACCCTGTATCCTCATACCCCAGTACCATCATACCCTGTATTCTCATACCCCCGTACCATCATACCCTGTATCCTCATACCCTGTATCCTCATAGCCCCGTACCATTATACCCTGTATCCTCATACCCCGGTTCCATCATACCCTGTACCATCATACCCTGTATCCTCATACCCCGTATCCTCATACCCTGTATCCTCATACCTTGTATCCTCATACCCTGTATCCTCATACCCCCGTACCATCATACCCCGTATCCTCATACCCCCATACCATCATACCCTGTATCATCATACCCCAGTACCATCATACCCTGTATCCTCATACCCCCGTACTATCATACCCTGTATCCTCATACCCCCGTACTATCATACCTTGTATCCTCATACCCCCATACCATCATACCCTGTATCCTCATACCCCCGTACCATCATACCCTGTATCCTCATACCCCTGTACCATCATACCCTGTATCCTCATACCCCCGTACCATCATACCCTCAGGTTTTTTTTTTTTTCAAATATATTTATTGGATTTTCTGTGGGCATTAGGAAAATATCAACATATCACAACAATGGCAATATGGTCATAAAGACAATATCAAGTACAAGAAACAGACTTGGAAACAATTGACATGGGAACTACTACACTACTATGTAACTATGTATCTATAGGACATTGCTGTCATTCCGAGTGACCTGAAGCAGCATATACAGACTAATGATAATCAGATTGTATGGACACATATCCATATCCTGTAATCAACAAGAGGAGTATATCAATCATATATGCTGAGTCTTCTATTTCTTCCTCTGTATCCACAATCAAAAACCACATAGAACAAGGGTTAAGGTGTGTGACCGGACGACCTGCCCTTACGCTCTGGCTACGCCCTTCTGGTCCACAGATAGCGGTTCCTGGTCTCACGGGACCTGGCCAATAGGGGATTCCCTGTTACTGACTGGCGTTGATTGGTTCCCCACTGGTCACGGACCAGACCTCTGCTTCGGTAGCTGGCAGAGCGGAACTCGGAGACGCTGGATGCTTGTACCCAGTCAGCCGGAGAACGGAATTAGTGCAGTAATTCTGTTGGTCGCCAGATGAGAACGGTTGTCGAAAAGGTGATTATTTGCCAATAGCTCTTAAAAGATCTCTTCTCCTATCGCTAGTAGGGACAGCATACAGTGATGTTACAGCATTCAAGTCAGGTAGAAGTACAACTTTACCCAGGGCAGAAGCCCTCTTTATATGCTACTCCAGTCCACATGAACAGAGGGGGTAAGCCCACCCTGTGGTCTTCAACCAATCAGCTTAAGTGCACGAGACGTGCATGCGCTGGACACCTGCACATTCAGCATTGTCCTTATGGACAGAGGGGAGTGGTAACTCCTCTGAGCCACAGCCCACCTGGGGGGCCAGGTACCACCCACCCAGGTGCCGGTTTGTCTGGCTAGGGGGAAGGTTTCCCTCCAAAACATACTTCCAGGAGCCTTCCAGGGGACCAGCTGAACACCGTTAGCCCAGACGTGAGCTCCAGCGATGGGCAGCCCTGATCCCCTGCCCGCAGATGGAGAGCCCCATGGAGCTCCAGGGAACCACTCAGCTTGTTAGAAAGCTGATGTTCCCTGCTACCATCCCTACAGCTCCCAGCTTGGAGGGTGTCTGGGAAAGCATTCTGTTTTTTGGGGTAAAGACTGAGGGGAACCCAGCAGCCCACACAGGATTCTGGATTCCCCTGGGACACAACAACCCCAGTAAGTGCACTTTTCCTTTAAAATACATTTAAAGCACAAGTGTTACATTGTACACACTGAGCCTGTGAACTGCACAGGCTCCAAAAGCCACACAACACATTTTAAATACATTGTACACTGTATACATTGTCTTACACAGGCTTCATCCCCCTGCAATACTGCAGCATGGGACATGTAGAACCAGCTCAGTGCCTGCACATATCATTTTAGAATATGTGTTTTTACTTTGTCATTGTGCCTCAGTGCTGGGCTCCTTACTAACACCTTTACACAGGAACTACAGACACAAATCCTGATACCTGCTGTGCCGTGTCATTCCCCAGCCATTAGCAAAAGGACTGTTTAGCATCTCATTTCCTCTTCACAAAGACGGCTAAAATTCCTCCCTCCAGAAATGTACAAAGTACCCTTGTCCAAAATGGCTTAACCCCTTCAGTGCCGTGGCAGCCATTACACACGTGTGCCGGGGTCTCTGGCCACAAGGTGTAAATAGGGAGTAACAAAACAGAGATAACATTATTGAGATCCATGTAGAGCAGGATATAGAAATTCATTGTATCAGTAGAAATGAAATGTAGCAAATAATTCCAGAAATAGATTGTATAAGCAGCTCCCAGACATATAGGGGAAAGAACAGGAGTTCACGATCTAGGGCTATTGCTGAGCCGTCTGTACCTTCAAAAATTTTAAAGATCTTTGACTGTAATGTCTCATCTAATACCCCTTTCACACCAGCCACCCGGCAATTACCCAGCATTTTTGAGTGCCGGGTCATTTTGCCAGTGCACCCTGACCCCAATTCACACCACCCGCAAATTACCGGCTTCAAGCTTTTGAACCCGGGAATTTTCTGAAAGCCCATATTTTTCTGTGGTATACCACATAAAATGACGTCCATGAAGAAAGAGATTTAACAGGTAAGACACATTTCATTTTCTTCTGCGGTAGATGTCAGGGGCTACAGGGATAGCAGTGGGACGCCCAACTAAGGGAGGGGATGTGCCTGGCCTGCAGCCACTACACTCTGGCCAAATACATCTGTGACCGGACGCCTGCCCTTATGCTCTGGCTACACCCTTCGGGTCCACAGATAGTGGTTCCTGGTCTCAAGGGACCTGGCCAATAGGGGATTCCCTGTTACCGTCAGCAACCGCCTGTTGCTGACTCCGCCCACTACACAGTGGGCGGGGATATCGCTGCCACCACCAGACTCCTCCTACGTGGCGTCTGGAACCACGGATACTGACTCAGGCCCAACCGCTGGCACCTGAGTACTACCTGCTGTAGGTGTGTGCGCCGACACGCTGCTGACACACGCCCGACTGGGCTCACTTGGTTCCCCACTGGTCACGGACCAGGCCTCTGCTTTGGTACCTGGCAGGGCTGAGACTGGGAGGACGCTGGATACTGGTACCCAGAACAGCCGGAGAACGGAACTATTGCAATAATTCTGTTGGTCACAAGATGAAAGTAGTCGTCTTGAGGCAATAGATGGTTTATTTGCTCAAAGTAGAAGCTCTGAAAAGAGCCCTCTCCTAGGTCCCTAGGAGGCACAGATAATGTTACAGCATTCAGACCAGGCAGATTGTACCAAAACTTGGGCTCACAGGCTCTGTTTAAATAGACAGAAAACAAACTGGCATTGTCAGATCCTTCCCATACATTTACAATTTGCATCTCAATGTGACATTTTACTTCCAGTGCATAACGAACCAAGATTACATACTACAAAGTCCAATTTCCTTAGAATATATAACTTCCAGGAACGGGGGGAGATTATTTGATTTATCTCCTGGACATGATTACATACAGAAACACAAATGTCTGCATTAGCAACACCTCACACACAGGATGGCCTGGGTTCAGGGACCCATCACAGACACAAGTTTCCTTATTATCACCTTTACACAGGAGGGCTTCAGACACCGAGCCTACTTCCTGCTGTGTTTTGGCCACTCACAGACCTTCTGACAGGAGGAGGCTGTTTAACATCTCATTTCCTCATCACCAAGATTTGCTAAATTCCTTCCCCCAGAAATATATGATGTAGTCCTAGCTCAGTGCCAAACATATATTTCATAAGTACATATAATCTGTGCCTGGTGCCCAGCAGCAGGCTTCATCTCACATCAGCACTGCAGAAGGGGTCCTGTCCCAGCTCAGTGCCTGGTGCCCAGCAGCAGGCTTCATCTCACATCAGCACTGCAGAAGGGGTCCTGTCCCAGCTCAGTGCTACTCAAACAGTTTAAAACATGTCAAGTGCCCTTGTTCTGGATAATGGCAAAGCACGGAGAGTTAACCCCTTCAGTGCTGCAGCCACCATTAACCCTGTGTGCCGGGCTCTCCGGCCACAGCATCCCAAAGCAAGCACCTTCCATCCCGGGTGCTCTTGGCCAGCAATTGCCCCGCAGCGTCCCTGCAAGTAATCAGGGATCATTGGAGCCCCGTCTGGTCAAGAAGTAACCCGTGGAGATGAGCCCACAGAGACTGTACCCCCTCCAGTCAGTCCGATGGAGTGTGGTGAGAAGTCAGACTCTGCTGATAGGGTCACCTGCATGGCCAAGAGGCCTCTACAGAATATGTGGCGGCACCTGCAGGCGAACCAAGTGGGGCCCCTGCAGGGAGAAGGCCTGAGAGACTCTGGGGCCTCAATCACTGTGGTGAGCCCCAGACTGATTGATCCTGCTGCAATCTTGCAGGGTCACACTGCCAAAGTTACAATGGCAGATGGAGCGGAGCGTGATGTACCCATGGCCAGAGTCTACCTGGACTGGGGAGCTGGACTGGAGTTGCGAGATGTTGCTGTCATGGATGGCCTCCCAACAGATGTAGTCCTGGGGAATGATCTCGGTGGTGGAATCGTTACTACATTTGCTAACGCCATCGCCTGGAGTCAAGCTGCCAGACTACCGTCCTTACCATCAATGCCAGCACAGCCCAGCCCAGAGGAAAAGACCACAGCGGCCAGACAACTGCCAGCACAGCCAACCACAGCATCAACCAGCCCAGAGGAACAGACCACAGTGGCCAGGCAACTGCCAGCACAGCCAACCACAGCATCAACAAGCCCAGAGGAACAGACCACAGCGGCCAGACAACTGCCAGCACAGCCAACCACAGCATCAACCAGCCCAGAGGAAAAGACCACAGCGGCTAGATCAGCGCATCTCCCCAGCATGCCGTTTGCCTCTGGTGTGGGTACGTCCCCTAGCAACGCAGAGGATGTGTGTGCCAGCTTGTTGTATCCTGTGAGGGTGCCCAGCGATGCTCCTGTTCCGAGTGGTTTGCCAACTCCAGCGGTGAGTATGAGTGACCACACTGACCTTTACATGACTGACCCCAACCAGAATGACCCTAGAAATCCCACTCTCTGACCCATCCCTGACAGGCATAAGGTGCCAAGCTTGCAGCAGCCTTGATGTGGTGAGGGAAGGGAGTGCGCCCTGGCAGAAAGGGTTCAGGCCCGGCGTAGTCAGGAAGGTATGAGGGGATACACCAGACAGGGTGAGTCCCCGAGGCTGTCCCCAGCCTACAACCCCCAGACAGGTACTGACCTTAGAGACTGTAAGGCCCTACAGACAAGTTGTCCCTGACTCTAGTTTGGTAGTGACGTCCCTTACAGTAGTGACTAGGAAGGGTCTTCCCAAGACAGTGGACTGTACACCTGCTTGTGAGTTGGCATTCCAGTCGCTGAAGGAGGCTCTGGTACCAGCTCCAGTGCTGACGACGCATATTTATTACCAGGACATTGTGGTACGGACTATTACGTCATTGCATGGACTGGGAGCAGTATTGAGCCAGGAGGAGCCATATGGGCAGGAGCACCCTGTGGCTTGCTGTGAGCAGAATACTGCTATGGTGGGAGGTGGGGTATGCCACAATTTGGACACACTGGGTGGCAATTGTGTATGCAGCAGACCAGCTTTGGCACAGATGGTGCCACTGGCACCCCACCGGGGTGAAGGAACACCCACCTGATGAAGGTTTGCCCCCTTCCTTGGGGAAAGCAGATGGACTGTTGTTGTGGGGGCTTGGACTTGGACACTGTGGTGACTGTGGGGACTTTCAGCACCAACCGGATACGGCCCACTGCCAGCTTGATGAACTGTCTAGGCTGGGGCCAACACCCCCAGGCACTCCCAGTATCTCCCCAAATGGGCTGCGGGACCAGGAGCCAAATCGTTGGGACATGGCCCTCTGGTTTCCCGCTTGCAGGGGGGGGGGGAGAAGTGTGGCCGGAGGCCCCGGCACACAGGAGAACAAAGGACAATGGCGGCCGCGGGACTGCAGGTTAACCCCTCCAGCCGGACACAGGGCGCTTGGCGCCAAAGTTAAACAGACTTACTGTTTTTATTGTATTATGCTGGGCGCTTCGGCCCCGGTCCCCAGCCGACAGCCGCAGGCATCAGGGGAAGGGAGTCACAGGTATGGGAGCGCTGCAGCCCGGATCAGCTCCGGAGGCTGAAGCGAGGCACTAGAGTTAACCCCTGGCATGCCAGGGGCAGCGTGCGGTGACTGCACCACGCTGCCCTGGGTGCCAGGGGAAGGAGGGGGCCACCAATGGGGTATGGGTGCGCCGCAGCCTAGTCAGAGGCTGCGGCGGGCAGCATTACAGTTAACCCCCAGCGCGCTGGGGCGAGGAGAAAGCGTCCGTGCCGCAGAAGCCCCAGGCACTGGAGGGGAGAGACTGTGCCCGCTCCCACAAGCCACAGAAAGTCCTGCAGCCAGGATGCCTTTCCTGGGCTGCAGGACTGAGAGAGAGAGCCCAGTGCTGAGCTGGGACTACAGGTCCCATGCTGCAGAGGTATGGAGTCTGTGCAAGGGCACAGGCTTGAAACAATGTATAAAATGTACAATGTATTTAAAATGTATTGTAAGGTAAAAATGCACTTACTGTCTGTGTGTGTCCCAGGGGATTCAGGGTCCTGTGTGAGCTGCTGAATCCCCCTCCAAACTTTAACCCAAAAACGGAATACTTTCCCAGGCAGCCTCCAGGCTTGGAGGAGGAGTCTGGTGGTGGCAGCGATAACCCCGCCCACTGCGTAGCGGGTGGAGTCAGTAACAGGCGGTTACTGATGGTAACAGGGAATCCCCTAATGGCCAGGTCCCGTGAGACCAGGAACCCTATCTGTGGACCCGAAGGGTGTAGCCAGAGCTAAGGGCAGGCGTCCGGTCACAGCCACAACCTGGTACTAAGCCTCCATGCAGTATATCACTGGCCTTCCCAACAAATAATGCCAGTTGCTGCTACCCCAGGCACCCTATGGGCCCTACACACGTAGCGACCCGCTGAGGGCTCCGAGCGATACTAGATCACAAAGAACGCTCAGCACACAGTGATTTACCAGCGCTGTGCGCTGATCGATCTGTCAGGGCCATTGTTCTCCGGTGAGACCACTGACCATGAGCGATTAATATGCAGCGTGCAGGATATCAATGGCCGGGCGATTGCGACGAGCGGGACCGTGCATCGCTATAACTATGGCCCCACACACAGCGATGTAGTGAGGTAGATAAATCGCTCAGACAATGGCCTGACATCGCTACGTGGCCCCATTACCCCGGTCGTTCTTCTAGTACATAGAACAGTCATTTATCTAGTACCTCTCTGGTCAGCAGACTGATAATCTCCATGGTGAGGCTCAGCAGCTTGTCTATGATCAGGTCTTTGTTCCTGTCAGTCAGTAGCGAGTGCCGGATATGTTCCAGGACCAGGACCTCCATGGTTGGTCTTCAGGTGACGTCTCCTGAGGGAAGGGAATACAATGTCACCTCCACATAGGTCATATATGTGACTGAATGTGCACATGGAAGCAGCGTAATCCTCCTCTGTACACACAAGCCGTACCTGTCCCGCTACCGCTGTGCGATTATCTGTACAACGTGAGGCATTGGACCATCTCCCCCTGTCCCCGCTACCGCTGTGCCAGTATCTGTACAACGTGAGGCATTGGACCATCTCCCCCTGTCCCGCTACCGCTGTGCGAGTATCTGTACAACATGAGGCATTGGACCATCTCCCCCTGTCCCGCTACCGCTGTGCGAGTATCTGTACAACGTGAGGCATTGGACCATCTCCCCCTGTCCCGCTACCGCTGTGCGAGTATCTGTACAACGTGAGGCATTGGACCATCTCCCCCTGTCCCGCTACCGCTGTGCGAGTATCTGTACAACGTGAGGCATTGGACCATCTCCCCCTGTCCCGCTACCGCTGTGCGAGTATCTGTACAACGTGAGGCATTGGACCATCTCCCCCTGTCCCGCTACCGCTGTGCGAGTATCTGTACAACGTGAGGCATTGGACCATCTCCCCCTGTCCCGCTACCGCTGTGCGAGTATCTGTACAACGTGAGGCATTGGACCATCTCCCCCTGTCCCGCTATCGCTGTGCGAGTATCTGTACAACGTGAGGCATTGGACCATCTCCCCCTGTCCCGCTACCGCTGTGCGAGTATCTGTACAACGTGAGGCATTGGACCATCTCCCCCTGTCCCGCTACCGCTGTGCGAGTATCTGTACAACGTGAGGCATTGGACCATCTCCCCCTGTCCCGCTACCGCTGTGCGAGTATCTGTACAACGTGAGGCATTGGACCATCTCCCCCTGTCCCGCTACCGCTGTGCGAGTATCTGTACAACGTGAGGCATTGGACCATCTCCCCCTGTCCCGCTACCGCTGTGCGAGTATCTGTACAACGTGAGGCATTGGACCATCTCCCCCTGTCCCGCTACCGCTGTGCGAGTATCTGTACAACGTGAGGCATTGGACCATCTCCCCCTGTCCCGCTACGCGAGTATCTGTACAACGTGAGGCATTGGACCATCTCCCCCTGTCCCGCTACCGCTGTGCGAGTATCTGTACAACGTGAGGCATTGGACCATCTCCCCCTGTCCCGCTACCGCTGTGCGAGTATCTGTACAACATGAGGCATTGGACCATCTCCCCCTGTCCCGCTAACGCTGTGCGAGTATCTGTACAACGTGAGGCATTGGACCATCTCCCCCTGTCCCGCTACCGCTGTGCGAGTATCTGTACAACGTGAGGCATTGGACCATCTCCCCCTGTCCCGCTACCGCTGTGCAAGTATCTGTACAACGTGAGGCATTGGACCATCTCCCCCTGTCCCGCTAACGCTGTGCGAGTATCTGTACAACGTGAGGCATTGGACCATCTCCCCCTGTCCCGCTACCGCTGTGCCAGTATCTGTACAACATGAGGCATTGGACCATCTCCCCCTGTCCCGCTACCGCTGTGCGAGTATCTGTCCAACGTGAGGCATTGGACCATCTTCCCCTGTCCCGCTGTGCGAGTATCTGTACAACGTGAGGCATTGGACCATCTTCCCCTGTCCCGCTACCGCTGTGCGAGTATCTGTACAACGTGAGGCATTGGACCATCTCCCCCTGTCCCACTACCGCTGTGCGAGTATCTGTACAACGTGAGGCATTGGACCATCTCCCCCTGTCCCGCTACCACTGTGCGAGTATCTGTACAACGTGAGGCATTGGACCATCTCCCCCTGTCCCGCTACCGATGTGCGAGTATCTGTACAACGTGAGGCATTGGACCATCTCCCCCTGACCCGCTACCGCTGTGCGAGTATCTGTACAACGTGAGGCATTGGAACATCTCCCCCTGTCCCGCTACCACTGTGCGAGTATCTGTACAACGTGAGGCATTGGACCATCTGCCCCTGTCCCGCTACCGCTGTGCGAGTATCTGTACAACGTGAGGCATTGGACCGTCTCCCCCTGTCCCGTCTCTCTCCCTTATACCAGCTAGAACCATATTACAGGCCACCAGGTCATCTTGTAGCCCCAAAGTCCCAAGTCTTCACTATGTTTGTGCTTACAGTCTCTGTATTCCGGTTACATGGATAAGATGCCGGCAGTCAGATTGCCGACACCAGCATTCCAACTAGCGACCAAACCAGCGTCAGAATCCCGACATCGCTGAGGATACTAGGGGGCAGGTAAGTGTGCGGGGGAGGTTAGGTTTAGGCTGCAGGGAGGGAGGGTTAGGCACTAGGGGGTGGGTGGGTGTGCGGGGGAGGTTAGGTTTAGGCTGCAGGGAGGGGGTTAGGCACTAGGGGGTGGGTGTGCGGGGGAGGTTAGGTTTATGCTTCAGGGAGGGTTAGGCACTAGTGGGTGGGTGAGTGTGCGGGGGGAGGTTAGGTTTAGGCTGCAGGGAGGGGGGAGTAGGCACTAGGGGGTGGGTGAGTGTGCGGTGGGAGGGTTAGGCACTAAGGGGTGTGTGAGTGTGGGGGGAGGGTTAGGCAATAGGGGGTGGGTGAGTGTGGGGGGAGGGTTAGGCACTAGGGGGCGGGTGAGTGTGCGGGGGGAGGTTAGGTTTAGGCTGCAGGAAGGGAGTGATAGGCACTAGGGGGTGGGTGAGTGTGGGGGGAGGTTAGGTTTAGGCTGCAGGGAGGGGGGTTAGGCACTAGGGGGTGGGTGAGTGCGCGGGGGAGGTTAGGTTTAGGCTGCAGGAAGGGAGGGATAGGCACTAGGTTGTGGGTGAGTGTGGGGGGGGGGGTTAGGTTTAGGCTGCAGGGAGGGGGGTTAGGCACTAGGGGGTGGGTGAGTGCGCGGGGGAGGTTGGGTTTAGGCTGCTGGGAGGGGGTTAGGCACTAGGGGGTGGATGAGTGTGCGGGGGAGGTTAGGTTTAGGCTGCAGGGATGGGGGTTAGGCACTAGGGGGTGGGTGTGCGGGGGAGGTTAGGTTTAGGCTTCAGGGAGGGGGGTTATGTAGGGTACACACCAGGACGACCTGCTCACGATGCACATCGTGAGCGGGTCGTCAGTGTCTCGTCCGACCCGCTCACGATGACGCGGGAGGGCACGACCCGCTCACGATGTGCACCGTGAGCGGGTCCGATCCGATGGCGACCCGCACCCGGTTGTATGGTCGTCATTGAGATCCTACCTGCAGCAGGTAGGATCTCAATAACGACCGACCGACCCGCGGGACCGCGCATCGGATCGGAATCGCTCCACACCAGCTCAGAAAAGGGCCCAATCAGCACACAATCTGCATCCAATTGATCGGAATCGGATCTAGATTGTGCTGATCGGGCCCTAGTCGTCCTGGTGTGTACCCAGCATTAGGCACTAGGGGTGGGTGAGTGTGCGGGGGTGGTTAGGTTTAGGCTGCAGGGAGGGGGGTTAGGCACTAGGGGGTGGGTGGGTGTGCGGGGGAGGTTAGGTTTAGGCTTCAGGGGGGAGGGTTAGGCACTAGGGGGTGGGTGAGTGTGCGGGGGGAGGTTAGGTTTAGGCTGCAGGGAGGGGGGAGTAGGCACTAGGGGGTGGGTGAGTGTGTGGGGGGAGGGTTAGGCACTAGGGGGTGGGTGAGTGTGGGGGGAGGGTTAGGCACTAAGGGTGGGTGAGTGTGGGGCGAGGTTAGGTTTAGGCTGCAGGGAGGGAGGGTTAGGCACTAGGGGGCGGGTGAGTGTGCGGGGGGAGGTTAGGTTTAAGCTTCAGGGAGGGAGGGTTAGGCACTAGGAGGTGGGTGAGTGTGTGGGGTGAGGTTAGGTTTAGGCTGCAGGAAGGGAGGGATAGGCACTAGGGGGTGGGTGAGTGTGGGGGGAGGTTAGGTTTAGGATGCAGGGAGGGGGGGGGTTAGGCACTAGGGGGGTGGGTGAGTGTGAGGGGAGGTTTGGTTCAGGCTGCAGGGAGGGGAGTTAGGCACTAGGTGGTGGGTGAGTGTGCGGGGGGAGGTTAGGTTTAGGCTGCAGGGAGGGAGGGTTAGGCACTAGTGGGTGGGTGAGTGTGCGGGGGGAGGTTAGGTTTAGGCTGCAGGGAGGGGGGTTAGGCACTAGGGGGTGGGTGAGTGTGCGGGGGAGGTTAGGTTTAGGCTGCAGGGAGGGAGGGTTAGGCACTAGGGGGAGGGGAGTGTGCGGGGGAGGTTAGGTTTAGGCTGCAAGGAGGGAGGGTGAGGCCCTAGGGGAGGTGGGTGAGTGTGCAGGGAGGTTAGGTTTAGGCTGCAGGGAGGGAGGGTTAGGCATTAGGGGGTGGCTGAGTGTGCGGGGGGAGGTTAGGTTTAGCCTGCAGAGAGGGAGGGTTAGGCAGTAGGAGGTGGGTGAGTGTGTGGGGAGGTTAGGTTTAGGCTGCGGGGGGGGGGGGGGTTAGGCACTAGGGGGTGGGTGAGTGTGCGGGGGGAGGTTAGGTTTAGGCTGCAGGGAGGGGGGAAGGCACTGGGGTGGGTGAGTCTGCGGGGGGAGGTTAGGTTTAGGCTGCAGGGAGGGAGGGTTATGCACTAGGGGGTGGGTGAGTGTGTGGGGGGAGGTTAAGTTAGGCTGCAGGGGGGGGTTAGGCACTAGGGGGTGGGTGAGTGTGCGGGGGAGGTTAGGTTTAGGCTGCAGGGGGGGGGTTAGGCACTAGGGGGTGGGTGAGTGTGCGGGGGAGGTTAGGTTTAGGCTGCAGGGAGGGGGGTTAGGCACTGGGGGTGGGTGAATCTGCGGGGGGAGGTTAGGTTTAGGCTGCAGGGAGGGAGGGTTATGCACTAGGGGGTGGGTGAGTGTGCGGGGGGGAGGTTAGGTTTAGGCTGCAGGGAGGGAAGGTTAGGCACTAGGGGGTGGGTGAGTGTGGGGGGAGGTTAGGTTTAGGCTGCAGTGAGGGAGGGTTAGGCACTAGGGGGTGGGTGAGTGTGTGGGGGGAGGTTAGGTTTAGGCTGCAGGGAGGGAGGGTTAGGCACTAGTGGGTGGGTGAGTGTGCGGGGGAGGTTAGGTTTAGGCTGCAGGGAGGGGGGTTAGGCACTAGGGGGTGGGTGAGTGCGTGGGGAAGGTTAGGTTTAGGCTGCAGGGGGAGGGTTAGGCACTAAGGGGTGGGTGAGTGTGCGGGGGAGGTTAGGTTTAGGCTAGAAGGAAGGTTAGGCACTAAGGGGTGGGTGAGTGTGCGGTGGGAGGTAAGGTTTAGGTTGCAGGGAGGGAGGGTTAGGCACTAGGAGGTGAGTGAGTGTGCGGGGGAGGTTAGGTTTAGGCTGCAGGGAGGGAGGGTTAGGCACTAGGGGGTGGGTGTGTGTGCGGGGGAGGTTAGGTTTAGGCTGCAGGGAGGAAGGGTTAGGCACTAGGGGGTGGGTGAGTGTGCAGGGGGAGGTTAGGTTTAGGCTGCAGGGAGGGAGGGTTAGGCACTAGGGGGTGGGTGGGTGAGTGTGGGGGGAGGTTAGGTTTAGGCTACAGGGAGGTAGGGTTAGGCACTAGGGGGTGGGTGAGTGTGCGGGGGAGGTTAGGTTTAGGCTGCAGGGAGGGGGGTTAGGCACTGGGGGTGGGTGTGCGGGGGAGGTTAGGTTTATGCTTCAGGGAGGGTTAGGCACTAGTGGGTGGGTGAGTGTGCGGGGGGAGGTTAGGTTTAGGCTGCAGGGAGGGGGGAGTAGGCACTAGGGGGTGGGTGAGTGTGCGTGGGAGGGTTAGGCACTAAGGGGTGTGTGAGTGTGGGGGGAGGGTTAGGCACTAGGGGGTGGGTGAGTGTGGGGGGAGGGTTAGGCACTAGGGGGCGGGTGAGTGTGCGGGGGGAGGTTAGGTTTAGGCTGCAGGAAGGGAGGGATAGGCACTAGGGGGTGGGTGAGTGTGGGGGGAGGTTAGGTTTAGGCTGCAGGGAGGGGGGTTAGGCACTAGGGGGTGGGGGAGTGCGCGGGGGAGGTTAGGTTTAGGCTGCAGGAAGGGAGGGATAGGCACTAGGTTGTGGGTGAGTGTGGGGGGGAGGTTAGGTTTAGGCTGCAGGGAGGGGGGTTAGGCACTAGGGGGTGGGTGAGTGCGCGGAGGAGGTTAGGTTTAGGCTGCTGGGAGGGGATTAGGCACTAGGGGGTGGATGAGTGTGCGGGGGAGGTTAGGTTTAGGCTGCAGGGAGGAGGGTTAGGCACTAGGGGGTGGGTGAGTGTGCGGGGGGAGGTTTGGTTTAGGCTGCAGGGACGGAGGGTTAGGCACTAGTGGGTGGGTGAGTGTGCGGGAGGAGGTTAGGTTTAGGCTGCAGGGAGGGGGGTTAGGCACTAGGGGGTGGGTGTGCGGGGGAGGTTAGGTTTAGGCTTCAGGGAGGGTTAGGCACTAGGGGTGGGTGAGTGTGCGGGGGTGGTTAGGTTTAGGCTGCAGGGAGGGGGGTTAGGCACTAGGGGGTGGGTGGGTGTGCGGGGGAGGTTAGGTTTAGGCTTCAGGGGGGAGGGTTAGGCACTAGGGGGTGGGTGAGTGTGCGGGGGGAGGTTAGGTTTAGGCTGCAGGGAGGGGGGAGTAGGCACTAGGGGGTGGGTGAGTGTGTGGGGGGAGGGTTAGGCACTAGGGGGTGGGTGAGTGTGGGGGGAGGGTTAGGCACTAGGGGGTGGGTGAGTGTGGGGGGAGGTTAGGTTTAGGCTGCAGGGAGGGAGGGTTAGGCACTAGGGGGCGGGTGAGTGTGCGGGGGGAGGTTAGGTTTAGGCTTCAGGGAGGGAGGGTTAGGCACTAGGAGGTGGGTGAGTGTGTGGGGTGAGGTTAGGTTTAGACTGCAGGAAGGGAGGGATAGGCACTAGGGGGTGGGTGAGTGTGGGGGGAGGTTAGGTTTAGGCTGCTGGGAGGGGGTTAGTCACTAGGGGGTGGGTGAGTGTGTGGGGGAGGTTAGGTTTAGGCTGCAGGGAGGTAGGGTTAGGCACTAGGGGTGGGTGAGTGTGCGGGGGGAGGTTAGGTTTAGGCTGCAGGGAGGGGGGGTTAGGCACTAGGGGGGTGGTTGAGTGTGAGGGGAGGTTTGGTTCAGGCTGCAGGGAGGGGAGTTAGGCACTAGGTGGTGAGTGAGTGTGCGGGGGGAGGTTAGGTTTAGGCTGCAGGGAGGGAGGGTTAGGCACTAGTGGGTGGGTGAGTGTGCGGGGGGAGGTTAGGTTTAGGCTGCAGGGAGGGGGGTTAGGCACTAGGGGGTGGGTGAGTGTGCGGGGGAGGTTAGGTTTAGGCTGCAGGGAGGGAGGGTTAGGCACTAGGGGGAGGGGGAGTGTGCGGGGGAGGTTAGGTTTAGGCTGCAGGGAGGGAGGGTTAGGCACTAGGGGGAGTGTGCGGGGGAGGTTAGGTTTAGGCTGCAGGGAGGGAGGGTGAGGCCCTAGGGGGTGGGTGAGTGTGCAGGGAGGTTAGGTTTAGGCTGCAGGGAGGGAGGGTTAGGCACTAGGGGGTGGCTGAGTGTGCGGGGGGAGGTTAGGTTTAGCCTGCAGAGAGAGAGGGTTAGGCAGTAGGAGGTGGGTGAGTGTGTGGGGAGGTTAGGTTTAGGCTGCAGGGGGGGGGGGGGGTTAGGCACTAGGGGGTGGGTGAGTGTGCGGGGGGAGGTTAGGTTTAGGCTGCAGGGAGGGGGTTAGGCACTGGGGTGGGTGAGTCTGCGGGGGGAGGTTAGGTTTAGGCTGCAGGGAGGGAGGGTTATGCACTAGGGGGTGGGTGAGTGTGCGGGGGGAGGTTAAGTTTAGGCTGCAGGGGGGGGGGTTAGGCACTAGGCGGTGGGTGAGTGTGCGGGGGAGGTTAGGTTTAGGCTGCAGGGGGGGGGGTTAGGCACTAGGGGGTGGGTGAGTGTGCGGGGGGAGGTTAGGTTTAGGCTGCAGGGAGGGGGGTTAGGCACTGGGGGTGGGTGAATCTGCATGGGGAGGTTAGGTTTAGGCTGCAGGGAGGGAGGGTTATGCACTAGGGGGTGGGTGAGTGTGCAGGGGTAGGTTAAATTTAGGCTGCAGGGAGGGAGGGTTAGGCACTAGGGGGTGGGTGAGTGTGCGGGGGGAGGTTAGGTTTAGGCTGCAGGGAGGGAAGGTTAGGCACTAGGGGGTGGGTGAGTGTGGGGGGAGGTTAGGTTTAGGCTGCAGGGAGGGGGGTTAGGCACTGGGGTGGGTGAGTCTGCGGGGGGAGGTTAGGTTTAGGCTGCAGGGAGGGAGGGTTATGCACTAGGGGGTGGGTGAGTGTGCGGGGGGAGGTTAAGTTTAGGCTGCAGGGGGGGGGGGGTTAGGCACTAGGGGGTGGGTGAGTGTGCGGGGGAGGTTAGGTTTAGGCTGCAGGGGGGGGGTTAGGCACTAGGGGGTGGGTGAGTGTGCGGGGGGAGGTTAGGTTTAGGCTGCAGGGAGGGGGGTTAGGCACTGGGGGTGGGTGAATCTGCATGGGGAGGTTAGGTTTAGGCTGCAGGGAGGGAGGGTTATGCACTAGGGGGTGGGTGAGTGTGCAGGGGGAGGTTAAATTTAGGCTGCAGGGAGGGAGGGTTAGGCACTAGGGGGTGGGTGAGTGTGCGGGGGGAGGTTAGGTTTAGGCTGCAGGGAGGGAAGGTTAGGCACTAGGGGGTGGGTGAGTGTGGGGGGAGGTTAGGTTTAGGCTGCAGGGAGGGAGGGTTAGGCACTAGGGGGTGGGTGAGTGTGTGGGGGGAGGTTAGGTTTAGGCTGCAGGGAGGGAGGGTTAGGCACTAGTGGGTGGGTGAGTGTGCAGGGGAGGTTAGGTTTAGGCTGCAGGGAGGGGGGTTAGGCACTAGGGGGTGGGTGAGTGTGTGGGGGAGGTTAGGTTTAGGCTGCAGGGGGAGGGTTAGGCACTAAGGGGTGGGTGAGTGTGCGGGGGAGGTTAGGTTTAGCCTGGAAGGAGGGTTAGGCACTAAGGGGTGGGTGAGTGTGCGGTGGGAGGTAAGGTTTAGGTTGCAGGGAGGGAGGGTTAGGCACTAGGAGGTGAGTGAGTGTGCGGGGGAGGTTAGGTTTAGGCTGCAGGGAGGAAGGGTTAGGCACTAGGGGGTGGGTGAGTGTGGGGGGAGGTTAGGTTTAGGCTGCAGGGAGGGAGGGTTAGGCACTAAGGGGTGGGTGAGTGTGCGGGGGGGGAGGTTAGGTTTAGGCTGCAGGGAGGGAGGGTTAGGCACTAAGGGGTGGGTGAGTGTGTGGGGGGAGGTTAGGTTTAGGCTGCAGGGAGGGAGGGTTAGGCACTAGGGGGTAGGTGAGTGTGCGGGGGGAGGTTAGGTTTAGGCTGCAGGGAGGGATTTAGGCACTAGGGGGTGGATGAGTGTGAGGCATACTTGCCTACTTTTGAAAACTAGTTTCAGGGAGATTATAGTTGGAAATGCTCCACCTAAAGGGGTGTGGCTAGTTCCATATATGGAGAGGTTGTGAATGTGGCACCTAAAAGCGTGGGTGTGTAATTTAAAATGACATATCCAAATGTAGATGAGCCCCAAAGCAGTTAGTAAGAGCTACTATACTTGGTACAGTGCTGGGAAATGGTGATAATGATTTAATGTAAATGTACCTTTTTCCCAAAAAAATTTAACAGTGTAATGTGGGCTAGGTGACATGAGGGAGATTGCTAGACTAATGAGGGAGAGAGGGAGATTGCTCCTATTTCAGGGAGTCTCCTGCAGAATGCAGGAGGGTAGGCAACTATGGTGTGAGGGAAAGTTAGGTTTAGGCTGCAGGGAGGGGGGGTAGGTACTAGGGGGTGGGTGAGTATGCAGGGGGAGGTTAGGTTTAGGTTGCAGGCAGGGAAGGAGGGTTAGGCACTAGGGGGTGGGTGAGTGTGCAGGGGGAGGTGAAGGTTTAGGTTGCAGGCAGGCAGGCAGGGAGGGAGGGTTAGGCACTATGGGTTGGGTGAGTGCGCGGGAGAAGGTTGGGTTTACAGAGAATAGTTGAACATTCATATCAGTGGAGCTTACAATCTATATTCCTTACCACATGTACACACACACAGACATTCTAGGGTAAATTTTGTTGGAAGCTAATTAACCTACCTGTATATTTTTAAATTGTGGGAGGAAACCCACACAAGCACGGGGAGAATCCCTCAACAATAACGTATGCCCTTGTGGTTATGTAACATGGGACCTGTGGGTGGATGCTGGTACTATAACCCCCCAGCAATGTATAACCCTGGTCCCTGTGGTCATGTGACATGGGGGTGGGTGGATGCTGGTACTATAACCCCCCCAGCAACGTATAACCCTGGTCCCTGTGGTCATGTGACATGGGGGGTGCTGGTACTATAACGCCCCCAGCAATATATAACCCTGGTCCCTGTGGTCATGTGACATGGGGGTGGGGGTGCTGGTACTATATAACCCCCCAGCAATGTATAACCCTGGTCCCTGTGGTCATGTGACATGGGGGTGGGGGGTGCTGGTACTATAACCCCCAGCAATGTATAACCCTGGTCCCTGTGGTCATGTGACATGGGGGTGGGTGGATGCTGGTACTATAACCCCCCCAGCAACGTATAACCCTGGTCCCTGTGGTCATGTGACATGGGGGTGTGGGATGCTGGTACTATAACCCCCCCAGCAATGTATAACCATGGTCCCTGTGGTCATGTGACATGGGGGTGTGGGGTGCTGGTACTAGAACCCCCAGCAATGTATAACCCTGGTCCCTGTAGTCATGTGACATGGGGGGTGCTGGTACTATATAACCCCCCAGCAATGTATAACCCTGGTCCCTGTGGTCATGTGACATGGGGGTGGGGGGTGCTGGTACTATAACCCCCAGCAATGTATAACCCTGGTCCCTGTGGTCATGTGACATGGGGGTGGGGGGTGCTGGTACTATATAACCCCCCAGCAATGTATAACCCTGGACCCTGTGGTCATGTGACATGGGGGTGGGGGGTGCTGGTACTATATAACCCCCCAGCAATGTATACCCTGGTCCCTGTGGTCATGTGACATGGGGGTGTGGGGTGCTGGTACTATATAACCCCCCAGCAATGTATAACCCTGGACCCTGTGGTCATGTGACATGGGGGTGGGGGGTGCTGGTACTATAACCCCCCCAGCAATGTATAACCCTGGTCCCTGTGGTCATGTGACATGGGGGTGGGGGGTGCTGGTACTATATAACACCCAGCAATGTATAACCCTGGACCCTGTGGTCATGTGACATGGGGGTGGGGGGTGCTGGTACTATATAACACCCAGCAATGTATAACCCTGGTCCCTGTGGTCATGTGACATGGGGGTGGGGGGTGCTGGTACTATATAACCCCCCAGCAATGTATAACCCTGGTCCATGTGGTCATGTGACATGGGGGTGGGGGGTGCTGGTACTATAACCCCCCCCCAGCAATGTATAACCCTGGTCCCTGTGGTCATGTGACATGGGGGTGGGGGGTGCTGGTACTATAACCCCCCCCCAGCAATGTATAACCCTGATCCCTGTGGTCATGTGACATGGGGGTGGGGGGTGCTGGTACTATATAACCCCCCTGCAATGTATAACCCTGGTCCATGTGGTCATGTGACAAGGGGGTGGGGGGTGCTGGTACTATAACCCCCCAGCAATGTATAACCCTGGTCCCTGTGGTCATGTGACATGGGGGGTGCTGGTACTATAACCCCCCAGCAATGTATAACCCTGGTCCCTGTGGTCATGTGACATGGGGGTGGGTGGATGCTGGTACTATAACCCCCCAGCAATGTATAACCCTGGTCCCTGTGGTCATGTGACATGGGGGGTGCTGGTACTATAACCCCCCAGCAATGTATAACCCTGGTCCCTGTGGTCATGTGACATGGGGGTGGGGGGTGCTGGTACTATATAACCCTCCAGCAATGTATAACCCTGGTCCCTGTGGTCATGTGACATGGGGGGTGCTGGTACTATATAACCCCCCAGCAATGTATAACCCTGGTCCCTGTGGTCATGTGACATGGGGGGTGCTGGTACTATATAACCCTCCAGCAATGTATAACCCTGGTCCCTGTGGTCATGTGACATGGGGGGTGCTGGTACTATATAACCCCCCAGCAATGTATAACCCTGGTCCCTGTGGTCATGTGACATGGGGGGTGCTGGTACTATATAACCCTCCAGCAATGTATAACCCTGGTCCCTGTGGTCATGTGACATGGGGGGTGCTGGTACTATATAACCCCCCAGCAATGTATAACCCTGGTCCCTGTGGTCATGTGACATGGGGGTGGGGGGTGCTGGTACTATAACCCCCCAGCAATGTATAACCCTGGTCCCTGTGGTCATGTGACATGGGGGTGTGGGGTGCTGGTACTATAACCCCCCAGCAATGTATAACCCTGGTCCCTGTGGTCATGTGACATGGGGGTGTGGGGTGCTGGTACTATAACCCCCCAGCAATGTATAACCCTGGTCCCTGTGGTCATGTGACATGGGGGTGGGTGGATGCTGGTACTATAACCCCCCAGCAATGTATAACCCTGGTCCCTGTGGTCATGTGACATGGGGGTGGGGGGTGCTGGTACTATATAACCCCCCAGCAATGTATAACCCTGGTCCCTGTGGTCATGTGACATGGGGGTGGGGGGTGCTGGTACTATATAACCCCCCAGCAATGTATAACCCTGGACCCTGTGGTCATGTGACATGGGGATGTGGCAGAACTGGATTAAGGCTGCGGAGGGCCTGGGGTACTTATGACAGGGGGGCATTGAGGTCTAAAATTTAAATTATAATACATATATCTGTGTGAGAGTGTGTATGTATACATATACACATATTTTATTAGCATGAGATCAGACAGGCCATGCACACGCACATACCATACATACACACAGGGCATGCACACGCACATACCTAGGGTGACCAACTCATCCCTTTAATCCGGGACACATTAATTACACAGGTTCTGTGGCAGTTTAAAACCAGGTGAAAGCCAGCCACAGAACCTGTGTAATTAATATGTGTCCCGGATTAAAGGGATGAGTTGGTCACCCTACACATAGCATACATACACACGCATATACCATCCATACATACACACGCATATACCATACATACACAAAGGGCATGCACACGCACATACCATACATATACACGCATATACCATACATACACATGGGCATGCACATACAATACATACACACAGGGCATATTTAGAAATACACACAAGCTATAGACACATACATAACATACACTAACAGTATACACACAGTACATGCATACACACAACATACCTACAAACACCGTTATTAGGGCAAATAAGCCCCACAAACAATCTTAGATAACCCTCAACTATAATATACCCCTGGCCCTAGTGCTGGCACTATTTACCCCCTGTGGTCATGTGACATTGGAGGGAGGGGGGTGTTGCTGGCACTATTTACCCCCTGTGGTCATGTGACATTGGAGGGAGGGGGTGTTGCTGGCACAATACCCCCTGTGGTCATGTGACATGAGATGAGGGGAGGGGCATCTCCAAACAACAGACACTATAACAATAAGAGCAGCTCATACCTCACTCACCCTGCAGCAGGAGGTGTCCCTCTGGCTGATGGACAACGCAAGCCTATGTACACCAGAAAACAGCAAGGGATGATGGGAGCTGTAGTCCTTCCCAGAGTACACACTGAGGTGGGAAAAGTACATGCCCAAAGTAGCCCCGTGACGCTCCTTCTGCCGGTGGCCGGAAGTATATACCGGATACCCTAGTGGCTCAGCTCCCTGTACGGAGACATATTGGTGGAGGCCATGTTTCTGATGAATAATATACACTGTGGATAATAGCAGTTGTATTCAACAAGATGGCCGCCGCCATCAGTCAGACACTGTGCAGCAGGTAATATTACTAGTGGCGTGAGCCGGGGCAACATACTCATGCTCTGCTCCTGCTATCCGTAGTAGGATCGTGGCTAGGTCCACTTCAGTTTCTGGCGCACACATCATGTGATCAGACCATGTGACTGTTCTCCTCTTACAGTCCTCCAGGCGGCAGCAGCGGATGATGAATGCCATGGTGGCATGGCAGGTGTATTGTGCTCGGGCTGAATGCTGAACCACAATTTTCAGTTTTGTACCTGTCAGTAGCGGTGGGGGTGCAGATGCTGGGGTGCAATGTATGGGAGGGGGTACAGATGCCGGGGTGCAATGTATGGTAGGGGGTGCAGATGTTGTGGTGTAGTGCATGGGAGGGGGGGGGGGGTGCAGATGCTGGGGTGTAATTCGGGGGGGGGGGGTGCAGATGCTGGGGTGTAATTCAGGGGAGGGGGAGCAGATGCTGGGGTGTCTGATTGCCATCACATTTGGGGAGCTAGGTAAAGGTGTTTCACCACAGGTGCTGGCAATCGTACATTACCGGGGAAGTCCAGGAGCAGAGCATTTTCTCCTGCATGGAGAGGGTCAGGTAGGCAAGTATGGTGCAATGTATGGGAGGGGGTGCAGATGCCGGGGTGTAGTGCATGGTAGGGGGTGCAGATGTTTTGGTGTAGTGCATGTGAGGGGGGTGCAGATGCTGGGGTGTAATGCAGGGGAGAGGGGTGTAGATGCTGGGGTGTAACGCTAGGCGGCCAATAGCGGTATTCGGGAGGAGAAGCCCCACAATGTAATCAAACTCATCGTGCAGCATCTCCTGACAGTACGGTCTGGCTTATTATTTCTGCTTACCTGGATGCTACTTGGAACAAAGTGGACGGATCTTCATCGGAGGAGCCTTGTAAGTATAATTTCCTTCCACGTGTACCCCTTGGATTTCTTCAGGACAAGCAGACGGATGGATGCAGACCTACATACGGGGGGCAACACAAGGGGCACTGCCCATGTCAGAGGTAGCCAACACCAGTCCTCGAGAGCTACCAACAGTTCACGTTTTCCAGCTCACCTCTTAGGTACACAGGTGCACTCATTACTGACTGACACATATATATTTTTTTTTTAATTAAGTAATTTTTATTACGTTTTTTTATATATGTGAACATAAAACACCTGGACATGAAGATTATGGTAACATGCACACAAAGGGTAACCATACGGCAAAATTTGGTATTAACAGATATATCTGCTAACGAATATTAGGAATGTACAGCAGATTGGGCTAATAATATAACACAATACTCCATAATAAGGATAGGATTACAGCAAATATCGGAAGGCGCCATTCGGGTAAATAAAATAGAGAATGTTGTGTGGAGCGCTAAACTTAAAAATAATTAGTTTGATCAATTGGGTATCATAAAAGTTATTTATTGTTATCAGAATAAAAAGAATAACATAAAAATAAAACTCAATCCTAGGCAATGCAATAGGTATAAAATACAGTATAGCAGCTTTGATATATTTATATGAGCTAAGGGAAAAATAAGTATATGGTATACTTATACCAGTTCTGCTTGTTCCTATAATGCTTCCATTTGAAGATTTATAGTCCCAAGGCTTAAGTCCAAATATGGGTGCAGTGGAGTTGAAGGATGTCCATAAACCTGACTGGTGAGGTAGCTTGCATTTTGTAATCCACTTTGGGAATATGGCTTGCCTCTTGGTTGGTCTCCCAGGAGTAAACAGGTGGTGGTTACCCAATTAGTTGTATCCAGAAATGCCACATGGACTGGGGGGGGGGTAAGATACAGGTGTTCCCAAAAGCTCAGTCAACAGGAGTGCTCCAGCAGCTGTCACAGGCACTGTCTGTGTGACCGAAGGAGTTGAAGGAAGTGGAGGCTCCCAGCCAGTATTATAGGTGTGATAGGCCAAGCCAAGCCCCCACTGACTAACACATTTTAAAGATCCACAGGTGGAGCTAAATTTTTCACTTATGATTCTGTGAGGAGACCTGGAAAACATTAACTGTTGGTAGCTCTCGAGGACTGGAATTGGCTAACCCTGGCCTATGTCATCGGGACTTCTAGACGTTACTTCCGTCCCCCCTCACGTGAAGTGTGGCCGGCTTATGTCATCTAGTGACTCAGGGTGTTCCAGCGGCTATGGCAAGTCTCCTTCAGCTCCCGGCCAGTGCCTATATCACGTGATGCATCATGTGGTTGGCTGCCGTTGCCAGGCAATGTGGGTGACGTCACCCCCGGAGCCCATGGGGATCTCGATTCCGTGACTGCCTATACCAGCAATTGGCAGCAGGCAGTGGGGACTCCCTGGACACAGGAGTCGCATGGGAGAAATATTTATCGCCAGCAGGCGGATACTGAAGCTATAAATAAATAAAAATACAATCAATGTGGGGAGGCGTGGCTTGACCTGCAGTGTGAGCAGATGTGTGCGACGCAGGCTCTGCCAATATCCTGCTTGGTTATCCTGCCCCAGGGACTGTGGACCTCCTGCTGCTCTCCACTTGCCCTCTAGAGCCTCTTCTGCATCTCCTGTGCTGCCCGCTATTTTCCTGCACGGCCCACAAGCGCTGCGGCAGATGGTTCGGCCTGTTGAGATCCGTGCCGGGCGCCATCTTGGGTACTTTCTTCCTCCTGCAGCTCCGACTTCAGCCTTATCTGGCAGTCGCGACGGTGGGGATTGACGTAGAATCGCTGTTGGGACTGATTGATATCCTCCACCTGGTGCCTATACTACACCATTACCCGAGGTCCAGGGAGGACCCACCGCACAGTGGAGGTAGGGGGGAGACAGTGGCCAACTTGAGCTGGCAGCCTCCGGTATAACAGATGCCATAACGCACACATCTCGCCGGTTGAGGCCTGGGACCGCCTGCTTAACATTATCCGCTGTTCTTGCAGTAGCTGGAGGTGATTCTGCTGCTGTTCTCTATTATACAACCTACGGTGTGCTAGCCGACGCCATTTTCTACTGGGATCCTTTATGACAGTCAGTTGGCGTTCCTCTACATTCTACACTCTGACTGCAAATACTACTCCCATATTTATATATGGAAGCCTCTCTCCACCAAATCCTGCAGGCTATATGTGCCTCTACTGGAAGGCTTCTTACTCTGCTTGCTGGGCTGGGTGGTATAGCTTTAGCGGCATAAAGGTTTTAGGGGATCCAGGTATATCCTAGGTTGGGGTTAGGTTATACAGGGTGGGGGGTTATGATGCTTTGGGCAATTTCTGGGCTGGTTAGTTTTGGGGTTCTGTTTGTTTTGTTTTCTTTGGTAGACTGCAATATCTCTCGACCTATGATTCGATATGTTACTTTTTTGTGTTCAAATAATTTTATTGAAGGAATGTAAACAATAACAAATGCAATTACAAGAATAGTCAGCAATGGGAACTGATTTAGCTTAGGACCAGATGCTTAATGAGAGGTGATGAAACAGATCGGTTTACGAAGGGGTCCCAAAAGATAAATTATTGCAAATAAAAATACAACTGGGAACTGAGTGAGGGGAGGGGGGATGCGTTGGTGGAGGGGGGGAGAGGGACTGGTGGGGATAGGGGGACTGAGAGGGGCGGGGGGGTTGGGCATAGAGTAAGCTCCATGTACGATTGGTGGTAGAGCGGGAGGGGGAAAGTAGGGGGGGGGGGATGAGCTAAAGGGGAATAGGGGAGTGGGGTGATTGGGGGAAGTGAGTGGAAAGCTGAGAATAAGAACAGGCTGATGCAGGTTAAGGCACTGTAAGGTCGGGGAGTTCCGGGAGGAGGTATTATTTGGGGGGGGGGCGGGGGGGGTAATTTTAAGCGAGGCCCGGTAGAGGGACACCCCTGGTTGTGTACCATGGGTCCCAAATTTTGTGGAACTTCTCCACTGTGTTATTTTGGAGGCTGGTTGTGTATTCCATTTTGGCAACGTACCAGATTCGGTTTAGTAATTCTTGGTACGTTGGGGGAGCAGGGTTTTTCCAGGCCTTAGCAATTTGTAGCTTGGCTGCACAGGTGATGTGGAGAATCAATTTGTTTGCAAGGGTGGGCAACCGGTCGGCCGGGGCACACAGAAGCATCGTGGCAGGGGAGAGTGGAGGGCATGCTGGCAATGTAGAGTTTATGACGGACTGGACCATGGACCAGAAGGGCAAAATGCGTGGGCAGGTCCACCATATGTGGAAGAAAGTGCCTTCATTGCCGCATTGGCGCCAACATGAGTTGGGTACGGATGGGTAGATGGTGTGTAGGCGCGTTGGGACCAGATACCACCTGGTGTAGATTTTGTAGGAGGTTTCTCTAATAGCTACACTAATGGAGCATTTAGAGATGTTTAGTCTGATCGTTTTCCAGGAGTCCTCCCCCAGAGGGAATTCCAGGTCTAAGTCCCAGGCTTTTTCGTGCGGTTCTAGTGAGGGGCTGTCTGGTGTGAGGACAGAGTGGTAAAGGTGGGAGATGATGCCTTTATCCATAGGTCTATGGGCACATAGATATTCAATGGGAGTGAGGTTTCTAAGGGGGCCTGTCTTAGAAAGTGAGGACGAGATGAAGCTCCGGATTTGGAGGAACTGATAGAAGAGGGAGTGAGGGAGGTGGTGTTTTTCCTGTAGGTTAGCGAAGGTGAGCAGAGTGTTCCCGTTGTGTAGATGACTAAAGCGTGTTATTCCAGCTGAAGACCATGTAGAGGCCATGTGGAGGGATTGGCCGGGGGGGAATGATGGGTGTTGCCAGAGAGGTGTCTGTGGGGAAGGGTATGAGGTGAGTGAGAGCTTGGTGGATAGGGAGTCCCAAACAGAGAGAGTGAGGGAAATTGTGGGTATGGCCAGGGCTGTGGGGGGTCTCAGGTGGCGCGGGATCCAGGGGAGAGAGGAGATGGAGAGCAGTTTTGAAAGATCAGTTTCTAAGTCGACCCATCTTTTTACATCCCGGGGAGAGTGCCAGGCGACAAGTTGGCTGAGTTTAGAGGCGTGGTAGTATTTGGAGAGGAGGGGGAGGCCTAGGCCTCCTGAT
The DNA here is from genome assembly GCF_055691185.1 of Crinia signifera. Lineage (NCBI taxonomy): Eukaryota > Metazoa > Chordata > Amphibia > Anura > Myobatrachidae > Crinia > Crinia signifera. The sequence goes on from NC_139218.1 coordinate 392,324,943, forward strand.
GTTGGGGGCTTGGAGAGAATGTTGCGGCGAATACGGGGTTTTTTGTGGTTCCAAATGAATTTACCGAGGGATGTCTGAAGGGTGGCGAGGGTTCTCCTGGGGACAGCAATGGGGAGAGTCTGAAAGAGGTAGAGGAGTTTTGGGAGTACGGACATCTTGATCGCATTTATGCGTCCTGTCCATGATATGAAGAGTTTTCCCCACCGAGAGAGGTCTTGTGAAATGGTTCGGAGGAGGGGGGGATAGTTGAACTTGTATAAACTGGTGTAGGATTTTGACAGGTGAATCCCCAAATATTTTATAGAGTCTCTGCGCCAGGAGAAGGCGAAGTTGGCTTTAAGGAGATCAAGGGCGGGTTTAGAGATGTGGAGGGGGAGTGCCTCGGATTTATCATGGTTTATTTTATACCCTGAAAAGTGGCCGTAAAGGGAGAGTTCTTGGAAGAGGTTGGGGAGAGATATAGAGGGGTTGGTTAGGGTTAGGAGGACGTCATCGGCAAAGAGAGAGATTTTGTAGGAGGAATTCCCAATTGTGATTCCCGAGATGTCGGGATTGGATCTAATTCTGCTGGCTAGGGGTTCTATGATTAGAGCAAAGATGAGTGGGGAGAGTGGGCAACCCTGCCTTGTCCCGTTAGAGACGCTGAAGGAGTCGGAGGTTATGCCTCCCGCAGAGACTGATGTGGAGGGGTTATGGTATAGAGCTTGGATGGCTTGTAAGAATTGTCCCTGAAACCCGAACCGTTGGAGTGTGTGGGTTAGGAAAGACCAGGAGACCCGATCAAAGGCCTTTTCTGCGTCGAGGGCCAGTAGTATGGATGGGAGTTTTAAAGTGTTGACATGGTGGATCAGGTCTATGGTTCTTCTGGTGTTGTCAAGAGCTTGCCGTGTTGGGACAAAGCCCACTTGGTCAGGGTGTATGAGGGATGGGAGGAGGGGGTTGAGTCTGTTAGCGAGTATTTTGGCAAAGAGTTTCAGGTCCGTGTTTAGTAGGGATATAGGGCGGTAATTCGAGGCCAACTGGGGATCTTTACCTGGTTTCGGTATGACGGTGATCACGGCTCTTGTGGTGTCCGGGTGGAAGTATTCTCCGTTTAGAATGCGGTTAAAGGTGGAGGTGAGGTGGGGGATGAGGGTTTGTTGGAAAGTTTTATAGTACGAAAAGGGGAATCCGTCTGGGCCTGGGGCTTTAGAGGGTTTTTGGGACTTGAGGGCTGTCGTGATTTCTTCTGAGGAGATGGGGCGGCAAAGTTTAGCGGAGGTGATAGGATCTATTTCGGGGAGAGGGCATGAGGCCAGGTAATCAGGGGGTGATGTGGACGTGAGGGAGGGTGGGGAGTGTGTAGGGGAATTGTATAGCTGTTTGTAGAATTCCTTAAATACGGCATTGATTTCGGAGGGGTGATAACACGTATTGCCCAGTGAGTTTTTGAGGGCTGGGATAGCCGATCGGGCTTTACGGTTTTTCAGTTGATTGGATAGTAAAGCGTCAGCCTTATTACTTTTCTCGTAAAAACGCTGGCTTGTCCAGCGGAGTGTTTTGTCTATTTTCTCTGATAGAATTGCGTTGAGGGTAGATTTTACCTCAGTGAGACGCTTATAATTATCATTGGTCGGGGAGCGTTTGTGTTGGGAGTCGAGGAGGGCGACTTGATCCAGGAGTGATTGGAATTTTTGTTTTTGGTCTTTGTTTCTGTGGGAGGCGTAGCTGATAATGTGGCCCCGAATTACCGACTTGTGTGCTTCCCAGATTAATGGAGTGCATCCCTGGTCGGTGTTATTGAGGGAGAAATAATCTAGCATGGCTTCTTTTATCTTGGATTGGAATAGCGGGATTTTTAGAAGGGTTTCGTTTAAACGCCATGAGGGCTTGGATGTCGGGGAGTCCAGGATATTAAAGGAAGAGGAGAGAAAGGAATGATCTGACCAGGAGTTGGGGATGATAGAGGAGTCTATTAATTGGGTAGAAGCTGGGGGGCAACAGAAGATAAAATCAATACGTGAGTGTGTAAGATGGGGAGGAGAGAAGTAGGTGAAGTCCCTGGCAGAAGGGTTCATAGCGCGCCAAGTGTCGACGAGGTTTGTCTCTGTAATATGTTTTGTTAGGGCACGAGCTAGTGGGTCCGGCCTAGGGGGAGGATGGGTGCGAGTTTTGTCGAGGCTTGGGTCCATGACACAGTTGAAGTCCCCTCCTAGGAATAATTGGCCCACTTTTTTTTTGTGTAAGACGTTGAAGAATTTTTTAAAAAAGTGCTGTTGACCAGTGTTGGGGGCATATACGTTGGCGAAAGTGACTTCCGTGGGGCCCAGCCGACCAGTCGCGATAATGTATCTGCCGTCTGTGTCTTTAAACACGGAGTTTAGCGAGAAGGGGAGTTTGTTGTGAATTAGAATGGCTACACCATTGTGTTTGGTCGCACTGGATGAGTATAACACAGTGGAGAAGTGTCTGGATCGTAGAGTAGGGTGACCGGGGTCTCTAAAGTGCGTTTCCTGGACTAAGATAACATCGGCCTTCAGGGACTTGATGTGGCGGAATAGGAGGGATCGTTTTTGGGGAGTGTTTAGTCCCTTTACATTCATGGAGGTTATTGTGAGTGGCATGATTGTTTAGGGGAGGTGGTGGGAGGGGACAGGGAGATTGTAGGAGGAAACCGGTAGGGTACAGTAGTTGTGGGGGGGGTGGATGAGATGGGGGGGGGAGGATGCTGAGAACGTCAGGGGAAGGAGGTGTAAATGTTAGCTGGGGGTGAAAAGATAAATGCGGAAAAAAGAGGAATGAAGTGGGTGGCGATCGGGGGGGGGGGGGATTGGGGCTGGGCACGAATCCTCAACACTGGGAGGATGTACTCAGTGGTTAGGACTTGGAAGTCCGAGGAGGTGAGAGCCTTGTGTGTGGAGTCACCTCAGGGAGAGGTGGGTGGAATAGGATATGGGGGAGAGATTAGGAGGGCGTGTGGAGAGGAGATCACAGCCCCTGGGTGCAGGGAGTAATGAACGTTATAAAACATCAAACAAATACGGCAGTTAACATTGAAAACATTAGTTGTTGAGAAAAAACATTATATGCTGGCGGAGGCCCTGAGCTGGGGGCGAGGCGTAGAGGCGGCCCGCGGGGCCCGGTGGGGCCTAAGTAGGCTACCTGGTTAGGTGCGTAAGCTTTGTTGGGTCAAGCTATCAGTGACTCCGCGGAACCGCCCCCGGCCACGCCATGTCTCGGGTCTGTCTCCTGGAGAAATTAAGAGAACAGGAATAACTGTAAAAAATAACAACATGACTGAGGAACTCGTATGAAGAAAAAAAAGAGAAAAATTTCTGGGCAGAGTGGGGATATATACTAAACAAGGTTAAATATATATAGGGTGCATACGTGTTTAAGCAGGAGTAGCTGAGTCCCAGAAGTAGAGTCCTGAGTGGGTTTGTGGGGAGAAGTTAAGTTTAACGAGGGGGTAGAGCTCCGTCTGAGGAGGGGTTGGACTCTTCCAGATGAGAGAGCAGGTCTTTGCATTCACGCATGTCTCTAATCAGAACAGTCTTACCGTTAAGGTCCACGATGAGTTTAAAGGGGAAACCCCATCGATAGCGGATACCTTTATCACGGAGGGCTGTTGTGAGGTCTCGGAAGTCTCTCCTTTTGGCTAGCGTAAGAGGCGAGAGGTCCTGGTAGAACTGAAGTTTGGAGGACTCGAAGATTACCGAGTTTCGCCCTCTGGTTGCTGAGAGGATGAGTTCTTTATCCTTGAAGCTTAAAAAACGGATGACAACATCCCGAGGTGGGTCGCTGTCTCGGGGTTTTGGACGGAGGGCGCGATGTGCTCTCTCCAGTTGAATTTTCCGAGGCCCAATTTCCGGGGATAAGAAGAAGAAGAGTTTGTGGAGATAAGGTTCCAGGGCTTCCTGTGTGATGGATTCAGGGATGTTTCGTATGCGGATATTATTTCTGCGTTCCCTGTTTTCAAGGTCCTCGTTTTTGGTGCCGAGGTCGGTAAGTTCAGAGATGATGTGATCAAGGTCCCTGCTCGTGTCATTGATGGACTTTTGGAGGCCGTCTTGACGAGACTCGAGCTTGGTGGTTCTTGCGGCTAGAGAGGAAATGTCGGTTTTGATGGAGGCAACTGCCTTGTCCAGTTTGGTTTCAAGTGATTCTTTGAAGTCGGTGATGAGGGATCGGAGAGCTAGGATGTCCTCTTTGGTGGAGGGGGAGGGGGAGGAGGGACGCTTCTTATCCATGGTGTTGATACTGGTAGGGGGGGAGTCCTCCCGTTGGTGCGCTTTGTTAGCTCTGGTGAAGTGTTGGGAGATATCTGGGCCTCCTTTTTTGGGTGTTTTAGCGGCCGATCTCCGCATGAGAGGGGGACCTCGGAGGTTTTAAGGGTTTAAGTGGGTCTTCAGCAGGGTATTCTTGTATTCTTGTGGGGGGGAGCGGAGGGTCGGAGTATAGAGGGCTCAGCAACTGATGAGTCCGGGGACGGGGAAGGAGTGAAAAGGGGCACCCAGGGGAGGTGAAGGGTGGGGTTTAGGTCGTCATTAAGCCGGTTTGCTAGATGGCTGATTAGAAAGGCTTTGCACTTTGATTTTTAATGGTGCAGGCGGGTTTAGGAGAATTTGAACCCCTTCGGAGGGTTGCTATGCAAATCTTTGAGTGCTGGTAGAAGTATGAGGCTGTAGGTTGTCAATTGAGCCACTAGATGGAGCCTCGTGTCAGTATTGTTACAGATAGAGTAAGGCAACAGGTACACAATGTAGGGGCTGAGGTTCTTTCTTGGGTTACTGATGTAGCAGATGGCCCCAGTGCAGCACAGAGGCTTGTTGTTATTGCTATAGCATGGGCTCAAATTAGGACAGGGCTGTTCTTTAATTTAAAGGTCTGACACTGTCCACGTTCAGACTGTGCAGGAATGATTCAAGGCCAGAGGTCTGTCCAGTTTCAGTGCACTGAGATGAGGTGGGATGCAGGGGGAATGAGCAGAGGCAGTGAGGCTCAGTGTGTGTGGGATCTTTTTTTTTTTTATTATTATTTATTTTATCCCTTTTTTTTTTTTTTTTTTTTCTTCTGAGCCCAGTGTGTTTTAGGGGCTTCAGCCTGTTCCGCTCTGGGTATAGGTGTCTCCTAAGGCGGGAGGGGAGGGATGAGCGAGTAAGGCACTTTTATGGGGAGGGGGCCTGATGAAGCCCAGCACCCCGGGGACCCGCTCAGTCACCGCCGCAGCCCGGGAGAGCAGGGCACCGCAGCCGTCCGGCTGCGCTTAGTCACTTATGGCGCTAGGGTGACTCACGCGATGGCAGGGCTGTGTAGTGATCCCGGCTATTGCCGATTCCAAAATGGCCGCCGCGTCTAGGGCTGAGGGAGGACGCCTGGCTCTCCGCTCACGATTTGAGCCTGGGAGGGTGAGTAGGGGCTCTGGGAGGGGTAGGGGCACCCAGCGCTTACCTCCTCCTGAAAGGGCAGCACGAAACGCCGCCTCCGGGCGCTGTAATCTGGCGCGGTGCGGCCGTGGAGCTCAGCAGTCGGGCGCAGATTCCAAATTGAGGCCGCGGCTTCAGGCGGGGGGAGGGCCGCAACCTGCAGGGTTGGATTTCTCCTTCCCCCGGCTCCGCAGCACACTCAGCCTCGCTCCAGAGGGTGTAGGTGAGGCGGCTTGGCAGCAGTAGGTGTTTTGTCTGTGCCTCTGGGGCAGCAGGGAGGTATCTTTATATTAAAAGTGTCAGGAGCTCTCCTAATGTGCGTCCAGCTCCTTGCTCGGCTAGGCCACGCCCCCCCGATATGTTACTTTTTATCTGTCTTTACCATTAGCTGCTTTTGTACGCTTTAATACGCAAATGACCCCTACTTCTATGCCTCTTTATCTATGACCTGTCCAACCTGAATGGCGCCGTCAGGTAGATGGATTGTTATTTTCCTGCTTGTAGAGAGATTTTATATATCCGCATTTGTGCTATATACCCTTTGACTTTGTGTGTCATCGTATGATGATGGACGGTTTCATATCGCTTGTAAGTCTATTATAAATTTAGATTTTGCAAAAACACAATAAAAATTACTCAATAAAAAAAAAAAAAAATACAATCAATGTGACATACACTTCCGGGTCAGATGAACCTCCAGATTAATTAATTGATTATTCAAGAGGTGTATTTACACATACTCTGTTTTTAAGATATATGTATAATAACTCAATAGGATTAATAGAATGAATAAGACTGCCTTTTTATATATTTATTCAATGAAATGTGTTTTACAAGACGGTTCTGTGTATTTAATCTGAGGTTCACACAGGTGAACCAGTTTGACAATCAAAGCAGTGGTATATAACACAACTGATACTTGCTCCTGAGGAAGCTGGAGGTTTACTAATCCGGGGAAACGCGTTGAGCTATATCTATATATCAGCTGGAACCCATCCTATTGCCTGTGACCTACGCACTTTGCCCGAATACAGCGCACCCCATGAAAAACTGAATCTGAGACTGAAAAGCCGTGGAATACCCAACACGATCCCTAATTAATCAGATGTCAGAGTGAGTAATGGGAGTCTTGAGCTCTTGAAATCATAGAGCATTTGCGAAACATTTTGGTCCATCAGCAGTTTTTCATCATTCCTTTGGATTACAAATCTTCACCGGAGGACAATGAAGGATGCTAATATGAACCTTATCCAGTACCCAGCTGATATATGATTTTTAAACAGCTAAATTCTCAATTTATACCACAACAGAGCGCTATGCTACAGATGTGATCCAGCATCTCTTCTGTTTTTAAAAGTTATTTTTATTATCATTATATTCATTTATTCATTACTTATTTCAGGTTATTAATATAATTTACTAATGTGAACCGCCTTGTGTAATATCATTCAACCAGCGCTGGCACACTTTCATTTTTTCTTACAATAACGATTAAGGGGATTGACTACCCCAGTGCCAGCTGCGGCCAGCTAGGGGACAGGACCATTGTAACAACATCAAATGTTTAACAATTGATGGTGGCAAACATTAAACGCTGCCAGCGAAAGGTAAAACCACGACCATCACAACAAAAACCTAGGTACTTATGTATTATCTGGGCTCCCATGTTAAATGCACCCCATTTTTTATACCCCTACTATCCAACTACGCATGGAGTTGATTTTATATAGTGTGGCGAGCGCAGCGAGCCACCGTGCCCGAAGTGTGGCGAGCCCCGCGAGGGGACGCGGTCTCATAAGAAAAACGGGAGCCCAGATATTACATAAGTACCAAAACCTAAACCTTGATGGGCTGTCCATTCCTACTACAGGGGGAGGGTTAAGGTTAGATGGGTAGTCAGGTGTTTAGGGTTGGGCTGCGGATAGAAACATAGAATTTGATGGCAGATCAGAACCACTTGGCCCATCTAGTCTGCCCCTTTTTTTAAACATGTTACCTCAAACCATATTTGATCCTTATTTTTATGTAAGGATATCAATATGATTATTCCAAGCATGTTTAAATTGTACTACTTCATTTGCGTCTACCACCTCTGTTGGGAGGCTATTCCACTTATCTACTACTCTTTCTGTGAAAAAATTCTTCCTCACATTTCCCCTGAAACTTCCTCCCTCTAGTTTCAGTGCATGTCCTCGTGTTCTGTTGCTCCTCTTCCTGTGAAGAATGTCTCCCACCTGTACCTTGTTAAAGCCCTTGATATATTTGAAAGTTTCTATCATGTCCCCCCTTTCCCTTCTCTGCTCTAAAGTATACATATTAAGATCTTTTAGTCTTTCCTGGTACGTTTTGTGATGTAGGCCATGCACCATTTTAGTTGCTCTTCTTTGTACAGTCTCTAATATATTTATATCCTTCTGGAGATATGGCCTTCAGAACTGAACACAATACTCTAGGTGAGGTCGTACCAATGACCTATACAGTGGCATTATTACTTCTTTCTTTCTACTGCTGATACCTCTCCCTATGCAACCAAGCATCTGACTTGCCTTCTTCATTGGTTTGTTACATTGCCTACCTGCTTTTAAGTCCCCTGAAATAGTGACACCTAGATCCCTCTCTTCCTCAGTAGTTTCCATTATAGTGCCATTTATACTATATTGAGTCTTTGGATTTCTGAGACCCAAGTGCATGATTTTGCATTTTTTGGCATTAAACTGTAGTTGCCATTCTCTTGACCATTTCTCCAATCTGCCTAGATCCTCAATCATTTGTTTTACCCCTCCTGGTGTGTCTACCCTGTTGCATACCTTTGTGTCATCTGCAAAAAGGCACATTTTACCCTCAATTCCATTTGCAATATCACCAATAAAGATATTAAAAAGCACCGGTCCAAGTACAGATCCCTGGGGTACTCCACTTGTAACCTTTCCCTCCTTTGACTGTACTCCGTTTTCTACAACTCTCTGTTTTCTGTCCTGCAACCACGCTCTTATCCATTCAACTATCTTACAATCCAATCCCAAGCTTTCAAGTTTATTTAACAGTCTGCGATGTGGGACAGTGTCAAAAGCTTTACTAAAGTCTAGATAAGCTACATCTACAGCCCCACCTTGATCTATTACTTTAGTCGCCCAGTCAAAAAAGTAAATAAGACTTTTGGTAAGGTTTAGGCTCGGGAAGGGGCAAGGCCTCTCTTGCACCTTCTCTCTCTTCAAGGCAAAGAAGATTTGCAGATTGGCTGCTGCTTTATCACCAGGGAGACAATTGGCAGTGGGAGAGAGAAGTGATGTCCCGGCCATCTAGCAACAGCGGGAGTCAGGGGAGATTAGTCACAGTCATCACTTGTCACAGTAACCCTCGTTCTAGGGTCTTTTCATCACCCATCTTATGGCTAACATCTTAGCCATAAGATGTTAACGTGCAGCTTTCCAAACTAAAGGAAACTGTACATGTGGTATCAACATATTTCCCTTGAACAACCACCACTCTATGCAACAAATTCTTCATCTTTAAATACACCATTACCTTCAACAGTAGTATCATGAAGCGGATCCCCAGCAAATTCTTGTAATGGATTTAGAACTAGTTCCCAATTCCAAGTAGGTTTCCTACCACAATCTTCTCGGGCAAGACTTTGGGTGAGTAGTGCAGCAACAAGGAAAGACAGGACCTAGCCCAGCAATTGAATAGTCCATGTGATCCTGATGCATTGGGCATGGCAATATCCCATTGGAAGCCCTGTGATGGAAAGACTTTGCACCCATTCATACCCATTTGTTCTTAATTACGACCATGAACCCGTGTCCGGCAAATTCACAATAAGCCGAATTTGCCTGATTTATGTACGGCAAGCTAAGCAGAATAAGCTTGCCGGACATAAATAAGGCAAATCACCCAAATTCGGCTTATTGTGAATTTGTCGGACGCGGGTTCATGGTCATAATTAAGAATGAATGGGTGCATTTGTTATTGGATGTCACGTGACAAGGATTCGCAGATTGGCGTATATGACATTGGCATATCGTGACACCTGCATTATTTAAATGCTGGGACAAATATATCTAGATCTTGCCCTCTGGAACTCAGACCTGCTTCCAGTCTACTTCATAGTACACTTTACAACTTCTCCAAAACAAGACCCCTGTTACACTTTAATTACCTGTAATTGTTTCCTTATATATATCTTCTTTCTCTTCTTCTTCCACCTCTCCTCTACCTTTTATTTTTTCCTGGATGAGTGCAGTCTGAGTTCTTAAATACGCCACTCAAAGAAAGCAAGTTGCTAATTTATCTTGGAACAGTCAGTTCTTCCAAACCGTCTTTACTTGTGACTTTGGGTGTGGTATATTTCCCCGACAGTCGGGATTCCGACAGTCATTAGTCAGACGTCGGAATCCCGACTGCACAGCGTGGTCAGCGCAATGAAGCCCCTTGCGGGCTCGCTGTGCTCGCCACGCTGCGGGCACGGTGGCAAGCTGTGCTTGCCACCTATTTTATTCTCCCTCTATGGGGGTCGTGGACCCCCACGAGGGAGAAGTCGGGATTCCGACGTCGGAGGAATGACTGTCGGAATCCCGACTGTCGGGGAGCCGTCCGGCACCCATGACTTTGACATATATATATGTCAATCTCAAACTGTCCCAAACGGTCTTTACTTGTGACTTTGACCCACCAGTCCATGGATGGGTTTATGGCTTGGGTCTAGGAGTGGGCAGATGTTCCTCGTGTTCATTATTTTTTTTTTTTTTTTTGTAAATTACCTTTTCATCATGGATTCACTATTTCTATTTTCTTCGATTTTTGTTATTTGTTTTCAATTGCTGTTTAGCGACGATCTCCTTGCAAGTCGTATGTCTACGGTTCCTTTTTATTCTTGGATGTTGAATGTTTATATGCGTTGTACTTATCTCTGACACTCAGTGTTCTATTACCCAGCTGCAGAGGTCACTGTGTTGTTATTTCTTCACCTTTTATTACCTTTTCTTATTTACTATTACAGTATGTATTGTTGGAAAATATTAGAAAATTGTGGATTGTTCCTAATTTATATTGTTTCATTTTTTGTTTTTAGATCTTCTAATGTCTGTAAATTATAAAGTTTTAATAAAATATTTTTTGAAAAAAAAAAAAAAAAAAAGATCCCGGAATTCAGTATCAATGGAAAGAACATATAATATCACAAAACAAGTATACATCATTAGAATTTGCTACACACATAGTATACCAAATAAAAATCAATAACAATACTACAAAGAAAAAGCAGATATAGTCCCTGATTCTCTTTGACTCATGAAGCTCGCAGCTTACCATGTCCCAGAGGGCCTGCCTGCCGAATCACCGCCACCGTATACCATCACAACCATGCGAGGGGTTGTGTCACGAAGACATCCCCTCACATGTGCCCACAGCAGGAAAAGTCATTAGATGGTCACCGACTATCGAATAATTTATTCCGGCCAAAGACGGCGGTTGACGTCATTTGATACCCCCGGCTCACTTCCTCCCGCCCGCAATCCCATGGGTGCACTATTTTGGATGTGGGGGCACAGATAGCCATAGTAGTGCACCCACATACAAATACAAGATGTCATTTCATGGGACGGCATTAAACATATAATATGAAAGGGAGGAGGAGCATTTACAGCGCCATTCCCTGCGTTGGGAGTGGCAGAGCCTTTTCCGCTCAGCAAGAAGACTTGTTTTCTAATTGCTCCGAAATGGTTTCAATTGGGCCTCACCCTGTACTGGTCAGGGGTGCATGTCGCACGTTCCAGTTGCACTATTGAAAAAGTGCATTTCTAAGTGACGAAGATCCATTGTGATCCGGACAGCCGCTAGACGTTGTGGAGCCTGGTAACAACAGAAGCAAAGATGGTTCTATTTCCAGTGGCCGGGTAGATGCAGAGATGTAGTGTAGAAGTGTGGCTAATGGAGAAAGGGAGTGCGTCACCCCCATGGATCCATAACGGGACACAACCCCTTGTGCAATTCCAAGTCCTGCATTCAGCGGGAGAAGAAGTCGGTCTACAGTTCTCATACAAGTCCACGTGACAGGTGGTTTATTCCCCTGGATCGGTGTGAACCTTCTTATGTCGCCAAAGATTTGAGCTGTCGGAAAAGCAGCGGCCGCACTGGGAACACACAAACGGCCTCTCCCCAGTGTGGGTGCGTCGGTGGGTCACAAGGCTGGATCTCTGCGTAAAACACTTGCCACACTCTATGCAACCAAACGGCTTCTCGCCAGAGTGAATCCGCTGATGTCTAGCAAGAGTACAACTTCTGGGGAAGCATCGACCACACTCCTGACATATATATGGCCGCTCCCCGGTGTGAGTCCTCTTATGGTACAGAAGAGATGACCTCTGATGAAAGGATTTCCCACAGTAAGAGCAGTGATACAGTCTGTCCTCAGCGTGACATCGCTGGTGGGCAGTAAGAGCCAGTTTGGAGCTTACACACACTCCGCAGATGGAGCATATATACCGATTACTGGCGCAATGCGTGTGCTGATGGGTGACGAGGGCTGAATGATTAGGGAAACATTGCTGACACTCCGAGCACTGATGCGTCATCTCAGGATAGTGTGAGGAGGCGTGCGGACCTGTTGGGGACAAAAGTACTGAGATATAAACCCTCTGTACATCAGTAAATGGGTCGCGTCATCATGTGTGACACTATACTGTATATACTTATACATATGTACACCTCAGTCGTCATGTTTATAAATGTGTATGCGGGAAGGTCGTTTACATTAACCTCATCATTCCCACATAATATTAGTGAGATCAGGGGTGGCACGTCATTCTGGATTTTTTTTTTTTTACATTCTCATTATATTTCTGTTTAATCTTCCTTCTGTTGGACACATCCATGGCGTTTGACTACAACCCCTTGGACTTTAAACTTCCTAAAAAAGATTGGAAACAGGAACATCGTGCTGCCTGGAGAGGTCTTACAGCCTTTAGTTGTACCATGGTGGTCTAGAACTTTCTCTTAAATCTACTCACATAGACTAGACCTTGCAAAGAAGAGTTATGTTCAGGGTGGTGCACACAATGATACCAAACAGCAGAACTACTTTCTCAATTTATATTGGCTGACTGAGTAATTAGGAGATTGAAAACATGTATGATGCGGATTCAAAATATCATACAGTTTGAAAAATGACTAAAATCCAACTGTTTATCTTTAAGGGTTACTAACAAATCTGTCTAGGTCATTTCAGGATATCTTGGATAATAAACAATGCATTATATGTTTTCACTGTTTCTTTGCTTTATTCTATGAGTATACAGTATAAAATAAGAAAATAGCTTTACATCTTAAAATTGTCAGGAGGAATGAGGCATGGTGTCAATGGTCTGTAAGGATGCCAACAAATGTGTCCACAACTATATATAAAGAAGAGGGAGTCAGTAGGATGAGTGACAGTCACTGAACAACACTTCTATGAAAGATTTGGTGATACAATTACAGGCCGGTATCAAACCTTCCTCTTCTAGGGAAGTCTATTGAGAATGTGGTTGCAAATGAACTGGAAACCAGTCTGACAGCCCATGAAATTTATGAACCATTCCATTCAGGATAAGACACAGTACTGAAAACAGGCCTGGTGTGGGCAAGAGACAGAGGTGACTGCTCAATCTTAATCCTTCCGGATCTCTCTGCAGCATTTCATATCGTGGACCATCCGCTTCTGATTGAGCACCTGAAACATTTTTGTGGACTGGATGCCACAGTCCTAAGCTGGTTTAAATAATTTCTCATCATCAGGTTACAGAGATTTTGGTACTTGTGTAGTTTCACGGCGCCACCGCGCGCACAGTGAAACTTTGAAACTTGGCAGTATGCCAGACTCTGTGTTTACTGTGCGCGTGCCGCTCTAGCTGTTCTCAGTGCAGTGCGTGCCTGCTTTACATATGTAATCTACGTTATCAGCGTAGCGCTGGGCAGCAGCAGCGCTCGCTGCCCAGCGCTGACAGGTCATTGTGGTACTTGTAGTTCCACAGTGAAATAGACAGTCCTGCACACCGCTGACAATGGGGGCATGTAAACTGGACACCCCGGCACACCGCTAACGTACCGGGCTTCTAAACTAGACACCCCGGCACACGCTAAAATTTAGACGCTAAAGCGTCTAAATCCAGACTCCCTGGAAACCGCTAAGAAGGGGGCATCTAAATTTAGACGCTAAAGCGTCTGAATTTAGTTGGGTCTAGGGGTGCACTGTGCAAAACACTCTTAAACCGGTTCACAATGACACTAGTCGACGTAACAGCTGTCGACCTTGTTAATTCCACTATCCACGCCACCCAGAAGCATGGCGAGCCCCGTGAGGGAACGCGGTACACGTCCGACCGACCTTTTCATACCCCCACTATCCACGTCGGCGTGGAGTTGATCTAATAAAGTGTGGCGAGCCACCGAGCCCGAAGCGTGGGGAGGGGACGCGTATACCTGTGAAGTAATCCACGTGCGCTCGCCACGCTTCGGGCTCGGTGGCTCGCCACACTGTCCAAGTTACATGCCCCCGTTGTCAGCGGTGTGCAGGACTGTCTATTTCCCTGTGGAACTACAAGTACCACAGTGACCTGTCAGCGCGCGTTGCTGCTGCCCAGCGCTACGCTGATAACGTAGATTACATATGTAAAGCAGCCACGCGCTGCGCTGAGAACAGCTAGAGCGGCACACGCACAGTTAAACACAGAGTCTGGCAAGCTGCCAAGTTTCAAACACAGACTGTGCGCGCTGTGGCGCCGTGAAACTACACAAGTACCGAGATTTTTATCTGGCGTATACTCCCCTTCTCCAGTGCCACAAGGCTCTGTACTGTCCCCATATTTTTGCAGTGTACATGATACCACTGGGTGAAATAATCAATCGGCATAGGACTACCACTGCTATCCAGATTATGCACAACTGTATCTGTCCTTAACCCCGGGTACTGAGAACCCATTAACAACCCTTAATGTCTGTCTAGCTGAGCTCCAGGAGAGGATGAGTGCCAGGTGGTTGCGACTGAATCTTGATAAAACAGAGGTCCATATGATAGGACCTCAACATCAAAGGTCAAGACTTTAAGAATAACAAAACACCGATCATGTATTCTACCGTACTCAATACAAAATTATCTAAAGGTGCGTACACACAGGGGCGATTTTGTGCAAAATCGCGGGAAATATGGTCGCTGTGCGACCATATTGCCCGCAATGGGAGTGTGCACCGGCGATATATCGCCGGGTGCGCGCTCCCGTTTTTGCCCCTGGGGTGATCGCTGGTCGCAGGAACATGCTCCTGCGACCAGCTGATTACCACTGCCGGGCTCCCCCGGCAGTTTCTTTTTCATCAGCGACCATCTCTGGTCGCTGATGTAAAGTAGAAACTGAGCAATATATCTCCCCCGTGTGTACACAGCATTACTTACACACAAAGCCATAAACCAAACTACACCAACATACATATCTTCTCTTATCTTCCAACACGACCTCTACGCTCCTCCCAAGATCTGCGTCTCTCATCCACATTCATTACTCGCTCCCATTCCCGACTGCAGGACTTTCTTCGGGCTGCACCCACTCTGTGGAATGCCCTCCCAAGCACAATAAGACTCTCCTCCAGTCTCCAAACCTATAAGTGTTCCCTAAAAACTCATCTCTTCAGGCAAGCTTATCAAATTCCAGAACCAGTCATAGAACTTTGCATTCTGGTGGAATTGATGCAATAAAGAATACAGTATCTATCCTTATGTATCAATGCCTATTTCCCTATAGATTGTAAGCTTGCGAGCAGGGCCCTCCTACCTTTTGACTGTCTGTAAATAGCCTGTTTGTTGTATCACCGTCCCCTTTGTAAAGCGCAACGGAATATGCTGCGCTATATAAGAAACTGCTAATGAATAAATAAATAAATGTGCGGAATCTTGATGCTATCTTGGATAGTGGCATCTGACACTTAAACATCAGATCTCAGCCACAATCAAATCCTTATTGTTGAATCTTAGGGACAGCCAGAATTAAGCACTTAATTCCCAAGTCATACACGCATTTTTATTTCCCTGCAAAAGAATTGCACAGGTCCAAAACGTGGCACCAACACCATTCCAACCACATAACCCCCTTTCTCCTACCTGGGCTACCAGTAAGATGGCGAATCGTCTCCAAGATTGGCTGACTGACTTTCACAGCCCCACATGACCAGTGCCCAAGGCATATGAAGCAGCTTCTGATCCCTCACTGCCCACCAATTACTGCGATCTGTAGAGGACTCTTAGCAGTACCAAGAATTGCCCGTAATTACAGTCTACTCAGCATTCTCTTCAATTTTCCTTTAGAACAGGGGTGGAGAACCTTTTTACTGGCAAGGACCATTTTTAATGTTAAAAAAATCCTTCAGGGGCCATAAATAAAAGATCCACTTACAAATTCCGTCGGGTCACCCGTCCCATGCTGCTACCGCTGAATGACTCTCTGACTGCCAGCACTGCCGTTGCCGCCGCAAATTAAGAGGGCTCTCGCTAGAGGTTGGGAGTTCTCGCGAAAGTCCTCTTCCTTGACTATCGGAGAAGCCGTCGGGCAGGCCAGTAAGTCTGGCTGCAGGGGCCGTTTATGGCCCCCGGGCCAGAGGTTCCCCACCCCTGCTTTAGAATCTCCATGCTCTCTGTATTGTAGGAAAATCTTTTTGTGCGTCATTGTTTCTGTACTGTATTATCCTCATTTTGCTAAGTGCCTAGAGTCCTACTAGAGAAAACGCTTTATATAAATAAAAGTATCATTATTTTTTCGGAGTGTGTTACTCCTAAATTATCTGTAGAAGGTGGCAAAAATATTTGGACCATTAATAGTGAGTGGGAGATATAATGGAGGTGTATAATCATTGCTGGAAACAGACCCAGTGGCGGTTATATGATTCCCTCTGTATTAGTCCTACAGATGTACATCTATCTTCTTTGCACATAACGCGTGAGCTTGGTGTGACTTGTTCGTGCCGCACGTCATTGCGTGCAAATTTTTTTTATTACAATGTGTCTTATTCCTAAAGTGGTGCAAATAGGACACACAAGCAGCTTCTGCTGATTAAAATTATATTTGGCATGCCTATATTCCATGTGACTGCCACTATATATGCGTATGTAATTCTATGTTACAGTGTTTGCCTGGAAAACAGCCACTGACACTAACCCAGCATTTTGTATGCACATACACCAGCAGCCACACACAGAATATAGGCATGCTGTATATCATTTTAATCAGCAGAAGGGGCTTGTGTGCCCTTGTTACAAATACAATGCATTCTAATGGAAAAAGTCACACACAAAGATACTCTGCACTACAGAGTCCCGCCATGGCGCACTGAGAAGGGCTGTTTAATGCGGAAGGAGAGTAGATGTACGTGGACACATCTGTTCATCACGAGGCTTGAGTGCTAACTTGACAAAGAGGTTACAAACAGTGGTTAGAGACTGAGTGTAGAAACTTTATGTATCCTCATTTGCACAAATGGGGGGGACAACAGAAATATTGTCAGGTGGTAGCAGGAAGGGGCAGAAATTAGTGTTAAATGGGTCAGCATTAAATGAATAATAGGAAAGCGGGGAGAAGGATTATTTACGTGTGGACATGAAATTTTCAACTCCTTTCACCTTCCAGTTTGTCTTTTCTAAGGGGCGATGAACCAAATAATTCATTGAATTTAAACATACTCAAGTAACAGAGACAGACCTGATGTCCCGACACAGATACCCAACATAACGCAGACCAAGAAGTAATACATGTGATGGTATCACTGTATCCACTATGCACATTATTAGATGGATCCATAACTGGGCACAGCGCCCTCTACAGGACGGAGGACCAAACACATGTAGCCCTGCTCCTTATAATGCATTGGGTGGGGAAAGATGTCCTTTTTTATGCAGGTTTAAACCAGTCCTGTTATGTATGTGTCCGGCAGTATATTCACCTAGACCTGTGTGTAACTCTCTGATGTCGACCAAGATGTGAGCTGGAAGAATACGCAAAGGGCCTCTCCCCGGTGTGAGTCCGTTGATGCCTAACAAGGTCAGATTTCTGCACAAAGCACTTTCCGCAAATCGTGCAGCAAAACGGCCGCTCCCCGGTGTGAGTGCGCCGATGCATGCCAAGGGTGCTTTTCCGGACAAAACATTTTCCACATTCTGTGCACTGAAACGGCTTCTCGCCAGAGTGAATCTGCTGGTGCTTAGTGAGGGAAGACCTCCAGGAAAAGCATTCTCCGCACTCCTGGCATGAAAATGGCCGCTCCCCGGTGTGAGTCCTCTTATGTGTCAGGAGACGGGACTTCTGATGAAAGGATTTCCCACATTCAGAACAGGGATACAGTTTGTCCTCGGTGTGACATCGCTGGTGGGCGGTAAGAGCCAGATTGGAGCTGACACATACGCCACAGACGGAGCATATATACAGATTACTGGCGCTATGCGTTTGCTGATGGGTGACAAGGGCTGAATGATTAGGGAAACATTGCTGACACTCCGAGCACTGATGCGTCATCTCAGGATAGTGTGAGGAGGCGTGCGGACCTGTTGGGGACAAAAGTACTGAGATAAACCCTCTTTACATCTGCGGATGGGTCGCGTCATAATGTGCAAGACATTCTGTGCAGTTATAAATATGTACCATGAATATGGTACTGAAAACATCCAATGATATCTGATTATCTATAATTGCTACTTATTAGTTAGTCCTTTTATTCCCACATAACACTTGAGTTTGTCTAGAACAGCGGTTCTCAAACTGTGAGTCCTGACCTTTTCAGCATGGGGTCACGACTCCATGTTGCTGACAGTCAGGGTGATGACTTTTCTAATCTCAGTAAGTGATTCAAGTCAGAAAAATCTGTTGAATTAGACTCACATTATTTTGTGCCTCCACAATGATGCCATGTATGTGCTGTCTGCTGACTACACTTGTGATGTGATGGGTTATGGTATATTAGACTCCTCCCATTACTCTGTGTCTCCACAATGCTGCCATGTATGTGCTGTCTGCTGACTACACATGTGATGTGATGGATTATAGTATATTAGACTCCTCCCATCACTCTGTGTCTCCACAATGCTGCCATGTATGTGCTGTCTGCTGACTAGTGGAGGGGGTGCTGTTCCTAGCAGTCAGGTATACAATGGTTTTTAGGACAAAAGAGAAAAAAGGGACTGCTGTATGAGGAACGCACTAAAGAAACAAGAGAAAAAAAATATTTTTTTTTCTTTCATAAAATATAACTTTTATTTCTTAATCATTAATATTCCCGTAATTTATTATGTGGGAAATGGGGTTTACAGCGAAAAATAGAGGTTAAAAAAAACTTTGGACATACAGAACATATATTGTGTTCAAAGAAAGAAATAGTGTTTTAAAATCACGTTTGAGTCAAAGTCGAAAGATGTTAGTTTAATTTCTGTCAGTGATGTTGTGCAACATATAATTCTCTCCCTTTGTGTGTAACTGTTTATAATGGTATGGGCTGCTTCTGTTTGTCTGTTGTGTCTGTAACACTTTGTAGGATTTATATATATATCCAATAAAGATCTCAAGCAATATTTGCAAAATTTGGTATTCTGAATGCAATATATCTAGCAGATCCACCATTGGTTGCCATCTATAGGTGGCTAGAAATTGCACTGACTTAATAAAATAATTCTTGTTGGAGATATCTTTATTAGATTGGTACCATTATTGGTGCCATCTACTGGTATTTTATGGTAGTGCACTGGTTTTCAGTGTAGTGTACACAGTGAGGATTGTTTATGACACATACAGAATTTAGCAGAAGGAGGAGAAAATAATTCCCAGATGTTTATGAGAAGCAGGGTAATCAGTTACACATAGGGTCAGGGATATCTCGTCTGAATGAATCAGTACACTTGCAAGAGATTACTGTTCAGGTGCACTGGTGCGCTCAGGTGGACCTATCTTGTATATTGTATAACAGGCTTTGGGTAATTCCCTGGTTGCCCTTAAGTATACAGATATGAGGCTGGTTGGAAGCCCAACAAGGGTCACTACCTGTCTAACCCCAGGTGTGAGGGTTAGCACCTGGGAGATCTAAATAGCGCACAGTTACACTAACAAACACATTATTTCTAATACAAGTTAATTTACAAACATAACATTTCTCTTGGAAACCGACACATGCGTTTCGCTGAATAGAATCAGCTTTGTCAAGGCCTTGACAAAGCTGATTCTATTCAGCGAAACGCATGCGTCGGTTTCCAAGAGAAATGTTATGTTTGTAAATTAACTTGTATTAGAAATAATGTGTTTGTTAGTGTAACTGTGCGCTATTTAGATCTCCCTCACACCTGGGGTGAGACAGGTAGTGACCAGTGGCGTAACTAACGCTCAGCAGCCCCCGCCATGGCGGGGGGGCGCAGACGCCAAGGGGGCGCGGGGTCACGGGTGACGCCGGAGACAAGATTCCTGAGTGAGGTGCAGCAGCCTTCTCTCCGCCTCTGGCTGTCTGCGTGAGGACGCAATGACAGGGTTAATTGAGCGTCCTCACACAGACAGCCACAGAGCTCCCCCTTCCACCTTGCACGCTCCGTTATCTCTTCTGGGCTCCCTGTAGCCAGCAGCGCTGGGGCTTTAGAGGCTGTGTGAGTGCTGACAGGCAGTGCTCGAAGTTTAAGTGACCTCACACACTTTCACCTTTCCCGGCTATGAACGGGAAGTGAACTGCAGGACGGCTTATGTGTGGCTATGTGTGCTCAGAGCATGACAGCTGAGCACACAGCCTGCACAACAAGCCAAGCTCGATTGCATGTGTTGCACTTGCCCTGTATATTTAATGACATGGCCACCAGGGTAGGAGGGGGATGCGCTCTGGTGCACTTAGGAAGAGCAAGATGCAGACACCTTCTTCCAGGCACCAGAAAAAGATCTCTGCTGTGACCCGGATCATCTCTGCACTATTGCCTGATCGCAAGCACCTTCACAAATCTGCTTCGATGTGCAGCAGCACTAAGATGTAAGTCCCAGTGTGTTTTAATTTTTCTTAACTATAATTAAATTATAATTTTATTTACTATTTATTTTTTACCATAACCCACCCTCTTGACTCCTGCACCCACACTAATTAAGTGTTCAAAATTGTGCTATGGGGCCCATACAGTTTATAGTAATGCCTCTGGTGACACAGCCACACAGCTGCTAAGGGTCGTTTCATATAGGACTGGTCCCTCACAGATTTTGTGTTGTGCCCCCTTTGCCCATTAATTTTAAAAGTGGTTGTATAAATGGGTGCCTCACCCTTAATAGAAGGCTCTCATAATAATTTATTTTTAAATAATTAAGTGGCACTCCAACTGTAATGCTCTGCCACAGTCCTCTGTGAAGGAGCAGAACCTTTGTTCTGTCCACATCTGCGTAAGAGTATTAGAGGGAAGGAGAGGTGCAGGGTTAATAGAGGGAAGGGGTGTATTAGAGGTACAAGGGTGATAGAGGGAAGGAGGTATGGAGAGGTGCCCGATTAATACAATTTTTTTTTTGGGGGGGGGGGGGGGGCGCCAGAATTATTTTTGGCAGGGGGGAGCAAAATTTCTAGTTACGCCACTGGTAGTGACCCTTGTTGGGCTTCCAACCAGCCTCATATCTGTATACTTAAGGGCAACCAGGGAATTACCCAAAGCCTGTTATACAAGATAGGTCCACCTGAGCGCACCAGTGCACCTGAACAGTAATCTCTTGCAAGTGTACTGATTCATTCAGACGAGATATCCCTGACCCTATGTGTAACTGATTACCCTGCTTCTCAAACATCTGGGAATTATTTTCTCCTCCTTCTGATAAATTCTCTATGTGTCATAAACAAGCCTCACTGTGTACACTACACTGAAAACCAGTGCACTACCATAAAACCAAAGGACCATTCATAAATAAATGGTAGCAATCAAATAAAGATATCTCGGTACTTGTTTCCTAGCACGGCCACAACGATCATAATCGGGGGTAAAATCGGGGCCATCGCAGGCATTGCAGGCACTAAAAAATCGGGTGCGATGGGCCAGACGCGATGCCCGCAATTTCCCCATAGAGAACAATGTTAAATGCCTCAATTTACCCGCGATGACCACGATTTCCCATAGGAAACAATGTGAAATGGATCAATTTACCCAAATTATCATAGGGAACAATGGTAAATGGCCCAAAAACACCCCTGAACATTAAAATGTCCCCCCAAAAGTACTATACGCCACCCCGCGATCAACGTGAACCCGAAGCGTGGCGAGCGCAGCGAGCCCGCGGTACGCGTCCTCCGACCTTTTCATACCCCCACTATCCACGTCGGCGTGGAGTTGAGAATAGAATAGTGTGGCGAGCGCAGCGAGCCCCATGGCGACGCGGACACCTGTGAAGCCCGCGAAGGGACGCTTTTACCTGTGAAGGTATCCGCGTCCCCTCGCCACGCTTCGGGCTCGGTGGCTCGCTGCGCTCGCCACACTATTCTATTCTCAACTCCACGCCGACGTGGATAGTGGGGGTATGAAAAGGTCGGAGGACGCGTACCGCTGCGCTCGCCATGCTTCGGGTTCACGTTGATCGCGGGGTGGCGTAAACTACTTTTGGGGGGACATTTCACTGGTCGGGGTTTTTTTGGGGTTTCTGGCCCATTTACCATTCTTCCCTATGATGATTTGGGTAAATTGACCCATTTAACATTGTTTCCTATGGGAAATCGCGGTCATCGCGGGTAAATTGAGGCATTTAACATTGTTCCCTATGGGGAAATCGCGGGTGGACCATTTAAGCATTTTTGGCCGCATACGACCCGACCGACGCGATTTTCACTGTTTTCAATGCATTTCAATGGAAAAATCGGGGGCATCGCGTCGGTCGCGTCGCAGGCCACTAAAAATTACCCCCGATGGCCGCGATTGTGGCCGTGCTAGGAAACAAGTACCGATATCTCCAACAAGAATTATTTTATAAAGTCAGTGCAATTTCTAGCCACCTATAGATGGCAACCAATGGTGGATCTGCTAGATATATTGCATTCAGAATACCAAATATTGCTTGAGATCTTTATTGGATATATATATAAATCCTACAAAGTGTTACAGACACAACAGACAAACAGAAGCAGCCCATACCATTATAAACAGTTACACACAAAGGGAGAGAATTATATGTTGCACAACATCACTGACAGAAATTAAACTAACATCTTTCGACTTGGACTCAAACGTGATTTTAAAACACTATTTCTTTCTTTGAACACAATATATGTTCTGTATGTCCAAAGTTTTTTTTAACCTCTATTTTTCGCTGTAAACCCCATTTCCCACATAATAAATTACGGGAATATTAATGATTAAGAAATAAAAGTTATATTTTATGAAAGAAAAAAAATATATATTTTTTTATCTTGTTTCTTTAGTGCGTTCCTAATACAGCAGTCCCTTTTTTCTCTTTTGTCCTAAAAACCAAGGGGTCCCAGAGTAAAAAAGTTTGAGGACCCCTGATCTAAAACGTTGATGAATCTGTCTCTTTCCTCATTAGCAATAAGGGGAAAACGCCAAGCAGCGTATGATGGGCCAGAGATCACAAAGTATAGAATAATTCTTGGACCAAACAGATGTTAGATGGATGTCAAGATTTGTTTGTCTTTTTATATGGCACCCCAACCTGTCAAGGGAATATTTATGGAAGTATCCCCAGCTCTCCCTGTAACTAGTGGCCAACTGGGGTCAGATCATCCTGCCCCACCTAACGGACCAGCAGTCCTGGCACTGGCAGATATAACAGCGGGTGGGCTGGTAATCATCGGCCACCCTCCTCAATCTGACATTGACACGTCTGCATTCACAGGGGTATGCCCAGCATTTCTATGGACACGCTCATTGTTTTTTTGGGGGGCACGGCCATGAAATGCTGGGTGGTCCCCCTGCCTCCCCTCATGGATCAAACCCCAAATATTGGATGGGGGAGCGAATTCACCCCGCAGCGAGTGTGTCTGAATCACCCCCAAGGGCCATTGTTTGAGACCGAGACAAGTGTTTTGCATTGGACATATGTCTACATTAGAATCCTTGCTTCTTAATCCTGGGACAATATTATTCACCTTGTGTCTTAAATCTATCATCTATGTTATACATTGTATTTATATGTTTTTTTCAACACTCAAAATAGTTTTTAATTACCACAACATGAACTTTAGAACTATGGGTAAATGTTGCGACTAAAGATTAATGCAAGATTGATGGGTTTTACATGAATTTCAGACCCAATAGAAATTATAGTGTTAAATGTAATGAAATATGACTTACTGAGGAGAGATTTAGGAGTCACTATCATTGGGACATAGGCTAGCAGAAATGTAGTCATACAATGGGGAAGGAAGCTGGATGCTGGGGTGCACAGAAAGAGGAATAAGTAGCAGAAAGTCAGACGCCAATACCTCTCTATAGGTCACTGGTGAGTACTGTACAGGTCTGGGAGCAATATCACTAAAGGGGCATAGATAGAAGCAGAGGCAGATTTGCCGCTAGGCAGACAACTAGAGCCTGGCGTGTTCCAGGGGCCCTCTCCTCTCTTGTACTATGTGCAGATGACACACAGTGAGGAGACAGCGATATGCGCCATGTAGAATATGTGAATATGGGGCGGGGGATGCAGGAGCCCGATGAACTGATCATTGGAGGCGTTGAGGGAGCTACCCTGATCGCAGGTGAGATGGAGCGGGAGCCAGCTTAACCCAGCCGGGGAAGGGGTTTTAGCGGAAGCTCACCTAACCGGATTGTGGGGGGTGGTGGTGTGTGTGTGTGGGGGGGGGGGGGCGCTACCTGCCATAATGTAATCCCTGTGGGCAATAAAACATGCATGCAATCTCCACAGCAGCGAGCATGTAATCGCCCATCCTGGGCAATGAGTATGTAATCCCCCCCGGGCAATGAGCATGTAACTAGCCGTGGGAAATGAGGATGTAATCCCCCCTGGGAAACAAGCATGTAATCCCCCCCCCCCCCCCCGGGTAAAAAGCATGTCATCCCACCCCTGGGCAACAGCATGTAGTCCCCCCTCCTGGGCAACAAGCATGTACTCTCCCACCCTGGGCAATGAGCATGTACTCTCCCACCCTGGGTAACGAGCATGTAATCCGACCCTGGGCAACGAGCATGTAATCCCACCCTGGGCAACGAGCATGTAATCCCACCCTGGGCAACAAGCATGTAATCCCACCCTGGGCAACAAGCATGTAATCCCACCCTGGGCAACAAGCATGTAATCCCACCCTGGGCAACAAGCATGTAATCCCACCCTGGGCAACAAGCATGTAATCCCACCCTGGGCAACAAGCATGTAACCCCCATGGCAAGGAGCATGAAAACCCTGGCAATAAGCATGTAGGTAAGCAGCAGGAAGGGGGAGGGTCCTGATCCCAGACTCACTTATCGCCCCCCCCCCTGTAAGTGCCCTCGACCATGGTCCCGCCGATCAGCTACCGCTGTCTAACTAGTGTAACTCTAGCGGCCACCGGCTATCTCTACGCATCTAACTAAGCCGGGCCGAATAAGGGTGGTCGACTATTCCATGATCAATCCAAACCCTGTTGACACGCTATACCACAACCGTCCTGACCACAGGGCGATAGGAGGGGGGTGCTTGTGAGTCTGTTAAAATCCTCACTGTGGGGGGGGGGGGGGGAGGGGTGTGGAATGGTGAGCCCTTTAATCTTAATACTGATGTCTGCAGTTTATTAACAGGCACCAGCTCATTTTCCGAGAAAATACAGTGTTATGGATTGTTTGAGGAAGGAGGCCCCACGCTGGTGTCTTGCTTAGGGCCCCATGAGGTCTGAATCCGCCTCTGGGCAGAAAGGAGTGGGAGTATGGGCAAAGCTCTCACACAGATCACCAGGTTGGGGAAGCATCCTTCAACATGGCTGGGGGGGCAGCGGGTGCAAAGGCATTTACTAATGCCCTTACCTTCCCTTCTCTGTGTGTGACCACCCCGCTCCTGGGCATATACAGTATAGTGCGCCCTGCATTTAGAATGGGCATCTCATGTGATGGGCAGACAGCTACCAGCAGAAGCTCGCAGTCAGTCAGTACTGCCGTCATGAACCAGTCTTTAGTCGTAGAAGATCGTGGACTCTCCAGTGGCCTCTGTTGAGCTTTATAATGAGTCTGTGAGGGAAGTGACAATAGGGACGTCTTCGGCATGCGGTGTTGCTTGTATACAGATATGCGGTGCTGCTTGTACACAGGTATGTGCCCTGACATCTCACAAGTACTTTAGTCAGAGATTATGACCTTGTGCTTGGCCCAGAGCTGCCCAACACGGCTCAATTACTTCTCCTGCTCAGCTCACAGATGAACTGCAGAGATCGGGACCAAACTCCCTTCCAACCAATCATCTTCTTCCTAATGGTGTAACCTCACGTTCCTGGTTCCCCCGGTGACATCCGTCCTGTTGTATGACTGGTACATACATGTCTCCTGTAGCCCCTGACGTGCTTCAGTCCTTTCCAGATGGGCAGAAGTGATCTGTAATCTGATGAGGACTTCCGATTTGCAGAATGTTGCCCCTGGACTTCCCGACATTTATCACCCATCTCACAGATGACAGTTACAGTTTCTCTGTATTCTGAGTTAGAAAAAGACACCAGTCTCTGCAAAGATGGCTGCAGCCAACAATTCTCAAAGATAGGGCACAGACAGAATGTCCCTGAAATATGAATAGATAGAAGGGTTCCAAAAATTTGTGCACACACAAAGCTGCTGGAATAGTGAAATGCAAAAAGAACATCCCTGGAACCCTGAAGATGAAATAAGCACAATATGAATCCTCCCAAACGCTCTTCCCTCCTCATCTCCTGTCACTGGTGGGAAATGTTACTTCTGGCATCACTGGGAGATGGAGTCATACATCTCACCTCTACCTCCACTGGATGGAACAATATTGTCTCTTCTCTCTCGGTTTAAATTTATTAGTTCTAAAATATGTTTTCTTAGGTTTCCTTTAGAATTCTGTCCAGTTTTGCATCAAAATCAGAAACGATCTTTGGAATGTGATGCAGACGTCTGGATGTAACGATGTATTCCCAGGCCTGGGTCCATTGGGAGAGGGTGGCTTTTCCTGAGACCTCAATGACAGAATCTTCTGAGGAGCCAGTGGTGGAGACCACCGCCTTAATACCACAAGGCTAGGAGGTCTCCGCTGGGAATTATAGTCACTCAACGTAATAACTGGGTGGCTTAGGCAGAGACATAACAACCTGGCTCCACAAATAGAGGCGATATACTGTATGAAGAGTACAGATGCAGTACTCTACTTACATATCCAGGGGCAGGAATATATTGATGACCAACCAATAATGAGATTTTTTTTCTACCTGTTAAATCTTTTTCTTTGTGATCCATAGGAGACACTGGGCTGATGCTGGGGTGTATTGTTGGACTAGTAGCCTAGCACCACACGGGTTAAACCTTTGGCCTCCAGCAGACTCCTCCTCCCCATATGCCTTGCCTCCACCCTAGGCAGCCAGTTGTTTTTAGCAAGCCCAAGGCAGAAGCAAGGAAGGAAGAGCAAACACACAGCAGGCTCTGGCACACCAGTGACCCACACATACTTGTCCACACAACAGATGGACAACATAACAGAGAAACAGTAAACAGGTAAGTGAATCCGGCGCGGCAGGGAGGGTTTCTTGTGTCTCCTATGGATCTTGAAGGAAAGAGATTTAACATGTAAGACAAATCTCATTTTATTTTTCGCTCCATAAGAGACACAGGGCTGATAATGGGATGTCTTAAAGCAACACCCTAAGGGTGGGGACACTCCTGAGCCGCATTGAGAACACTCTGCCCAAAGGCTGAGTATGGGGAAGCAAAAGGTATCAAACGCATAGAAGTGCAAAAAGGTATTAGTGGACGACCACATCACAACCTTGCAAATATTTTCTGCTGTAGCACCACCCCTAACAGCCCATGAGTCCCGGTATGACTGACTGATGACAGAGCGAAGCCATTGAGCAATGGTCTGCTTAGTTGCAGGCCAAACTTGCATGTTAAATTATACAGGACACAGAGAATCAGACTTTCTAAAATCCTTTGTACGTCTCACGCAGATCCAAAGAGTCCTAACCACATCCAGGGAGGACTGTGTAACAGAAGCCCCTGATCAACAAAAAGCCAGGACAACAATCTCTTGGTTCATGTGGAAACTAGACACCACCTTAGGAAGGTGACCCGGTCTGGGCCCGAGAACAGCCTTATCCGGGTGAAAGATCAAAAGAGGGGAGCGGCATAAGAGGGTATATAAATCAGAGACCCTCCTAGCCGAAGCCATGGCCAACAGAAAGTTCATTTTCCATGTAAGCCATGGTAAGTCCACAGAACGCAAATGCTCAAAAGGAGTAGCCTGAAGAGCCTTGACGACCAAGGAAAGGTCCCACAGAGCCACCGGTGGCACAAATAGAGGTTGAAAGTGAAGGACTCTCTGAATAAATGTGCGAACATCGGGCAATAATGCCAGGCATTTGTGAAAGAGGACCGTCAAGGCAGATTTTTGGACTTTTAAAGAGGAAAGTCGTTTGTCCTTTTTGCAAAAGGGGTTAGATGTGGGTAAACAGAAAGTCCATGGATTAAGGCTCCTGGTGGAACACCATGAAAAAGTAAGTCCTCCAAATTCTGTGATACTCTCTGGCAGAAGATGGTTTATGGGCCTGGAGCATGGTATGCATGACTCTCGAGGAGAACCTCCAGGCTATCAAAAGCCACCCCATCAAAGTCAGATGTGGAAGGTCCAGATGTAGTCACGGGCCCTGGCTGAGAAGGTCTGTGCACAGAGGTAGACGATTTGGAGGCCCTACAGAGATAGACAAGAGGTCTGAGTACCAGACTCTTCACGGCCAATCCGGGGACACTAGAATGACAGTTCCCCCCTCCACCTTAAGTTTACAGATTACCTGCAGATGCAACTAAATTGGAGGGAAGACGTACATCTGGGAAAATGGATATGGGACCGGCAAGGCATCCACCACGCCTGCTCCCGGATCCCGAGATCCGTACAGCGGAACCTTGCAGCTTGCGTCTCCTATGTGTTTCTTGTGTCTCCTATGGATCTCAAAGGAAAGAGATTTAACATGTAAGACATAAATCTCATTAAATTTTTCGCTCCATAAGAGACACAGGGCTGATAATGGGATGTCTTAAAGCAGCACCCTAAGGGTGGGGACACTCCTGAGCCGCATTGAGAACACTCTGCCCAAAGGCTGAGTATGGGGAAGCAAAAGGTATCAAACGCATAGAAGTGCAAAAAGGTATTAGTGGACGACCACGTCACAACCTTGCAAATATTTTCTGCTGTAGCACCACCCCTAACAGCCCATGAGTCCCGGTATGACTGACTGATGACAGAGCGAAGCCATTGAGCAATGGTCTGCTTAGTTGCAGGCCAAACTTGCATGTTAAATTATACAGGACACAGAGAAT
Organism: Crinia signifera; assembly: GCF_055691185.1. Taxonomy (NCBI): domain Eukaryota; kingdom Metazoa; phylum Chordata; class Amphibia; order Anura; family Myobatrachidae; genus Crinia; species Crinia signifera. The sequence goes on from NC_139218.1 coordinate 392,353,818, forward strand.
CAGACTTTCTAAAATCCTTTGTACGTCTCATGCAGATCCAAAGAGTCCTAACCACATCCAGGGAGGACTGTGTAACAGAAGCCCCCGATCAACAAAAAGCCAGGACAACAATCTCTTGGTTCATGTGGAAACTAGACACCACCTTAGGAAGGTGACCCGGTCTGGTCCCGAGAACAGCCTTTTCCGGGTGAAAGATCAAAAGAGGGGAGCGGCATGAGAGGGTAGATAAATCAGAGACCCTCCTAGCCGAAGCCATGGTCAACAGAAAGTTCATTTACCATGTAAGCCATGGTAAGTCCACAGAACGCAAATGCTCAAAAGGAGTAGCCTGAAGAGCCTTGACGACCAAGGAAAGGTCCCACAGAGCCACTGGTGGCACAAATAGAGGTTGAAAGTGAAGGACTCTCTGAATAAATGTGCGAACATCGGGCAATAATGCCAGGCATTTGTGAAAGAGGACCGTCAAGGCAGATTTTTGGACTTTTAAAGAGGAAAGTCGTTTACCCACATCTAACCACTTTTGCAAAAAGGACAAACAGAAAGTCCATGGATTAAGGCTCCTGGTGGAACACCAGGAAAGAGTAAGTCCTCCAAATTCTGTGATACTCTCTGGCAGAAGATGGTTTATGGGCCTGGAGCATGGTATGCATGACTCTCGAGGAGAACCTCCAGGCTATCAACAGCCACCCCATCAAAGTCAGATGTGGAAGGTCCAGATGTAGTCACGGGCCCTGGCTGAGAAGGTCTGTGAGGTAGATGGTTTGGAGGCCCTACAGAGATAGACAAGAGGTCTGAGTATTAGACTCTTCACGGCCAATCCGGGGACACTAGAATGACAGTCCCCCCTCCACCTTCAGTTTGCAGATGCAACTAAATTGGAGGGAAGACATACATCAGGGCAAATGGATATGGGACCGGCAAGGCATCCACCACGCCTGCTCCCGGATCCCGAGATCCGTACAGCGGAACCTTGCAGCTGTGGTGAGATGCCATCAGGTGCACTTTTGGCCTGCCCAACACATGCGGATGGAGAGTCAATTTGCCAGCGTGAAATGTCTGGCGGCTTAAGAAGTCCACCACCCAATTCAGTACACCTGGAATGAAGATCAAGGATAAGGCAGGAATCCTCCTCTCCATCCAACAAAAGATGCGGCCCATCTCCAACTGACTGCCAATGCCACCCTGATGGTCGATTTAGGTGACTATTCTCGCATAGTCAGACTGCACTTGCACCGGGGGGGCCATGAAGTAAGTGTTCCGCTAGGCACAGAGACCTGAACACCACCCTCAATTCTAGCACGTTGATGTACAATTGACTTTCCTGTTGGGTCCAAAGACCCTGAAAAATCTGGCTGCAATTGACCGCTTCCCACCCTCGAAGGCTGGCATCCGTGGTGAGGAGAACCCACTCCAAAAATCCAAAAAGGCCTCCCTGTCTTGAGGGTTTGATAGAGAAGCCACCAAGAAAGGCAACGACGAACATCTAGGGCCACAAGAATCATCTGGTACCGCATACGGGCATGAGATCCAGGATCTCCCTCTGCAATGGGCGTGAGTGAAACTTAGCATATTCTGCCAAGTCGAAGGCCGGTGCCATCGCTCTAAGACTCTCATGCATGCATGCACAGACACCCACCTGGGAGAAGCTCCTGGATGCAGGATTGCAAGGTCCTGCACCTGTCGTTCGGCAGGTAGATCCTCTGTCTGACAGACTCCAGCATAGCCCCTAGATAAAGCATGAACTGAGTGGGGACCAGTGAAGATTTTTGGCAATTGATGATCCAGCGGTGGGCCTGCAACAATTGCACCACCGTGGACAAATGATCCTTGAGAACCTCCGCTGACCGTGCCAGCAAGTGATCCACATATGGAAGCATCTGGATGCCCTGTCTCCGAAGTCTGCTCCCCCGACGATAGAGCATGAAATTGAAAAGGAGCATGGGATGGTAAGTTCTCCATCTTGATGTTGGCAGAGTCCTTGAGGGACACCAAATTAGGGATAGGAAGAGTGGATGACCTGACAAGCCTAACAACATGTGCATACACAGGAGGCGCTGCCTACCTATCGTCCAGTGGGAGCGGGTAAAGAAAGGGGAGTTTTCCAGGCCTCTATCAACATCTCCTTCAGTTGATCAGACCAAGGGAAAAGGGTAAGGGCCCTTTTCTTATGCTTGAAATTTGGGCCCTTTAACTTGGGAGGTGTTCAGGATCCTCCATAGTCAAAACTTCTCTAACTGCCCTGACGAGAAACTCCACATCAATACGGGATGGAGAGTCCCTAGGGGTAGAGGAAACTGAGCCAGTCTCCTCTAAATCAGACCCAGAATCTGAGTTTTATACGTGTAACATGTGCAGCCACTGGAGGATGATTCCCATAATTCACACTGATCAGAGGGAATAGGGGAGCATACAACAGCTTGTTGGACACTGCCAAATAAAAATCCTCTCTCACATCCATGTGTTTAGAAAAGGGGAACTCTGCCCTGACCGCTGCTTTGTTACAGATGAGGGGGGCGAACAGGGGTGATCAGGCAGTCTGCAGCACATAAGCCCTCCAGGAAACATGTCCTGACATTTCCCTGCTATTGCACTTTTAGATATTTCTAATATTACAGGGTGTGTGGATCCCCCTCTGTAAACACTCCCCCCCCCCTGCTTAACAGTTTCACCCTGTAAAGTGGGCTGTAAGCTCTGAACAGAGGCAGACAAAGAACTCACCCATGGTGGTTACAGCAAGGGGGAGCCAAACCCATCTGGCTCGCAGACGGTACCCACAGACTGCTGGGGTGGTGCAGAGGACAGTTAATCAAATAGCTGCACCGTCATCTGTATCAGAGACACTGCCCAAGCTGGCTCCTGTGAGGGCTGTTTCTGCACCTTGTAGCTACTGACCCAGGGGAGGGGCTAAAGGGGAGAGCCCACCTCTTCCTGCTGACAGAGGCCCAGGGAAAATAGCCTCTGCACAGCACCAGTACAGTGGTGGAGATTCGGCTATGCTACCGGGCTGCCTTGCTGCTGTAGCTGTGGGCCCACAGCCTGTTTCCCTGGTGGTCCAGTGGGGGAATTGACTGGCTGGACGCCCACTTGCCACCTCAGCCTGGCGGCCCCTTGCGTCAGAGCTGCAGAGTCGCTGGTGTATCCACACACACACAGAGAGATCCTGGCGGCTCCCTGAGTGTGATGCATAGTGTAAAAAGAAAGAAAATAAAAGCATAAAATAAAATAATGCTGCTTAATACAAAAGGTTTAATCCGTTTGGTCCTAGGCTACTGCTCCAGCCCTACACCCCAGCATCAGCCCTGTGTCTCCTATTGAGCGATGAATGCAGTTTGTGTAGCATATGCTGTATGACCTCGCACTATGCATGCTGACAATGGGATGAGCGTAAATCTCCTGCACAGGATATGCTGCCTCTATCATCCCTTATGGCCAGAGAGGTGGAAGGTGGACGAGAAGGTCCATTCTCTGATGAGAACATATCAGCACACACGCTGCCCATGCAGACAAGCCAGTACGTGTGTGTATATAAATTCTGAGGATGGGAACCTCTACTTATTACACAGCACAGCCAGGTAGGAGGGAGAATAGGGACACCAAGCAACCCTCATGTACACTTTGTTGCCATAGGAAAGTCCCGCCCCTTCCTCTCATTACACTCGCCCATGCTCTTGATGCTAGTTACCGGTACTTCCCTGGAAGGACACTTATAGATCCACACTATGACAGTGAGAGCCCAGAGCCATCTAACACCACTGCGGTCACATACAGTACCGTAGACTATACTGGCACCCATATCCGCACTATGACAGTGAGAGCCCAGAGCCATGTAACACCACTGCGGTCACATACAGTACCGTATACTATACTGGCACCCATATCCGCACTATGACAGTGAGAGCCCAGGGCCATGTAACACCACTGCGGTCACATACAGTACCGTATACTATACTGGCACCCATATCCGCACTATGACAGTGAGAGCCCAGGGCCATGTAACACCACTGCGGTCACATACAGTACCGTATACTATACTGGCACACATATCCGCTATATCACATTGAGAGACCAGGGCCATGTATCACCACTGCGGTCACATACAGTACCGTATATTATACTGGCACCCATATCCGCACTATGACAGTGAGAGCCCAGGGCCATGTAACACCACTGCTGTCACATACAGTACCGTATACTATACTGCACCCATATCCGCACAATGACAGTGAGAGCCCAGGGCCATGTAACGCCACTGCGGTCACATACAGTACTGTATACTATACTGGCACCCATATCCGCTATATCACAGAGAGAGCCGAGAGCCATGTAACACCACTGCGGTCACATACAGTACCGTATACTATACTGGCACCCATATCTGCTATATCACAGTGAGAGCCGAGAGCCATGTATCACCACTGCAGTCACATACAGTACTGTATACTATACTGGCACCCATATCTGCTATTTCAAAGTGAGAGCCCCGGGCCATGTAACACCACTGCAGTCACATACAGTACCGTATACTATACTAGCACCCATATCCGCACTATGACAGTGAGAGCCCAGGGCCATGTAACACCACTGCAGTCACATACAGTACCGTATACTATACTAGCACCCATATCCGCACTATGACAGTGAGAGCCCAGGGCCATGTAACACCACTGCTGTCACATACAGTACCGTATACTATACTGGCACCCATATCCGCTATATCACAGAGAGAGCCGAGAGCCATGTAACACCACTGCGGTCACATACAGTACCGTATACTATACTGGCACCCATATCCGCACTATGACAGTGAGAGCCCAGGGCCATGTAACACCACTGCTGTCACATACAGTACCGTATACTATACTGCACCCATATCCGCACAATGACAGTGAGAGCCCAGGGCCATGTAATGCCACTGCTGTCACATACAGTACCGTATACTATACTGCACCCATATCCGCACAATGACAGTGAGAGCCCAGGGCCATGTAACACCACTGCTGTCACATACAGTACCGTATACTATACTGCACCCATATCCGCACAATGACAGTGAGAGCCCAGGGCCATGTAATGCCACTGCTGTCACATACAGTACCGTATACTATACTGCACCCATATCCGCACAATGACAGTGAGAGCCCAGGGCCATGTAATGCCACTGCGGTCACATACAGTACCGTATACTATACTGCACCCATATCCGCACAATGACAGTGAGAGCCCAGGGCCATGTAACACCACTGCTGTCACATACAGTACTGTATACTATACTGGCACCCATATCCGCTATATCACAGTGAGAGCCCAGGGCCATGTAACACCACTGCAGTCACATACAGTACCGTATACTATACTGGCACCCATATCCGCTAGATCACATTGAGAGACCAGGGCCATGTACCACCACTGCTGTCACATACAGTACCGTATACCATACTGGCACCCATAGGCCTTCTCACCATCACACCCATTAGGAGCTCAACCACCACAAACCTGTGATAAGGGTGCAGATCACTACATGTTCTAGATGGTTCCTTGCAGAACCAAGAACAGATCCCTTTCTGATGTACTAAGTGTCCTAGTCTGAGGCAGGAGAGGGACAGGTACAGCCCACATGGGAATCCATTCTCAGCTTTGGGACACTGGTAAATCATCTACAAGATCAGGTGGTTCTTCTATACAGTAAGAGATATTACAACCCCCCTCCTCAAATACACCCCTCTGTTCAGACTCTCTCACCTGATGTGATCTCAGCAGGGACGGCCTCTTCTTTACATTGCTGGTAACCCATCCCGTCTCCCGGTACAGCCTGTCATACAAGAACATGTGTCACATACTGTACGTGTCCCACCCACACGTTACACAGGACATCTCTATAGGACACACACAGGACGGGGACACGGGAATAACACAATATCCTGCACTGTGAGACATGTGAGGAAGCAGAGCTGGGAGAGGTCAGACCGGGTTCCTCTACCTGATAATCCTGGCTGATCATCCTGTTCTCTTCTCCCATACACCCCGGAGTATAGATAGGGGTCTCATATGGGTCTGCGGGATGTGTAGGATTACACCCACCTGTGGGGAAGGGACACACACATGTATCTGTATAAATGGTAATGCAAAATAACTCAGCCAACACAAACACATTATAGTGACGGATATGACGGAGTAACATAGAACCAAAGTCATGCAAATATAAACCACCGTATCCCGACTCTCGGCTAATGGTCCGTTCTCCTGCAGCGCCGCACTCACCAGCGACCGGGAAACACAGACTGTTACACTTACTGTGATGGGACCAGGGATCGGTCAGGGATGACATATACGTAACGTAACATACACCCCACATTCCCAGTAATATACATATCCCCCCATACAGCAATATTGTACCCCCAGAGCGTCTGTGTCTCTCACCTGGGCTGATCTCAGCAGGAACGGCCTCTTCCTTACACTGCTGGTGATAGATCCCAGGTCCCGGCTCAGCCTGTCATACAAGGACATGTGTCACATACGTGTCCCATCTACACGTTACACGGGAATATAGGACTCACACACAGGGCGGGGACATGGGAATAACACAATATCCTGCACTGTGAAAAGTGGATCTACAAGGAGGAGAGGTCAGAGCAGGTTCCTCTACCTGATATTCCTGTGTCACTGTCCTGTTCTCTTCCTCTATACAGCCCGGAGAGTACAGAGGGGTCTCACAGGGGTCTGCGGGATTTCTAGCACTGCGCCCACCTGCGGGGAATGGGTACAGAGCATTACATTACAGTAGGTATAGTTATACTATATACAGCCCGGAGAGTACAGAGGGGTCTCACAGGGGTCTGCGGGATTTCTAGCGCTGTGCCCACCTGCGGGGAATGGGTACAGAGCATTACATTACAGTAGGTATAGTTATTCTATATACAGCCCGGAGAGTACAGAGGGGTCTCACAGGGGTCTGCGGGATTTCTAGCACTGCGCCCACCTGCGGGGACTGGGTACAGAGCATTACATTACAGTAGGTATAGTTATTCTATATACAGCCCGGAGAGTACAGAGGGGTCTCACAGGGGTCTGCGGGATTTCTAGCACTGCGCCCACCTGCAGGGAATGGGTACAGAGCATTACATTACAGTAGGTATAGTTATTCTATATACAGCCCGGAGAGTACAGAGGGGTCTCACAGGGGTCTGTGGGATTTCTAGCGCTGCACCCACCTGCGGGGAATGGGTAGAGAGCATTACATTACAGTAGGTATAGTTATTCTATATACAGCCCGGAGAGTACAGAGGGGTCTCACAGGGGTCTGCGGGATTTCTAGCGCTGCGCCCACCTGCAGGGAATGGGTAGAGAGCATTACATTACAGTAGGTATAGTTATTCTATATACAGCCCGGAGAGTACAGAGGGGTCTCACAGGGGTCTGCTGGATTTCTAGCACTGCGCCCACCTGCGGGGAATGGGTACAGAGCATTACATTACAGTAGGTATAGTTATTCTATATACAGCCCGGAGAGTACAGAGGGGTCTCACAGGGGTCTGCGGGATTTCTAGCGCTGCGCCCACCTGCGGGGAATGGGTACAGAGCATTACATTACAGTAGGTATAGTTATTCTATGTACAGCCCGGAGAGTACAGAGGGGTCTCACAGGGGTCTGCGGGATTTCTAGAGCTGCGCCCACCTGCAGGGAATGGGTACAGAGCATTACATTACAGTAGGTATAGTTATTCTATATACAGCCCGGAGAGTACAGAGGGGTCTCACAGGGGTCTGCGGGATTTCTAGCGCTGCGCCCACCTGCGGGGAATGGGTACAGAGCATTACATTACAGTAGGTATAGTTATTCTATGTACAGCCCGGAGAGTACAGAGGGGTCTCACAGGGGTCTGCGGGATTTCTAGCACTGCGCCCACCTGCGGGGAATGGGTACAGAGCATTACATTACAGTAAGTATAGTTATTCTATATACAGCCCGGAGAGTACAGAGGGGTCTCACAGGGGTCTGTGGGATTTCTAGCGCTGCACCCACCTGCGGGGAATGGGTACAGGGCATTACATTATAGTAGGTATAGTTATTCTATATACAGCCCGGAGAGTACAGAGGGTCTCACAGGGGTCTGCAGGATTTCTAGCACTGCGCCCACCTGCGGGGAATGGGTACAGAGCATTACATTACAGTAGGTATAGTTATTCTATATACAGCCCGGAGAGTACAGAGGGGTCTCACAGGGGTCTGCGGGATTTCTAGCGCTGCGCCCACCTGCGGGGAATGGGTACAGAGCATTACATTACAGTAGGTATAGTTATTCTATATACAGCCCGGAGAGTACAGAGGGGTCTCACAGGGGTCTGCGGGACTTCTAGCGCTGCGCCCACCTGCGGGGAATGGGTACAGAGCATTACATTACAGTAGGTATAGTTACTCTATATACAGCCCGGAGAGTACAGAGGGGTCTCACAGGGGTCTGCGGGAATTCTAGCACTGCGCCCACCTGCGGGGAATGGGTACAGAGCATTACATTACAGTAGGTATAGTTATTCTATATACAGCCCGGAGAGTACAGAGGGGTCTCAGAGGGGTCTGCAGGATTTCTAGCGCTGCGCCCACCTGCGGGGAATGGGTACAGAGCATTACATTACAGTAGGTATAGTTATTCTATATACAGCCCGGAGAGTACAGAGGGGTCTCACAGGGGTCTGCGGGATTTCTAGCACTGCGCCCACCTGCGGGGAATGGGTACAGAGCATTACATTACAGTAGGTATAGTTACTCTATATACAGCCCGGAGAGTACAGAGGGGTCTCACAGGGGTCTGCGGGATTTCTAGCGCTGCACCCACCTGCGGGGAATGGGTACAGAGCATTACATTACAGTAGGTATAGTTATTCTATATACAGCTCGGAGAGTACAGAGGGGTCTCACAGGGGTCTGCGGGATTTCTAGCACTGCGCCCACCTGCAGGGAATGGGTACAGAGCATTACATTACAGTAGGTATAGTTATTCTATATACAGCCCGGAGAGTACAGAGGGGTCTCACAGGGGTCTGCGGGATTTCTAGCACTGCGCCCACCTGCGAGGAATGGGTACAGAGCATTACATTACAGTAGGTATAGTTATTCTATATACAGCCTGGAGAGTACAGAGGGGTCTCACAGGGGTCTGCGGGATTACTAGCGCTGCGCCCACCTGCGGGGAATGGGTACAGAGCATTACATTACAGTAGGTATAGTTATTCTATATACAGCCCGGAGAGTACAGAGGGGTCTCACAGGGGTCTGCGGGATTTCTAGCACTGCGCCCACCTGCGAGGAATGGGTACAGAGCATTACATTACAGTAGGTATAGTTATTCTATATACAGCCTGGAGAGTACAGAGGGGTCTCACAGGGGTCTGCGGGATTACTAGCGCTGTGCCCACCTGCGGGGAATGGGTACAGAGCATTACATTACAGTAGGTATAGTTATTCTATATACAGCCCGGAGAGTACAGAGGGGTCTCACAGGGGTCTGCGGGATTTCTAGCGCTGCGCCCACCTGCGGGGAATGGGTACAGAGCATTACATTAAAGTAAGTATAGTTATTCTATGTACAGCCCGGAGAGTACAGAGGGGTCTCACAGGGGTCTGCGGGATTTCTAGCACTGCGCCCACCTGTGGGGAATGGGTACAGAGCATTACATATACAGCCCGGAGAGTACAGAGGGGTCTCACAGGGGTCTGCGGGATTTCTAGCGCTGCGCCCACCTGCGGGGAATGGGTACAGAGCATTACATTACAGTAAGTATAGTTATTCTATGTACAGCCCGGAGAGTACAGAGGGGTCTCACAGGGGTCTGCGGGATTTCTAGCGCTGCGCCCACCTGCGGGGAATGGGTACAGAGCATTACATTAAAGTAAGTATAGTTATTCTATGTACAGCCCGGAGAGTACAGAGGGGTCTCACAGGGGTCTGCGGGATTTCTAGCACTGCGCCCACCTGTGGGGAATGGGTACAGAGCATTACATATACAGCCCGGAGAGTACAGAGGGGTCTCACAGGGGTCTGCGGGATTTCTAGCGCTGCGCCCACCTGCGGGGAATGGGTACAGAGCATTACATTACAGTAAGTATAGTTATTCTATGTACAGCCCGGAGAGTACAGAGGGGTCTCACAGGGGTCTGCGGGATTTCTAGTGCTGCGCCCACCTGCGGGGAATGGGTACAGAGCATTACATTACAGTAGGTATAGTTATTCTATATACAGCCCGGAGAGTACAGAGGGGTCTCACAGGGGTCTGCGGGATTTCTAGCGCTGCGCCCACCTGCGGGGAATGGGTACAGAGCATTACATTACAGTAGGTATAGTTATTCGATGTACAGCCCGGAGAGTACAGAGGGGTCTCACAGGGGTCTGCGGGATTTCTAGCGCTGCGCCCACCTGCAGGGAATGGGTACAGAGCATTACATTACAGTAAGTATAGTTATTCGATGTACAGCCCGGAGAGTACAGAGGGGTCTCACAGGGGTCTGCGGGATTTCTAGCGCTGCGCCCACCTGCGGGGAATAGGTACAGAGCATTACATTACAGTAGGTATAGTTATTTTATATACAGCCCGGAGAGTACAGAGGGGTCTCACAGGGGTCTGCGGGATTTCTAGTGCTGCGCCCACCTGCGGGGAATGGGTACAGAGCATTACATTACAGTAGGTATAGTTATTCTATATACAGCCCGGAGAGTACAGAGAGGTCTCACAGGGGTCTGCAGGATTTCTAGCGCTGCGCCCACCTGCGGGGAATGGGTACAGAGCATTACATTACAGTAGGTATAGTTATTCTATATACAGCCCGGAGAGTACAGAGGGGTCTCACAGGGGTCTGCGGGAATTCTAGCGCTGCGCCCACCTGCGGGGAATGGGTACAGAGCATTACATTACAGTAGGTATAGTTATTCTATGTACAGCCCGGAGAGTACAGAGGGGTCTCACAGGGGTCTGCGGGATTTCTAGCGCTGCGCCCACCTGCGGGGAATGGGTACAGAGCATTACATTACAGTAGGTATAGTTATTCTATATACAGCCCGGAGAGTACAGAGGGGTCTCACAGGGGTCTGCGGGATTTCTAGCGCTGCGCCCACCTGTGGGGAATGGGTACAGAGCATTACATTACAGTAGGTATAGTTATTCTATATACAGCCCGGAGAGTACAGAGGGGTCTCACAGGGGTCTGTGGGATTTCTAGCGCTGCATCCACCTGCGGGGAATGGGTACAGAGCATTACATTACAGTAGGTATAGTTATTCTATATACAGCCCGGAGAGTACAGAGGGTCTCACAGGGGTCTGCGGGATTTCTAGCGCTGCGCCCACCTGCGGGGAATGGGTACAGAGCATTACATTACAGTAGGTATAGTTATTCTATGTACAGCCCGGAGAGTACAGAGGGGTCTCACAGGGGTCTGCAGGATTTCTAGCGCTGCGCCCACCTGCGGGGAATGGGTACAGAGCATTACATTACAGTAGGTATAGTTACTCTATATACAGCCCGGAGAGTACAGAGGGGTCTCACAGGGGTCTGCGGGATTTCTAGCGCTGCACCCACCTGCGGGGAATGGGTACAGAGCATTACATTACAGTAGGTATAGTTATTCTATATACAGCCCGGAGAGTACAGAGGGGTCTCCCAGGGGTCTGCAGGATTTCTAGCGCTGCGCCCACCTGCGGGGAATGGGTACAGAGCATTACATTACAGTAGGTATAGTTATTCTATGTACAGCCCGGAGAGTACAGAGGGGTCTCACAGGGGTCTGCAGGATTTCTAGCGCTGCGCCCACCTGCGGGGAATGGGTACAGAGCATTACATTACAGTAGGTATAGTTATTCTATATACAGCCCGGAGAGTACAGAGGGGTCTCACAGGGGTCTGCGGGATTTCTAGCGCTGCGCCCACCTGCTCGGAATGGGTACAGAGCATTACATTACAGTAGGTATAGTTATTCTATATACAGCCCGGAGAGTACAGAGGGGTCTCACAGGGGTCTGCGGGATTTCTAGCGCTGCGCCCACCTGCTCGGAATGGGTACAGAGCATTACATTACAGTAGGTATAGTGATGTGGGGAGGGGAGGACTTCCCTACTGAGTAATGAGGAGACCACCGCCTGCCCCCGAGTACCACGTTACATGTATGTCACACGCTGACTCAGCCTGGACATGTTTCAGGAACAGCGGGCACCACATACTAACTTGTGTAAGTGTATAGACAATGGCAGAAATGCCCCATGTAACACTACTCGCCCAGGCAAGATGCCTCCACCTACTGTACTTCTGGGACCTACACATAAGACCTAACACTCAGCTATCTGATAGAGAACACATGTAGAAGAGGCCCTAGTTGGCGCCGCCATGTAAGATAGCCCCAAACGTGCTGGAGTAAAGGGGAGTGTGTACATGTGTCATGCACCAATCATGGCCCCCAGTCCAAACTACACAGAGTTATCCCACTTCCCCTCAGGCCCAGCACTGACTACACTACACACCCTGACAGGAATTCAGCTCCTCCCCTCCTCAGGCCCAGCACTGACTACACTACATACACTGACAGGAATTAGGCTCCTCCCCTCCTCCAGCACTGATACTACATACACTGACAGGAATTAGGCTCCTCCCCTCCTCAGGACCAGCACTGATACTACATACACTGACAGGAATTAGGCTCCTCCCCTCCTCAGGACCAGCACTGATACTACATACACTGACAGGAATTAGGCTCCTCCCCCTCCTCAGGCCTAGCACTGACTACACTACATCCACTGACAGGAATTAGGATGCAGCGGTACAATGTCTCCTGTCAGAGCTGAGTGAGGAAGATGACTGAGGTCACCCCTCACGTGCCCCCTGTGCTCTTATGTGTGCCAGCCCTGTGACCAGGTGCAGAGTGCAGCTCACCACAGCTCCCTACATCCAGTGTGAGGAGAGATCTGTATCTGCCATACCTCCGGACTGCTGTCTCATGCAGAAAGGCTGCCCACCATTATGGCAGTGCCCGGGTCACCCCTATGGAGGTCTGACAGCAGAAGGAACGGGCACGGCAGTATGAGATGCCCTGCACCTATTCCCCCTTCCTAGCAGTGTCACCAGCTGTAACACTGGCAGCAGCTAATGATACACTAATCAGTAATATAATAATCCAATGCTGCCATAGGTGCCACAGTAAATGCAATTTTTCTTTATTTATCCATTGTCTAATGTAATGTAGCAGTCATGTGACCCAATCCCCAATCCCGCTGCTGTCTCACCTGAGCTGCTGGGATCAGGGATCGGCTGCTCTTCCTTACACTGCGGGTGATACATCCTGTGTCCCGGCTCATCCTGTCATACAAGGACAGAGATATTATTACACCGAGCGTCTATACCAGAAGGATACACAGGATAAGGATATGACAGTAACATAATACAGAAGAGATAATGTAGCCAGTCCCGCTACCTGATCATCCTCTATGAGAATACAGTCCTCTTCCTTTATATGATGCCGGGAATACAGAGGGGTCTCACATCGTCCTGGGGGGCTTCTAGAGCTACACTCACCTGCGGGGAGAACAGACAATGACAGCCATATAGCAATGCTTAGTAATAACAGCAGCACATATCACTGCACAGGACCTGTCACTAGGTGTCGGGAATAACAGCCCTGCACTGTGACGTGTATCTGGGTGTCACCTCCCGAGGGTCATCATGACCAGTGTCACTAGGGGAAAATGTGTCATCCAACCTTCCACCACCAGCCCCAACATCCGATAGACGGGGGTCAGATGTCAGCTGGAATTGGCAGTCGCTTCGGACCCACATGCAAAGTGATGGAGGCCAATTAGGGCCAATCTGCAGCGATCAGTAACAGCCAATCACCTGGGAGAGGGGCGGAGAGTAGTGACTGGATGGTGCAGGATAAAGACACACCCCCTGACAGACGTCCTCTTACCCACTGAGTCAGGCAGCTGCGGAGGGTCCATTACATCATCCTTGTGTCCGCCTGAATAGTCCCACTCTGTCACAGAGAACGAGACCTCCATATCCTTACACTTCCCAGGCACCTGCAGCATAGGAGAGCTGGTTACATGACTTACCGCCACACCTAGGCGTACCGTGTAATACATTCCCCTGCAGGGCACTATGGGAGATGATGGGTCAGGGATCAATTATAGAGTGCGCCCTGACCAATCACCAGGGGTCCAGTGAGATCGGAATTCTTACAGTTTAGCACCACATAAACCAGTGACCAAACACTCTAATAGCAAAACACTCTTATTCAAAATGAAATAGATTTTTAAAAAAGCAGCATTCTACCTTTAAATATACAGCTATATGTACAATAAGAGCGCTCACCTCTTCTGCCTCTCTGTGATATACCTCAGTAGGTGCCCGGATATGGTTCCTTTCCCTTGTTGGCGCATGAGGTGGAGCCTCTGTGTTTGGGCTCTGGGTGCGGTTGCTTCTGTCTGACACAGGATGGCCGCTGATGTCTGTCACCTGGTCCCCCGACTTTCTCACAACAATGAAATCCTATGAGACCACCAATATGTAAGATACCGCCCTATGTATATAATACAGTAATCTCCTCATATACAGTAACCCCAGCTGTATATAGGCGGGATAGCAGCTCTGCACCATCTCTGTGTAACAAGGCTGCACTGTATATATGGCTGTAACCATAAGAGGCAGGAGACACACAGAGGGGGCATCTGCCTGCTCCTACCCACAATTCCTGGCGGCCACTGCTCAGAGCCTCTCACCTCTCTCGTCAGCAGACTGATAATCTCCATGGTGAGGCTCAGCAGCTTGTCTATGATCAGGTCTTTGTTCCTGTCAGTCAGTAGCGAGTGCCGGATATGTTCCAGGACCAGGACCTCCATGGTTGGTCTTCAGGTGACGTCTCCTGTGGGAAGGGAATACAATGTTCGGTACTTGTTTCCTAGCACGGTGCCAGCGATTTTAATTGCATTGATGGAAACCTAAAAAATTGCGTCAAACGCATCACATGCAACCAAATCGCATCCGATGGATGCGATTTTTACATTGGAATCAATGTAAAATGGTCCCTGAGACCCATTTTTACATTGGGACCAAGGTGAAATACACCGTACACCCCAATTTTTATTGCATACCCCACGTATAGGTCAAATGCCCCCATAGTTAACTCCACCCCAGTATTGATGCCAACCCGAAGCGTGGCGAGCTCAGCGAGCCCGCAAGGGGCGGTGGTATGCGTCCTCGAACCTTTTCATACCCCCACTATCCACGTCGGCGTGGAGTTGATTCAATAAAGTGTGGCGAGCGCAGCGAGCCACCGAGCCCGAAGCGTGGCGAGCCACTTCACACGACACTTTATAAAATCAACTCCACACCGACGTGGATAGTGGGGGTATGAAAAGGTCGGAGGACGCGTACCGCCGCCGCTCGCATCGCTTCGGGTTGGCGTCAATAGTGGGTTGGCGTTAACAATGGGGGGCCATTTCCCATACAAATTACCCATAAGGGTGGGTATACAATAAAAAAAAAATCGGGTCCATTGGGGCATTTAACATTGTTCCCTATGTAAAATCGCGTCGCATGCCATTATAATGGCATGCGATGGACGCGATCAACGCGATTTCATCCTTGCCGGCAATAAAGGCTCAAAATACACAGAAAATCGCATCCATCGCATACCTGAACTTAAGGTATGCGATTAACCACGACGGGCGCCGTGCTAGGAAACAAGTACCCAATGTTCTGTCAGCTCCACTATATAACCCCCCAGCAGTGTATAACTATAACCCCTGTGACACTGGATGGGGGGTGCTGGCACTATATAATCCCCCATCAGTGTATATTGCCTGCACTTGCATGGGCGGAGGGATATAATACCTTCACCTGCACGGGCGGAGGGATATAATACCTTCACCTGCACGGGCGGAGGGCTATAATGCCTGCACCTGCACAGGCTGAGGGGTATAATGCCTGCACCTGCACAGGGTGAGAGGTATAATGCCTGCACCTGCACAGGGTGAGGGGTATAATGCCTGCACCTGCACAGGGTGAGGGGTATAATGCCTGCACCTGCCCTGGATGAGGGGAATAATGCTGGCACCTGCACAGGATGAGGGGTATAATGCCGGCACCTGCACAGGATGAGGGGTATAATGCCGGCACCTGCACAGGATGAGGAGTATAATGCCTACACCTGCACAGGATGAGGGGAATAATGCTGGCACCTGCACAGGATGAGGGGTATAATGCCGACACCTGCACAGGATGAGGGGTATAATGCCGGCATCTGCACAGGCTGAGGGGTATAATGCCTGCACCTGCACAGGATGAGGGGTATAATGCCGGCACCTGCACAGGATGAGGGGTATAATGCTGGCACCTGCACAGGATGAGGAGTATAATGCCTGCACCTGCACAGGATGAGGGTAATAATGCTGGCACCTGCACAGGATGAGGGGTATAATGCTGGCACCTGCACAGGATGAGGGGTATAATGCCGGCACCTGCACAGGCTGAGGGGTATAATGCCTGCACCTGCACAGGATGAGGGGTATAATGCCTGCACCTGCACAGGGTGAAGAGGTAAGAGGGCCCAGCCATATTTGCTACCTACATAATAACAATATCAGCAGCTCATACCTCACCCTGCAGAAGGAGGTGTCCCCGGCTGATGGACAATCACTATGCAAGCCTCTGTACACCAGTGCGCCGCAAGGGCTGATGGGAGCTGTAGTCCTTCTCAGTACACACTCGGGCAGCATGAGGCGGTTGAACTACAATGCCCAGAGTAGAGAGTATGATACTAGTATGTAGTTATGTAGTGTTGTGCTCCTTCTACCGGTGCCCGGAAGGGGAGTGGAAGTGTACAATGAACGCTGGACACCCTAGTGACACAGCTCCCTGTACGGGGACATATGTGTTGACGGCCATGTTTGTGAAGACCTCGTGTTCCCGAAGCTAATGGTAAATATAGGAAACAAGATGGCCGCCGCCGTCCGTCAGACACTTGCGGTGACTAGGGGTATGTCAGAAGCTGTGTCTACTTCCCTCCAGCTAATTTGCGCCATAGCGGTGTGATCATGTGGTCTCTTTATAAGGGCGTGGCCTATACATGGAGGCGTGGCTTCGTTGGGAAAACTAATAACACACCGGTGACCACACAGACCCACTTTCACATCGCAGACCCGTTTTAAAAACCGGTATTTTAAACCGGTAATTAAAACGGGTCAGAGCCTTAATAGTGGCCAGATTAAACGTTTTAAAAGCAGGTTCAGTGTCATTACACATTGCAGTTGAAACGTTTCAATCTGAACACGTTTCAAAGCAGAGTGTAATGCACTGATCAGCGCCATCCCCGGTGCTCGTCCGTGCGGCGCGGAGGTACCTGTTAAGGGAGAGCCTGGAGGTCCCTGCGCCTGCGGCGCTGAGTATGATGCTGCCGGGGTCCCTGCAGTGAAGTGGAAATAACGCGCTATCTCCAGCGGACAGAATGCTCTGCTCCTGCACTTTCTTTTTAATGTATGATTGACATCACCTGTGTTATACAGATTGATTGATAAGAAAGGTGTTTCACCACAGGTGATGTCAATCATTAATGAAGAGGGAAGTCCAGGAGCAGAGCATTGTGTCCCTCCTGGAGAGAGTCATGCAGCGACGGACTGGGCCGCCGAATCAGCCCTGGCATTTGTGCACGACCTTTGTCATTCGCCCGATGCCTCTCCCAGCTTGCCACCCTCTCTCCTGGACCTCGTCGGCGCAGAGAGAGCCGCCAGACCCTTCGTGAGTCCATCGGCTCTTTCTGTGCGCAGATCAGGAGGTGGAGCCTCCACCTTGCACGAAGAAATCAGCCCACCTGGCCATCGGCCCCCCTGGCATTTGCCAGATGGCCAGTCCGGCACTGGAGTCATGGGAGGCATGCACTCACTGTATGGAGACATAGGCATTCATACATTGCATAATGCAGACTTTCCTACCTGACCCTCTCCTTCAGGGAGTAAGTGCTCTGTACCTGGACTTCCCTGGTAATGTATGATTGCCAGCACCTGTGGGGAGCTAGGTAACTGATAAGAAAGGTGTCACCACAGGTGCTGGCAATCCTACATTACCAGGGAATTCCAGGTACAGAGCATTGTGTCCTCCTGTAGAGGGGCATGCTAGGAGGTATGGATAATGTAGGATTACCAGCACCTGTGGGGAGCTAGGTCACTGATAAGAAAGGTGTCACCACAGGTGCTGGCAATCATACATTACCAGGGAAGCCCAGGAACAGAGCATTGTGTCCTCCTGGAGAGGGGCATGCTGGGAGGTATGGATAATGTATGATTGCCAGCACCTGTGGGGAGCTAGGTCACTGATAAGAAAGGTGTCACCACAGGTGCTGGCAATCATACATTACCAGGGAAGCCCAGGAGCAGAGCATTGTGTCCTCCTGGAGAGGGGCATGCTGGGAGGTATGGATAATGTAGGATTACCAGCACCTGTGGGGAGCTAGGTAACTGATAAGAATGGTGTCACCACAGGTGCTGGCAATCATACATGACCAGGGAAGCCCAGGAACAGAGCATTGTGTCCTCCTGGAGAGGGGCATGCTGGGAGGTATGGATAATGTATGATTGCCAGCACCTGTGGGGAGCTAGGTAACTGATAAGAAAGGTGTCACCACAGGTGCTGGCAATCATACATTACCAGGGAAGCCCAGGAACAGAGCATTGTGTCCTCCTGGAGAGGGGCATGCTGGGAGGTATGGATAATGTAGGATTACCAGCACCTGTGGGGAGGTAGGTAACTGATAAGAAAGGTGTCACCACAGCTGCTGGCAATCATACATTACCAGGGAAGTCCAGGAACAGAGCATTGTGTCCTCCTGGAGAGGGGCATGCTGGGAGGTATGGATAATGTAGGATTACCAGCACCTGTGGGGAGGTAGGTAACTGATAAGAAAGGTGTCACCACAGGTGATGGCAATCATACATTACCAGGGAAGTCCAGGAACAGAGCATGGTGTCCTCCTGGAGAGGGGCATGCTGGGAGGTATGGATAATGTATGATTGCCAGCACCTGTGGGGAGCTAGAGGTAACTGATAAGAAAGGCATCACCACAGGTGATGGCAATCATACATTACCAGGGAAGTCCAGGAACAGAGCATTGTGTCCATCCTGGAGAGGGGCATGCTGGGAGGTATGGATAATGTATGATTGCCAGCACCTGTGGGGAGCTAGGTCACTGATAAGAAAGGTGTCACCACAGGTGCTGGCAATCCTACATTACCAGGGAAGCCCAGGAGCAGAGCATTGTGTCCTCCTGTAGAGGGGCATGCTGGGAGGTATGGATAATGTAGGATTACCAGCACCTGTGGGGAGCTAGGTAACTGATAAGAAAGGTGTTACCACAGGTGCTGGCAATCATACATTACCAGGGAAGCCCAGGAACAGAGCATTGTGTCCTCCTGGAGAGGGGCATGCTGGGAGGTATGGATAATGTATGATTGCCAGCACCTGTGGGGAGCTAGGTAACTGATAAGAATGGTGTCACCACAGGTGCTGGCAATCATACATGACCAGGGAAGCCCAGGAACAGAGCATTGTGTCCTCCTGGAGAGGGGCATGCTGGGAGGTATGGATAATGTATGATTGCCAGCACCTGTGGGGAGCTAGGTAACTGATAAGAAAGGTGTCACCACAGGTGCTGGCAATCATACGTTACCAGGGAAGCCCAGGAACAGAGCATTGTGTCCTCCTGGAGAGGGGCATGCTGGGAGGTATGGATAATGTAGGATTACCAGCACCTGTGGGGAGGTAGGTAACTGATAAGAAAGGTGTCACCACAGCTGCTGGCAATCATACATTACCAGGGAAGTCCAGGAACAGAGCATTGTGTCCTCCTGGAGAGGGGCATGCTGGGAGGTATGGATAATGTAGGATTACCAGCACCTGTGGGGAGGTAGGTAACTGATAAGAAAGGTGTCACCACAGGTGATGGCAATCATACATTACCAGGGAAGTCCAGGAACAGAGCATGGTGTCCTCCTGGAGAGGGGCATGCTGGGAGGTATGGATAATGTATGATTGCCAGAACCTGTGGGGAGCTAGAGGTAACTGATAAGAAAGGCATCACCACAGGTGATGGCAATCATACATTACCAGGGAAGTCCAGGAACAGAGCATTGTGTCCATCCTGGAGAGGGGCATGCTGGGAGGTATGGATAATGTATGATTGCCAGCACCTGTGGGGAGCTAGGTAACTGATAAGAAAGGCATCACCACAGGTGATGGCAATCATACATTACCAGGGAAGTCCAGGAGCAGAGCATTGTGTCCTCCTGGAGAGGGGCATGCTGGGAGGTATGGATAATGTATGATTGCCATCTCCTGTGGGGAGCTAGGTAACTGATAAGAAAGGTGTCACCACAGGTGCTGGCAATCATACATTACCAGGGAAGCCCAGGAGCAGAGCATTGTGTTCTCCTGGAGAGGGGCATGCTGGGAGGTATGGATAATGTATGATTGCCAGCACCTGTGGGGAGCTAGGTAACTGATAAGAAAGGTGTCGCCACAGGTGCTGGCAATCATACATTACCAGGGAAGTCCAGGAGCAGAGCATTGTGTCCTCCTGGAGAGGGGCATGCTGGGAGGTATGGATAATGTATGATTGCCAGCACCTGTGGGGAGCTAGGTAATTGATAATAAAGGTGTCACCACAGGTGCTGGTAATCATACATTACCAGGGAAGTCCAGGAGCAGAGCATTGTGTCCTCCTGGAGAGGGGCATGCTGGGAGGTATGGATAATGTATGATTGCCACCAGCACCTGTGGGGAGCTAGGTAATTGATAATAAAGGTGTCACCACAGGTGATGGCAATCCTACATTACCAGGGAAGTCCAGGAATAGTGGGGATATGAACAGGTCAGTAGGACGCGTACCGCATCTCCTCGCTTCGGGCTGACGTGGATAGTGGGGGTGTTTCAGGAACACATTCACACCTGTCATGTCAGGCAGGTGAAAAGTTATCAATGGTTCCCACACAATGTAATAAGCACTGACACAACGCTGACTGACTACGCTAACTGCGTAAGTCCGGTTAGGCGCGAACGTACACACAGTCGCAGACACAAGATGACTACGCTGGTCGCGGGAACACTACGCTGATTCTGACAGGGACACTACGCTGACTACGTAACGTAACCGTGAAACTACACAAGTAACTTTTTTGGGGGGGAAGCCAATTGACTACCAGTATTTTTGGATTGTGGGAGGAAACCCAAACACGGGGAGAATATAAAAACTCCACACAATTAGGTCCAAGGTGGGAATCAAACCCATGACCTCAGTACTATGAGGCAGTAATGCTAACCATTACACTGTCCGTGATGCCCCAATATAGAGGTATGAATGGTTAACTGA
Organism: Crinia signifera; assembly: GCF_055691185.1. NCBI lineage: Eukaryota > Metazoa > Chordata > Amphibia > Anura > Myobatrachidae > Crinia > Crinia signifera. Next base: position 392,375,209 of record NC_139218.1, read on the forward strand.
TAAGAAATGTGTTCCACCACAGGTGATGGCAATCATACATTAAGAGTGAAGTCCAGAAACAGAGCATTTTGTCCCTCCTGGAGACGTTCATGTTGGGAGGTATGGTTAACCCAGTGGTTCCCAAACTGTGTGCCGTAGCACCCTGGGGTGCCTTGGGTGACTTACAGGGATGCCCTGGATTGGTGGTCCACGGAGAAATAATTTATGACCAATGTAATAGGCAAAAGGTGGACAAACAGAATTTCAGAATTTTCATTAGCACATACACTAGCATAACAATAAATTAGCCCCCCCCCCCCCCCCCACCCTGCCTTACCCCTCTGCGATGGCCTGCCACCGTATCTGCTGTGCCCGGGACCCGCAGATTTACTAGCCTAGTCCCAGCGCTCCTCCTGGCTCAGCCTCCTTATGAAAAATGTCTCTCACAAAATAGCCCCCTAACATCAAACCATTGTTAAGGATGCTAGAGGAGGCCGCAGCCTCCTCTAGCATCCTCAACAACTGTCTGCTTTAAAGGGGCGGTCATTTTGTAAGGGATATTTTTCATAAGGAGCCAGCCAGGAGGAGCGCTGGACCAGGCTAGTAAATCTGTGGGTTCATTCCTGACTCCCGGGCACAGCAGATGCGCCGAGTGCCCACACTTGGTCAGCGCCGCCCCGCCGTCACAGGGTCTGCGGCACTATTGTTATGCTACTGACCACATAACTGACACCAAGGATGAGATATAAACACAATTTACTTAATGTGATATTTTATTTTATCAATAAGATACTTTTGCCCCAGGAGTGCCGTGAATAAATTCTGATACTCAGGGGTGCCGTGTTTCAAAAAAGTTTGGGAACCACTGGGTTAACCTGTTCAACACTGATGAAGGTAATCATACATTAAGAAGAAAGTCTAGGGCAGGGCTGGGCAATTGCGGCCCTCCAGATGTTGAGGAACTACACATCCCAGCATGCCTTGCAGCAGTTTCAGCATGGCCACATAGCAAAACTAATGCAAAGCATCCTGGGATGTGTAGTTCCTCAACATCTGAAGGGCCGCAATTGCCCAGCCCTGGTCTAGGGGGACTTTGTGTCCCTCCTGGAGAGTGTCATGTTGGGAGTATCCATTAACACCTATACCAGGTTTAGTCCAGAATCCCGACCATTGGAATGCCGGCAACAGGAAGCCAATTGTTGGTAATAGTCTATGGCGGGATCCAGTTGAAAAGCCGCCGGGTCTCTGCTGTATCTTTATGGATCGTGTGTATTGTTTATTTAAAAAATGCTTTATCCTTGACATAGGTCGACACCAAAAGTTGGACATGAAAAAGTAAAAAAAAACACACATGAAAAAGTCGACATGAGTTTTTTCGCTTTTTTCCCCCATTTTATTGGACTTTTTCATACCTTACCATTCACGTGGACTACAATGGAGAACTGTAAAGTGCCATGCAAGGGTATGCGTTACACTAATACCCCTTTCACACCAGAAAATGCCGGGACCCACCCGGGAATATGGTCCAGGGATCATGCCTGGGTTGGCCCCTTTCACACCAGAAAAGTCCCTGCATTTTCTGGTGTGTGAAGGGGGCGGGGAGGAGGCCGCCAGGCGGCCTGCAGGCGGCTTGATTGCGGCGGGATGGCGGTGAGTACTCACCCCGGTTGCTGGTCCTAGGTGCAGGCCGGGGATCCATACAGGCGGCAGGCGCGGATGACACGTCAGATGGCGGGCGCAGATGACGCAGCTCTCCGGCTGCAGTGAGGGCACCGGAGAGCTGCGTCATCTATATTCGCCACCTGTCCTGTCATCTGCGCCTGCCACCTGTGTGGATCCCCGGCCTGACAGCACACCGAGGTAAGTACCCCTTTCATACTGGCTAGGTCCCTGGGTTGAACTCGGGAACAACCCTGCTCTATGGCAGGGTTGAAATCCCAGAAATTTTTCCTGGGATTTTGGCCCAGGAACCTTACACACCAGCGCAAGTCGTGGGTTTTTCCCGGGCCCAACCCGGGAATTTAAGCTGGTGTGAAAGGGGTATAATTGGGGGTCCATGTCAACAGGTGTTGACAGGTGTTGACTTTGACGCAATAAAAAAAAAACTAATCATTTTGACCTTTTTCTTGTCGACCTTTTGACCCTGACAAACTTTTTTCTGTCGACCATTTCACCCTGTCAAACAGGGTCAAACGGGCGACATGCAACAGATGGACAGGGTCATAAAGTTGAAATGAAAAAAGGATATACATGACCAGGTCGACATCAGTTTTTCATTATTTTTATTTATAACCTGGCTTGTCCCCAACAGAGGAATAAATAATTTGTCCAGTCCTGTGCGCTGAGAGGCAGATGTATTATTATAGTAGTAAAGGAACCAACGTTAGGAATAGCAGCACGGACACAGATTCGGACTCCATTCAGACCTGATTGCTCAGTGGGAAAGTATTGATACACTGCGCATACGTAGGGTCACAGTGTGCGAGGCCGTCCTGCAATGGTGTGCCGGAAAAACTGCTGAAAGTGTCGTGGAAAACGCAGGCGCGCCGAACCGGCTTATGGGGGGGTGTGTGACCACAGCCTCAGACCGGATGTGCCTGTTTTTCATTGCAGCGCCGAGTAAGCTACCTGGCGCCTGCAGTGACTTGTGCCCTATCTCAAAATCATTTGATGGATATCAGATGTATTCGCTTGTGTGCAATCAGATGTGCACCCATACACATCCAACCGCACAGAAAGCAAATTAATTTGTAAAGCGGGAATTCACTGAGTAGGGCGGCGGCCTAACTGATCACTGGCTGCTGCGATTTCACTACGATCTGGTCTAAATCAGTCCCACAGTACAACTGATTGTTTCCTGACTTTCTAGAAGGTGCGTTAACATTATAGAGAATCATTTACTGACAGGTTGTTCACAATTATCCTATTACTAACATATGATTTGTTGCCTAAATCACAAAGGTGTATGTCAGGGTTGCCTACTTTTAGGGTCTCCTCTCCGGGAGAAGCCCGGAGGAGACTGTCAGCAGCACTTTGGGGGCGGGGCCTGATGTAGATGTCATCAAGCCCCACCCCTCACTATTGCAAATCCCGCAATTTGCGGGTCTTCGTGGAGGGGGCAGGGCTAAATGATGCGATTTACATCTTTACCCCGCCACCGAAAAGCCACGAATTGTGGGAAATTAACGCTGCCACAGGGGAGATGCAGGGGGAATGGGGGGGAGACCTGATTTTTGGGAGACTCCCGACCATTCTGGGAGGGTAGGCAACCCTGGTGTATGTGTGGAGATGTCTGTAAATGAATAGCATGGTCATATATCTCCCAACATCCGGGATCGGGACTTCTGGGTGTCAAAGCCGCTTGCAAGCCAGAAATGGCCATATCCTATGTAAAAGGGTTGTGGCCACAATTGTGAGCCACGCCTCTTGTTTATGTCACTATGGGGGCATGCCCAGTGCTTTGTGATCTTCTGGCCATGCCCCCAACCCCCCGTGAATATACACTGTGCTCAATAAACCGACCACATACAATAAAACAGCGTGTACATACCGAATAACAGGCGTCCTTAAAAACATAAAAACCTATTCCAAGGACTATGGGGACAACGTCCAGGTTAGAAAGGTGCAGCAGCTAGATTAGAAACATTGTTTAAGGGCCTGTTTCATTTCAGGGGGCAAAGGGGTATGTCTATAAAGGGCGGGATTTCAGAGGTTGGTAGTTGCAGACTTGCTCTGACTGCTGCAGCAGCTTCTGCCCTGCTGTGGTTGGGAAGGGAAGGTGGATAGTTGGAGACCAGCTCTGGCTGCTGCAGCAGCTTCTGCCCTGCTGTGGTTGGGAAGGGAAGGTGGATAGTTGGAGACCTGCTCTGGCTGCTGCAGCAGCTTCTGCGATGCTGTGGTTGGGAAGGTGGATAGTTGGAGACCTGCTCTGGCTGCTGCAGCATCTCCTGCCCTGCTGTGGTTGGGAAGGGCAGGTGGATAGATGGAGACCTGATCTGGCTGCTGCAGCAGCTTCTGCCCTGCTGTGGTTGGGAAGGTGGATAGTTGGAGACCTGCTCTGGCTGCTGCAGCAGCTTCTGCCCTGCTGTGGTTGGGAAGGGAAGGTGGATAGTTGGAGGCTTGCTTTGGCTGCTGCAGTAGCTTCTGCTCTGCTGTGGTTGGGAAGGGTAGGTGGATAGTTGGAGACCTGCTCTGGCTGCTGCAGCAGCTTCTGCCCTGCTGTGGTTGGGAAGGGAAGGTGGATAGTTGGAGGCTTGCTTTGGCTGCTGCAGCAGCTTCTGCCCTGCTGTGGTTGGGAAGGTGGATAGTTGGAGAACTGCTCTGGCTGCTGCAGCAGCTTCTGCCCTGCTGTGGTTGGGAAGGGAAGGTGGATAGTTGGAGGCTTGCTTTGGCTGCTGCAGTAGCTTCTGCTCTGCTGTGGTTGGGAAGGGTAAGTGGATAGTTGGAGACCTGCTCTGGCTGCTGCAGCAGCTTCTGCCCTGCTGGGGTTGGGAAAGGAAGGTGGATAGTTGGAGACCTGCTCTGACTGCTGCAGTAGCTTCTGCCCTGCTGTGGTTGGGAAGGGTAGGTGGCTAGTTGGAGACCTGCTCTGGCTGCTGCAGCAGCTTCTGCTCTGCTGTGTTGTGCAAGGGTAGGTGGATAGATGGAGACTTGCTCTTGCTGCTGCTGCAGCTTCTGATCTGCTGTGGTTGGGAAGGGTAGGTGGATAGTTGGAGACTTGCTCTGGCTGCTTCAGAAGCTCCTGCCCTGCTGTGGTTGGGAAGGGTAGGTGGATAGTTGGAGACCTGCTCTGGCTGCTGCAGCAGCTTCTGCTCTGCTGTGGTGTGCAAGGGTAGGTGGATAGATGGGGTCTTGCTCTCGCTGCTGCTGCTGCAGCTTCTGATCTGCTGTGGTTGGGAAGGGACGGTGGATAGTTGGAGACCTGCTCTGGCTGCTTGAGAAGCTCCTGCCCTTCTGTGGTTGGGAAGGGTAGGAGGATAGTTGGAGACCTGCTCTGGCTGCTGCTGCAGCAGCTTCTGATCTTCTGTGGACCAATGAGAAGAAAGTTGTTGCGATAGTTTCGATTTTCATTGTCGTCAAGTTTATCCTGTAAAGCAGCAATGGTAGATTTGTGTTTATGAACTGTGGATTTGGTAACCGCAAACTCATTTTCTAGATATAAAGTTCTATGCTCCATCTCATTGAAACATGTACTGTTGTAATAAATGAACCAGTTGAATCAAATGAATTCTTTAACTCTTTGGGGCTAACCAACTTTTATTGAGAATTGGAAATCTTGCCAGGCTTGAAATTTATTGAGCATGAGCAAAAAGTGTGAGCCGAAGCAAGAGGGTTCTTCTACCATGTTTAAGATGTAAACTATTTGGGGATGATCTATTTGGGGATAAGGATAAAAGTGAAGTGTTAGGTTTCTCATTAGTTTTAGCTGCAAAGCCATCTCTAGGAATTCTCTACTGTTTTGCCACAAATGTGTCCATTGCAAAGAATGTAGAAGGGTGACTAGGCACCTCTAGTGGTAGGATCTTCAACTTGGGAGCAGAAATGATTTTAGAGGAGTGAATCGTATTGCAAGGACACATCTGCCCCAATATGTGCCATCAGACCCTTTGTAATAGGATGACACTGACCAGGCCAGCTTATCAGTGGAATGTCCAGCAGTTTTAGGGGAATGTCGTAGAGATGAGCCCCATAAGGCTTCTGAAACCGTGACCACCCAATGCAGATGTGTATGAGTGGTAAGATGACGGCCACCTGAGTGTTGGAGAGCCAGTGTCTCCTTGTTCTGGAGGTTGTGGATGCAGTAGGAATCCAGACAACAGTAAATCACTTACCCGCTGCTATCCCTTGGGTCTCAGTAACTATGGACAAAAAGATTGTCAGTGCACAATGATCAAGGTAACATGGAGAGGTAGAGCGGTTCTGTTAATAAGTGGCCAAACTGTTGGTCAGCTCACTGGAAGTCCCATGATACACCTTTTCAAACATTCACTGCGATGAATTAAAAAAGAAACCAGGTCATTTGTAAAAGACATAAACACACAATTAATGAGACAATACAGAAACATTTGATTTTTATTCAAACAGCATGTGACTGGGCAGTTTATTCACCTGGCTCGGTGTGAACCTTCTTATGTCGGTAAAGATTTGAGCTGTCAGAAAAGCAGCGGCCGCACTGGGAACACACATACGGCCTCTCCCCGGTGTGAGTGCGCCGGTGCTTCACAAGGTCAGCTTTCTGGACAAAACATTTGCAGCACTCCGTGCACTTAAACGGCTTCTCACCAGAGTGAGTCCGCTGGTGCTTAGTGAGTGCAGACCTGTTGGAAAAGCATCTCTCACACTCTGTGCATGAATATGGCCTCTCCCCGGTGTGTGTCCTCTTATGGTACAAGAGACGTGACTTCTGATGAAAGGATTTCCAACAGTAAGAGCAGTGAAACAGTTTGTCCTTGGTGTGAAATCGCTGGTGGGTCGTGAGAGCCAATTTGGAGCTGACACACTCTCCGCAGATGGAGCATATATACAGATTACTGGCGCTATGCGTCTGCTGGTGGGTGACGAGGGCTAAATGATTAGGGAAACATTGCTGACACTCCGAGCACTGATGCGTCATCTCAGGATAGTGTGAGGAGGCGTGCGGACCTGTTGGGGACAAAAGTACTAAGATAAACCCTCTGTACATCAGCGGATGGGTTGCGTCATCATGTAGATGTGTACTTATGCATCTTTTCCTTGCTGCGCCAGATCCCGTGAGAATTTTCTAGTGTTGGGTGCCTATTTGGCCAAAATGCAACATGATGCGACTAGAATGCACAAGGAAACTTTGCTGTTAAATTTGATATTCCAAACTGTAAATGTGTGTGTGTGTGTGTGTGTGTGTGTGTGTGTGTGTGTGTGTGTGTGTGTGTGTGTGTGTGTGTGTGTGTGTGTGTGTGTGTGTGTGTGTGTGTGTGTGTGTGTGTGTGTGTGGCTGACTCTCCGAATCTCTATACAAACTGCTATAATGAAGCACCTTTTACTAATACAAGTTTTGTAGTGCTCCGCATTGCGACTAAGATGTAATTTTGGCACAGGAGCTGGCAGCATTCAATCAAGGCACCTTATGCTACATGGCGTATTGAGGCTGGATGTATGAGGACACATCTGTATCTACAACTCAGTCATTGGCTATTCCCACAGATTATATGGAAAGGCTATTTCTGTTAACCCTGTCACCTAACACCGGAGACTACTTTAGGATGGTATGCAGTCGATAGGTTAACAGGCCAAAGGTTGAGGAATGATAAAGGTCGCCGTATTCAAACGGTCTACATGAGTTTTCCATGATTTTTTTTTGTTCAAAAACAGACTTGTTCTTACTTTACCATGCCCATGGGCACAGAGAGAGAATATAAGTACCCGAAGCATGGGGAATGCAGCAAGCCACATGAGGGGGCACAGTCCATATCAAATTTTTCAACATTGATGTCAAATGTTTTAACAAACTCATGTCGCCCTTTTTCCATATAGACCTTTTGCTTGTGTCAACCTTTTAAACATGTTGGCATAAACCATATCAACCTTTTCATGTGTTGGCCTTTGCCTAGTCAACCAATAGTGGTCACTGTCGACAAAACGATCCACACGCCATCCACACCAGTAATTTATGCATTGCCTAAGATCCATAAAAATAGGGAAAAAACGTCAAGCCGACCATTAATTGTCAGCACTCATCCAATTTATCAAATTATTACGATTATCTCCTAAAACCGTTGATACAAAAAAATCCTGTGGTATCTTAAATATTCTATACCTACCATTAAGGAGCTATCAGATATAGAATGGATACCAGGATATAAATTAATAACTGCAGATGTGACTTTATTGTACACCACTCTCCCACGTCAGTTAGGCTTAGTTGCCATGAAATATTTTTTAGACAGGCAAGAAATGTCGAATGACTTAAAGAATTTTATTCTAGAAGGAATTAAACTTATTCCAATACTTTTTTCTTACTGCTTACCTTGGTGCCCATGGAACCGCCATGGGCACCAAGCTATGCAAATCTTTTTTTATGGTTAGGTGTTTTTTTATAGGGTTAGATGCCAACCTGGTGACATACTGATGATATTTAAATGACATCGAGTGGAGATCGATTCTCATTAGAATCATTTTGTAATCATGTGCATAACAATACACAAGACAGAACATATTTTTAATATTAGTGAAGATTCTGAGAATTTTTAAACGTAACCGTATAAATTAAGGATAATCAGGTTAAGAGACACTAACTTTAATGCATATATATTTCTCAAAGCCAATTTCAGCATATATATATATATATATATATATATATATATATATATATATATATATAATATAGATAGATAGATAGATAGATAGATAGATAGATAGATAGATAGATAGATTGCATTGAAATGAATAAATATATGAAGAAAAAGTGGAAACATTTACCGGAACAATTCATTATAAAAGGGTATAACACTGAGGTTGCAGAAAAAGTAAGGAACTAATTAGAGGCATTACATATGGATAAAGGGCAAGCAGATGATGTAAGAATACTGTTTATTACGCAGTACAACAGTTAATAAAAACAAATTAAAAAGATAACAAAACAAAAAAAAATTGGAGAGTTTTAACCACATAGCCCACTGTTAGACATGTAGAAGGATAAACATCCAAGGACTGTATATAAGAAATCTCGTAATATCAACAATAATGGAGGGTGGTATCTAATTACATGTGATAAACATTGGGAGCAAAAAAACAAGAGATTTTTGCCTTGTTCCAATGTTATTTTTTTTCTACAGGGTATCCATTTAGATCTCCTAAAAAAAAATACTTTTTCTTGTAAAAAGACACAGGCTTAGGAAAATCCGACTCTTATCAGGGATTTTGCTTCACCTGCCTGAGGCTGCCTCAGGCTCATGACAGCTTCTCAGGGCTAATAGGATAATGCTAATAGGATAATGTTAGTGTGAAGCATGATTGCCACCCTATCTTTACTTTCTGCCAATATATGCAAAGGATTTCATAGATAAAGTAATAAATAAACACAAACCAATAAAATCTATGAAATAAAGTACTGTATAACATTCCACACTAAATAATGTATCTGAATGGTCATGTGGCAACCAGTACATGGGTGAGACCACTAGAAAGCTAAAAGAGATTTAGGGGTAGCATTTACTAAGATGGGATTTCTATTGAAGATGGGATGTTGTCATAGCAACAAATCAGATTCTACAAATTTATTTAGCACCTTCTAGAGCAGTGGTTCTCAACTCGGTCCTCAAGGACCCCCAACAGTGCATGTTTTCCAGGTCACCCAGCAGCTGCACAGGTGCACTCATTATTCATGGACACATTTTAAAAGATCACAGGTGGAGCTAATTATTTCACCAGTGATTCCGTGTGGAGACCTGGAAAACGTGCACTGTTGGGAGTCCCTGAGGACCGTGTTGAGAACCACTGATCTAGAGGATTATAGGTAGAATCTGATTGGTTGCTATGGGAAACATCCCATCTTCAATAGAACTCCCATCTTAGTAAGCTTTGTATTTTATCTGTGTGATATTAACCCCTTCCCGACATTTGACGTACATTTACGTCATGGCCGGGATGTACTTCCCGACACATGGCATAAATGTACGTCATGACTTTAAACTGTCACTGCGTCTCGAGACGCAGTGACAGAGGGACGATGTCTGTTGTCCCTGACAGCAGACATGTCCCTGCATGCCCAGGGGGGGCTGCGATGTCGCCCCCCCGTCGGCGATCGCTGTGATTGGCTGTTCAGTGTGAACAGCCATTCACAGCGTTTTCCTGTGTTACCAGCGAATCGGACGCTCGGTAACACAGGTGTCAATCACCGCCGGGCGTCAGGGGGCATGAGGGGGTCATCGGTGACGATGACACCTCACCCCACCCTCACCCCACCTGCCCCCAAGGCTGTGATTGGTCCGTGGGACCCACGGACCAATCACAGCCAAGGCGCGACATTTAAACTACCGGTGACTGCGCTGCAGACGCCATTCCGGTCTGGAATAGCGTGCAGAGCGGTCACCGTGCCTATCTGCCGTGATACTGACCTGATCCTTGCGAATACTTACCTGATCCTTGCAAATACCTTACCTGATCACTTGATCACTGCTTGTAGCGTGCTGGACGCTTCCTGGATCTGACTTCTTGGGACTTCCTGCTGCTGCTGCAGTGTGATAGAGAGATAGAGAGAGAGATAGAGAGAGATAGAGAGATAGTGACCGAGAGAGCTATATTTTGTGTCTGCTACCCCCCCTTTTTGGGGGTGCAGGGTTTTTTTATATATAAATAACTGTCACTGCTGCTGCTGCAGTGTCATAGTGATAGATAGTGATAGATAGTGAGAGATAGTGATAGATAGTGATAGATAGTGAGAGATAGAGAGATTTGTGTCTGCTACCCCCCCTTTTTGGGGGTGCAGGTTTTTTTTTTATATATATAACTGTCAGTGCTGCTGCTGCTGCTGCAGTGTCATAGTGATAGATAGTGATAGATAGTGAGAGATAGAGAGATAGAGAGAGATAGTGACAGAGAGTGATAGAGAGTGTATATTTTGTGTCTGCTACCCCCCCTTTTTGGGGGTGCAGGTTTTTTTATACATATAACTGTCAGTGCTGCTGCTGCAGTGTGATAGATAGTGATAGATTGTGATAGATAGTGATAGATAGTGAGGGATAGAGAGAGATAGTGACAGAGAGTGATAGAGAGTGTATATTTTGTGTCTGCTACCCCCGCCTTTTGTGCTGATCACTATATCTGAGGTGATCAGCAACTTTTTGGGGGCGCAGAGGTTTTTTTTTTTTATATATACCTGTCAGTTGCTGCCAGTTGCACTGTCAGTTGCACCAAAGGTTGTGCACCTGCTGCCCCTCACTGGTAATCAGTGTTGCATCACTGATCACCTTTTTTTTTTTTTTTAGGCTGCTGTGGGTCTTTTTTTAATTTTTTTTTTACACACACTGTGATTTTGTGGGTGTCCTGTGGCCACTGTGCGCTGATCAGTGACGTACATCACTGATCAGCTTTTTCGGCACAGGGTTGATCTATTTTTTTTTTTTTTTTATCAAATTCCTGTTGCCTTTGAGCGCTGTTCAGTGACGGACGTTACTGACCAACATCTGTGCTCAATTTTTGGCGCAGGACCTTTTTTTTTTTTTTTTTTAACCCCTTCAATTTTTTTTTTTTTAATTGGGTTCAAATTCCTGTATAAAGTATTTTTTTTTTTCTGCACTACATACACACTACACACTACATACCCCCCGGGTTGAAATAAAGTTTGTACCCCCCCCCCCCCTACACTATACACGTGTTGAAACATTTCACTACCAGTAACACAAAAATAAAAATGGCATCCCAAATGTCATCCCAAATGTCATCCCAGTCATCCAGAAGAATGTATTCAGCGGAGGAGGCATATGCCATGCTTGCCTCTGATTCTGACACAGCCAGTGAGGCAAGCGGGGAATTTGAAGGATTCATCTTAACCTCATCTTCCTCCTCTAGTGATGAGGGACCCCCTCAAAGACGTCCCCGTAGAGCAGCTGAGACCCCCCCCCAATAATTGATCTCGTATGGACCCCACCACCAGACAATTTTGAGCCCCAGGTTCCTGAGTTTTTGGCCATGCCAGGAATCCAATTTGATTCCACAGGTCTCAGAGAAATTGACTTTTTCAAATTATTTTTCTCTGATGATTTTATAAATTTAATGGTGGACCAAACTAATTTATATGCCCAGCAGTTTATTGCTCAAAACCCCACGTCATCATTTGCTAGGTGGACCCCTGTAGATGCAGTAGAGATGATGACGTTTTGGGGTCTGGTGTTTCATATGGGCATAGTAAAAAAGCCAGAAATTAGGCAATATTGGAGTACAGATGTTCTGTACAGCACCCCATTTTACCGTATGGCCATGCCCCGGGCTCGATTTGAGACGATCCTTAAATTTTTGCATTACAACGATAATGCACAGTGCCCACCCAGAGATGATCCCACCTTTGACCGGCTATTCAAAGTCAGGCCGGTCATTGATCATTTCAGTGCCAAATTTGAAGACATGTACATCCCAGATAAATTCATTTGCATAGACGAGTCCCTTATACATTTTAAAGGAAGGGTTAAATTCCGCCAGTACCTTCCCAGTAAGAGGGCAAGGTATGGCATAAAAATGTATAAGCTGTGTGAAAGCACCTCAGGGTACACTCACAGGTTTAGGGTATATGAAGGGAAGGATTCAAGAATTGAACCGCCAGAATGCCCCCCCTCCCTCGTAGGTGTTAGTGGAAAAATTGTCTGGGATTTAGTGCACCCCTTCCTGGATAAAGGTTATCACCTCTATGTGGATAACTTTTACACCAGCATCCCCCTGTTTAAGGCCCTTGGTTCAAGAGGTACAGCAGCTTGCGGTACTGTGCGCAAGAACCAAAGAAGCCTCCCAAAAACGCACATTGCCCAAGTAATGAGAAGGGGTGAAAGCAGGGGAATATGCACCGAAAATATGTTGTTGGTCAAATATAAGGACAAGAGGGATGTCCTTATACTGACAACAATTCACGGAGACAGTACCACCTCCGTCCCTGTACGAGGTACCAGTACCCACACCTCCAAACCTAATTGCATCCTGGATTACAATAGGTACATGGGCGGAGTGGATCTTTCAGATCAGGTACTGAAGCCGTACAGTGCCCTGCGGAAAACAAAAATCTGGTACAAGAAGCTGGCCGTGTATATCATCCAGATGGCACTGTATAACGCTTACGTGCTATTCCGTTCTACCGGCCAGAGGGGGACATTTATGCACTTTCAAGAGGAAGTCATAAAGGGCCTAGTATTTGGGAACCAGCAGGCAGAGGGCCCCAGTACTTCTAGTACTGGCCCCCGTATTGTACCAGGGCAGCATTTTCCTGATGAAATCCCCTCCACTGGAAAAAAGGGCAGGACACAAAAAAGGTGCAAAGTTTGCTATAAAAAGGGAATAAGAAAGCAAACTATTTTCCAGTGTGACACTTGCCCCGACAAACCCGGCCTATGTATAAAGGAGTGTTTTAAAATATACCACACATCTATGGATTTTTAGGTTCATCATTTCACCGTGCTTCGGGGGTCTTGCTAATGCCACATAGCACCCACCATTCATTCCACCAGAATCTGAGCCGCAAAATCCAAAAATCACTCCTTCCCTTCTGAGTCCTGCCATGCACCCAACTGGTATTTTTTGGTCACATGTGAGGCATTGCCGTACTCGGGAGAAATTGGGGCACAGATTTTGGGGTGCTTTTTCTCCTTCATACCTTTTGAAAATGAAAAATTTTGAGCCAGAACTGCATTTTTGTGTAAAAAAATGTAATTTTTCATTTTCACTGCCCACTTGTATCAAAATTGGTGAAACCCCTGGGGGTTTGAAATGTACACTATACCCCTAGATGAATTCCCTGAGGGGTGTAGTTTGCAAAATGGGGTCACTTGTGGGGGGGTTCCACTGTTTTGGTGCTTTGGGGGTCTTGCTAATGCGACATAGCACCCACCATCATTCCACCAGAATTTGTGCTGCAAAATCCAAATATCACTCCTTCCCTTCTGAGTCCTGCCACTTTTTGGTCACACATGAGGCATTGCCGTACTCGGGAGAAATTGGGGCACAGATTTTGGGGTGCTTTTTCTCCTTCATACCTTCTGAAAATGAAAAATTTTGAGCCAGAACTGCATTTTTGTGTAAAAAAAATGTAATTTTTCATTTTCACTGCCCACTTGTATCAAAATTGGTGAAACCCCTGGGGGTTTGAAATGTACACTATACCCCTAGATGAATTCCCTGAGGGGTGTAGTTTGCAAAATAGGGTCACTTGTGGGGGGGTTCCACTGTATTGGTGCAACATAGCACCCACTATTCATTCCACCAAAATCTGTGCTGCAAAATCCAAAAATCACTCCTTCCCTTCTGAGTCCTGCCATGAACCCAACTGGTATTTTTTGGTCACATGTGAGGCATTGCCGTACTCGGGAGAAATTGGGGCACAGATTTTGGGGTGCTTTTTCTCCTTCATACCTTCTGAAAATGAAAAATGTTGAGCCAGAACTGCATTTTTGTGTAAAAAATGTAATTTTTCATTTTCACTGCCCACTTGTATCAAAATTGGTGAAACCCCTGGGGGTTTGAAATGTACACTATACCCCTAGATGAATTCCCTGAGGGGTGTAGTTTGCAAAATGGGGTCACTTGTGGGGGGGTTCCACTGTATTGGTGCTTGGGGGGTCTTGCTAATGCGACATAGCACCCACCAAAATTCCACCAGAATCTGAGCTGCAAAATCCAAAAATCACTCCTTCCCTTCTGAGTCCTGCCATGCACCCAACTGGTATTTTTTGGTCACATGTGAGGCATTGCCGTACTCGGGAGAAATTGGGGCACAGATTTTGGGGTGCTTTTTCTCCTTCATACCTTCTGAAAATGAAAAATTTTGAGCCAGAACTGCATTTTTGTGTAAAAAATGAAATTTTTCATTTTCACTGCCCACTTGTATCAAAATTGGTGAAACCCCTGGGGGTTTGAAATGTACACTATACCCCTAGATGAATTCCCTGAGGGGTGTAGTTTGCAAAATGGGGTCACTTGTGGGGGGGTTCCACTGTATTGGTGCTTGGGGGGTCTTGCTAATGCGACATAGCACCCACCAAAATTCCACCAGAATCTGAGCTGCAAAATCCAAAAATCACTCCTTCCCTTCTGAGTCCTGCCATGCACCCAACTGGTATTTTTTGGTCACATGTGAGGCATTGCCGTACTCGGGAGAAATTGGGGCACAGATTTTGGGGTGCTTTTTCTCCTTCATACCTTTTGAAAATGAAAAATTTTGAGCCAGAACTGCATTTTTGTGTAAAAAAATGTAATTTTTCATTTTCACTGCCCACTTGTATCAAAATTGGTGAAACCCCTGGGGGTTTGAAATGTACACTATACCCCTAGATGAATTCCCTGAGGGGTGTAGTTTGCAAAATGGGGTCACTTGTGGGGGGGTTCCACTGTATTGGTGCTTGGGGGGTCTTGCTAATGCGACATAGCACCCACCAAAATTCCACCAGAATCTGAGCTGCAAAATCCAAAAATCACTCCTTCCCTTCTGAGTCCTGCCATGCACCCAACTGGTATTTTTTGGTCACATGTGAGGCATTGCCGTACTCGGGAGAAATTGGGGCACAGATTTTGGGGTGCTTTTTCTCCTTCATACCTTTTGAAAATGAAAAATTTTGAGCCAGAACTGCATTTTTGTGTAAAAAAATTTAATTTTTCATTTTCACTGCCCATTTGTATCAAAATTGGTGAAACCCCTGGGGGTTTGAAATGTACACTATACCCCTAGATGAATTCCCTGAGGGGTGTACTTTGCAAAATGGGGTGACTTGTGGGGGGGTTCCACTGTATTGGTGCAACATAGCACCCACCATTCATTCCACCAAAATCTGTGCTGCAAAATCCAAAAATCACTCCTTCCCTTCTGAGTCCTGCCATGCACCCAACTGGTATTTTTTGGTCACATGTGAGGCATTGCCGTACTCGGGAGAAATTGGGGCACAGATTTTGGGGTGCTTTTTCTCCTTCATACCTTTTGAAAATGAAAAATTTTGAGCCAGAACTGCATTTTTGTGTAAAAAAATGTAATTTTTCATTTTCACTGCCCAGTTGTATCAAAATTGGTGAAACCCCTGGGGGTTTGAAATGTACACTATACCCCTAGATGAATTCCCTGAGGGGTGTAGTTTGCAAAATGGGGTCACTTGTGGGGGGGTTCCACTGTATTGGTGCTTGGGGGGTCTTGCTAATGCAACATAGCACCCACCAACATTCCACCAGAATCTGAGCTGCAAAATCCAAAAATCACTCCTTCCTTTCTGAGTCCTGCCATGCACCCAAATGGTATTTTTTGGTCACATGTGAGGCATTGCCGTACTCGGGAGAAATTGGGGCACAGATTTTGGGGTGCTTTTTCTCCTTCATACCTTCTGAAAATGAAAAATTTTGAGCCAGAACTGCATTTTTGTGTAAAAAATTTAATTTTTCATTTTCACTGCCCAGTTGTACCACAATTGGTGAAACCCCTGGGGGTTTGAAATGTACACTATACCCCTAGATGAATTCCCTGAGGGGTGTAGTTTGCAAAATGGGGTCACTTGTGGGGGGGTTCCTAACTTTTAGCATCTTATGGTGCCTAGAAACCTACATGGTGCCTAAAAAATAATCTCATAAAAAGGAGGCTCCAAAATCAAGTAGGTGCTCCTTCTATTATGAAGCCTGTGGTTTGGTCAACGTGCACACTAGGGCCACATATAGGATATTTATGAAAACAAAAGAATTGGGGGAATCAATTTTAATCACATTTCTCTAGTAAAATGTACTGTGTTCCTTAGAAAAATGTATTAAAATTGCAAATCTGCAAAAAAAATGAAATTTTGAAATTTCACCTACACTTTGTTTTAATTCCTGTGAAACACCTAAAGGGTTAACAAACTTCCAAAATGCTGTTTTGAATACTGTGAGGGGTGCAGTTTTTGAAATGGTATCATTTATGGGGGTGTCTCACATACAAGTCCCTCAAAGTCACATCAGAACTGAACTGGTCCCTAAAAAAATCAGTGTTTGAAATTTTCTTGAAAATTTGAGAATTTGCTATTCATATTGTAAGCCTCCTAGTGTCCAAAAAAATGAAAAGGAAGTTGAAATAATGATGTCAACATAAAGTAGACATATGGTCTATGTTAGTTATTAACTATTTTGAGTGGTATGATTATTTGTCTCACAAGCAGAAAATTTAACATTTTGCAAATTGCTAAATTTTCCATTTTTTCACGACATTTTGGTATTTTTCACAAAAAAACACAGACTGTATCGACCCAAATTTACCACTAATTTGAAGTACAATGTGTCACGAAAAAACAATCTCAAAATCACTGGGATAAGTAAAAGCAAAAAAAAGTTATCCCCACTTAAAAGTGAGACATGTCAGATTTGAAAAAAAGGGCTCTGTCAGGAAGGCAAAAACAGGCTGTGTCAGGAAGGGGTTAAAGATCTTGTGTCTTTTTGTGGGATCCAAATAGCTACATCGCATTACAAAAAAAAACAATGATAGTGAGAAAGCAATTTACTGGAATGGAGATGAGGACCATCGGTGTTTAAAAACGTTAACGCTTAGAGGTCTTAATATCTGTTACATGCATCTAAAAAACATCCAAGATACGACCCTATCTCACACAAGACACTACTAAATCTCTTATCCATGCACTCATTATATCCCGCATTGACTATTGCAATAGTCTCCTGACTGGTCTTCCCAAGAACAGACTCTCACCACTGCAATCCATTTTAAATGCTGCTGCTAGGCTGATCTTCCTTGCAAGACGCTCATCGTCTGCTGATCCGCTCTGCCAGTCCCTCCATTGGTTGCCTGTATTTTACCGTATTCACTATAAAACCCTTCTACTCGCATATAAAGCTATTACCCATACTGCACCAGCATATATCTCCTTACTTATCACAAAATATCTCCCATCTCGACCACTCCGCTCTGCACATGATCTGCGTCTCTCTTCTGCACGGATCACTAGCTCCCCTTTACTATTACAGGACTTTCATCGGGCTGCTCCCATCCTATGGAATGCCCTTCCACGCACAATAAGGCTCTCCACTAGCCTCCAAACTTTCAAGTGTTCCCTGAAAACTCACCTCTTCAGGCAAGCCTATCATATTTATATACCGCACACATAACCCTCTAAGCTTTTCTTCTGGACCTGTAACTTGGTGGGACTGCGATGCTATTACTGGTGCCTGTCCTTTTGTTTCCCTCCTGTATCCCTATAGATTGTAAGCTTGCAAGAGGGCCCTTTAACCTCAAAGTCTGTCTATTTTTACCGTTTGTTCTATCACTGTCTACAGTTCTAAAGTGCAACGGATTCTGATGTGCTAAGAAACTGTAAATGTATAAATAAATAAATATAATTTTTGAGATTAAATGGTTTCTATGAAAACTTCAGTTGTGTATTTGGTACTTATGTATTATCTGGACTCCCATGTTAAATGCACCCCATTTTTTCATACCCCTACTATCCAACTACGCATGGAGTTGATTTTATATAGTGTGGCGAGCGCAGCGAGCCACCGTGCCCGAAGCGTGGTGAGCGCAGCGAGGGGACGCGGTCTCATAAGTAAAAAGGGGGTCCAGATATTACATAAGTACCGTGTATTTTAATTGCTTTTAATCACTATTGATGATTCTTTATTTTCAATGCAAACTCTTTTTATATTACAATATGGCCTTTTATGTTGTTATTACATGTTTGCTTATCTTATAAGAAACCTGGATATTACATTTCTGTGTTCTCCTGGCAAAAATACGCTACTAGCCATGTGTCTCAAAGACTGGATGTGGTGAGACACGGACTTCCGGTGAACACCAGAATAGGGGAAACTCACCACGCTGGAAATTAATATTCATTCCAGTAACTATTGGACTTCCGGTCTTGTGTTCCATGGACCAGATGTGGATAAAGCTTCCCTTTCCAGTGGTTATTAAACTATAGATTGATTGGTACTATATTCCATTATCAACACATTGGTGAATATATATATAAAAGTGAACTGGGTGACTCATGTGAACTCATACATATTACCACGGTTCCTATACTATTGATTTTTATACCCCTGATATACCATCTATATTATTTCTAGAAGGTGATTTTTGATGATGATCCCTTTTTTTCCCTTCGTACTTAATCAAAATCAATAAGTGAGGTACCATTTTAAAGATTAAGTTCTCCACTTCTGAAGAATTGTTAATTTAGAATTACACATTGTATTGTTTGTTTAAAAATTGAAGTTAAAAATTGACTTTTGCCAATAGAGTACTTTCCCTGGATGCAACAATACGGCACGGCTAAAATGAACAATTTTGCTCGGCTACTGGAAATGGGTACAAATGAACCGGTTCTTCTTTCTTCCTTACTACAAGCCACCAACCTCGCTTTAAAATTAATCATATTTTATTTGCATGCAAAAAATTTTAAACGGGTCACCTAGTTTTTTATTTTTAATGTACTTTCTGTATTATGGTGTCTGTACAATGTCTGGACTGTGGGTTGTATTATATATATATATATATATATATATATATACGGTATAAAACACTTTGTAATATGTAATCTGCTTATCCGTGTTTTATTGTTATTTTGTGATGTTTGCTCCAGTCATGTGACCAATTAGATCAGATATCTATATATCTATATAGATATCTATCTATATAGATATCTATCTATATAGATATCTATCTATCTATATATCTATATATATATATATATATATATATATATATATATATATATATATATATATATATGCCCTGGAGAAAACCCCATTCCACCCAGAGAAAGGGTCAGAAATGCATTGGTAATTTTGAGGACCTCTGAACATCTTTTGGACTTTCCTGTTCTACTAAATCCGGGAATGGATAAGGTGATTTCTTGGTGAGATCTTCCTATGGCTTTTATGCCCCTGTTGTTTTTACTTATTTTTTTTTGTATTCTCTTTATGTCATTTTAACCTCTACTGTATGGAATTTACCCCCAGTGTTTTACACTTTTTCATGTTGGAAATCTATTTTTGATAATCTTATTGGAATGTGGATGAGAGAACCAGCAAAACAAGCTCATCACTACCCCCTGGAGTAAAGAAACCTTTCAGTGAACACTATACCTGTTCTCAGGAGTTTTATTGACACTAAAGGACTTCGCACATAGGGCCTGATTCTGGTTCACTCGCAAAAGCAAATGGACAAAACCTTGTGCACTGCAGGTGGGGCAGATGTAACACGTGCAGAGAGTTACATTGGGGTGGGGTTTGTACTTCAAACTGATATCTAAATTGCAGTGTAAAAAGAAAGCTGTCAGTATTTACCCTGCACAGAAACAAAATAACACCTGAATCTAACTCTCTCTGCACGTGTTAGGTCAGCCTAATTTGCAGTGAACATGGTTTTGTCCATTAGAGAGAAAATTTGCTTCTGCAAGTAAACAAGACAGGCCCATACTGAATGCAGGTTCAAAAACTATAGTCTGTCTGGTAGCCTTTAAAGGAGTCTTTAAAGAAACCTTTATGTGAATGCATCTCACTTAAGTTATTGCTAAGACACATTGGATACTGCCATGGTTAATTGTCATATATATATATCTACGAAAATGGACAACATTCTCAAAGAATTTATATCAACTTTACTTGTGAAGACTGTAATTCTTTGTTTGGACTACTTTGGTTATGTTAATTGGAGTTTGGATGCTTGGAGTAATCTTTGGTGTTGGGGGTGCAGGTTGCATTATACCATTATTGTACTGATATCCACAGTTACACCTGTTCAGGGCCACATCTAGGGGGACTTAGGGGCAAGATGCCCAGGGTGGTGGATTTAAGGGGGTTACAGGGCTCCCTGAGCTAGCTGCTCCCCCCATGCTTGTCTAAGGGTCAATAGATGATTCAGAGTAGGGCAACTGCCTCTTGTAGCACAAAACATGGCACTCCATTTATCCGGACTGTGGTAGACTTTCCATTTTTTGACAATCAGTGCTTGCTGTGAGGATTTTAGGATGGATTGTAAAGTCTGCTGCAGTCTGGATAAATCAACTGCTGAGCAAAGCACATGTCTGTAGGGGAAGTGGGTTGCTGCCTGCTGGGACCAGCTCCCGGAACTTGCAGGCTGTGACACAGTGGGACAGATGTATTAAGCCTGGTGAAGTGATACAGTGGTGATAATGTGGAAGGTGGTAATGCAGCAGCCAGAGAGTGACCTTCTGCATTGTCACAGTTATTACTTCTACCCACAAAATGGCTGCTACCACTATGTGACAGCACAGAACACATATAAAGCAGGGTTGCCGACCCTCCCGAAATTTCCGGGAGTCTCCCGAAAATCGGGGCTCCCTCCCGGCCCCCCCGGAAGGGTGGGCAACCCTCCCGGATTCAGGGGGGACCCCCGCAGTCCCCCGGATCGCGGCATTAAAATGCTGCAATCCTCGGGTCTCAGAGGAGGGGGCGGAGCTAAAATGACACAATCGCGTCATTTTAGCCCCGCCCCCTCCACGGAGATCACTGAATTTGCTGGTTTATCAGCATTGGGGCGGGGCTTAGTGATGTCACGCTTAAGCCCCGCCCCCTGAGCGGCTACTGATTCTCTCCTCTCCGGGCTTCTCCCAGAGAGGAGAATGAGAAAGTCGGCAACCCTGATATAAAGAGGAAAGCACAGTAGCATAAGAATGTATGTTATTTGAACTCGCTTGGTACAAAGTTACATTCTATTTAATATTACACAACAGACTGAGCACAAATGCTGCTGTGTGACATCACCCGTCCTCTTTTGCGCAAATATTACATTTTTTAAAATCAAGACAAGATTTGTGGGGTGGCAACTGCTGCAAAGTCTGATGGTAGGTGGAAGGGGCTCAAATTAGTGGAAGGGGCGCAGTAAGGGTGGAAGGGTGCAGATTAGTGTATTACAGGACAGGATTAGTTACATAGTTACGTAGTAGGTAAGGCTGAAAAAAGACTTGCGTCCATCTAGTTCAACGTAGGTTGCTATAATAGATTATCCAATGCTGTATACTATGTTCTGATATTTTAGAGACATATTATAATTCTTATTTGTACCCATGGATGTTTTTAACCAGTGTTTGTCCAACCTTATTTTGAACGCATTCATTGTGTCGGCCGACACAACCTCACCAGGAAGAGAGTTCCAGAGTTTGACTGCTCTGACCGTAAAGACATTTCTTCTAGCTGAACAAAATCTTTTTTTCTTCTAATCTATACTCATTAAATGTATAATATCAGGGGGCGCGGATGGCATGTTTTGAGCACTGGGAGGGAGCGCAGCATTTTCTGCAAATGGTGAGCATCTGGCCCCATCCTATACTACTGATGTGTTCGCACTTTGTACCATTCAGTTCTTATGTTACAAGGAGATATTGACTCAAAATAATCACATTTAAACATGGAAGAGTCACAGAAGTAAAAAAGGAGCCACAATGTCCCGTTACCCAATAACACACAGACCAAAAAGTAATTAATGTGATGGTATCACTGTATCCACTGTGCGCATTATCAGATGTATCCATAACGAAGCACAGCGCCCTCTACAGTACGGAGGACCAGTCACACATAGCCCTGCACCTTATGATGCATTGGGAGGGAAAAGATGTCCAATTTTTCTTTTCCCCTAATTCTGTTAAACCAAGATTTGTTATGTACAGTATGTGACAGGCAGTTTATTCATCGAGACCGCTGTGAAGTCTCTGATGTCGATTGAGATTTGAGCCGTTAGAAAAGCAGCGACCGCACTGAGAACACACAAACGGCCTCTCCCCGGTGTGAGTGCGCTGGTGCTTGTCATGATCGGATCTCTGGACAAAGCATTTGTTGCATTCCATGCACTGAAACGGCTTCTCCCCGGTGTGAATACGCTGATGCATGACAAGGTTGGATTTCCGGGAAAAACATTTACTGCATTCCGTGCACTTAAACGACTTCTCACCAGAGTGAGTCTGTTGGTGCACAGTAAAGGCGGACCTGCAGGTAAAACATCTCCCGCACTCCAGACAGGAAAATGTCTTCTCCCCGTTGTAAGAGCGCAGGTGCGTCATAAGGCTGAATTTCCGGGCAAAACTTTTACCACATTCTAAACACTTAAATGGTTTCTCGCCAGAGTGAATCCGCTGGTGCTTAGTAAGGGCAGCCCTGCTGGTAAAACATCTCCCGCACTGCAGGCAGGAAAATGGCCTCTCCCGAGTGTGAGCTCTCTTATATGACAGAAGACTTGACCTGTGATGAATGGATTTTCCAGTGTGCTTGTCCTCGGTGTGACATTGCTGGTGGGCGGTAAGAGCCAGTTTGGAGCCGAATCGCACCCCGCAGATGGAACATATATACAGATTACTGGCGCTATGCGTTTGCTGATGAGTGACGAGGGCTGAATGATTAGGGAAACATTGCTGACACTCCGAGCACTGATGCGTCATCTCAGGATAGTGTGAGGAGGCGTGCGGACCTGTTGGGGACAAAAGTACTGAGATAAACCCTCTGTATATCAGCGGATGGGTCACATAATCGTCACGTTGAAAGTATTCAGTACCATGTACAACTGTCAAACATACATTAACCCTGTCATTCCCACATAACCTTGGAGTTTGTCTGGAACTATCAAGGGTACTGAGTATTTAAAATATAAATGAACTGTTGTACTGACATAACTCATCTCACATCAACACAATAGAAACAGCCATCATTACACTACTAGAAAATTGCTGAATCTGTCTCCTCCCCTCGCAGACAATAAGGTAAAAAACCAAGAAGAAAGGGACGGGACGGGGTTATGGCACTTCTGGGACAGAACAGATGTCTCCCTGCCTATTCCTATACTGCTGCCCATCTGTGGGTGTGTCATCCTGCCCCAGCTACAGGACCAGCAGTCCCAGCACTGGCAGATATAACAACTTGTGGGCGAGCCAACCATGGGCTAGAACAGGGGTGGCCAAACTACGGCCTGCGGGCCGGATGCGTCCAGCGCCCAGATCTTGACTGGCCCGAGGTGCCGCAGAGGACATGTTTTGCACTTCACATTGGGGCAGCCCAAAAAAGTAAGGGAAACAATAAACAATAAGAAGAAAACGTTTACGCCATACAAAGATAATGGGGATGAGGAGGCCTTCACTAAGTACAAAGAGAAAAAGAATTAAAAGTGAAATCAAAGCAGCTAAAATGGGAAAATGAAAAGCGAATAGCAAAACAAATCCTAATAAATACATCAATAGCAAAAGATTAATAAAAGAGAACATTGGCCCCTTAACCAACGTTAATGGAAATAGTATTAATGAGGATAAAGGTAAAGCAGAACCGTTAGATACATTTTTCTCATCTGTTTTTACTAGGGAGGAGCAGACCGTGAAATCTACAGGAACCACATATAGGAAGAACTCGCTAGAATTGAATAGAATTCGATACAGAGGAGAACCACAAGAGGCTTTGCAAAATCAAAACCAATATATCACCAGGTTCTAGTGGGATTCACTGATGGAACTAAGCGGTAATTCTAGTTGGCTCGCCTTCTAAAGCCACCCACCATGGTCCGCGCATCACTGCCTCTTTGCGAATGGGTTGGCGACCTCTCTTATGATTTTCCCCTGCTTGCAAATCTAAGTCAGTTTGGGCTGATCGGGTCCAAGAACTGGACATTACAGGATGCCAGGTACCCACCCTAGGCAGACAGCTTGCCCACCTGCGTTCGCATTGGGATGGCCATCGTTTTCCTGGATGCACCCAGCATTTTCATGGTTACGCACAGGAAACGCTGGGCATCCCCATGCAAACACCCCTGCCCGCCTCCATCCCGCTCCCCCTCCTGTGCGAGCACCATGGCGACTATCCCCACAGAAGCCCTGCAAGTGCACATATGCAAATATGCGCATGGCAGAGACACCGGTCCCGGATGCGAACACACCGGAGACCGGAGGAATTACAACTGAGGGCCTAAAGGTGCCCGCAAACTTGAAAGATCAATGCGCATAATTTGCCTTAACCTTTTGTCTGCCCTGGACAAAAGATTTCAGGCAAGCGCACAATTTCACCAAAGATTTATCTTAAGATCCGATGTGAGTTCCTATTGGTTTATTGCCAAATCTTCTGATCTCTTATGCAGCATGTATGATCAGATGACTTAGTAAAAGATCTGCGGCGCACACATCCGATCGTGATCGGCCGATCTCCGGACGATCTGCTGTAAAAATCGGTAAAATCGGCCGATCAGCAAAGAAATCGTTCTAGTGTGTGGGCACCTTAAGAGAGGAGTTGGTAAATACTCTGCATTACATTTTGATAAATCATTTTCATCTGGTAAGGTTCCAAAGGACTAGAGATTAGAGCAGTGGTAGCCAACCCTAGCCCTCGAGAGCTACCAACAGTTCACATTTTCCAGACAACCTAGCTGCTGCACAGCTGCACTCATTTATCACTGATACATTTTAAAAGATACACAGATGGAGCTAATTAGCTCACTTGTGATTCTGTGAGGAGACCTGCAAAACATGCACTGTTGGTAGCTCTCGAGGACTAGGGTTGGCTACCCAGGATTAGAGGAAGCAGTACAATTACTCAAAAAAAAAAAAGGAAAAAAGAGATGACCCAGCGAATTATAGCGAACATCGATCATGGAGAAATTATTTCAGGGAATATTAAGAGATGTATACAAGAATATGTAGAACTGCACAGTATAACCAGTAGTAACCAGCGTGGGATGGAAAGAATCATCTGTACCAAACTAACCGAATATGTTTTTACGATCAATAAAATGAAGGATTTGGGTCTAGCGGTAAAAATGTGTAGCTGGGTAAGAAACGGCCTGCAGGACAGAGAGCAGATGGTGCATTTTCTAGTTGGATACCAGTACTAAGTGGTGTCCCGCAGGGTTCAGGGCTAGGGCCTCTTTGGTTTAGGCTACAGAGGGATTTAAACAAACTAGATGAGTGGGCCGATAAATGGAACATGAGGTTCAATGTTGATAAATGTACGGTCACGCACCTTGGGAGACATAACCGGTGTGCTAACTCTATACTCTAAATGGAGTAGATTTAGGTAAACTAGAAATGGAAAAGGACCTAGGATACTAGTCTGTATAAGAAGGGGCAGGGGACAATGTAATTATGCCACTCCACAAGGCACTTGTTAGACCTCGCCTAGAATTTGGTGTGCAATTCTGGGCTCCGAGGTGGTGTTGGCAGACACAATGAATACATTTAAAATAAGGTTCAAAGTTGAAACAAAATAAATACAGTAATTCAAATGGGGATATCACATCTAGACCACACCCTCAAAACAGGTCCTGTAAGAGGTTGGACTTCATAGACGTACGTCTTTTTTCAAACTCAACTACTATGTTACAATGTAATGAAATACTGAGCATTGTACGCTACAAACAATTTTTTTCTCTATTCCCATATGACACCCTATGCACTCCATTACCCTTAGTCTGCGTGGTGTCTTGCTCTGTTGCCCTCTGGTGTGGTAGCTGGCCACTCTATAGGAATATACAGTAGTTGCTGGCGACACTCAGAGATGGATTAAAACGTGGTTTAAAACAGGTGAAACATTTAACCAGCATGCCTCGGTTGCACATAATCTGCTGTAAATACAATAAAATGTCAAGAACATCTGCAAATATACTCTGCCCGGGGAGAAGAAACGTTAAAACAGAGGAAAAAGAGAGGGTTTCGCTTAAATCCCTCGGGGCGAGTACAGCGGATTGTGTTTAACCGAGTCGTGCTGATTATTTATGCTGATTTATGTATATATTTTTCAGTGCATGATTCACTTGTTTGTTTGACTATTACCAAGGTTATATATATATATATAGTGAAATAATTGAGGCCACTCACCGGTCTTGCTTGAATAAAAGGTTTTTGGACTTTAAACCAACATACCAATAGACAATAAAGCGCAAGAGCCTTGAAACAGGTCTGAAGGCAGACCGAAACCTCGTCCCATGGCCCACTGTCAAGCACTGATCACTTTATTGTCTATTGGTATGTTGGATTAAAGTCTATCTATCTATCTATCTATCTATCGATATATATATACACACACACACATATACACACACACACCGATATTGGATAAGCGCCCGATACCCCCTTAGATTGAGGGCTATACGCTGAACCTGTAGTGTTCTAGGATATTTGTATTCCAATAAAAGGAAGCAGTGAAGTTCAATCCATTTATTAAAAAGGCTTTAATAAAATCCAATGCTTGTAATATAGTTCTCATGCAGAAGGAAGATCTTCAGCTCCTTCAGGAGTACATGAAAATGCAACCAACGCGTTTCGTTTATTAAAGACTTAATCAAGGGTTAAATATCTTTAGAGAGTGTATTTCCATCAGCCCAAGTGATTGTTTCACAAGAGGCAAAATACTATAGTCACAGACGTTTCACAATGCACTCCTGAGACAGGGTTATACATCTGACTTCCCTGGCAACAGAACAACCAAATCATAGAGAACACGTGGTCACAGGTGAGAGGTATTATATACAGGGGAGGGACACATAACTGGACACAAAGCCTTCTACAGGTGCAGGACTGAGGACTAAAACAATAGCCTGGCACCTTGAGATGCATTTGTCAGGAAAAAGATGTCTGCGTTTTTCCCAGTTCTTTAAGACAAGTCCTGTTATGTATGTGAGCGGCAGTTTAATCCCCTAGGCAGGTGCGAAGTCTCTGATGTCGATAGAGATTTGAGCTGTTAGAAAAGCAGCGGCCGCACTGAGAACACACAAACGGCCTCTCCCCGGTGTGGATCTGCTGGTGCTTGATATAATCGGATCTCTGGACAAAGTACCTGCTGCATTCCGTGCACTGAAACGGCTTCTCCCTGGTGTGCGTGCGCTGATGCCTCACAAGGTGGAATTTCCGTGAAAAACATTTGCCGCACTCTGTGCACATAAATGGCTTCTCGCCAGTGTGTAT
The DNA here is from genome assembly GCF_055691185.1 of Crinia signifera. NCBI lineage: Eukaryota > Metazoa > Chordata > Amphibia > Anura > Myobatrachidae > Crinia > Crinia signifera. The sequence goes on from NC_139218.1 coordinate 392,402,766, forward strand.
CTGCTGATGCCCAATAAGGGTGGATTTACGGAGAAAACATCTCCCGCACTCCTGGCATGAGAATGTCCTCTCCTGGCTTTGTGTCCTCTTCTGACGTGACCTCTGATGAAAGGATTTCCCACTGTCACAATAAAACAATCTGTCCTCGGTGTGACATCGCTGGTGGGCGGTAAGAGCCAATGTGGAGTTGAAAAACACTCCGCAGACCGAGCACCTATACAGATTACTGGCGCTATGCGTTTGCTGATGGGTGACGAGGGCTGAATGATTAGGGAAACATTGCTGACACTCCGAGCACTGATGCGTCATCTCAGGATAGTGTGAGGAGGCGTGCGGACCTGTTGGGGACAAAAGTACTGAGATAAACCCTCTGTACATCAGCGGATGGGTCGCGTCATCATGTGTGAGACATTCTGTGCAGTAATACATATGTACCATATATATATAGCAGATATATTTGGATGTATTCTGTACCATATACAATTGTTACTCAGAAGATAACCCTGTCATTCCCACATAACCTTGGAGTTTGTCTAGTTTACTGTGTGATTAAAACATAAAGGGACTGACATCTCACCCCACTCACATCAGCACAATGGACCAAGCCATCTTTCTTTTAACCTTTGAGAAATTTGATAAACTGGTCTCCTTCCCTCACAAAAACAACAAGAAGACTGGGACGAGACAATTTTAAGACAGAACAGATGTTGAGACTAGGGATGCCAATCCCAGGGGATTGTTTCAATCCCGGGATTGAAAAATGCTCAATCCCAGGATTCCCGGGATTGGCATCCCTAGTTTTGTCAGGCGTGTCCCATCCCCACCCCCACACCCGCCAACCCGCACATTTACTTACATTAGCGCGCGGGCGGCCGGGAGTGGGTTCGGAGGTGCACGGTCTCTCAGGGCACATGCACCTCCTACTTAGCAGGCAGCAGCCAGAGAAGAGGCAGGCCAGCGCACGAAGGGGAGTGGATGGGGTGGGTGCAGAAGAAGGGGCGGCAGCAGAGTGGGTGGTGTGGCCTGCACAGCGTGACCTTTCACGTTACACAGGCCAATCCCGGGATTCTGCCAATCCTGGGATTGGCCATCCTAGTGGAGACCGATGTCCATATTTACGTGACGTTTTTATATGGCACCTGAACCTGTCCAGAAAATGTCAGTACCCCCAGTTATTCCTGCAACTACCAGCCATCTGAGGATGAGATCACCCTGCCCCTCCTCCAGGACTAGCAGTCCCAGCTCTGGCAGATATAACAGCACCTGGAGGCAGCATTAGGACTGGATTTTGGAGTAATTCAGACGCTGCCCCCTTTAGACAGACCCCTAACTGATTACTATAATCAAGAGGCTGTCAAACAAATGAATGTCCAACTGGGGACTATATTTCCCCAATAGACATGAGATGAAAAAAATTGTTTTCATCACCAGGGAGTTGGCTGTTTCTGTATTAATGGATGATCTAAAAGAAGCTTTGAAATCGGACTACAGACTTCCATGTCCAATTGGAGAGGTGTCACTGTAGAAGCTCTATGGGAGTCTGCAGTAGAACACAATAAAAATATCTTTAAGGTAAAGGAAATGCAGGGGGGAAGGTTGATGGAGGTGAGTATCCAGGCACTCGAAGGTAAGGCCCCACAAACGAACCCCCAAATTTCCGAGGATTATAGGAGAAAGCAATTGAAGTGCTTCTTTTGCGGGAAAGAGGGGCATTACACAAAAAACTGTTGTAATGTAGTAATGCATTACAGACATAAGACCCCTAGACAAGAATACGAGCCACCGCGTTATCAAACACATAGATGGGAATATAACACACGTAAAAGGGATTCCCACCCACATAGAGGGGAAACGCAGAGATATCCTCCAAGGAATGACAGGCATGCTTCCAATATTCCCTCACACATAGTAGCTGGCAATGCTCTGTGGGGAGCAGGATACACACAATAAGGATCAGGCCACACCTGTATTCTGCAGCTGGTAAGACTGACTACTGGCCTCAAAGGCGAACCCGAGGTCATGGTCAGTGTAGCTGGTGTCAGACAACCATTTCTATTGGATACAGGATCAGCCAGATCTGTACTGACTTCTCCATTTGGATTAATGACCACGGGTAAAATGATTTCGGCTATGGAAGTAATGGGGACAGATGCAGCAATACCCTTTGAGTAGACCTGCAGAGATTATGATAGGGCCCTTGCAAACCAAACACTCGTTCCTGTTGGCTGCATCGGCCCGACTAATCTACTTGGCAGAGATTTGTTGAGTAAAATGTGGTGTGTCATATACTGTACCCCTGAGGGTGTGTTCTTAGATATCCATGACAACCATACATGTACAAGATATATTAGACACCCCTCAGAGGTTAAAGTTGGACACTACCATTATAGACACGTGTCCATTGCAGGTAGAGGAAATGATCTCGCAAATACTGGGTTCCCTTTGGACCAAAGATGGAAAGGTCACTGGATTGATGGCTAATGTAGCCCCAGTAGTTGTTACTTAAGGGGCATAAATAAGATAGTTGAGTGTCAATTCCCCATAGTGACCAATCCAGCTGCCATTCTCATGCAAATCTCGTCTACTTCCACCTACTTTACTGTAATTGACCCACTCTACACACTGACATCACAAAACTGATGACATTTAATGCATTAGATATGCAACAACTTATTGAAATGCAAGATTTGTGTTCCCTGCAGGAGAAGGCTGTCTGGAAGGTGAAGGGGTATGGTCAGGAGTCCTCAGGACACTGGTGAGATGGACAAGGTAAGCATGTGGAACCCAGGGCATATCTCCCAAGCTGAAGCGGCACATGGTCTGACTCATCTGGGCAAGGACGGTATGTGCAAACTGGTAAGAGCCAATGGAGCGCACCATGGTTCTCTTCTCAGGCAGACAAGAAAGCAATGTCATGTCTTGAGGATGAAGATTGGCAAAACAATACCAACTGAACCATCCCATATCCCGCATACAGACAGACCCTTTCAGGTAATACAAATTAATTTTATATATTTACCCCCCTGTAGAAATTTGAAATATGTTTTGGTGTGCACTGATGTGTTTTCAAACTGGGTAGAGGCATTCCCTGCAGCCACAAACACTGATGTATTTACTGTGCGGGAATTTGTGTATAGATATGGTATCCATAAAATTATTGAAAGTGATAGGGGTACCCATTTTACAGGTTTTTTTACAGAAAAAGTTTTTTCAGGAATAGTAAACTTCACACTCCCGACCGACTCCAAGCTAGTGCTAAGGTGTAGAGGATGAATGTCACTATTAAGAACAAGCTAAGCAAAGTGATGGCTGAAACTGGATTGTTGTGGCCATCACCCTTTGAAATTATTTTTGGACGACAGCCCCATGCAATGATAGACCCCAAAAAAGATTTAAAATGCAACAACGAATTGACTGAAATATTTGGTTAGGATGAGCCAGCAATTGAGAATCAACAAATACATTTGAAACTGGCAATTCCTGACCTGCCAAACAGTAACTATCTTGAAATTGAATCTGGGGACTGACGTGTGATGATTTGAAATTTTGCCACACTCACGTTGCCTAATAGACAGATAGGGGGGGACCATACCAAGTCTTGCTGACCAGCACAACATCATTAAAGGTTGCCGAGAGAGAGATTTGGGTCCATTCTTCCCACTGCAAGAAAGTCGCTGACCCGGAGAAAACTCATGTGAAAGAGAGAGGTGGATAAAACCTGGAGAACCTATTACGGGAAAACTGAAAATCAGCTTATCTCTGTTGGATTATACCTGAGCATGGCATACGGAAAGCATTTCATACCCCCTTTTTCAGAGATGGAAGCAAAAGATTTTGATTACAGCTCTATTTTTGACAGAGACACTTTGGGCCTTATTCTGGTCGGTGCGGACGGAGCCGAATATGTGGGCAGGACCGTGAGTCCTAAACCCCGCCTTCCGTACAGATCGCTCACTCCGTCCGAATGCGGTAAGCCGCTGACCGCACGGATTTCTCACGGATACACCTCCTCCATCTCTTGGAACCTCCCCCATCATTCGATGGTCGCAGACCATCGAATGCAGGACCGAGTGGTCCGCCAGCTCCCGCAACCTCAGACCACATGGGCATTTCTCCATGCAAAAGCAGGGATCTGGGCGGGCAGCTGACATCCGGCAATGTCATATGTCCGTCCCCTACACGTGCGTCACGGCCGCATTACCATAAGTACGCCCAGCGTTTTCATGGGAGCGCCCATGAAACGTGGGGTGTAAACATATGGTAATGTGCCCAAACAGCCCTTCACGCCCCTCTTCACCCCCTGTTTGTAGTGTACACATTTCATGCGGAATTTGGACGTGCGTTCCGTTCGCACATGCACAGAGACGCCTCTGCACATGCGCAGACACAAAACATCGGCGGCACAAATGCACGCAAACATTACCGCACCAACCAGAATAAGGGCCTTTGTTTTCGTGAGGGGCCCCGAGAAGTCGAGCATAGATCTGGAATGGGTTCTGATGAGAATGATGGCTTAGTAGATTCCCAGAAGCAGCCTATCACTTTGGTCAAAGCTGCTATAAGTAAGAGATCTGGTAGTCACGGAGCTTGAGCATTGTGAATGCGGCAGATCTAATATATTTATTTACAGTTTCTTATATAGCACAGCATATTCCGTTGCACTTTACAATTGGAAACAACAGTCATAAAACAAACTTGGTAGATATAAACCGACATGGAGGTAGTAGGGCCCATCTGTAGAGACAGCACTGTGATAAGATTGCAAATGAATTTCATGAACTGTCCCTTTCACCATCTTTTTGTGTTTCCTCCCTTTCCACGGAAGCCACAGCCCGGACCCAACATCAGTGCACCATGACACAGGTATATGTATACATTTTTAATCATCCTGAACTGACATTTTAAAAATGTAAATAATGTATCAAAATGATTTATTAATGTTGTTATTAATGTTTGTTAGTGATTAATATTAGTTATGATTAGTTTTAGTGATAGTTTAATACACTGTCAAAGGGTGGACTGTGGAAGGTGAAAATATTATAGCCACATGTATCAGAGTGGCCTCTGTGTGGTTGTGTACCAACCGTGTGTGCGCAAACCCGGACGCTGCGTACATTGGCTTGTGAAGCCCTGCGTATTAGCACGTGGTGTGAGTAAATACGGTAATATTCAGAAATGCACAGAATTGCCACAAAATCACTTTCTAATAACACATTCATATAGTGTATCCCCCCCACTCCCGGTCCATCAACTTATCTGCAGACACTTTGCATTTGGGAAATAATACCTATATCTGCACTGCTTTTAAGTTTAAATATATTTTGTATGCTTCTATTGTTAACGACAAACAAGACTCATTTGTCGTATCAATAAGATACTTGTCTGTCATTGTATATACTATAGGTCAGAACAAACTAAGAATACAATACACCATACAAAAAATCCAAGAATAGGCAAATGCCTGATTGTGTAATCAAACAATTTAGAATGTTGTCTGCCAAGACCTTTAAGTGATTTAAGAAGCTGACATCCAAATGTACATTGGTATAAGACATTGAGAATATGTAATAATAGTAATATTTCAAATGTATAAAATACATTTCCTCCTACATATAGTCTTCAGCCATCTGGCCAGCGAGTCACAAGGCATGCTGGGATGTGTAGATTTACAACAGCTGGAGGGCCACAGGTTGGATATATCTGGTTTATAGCATCATTCCCTGCATTGGGAGGTACCGCAATTTTTTCCGCACAGCACGAAGAAGTGACTTTTCTAGATCCTTTATAGTGGATATCGGGCCTCATCCTACACTACTGAAGTGTGCGCAATTTGTTTCTGCCTCCTGTTGTAGCCTAGGAGGTGATGAACCAAAGTAATTACTACATAAATACACACAAAGGTCACAGAAGTAACAGACACCGTCCCGATGTCCCATCACTCTCATACCCAATGTAACACAGAAGGTGATAATGCAGCAGCCAGAGAGTGACCTTCTGCATTGTCACAGTTATTACTTCTACCCACAAAATGGCTGCCACCCCTATGTGACGGCACAGAAGGCATATAAAGAGGAAAGCACAGTAGCATAAGAATGTATGTTATTTGAACTCACTTGGTACAAAGTTACATTCTATTTAATATTACAACAGACTGAGCACAAATGCTGCTGTGTGACATCACACGTTCTCTTTTGCGCAAATATTACATTTTTGAAAATCAGGACAAGATTTGTGGGGTGGCAACTTCTGCAAAGTCTGATGGTAGGTGGAAGGGGTGCAGATTAGTGGAAGGGGCGCAGTAAGGGTGGAAGGGGCGCAGATTAGTGGAAGGGGCGCAGTAAGGGTGGAAGGGGTGCAGATTAGTGTATTACAGGACGCTGTTAAATGTATAATATCAGGGGGCGTGGATGCCATGTTTTGAGCACTGGGAGTGAGCGCAGCATTTTCTGCTCAGCAAGGGGACACGACTTCTGCAAATGGTGAGCATCTGGCCCCATCCTATACTACTGATGTGTTCGCACTTTGTACCATCCAGTTGTTATTTTCCAAGGAGATGATGACCCAAAATAATCACATTTAAACATGGAAGAGTCACAGAAGTGAAACAAACAGTCACCATGTCCCGTTACCCAATATCACACAGACCAAAAAGTAATTAATGTGATGGTATCACTGTATCCACTGTGCGCAATATCGGATGGATCCATAATGGAGCACAGTGCCCTCTACAGGATGGAGGACCAGTCACACATAGCCCTGCACCTTATGATGCATTGGGAGGGAAAAGATGATCACTTTTTCTTTTCCCCTAAGTCTATTAAAACCGGACTTGTTATGTACAGTATGTGAAAGGCAGTTTATTCATCGAGACCGCTGTGAAGTCTCTGATGTCGATTGAGATTTGAGACGTTAGAAAAGCAGCGACCGCACTGAGAACACACAAACGGCCTCTCCCCGGTGTGAGTGCGCTGGTGCTTGTCGTGATCGGATCTCTGGACAAAGCACTTGCTGCATTCCATGCACTGAAACGGTTTCTCCCCGGTGTGAATACGCTGATGCATGACAAGGTTGAATTTCCGGGAAAAACATTTGCCACATTCCGTGCACTTAAACGACTTCTCACCATAGTGAGTCTGTTGGTGCACAGTAAAGGCGGACCTGCAGGTAAAACATCTCCCACACTCCAGACAGGAAAATGTCTTCTCTCCGTTGTAAGAGCGCAGGTGCGTCATAAGGCTGAATTTCCAGGCAAAACTTTTACCACATTCTAAACACTTAAATGGTTTCTCACCAGAGTGAATCCGCTGGTGCTTAGTAAGGGCAGCCCTGCTGGTAAAACATCTCCCGCACTGCAGGCAGGAAAATGGCCTCTCCCGAGTGTGAGCTCTTTTATATGACAGAAGACTTGACCTGTCATGAAAGGATTTTCCAGTGTGCTTGTCCTCGGTGTGAGATCGCTGGTGGGCGGTAAGAGCCAGTTTGGAGCTGACACACACCCCGCAGACCGAGCACTTATACAGATTACTGGCGCTATGCGTTTGCTGATGGGTGACGAGGGCTGAATGATTAGGGAAACATTGCTGACACTCCGAGCACTGATGCGTCATCTCAAGATAGTGTGAGGAGGCGTGCGGACCTGTTGGGGACAAAAGTACTGATATAAACCCTCTGTACATCAGCGGATGGGTCGCGTCATCATGTGTGACACATTCTGTGCAGTTATACACATGCACCATATAGATATATCATATGTTGAATGTATTTAATACCATGTACAACTGTCAAACATACATTAACCCCATCATTCCCACATAACCTTGGAGTTTGTCTGGAACTATATAGGGTACTGATTATTTAAAATATAAATTAACTGTTGTACTGACATAACTCATCTCACATCAACACAATGGAAACAGCCATCATTCTTCTTTTAACACTACTAGAAAATTGCTGAATCTGTCTCCTCCCCTCGCAGACAATAAGGTAAAAAATCAAGAAGAAAGGGACGGGGTTATGGCACTTCTGGGACAGAACCGACGTCTCCCTGACTATTCCTATACTGCTGCCCATCTGTGGGTGTGTCATCCTGCCCCACCTACAGGACCAGCAGTCCCAGCACTGGCAGATATAACATGTGGGTGACCCAACTATGGGCTAGAACAGAGGTGGCAAAACTACAGCCTGCGACTAGATCTTGACTGGCCCGCGGTGCCGCTGGATCTCGACTACCATGTGGTGCCGCTGAGGACATGTTTTGCACTACACATGGGGGCAGCCCAAAAAAGTAAGGGAAGCAATAAACAATAAGAAGAAAACGTTTACACCATACAAAGATAACGGGGATGAGGAGGCCTTCACTAAGTACAAAGAGAAAAAGAAGTAAAAGTGAAATCGAAGCAGCTAAAATGCGAAAATGAAAAGCGAATAGCCGCTGAAAGTGAAACAAATCCTAATAAATACATCAATAGCAAAATATTAATAAAATATCTCCCATCTCGACCACTCCGCTCTGCACAAGATCTGCGTCTCTCTTCTGCACGGATCACTAGCTCCCATTTACTATTACAGGACTTTCATCGGCTGCTCCCACCCCATGGAATGCCCTTCCATGCACAATAAGACTCTCCACTAGTTTCCAAACTTTCAAGGGTTCCCTGAAAACTCACCTCTTCAGGCAAGCCTATCATATTTATATACCACACGCATAACCCTCTGAGGCACTTATGTATTACATATAGCTTCCCTTCAGGACCTGTAACTTGGTGGGACTGCTATGCTATTACTGGTGCCTGTCCTTGTGTTTCCCTCCTATATCCCTATAGATTGTAAGCTTGCAGCAGGGCCCTCCTGCCTCCACGTCTGTCTGTTGTTACCCAGTTTGTCTTATCACTGTCTACTATTGTAAAGCATAACGGAATCTGCTGCGCTATATAAGATACTATAAATAAATAAATGAGAACATTGGCCCCTTAACCAATATTAATGGAAATAGTATTAATGAGGATTTTAACTATCCAGACATCGACTGAAATAATTAGACAAGTACTTCAGCTACAAGTGGGGGATTTCTAAACTTACCGAAGGACCAGTTCATTACACAATCGGTAGAAGCACCTATTCGCAACGTGGCCAGACTTTTTGAAAAGTCTTATTGATGAAACGCGTTGGGCGCTGCCTACTACCTCCTCCTATAAAGAAGATAAGCAACTTTTTACCTTTTGATTGCTATTACTGCTAATCTTGTTAATTCATTTTGTATTACTGGTTGCTATATTTAATTTGACATATGTAATCCTCCACAGCTCTCCAGGTTTTATACCAAAATAATACTAATAATTTTGGTAATAATACTCTGTGCACTTACTTTTCTTATATTCAATACTGACTCTGGTTTGTGACATAATGGTCTGGGGGCCTTGAAACAGGTCTGAAGACAGACTGAAATGTCGTCCCATGCACTGTCATGCACTGAGCACTTTATTGTCTATTGGTATATTGGATTAAAGTCCTAAAACTTTTTCTTCAATCAAGACCAGTGAGTGTCCTCAATTATTTCGCTATATACTGGATGGACTGGGTCTCTGGGACATATGAGATGACACCCCGGCAGCTATATTCATTGGTGGAGAGTGTCAGCCAGTGAACCCCGAAACATAAAAACCAGAGGATGGCACTCGTACCAGATGATTCCTCAGGTGTGGGCTAGAAATACCACAAGGTGTTATATCTACCACCCCACGGCAATCAGCCTTTCTACAGTGGGATATCAGCACACCACATCGCGCTCTGTGTCCTCCACGCCGGGAAACTTCTCCTCTGTGGAATCAGGACATGCCAGACACCGCGTGGAACATGGATAGCGTCACACAGCCACGCCCCAAACGCGTTTCGTCATAGAGACTTCGTCAGTGGGCTGGCTTGTGTGCCACTCACCGCTATCCTTATCCCTCGTACAGCCAATCAGCTAGTTCATCTACTTTGAAAAGCCGGGTGCCGGTTATATCAAACTCACAGTGTTGTTAAACCAGCGGACATATGACCATACAAAGCCCCTAATACAACTAGTTAAATAAGATTATAAAAAAAAAAAATTATAACTAAAAGTTGGAGAAAGGCTGATTGCTGGTGCCGTGGAGCATAAAACCTTGTGGTATTTCTTGCCCACACCTGAGGAATCATCTGGTACGAGTATGAAGATTTCTGTTTGAATATAAAAAAAACGTACTACACTATGAGGTGCCCCCTTTGTTTTTCCATTTTCACAGAATTGTAATACCCGCTGGACACGGGTCTTTGTTACATTGGGGAGTGACGGTCCAACTAATGTGACCAGAGTGTAGAGAACCTGGCACAGTAGAAACTCCAAAGGACTGTTTTAAGAGGATTTTTTCTGTGGCAGAAGCTGCAAAAAAACAACAATAATGCATAAGCGCCCCAATACCCCCTTAGATTGAGGGTGATACGCTGAACCTGTAGTGTTCTTGGATATTTGTATTCCAATAAAATGAAGCAGTGAAGTCCAATCCATGTATTAAAAAGTATTTAATAAAATCCAATGCTTGTAACATAGGGCCTTATTCTAGTTCAAAATCCTTCTTAGATGGACAAAACCATGTGCACTGCAGGTGGGGCAGATGTAACATGTGCAGAGAAAATTAGATTTGGGTGAGTTATTTTGTTTCTGTGCAGGGTAAATACTGACTGCTTTATTTCTACACTGCAATATAGATCTCACTTTGAAGAAAAACCCCAGCCAAATCTAATTCTCTCTGCACATGTTACATCTGCACCCCTGCAGTGCACCTGGTTTTTGTCAGAAAGAGTGAACCAAGAGTGAACCAAAATAACCCCCATAGTTCTCATGCAGAAGGAAGATCTTCAGCTCCATAAGGAGCACCACATGAAAATGCAACCAATGCGTTTAGTTTATTAAAGACTTCATCAGGGATAAAATATCTTCAAAGCGCGACTTTTCATCAACCCAAGTGATTGTTTCACAAGAGGCAAAATACTATAGTCACAGACGTTTCACAATGCGCTCCCGAGACAGGGTTATACAGACTTCCCTGGCAACAGAACAACCAAATCATAGAGAACACGTGGTCACAGGTGAGAGGTATTATATACAGGGGGGGACACATAACTGGACACAAAGCCTTCTACATGTGCAGGACTGAGGACTAAAACAATAGCCTGGCACCTTGAGATGCATTTGTCAGGAAAAAGAGGTCTGCGTTTTTCCCAGTTCGTTAAGACAAGTCCTGTTATGTATGTGAGGGGCAGTTTAATCCCCTAGGCAGGTGCGAAGTCTCTGATGTCGATTGAGATTTGAGCTGTCAGAAAAGCAGCGGCCGCACTGAGAACACACAAATGGCCTCTCCCCGGTGTGGATCCGCTGGTGCTTGATATAATCGGACCTCTGGACAAAGTACCTGCTGCATTCCGTGCACTGAAACGGCTTCTCCCCGGTGTGCGTGCGCTGATGCCTTACAAGGTGGAATTTCCGTGAAAAACATCTGCCACACTCTGTGCACATAAATGGCTTCTCGCCAGTGTGTATCTGCTGATGCCCAATAAGGGTGGATTTACGGAGAAAACATCTCCCGCACTCCTGGCATGAAAATGTCCTCTCCCGGCTTTGTGTCCTCTTCTGACGTGACCTCTGATGAAAGGATTTCCCACTGTCACAATAAAACAATCTGTCCTGTGTGTGACATCGCTGGTGGGCGGTAAGAGCCAATGAGGAATTGAAAAACACTCCGCAGAACGAGCACCGATACAGATTACTGGCGCTATGCGTTTGCTGATGGGTGACGAGGGCTGAATGATTAGAGAAACATTGCTGACACTCCGAGCACTGATGCGTCATCTCAGGATAGTGTGAGGAGGCGTGCGGACCTGTTGGGGACAAAAGTACTGAGATAAACCCTCTGTACATCAGCGGATGGGTTGCGTCATCATGTGTGAGACATTTTGTGTTCTTATACATATGTACCATATAGATAGCAGATATATTTGGATGTATTCGTACCATACACAGTTGTTACTCAGAAGATAACCCTGTCATTCCCACATAACCTTGGCGTTTGTCTAGTTTACGGTGTGTTTAAAACATAAAGGGACTGACATCTCACCCCCACTCACATCAGCACAATGGACCCAGCCATCTTTCTTTTAAACTTTTAGAAATTTGATGAACCAGTCTCCTTCCCTCACAACAAAAACAACCAGAAGACTGGGACGAGACAATTTTAGGACAGAACAGATGTGAGACGATGTCCACATTTACCTGACATTTGTAGATGGCACCTGAACCTGTCCAGAAAATGACGGTGCCCCCAGTTATTCCTGCAACTACCAACCATCTGGGGAACAGATCACCCTGCCCCTCCTCAAAGACTAGCAGTCCCAGCTCTGGCACCTGGATTAGAGCGGAGGCAGCATTAGGAATGGATTTTGGGAGTAATTCAGACGCTGCCACGCAAGATTGTGTGCAAATGTATGTGCCAAACTGTGAATCACTGCCCGTGAAACCAGTGCCTGTGGTAATTTCAATGGAATTACTGCCACCAGCCAGAGTACAAACTTTAGGTTGATTTCAAATCATTGATGGTTTATGGCCGATGTTGAATACTTTTACTATCGATGGGGGAGAACCAGATGACTCCGCCCCCCAACACCCATGAAACCCTGGTCTGACGTTCTGATCAATCAAAGAAAATGTATGAGCATCGATAAGTAAAACTATGCATAGTCATCCATCAAATAGTTTATTACTAATCGATGGTTGGTTGCAGTATCACCATCGATGGCGACTACACTGATGGCCATCCAAAACTCTGACTCCCACCTGTACACAGAATATTAATAATGGTAACAGCTCTCAAGAACTGGGTTGGAAAACAACGTAAATCAGAGCTAAAATTGAGATTATTTCATTTAATTTAAGTCGAACACTTCAAAGTTTATGTTACAGAAAAAAAAGTTACAAGATATAATGGTATAAAGTCACACACGTAAATACAATTTCAAGAAAATAAAAATAGGGAAATAAGACAAAGTTCCGATCACATAGACAGGCTTGAACATTGGCGGAAGTGAGGACACTCCCTTGTAGATACGGAACATTCTGATCCTCTGATCTCATGAAAATGAACAATGATCATTGAGGGGCAATGTAGTGATACCGCTGACATTACACTCATCCCTCCCACCTTTTTGTTAACCAGGTCAGTGCTGGACACTGGCCACACTATTGAATTTACCCTCACCCCCAAGCAATGTTAATTTAGTGTATAGGGAAGGAAGGGGGGGATTAGGCGCAAGACAGTGTGGCGTAATGTGAATAAGGAGCAATACAGTGTGGTCTAATGTGAATAAGGAGCAATACAGTGTGGTGTAATGTGACTAAGGAGCAATACAGTGTGGTGTAATGTGAATAAGGAGCAATGGGTCATAGGTGGAACTAGCAACAGTGCTACAGGCCACCACCAAAATATTGCCTAGGCCAGCGGTTTTCAAACTGTGGGTCCAGACCCCAAAGTGGGTCCTGACCACCTCAGCATGGGGTCACAACTCTATGTCGCTGACCATCAGGCAAATGTGTTTGTGGAGGGGGGACGGTATAACTCATTAAATAAACACCCCCTGCTTCTTACTTCCATCTAGGGATGCCAATCCCGGGCAATTTTTTTAATCCCGGGAATCGGGATTGAAAAATGCTCAATACCGGGATCCTGGGATAGGCATGCCTAAAAGAAAATTGCCCCTGTGCCCCACACTGACTGAGTTTTGGGGAGGGGGCAGGTGTGGAGACAGGCGGCGGGTATGACATGTGGGTGGCCTGGCAGGGCCACACACTTACTTTTGGGGTGCGGTGGAAGCAGGTGGCATCGGCACGGAGGCAGGCGGCTTCGGCGAGGATTCTGGTGGCTGGAGGAGGCCCAGCGGCGGTGCAGTGCAACGGCCTGCGCAGCGTGACCTGTGACCTAATCACACTGCACAGGCCACACGCCGGGCATCCCAGACATTTTGTGGCCAAATCCCAGGATCCCGCCGATCCCGAGATTGGCCACCCTACTTCCTTCCCCCTGTCACCCTTTTCCATGCCCATTACCCACTGCCTCACTGTCGCAATAGTGGTCACTTCCCTTCACTGACCACACATGTGGTGGCCAATCAGCAGTAACTTGCTGGGGTCCTGTAATAATTTTTATTGTCTGATGGGGTCGCAGAGCAAAATAGTTTGAGCACACCTGGCCTAGGCCATCATATTAACTAGGGCCGGGCTCTGAGGGCAGTCATGTTTGAGCAGTATGCCGGTCTTGCTTGAAGTGCAGACCTGGCCTGTTTTTATTTTCAGATATCAGCTCTGATAAGGGTCCCACCAGCTCTGGGTAATTCACATTCCTTTGAACTCTGGGCTATTAACATCACCCTTTGTCATGTAAAGACATTTTCAATACCCAACCTTTTTTGATACATGGATTCCTAAGATAACATAGAAACATAGAATTTGACGGCAGATAAGAACCATTTGGCCCATCCAGTCTGCCCCTACATGGTTAATACAGTTTTTATGGACCCAGAGGAAGGACGGACCATATACTTTCATGAGGCTTCCTCTGCTTGACTTCAAAGGAAGCTGGACTGACTACTCTGACACAAAGAATTTTCACATCCCAACACAGAGGGCAGTACATGTTATTTAACAATACAATCACATTTGGAGTTATGCAGATTCTGACATTAGAATGGGATCTGATCACTACACCCCCTTTGGCCGTCTATCCCGGCATAGAGGAAATCAGCACCTTCCTAACACTAACTGGAATACATCTGTCCTCCTAAATAGACCTTCAATGTGTCACAAATTGTCATCGGTGTGGACGCGCTTGGCCCAACAAATCGCTGCTCATTTCAACGTCTATGATAGTGTTCCCTCTAAGCTTCTTTTGCAGGGTGCCGCACCCTGCCCGTTTTTAAAACCTTAAAATGCACCCTGCCCTTTTTGTGTGCGCCCTTACGCTGCTCCCCCCCCACCGCGCTGACATGCTGCCGCAAACTTTCGGTGTATGCCATCATGTGTAATGGGCATTATGGTGTGTGTTATACTGTGCAATGGGCATTACAGTGTGTGGTATAATGTGTAAGAGGCATTACAGTGCGTGGTATGATGTGTAATTATCATTACAACAAAATATGTAATGGGCATAGCAAAGTATGACAATGTTTCATGGGTGTAATCCTTTTTTTTTTCTAATGTAAATTTCTAATATAATATGTGCCCTCCCGATTAAAAAAAAGTGTCCTGCCAGGTGGTCAGCACCCTGCCATAAAAAAAAAATCCTAGAGTAAACATTATATCATGTCATCATCAAAGGTAGCGTACCAAACCCAAACCTGTTTTGTGACATGATGTTATCTCTGTATACACTGACAAGTTGGTCATGAATTTAAACTGGTAATATGCTCATCACTTCAGCAGGTGAAAATATGAACGACTCGTCATGCTGGATATGGCTTCATTGTTCAATGTGTAGACATGATGAACGATAAGGCCATGGCAGCAGCAGTGGCAACTCCCGCTCCCCACCCTCCACCCGATGGCAGACGGAGACAGAGGCCAGCAGCAGGCAGGTTTGTAAATCCCATCTTAAAGGAATCAGTGGCCACCCATTGATATGAATGGGAGTTTTAAAACCTTTGGCCCCTGCTGGATGTCTGTCAGTGGTGGGAGCGCGGCTGCACCAGGTCACCCCTAATCATGGCAACACTGAACGATTAAGTGTCCAGGTGTCTGGATGTTTCACACCGTGAGGTGTTGTACGTGGAGCGACGGGAATCGGCGTGGGTCCCAGCAGTAGAGGTGGAAGCCGTGATCCGGGCGGAAGTGACGACGGCAATGTGGAGAGCAGGAGTCAGGAACAAGTCAGGCAGGGTCTGGCGGAAGTTTAGCAACGCGTTTCGTCTCCTGGATACCGGAGACTTTTTCAAGCTGACTTGTTCTTGACTCCTGCCCTCACTGCTCTCCACATTGCCGTCATCACAGCTTCCACCGCTACTGCTGCGACCCACGCCGATTCCCGGCGCTCCACGTGCAACACCTCACGGTGTGAACCATCCAGACACCTGGACACCCAACGAGTCAGCGCAGCCACCAGCACCGTGCTCTGTGTGACACACAGCAAGTCCACCTCTGCCCGCACATGAAGGTGCATTCCATCAGGACTTCTGAACAAGGGTGAGCAATTAACCCCTGCACTTGTAATTTCAACTTGTACCAACACGTAAGCACAGCAGTGAAACATACATCTACCTATTGCTGGAATTGAAATATTTACATGTCAGCCCAGTTACTAATTAAGGCTTTCGCTTGACTTTACTAACAAACTTGCTTATTTCAAGCTACTAACTGCTCATTTCACCAAGCGGCTTATTCTATGTGGATTGCATCTCCCATTTCCCCCCAACTATATATATATTCCAGCTGGGACGCCAGCACGAGTCAGGAACCAAGTCTAGCCTTTTATACTTTTCAGATATATTGTCTGTTTTAAGATTGTATATATGTTTGTTTGTCCATTATATTCCAATTTCAGTTTTTGTACCCCCCTATACGGTTTTTAAATTTTCTGTTTTCAAATATTTTACCATATTTCAACAGCGTGTCCTACATCATTGTGCTCAGCGTGAGATTACTATTTCTTACACCAAATTTATTACCTTGGTTATAGCGCAGTGTGTACCCCCATACACATCCCAGCATGCCTTGCCACAGTTTTGCAAATAGGGAATGCTAAAACTATGACAAGGCATGCTGGGATGTGTAGTTTCACAACAGCTGGAGGGCCGCAGGTTGGATATACCTGGTTTACAGCATCATTCCCTGCATTGGGAGGTACTGCAATTTTTCCCACATGGCTAGAGGATGTGACTATTTTAGATCCTTTGACATAGTGGATATCGGTTCTTATCGTACACTACTGATGTGTGCGCACTTTGCATCTTCCTGTTGTTCTAGCCTAGGAGGTGATGAACCAAAGTAATCACTACATAAATACACACAAAGGTCACAGAAGTAACAGACACTGTCCCGAAGTCCCGTCACTCTCATGCCCAATATAACACAGACCAAGAAGTAATTCATGTGATGGTATCACTGTATCCACTATGTACATTATTATATGGATCCATAACTGGGCACAGCGCCCTCTTTAGGACGGAGGACCAAACAACACAGCCCTGCTCCTGCATTGGGTGGGAAATGATGTCCATTTTTCCCCCCAGTTTGTCAAAACAATGTGCATATGACAGGCAGATTATTCATCCAGACTGGTGTGAACAGTCAGATGTTGACCAAGATGTGCTTTATTAGGAAAGCAGAGGCCACAGTGAGAACACACAAACGGTCGCTCCCCGCTGTGAGTGCGCTGATGCCTGATGAGGTCGGATCTCTGTACAAAGCTCTTGCCACATTCTGGGCACTGATACGGCCGCTCTCCGGTGTGCGTGCGCTGATGCATGACCAGGGTGCCTTTCCGGACAAAACATTTGCCGCAATCCGTGCACATAAACGGCTTCTCACCAGAGTGAATTTGCTGATGCACATTAAGGGCAGACTTGCTGGTAAAACATTTCCCACACTCCAGGCATGAAAACGGCCTCTCTACGGAGGGAGTGCGCTGATGTTTGGCAAGGGTTGATCTTGTGACAAAGCACTTGCCATATTCTGTGCACTGATAAGGTTTCACGCCAGTGTGTAGTCGCTGGTGCATAGTAAGGGTAAACCTTCTGGTAAAACATCTCCCGCACTCCAGGCATGAAAACGGCCTCTCCCCGGTGTGAGTCCTTTTATGATACAGGAGACGGGACCTCTGATGAAAGGATTTTCCACAATAAGAACATTTAAACAATCTGTCCTCGGTGTGATATCGCTGGTGGGCGGTAAGAGCCAATTTGGTGCTGAAACTAACTCCGCAGACGGAGCATATATACAGATTACTGGCGCTATGCGTTTGCTGATGGGTGACGAGGGCTGAATGATTAGGGAAACGTTGCTGACACTCCGAGCACTGATGCGTCATCTCAGGATAGTGTGAGGAGGCGTGCGGACCTGTTGGGGACAAAAGTACTGAGATAAAGCCTCTGTACATCAGCGGATGGGTCGCGGCATCATGATCAATAAACTCTGCCTATCATTGAATTTATTCAGTACCGTACACAGTTGTTGAACTTGTATAGAGCAGTCTAGTTTACAAGGAATTTTAAACATAAATGGATTGTTGTACGGACAATGTCACAGTAGATGCAGCCATTGTTCTCTTTTTCATGACTGGGTGTAAATACTAACAATTGTGTTTTGCGGAGATCATTGACTAGACCGTTACAAAAGACAAAAACAGGAAGGTTGTATTGAATCAAACTTCCAAAATGAGATTGTCACGCAAATACGGTTCAATACACAAACAACCAAACTTATTTGTTTAATAGAAAATAATACAACAAAGACCTTTACTAAGAACCGTCTTCATAAACAAGGTGCAAACCCGGGGGCAGAATACACTTTTCAAATAGACATCCGTATCAGACAAACTAGATGGGATCTCCCTGGCCAAAGCATTAACACTTCTGACTAGTCTACTTATGCCGGGTATTCCTGGAAAGGGGGGGGTCCCCTTCCTGGAAAAGGGGGGGGGGTCCCCTCCCTCTCTTGTGTACCCATGGGGATGTGGGAGCAGGGTTGATGGCATTTTAGAAAAATTTAGATAAGAACTAATGTTGCCATTTACAGTGAGGGGACTGCAAGTCTCAGCAAACCTCCCCCACATGCTGCTACTTAGAGAATCACAAGTACCAGCATGCGTGACATTAAGGGCACGCTGGTAGCTATAGTCTGCCTGTAAAAGAAACATGGACAAAGCAAACGTTTAATACATACACTTGCACACTACTCACCTTGTCCCTACTGCTGATTGGTCATCTTGTCCAGTAAAATCCCGGCTGCATGGGTAAAAATAATATACATACTCACCTTACTCTTGGTGCAAGTCGGTCCTCTTCTTCACAACGGCATCCCCGGGAGTTTAAAAAACAAAACAAATCACATATCCTGATCCATGACAGATATTGGACCAATAAAGTGTGTATTGTACACATATATCAGAGTCAATGTAATATGTCACTTTTTACAGTCAGATCCAATCAATGGCCCCTACCATGGTAACAGGCAGCTGGTTGGCCGAGAGACAGCCACTCACAGCCAGTCGGCGTCAAAGAACTATATACAGTGCTTACATATATTGCTTTGATGTCTGGCATGGATCGGGATGTATGCTTTGTTTATATATTTCTCTCCCTGGGATGCCTACATGAAGAAAACCAGCCTTCACCAAGAGTTAGGTGTGTAGTTTTTTTTTTTAAATCATTGCAGCTGGGATTCTACTAGACATGAGTGTCAAGTGTGTCCCAAGGCTGCGGAATTGCGCCACGCTAATGGAGCCTGTGGTGGCTAGTTTTAGAACCAGGGCCTGCTACAGGAGCCCAGACATGGTTCATTCAATATAACCTGCCCTACATATTTTATTTCCTGTATTTTTTTAGCAGGACCCGAACCAGAGAACCTTTTTTTATTTACCATATATACTCGAGTATAAGCCTACTTTTTCAGAACATTTTTTATGCTGAAAAAGCCTCCCTCGGCTTATACTCGAGTGAGGATCCCACATGAGTTAATACGTTTTCCCAGTTTTTTTGTTGTAAAATTAGGTGCCTCGGCTTATATTAGGGTCGACTTATACTCGAGTATATACGGTATTTACTTTTTATTTAATTTTTAAAAAACAAGTCAAAATAACAGATATACATCAATAAATGACTAGAACATTTTAGTGCCATATTAGAATGCCAAGTCAAACAACGGGCTTGATATGTAATTCACCATAAATATTAACTTTAAGCGGGAGTAAGTAACAAGAGATATAAAGATAGACACTTGGGGGAAGGGAAAAGGGTCTAAAGTACAGTAGTGTTCACTCTAGAGTTTCGGTCGGGCAGAGCGTCGGGGGGTGGTCCAGGCCCGCCGACGTCACACTTGTGGGCAGTCCCGGGCCGCCGACGCCACAAAAGGGGCATGCCTGGGCCGGTGACGTCACTAAAGTGGGCGGGGCGGCGACGTCACTAAAGCGGGCCGGGCCGCCGACGTCACTAAAGTGGGCGGGCCGGGCCGCCGCCGTCACTACAGGGGCGAAGGTGCCATGATGCCGGGGAAGAGCCGCGCATCGCCGTCTAAGGCGGCGCTGGGCTTCCCCGTGCAAGCAGTCGGGCCGGCACCAGGCTGTTTTAGAGGGGCGCTGCTAGAGGGGCATTTTGCCCTTTAAAAATCGGGCAGGGCGCAGCGCCCCGCTTAAACAGCCTAGCGGGAACACTATACAGATTGTGTAGATATCATGCACTAAAAGTTTGTACACACGCTGCAGTTTTGGCTTACAATTTTGACTAAATAGTTAAAATTGTATGGAAAGTTAGCCCAAATAGCAGTGTTTTCCCGATGGGAGGTCCTGCGAGGTCGGTATCACAGGCAAAAATAGACTGTGCAGACAAGGCAAGTTTGACTATGTGGCTTGTAATGCATTTGGCCATAGGTTAAATCGCACATAGTGGGTGATTCTGGTTGGTTTGCAAAAACAAATTCCTCCTTTAATGAACAAAACCATGTGCACTGCAGGTAGGGCAGATGTAACATGTGCAGAGAGAGTTAGATTTGGATGAGTTTTTTTGTTTCTGTGCAGGGTAAATACTGGCTGATTTATTCTTACACTGCAATTTAGATTTTAGTTTGAACACATCCCACCCAAATCTGACTCTCTCTGCAATGTTACATCTACCCCACTTGCAGTGAAGCATGGTTTTGTCCATTAAAGGAGTTTGCTTTTGCAAACCAAAAAGAATAACCCCCATAGCCAAAATCCGCTCCATGAACTTCAAGGAGAATTTGCATAGTTAACCACTATGTGACCTATAGAGAAATCAGTGGCTTAAAAATTTGTCTCATCACTTAAAGAGGTGGCAGGCAACGAGTATTTCAAATGAGTGTAAACTATCCGTATATCATTAAGTAGTATAAATTAATTTTAGCTACGTTAGATCCTAGTGGTATCATTTTTGAGAAATAATCCAAATTGTGAGATAATGTCTAGTACCACTGGGACTGTAGAAACTGTGGCAGTTATAAAGAGGAGCAGGTCATTTGCAAAAAGGGCCAGACAAAGATAGTAATTGGCAATCATAATGCCTTGATAATGGGGGAATGACACAGAGAAATAACTAAAGGTTCTAATGCTATGGCAAACAAGGGGGGAAGCATCCCTGCCTTGTCCCTCTATGGATCACAAAGGATTCTGAGAGGTCCCCATAACATTTTTGCAAAATGAAAATAAGACTCAATACAATGATATCTTTAGACAACTTTGCATATTCAAAGTTCAGAGCTGCAGGAGATAACCAGGAATCGGCGAGTCTCCATACAGTCTTCTACCGCAAGGTAAACCATCCACCATTAAAGTCCACAAATGAGGACCCATCCTAAATTCACAGACGAGCGGGACAGGGAAGTTCAAATGTTCTTCCTAAAGTCGAACAGCTGTGTGCACAGCAGAAAAAGTCCTTCCTCACTACATGCTGTAGTGTAGTTTTGAAAATGAAACATCTTGTGGCTTTCCCGAACTAGGTCAAAATGCCTGGTTCTCCGCAACACTTCCAGGTGCAGGTAGTTTAAACAGCAGATGGACCCACCCTGTGGGCTCTTTTCTATAACCAGGTCTGAACAGGCCTCACGAATATATGTAGCATTTCTGGCAATGTAGACATAACAAAATCTAGGCGTTATGTACTTTTAAGAGATTCTGGTAGACCTAAGGCCTCCATCCACTAGTGCAATTTGAGCCCATTTTATCTGATTTCGAGGCATCTGGCCAAAGAATCGGGTGAAAAGGGTCCAAATCGCATGTGCTTAACCTCCAATTCTGGTCCGACGCACGGTCCCGTGCGCATCGGATAGGAGCTGGACACCATCACTGCTGTAACACGGATACATCGGACCGTGCAGCCAGGAAAAGGATTGCATATGATACATGTCGGGTGAGATGGTGGGGCATAATGTGTGGAACAGCATGCGATGCCTTGTGTAAGTGGATGGGGGTCCTTACTGATCAATGCTTAAATTGTTTCTGCATTATCTGTTCTCTAGGTCATCAATTTTGTTCCAGAACTGGTTCTGGACACGTTCACACTTAACTCTTTCTGTTCTCAAAGCTGCCATATGAAAGAAAAAATGCTCTATTCAGTATCTTGTATGCGCTTAGTAACTGAGCAAGCTGCCCATTAATTTCAGGGCCTGCAGTAATGGCCCATAAACTTCTCTTATTGCAGCTATTCTAACCCCCGTACATAATTGGTGTGGTCAGAGAAGGCATAGTATGTGTAGGAAACCCCTCTGGAAATGGAATTACAGGAATCATTACATTTACTGAGCACTGTACTGGGGAGGAAGGCGCTGTACAAGAGTACTCTCAAGTGTCTTGTGAGTCCGGTGCCATGTTTGAATTACGCACACCCTGCTGTTGCCGCAGGATATTCGTCTTACCCGGCATCAAAGGGCAAAAATACCACTCAATACAAGTCTGGGAGTCTTCAGGGAGGGTCCGGAGTGCACGGATGCTCTTTGAAGGCTGTGCATTTTCAAAACACCCAAAACTAAGTATAGTGTGAAAGGCAACAAAATAGCCATTATTGAGGAGGAATGGGATCTAGGTGTCACTAGCACTGGGGACATGAAACTAGCAGAAATTTTGACTATGGTGAAAGGTGGTTTGCCTGGTTTGTACTTTAAAACTGAGGGATGACGCTTTAGGGTGCACAGTGCTGGTGTACACGCATGTGATGTGGCATTTAGGAAAGGATCACTGTATTATACACCCCGCATGCTCCTCTATGGATGAGAAAAAGCTTCCTGTTCCATCATTATTGTGCGCGTCTTCTGACCAATGTGCGGTTACCAGTATAAGGTTCTAGAATTGGTTTTGTATCCTGTACTCCTGGCGGCGAACTTCATCACAGGTGATAATTGTTCTACTTTCCAACTTATATTCTGCAACCTCGCTGACATTGGTTTCAAGTTTTTGTGGAAAGTGTTATCATGTGATGGCTTGATGTTATCAATCAACTTGTGCACCACCGGCGACTACCTGCCAGGACTGTTCCATATGTCTTCACTTATGGTTTTCTCCGTCCGTCTTCTAGTTTTCTCTCGCCCCATCTCCTGACTCACTCAGCAATTTGCAGACCATTCCATGGTGAGGGTCCACCAACAGCTTTCACTTCTCTGCATCTTTATGTGTCCCCCCCCCCTCAGCCTAACTTTAGGTCACCCTTTTTCACGCTTGAATTCCGCCTCGGCCTCGCTCTGTTTCTTGTGATCTCTTACCTGAGAAAATAAAGGCTCTAGCTTTGATTTGCAAAGACTATCAGGGGGTTTGCATATGTATTTGTGGCCAAAATACACATGGGACGAGGATATTTCTAGCGTAGCAGTAGTGAGTTCTGTTGGTTACCATATGTTATAACTGCAGTACTGTAAAGGTAACGCACTGCTTTACCATATCTCATTTATCCTTTTATACACTTATGTACAATAATGTGCAAAAGTGTTAGGCAGGTGTGGAAAATGCTGCAAAGAATGCTTTTGGAAATAGAAGGGTTACTAGTTTTTTTTTTTTCTCAGTTATCGAAATTAAACAGAATGAACAGAAGAGATCTTTTTTTAAGCCGTGGTGGGTCCACCAGGCTGCCATTTGCCTGGGATAGCCAAGCCAAACGTCGGGTGAATGGACACACCAGCGATGACTTAAGAAACGTATTCAAGCTTCTTAACAATAGGGTCTTTAATCAATGACACATCCAGATTTCACCAATCTTTGTACGTTGTTTCTCCACACCGGCTTAAAACTTTTGCACGGTACGTTATGTATTCAGTTACCAACCGTATCTTACACTGGAAAAGCAAAAAATGTGTCAAGCTTAAAGGCATCGAGGGTATTCAATTAAGTGCCATTTTTTTGACTAACCCGGCATTTTCAAAAAAACACATGGATACAGGATTTCTCAGCTGTTTTCAATCGTTTTTTACTCATAGTAGCTGGAGGAACAGGCAGAGATCGGCTACTGCAACTGCTGCTTATTTTTCTCTTATTTTGAGACTTCTTGTTTTATATTTCTGCAACAATCTACACGTCTATAAATCATTGAATAACTGCAGGAAACTACACATTAGTAAGTGTTCTGGTAGCACAGACATATTGTCCTAAATACACCATTTAGCCAACAGAAAATAAGTGAATGTCATGAATTTCTAGAACGTTTATTTTTAAAAAGAGAATTCAATTTTGTATGTTTGAGACCAGCCCTGTGCCAGAGAGAAAAGGACATCAGGGGAATATGACCTAACCTAAGAACTAACACCCAGGGGGGTATTCCAACTGTCGGAAAGTCTGTGGATCGGCAAAAACGGCCGTGAATTTGACAATCCGAGGCCGTTTCCATTCAATGCTGTCATTAACGGCAGCATTGAATAGGTGAGTGCTGATATTTCCCCTGTCAGTCTGTAATCGAATATAGGAAACGGGGATTGTGTGATAACCTGGGATTTATCTGGTCGGCCATGGATTTGTGGGTAAATCTGATGGGAAATGTTGGGCTAATAAGGGATTTCTGCTTGTCGAATGCACATTAGACCTCATCATGACATATTTTTACTACCACAGTAATAACAGTAATTAGTTTTGCAAAGCTACATTAACTGAACAATAAAAATGTGAGAAAAATACATTCTTTTAGTGTTATTTCTAGAGCTTCATCTTATTCTGTTACATTTACCGTTCGGAACAACATTTGGGCAAAAACACACAGGAAGCAGGTGCGAGGGCCCTGCTCGTCTAGTTTCTGCATTACACGAGGGAGCGCTGTCTTTTTTTTTTGGGACGGTGAATTGACATTTTCATGCTCTTCAGTCTCTGCATTGTCAGATGGATCCGTAACTGGACACAACCCTTCTTATACGCCCGCATTTAGTGCAAAATAACTATGGAGAATCCACATTTTTTTATGGTTCGTAATCCAGCCTAAATTATATACATGAATCGCCCAGAGTCCTAGACAAAAGATTTCCCCCTAGTGTGAACTCTCCGGTGACGACCATGATCTGAGCTCTGTGAACATGCGAACGGCCTCTCCTTGGCGTGAGTGCGCTGATGAATCACCAAATTGTATCTCTGGGCAAAACGCTTGCTGCATTCCGTGCACTTAAACGGCTTCTCGCCAGAGTGGATCCGTTGGTGCGTAGTTAGGGTAAACCTTCTGGCAAAGCTTCTGCCACACTCCGTGCATGAAAATGGCCTCTCCCCGGTGTGAGTCCTCTTATGGTACATGAGACGTGACTTATGAGGAAAGGATTTCCCACAGTAAGAGCAGTGAAACAGGTTGTCCCCGGTGTGACCTCGCTGGTGGGCGGTAAGAGCAAGTTTGGAGCTGAATCGCACCCCGCAGATGGAGCACCTATACAGATTACTGGCGCTATGCGTTTGCTGATGGGTGACGAGGGCTGAATGATTAGGGAAACATTGCTGACACTCCGAGCACTGGTGCGTCATCTCAGGATAGTGTGAGGAGGCGTGCGGACCTGTTGGGGACAAAAGTACGGAGATAAACCCTCTGTACATCAGCGGAAGGGTCGCGTCATCATGTGTTACACATTTTATGTAGTTATATATAAGTACCATATAGGTATCTGCTTTATTCAACATCCGATTTATTATTTATTTATACACATACTCTGTAGCGCTTTACAGAGAATATTTGAACAATCACATCAGTCCCTGCCCCAGTGGAGCTTACACTCTATATTCCCTACCACATGTACGCGCACACACACAAGGGTTAACTTTGTTGGGAGCCACTTAGCCTACCAGTATATTTTTGGTAGTGTGGTAGGAAACTGGAGTACCAGCAGGAAACCCAGGCAAGCATGGGGAGAATATACAATCTCCACACAGTTAGGGCTAAGATACGCACATTCTACAGTGTGGTCACCGTGTTCGTATAAAAACGCCCTCAAACCAACGAAACGCGTTCATTGGTGGCGTTTGTGTTGTGTTTTTTTTTTTAAACAAGTGCATTGATTGCACGCATTCGTCGTTATTTTGGGGCGAGTTGGAGCAATTTTGTAAACAAGATTCTTAGTAAATTTGTGATTTGGTACCAATATTATTTTGGATGAGGTTTGGCTCGATGGCGAGTTTTCTTTGATTTAGTTGGATTTGGAATGCCATATCCAGGCGTACTGACCACTAGTAAATCCCTGATGTGGCTTCATCATGGAAAAACACCAAATTGGCCAAACACGATTCTTCATGAATCTGCCTCCTAGAGACTTCTCCCCAGTGTTCGTGCTATGGTTACATCAATGAGTGGCGGAAACAAGAAGAAGGGGGCAGAAGATAGAGAGGGACATCCAACTTACATTGTCATATAGGATCCCAATATAATATCTGACGCTATCGTTCTCAGGTCACTATGCACCAGGTAGCCACGGAGAGAGTCCATTCCCCCACCTGTTCTAGCTTTGGGTAATCAGCCCCTGCACTGTAATGTGTAATAGAGTTTGATCTGTGTCCCACAGTACCGGCGGTGGTATGATGCAACACTGGACTATAGTGACCCGTATACTGGTTAGAGTAGGGGTGGGCAACAAGCGGTCCTCCAGATGTTGATGAACTACACATCCCAGCATGCCTTTCCTATTTGGCCAAGGTGAAACTGATGCATGGCATGCTGGGATGTGTAGTTCATTAACATCTGGAGGGCCGCTTGTTGCCCATACCTGGGTTAGAGACTTGGAGGAGATGGGAGGCCTCATATACACAGATTTAGGACCCCAGGCTTCACAGATTGTCCTGGAAAATTGGGGGAACAATTTCTACATAAGGCCTGGTCAGAAAGCCTGATACAGAGAAGTAAGCCAGTATTCAGGGTAGGAGTCAAGGAGATAGCGATAAATACTACTAATATGTACTGTGAAAGCTTTAGTACACATTGTATTTAATATAGAAAAGGGACATTACTGTGGAAGTCATTTATTGCTATAACAATACATGCGAAAATAAAAAATAAAACTGTATAAACTTCTGTCACTAAAATACAAACAATACCACAATTAAAGCAGGAGTCTCTTGGGGGGTTATTCTAGTCCATTCTTTCTGACAAAATCCTTCTTAGATGGACAAAACCATGTGCACTGCAGGTGGGGCAGATGTAACATGTGCAGAGAGAATTAGATTTGGGTGGGGTTTTTCTTCAAAGTGAGATCTATATTGAAGTGTAAAATAAAGTAGTCAGTATTTTCCCTGCACAGAAACAAAATAACTCACCCAAATCTAATTCTCTCTGCACATGTTACATCTGCCCCCCTGCAGTGCACATGGTTTTGTCCATCTAAGAAGGATTTTGTCAGAAAGAATGAACTAGAATAAACCCCTTAATGACAATTATGTGGAAAGTCACCCTTTCTCCAATTCCATGGGGGACACTGAAGAAACTGGGGAATAGAGAGGTGGAGCCGAGCACTATAAGAATTATTTTGATTTGTATTTGTCTCCTCCTCTCTATCCCCACCTGAGAGCGTGGATAACACAACAGATGGACAAGGCGGAATCAACAGGAAATACAGTCCCAAGAACCTAAACAAAGAACAGAAACAAAAAAAAACATACAACCAACAGGCACCCGAAACAGTCCAAGAATGGCGTGGGCACGTGTGTACGCGTATCACATTGGTCGCTTAATCAGGTGGATGAGCGCAGCTGCATCTGTATAGTTATGGACCATGTGAAGCTCAAGTGGTCCCGACCGAGTTTGTGGATGAGCCACGATGGAAGGAGGTGATAAGCGAGCACTGGCCATCTAAGTCTGATGAATAGTCAGATCAATCAATCTTGCTAGCCAATCACAGGAACCGCAATAGGCTGATTCATGTACAATGCTTGCTATGTGCAAAGCTCAGCCGTATTGTTTTGAAAGATGAGCTACAGAGAGCAACATGACAGGGCCCAAAACTCCAATAACCTCCGAGCCAAAACCAAAGTGATCTTACAAGTACTTAAGGTCAACCTCCTCCAAGGGCTCAAACACTGCGGATTGAAGGAACATCAACACTAGATTTAGATCTCAAAGGGCTTTAGGAGGTACAAAAGGCTTGTGGACTCGTAATATGTAATAGGAAAGTCCATAGATCTGGAAGCAGGGCCAACTGATGCTGAAAAAATATGGGATGAACTGAAGATGATCTAGCCTAAATGTTAATGCCTACAGGTCACCTGCAAGAAGAAGCAGAAAGTTCACATACCACGCTTGGGTAGACCAATCTGGGGCCACAAGGATGACACCCCCCCACACCAGTTCTCGACTCCATGGATGAACACAGTGGAGATGGCCAAGGTGTGCCTTTCTGCCCATTGCAAGATGTTTCCACTTTATGTACGCCACAGCACGTGCTGTTCTCCAACTGTACATGAAACAACAGTACCTGCTGAAAAGGAGGTGCTGTAATGACAGCATTGAACACTGCCCTGAGCACCAGCATTTTAATAGGAAGGGGTGGCAAAGTTAGAGGAATTTAATTCTAGGTACTGAAGCAGCGACCCTCTGTGAAATGAGTGGTCAAAGGCCACCAACATAGAGAGGCAAGTCCGAGTGGACAGACAACTACTGTAAGTCTGTGCATTTTAAATGGGATGCTTCAAATGCACAGACTTGTTTGGCTGTGGCAGACTAGATGAGCAGAGAGGTTCCTATATGCTGTCAAATCCTATGTCTTTGCTGATCGCTGGGACAGAAGGTTCAACTAATATGGCCTGGAATGGAACCTGCCAAACTGAATTTATTTGATAGATGCCACCATCTTGCCCAGTAATCAATTGCAAAGGTGAATGGAAGCCTTTAGTTTGAGAGCCATCCCAAATAACGCCTGAATTGCAGGGCCATGTCCAATGGGAGAAACACTGTCTGTAAACAGGTGTCCAGAATCATGGCCACGAACTGGTGACTCTGAGGCACCAGACTAGACTTTTTGAAGTTGACAATACAGCCATAGGGAATGAGAACCCGATTCATCAAGGTGATTTGTCTCATAAGTCTCTCCACCTATGAAGCATTAATCAAAAAGTCATCCAGGTATGGCACAATGTACACCCCCAAAGACTACCATTACTTTGGTTAACAAATGGGGGTGGATGTCAAACTGGTCCCAGAAGTTCCCAAATTAGAATGTGGATGTAAGCATCTCTGATATTCAAGGACACCAATGGGATTCCATCTTTGATCGGTGCAGAATCAATAAACATTTAAGGATTTGAGATTCAAAATAATCCAGGTTGAGTGATCTGGCTTTGGAACTATAAACAGATTGAAATAAAATCCCTGTGTGATCAGGATCAGCACTAGGACCTTGGGGCAAGAATCTTGCCTATTACATGCTGCAGCACTCTTTGCTTCTGTACGGAAACTTGTGGTCCTGCGGTGAAAACCCGAACTGGTAGAAACTAATAAACTCTTTATTGTATCCATGGAAAACAAGATTGTGGACCCAAACATCGGAACAAGCTGGAAACAAACTGCTTTGTACAGAAACAGGAGCGAGCAGCCACCATGAGAAGCCCCAGGTGCGATGGAGGCTGTCATACTGCCACGTTTTTTCTGTGGACTTGGGGTTCAAAAGACTGGCAAGGCCGGGCTGCCAATCTCTGGACTTACCACCTCTGGCTACAGCTAAGGCATCTCTGGTTTTGGCATGAAAACAGACAGTGGCCCAAAAGGTACAAAAGGACAGTCCCAAATAGAACCAACGTGGAGCCCTCATGTCTGAAGGTAAAACAAAAAACTCTTGCCTCCCGTGGCAAGGACAATGATCCAGTCAAGTTCCAGGCTGAACAGGACATACCAGAAAACAAAAGGGCTTCCACCACTTGCTATGACTTTGCATCACCCTGCCAGGCCCAACGCCAGAGAACACAGTTAGTGGCCACCACGGAAACAGAGATCTTGGAACATAGCTGGGCAGCATAACCCAGTTATATAGTCAATTCCCCAATGTGCTTGGTTAGGGGCATCAGGTCAGCTTGACCAACATTAGGCCACAATGCCCCCAACCAACTGTTCCACCTATTTTTCGACTGCCTTATTTACCTATGTTCTGCTTTGGGTTAGATTGGCTGCATGTGGCGTCAAGCACCCGCCATGGCCCACCCTGCAAACTATCCGGAAACACCTGTGTGGTATGGACCACGCCCTTGCAATGCTGCTTCGTCGCCTCCCATAATTTTTCGCAATGCAGTTTCAAGGCTCATGCACTCCGTTGAACATCAATTTTCAGTCATCTACGTGGCCTACTGAAACGCAGCCTATGGAAACTTCTTGATGCACCCAGAGCAGGCAAAACATCTTCTTGGGGGACATTTCCCTTGTATGAAGTAGCTCCATTTCCTACCATCTGTGCACACAGAGTAGCAACAGGTGGGTATACATAGTACTCAAACACACAGATAAACCAGCACAAAGAATGCACTCAGTGCCTGTTTAGTTACTGATTATAGAAATCCCATGTCAGTATAGCTAGTGAGAACTGCCTGTACTTGTGGATAATCACAGCTCCCATGATGTGCATCGTATAGCAAAAAATCGCATCGCATGCGATCGCATGCGTTTTTTAACAGAAAAGCATCCAAATGCATTGAAATTAGTATCAAACATGTTCAATGGCCCCCAAATGTCATTTTTGAGGCTGTACCACCCCCACTATCAACGCGAACCCGAAGCGTGGCGAGCCCCCGGTACGCGTCCTACGACCTTTTCATACCCCCACTATCCACGTCGGCGTGAAGTTGAGAATAGAAAGTGTGGCGAGCCCAGCGAGCCACCGAGCCCGATGCGATCGCATGCGATTTTGTAAAAAAAAAATGGTAAAAAACCTGCAAAAATCGCATCCAATCGCATGCCACCATATATGGCATGCGATGGCATGCGATGGAAACCGTGATAATCCACAAGTACCGAACTGCCATTACAGAGAGTAGATGCCATGGAGAGGGAGGAGTGTACGTAGGGAGCAAATCCCACAGAAATAGCAGTAGCAATGCTCCACACTTTTGCACTCACACAATCCTGCAGTGCTACCTGAGATGATATGGAGCCCATCGGAGATGCCAGCATCCAAGATTACTGCTGCTGGTGTGCTGTGAGGTGAGTAGAAAACAGAGGGCACCCACAAGTGAAGCATGGAGAGCATACGGTCACCATTCTGTTCGGTCATGATGGTCAGGCCCATGGGAAGGTCCAAATCACGAGCATGAGGCCCCTGACGCAGTGAATATGCGGTATTGGTTGCACTGCCGATAGGTACCTAATGTTTGTTTCAAGGTGGCATCTGCTGACTATGGGCACCACTGACTCCCAGATTGCAGTTTGCACGTGTAGTCTTTAGTGAAGCAACAATAAATAAAACAAACAGTAAAATAGGTTGGAGACAACCTAAAATGCTCCCTCGGACACATAATCTAAACTGAGGCCACTGGGGTATAGAGAGGGAGGAGCTGACTATTAATCTGTGCCAGGTTCCACTCATCACCCATCTTTACCCCGGTGTAACTCCAGTGTCACCTAATGCAGTAGTTCCCAACCCTGGTCCTCAAGTACCCCCAACAGTGCTGGTTTTCTAGGTCTCCACACAGAATCAAAGTGAAATAATTAGCTCCACCTGTGCATCTTTAACAAAATGTGTCTGAATAATGAGTGCACCTGTCAGGTGACCTGGAAAACGTGCACTGTTGGGGGATTACTTGAGGATTAGGGTTGGGAAGAATAAAATTACAATAAAGCGTTTTGATAAGAGGTGGCAAAAATGAGGTCAATGGGGACATATACAATTCTGAAATCATTTTTTAATAACATACAATAAACGATCTAAAATATCAAACTATATAGAAAGCCGATAAAATAAGTAAAAAAATTAAAACCTGCAACTTGTGCCCAGTCTTCATTTAGAGTATTTAATAACAGTAGGAGAGAACATCAAAGTGTTCATGATCAATATTTTAAAATGACTAGTTTTATCCATTCCCAACTTAAGACTGTGAGTGGTGTATGCAATCCTGGATTCCGACTGCCGGAACAGTATATTGACAGGCGGAATTCAATGTTCCACCTGTCCACTGTCGAAAAGGGAGCATGGCCGCATGAATTTGACAATCCACAGCAGTTTTTGACAATACAGTTGCGACTGGTTTGAAAGGTGGACCAGTTTTTTCTAATTCTGTGTTCAATGATGTCGGAAACAACAACATTGAATAGAAAGCTGCCACATTTCCCCTGTCAGAAATAGCAGCGGGGATTGAATACCACCCTAAGATTGCTTTGTTTATTTGAACATACACGTTTATACTCATTGAAGAGAAATCTATCTATGATCTGTATTTTAGTCCTCAACCCTCCATTACATGAACCCCAAGAAATATCCTGGGATCAGACTTGTGTTTCTTTAGGGGACAGACACTTTTGATATAAGGGGCAGACTAGATGGGCCAAGTCATTCTTATCTGCCGTCAATTTCTATGTTTCTATATATGAAGTCTAATCTCTTCCCAATGTTTATCAGTGTGGTACTTAAAGAAACCTGTTAGAAAGTATATAAAAGTATATACTCGGTGGTATCTAGTTCCTACCAGTCTTCATACCATGGGATATGGTCCGTACTCTGATCACTGGAGACTAATGGGGCCTACACACGGGGAGATTTCAGGGCATCTTCTAAGTGATTATTTGAGCCTTCAAAAAGTCCCATTGATTGCTAAAGTTTGCTGTATAGCCACTATGGAGTATATCCAACCAGCTTAATAAATAAGACTGTAGTTACATTTTGCGATACTTGGTATCCTCTGTATCTTGTACAGAACCTCACTACACCTGTACTGTGCATATTATTTTACTACCCTTTTACTATATCCCATATTTACAATTGAGACTACATTCAAAAAGAGAGCTCATTTAGCCCTTTTAATCATATTGAGACATACCCCTGAAGAAGTCCTCCAGGAGACGAAACGCGTTGGTGTCGTACGTAAAGGGATATATTCATTGTAATTTATGATATACCATCAGGTTAAGAAAGCCACAACCTTTAAATAAATATTGCATTGGACTTTTTAAGTGTGTATCAGTAGTATAAAGACTGTTACAGGCCATGGAAATGGTGACCTTGGTATAAGTGCCTGACAATCACTGTGTGTGTGTGTGTGTGTGTGTGTGTGTGTGTGTGTGTGTGTGTGTGTGTGTGTGTGTGTGTGTGTGTGTGTGTGTGTGTGTATTATATTTCTCTTTTTATTGTCCTCAATTTGTATTACATTTTGTTGCATTCTTGATTTTATACATTTTTCAAATAAAAAAATAAATTTGCATCGCACAGAAAATTAGCATGCAATGTGATGCGATTTTCCTACAGTGCCGTATGTATGTAAATTGGGCGCCCTGCAAATACATAAGTACCAAAAAAAGGAATGTAAAACACCCATAAATCACTAATATAAGGAAGGACCAATTTCCAGCAAATTATATAAACATCCAAAATGAATTAATTTCCACTTCCCGGGATCAACCGCCTGATCCCGAACTGGTTAGTTCACTACCTTAGATTAGATTCAACTTTATTGTCATTACCCCAATACAGCAGCCTGCCATGGCCCAACCAACAAATGATCCGGTCACGCCGGCATGGTCTGAATTGCACCCCAACAATGTCATGTTGTCGTCCCCCGGCCCTTAGACTTCAGTCCCATTTTTTTTAATGCAACCGCAGTTTTGCCTAATATCGATTTTCGTTCATCTACGTCTGATACCGAATTAGGTCCATAAAACAATATCCGGTTCTGTAACAGGTGGTGTCAAATTACCAGTGGTAGTCTGTCTTGTTTGGGTGTCAAGCGGGCTCCTAAAACATCAATATGATGTCAGGTCCCTCATAGAGCGTGTCCTAATCGCCTTGTTAGCCGACAGACACCTGCTAGCAAGGCAATATTCCGTTATGTGTGGAACCTGCGGCGTCTGAGGCTCACTGCCTGCAAACTGAATCTCGCTGACCACTGTAATCTCTCCAATCAGAAGGTTCAGAGTAATGCTAGAAAGGAGGAGCCTCCATCAGAAATAAAAAATAGAAATAGAAAAAAAGATTTAACCGCCTCCTCCTGTTGTAGAACACCAGGACACCCCCTATATAACATTATTATCTGGCCGCAGAGTACTGTTGCGTTACTTAGTGGTGATTTTGTTGTGAAGCGACAAAACGACTAAAGTTGCAGCTCTCAAAAGCAAAATTAGGACATAACTTTTATACTTTACAATTATAGCGCAGTATCAAGGAATTGGTGTCTGAAACTGGAATGACTTCTTATTCCTTGTAAGAGGTGGCTATACAATGTTGCTGAGAAATGGGATACACGTCTATTGTTCATCACACAGAGATGAGCGCTGTCAGAACATGCACTGTTAAAGTTATACAAAGAGTGTGTAACAAGTTTCCGGAAGAACAAATAGTATTTTATTTACAAAGTGAACATTACATTTTTACAAAGTATTGGCCAGGAGAGTTTTTTCCAAGTTGCAGACGTACGCACCACTTGGTGATGCAGCTGGACCAGTCTGAATCAGGTATGGTCTTCTACATGATGGATGAAGGTCTCCAGCTTCCAAGAACTCAAAACAAACTGCATGCATCTTGCTCCTGATTTGTGGAAACCCGAAGAAGTTGCAGGGGGCCGGAATGTACGGCGGATGACCAAGCTCCTGCATGCATTTACGGACCAGAAGATCCACAACTTTCCTGGACTGGTGGGCATGATGGAAAAGCGCACATGAACAGGAGATCTTGGATGGTGCCTGGTAATGGTTTCTAGCATTTGCCTAAGGCATCGGTTGGCATACCAGACCCAAGTGATGCTATGTGGCTGCTTGAGTGGTATAGTTATATGATCATGGCCACCGAAACCGCCACCATCTGCTTGGCCACGCAGGGGTCGTGTTGGAACATTTGCAGCGGTGCACCTCCAACTGGGGTCACTAGACCACAACGTTTGGTATCAAGGTCAAAACTACAGATCCAGGAATGCAGAATCCTTGCTCAGACTGAGCTTTCTGTGGAGTGTCAACAACATGGATCCTGATGAGATGTTGGTCACCTTCTGTAACTAGGCCATGACAACCCGCATCCAACTCAACTATGGTCTACTAAGCAGCAACATCGTTCATGTAGGTCAGCCGCAGTGCTACTTGCCTGTGCAGAAATTCTGCCAAACACTCTGTGACCAGATGCACCCTAGCAATCACAGAATGGTCACATGGGACCTGGGCCGATAGGCTATTCCCACTTACAGTTCTCCTGTTTCTCTACTGCGCAGTGGATGAGTAGGTTGCTGCCAGCCTCCGCTCTAGAACCAGCATGGTAGCTGGCAGAGGGTGGAGCTTGGAGATGCTGGCTCACCCCAATATAGCTGGAAAACGGAACAGCTTTTTGCGCAAATCTGTCAATAGCAGGATATAAAAAAACAGTTATCTTTAATTCAAGAGGTTTATTTGCTCCCTAAAAAAGTGTCAAATCAGTTGCTAAAGGTGCCAATGACCATAAAAGGTTGATGTAGATTTATAACACGGATATAGTTATAGTTTATGCAGCAATAAGGTTTGCATTTAACTCTTAAACAAACTAATGGTTTCCATCCTTCCCTGCATATCTCCTTACAGGATATCATCCATTCCAAACCGAAGTTCCCATCATTAACACCTTTCCACAGGATAACTGGAGAATCCCGTAAATCGCCAGGAGACCACTGACCAACATCGGACCTCATGCTAGGAAATGACAATTATTGTAGCATCCCATTTCCTAGTCTTAGAGGTTGGCAGAACTTCCCTTTAACCTACAAACACATCTTAAATATAAATACATTTGAACACGTCACCGACTATTACATATACTCTGCTTTATACAGCAATGCATCGCACATCAGCTACAGTGCTTTACAAATAGACACAGATGCAGCCACGCCTATTGTTGCAGTGCCAATCGCCACTTGCGACTTACGTGGCGATTGGCGTGATCCCGTGGCCATGCTCAACCATCTATGTTGCTCATGTAACTCATAGAATGCACTGAGTGGCAATGGTATCCCGTGACGCAATGCGGGCGCGATATTGACATGCCGAACAAGCACAAGCAGCCGTAGCACAGCATTGATGAGCAGGGTGATTGGCGGGTCAGCAACCTAGCGATCTGGTCCGAATCAGCACCTCTGTTACAATGAGGCAATGCGGGACCAATGGTTGGATAAAAGACAGCAAGAACTACTGTATAGACCACCAGGGGTACTCTGATATGTGTGGACAGAGATTCATTCTCTAGGTGATCCCGCTGTTTAAGGTCATTTGATTGGACTGCTCCGTTATCCTACCCAGGTCGATGGCGTACAAGCAGAACAGTATGGCAATTAAAACCTTTCCCTCCCCGATATGTCTGCGTCTAAAGAGGACAGCGCACTGAAACTGCGGTCTCTCCCCCCATACAAAGTCCCCAATTATGTTGTGTAAATCCCAAAGCCAAACCTTGAATAAGCAGAGATTCAAGTAGATCTAGAACCTTGGTCGGTAGGTTAATTTCACCTTCACGGATTCCACTGAGCCACTTAGTAACCCAATACCGGAGCTCGGTGCAAGGAGACGGGAGAG
This sequence comes from Crinia signifera, assembly GCF_055691185.1. Classification (NCBI taxonomy): domain Eukaryota; kingdom Metazoa; phylum Chordata; class Amphibia; order Anura; family Myobatrachidae; genus Crinia; species Crinia signifera. The sequence continues at coordinate 392,439,636 of NC_139218.1, forward strand.
ATCAGCATACAGGGGATTTGAGATTAGGGAGGCACCGAGAAAAGGGAAAAGGGCTGTTTGGGCCCATCCAGGGAGTGGGGAGAAGCCGACACATTCACTGCTATAGACGTGGAAAAGTTGATCTTAAAGTTAGAGAGGGAGACAAACTTCGGAAACTCAACTGGATTGAGGTAAATAGAACTGGCAATGGCCTCCATACATTATATAAAAGGGGAGGGGATCCCCCCCTAGCCTAGTACCATGGTTTATGAATGGTTCTGAGAGGGCTCCAAGAACTCTAATCTGTGCTGTGGGGGAACAGTATAAGTTGCTAGTATAGTGTAGACCAACAGAACGCAGATCCAGGAGTCCTAGAACCCCTTCCATAATACCCTATGAAGTGCTTTCTCCATGTCAGTGGAAAGGACCAACACTGGGACAGAGCAGACCGAAACCAGATGTATCAGGCCGACAACTCTAGTTTTATGGGGCACGTGTCTCCCTCCCAAGCACAAAGCCCACCTGATCCAAGGGTATTAAGGGGCAGATCTATTAAGCCTGGTGAAGAGATAGCCAATCAACTCCTAGCTGTCATTTTCCAAACATATCTGATTGGCTGGTGTGTTTTCTCCTACTTTATCACCACGTTATCTCTTCACCAGGCTTAATACATCTGCCCCTGGGTTAGGGAGCAGCAACTGAAGTCTATGGGCAATTAAGCATTAAGAAGAGATGCTGGATGGTAACTAACACATTGGGCCGGGCCTATACCTGCCCTGGGGAGAACGAACGTAATCTTCCAAATATTGGGAAGAGAACCCAAACCTGGTCAAGTGCATTTTGGGGGAAAGAGGATCCATCAAGGGATTCTAATAGGAAACAGTGAACCATCTGGGCTTCATCGTCATATTAATTTCATCATAACCTGGGAGGGACAGAGGAGAACGTAACCAAGCATTTTCCTCCTCCGACAACCTCGGGACACCAGCATCACAAAGGTAATGAGCCACAAGATCCCTAGGCCATCGCCTCAGTACACAAAGGGTCCCAGAGAGGATCATTTGGAATAACAAGTGTGAAATGCATCGGGTGGATCACAGGTACGAGTGCACTGAACCCCCAACAATTTGGATATATAAAGTGGCTCTATGGGAACACAGAGCTCTCGCCAACAGCTCATCCGGCTGACAGCCCAACTGAAATCTGTGGTTCATACAAAGTGTGCAATAAGTTTTAGCATCGGCAAATAGCAAGGTATTAAGGGTGTACACAGACTGCAGCCACTGACCCATTATTAGCTTACACTGTATGGCTGTATGTCTAGTACCTGTGTATACGGATAGGATATAGCACAAGGACATACTTATGTTACGGGCTTATACACAAGAGTAACCAATCAGCTGTGATAGTGCAGTCAGTAACATGCAGTAACATGAAAGCCAATATCTGATAGGCTGCAGTACATTATCCTGACACATCAGTAAATAAGTCCCCATGACGGATTAGTAAATACTGTGCTATGCATGAGGTGTAACCTGCAGCCACCAGATACGACCTGTGTTCCCCTATTCAGCTTATACCAGAGGAAGAGACCTTCAGCTATTACACCCCCAGCAATGTGACCGTGTCCCACCCGTTATCACATAACCAACACTGTACCAGGTAACTAAGATCGGGGAGCCTCTGCTGTACAGTCACCTATAGCCATCTGTGTATCTGTCCTTACACCTCACCTCACATACTGCCCCCTACAGCCAGAACCACGGCCTCCCATCATTATATGTGACCAGAGGAGCAGCCCGATCCCTCTCATAGCCGACGGTCACACATCTATTCCCCCAACATATTACAGAGCAGCCATAGAACCGGCTCACACCCAGAACAGCCGCCGGGCACAGTCTATGGCCTCCCGTTCTGTCCAGCAATGTGATATAGGGCAGTCTGGTATAAGTCACATTATAGGAGAACGAGCAGCACTGACCTGCACTGGATTCAGGGAGGAATTCCTGCAGCTCCCGATGGTCACCAGCATCCAGCTCTACACCGGCCTCAGCTCCTGTGTATGACAATAAGCAGCCAGTGTTACACATAGACACACGTGTGCAGAGACAGAAGGGGCCGGTGTCTGTGTGTAGTAGTAATTACTATCATATGTGACAGGAGGAATATCCGGACATACGTGTTACCCGCAGCCAGTGTTACACATAGACACACGTGTGCAGAGACAGAAGGGGCCAGTGTCTGTGTGTAGTAGTAATTACTATCATATGTGACAGGAGGAATATCCGGACATACGTGTTACCCGCAGCCAGTGTTACACATAGACACACGTGTGCAGAGACAGAAGGGGCCGGTGTCTGTGTGTAGTAGTAATTACTATCATATGTGACAGGAGGAATATCCGGACATACGTGTTACCCGCAGCCAGTGTTACACATAGACACACGTGTGCAGAGACAGAAGGGGCCGGTGTCTGTGTGTAGTAGTAGTAATTACTATCATATGTGACAGGAGGAATATCCGGACATACGTGTTACCCGCAGCCAGTGTTACACATAGACACACGTGTGCAGAGACAGAAGGGGTCGGTGTCTGTGTGTAGGAGTAATTATTATCATATGTGACAGGAGGAATATCCGGACATACGTGTTGGCAGCAGCCAGTGTTACACATAGACACACGTGTGCAGAGACAGAAGGGGCCGGTGTCTGTGTGTAGTAGTAATTACTATCATATGTGACAGGAGGAATATCCGGACATACGTGTTACCCCCAGCCAGTGTTACACATAGACACACGTGTGCAGAGACAGAAGGGGCCGGTGTCTGTGTGTAGTAGTAATTACTATCATATGTGACAGGAGGAATATCCGGACATACGTGTTACCCGCAGCCAGTGTTACACATAGACACACGTGTGCAGAGACAGAAGGGGTCGGTGTCTGTGTGTAGGAGTAATTATTATCATATGTGACAGGAGGAATATCCGGACATACGTGTTGGCAGCAGCCAGTGTTACACATAGACACACGTGTGCAGAGACAGAAGGGGCCGGTGTCTGTGTGTAGTAGTAATTATTATCATATGTGACAGGAGGAATATCCGGACATACGTGTTACCCGCAGCCAGTGTTACACATAGACACACGTGTGCAGAGACAGAAGGGGCCGGTGTCTGTGTGTAGTAGTAATTACTATCATATGTGACAGGAGGAATATCCGGACATACGTGTTACCCGCAGCCAGTGTTACACATAGACACACGTGTGCAGAGACAGAAGGGGTCGGTGTCTGTGTGTAGTAGTAATTACTATCATATGTGACAGGAGGAATATCCGGACATACGTGTTACCCGCAGCCAGTGTTACACATAGACACACGTGTGCAGAGACAGAAGGGGCCGGTGTCTGTGTGTAGTAGTAATTACCATCATATGTGACAGGAGGAATATCCGGACATACGTGTTGGCAGCAGCCAGTGTTACACATAGACACACGTGTGCAGAGACAGAAGGGGCCGGTGTCTGTGTGTAGTAGTAATTACTATATGTGACATGAGGAATATCCGGACATACGTGTTACCCGCAGCCAGTGTTACACATAGACACACGTGTGCAGAGACAGAAGGGGCCGGTGTCTGTGTGTAGTAGTAATTACTATCATATGTGACAGGAGGAATATCCGGACATACGTGTTACCCGCAGCCAGTGTTACACATAAGACACACGTGTGCAGAGACCGACGGGGCCAGTGTCTGTGTGTAGTAGTAGTAATTACTATCATATGTGACAGGAGGAATATCCGGACATACGTGTTACCCACAGCCAGTGTTACACACAGACACACGTGTGCAAAGACAGAAGGGGCCGGTGTCTGTGTGTAGTAGTAATTACTATCATATGTGAAAGGAGGAATATCCGGAGATACGTGTTACCCGCAGCCAGTGTTACACATAGACACACGTGTGCAGAGACGGAAGGGCCGGTGTCTGTGTGTAGTAGTAATTACTATCATATGTGACAGGAGGAATATCCGGATATACGTGTTACCCGCAGCCAGTGTTACACATAGACACACGTGTGCAGAGACAGAAGGGGTCGGTGTCTGTGTGTAGTAGTAATTACTATCATATGTGACAGGAGGAATATCCGGACATACGTGTTACCCGCAGCCAGTGTTACACATAGACACACGTGTGCAGAGACAGAAGGGGCCGGTGTCTGTGTGTAGTAGTAATTACCATCATATGTGACAGGAGGAATATCCGGACATACGTGTTGGCAGCAGCCAGTGTTACACATAGACACACGTGTGCAGAGACAGAAGGGGCCGGTGTCTGTGTGTAGTAGTAATTACTATATGTGACATGAGGAATATCCGGACATACGTGTTACCCGCAGCCAGTGTTACACATAGACACACGTGTGCAGAGACAGAAGGGGCCGGTGTCTGTGTGTAGTAGTAATTACTATCATATGTGACAGGAGGAATATCCGGACATACGTGTTACCCGCAGCCAGTGTTACACATAAGACACACGTGTGCAGAGACCGACGGGGCCAGTGTCTGTGTGTAGTAGTAGTAATTACTATCATATGTGACAGGAGGAATATCCGGACATACGTGTTACCCACAGCCAGTGTTACACACAGACACACGTGTGCAAAGACAGAAGGGGCCGGTGTCTGTGTGTAGTAGTAATTACTATCATATGTGAAAGGAGGAATATCCGGAGATACGTGTTACCCGCAGCCAGTGTTACACATAGACACACGTGTGCAGAGACGGAAGGGCCGGTGTCTGTGTGTAGTAGTAATTACTATCATATGTGACAGGAGGAATATCCGGATATACGTGTTACCCGCAGCCAGTGTTACACATAGACACACGTGTGCAGAGACAGAAGGGGCCGGTGTCTGTGTGTAGTAGTAATTACTATATGTGATAGGAGGAATATCCGGACATACCTGTTACCCGCAGCCAGTGTTACACAGACACACGTGTGCAGAGACAGAAGGGGCCGGTGTCTGTGTGTAGTAGTAATTACTATCATATGTGACAGGAGGAATATCCGGATATACGTGTTACCCGCAGCCAGTGTTACACATAGACACACGTGTGCAGAGACAGAAGGGGCCGGTGTCTGTGTGTAGTAGTAATTACTATCATATGTGACAGGAGGAATATCCAGACATACGTGTTACCCGCAGCCAGTGTTACACATAGACACACGTGTGCAGAGACAGAAGGGGCCGGTGTCTGTGTGTAGTAGTAATTACTATCATATGTGACAGGAGGAATATCCGGACATACGTGTTACACATAGACACACGTGTGCAGAGACAGAAGGGGCCGGTGTCTGTGTGTAGTAGTAATTACTATCATATGTGACAGGAGGAATATCCGGACATACGTGTTACCCGCAGCCAGTCTTACACATAGATACACGTGTGCAGAGACAGAAGGGGCCGGTATCTGTGTGTAGTAGTAATTACTATCATATGTGTCAGGAGGAATATCCGGATATACGTGTTACCCGCAGCCAGTGTTACACATAGACACACGTGTGCAGAGACAGAAAGTGCCGGTGTCTATGTGTAGTAGTAATTACTATCATATGTGACAGGAGGAATACCCGGACATACGTGTTACCCACAGCCAGTGTTACACGTAGACACATGTGTGCAGAGACAGAAGGGGCCGGTGTCTGTGTGTAGTAGTAATTACTATCATATGTGACAGGAGGAATATCTGGACATACGTGTTACCCGCAGCCAGTGTTACACAGACACATGTGTGCAGAGACAGAAGGGGCCGGTGTCTGTGTGTAGTACTAATTACTATCATATGTGACAGGAGAAATATCCGGACATACGTGTTACACATAGACACACGTGTGCAGAGACAGAAGGACAATGGTAAATAATCTACATGAGCAGTGACGGGCAGGACCCTCGTCCCTTGTTCTCAGCTCCAAGCTCCAACACTCTGCCCCCAACCCTCACCAGTGACTGATCTGTGCGTCTTTCCATGTCCAAAAAGGATTTTACCCCATTCGGTCTGATGTCATAAAAACTGTACAAAATAGTAACCTATGCTGGATACCCATCATTCCCCCCTCAGGTAACTCCTGAGATAGTTACTATCCCATAATATGATCAGACACTCACACACCATAAATATTCACATATTTTGGGCTGTATACACAACTTCAATGGATTTGAAATGAAACAAACCAGATGTGCTTTAACTGCAGACTTTCAGCTTTAATTTGAGGGTATTTACATCCAAATCAGGAGAAGGTGTAGGACTTACAACGGTTTCTATATGTGACTCCTACTTTTTAAGGGACCAAAAGTAATGGGACAAACTAAACAACCCTAAAACAAACTTTCACTTTTTAATACTTTGTTATAAATCCTTTGCAGTCACTTACAGCCTGAAGTCTGGAACGCATAGACATCACCAGACGCTGGGTCTCATCCCTGGTGACGCTCTGTCAGGCCTCTAATGCAAATGTCTTCAGTTCCTGTTTGTTCTTTGGGAATTTCCCTTTTGTCTTCATCAAGTAAATGCTTGATGGGATTCAGGTCAGGTGACTGACTCGGCCATTGCAAAACATTTCACTTATTTGCCTTAAAAAACTCTTTGGTTGCTTTTGCAGTATGCTTCGGGTCATTGTCCATCTGCGCTGTGAGGCACCGTCCAATAAGTTCTGAAGCATTTGACTGAATATGAGCAGAATTCATCCTGCTGCATTTGTCAGCAGTCACATTATCAATAAATACAAGGGAACCAGTTCCATTGGCAGCCATACATGCCCACGCCATGACACTACCACCACCATGCTTCACTGATGAGGTGGGATGTTTTGGATCATGAGCAGTTCCTTCCATCTCCATACTCTTCTCTTCCCATCACTCTGGTACAAGTTGATCTTTGTCTTATCTGTCCATAGGATGTTGTTCCAGAACTGTAAAGGCTTTTTTTAGATGTTCTTCCTGTTTTTGAGGCTCACCAATGGTTTACATCTTGTGGTGAACCCTCTATATTCCCTCTTGTGAAGTCTTCTCTTGATTGCTGACTGACACATATGGAGAGTGTTCTTGATCTGGGGTTTTCTTCACCGGGGAAGTAATTCTTCTGCCATCGACCACAGTAGTTTTCTGTGGTCTTCTGGGTCTGTTGGTGTTGCTGAGCTCTCTGGTGCGTTCTTTCTTTTTAAGAATGTTCCAAACAGTTGATATGGTCACACCTAAATGTTTTTGCGATCTCTCTGATGGCTTTCTTTTGATTTTTCAGCCTAATCATAGATTCCTTCACTGATAGTGACAGCTCTTTGGATCTCATATTGAGAGTCGACTGTAACAGATTCCAAATGGAATCAACTCCAGACCTTTTACCTGCTTAATTGATAATGAACTAACGAGGAAATCGCCCACACCTGTCCATGAAACAGTCGATTGTCCCATTACTTTTGGTCCCTTAAAAAGTGGTAGCAGCATAGACCTCTGTGTGTGTGTGTATCACCTGTATGACACTACCGTCTGTACGTCAGCCTCTCTCACCTGATCTGATCTCAGCAGCATAGACCTCTGTGCGTATCACCTGTATGACACTACCGTCTGTATGTCAGCCTGTCTCACCTGATCTGATCTCAGCAGCATAGACCTCTGTACGTATCACCTGTATGACACTACTGTCTGTACGTCAGCCTCTCTCACCTGATCTGATCTCAGCAGCATAGACCTCTGTGCGTATCACCTGTATGACACTACCGTCTGTATGTCAGCCTGTCTCACCTGATCTGATCTCAGCAGCATAGACCTCTGTGCGCATCACCTGTATGACACTAATGTCTGTACATCAGCCTCTCTCACCTGATCTGATCCCAGCAGCATAGACCTCTGTAAGTATCCCCTGTATGACACTACTGTCTGTATGTCAGCCTCTCTCACCTGATCTGATCTCAGCAGCATAGACCTCTGTGTGTATCACCTGTATGACACTACTGTCTGTATGTCAGCCTCTCTCACCTGATATGATCTCAGCAGTATAGACCTCTGTGCGTATCACCTGTATGACACTACTGTCTGTATGTCAGCCTCTCTCACCTGATCTGATCCCAGCAGCATAGACCTCTGTGCATATCACCTGTATGACACTACTGGCTGTATGTCAGCCTCTCTCACCTGATCTGATCCCAGCAGCATAGACCTCTGTGCATATCCCCTGTATGATACTACTGTCCGTACGTCAGCCTCTCTCACCTAATCTGATCCCAGCAGCATAGACCTCTGTGCGTATCACCTGTATGACACTACGGTCTGTACGTCAGCCTCTCTCACCTGATCTGATCTCAGCAGCATAGACCTCTGTGCGTATCACCTGTATGACACTACCGTCTGTACGTCAGCCTCTCACACCTGATCTGATCTCAGCAGCATAGACCTCTGTGCGTATCACCTGTATGACACTACTGTCTGTACGTCAGCCTCTCTCACCTGATCTGATCTCAGCAGCATAGACCTCTGTGCGTATCACCTGTATGACACTACCGTCTGTACGTCAGCCTCTCTCACCTGATCTGATCTCAGCAGCATAGACCTCTGTGCGTATTACCTGTATGACACTACTGTCTGTACGTCAGCCTCTCTCACCTGATCTGATCCCAGCAGCATAGACCTCTGTGCGTATCACCTGTATGACACTACCGTCTGTACGTCAGCCTCTCACCTGATCTGATCTCAGCAGCATAGACCTTTGTGCGTATCACCTGTATGACACTACCGTCTGTATGTCAGCCTCTCTCACCTGATCTGATCTCAGCAGCATAGACCTCTGTGCGTATCACCTGTGTGACACTACTGTCTGTACGTCAGCCTCTCTCACCTGGACTGATCTCAGCAGCATAGACCTCTGTGCGTATCACCTGTATGACACTACCGTCTGTACGTCATCCTCTCTCACCTGGACTGATCTCAGCAGCATAGACCTCTGTGCGTATCACCTGTATGACACTACCGTCTGTACGTCATCCTCTCTCACCTGATCTGATGTCAGCAGCATAGACCTCTGTGCGTATCACCTGTATGACACTACTGTCTGTACGTCAGCCCCTCTTACATGATCTGATCTCAGCAGCACAGACCTCTGTGCGTATCACCTGTATGACACTACTGTCTGTATGTCAGCCTCTCTCACCTGATCTGATCTCAGCAGCATAGACCTCTGTGCGTATAACCTGTATGACACTACCATCTGTACGTCAGCCTCTCACCTGGACTGATCTCAGCAGCATAGACCTCTGTGCGTATCACCTGTATGACACTACGTCTGTATGTCAGCCTCTCTCCCCTGATCTGATCTCAGCAGAATAGGCCTCTGTGCGTATCACCTGTATGACACTACTGTCTGTATGTCAGCCTCTCTCACCTGATCTGATCTCAGCAGGGACGGCTTCTTCTTTGAATTGCTGGTAACACATCCCATCTCCCGGTACAGCCTGTCATAGAAGAACATGTGTCACATACGTGTCCCACCCACACGTTACATAGGACATCTCTATAGGACACACACAGGATGGGGACACGGGAATAACACAATATCCTGCACTGTGAGACATGAGAGGAAGCAGAGCTGGGAGAGGTCAGACCGGGTTCCTCTACCTGATAATCCTGGCTGATCATCCTGTTCTCTTCTCCCATACACCCCGGAGTATAGAGAGGGGTCTCATATGGGTCTGCAGGATGTGCAGGATTACACCCACCTGTAGGGAAGGGGCACACACATGTATCTGTATAAATGGTAATGCAAAAGAACTCAGCCGTCACAAACACATTATAGTGACGGATATGGCGGAGTAACATAGAACCAAAGTCATGCAAATAAAAACCATCGTATCCCGACTCCCGGCTAATGGTCTGTTCTCCTGCAGCGCCGCAGTCACCAGCGACCGGGAAACACAGACGGTTATACTTACTGTGATGGGACCAGGGATCGGTCAGGGATGACATATACGTAATGTAACATGTACCCCACATTCCCAGTAATATACATATCCCCCATACAGCAATATTGTACCCCCAGAGCGCCTGCGTCTCTCACCTGGGCTGATCTCAGCAGGAACAGCCTCTTCCTTACACTGCTGGTGATAGATCACGGGTCCCGGCTCAGCCTGTCATACAAGGACATGTGTCACATACGTGTCCCACCCACACAATACACGGGACATCACTATAGGACTCCTCACACACAGGGCGGGGACATGGGAATAACACAATATCCTGCACTGTGAGAAGCGGATGTACAAGGAGGAGAGGTCAGAGCAGGTTCCTCTACCTGATATTCCTGTGTCACCGTCCTGTTCTCTTCCTCTATACAGCCCGGAGAGTACAGAGGGGTCTCACAGGGGTCTGCGGGATTTCTAGCGCTGCGCCCACCTGCGGGAAATGGGTACAGAGCATTACATTACAGTAGGTATAGTTATTCTATGTACAGCCGGAGAGTACAGAGGGGTCTCACAGGGGTCTGCAGGATTTCTAGTGCTGCGCCCACCTGCGGGGAATGGGTACAGAGCATTATATTACAGTAGGTATAGTTATTCTATATACAGCCCGGAGAGTACAGAGGGGTCTCACAGGGGTCTGCAGGATTTCTAGCGCTGCGCCCACCTGCGGGGAATGGGTACAGAGCATTACATTACAGTAGGTATAATTATTCTATATACAGCCCGGAGAGTACAGAGGGGCCTCATAGGGGTCTGCGGGATTTCTAGCACTGCGCCCACCTGCGGGGAATGGGTACAGAGCATTACATTACAGTAGGTATAGTTATTCTATGTACAGCCCGGAGAGTACAGAGGGGTCTCACAGGGGTCTGCGGGATTTCTAGCGCTGCGCCCACCTGCAGGGAATGGATACAGAGCATTACATTACAGTAGGTATAGTTATTCTATATACAGCCCGGAGAGTACAGAGGGGTCTCACAGGGGTCTGCGGGATTTCTAGCGCTGCGCCCACCTGCGGGGAATGGGTACAGAGCATTACATTACAGTAGGTATAGTTATTCTATATACAGCCCGGAGAGTACAGAGGGGTCTCACAGGGGTCTGCAGGATTTCTAGCGCTGCGCCCACCTGCAGGGAATGGGTACAGAGCATTACATTACAGTAGGTATAGTTATTCTATGTACAGTCCGGAGAGTGCAGAGGGGTCTGCGGGATTTCTAGCACTGCGCCCACCTGCATGGAATGGGTACAGAGCATTACATTACAGTAGGTATAGTTATTCTATGTACAACCCGGAGAGTACAGAGGGGTCTGCGGGATTTCTAGCGCTGCACCCACCTGCGGGGAATAGGTACAGAGTATTACATTACAGTAGGTATAGTTATTCTATATACAGCCCGGAGAGTACAGAGGGGTCTCACAGGGGCCTGCGGGATTTCTAGCGCTGCGCCCACCTGCGGGGAATGGGTACAGAGCATTACATTACAGTAGGTATAGTTATTCTATATACAGCCCGGAGAGTACAGAGGGGTCTCACAGGGGTCTGCGGGATTTCTAGCGCTGCGCCCACCTGCGGGGAATGGGTACAGAGCATTACATTACAGTAGGTATAGTTATTCTATATACAGCCCGGAGAGTACAGAGGGGTCTCACAGGGGTCTGCAGGATTTCTAGCGCTGCGCCCACCTGCAGGGAATGGGTACAGAGCATTACATTACAGTAGGTATAGTTATTCTATGTACAGTCCGGAGAGTGCAGAGGGGTCTCACAGGGGTCTGCGGGATTTCTAGCACTGCGCCCACCTGCATGGAATGGGTACAGAGCATTACATTACAGTAGGTATAGTTATTCTATGTACAACCCGGAGAGTACAGAGGGGTCTGCGGGATTTCTAGCGCTGCACCCACCTGCGGGGAATGGGTACAGAGCATTACATTACAGTAAGTATAGTTATTCTATATACAGTATATCAAGCAGGATTTCTATCTGTGGACCCGAAGGGCGTAGCAAGAGCGTAAGGGCAGGTGTCCGGTCACAGCAGGGTCCTAGAATGAAGACTAAAAAAAGTTTAACATCCGATGTGCGGTCCTGCTGCGAGGAATCTCAGTAGTGAGTGGGGCACCTTAAGGGAACCTCCAGAAATTGACTGCACTGACAAGGTTTTAGGTCTGAGTCCTGGAATCCATTTGTGATGTTAAAGCACTTGGGGTTTGCACCTGTGAAGCAGAGATGGTCTTCACGAGCAGATAGTATTATTGGTTGGGATATCTTCTGTGTTCAGTAAACTGATTGGTAGTGATCGGATGTAGAGATAGAGAATTAGAAGAGAATGATAACCTTCCAGAGGTAGACCCTGAGGTCTAGTGGAAATTCCAGTGTCTTTAAGATCAACCTACTCTTTTTGCAAATCCAAAACTTCCAACGGGTGTGGTATAGGGTTCCGACAGACAGGATCCTGACAGTCATTAGCCCGATGTCCGGACTCAGACAGCATGGCGAGTGCAACAAAGCCCCTTGCGGGCACGGTGGCTCGCTGAGCTCGCCACCTATTCTATTTTCCCTCTATGGGGGTCGTGGACCCCCCACGAGGGAGAATAGCCGGTGGCCGTCGGGAACCCATCTGTCGGTGTTTTAACAGTCGGAATCCCGACGTCAGAGAATGACTGTTGGAACCTCGACTGTTGGGACCCCGTCCGGCACCCCTTCCAACGAAGTCACACAAGGAGGAAGATGCTTATGTGCCACTCGCAGCGGAGGATCCTCAAAAATGAAACAGAATTAAAATAAGAGGAAACCTTTTAAAACCCCGACAAGGAATGCTCAGGGTGGATGAGTCACCGAAGGGTAGATTATTACCGGTGTTGACGTTACTTCAATCTTAGTACATGTTACTATAATTGTGTGATATTAATTTTAATATATAACCAATTAGTTATTTATATAGTATACAATTACAGACAATGTAACAGTCATGTGACCCAATCCCGCTGCCGTCTCACCTGAGCTGCTGGGATCAGGGATCGGCTGCTCTTCCTTACACTGCGGGTGATACATCCTGTGTCCCGGCTCATCCTGTCATACAAGGACAGAGATATTATTACACCGAGCGTCTATACCAGAAGGATACACAGGATAAGGATATGACAGTAACATAATACAGAAGAGATAATGTATCCAGTCCCGCTACCTGATCATCCTCTATGAGAATACAGTCCTCTTCCTTTATATGATGCCGGGAATACAGAGAGGTCTCACATCGTCCTGGGGGGCTTCTAGAGCTACACTCACCTGCGGGGAGAACAGACAATGACAGCCATATAGCAATGCTTAGTAACAGCCAATCGCCAGGGAGAAGAGTTGAGAGAAGTGACTAGATGGTGCAGGATACAGACACACCCCCTGACAGACGTCCTCTTACCCACTGAGTCAGGCAGCTGCGGAGGGTCCATTACATCATCCTTGTGTCCGCCTGAATAGTCCCACTCTGTCACGGAGAATGAGACCTCCATATCCTTACACTTCCCAGGCACCTGCAGCATAGGAGAGCTGGTTACATGACTTACCCCCACACCTAGGAGTACTGTGTAATACATTCCCCTGCCGGGCACTATGGGAGACAATGGTTCAGGGATCAATATATAGAGTGCGCACTGACCAATCACCAGGGGTCCAGTGATATCAGTATTCTTACAGGTTAGCACCACATAAAGCAGTGACCAATCAAATCCCTTATAGCATTTATTATACAACAACAATAAACTCAGCGTTCTCCCTGGAAATATACATCTATAAGCACAATAAGAGCACTCACCTCTTCTGTCTGTCTGTGATGTACCTCAGTAGGTGCCCGGATACGGTTCCTCTCCTCTGTTGGTGCACGAGGCGGAGCCTCTGTGTTTGGGCTCTGGGTGCGGTTGCTTCTGTCTGGCACAGGACGGCCACTGATGTCTGTCACCTGGTCCCCTGACTTTCTCACAACAATGAAATCCTATGAGAGCACCAATATGTAAGACGCCGCCCTATGTATATAATACAGTAATCTCCTCATATACAGTAATCCCAGCTGTATATAGGCAGGATAGCAGCTCTGCACCATCTCTGTGTAACAAAGGCTGCGCTGTATATATGGCTGTAACCATAAGAGGCAGGAGACACACACACAGGGGGCATCTGCCTGCTACTACCCACAATTCCTGGCGGCCACTGCTCAGCGCCTCTCACCTCTCTCGTCAGCAGACAGATAATCTCCATGGTGAGGCTCAGCAGCTTGTCTATGATCAGGTCTTTGTTCCTGTCAGTCAGTAGCGAGTGCCGGATATGTTCCAGGACCAGGACCTCCATGGTTGGTCTTCAGGTGACGTCTCCTGAGGGAAGGGAATACAATGTCAGCTCCATATAGGTCATTTGCTGCCATAGTCTCTGCCACATAGAGGGAGCCGCATCACATCTCTCGTTTGTAGGTAAAATATATAATTGATTTCAGAATGGGTGACAGATGGGGCTAACAGCCTATCAGCGCAGAACTGCCCTCCCTCTCTGACACAGTTACTGTCCCACCTATGGCTCTCCACCCTGAGATGGCTAGCTACCAGCCAGGCTGCCCTGCTTGGTAGGTGGGGCTACATGGACCTGATGGGGTGGGGCTAGAGGGGATTCGGCCGGATGGCTTCTTTCTTTCTCAGCATGAGGAAGAGGAGAGGCTGCTGTATTCCAGGCCCAGCCAACCAGCCTGCCCTGCACTCTGCAGATACTGTAGTAGATAGACTAAGTGCTGTATGTGTGCATATAGGTGGGGTGGTTAGTGTAAGGCTGGGGGGGGGGGGTTGAAGGGTTAGGCTGCAGGATAAAGCAGGATTAAGCACTAGCAGGGAGGTGCAGAACTAGCCTGCAGGTGGTCTGGATGGAGGATCAGGTAGTGCGTCAGAGCGATAGAGCGCAGGCTGCAGGGTGATGGAGTACGTCAGTGTGATAGAGCACAGGCCATGGGGTGAGGTAGTGTGATAGAGCGCAGCCTGTAAAGTGAGGGAGTGCGTCAGTGTGATAGAACGCAGGACCTGAGGTGAGAGAGTGCATCAGTGTGGTACAAATTTGGCCCCAGGGTGAGGTAGTGCATCAGTGTGATAGAACGCAGGACCTGAGGTGAGGGAGTGTGTCAGTGTGGTAGAAATTTGGCCGCAGGGTGAGGTAGTGCATCAGTGATAGAACGCAGGCCCCAGGGTGAGGGAGTGCGTCAGTGTGGTAGAAATTTGGCCTCAGGGGGGAGGTAGTGCGTCAGTGTGATAGAGCGCAGGACATGGGGTGAGGGAGTGTGAGTGTAATAAACGGTCAACTGACAACTTCTTCTGCCCAGACCCGCCCTCTTTCTGCGACTGTCCTAGCAAAGGACTGTGTGGACGCTTTCTTCGCACAGACCCCTCGCCCAGCGGCGATCCGCTTTGTGTGGGTACAACGCATGTGCGCATTGCAGGGCAGCCAACAAGTGCTCAGCACCGCTGGGAACTTCAAGACTGTTGGAAAACCATTCCAGGAGGTTAAATCATGAACCTGACTGAGAGAATGCCAAGAGTGTGCAAAGCGGTCATCAAAGCAAAAAGGGGGCTACTGTACCTTGAGGAATCAAAAATATATAAAAAACATTTTGATTTGTGTAAAACTTTTTTGTTTACAACATATATCCATATGTGTTCTTTCATAGTTTTGATGTCATATTGGACAAAGAAGGAAAGGAACTGCTCAGGGGGGAACGCACTAAAGAAATACAGTCATAAAAAATAACTTTTAATATATCATAGTTAATAATCCCACAATTAACTTGAATGGGAGTACAGCGAAAAATGAAAGTTTAAAATCTTAGACATACACACACATACACACAATGTGCACAAAAAGACAGGGAATCAGTGCTTTAAAAATGACACTTACGTCCTGACCAAAAATTATGCTCACAAGATAATAGCCAAGGATGTGGTTTTATTTGATCACGGAAAAAAATGTGTGTATTGCCCTATTCAGTAATTAATTGATCTCCAATTAACCAGTGTGGATTTCTGAATTTAATTCAACCTTTTTGTAATAATACTGCCACCTTCTGGTAGATTAATGACAAGGTATAAGTGGTTCAGGGACCTTTCTCACTAAGGACCTCTGATACACTATCCTATTGCACCATCTAGTGGTGATTTTAGGAATATTATACAACTTTTGTCTGATGCATAGAATTTTTCATAACCTTTTATTGGCAGCACAATAATTTAGGTTTAAACACTTTGGAAAAAAGAGAAGGGACCATAAAATAAAGGGAACATGGATTACTGAGGGCTTTCCTAAGACCAAGAGCAAGGTGCTCAGATAAATGTGGTAGGCTGAAAATCGGAGTTATAATTATCTCCTTGTATTTTTAATCAGCAAAATGAGCACAATTACAGGGCATCTGCTACCTACTTCAGCCAAGGTGTATAGGATTTAACACCTAGGATGGTCTGATAGCGCCCTTAATAAACCAACATCATTTCAATAATCATTAATCAGGCTAGTGAGCATATTTGGACAGTCAATAACCGACACTAGTGTTTCGCTTAGCTTTGTCAAGGCCAACCTGCGTGTCCCAGCTGATCATTATTTATTAATATTGCCCCACCAATCGCATGTCTAGATTATTGTCATGTGTTTATATGGGCCAATCGCCTATGCGCATTACTCTGTATACGTCTCCCCTCCGTTCTGACGTCTCATTCAGCTCAGCTGTGAGCGTCAGATCATGTGGGCATTGTTTGGGTCACGTGGTCGGCGTCCCGCCCCACGTGACCAGCGTATCGCGTCATCTCCTCAACGCGATCCTAAAAGTCACATGGTCTCCCAGAGTTATCTGGCTCCCATGTTGTGCGTCATAGCGCACATGATCATCTTTTGACCAATCCTGGAGTCAGAAATGCTGAACCAGGAAGTCAATTCATACGGAGCCCCAACCCTGTAGCGAGCATGGTGCATAATGTAAAGTGTATTATTAATTTTTATACATATTTGCATTGAAATACGTTACTGTGTCTTGGCTCTATAGCGACCTGATGGTCCAGGGTATGTCTGGATAGCTTCAATAAAGTTGTCCCTTAACCAACCTGGCATTAGTATGTTAAACCAGGTAATCAATACATACGGAGCCCCCTCCCTGTAACAGGCATAGTGTATAATACAAGAAATGTCTTTAATATTTTCACATATTTACACTAAAATACATTATTGCATATTGACTGTATAATATTCAAATAGTCCAAGATATGCCTGGATGGCTTTAATATTATTGCACTATCAAGATGTAGCGCTGTATTAGCTGTAGAGTCTATGAACCATTCATCATTTTAATTGTGAATCTAAATAAACGAACCAAATGAATAGTGAAAAATAAACAAAACATATAATAAAGAATTATAATGGTGATTAAAGTCAGATCGAATGCTTATGATCTGGTGATCATCACCTGATAATGGTGATGCTGGGTGAGTATTTAAATGGTGATCGATAGTAACATGATGAATTGTGATATTTTTAATTAGAATTATGATTGGATAAGTATGTAGATTGGAAGTATTGTGCTGTGATATAGCAAGTGCTGACAAATTATAAAAGAATTGAGATGATGGGGGAGGAAAGGGGAATCTAAGTGACAAACTTCAAGGCAAAACAATGTGAAAAATGTGCAAATAAATAAAACAGGTGCCAGGGGGGGAGGGAAAGAGGGAATTTTGGGGTGTCTTGGTGTAGGGATGGTTTCAAACTTGTTAATACATTTTTATAATCTAAGTGAACATTGGTGTGTGTAGTGTCATTACATTGGTTCATTATTTTAATTGTCTTGGACTTATTTTAAGCCTATTATTATAATTTCATAATCTGAAATAACATCAATGTATATAGTGTAACTTGGTTATCGATGTAATGTGCTGATGTCATCCTGAATAATCCAGGTGTGAATGGACGATAATTGATCATCCGTATTGTTCTCATGGCTCATAAGGTTGAAATTTCTAGGCGTCAGCACCTGGCATACAGTAGCACAAACCTAACTTGAATACAGTGAAGGGACCCTTGCGATAGATTATCCTGGAACAAGAAACAAATAAAAAAGAGGGAAGGGGGAGAGAAATTATATGAGTTCTTATATAACTTCATAAAAATAGATCTTAAGTGACATATTGCATCATTGTTTTATCACTTTCTCTCTTTCTTCTCCTCTCCTGTAGGTATTTGTGCATCCAGAGGACTCCCCGAAAAAATTGGTAAGTATATTGATAAATTATAATCATCATCACTGGAGACATGGATGTTTATAATGGGGAGCTTGGTTCATGGGAGGATGGCGATACCATAACATTTTGGCAATTATAATCATAGTTGTATGTGGGGGAATAGTCGTGCCATGATATTTGGCAAGTGTTATAATAGTAGCATATTCCGTATTTCCTCGAAATTAACTGGATGTTATGGTCATACATCCATTTTAGAATTCTGGGATAAATTCTTCCACATTTGAGAAATCACATGGACATTCATGTCCATGTGATTTCTCAAATGTGGAAGAATTTATCCCAGAATTCTAAAATGGATGTATGACCATAACATCCAGTTAATTTCGAGGAAATACGGAATATGCTACTATTATAACACTTGCCAAATATCATGGCACGACTATTCCCCCACATACAACTATGATTATAATTGCCAAAATGTTATGGTATCGCCATCCTCCCATGAACCAAGCTCCCCATTATAAACATCCATGTCTCCAGTGATGATGATTATAATTTATCAATATACTTACCAATTTTTTCGGGGAGTCCTCTGGATGCACAAATACCTACAGGAGAGGAGAAGAAAGAGAGAAAGTGATAAAACAATGATGCAATATGTCACTTAAGATCTATTTTTATGAAGTTATATAAGAACTCATATAATTTCTCTCCCCCTTCCCTCTTTTTTATTTGTTTCTTGTTCCAGGATAATCTATCGCAAGGGTCCCTTCACTGTATTCAAGTTAGGTTTGTGCTACTGTATGCCAGGTGCTGACGCCTAGAAATTTCAACCTTATGAGCCATGAGAACAATACGGATGATCAATTATCGTCCATTCACACCTGGATTATTCAGGATGACATCAGCACATTACATCGATAACCAAGTTACACTATATACATTGATGTTATTTCAGATTATGAAATTATAATAATAGGCTTAAAATAAGTCCAAGACAATTAAAATAATGAACCAATGTAATGACACTACACACACCAATGTTCACTTAGATTATAAAAATGTATTAACAAGTTTGAAACCATCCCTACACCAAGACACCCCAAAATTCCCTCTTTCCCTCCCCCCCTGGCACCTGTTTTATTTATTTGCACATTTTTCACATTGTTTTGCCTTGAAGTTTGTCACTTAGATTCCCCTTTCCTCCCCCATCATCTCAATTCTTTTATAATTTGTCAGCACTTGCTATATCACAGCACAATACTTCCAATCTACATACTTATCCAATCATAATTCTAATTAAAAATATCACAATTCAGATGTGGGGGGTGTGGCCACGGCGGTGCGGGAGTGAGGGTGTTGGTGGACTGAGCTCCCTGTTCAATGGACATCCGTAACAAATAGCCGCCTGCCTAGCTGACCTTGGTCCGGATATCTAACCTGTTTTAGCGGGGGAAAGTCCTTCTCTCTCTGCTGCCCGTGGTGCCTGCTTCCCGTGCTGCTGACGTCACGGGGAAACGCCGTGTGGACCTCGTTCCTGCTTCTCTCCCCGGCTGAGTGAGACGCTGCCGGGTATACGACAGAGCTGTGCTGAGTGTGGCGCGGCAGGAGCGCTCTCCCGCTGTCCGGCTGTTACCGCGTTCTCCCCCCTTGCCTGGTTAAGGGAGACGCTTCCATTGCTTCTGAGCACAGCGCGGCTGTGCAGGCAGTAAAGATACACTCCTTCGCTGTTAAGGGAGATCTGGACCGTAGGAGCGCTCCCCGACTGTTGCTTCTTCCTCTCCCCCACCTGATACGTGGTCGCTACCTCGGAGCTCAGCGGGGCTGTGCTTATAGTAAAAACCTGCCGCTGCTGCCTCTATTCCTTCCCTGCAAAGGGAGACACTGACGGTAGCACTTTGTATTAGCGCCAAACAAGGAGCTGCAGGAGCACTCGCCATTCCCCCTCTGCTTCCCTCCTGATCATAAAATCACCTTGCTCTCTGTGGGGAGCGAGGGGACACTGCAAGCTGGTACTTAGTGGGGGCAACAAATACAGCAGACTACACGGCAGACAGTGAGAGGGTCTGTCCGTGTCAACCACCTCCCAGCCACTAGCAGCTGCCGACCCCCATTACATGGGTCAGAAAACGCCTCAGCAGCCCCTCTCTACATGGTGGATACTGATGTGGTGACCAGATATTTCGGGGGTACTTACGGATGCTGCACCTATTGGGAGTGAAGCTTGGTTACCTCTTCTCCTGCGGCCCCCCTTTGGTGCATTTGATTTGGCAGGACATTCATCCCTGCGGGATCGATCACAGGGACAGGAAAGTCCCAACGCAGACGCTGAACGGTTCGGATAATATCAAGCAAACTGGGAAACTACATCGAATCCAAGCAGAAAATGTGGTGAAGTACAATTTACTTATCTTTATGCTCATATCTCCCATTGTGTGCCCTGTGAACATAGTACACTGTTAACTGTGAACTGTATAGAGTTAAAAATCCCACTGCAAGGACCGCAATTATCTACCGCGCAAACCTCCCTGTAATAACAGTTAGGTTTTACCTACTATAGCTCTGTCTCTCCGTGAACTATGGGCAAAACCGGTACCACCTCGGCTGCGGCCCGTCTAGAGAGATATGCACGAGCACAAGGTGGGAACACCCTGCAAACCCCCACTACAACCCCACACTCGACTCCATCGAAAAGCAAAAGCCCGCCGCCTACACCCGAAATAACACTCCAGCAAGTGTTAGAGGCAATAAACACCTCTGAACATCGGCTGTCGGAGCAAATAAAGGGGGTACAAGCAGAAATTTCTTCTATTAAATCAGACCTTAAAATTACAACAGAAAGAATCAACGTAGCTGAGACTCGGATCTCAGCGCTTGAAGATGCGAGTAACCAATGGTCTACTAAGGTGACCAAATTGTCTCAGCAAGTAACTGAAATAAAGGCTAAAATGCTCGATGTGGAAGGTCGATTAAGAAGAAATAACTTGCGATTTGTGGGTATACCGGAAAAAGCGGAGGGATTAGATACCATCAAATTCATACAGGAATGGATGCTGGTAACGTTTGGGCAGGACGCTTTTTCTAAACAATTTGCAATTGAGCGGGCACACAGAGTGCCAGCCAGGCCGCCTCCACCAGGGGCTCCCCCAAGGACTTTAATAGTCAAAATCCTAAATTACCAGGACAGAGATACAATCTTGCGGCTAATACGTGCCAATGGGCAACTGGAACATAACGGGGTTCATATATCCGTATTCCCAGATTTTGCACTGGAGGTGCAGAAAGAAAGAGCCAAGTTTATCGAAATTAAAAAACGTCTGCGGGACAAAAACCTGAAGTATTCGATGGTATTCCCATCTAAACTTCGGGTCATATATAACAGCGAGACTATTTTTTTCCAGACCCCGCATGAAGCCGCCAAGTGGCTTGATAATCATGTCCCCGGGACACGGCAGCTGGCAGACGGCTAGGAATCAGTTTTATTGCAACTATACTATCAGGGAGCTCCCCGCAAATTGGTGGCTTATTTCTTTTTCTTAGCCCCCAGGCAACCGGGTTGAGCTACTTTTTGTCTTTTTTCTTTTTTCTGTTTTTTTTTTTTTTTTTTTTTTTTTTTTGGGGGGGGGGGGGGTTAGCGGGGATTAGGTATGCCTAGCACTGGGAGGTATACAGGGTGGGGGGAGGGTTTTCTTGTGGGATTGTGTACAGTACGTATGGTTAATGTGTATATTCATTGTTACATTGCGCATGTCGACTTGTTGCTCTGCTCTAAAAATGTTGAGAAAGAGGTATGGCAGGGGTACATAACCAAATGACAAAGATTAAAGTAGTGACCTGGAACGTCCGAGGGTTAAATTGTAAAATCAAACGCTCCCTTGTTATGAACCAACTTAGGAGTATGGGACCAGATATAGTTGCCCTAACTGAAACCCACTTGGTGGGAGGGAAACTTATGGCCTTGAAAAAGCCATGGGTTGGTTATTCCTGCCATGCCTCTTTTACCTCCTCTGCCAGGGGTGTATCGTTACTGATAAGGAAAACGCTGCCATTTATCTGTAGGAGGATATGGGCTGACCCAGGGGGTTGCTACGTATTTCTGGACTGTTTAATTTATGACTCCCCATATATCATCCTGGCCATTTATATCCCACCCCCCTTCGCTTATAAAATCCTTTCAAAAGCTATCGAGTTTGCAGCCCACACCCCCAACTCCCCCATCATATGTATGGGTGATCTAAATAATATCATGGATCCCCAACTAGATCGGTGGAGAAGTGGAAACAGTGGTGTGGTGGGGAGTAACAGGGGACTGGCCAATTTCATCCAAAGTGTAGGATGGGCAGATCCATGGCGGATACAAAATCCTTCTACTCGCCAGTTCTCCTGTTTCTCAACATCATACGCCGCTTTTTCCAGAATCGATTATATACTGGTATCCAGAAGTCTCACCCCCCAAGTCCTTAAGATTGAATACAGAGCGAGAGGTATATCCGATCACTCTCCGGTGCTCATGGAACTTTCCCTGGACACCGACCGGGGGTGCGGCTTTTGGAGCTTCAACTCGAACTGGCTAAATAGTATTGACAATAGCACCAATTTGGAAGATCAATGGAGGGAATTTTGGGAATTTAATCAAGGCTCTGCATCAGCTGCAATACAGTGGGATGCCTTTAAGGCATACCTGAGGGGTACATTACGGAAATGTATAGCGGAACTGAAAAGAAAGAGTAGGGAGAAAATCCAGGAGAAGGAGGAACTCTGTCTAGTCAGTGAAGCAGAATACCTGACCAGTAATACCGATAGCGCCTACCAGTCCTGGCAAATAGCTCAGAATACCTGGCTCGAGGTGATGAAAGCAGAAAATGCTAAAATTATGTCCCAAAAAACACAGGCGAAATATCGCCATTCAGACAGGTCAGGAAAATATCTTGCTTTCCTGGCTCGTGCAGAACTTCCCTCAAAAACAATCAGTTCGATCAGAAATGAAAAAGGGGTAATGGTAAGCTCCACCGTACAAATCGGGGAAACACTTAGGTCATATTTCTCCAAGATCTATACCTCCCAGCTACAACACAATTCTGTAGAGATTGAGGAGTTTCTGGAAAATATTGCCCTCCCAGCACTACACAGGGATGCTAAAACAGAATTGGAATCCCCATTAAGGATCGCAGAGGTTGTCAACGCGGTCAGGGACTCACCGAGTGGGAAGGCTTCTGGCCTGGATGGGATCCCGATCGAAATATATAAGAAATATATTAACTCCCTAGCACCTTTACTTTTAGAAACATTTAACAATTGTTTTGTGGAGGGTACCGTCCCGGCATCATTCTCCGAGGCCAAAATTGTTGTGATCCTAAAGACTGGTAAACCAGCCTGCGATCCCGATTCATATAGGCCAATATCTTTGATCTCTGTGGAGGCCAAGATATTGGCAAAAATATTAGCGTATAGACTAAATCAACATATTCATACGTTAATCCATCAAAACCAATCGGGATTTATGCCGGGTAAGGATACCTCTGCAAACATCCGACATCTCTATACCCATTTGCAGACCACTGGCAGGGAGTGCGGCAGCTCAATCGTTGTCTCACTCGATGCCATAAAGGCATTTGACGCGGTTGAGTGGCCATACCTCTGGGCGGTGCTCCGAGCGTTCGGGCTGGGTCCTAATTTTATCAAATGGGTACAGCTCTTGTATACCAGCCCGAAGGCTCGGGTCTTTGTAAATGGATGGACCTCACCAGCTTTTGCTCTTGCCCGGGGGACGAGACAGGGGTGTCCGCTCTCCCCTGTCTTGTTCGCCCTGGCAATAGAACCACTGGCCTGTATGCTAAGGCAACACCCGGCAATCGTGGGCCTTCCGCTAGGCGGCAGTAACGACGTCGTCTCTCTTTACGCCGACGATCTTCTAATTTATTTACTGGACTACAGTAAGTCCCTCTCGGTGGTCCTGGGATTGATTGACAACTTCGGCGACTTTTCCGGATTCAGAATAAACAAGACAAAATCTATCATCTTTCCAGTTAACCCATCCCTAAAACCGCCCCCAATATCCACACAGCCGTTGAAGTGGGTTACAAATTTTAAATATCTTGGCATAAATATATCCTCGGACCCTGGAGACTATGTTCAATTCAATATTCAACCTTTACTGGTATGGCTAAGGGATAAAATTAAGGTCTGGACCAAACTCCCCTTGATAGTTACCGGGAGAATAAACCTCGTAAAAATGGTGGTACTCCCCAAATTTCTATATGCATTTACTCATGCACCTGTATACCTCCCGAAACCCCTATTCCGCAAAATTAACAGTATGATAGCTGCATTCATTTGGAATGGAGCCCGGCATAAAATAAGCTTAAAAAACCTGATGAGGGATAATGGTGAAGGGGGACTGAGTTTGCCTGACATGAGGCGATATTATCTGGCTGCACAGTTGGCACAGTTAAGATCGTGGATACTGCAGGGGGAGTACGGTTGGGAATACGCCAATAAACTAATCTCTGTATCTAAAGCCGGAGTTAACCCACTACAAAAAATCTTACAGGGGAAACTTACTAGTGCAGACCCGCCATTAATGATACAGGCCATAAAAATATGGCGTGAGGTGGACCAAATACTGGGTGTAGACTTCATGGATATAGATCATCGAATTGTAGACCAACTCACTGACCAGGAAGCGTCCAATTTACAGATTTTAGAAGCCTGGCACCCCTATGAAGTCACCAAACTCCAACAGATCTATACGGTATCTGGCCTAAAATCATTTACTCAATTAAAAACAGAATTTAATCTGCCTCAAACGCACTTCTATCGATATTTGCAGTTGAGAAGTGTTATACAGTCATATTTTGCCAGTGACCCCCCGATATTTGGGGAATCACTGACAAAAACAATATTAAAATCTAGCAACAAAAAAAAAATAGTCTCCAGGGAATATAAGATCTTGGGGAAAGAAGCGTCTAAAGACGGACTGAAACATCTTCGGGTGAAATGGGTACAAGACATAGGTGAATTGAGTGATGAGGAATGGTTATCAGCAATGAAGTCTACATACAAGGCCACTAGTTCTCTCCGGGTTCAGTTAACGCAACTATATATATTTCATAGATCGTACCTCTCAATTAAAACATTAAGTAAATTCTCAGGCAGAACCGCCATAGTATGCCCCAGGTGTGGCGACACCTCGGGCACCTTCCTGCATTCGCTGTGGGAGTGCCAGGGGGTCGCCAAATTCTGGGAAGAAGTCAAAAAGGTAATAGTAGATACCGGGTTAAATAGTGAGATATTAACCATTAAGTGTTGCCTATTAGGTATTATGGGCAATAATGTGAGCGGTATCGAGAAAATCTATATTAATAACTTAGTCTCGCTGGCGAAAGTCGTAGTTGGGAGAAACTGGATGGCGAAAGCACCACCCGAGCTGAACAACTGGGTAGTATTAGTAAACTATATCATTAGACAGGAACAATCCGTATACACAAATCGTAATTCACTGGCAAAATACAAACTAATATGGCACAAGTGGATTAATTCCACATATTATCAAATGTAATTTATACAGTTACGTCACAATGATAGATATAAATGATAGTAATGGGGGAGGGGGAGGGGGGTTGGGATGGGAAGGGAATATTCACTATAAGTATTATATACTAGATATCATTAATGGTATCATGAGGTATTAATTAAAAAGATATCGCACACGGGTAAACCCTGTTTGTTTGTTATAGTAAAACCACATAATGGGAAGTATAATAGGGTATCACTGTACGCAATGGAAACTGTAGAGGCGACCTATCATAAACTATTCCTTTTTACACTTTTTCTCGCCTCCTTTCTTTCACTGTAAACTATATAAGTCTATTCCATACACATGCACCTATCTTCACCAAATTGTAGAAATCTCGGGTTGGTAAGGCAATATTACCCTGTCGGAACTAATACACCCATTATTAAGTAAACTCAGATTACATATCCCGGGGTCACTACCCCGACCTTAACCGGGGGACAATATCAATTTTTGAACAGATCTAGTAACAATCAGCAACATTGGTGGGTCCCCATGACATCTAGCCCTCAACCGGCCAACCCCTAAAACAACTACCCCGGTGGTAAATAAATATAAGAATCTGTCCCAAAGTCCCCATGAAGGGACCAGGGTAGTACAAAGGTCAATAAGTATACTCAAGGGAGGAAAGACCCGACATCGCTTGCCATACAGGGCAAACTGTTTGGTTTTTTTTTGTCTTTTTTTCTTTTTTTTAACATGAGTTAGGGCAGTAGGATGACAGCGCAATGAAAAAAAAAAAAAATGTATTTTATTTTGTCTATGTAGCAAGGATGCACTGAACTGTAATTATGTAACTATGCGTACAAGTATGTATGTTGTAAGTCTTTTTCTATTTGTTTTTATATGTATAAAAGAAATAAAGATCTGAAGTGTAAAAAAAAAAAATATCACAATTCATCATGTTACTATCGATCACCATTTAAATACTCACCCAGCATCACCATTATCAGGTGATGATCACCAGATCATAAGCATTCGATCTGACTTTAATCACCATTATAATTCTTTATTATATGTTTTGTTTATTTTTCACTATTCATTTGGTTCGTTTATTTAGATTCACAATTAAAATGATGAATGGTTCATAGACTCTACAGCTAATACAGCGCTACATCTTGATAGTGCAATAATATTAAAGCCATCCAGGCATATCTTGGACTATTTGAATATTATACAGTCAATATGAAATAATGTATTTTAGTGTAAATATGTGAAAATATTAAAGACATTTCTTGTATTATACACTATGCCTGTTACAGGGAGGGGGCTCCGTATGTATTGATTACCTGGTTTAACATACTAATGCCAGGTTGGTTAAGGGACAACTTTATTGAAGCTATCCAGACATACCCTGGACCATCAGGTCGCTATAGAGCCAAGACACAGTAACGTATTTCAATGCAAATATGTATAAAAATTAATAATACACTTTACATTATGCACCATGCTCGCTACAGGGTTGGGGCTCCGTATGAATTGACTTCCTGGTTCAGCATTTCTGACTCCAGGATTGGTCAAAAGATGATCATGTGCGCTATGACGCACAACATGGGAGCCAGATAACTCTGGGAGACCATGTGACTTTTAGGATCGCGTTGAGGAGATGACGCGATACGCTGGTCACGTGGGGCGGGACGCCGACCACGTGACCCAAACAATGCCCACATGATCTGACGCTCACAGCTGAGCTGAATGAGACGTCAGAACGGAGGGGAGACGTATACAGAGTAATGCGCATAGGCGATTGGCCCATATAAACACATGACAATAATCTAGACATGCGATTGGTGGGGCAATATTAATAAATAATGATCAGCTGGGACACGCAGGTTGGCCTTGACAAAGCTAAGCGAAACACTAGTGTCGGTTATTGACTGTCCAAATATGCTCACTAGCCTGATTAATGATTATTGAAATGATGTTGGTTTATTAAGGGCGCTATCAGACCATCCTAGGTGTTAAATCCTATACACCTTGGCTGAAGTAGGTAGCAGATGCCCTGTAATTGTGCTCATTTTGCTGATTAAAAATACAAGGAGATAATTATAACTCCGATTTTCAGCCTACCACATTTATCTGAGCACCTTGCTCTTGGTCTTAGGAAAGCCCTCAGTAATCCATGTTCCCTTTATTTTATGGTCCCTTCTCTTTTTTCCAAAGTGTTTAAACCTAAAT
Organism: Crinia signifera; assembly: GCF_055691185.1. Lineage (NCBI taxonomy): Eukaryota > Metazoa > Chordata > Amphibia > Anura > Myobatrachidae > Crinia > Crinia signifera. Next base: position 392,467,614 of record NC_139218.1, read on the forward strand.
TATTGTGCTGCCAATAAAAGGTTATGAAAAATTCTATGCATCAGACAAAAGTTGTATAATATTCCTAAAATCACCACTAGATGGTGCAATAGGATAGTGTATCAGAGGTCCTTAGTGAGAAAGGTCCCTGAACCACTTATACCTTGTCATTAATCTACCAGAAGGTGGCAGTATTATTACAAAAAGGTTGAATTAAATTCAGAAATCCACACTGGTTAATTGGAGATCAATTAATTACTGAATAGGGCAATACACACATTTTTTTCCGTGATCAAATAAAACCACATCCTTGGCTATTATCTTGTGAGCATAATTTTTGGTCAGGACGTAAGTGTCATTTTTAAAGCACTGATTCCCTGTCTTTTTGTGCACATTGTGTGTATGTGTGTGTATGTCTAAGATTTTAAACTTTCATTTTTCGCTGTACTCCCATTCAAGTTAATTGTGGGATTATTAACTATGATATATTAAAAGTTATTTTTTATGACTGTATTTCTTTAGTGCGTTCCCCCCTGAGCAGTTCCTTTCCTTCTTTGTCCAATATGCTATATGCTTGACTGCCGGGAACAGCACCCCCTCTAGTTTATTCAAGAAAATTTGGGGTTTTCTCTCTAAAAAATATCTTTAATTTCGGTGTGCAGGAGAGCAACAGGCTTCCTAGTGGAGCCACCACACGCTATAGTTTTGATGTCTTCAGTATTATTCTACTGTACAATGCAGAAAATAATTAAAATAAAACCATTGAATGAGAAGGTGTCCAAACTTTTGACTGGTACTGTGTGTCCAGTCGGATCGGGCAGCTTGTTCTGCACACATGGGCCCTTATTCTGATCGGTGCGGATATTCCCGCATTCTTACGGAGCGGTCCGCACGCCACGGTGTTCTGCCGCGTGCGGCCATCGTCCGTAGAAACGCCCACGGGTCCTCCGCATTCGGACGGACTCACTCTTTAAGAACAGGGCGTGTTTACGGACGACATACAAACCATGCGTGTGCGGGAGAAACACTCAGATTCTGCACGGTATTACAGAGTATTACAGATTATGCTCGGGAATACCGCATCCGAACGGGAGCCAAGCGGTGCTACCGCCCGTAAGCGGAGTATTTACGCCAAACAACCCACTATTATGTATCTTCTGCAATACATCACATGACCCACTTATTCAATTACCTATCCTCATAAAAAACTTCTTATTTGGAATTGGAATCAATTAGATGCCAATATATCCTTACAAGCATGCCTAACACATGCATTGCACACATTAACCCTTACAGCAATTGAAGTGCAATGGTTTCAATTAAAGCACTGACAAGCGTCCTATTAGTGAGTAATGAGTAAAGGAGTCGATTCTATTGGGTTCAGGTGTTAATGCTTGTAGTCATTAGGCGTACGTTCGCCTCCCGCAGGAACGAGTGGTGTCCGCAAAGCAATAGTACACTTGTGGACACCGCACATTTCTTCCCTTTTTGATCGCGTGCATTCGGAGTGGTATCCGAATGTACGCCCCCCAACATAAGTGTACTCCCCCGTGTCCGCCCATGTTTCCGCCCCGTTTTGCCCACTTTGAAACTACGCCCATGTGTCATTCCGCATGACGCCCATAATACGCCCATATTTCCCGACTGATTGCGGGGAACAGTTTGGGACGGGATTTGGCCGAACTGGTACGGAGTCAAGGCCTGGCACATGCGCGTTGCGTTCTCCACGCATGCGCAGACGCCGTAAAGACGCCATCCGAAAGTATGCGGTAAAGTACGCGTCAATCAGAATAAGGGCCATGGTGCCTGTTCAGTCATGAGGCACATATAGAAACCGTTGTAATTCCTACACCGTTCACCTGATTTGAATGTAAATACCTGTACCCTCAAATTAAAGCTGACATCTTGTTTGTTACATTTCAAATCCATTGTGGTGGTGTATAGAGGCCAAAATATGAGAATTGTGTCGATATCCCAATATTTATGGACCTGTAGTGTTCCCGCTAGGGAAGCACATCGCCGCCGTAGATGCCCGGCGCTTCCCCGGCAGTGACTCCTTTTGTGGCGGCCAGACCCATCCCCTTCCGTGACGTCTGCTACTGAGCCCACCCCCTTTCGTGATGTCGTGGCCCAGGCCCGCCCCCTTTCGTGATGTCAGCAGCCCAGGCTCACCCACAACTGTAACATCGGTGGCCCGGTCCACCCCCTTTATGCTGCCCTCATGCAGCGCCGCCCGGTCCAGTTCCTAGAAGGAACACTACCTGACTGAATATATATTCCTCCTGGGGAGATTAAAGCCTGTACAGGTTGCAGCAGAAGTGGCAGTTAGGAATTTCAGGTTTTCCCGGTTGCACAAGGCTGGAAATCATCACTGAATGTAAGGAAGGGTTTATAAGTCTCATCCGCCCATTGTGAAGGCACTGACACCGCAAAGGGGCCAGTGAATAGGCCGGAGTCTCCTTAGTGCCAAGGACTTGTGATCCAGCTGTGCTACACAGTACTGCTGAATGTGGCTGCATTCTACTGCAGCAGACTGAACATTAGCACTTGGGTGCTGGGACGTTAGTTGAATGCCTGATGTCTATAGTTGTTTGTCCAGGCGACTTTGCAAGTGTGTGCTACCATTAAGGTACGATTCAGACCTGCTTGCTAGGCTGCGAGTTTTTAGAGGCTGTGGGGAGGAGGCGGCCGCTGATTAAGTCAGCGGCGCCTCCCTCCCAACGGCCGGGTAACTCCTGCGTTTTCTAGGACACTCCCAGAAAACGCTGCGTTAACGCCTCCAAACATTTGCAGGGTGTCAATCACCATTCTAGCACCCAACCATGGCTAGCCATCGCTAGATCCGGTCATACAGACGGCTGAGTACCGTGCGCATGCCCAGTCATCTGATAAGCTGCAGGCTGTGAATCCGGACTCTTAGCAAATGCCACTCTGACACTGAGATACTCATAGTAATATGTGTTGTTACTTTGTAATAAAATGTAATTACCCACAAAACAGTCCAAGGATTTCAGCTCAGAATACAAACGGCCGATACAAAGTCGGTTCCAGATGTTATACCCATGTTACACATACAACTCGGCTGATGTAACGGGAGCAGAGGTTATAACTCGGATACTAAACAGGTTGATAAGTCTGTTAGGGTGAGATCTAATCAGCAATGTTTAAATGAACTTACAAGTACTAAATTACAGCACGCTGATAATAAATATTTAAAAATGTATTTCTAACCTTACAAATGCAAAATATACTCATGTCCAAACAGCTGATGTACTGTACATGTTAATCTTTATTTTTTTCCCGTTGAAAGCATGCTATACTAACTAGATGCACAAGAAGTTTCTGTTGCTGGTACTCTTTACCTAGAAGGGCGCCCGTCGTGGTGATCGCGGGTACATTTATGTCTGGCCGCGACGCGACCGACGCGATGCCCGCGATTTCCCATTGAAACCCATGTTAAACATGGAAATCGCGTCGGTCGCGTCGCGGCCGGCCATAAATGTACCCGCGATGCGATGCACCCGATTTCCCATAGGAATCAATGTTAAATGGCCCGACCGACGCGATTTTACTGTTAAATGCCTCAATGGACCCGATGTGGGCATAGGAAACAATGTTAAATGGGCCACAGAGGCCAAATAGGCAACCTTGACTGGGAAATGGCCCCCCCAATTGTTACCGCCACCCCACGATCAACGTCAACCCGAAGCGTGAGAATAGAATAGTGTGGCGAGCGCAGCGAGCCACCGAGCCCGAAGCGTGGCGAGCCCCGCGAGGGGACGCGGATACCTTCACAGGTAAACGCGTCCCCTCGCGGGCTTCACAGGTGTCCGTGGCCACGCGGACACCTGTGAAGTCCGCGAAGGGACGCGTTTACCTGTGAAGGTATCCGTGTCCGCTCGCCACGCTTCGGGCTCGGTGGCTCGCTGCGCTCGCCACAGTATTCTATTCTCAACTCCACGCCGACGTGGATAGTAGGGCATGAAAAGGTCGGAGGACGCGTACCGCCGCCGCTCGCCACGCTTCGGGTTGGCGTGGATCGTGGGGTGGCGTTAAAAATTTGGGGGGACATTTAAGGGTTAATTGTGCCTATTTGGGCTCTGTAGCCCATTTAACATTGATTCCTATGGCCAAATCGCGGGCATTGAGGCATTTTACATGAAAATCGCGGTCAATCAGCCTTTTTAGCATTGTTCCCTATGGGAAAATCGCGGTCATCGCGGGCAGCAGATTTTTATGTACCCGCGATTTACCCGCGATGCCCGCGATTTTTACCCCCGACGCCCGCGATTCCAATCGCTGGCGCCCTTCTAGGTAAAGAGTACCCTGTTGCTTAAAAAGATATACAGCGTGCTTACATTATGTATATGATTGTGACTGAATTTGCACAAATAATGTTCGAATATAGTGTTTCTCAGCCAAACAGTGTAACATTATTTGTTATGCACATAAAGTAGTTGCTGGGTATATGGCAGGTAAGTGGTTATACCGTGTGACAGTACAGTGGATACACAGCACCATACAGCAGCTGCTGGCACCTGGCAGTGGTGGCTGCTGGGTATATGACAGGTAGGTGACTACACCATGTGACAGCACAGCAGGTACACAGCACCATACAGCAGCTGCTGGTACCTGGCAGTGATGGCTGTTGGGTATATGGCAGGTAGGTGGCTATACCATGTGACAGTATAGTGGGTAAACAGCACCATACAGCAGCTGCTGGTACCTGGCAGTGATGGCTGCTGGATATATGGCAGGTAGGTGACTACACCATGTGACAGTACAGCAGGTACACAGCACCATACAGCAGCTGCTGGTACCTGGCAGTGATGGCTGCTGGGTATATGGCAGGTAGGTGGCTATACCATGTGACAGTACAGCGGGTACACAGCAGCTGCTGGTACCTGGCAGTGATGGCTGCTGGGTATATGGCAGGTAGGTGGTTATACTATGTGACAATACAACAGCTGGTACCTGGCAGTGATGGCTGCTGGGTACATGGCAGGTAGGTGGCTATACCATGTGACAGTACAGCGGGTACACAGCACCATACAGCAGCTGCTGATACCTGGCATGATGGCTGATGGGTATATGGCAGGTAGGTGGCTTTACCATGTGACAGTACAGCAGGTACACAGCAGCTGCTGGCACCTGGCAGTGATGGCTGATGGGTATATGGCAGGTAGGTGGTTATACTATGTGACAATACAACAGCTGGTACCTAGCAGTGATGGCTGCTGGGTATATGGCAGGTAGGTGGCTATCCCATGTGACACAGTACAGTGGGTACACAGCACCATACAGCAGCTGCTGGCAGTGATGGCTGCTGGGTATATGACAGGTAGGTGTCTATACCATGTGACAGTACAGTGGGTACACAGCACCATACAGCAGCTGCTGATACCTGGCAGTGATGGCTGCTGGGTACATGGCAGGTAGGTGGCTATACCATATGACAGTACAGCAGGTACACAGCACCATACAGCAGCTGCTGATACCTGGCAGTGATGGCTGCTGGGTACATGGCAGGTAGGTGGCTATACCATGTGACAGTACAGCAGGTACACAGCACCATACAGCAGCTGCTGATACCTGGCAGTGATGGCTGATGGGTATATGGCAGGTAGGTGGTTATACTATGTGACAATACAACAGCTGGTACCTGGCAGTGATGGCTGCTGGGTATATGGCAGGTAGGTGGCTATACCATGTGACAGTACAGCGGGTACACAGCACCATACAGCAGCTGCTGATACCTGGCATGATGGCTGATGGGTATATGGCAGGTAGGTGGTTATACTATGTGACAATACAACAGCTGGTACCTAGCAGTGATGGCTGCTGGGTATATGGCAGGTAGGTGGCTATACTATGTGACAATACAACAGCTGGTACCTGGCAGTGATGGCTGCTGGGTAGAAGCTGCTACACAGCAGGGGGAGGAGTCACCGGGGGACCAGTATCCGGGTATTACCTGAGGCTGTTGCTCTCCGGGTCACTGCTGGGGTCTTCCTCTGGGGTCAGAGCGCTGCGCTGTAGGGCTGCCGGTAGCACCGCCCGCTATGTCCGGCCTATGTGATGTGGAACGGAGCTTCCGGCATCCATTCACTCGGTAATCAGCTTGTTTTGCCTAGGCACTTCATCAGGCTTGTGCAAGCGCATGATTGATTCCTCAGGTCTGGCACATAAATTCAATTCGGGATTTATTAGCCCCACCTCTTTGAGGATGCGGCGGCCATCTTTAGCACTGGCATAATTGGTAGATGATACGAGTGAGCCATAACATAGCTTTTTTTTTAACGAAAATAATGTGAATCAGGGTTGGACTGGCCCACAGGGGCACAGGGTCAACCCCAGGTGTGCCCCACTGCCTGGTTCTAGACTGTGCACATGTGATGTTACCATACTGTATACTGCACAGGACTATGGTGCATACTTGCCTACTTTTATCTTCACCTTTCCGGGAGAAGCCCGGAGAGGCAACACATCAGGGGGGCGGGAGCAAGGCTGACATCACTTGGCCCCGCCCCCCATGACGAAAACCTCCGTGATTCGCGGGCCGAGATGGAGTGGGCGTGGCTTAAATGCCGCGAAATGCCGCGATCGCGTCATTTAAGCCCCGCCCCCTCCCCGCGTACCCGCGATTTCATGTAATTTTACCCAGCGGGCAAGGCTGGAGCGGGGCAAATCCCAGAATGCGGGAGACTTGCCCACCTTCCCGGGGGGCCGGGAGAAGGACCCGATTTCCGGGAGGCTCCCGGCCATTCCGGGAGGGTAGGCAAGCCTGCTATGGTGTATCTTATACAGGGTTGCCTACTTTTGAAAAAGCATTTCAGGGAGAAAAGTAAAAACCAGGGGGCGGGCCTTGCATCACTTGGGGGGAGGGGCTAGCATTGCCAGGTGGCGGGCCTTGCATCACCAGAGGGGGTTGGCGGCGTCATTGCTGTTATCTAGTGCATGCGCAATACACATTGCGGAAGCGAAGCGGCACTTGTGGGAGAAAGGGGTTCTATTGCATGAGTCCTTGAGATGTCCCAGGATTCTCACAGACATTCCAGGAGAGTTGGCAACCCTGGTGTAGAGTGTGCCTGGGCACATTATGTGGGTGTATAGAGTGAGCACATTATGTGGGTGTATAGAGTGAGTAAATTACACAGTATGTGTGTGTATAGAGTGTGCCTGGGCACATTATGTGGGTGTATAGAGTGAGCAGAGCCGGCCCTAACCAATTTGATGCCCTAGGCAAGATTTTAGCTTGTGCCCCCAAGCACCGCCACTAGTTCTGCCTCTGACACAGCACCTATCAGCCAGTAAAACATAACACCCCTCACCCATAGCATTCCAAATACAGAGCCGCAAGTAGACATTTTGGTGTCCTGTGCCAGCAGGAAAATGGCACCCCCTATATTTTAAATGGCACAACATGTGCCAAAGAGCATAGGGGAGTGGTCACACAATAGTACCCCGCATCTACCACACTGTTCACAATGTTCCAAGAAACTGTCATGTAATTTAGGGTATTCCGACATTATGCTGACAGTGACCAAAATTTCGATACAGTATATATGGGGCGATGTAGTATAATCAGTGACCTATGATCCTTATTACCAAAGTGAAGCAGGAAGCTACACATTCAAGATTAATGAAATGAGTGGAGCATAATATGGGGGCATAGATGGACAGACACACAAATGGGAGGGTGCACTGATGGACAGAAGGGAGGGTGCATAGACTGACAGACAGGAGGGGTAGGAGACATAGACAGACAGATAAAAAGACAGAGCATTATATGGGGGTGTAGACAGAGAGAAGGGGGGCACAGATAGACAGATGGCAAGGGGGCACATATGGACAGACATGGGCCGGAACCTCTAACTCCAGTATATGTGTGCAGCTGCTATGAGGCCAGATGGATTAGGGGGAGTCCCAAAAGAAATCTCACTACACCCTCTTAAAAATATATTTGTATTTTTAATGACTGAGTGATGAGTTGATGGTGAATTGAGAGGGGAAAGGAAGGGATAAAGTCAGCACAGGGAATGGTAAGTTGTGGGGGGCACAGGGAGGGGTGAGGTGGGCACAGAAAGCTAGTGGTGGCACAAGGAAGGCTAAGTGAGCTCTGAGGAGTAGGGGTATCTGTCAGGTGGAAGAAAGGATGCCCATCACTGAGAACAATCAACCCCCCCCCCCCCCAGAATGAGGGGACCCCCATCCCCCCAGAATGAGGGGACCCCTATCCCCCCAGAATGAGGGGACACACCCTGGTGCCCCATCATGGACAGCAGCATCACCCCATGCACTACTGACCACTGTGCATGTTGCAGCTCCGGCGCTATGGGAGAGCTGAGTCCACCTCCAAGCAGAGCATTACTAGCTTCTCCTCGAGCTGCATACCAACTCCTCCCACTTGATATCAGGGCCCGGGTGGCACGGCAGCTGCCGGAAGTTTCCCCATCCTCCTTGCACAGCATCAGGCAACTGCCAGGATGGAGAGACCTGCTGGGGGAGGGGGCGGAGCTACACAAGAGTGAGACAGCCTGTAGTGCTCAGGTAATGCTGACGGCTTTCTCTCCATTGCTGCGGCTGCTTGCTGGGATTTCAGTTAATGTGAATTCTCTTGTCAGGCAGCCGCAGGGGTGAGCCGACCTGGTGGGGGTTTGGAAACAGCACAGCAGTCAAAGTGCCGGTATGACATACCTCCCCGTCCATTACCTCCTCTGCAGACTGGAAAACTACTCGATCTCCTCCAAGGTGCAGCTAATTAGGGGTTTCCCCAGCCGCACCCCCTGCCGGCAGCATGGCAACAACCCACGGCATCTCCTCCATCCTGCGGCCACCCGGCATCGGTCTCTCCCCGGTGCCAGTGAATAAACACGCGCAGTTCAACTTAGTCTGGCAGCGGTGACGGCGCCGACGCGCATGCGCAGTACACTTCGCGGAGGCGAAGCAGAAGCTGCGGAAGAAAGGGGGCCTCTTCCGGGAGTCCGTGAGATGTCCCAGAATTCCGGGAGTCTCACGGACATTCCGGGAGAGTCGGCAACCATGATCTTATACAGTGCATTCTGCAGGGCCGGTGCTAGGGTGTTCAGCGCCTCCCTGCAAACTCTAAATTTGCGCCCTAAATTTTACCTTATAAAAGAGCGCACACTAGAGGCACATGCCACAAATGAAGGAGTTGTGTTTGCACAATGTTATTCAGATGTAGTGAGTGTGACCCATAATGCCCACAATAAAACCACTTACACATAATGCAGGTTACAAATAATGCTGCTTACACATTATGCCCCATACACATAATGCCCAAAATAGTGCCCTTTTACATAATGTCAAGAGTAGCACTGCTTACACATAATGTGATTACACCTAATGACCACAGTAGCGCAGGGTTGCCGACTTTCAGATTCTCCTCTCCGGGAGAAGCCCGGAGAGGAGAGTTTCACCAGCCGCTCAGGGGGCGGGGCTTACAAGTGACATCACTAAGCCCCGCCCCCATGCTGGTAAAACAAGGAATTCACAGATTTCCGTGGAGGGGGCGGGGCTAAAATGACGCGATTGTGTCGTTTTAGCTCCGCCCCCTCCTCTGAGCCCCGAGAATTGCTGCATTTTAATGCCGCGATCAGGGGGACAGCGGGGGTCCCCCCTGAATCCGGGAGGGTTGCCCACCCTTCCGGGGGGCCGGGAGGGGGTCCCGATTTTCGGGAGACTCCCGGAAATTCCGGGAGGGTCGGCAACCCTGCAGTAGCGCTGCATATACGTCATACTTGCCTACTTTTGAAAACTAGTTTGAGGGAGATTAGAATTGGTAGGAGAATTGTGTGCAGCGCCTCATTGAGGGGGCGTGTTTAGTTCCAAATATGGAGAGATTTTGAAAAGCGATTTTCAAAGAGGCACCTAGAAGCGTGGGTGTGCACTGCTACATCTGAGAGGAATCTTTTATAATGACTTATATCCAAATGTAGATGAGCCTCAAAGCAGTTAGTAAGAGCTACTATACTTTTCCCAAAAAATTTAAAAGTGTAATGTGAGCTAGGTGAAATGAGGGAGATTGGTAGACTAATGAGGGAGAGAGGGAGATTGGTGGGAGTCTCCTGCAGAATGCAGGAGGGTAGGTACTAACAATAGCGATGCTTATGCACAATGCTCACAGTACAGCAGCTTTCACATAATGTCCAGAGCAGTGGCACTTACGCATAATGCCCAGAGTAAAGCATACCTCCCAACTTTTGAAGGTCTGCAGGCGGGACGATGCTCCCGCGCGCCGAAATTTTCGGGGGGGCGTAGCCTAATTTGGGGACGTGGCCTATACTCGCGGCTCTTTCGCGAGGCCACGCCCCCATTTTGCCGCTATGGGGGCATGACCCAGAGGCTCTGTGAGCCTCTAGCCATGCCCCCAGTCCCCTGGCTGCGGGAATAGACGCTGTGCGCATGCGCACAGCGTTTATTCCCCGCTGCTTAGCAGCCGACAGGGGGGACTCCCAACAGCCCCCCCACACCGCGGGACACTGCCGCCCGCGGGTGGGACATCGGGACAGGCCCTGACAATCGGGACTGTCCCGATAAAATCAGGACTGTTGGGAGGTATGGTAAAGCCACTTGCCCGGGTGCCCACCTGTGGGTAAACCCCCTGCTGTATATATGTTGAGGGAGAGACCTTTTACTCTGGTCTATGCCGTTTTGCCTCCTCCCTGTTCCTTGTCCCCATGTGCCTGCTCCCCTCTCCCCTGCCTGGTAAGTGTAAATTATTTTTCTCTGGTGGGAGGGGGCTATTGGAGGCAGCGATGGACGGAGGGGTTGGTGCAGTTGTTGGTGCCGATGCGTCAGCAGGTGGTGGTGGTGGCTGTGACGGTGCCTCTCTGTTCACCACCACACGTCACTGGTACATATATACATGTGTATATATATTATACACACATACACAGTATATATATATATATATATATAGAGAGAGAGAGAGAGAGAGAGAGAGAGAGAGACACACACACACACACTCAGAAAGCAAGTCCCTGACACTTTCCTCTATTAGTACAGCTTGTTATAACACAGAGGTCGCAGTGTCACTCACAGAATGAAGCGTATGAATAAATGCTTAAAAACACTTCTGATCTCAACTAATTCTAATTAATTCTGTGAGTGCCAATGCCACCTCTGTGTTACTGCAGTATCTATTATAGTGGCCCACTCTTCTGCCCCATCGATAATTGCCCCTGTAGCACTCACCTTTGTTTCCTGCCAGTGTGGCCTCGTGACTGTGTCCAGGCCCCCGCAGTGTGTCCCGCACTGCACCGTCAACCTGCTCCAGCATTAAAAAAAAACAAAACCTGACCAGTGACCACCCGCCGGCTCGGATCTAGTTCCCCTCTACACGCATGTAATGATGTCGGGCAGGAGAAGCGTTATTCAGCAGCGCAGGACAGTGTGAGGTGATCGGCAGCCAGCGGGCGGCCAAGTGTGCTGTGGCAGGTGCCAAAATGTATTTGAATGTGCCCCATGTCCAGCGTCCGGGTCTGCGCTGCTGCAAGCCATACACTTTGCCAGACACAGGCTGCGGTAGCCGACAGCGTGCAGCTACAGTATCGGCTCAGAGAAGAGGAGGAAGCGCCTTCAAGGGCCAGCGCCTTCCTGCTTTGCAGGCTGTGCTGAGCGGGTAGCGCTGGCCCTGGCATTCTGGTACATTATCATTATAACTATTCCTCTCACCGTGGGAACATCCCGGTTTTTGGAGACATTCCCGGGGGCAGTGTCCCGCGATGGGGGGGGAGGCAGTTGGGACTTCCAACTGTCGCCCATGAATAGACGCTGTGAAATGCACCGAAAATGGGGTGTGGCCTCAAAGGGGAGATGGTCGTATAGGCCACGCCCTTTCACTAGACCACGCCCCCAACATTTCCAGCGCGCGTGTGAGCATCCCTCCTGCTCTGCATGAAAGTTGGGAGGTGTGATGACACTAATGTGAATAGTGGTGTATTCACACCATTTTGCCATTATTTTAGTATCACCTGAATGTATTAGAGGGCTTTTGGAGCACTTTTAGTCAAAAAAAAAAGCTCCAACCTCTTTAATTCTAATTTTTTAGTCACCAGATCACATTTCCCTTACATAATGGAAAATGCGATCTGAGAAAATGTACTAACCCCCCCCCCCCCCCCCCAAAAATAAATATATATATATATATATTGGGAGGTCCGACTCTCTTGCTAATGATAGATATTGACGAATGGCTATGCATAGAACCAGCATTAGACAAGCTTTGGAAGGAAACGTCTCCAATCAGCCGGTAGTATCACCTCGCTAACCTTAAAATACAGAATGATAGATTCAGTTATGCCCTCATTATGGAGAGGAGACAGGGAAACTCTACTACAATTAGAAGCTCGCTGATCTGCGACACTAAATACTGTGCATCCATATTTTTTTGTCATTAATGGCTCAGTTCCTTCACTCCAGTTTACAAATGTCTATACAGTGATCCTATGCATTTTTTTTGTGTATCTCAATGATGGAATAAACTCCAAATACATCCATATGACCTACCTGCAGTGGTGAGCAGTGTGTTTACTTCTTTCACTGGTTAAAATCCTTAAAGTACTGTCCAAACCCCATTTGTGTGTATATATATATATATAATCTGCACCCGCAGGCATTTTTGTTGCCACTGACAGAGAAATCTGCGCTGGGTTCTGGCCAGTGTAATCAGCTATGTGGGACTGTGAGGAAGATGGTGCTGTGTGTGCTGGTCCAGGCACAGATCCCATTTCTACTGCACCTGGGTTTTTCTTAAGCCTCCCCCACTTCTATTGAACCCGGTTAAGCCCTGCAAAACCTTCTGTCACTTGTCCTCTCAATGTCTCTGGGTGATGACATCACCAGCCAGTGCCCAGGAAGTACCAATCAGTGGCTTTAGTCAGGATAGGTCATCCAGGTACGGACCTGTTTCCACCACATCATTACTGGGTCATAACCACCGTAAAGCTCTGCTCAAGAATTGAAGAATCACTCCACCCCGGATTCTTTTCTGCTAGCTGTTTCCACTGAGCAGCCACCCAACATGGCAATAACCTGGGTGTTTGTGTGGTGCCAAAGAGGTATGAGCTTTTGAACACAACAGCACCGTATCAAAACCATACCTTCCTTGTGGGTGTACTGTAGGCAATTAAGAAACATCTATTAATGGGAAGTTATCCCTGGGTGTGGATATTCTCTTATTTCATAGCGAAGATAATTACAGTGCATCCGGAAAGTATTCACAGCGCTTGACTTTATCCTCATTTTGTTATGTCACAGCCTTATTCCAATCTGGAATAAAATCAGTTTTTCCTTCAAAATCCTACACACCATATCCCATAATGCCAATGTGAAAGAAGTTTTTGGGGAGATTTTTGCAAATGTATTAAACATAAAAAAAACAGCATTACTAACAACATCCCCCGACTCAGCTGTACGTACAGGCAACAGGGAATGTCCACAGTGGGTTTCGGAAGGTAACAATGTCGTTATAGCACAAATCGCTCAAATTGTCGTGTAGTGCGCACCTGGCTTAACACATAATTCTGATCTAATTTGTGCTAATTGATATCTATATACCAAATACTGTATTGGAGACTTTTTGAACTCCAATACAAACTAGGTTATTAGAGTGACAGATATTTACTTATCTTTACATACGACCGAGTTCAGTGAATCCGTCAGCAGTAAGAGCAATGCTATAAACGCAATAAACCACAATTATTATTACAGGAAGACGCATGAGAGACCATGGCTGAACTGAACCCTCATTTTAAACATAATTTGTATCTTTATTTGTGATCAGGGTCAGACCGGCCCTACAGAACACGGAAAATAGCTGGTGGGCCTTGCTGCCTGGGGGCCCCACCTCCTCTTATGTCAGGTTTCAGAAGTACTTGCAATTTCTGTCTCAATTATCCACAATTCTATACAAAAAACAGGCTTCGTTCTTTCTTCTGTGTGTGTACGTCAATGGCGAAGGTGTGTGGTAGAACCCCCTGGTTAATAGGATATCAAGATATTATTAGACAATAGGTGCAGGCACACCACTGATATACTGGCACTCTTGGCTTCAGCACTGTGCCGGTTAATCCATTCTTCTGGGTCATCAGTGGAACGTACATCTGCTCCCTCCCCCACCGGCTAAACTGTCACGCAGACTAAGCCCTCCTGCAGCATAACAGAGGCCTCCAGCATACTAACCCTGCAGCACCTAAACCTCCCGAAGCCTAAGGATGGCCAACGACTATTAATGTTTCAAACTCATCGATGGTTTACGGTCGATGTAGAATAGTTTTGCCATCGATGGCGGAGAACCAGATGGTTTCCCTCCATCGAAGTCAAGCATAAACTAAATAGATTTATTTTTATTTTTTCCTCCAATGGGCCGGGACACAGAGCATAGCTCCGTCCCCAACACCCATGAAGTCCCACCCCATATATTGATTGGATCAAAGAAAATGAATGATCATCAATAGGAATATAACGCAATGGCAACGATGGCCATCCCTGCTGCAGCCTAACCACGCCCTCACTATGCCTACCTGAGCCCTCCCACAGCGTAACTCCCCCCACACACTATAACGTCCACTGGCACATAATGTGTCTGGATCAAATAAGGTCCTATACCATTAGGTCAGATAATGGATGTTGTACCTGTAATTACTCTGCAACTGTTCCCAGTCCCAGTGACGGCAACTAACACATTTAAAGAACAGAACATTGTAACATAATAATGTATTTTTTTTGGTACTTATGTAATATCTGGGCTCCCGTTTTTCTTATGAGACCGCGTCCCCGCCACGCTTCGGGTACGGTGCCTCGCTGCGCTCGCCACACTATAGAAAATCAACTCCATGCGTAGTTGGATAGTAGGGGTATGAAAAAATGGGGTGCATGTAACACGGGAGCCCAGATAATACATAAGTACCTTTTTTTTAACTCACTCGGGACAACTTCCTGGCACTCCTGCTGTTGTGAAACTACAAGACCCAGAAAGCCATGCCACAGTTCTGTTATTAGAAAATGCTTAAATTGTGTCAGAGCATGCTGGGATATGTAGTTTTACAGCAGCTGGAGAGGTACAGGTGTAATTATATAACACAAGAAGTGATGGTTTCAATTTATCCACTATGCATTATTAGATGGATCCATAACTGGGCACAGCGGCCTCTACAGGATGGAGGACCAAACAACGCAGCTCTGCACTTTATATATAATGCATCTGGCAGGAGATGTCCACTTTTGTCCCAGTTCCTGTCATAGAATGTCAGCTTATTCACTTAGACCAGCATGATCTTTCTGATGTCGGCCAAGACTGGAGCTGTTAGAAAAGCAGCGGCCGCACTGAGAACACATAAATGGCTTCTCCCCGGTGTGAGTGCACCAATGCCTGACAAGGTCGGATCTCTGGACAAAGCCCTTATTGCATTCCGTGCAATGAAACGGTTTATCCCCGGTGTGCGTGCGCTGATGCGTGACAAGGTTGAATTTCCGGGCAAAACATTTCCCGCACTCTGAGCACTTAAACGGCTTCTTGCCAGAGTGAATCTGCTGGTGCTCAACAAATGCAGACCTGTTGGGAAGACATCTCCCACACTCAAGGCAGGAAAATGGCCTCTCCTTAGTATGAGTGCGCTGATGTTTGGCAAGGCTGGGTCTCGTGACAAAGCACTTGCCGCAATCTGTGCACTGGTAAGGTTTCACGCCAGAGTGTAGCCGCAAGTGTGTAGTGAGGCCATACCTTCGGGTAAAACATCTCCCACACTCCGGGCATGAAAACGCCCCCTCCCCAGTGCGAGTCCTGTTATGTGACAGGAGATGGGACCTCTGATGAGATTTCCCACTGTGACCATGAAACAGTCTGTCCTTGGTGTGACATCGCTGGTGGGCGGTAAGAGCCAGTTTGGAGCTGACACATATTCCACAGACCGAGCATATGTACAGATTGCTGGCGCTATGCGTTTGCTGATGGGTGACGAGGGCTGAATGATTAGGGAAACATTGCTGACACTCCGAGCACTGATGCGTCATCTCAGGATAGTGTGAGGAGGCGTGCGGACCTGTTGGGGACAAAAGTACGGAGATCAACCCTCTGTACATCAGCGGATGGGTCGCGTCATCATGTGTGAGACATTCAGTGCAGTTATACATATGTACCATATAGATAGCAGATATTATTGGATGTATTCTGTACCATATACGATTGTTACTCAAAAGATAACCCTGTCATTCTTACATAACCAAACGGTGTAGTTTATTGTGTATTTAAAATATGAATGAACGGTTGTACGGACATCGCCGCCCCTCTAACACAACGCAGGCAGCCATTTTTCTTTTTTACACTGCTAGAAAGTTACTGAGAGTTTCCCCTTCCCTCACTGGCATTAAGGGGAAAACACCAAGCAGAAGGCAATGGGATTATATGTTATACAGGTTGAGTATCCCGTATCCAAAATGCTCGGGACCAGGAGAATTTTGGATAACGGATTATTCCGTATTTCGGAATATTTTAATATTTCAATGATGTATTTTTAAGTATCTTGCATTTATGCTGTATAAACACATAATATACACACAAATATATTTTATTACCACATAAAATACACACAAACATATTTTAATTGTTCAAAAAGCAAGGTTTCAAAATGTGAAACAAAATGTGTGTACTATCTCAGCACTGAATTTGAATGCCAAGCAATCATTGTCTTGCACATATATAGTGCCAGTTACATATCATGTCCCCAGTGATGCTGTTACATATGTCCCCAGTGAGTTTTTAGCAAAAAAAAAATTTTTTTTCACTTTCTGGAATGTCCGTATTTCGGATAAATTCGGATAACGGATATTCGGATACGGGATACTCGACCTGTACCTAAATGTAAATATAATGTAGGCAGCAGAATGCTAGTGTAAGCAAGAGAAGCACCAGCCAGCAGTAGTAAGAGATACCAACCTAGACATTGCAAACACAATTACAGATACACATACACAGGTGAGAAAACTCAGAGCGCAGGGTTACCCTATGGCCACACACAGCGGTCACAGCCGTAGCGGTGTACGCACTATGTCACACCTCCAAACGGTCACTTCTTGTCAAAAACTTTGCAATGGAATCTTCAGTGTGAGCGCGATCACAGCGGCACCTTGGCACATGCGCTCTGCATGCCTGCTCCCTGGACAGAATGACCCGGTAAGCACTGCGCAACATGATGCCTCTTCAGATCCTCCCCTACTGGCACCAACCAGCAATGAGCTGCGCTACTTTCCATACTGGCTGCAGCTCTCCGGTCTCCAATCCACCTCCATGGTCCATCCCAGCTCCTCCTAACCTCCCTGTGTTCATCTTATGCCAACAACCACCCTGCCTCTTGCTGACTTCTGTTCCCCCCCTCCCTGTGATCCAGGCTGCCTCTATTAGTCTTCGAAAAAATGGTGGCTTGTGAGAGGATATGTTATATTATAAAAAGTAATTGTTATTTATTAGTATATTGGGCCTGACATACAGGTCACCTCATTATTCTCCTCCTACTGTTCCCAGTCCCTAATTCAGGTAGCAGGATCTTCCTTTCCAGGAGTCAGCTAGTTTTATGTCCCATCTCTCTCACAGTGGAAGCCACTGAGGTGCGGTATATATATGATATAGCCATATGTGTCTATATGCAGGGCCAGCAGTGGATGCAGAGCAGTGAGGTGCCAGGCAGTAGAGGCGCTCTCCCTGCTCTGCATCCCTGCACAATGGCTGCCTAACAGGCATCAGCACCGGCAGCTTAAAGTACCACCCACCCCTGCGACAGCAGTAAAGCATAAGGAGGCTAAGAGAGATTCCTTCATATCAACCGAGGTCATTTTCTGCAGACGGTCAGCGGAGATCCCATGTCCCTGCCTTGTTGGAACCAGCTCTTCAGATAGGTGCTAAGTGTCCTTTATATGAACCTCTGCAACCTCCAGGCCTGGTGTGCCCGGTGCGGAGCGGTTAAATTCACCAAAGCCCTCAGTATATCCCCCATACCAGTTTCTAGATGTGCAACGGTTTCCTTAAACACAAATTACCATTATTTATTTACAATGTATAATTTTTTTGTTTTCATCATTCCCATTTTATTGAGCATTTGCAAAAGGTATCAGGAGGGGGGGGTGGGGGAGAAGGGCAACAACTCATCCACATGCATCAGCGATACAATAAACCAGAAATTCCAAAATACATCACGTATCTTTGTACACCGATGTAGGTTCATTTACATTGATAGGGGGAAGGTGGGATCTGGGCAGTAGAACGTCTAAGTCAACAAGATGTCTAAGATGAATGTAACAGAATTATATTGAATCTAATGCAAAGGTCATTAGGATGGAAGATGGAGATAAAACAATTCCTAGGCGTACTTAACATGAAATGGGGAGATGGGACAAAACTAATACCTGAAAACAAGCATTCCTGGTAGAAAGGATAAATCCAAAATGGGTTGAATGCTTAAGATCCTAGATTCTTAAAAGATTTAGAGAACAGCCATAAGGAACAATTGGATTTGTGGGTGGAGCGGCACATATTTAGGAGACTAGGGTGGCATCATGGTACCCAATCAGATTGGAGCTAATCCTCCAACTATAAACCAATCTGGGGGGGGGGGGGGGCTTACGTTTCCACACACCATAACCAGCATGCAGGCCTCGCTAACAAAGAAAAGTGCATGATATGACCCACCAACATGTCCCCCAGCCACTCATAACTCTGCCATACCTTTCCACACACACCACCAAACTGGTAGTTATCACTGACAGATGGAGACTCACCACCCCCTCTCATTTCTTATACTCTTGGGATGGTGAGATAAACCCTCGAGAGCGGGACCCTACAATCAGCTCACAACTGGATTAGCTATGTCAGCTGGCCCTTAACCAAGTCCAGGATTCAATCCCCCCCCCCCCCTCTCTCCCAACATGGTCCTGAATGCAAACAATACAAAATAAAAGGTAGCACATGTAACAGGGTGCCTGATTTTGGGAAGTGGCAAGTAACTGTGTACTCTGGAACACCCTACAGGACTGCCGATGGGGCAGATTTAAAATGTGCATAGAGATTAGATGCGAGAGAACTGTTAAATTAATCTAAATTGCAGTATAATTAGATGTCCAGCATTTATAGGCTACATGCAGAAACAGACAGTATTTACTCAACATGCAGAAAATTGTATTTAACATGGTCTGTCCTGGTGAAGAGTTCTGTCACTTTGTTACATTGGGGCAAATGTATTAAGCATGTTGAAGTGATAAAGTTGTGATACCACAACTTTATCGCTTCACCAGGCTTAATACATTTGCCTTATTGTTCCCAAATCAGAATCGGGCCCAGAGACAGTTCTGATGTTCTTCACTTTCATAAATTTAATTTGTGCCAAAAAGTGGTCGTACAGCAGGTAGGACTTTCCAGTGATATTTCTATTTGATCCACAATGCACATTTTTAGACGGATCCTTAACTGGGCACAGCCTTTAATGCAATTCCAAGTCCTGTATTTGGTGGAAAAGTAGTTTGTCTGCAGTTTGCATAAATCTTGTTATGTTAGAGACAGTTTAGTCACAGAGATCGGTGTGAACCTTCTTATGTCGCCATAGACTTGAGCTATCAGAAAAGCAGCGGCCACACTGAGAACACACATACGGCCTCTCCCCGGTGTGGATGCGCTGATGTTTCACAAGGCTGGATCTCTGTGTAAAACATTTCCCGCATTCTGAGCAGCTAAAGGGTTTCTCGCCAGAGTGAATCCGCTGATGTCTAACAAGAGTACAACTTCTGGCAAAGCATCGCCCACACTCCGGGCATGAATATGGCCTCTCCCCGGTGTGAGTCCTCTTATGATATTGAAGACCTGACCTCTGATTAAAGGATTTCCCACAGTAAGAACAGTGAAACAGTTTGTCCTGCGTGTGACATCGCTGGTGGGCGGTAAGAGCCAGTTTGGAGGTGAATCGCACCCCGCAGACCGAGCACCTATATAGATTGCTGGCGCTATGCATTTGCTGATGGGTGACGAGGGCTGAATGATTAGGGAAACATTGCTGACACTCCGAGCACTGATGCGGCATCTCAGGATAGTGTGAGGAGGCGTGCGGACCTGTTGGGGACAAAAGTACTGAGATAAACCCTCTGTACATCAGCGGATGGGTTGCGTCGTCATGTGTGATATATTATACATACTTATACACATGCACAACAAAGGCATAGGTTTTAAAATGTATTATATGGATAGGCTATTTATATTAACTTTGTCATTCCCACATAAGTCACACACACAGTCCTCCTTAAATTCTTTAATGTAGTTTTTTTTTTCAATATAAATGAACAATATAGATTCCCAAACAGTTCCAGACTCTCATGTCTCCCTGTATAGAAAAAGGTTTAGAGCCAGTCTCAGAATTTTTAAATATAGCAAACTACAGCAATGACCTTAGAAAATGTATTTGAAAAAGTATTACATTCATTCTTAACAATCATTTTATTTTAACGGAATGTATTATTTACAAGTGGGAACTGCAATGGGCACACATTTGCCCCAGCTATGCCTATTTATTCATGCCATGATACAAAGAAAAAGTGGTATGGATTCATCTCAAACTGGAGGCAAGCCTGTTGACCTAGATATGTTTAATTAATGTTTTCTAAGCATGGAAAGCCACAGAACATGAAGGATTCTGTAATATTTTAAATAATGATTTTAATATTAAATTATCATTTCTGATACATCCTCTGAACCCCACAGTGATGTTAAGATATAACCTGTCCTTATAAACTAGCATTTATACCATCATGTAGAGCGGGGAGTGTGTGTAATGGGACAGACGTCCTCTGTGGCCCACAGGAAACCTGTACAGTAGGCACCAGGAAGGGGAGATGCTAGCCGCGGCTATGGCAAGGCGATAACTCTACACATCTATACATTCATTGAGTGAATTAAGTAATAGAATGGAGCGGTCGATGGAGGTAACCTGGATAATAGTAAGGCCTAATACCACATTGAAGACTAGGAAATCAAATATAGTGCATGGGCATACATACAACAGCGGCTGTACAGACACAATGATGGAAGTAGGATGCCTACATGTTTATTACATGGGTGACATGCAGAGGAGGGACGGGCTGTAACATGGGCCCTATGTGGCCAAACTCACTCTGGTATGAAAGGGAAACTATGGCAGAATAAATAGTGATTTGGATGCAAAAAACAGCAACATAATCCGGCTATATACGGAGTGATAAGAAGAGCACATTGCATACTATATAATCAGGGAAACATACATAGTGATGGGTATAACTTATGTTTATCCCCTTACTATGTCACAGGCTAAACCTGACTGATATGAGATGTAATGTAATGGCCGTGAGGGGAAGCAGTGGTCTACCTGCTCTGGCCTGGTGGGAAATGAGAATGAACTAGAGACCATTACACATTACTTATTGATCCTCCCGCATAGAATACGCAGAGGCCACTTTTATAGTGGCATTCCCTGTGTTGGGAGGGGGCGCAGCCTTTTCCACTCAGTAAGAGGACATGCCTGTTGGAGCTCCTCGGAAATGGTAGAAATTGGGCCTCATCCTACACTACTAACGTGTGTGCACTTTAGGCCTAATTCACCATGAATCGCAAGTCGAGTGACGATTGTCCAACTGCACATGCGTGTGACTGAATATTGCAACTTTATTTGTGAAAGCTTAGCAATCGCATTTGGACTGACATGAAGCCGGCGTTTCTGGGTGCGTTTGATAAAACTGAGCCGTGCCTAGATGTTTTTTTCGCAGAGGGCCTCTGATGTCAGCGCTAGCCACTTCCAGTTTGTCTCTGTCGCAGACTAGTGTAAGCCTCGGACTAACTCACATTTGCTCAGATGGAAAGTATTCCACAATGTTAAGGGATTTGAGAACGGACTTGTTAGTTACTGCACCTCGATTTGCGATGCAATCGTAATTTTGCACGTGGTGTTTGTTCTTTCTGAGCTGGTTGCTCGAAGACAACTGCAATTCTCTTATTAGCAATCCCCACTGAATCAGGCCCTTTGTATCTTTCAGTTTTTCTTTCTAGGGGAATGATGAGCCAAAGTTATCGCTCCATTCATGCACACAAAGGTCACAGAAGTAACAGAGACTGTCCCGATGTCCCAGAACATTCATTCCCAATATAACACAGACCAAGAAGTAATTCATGTGAAGGTTTTATTGTATCCACTATGCGCAATATTAGATGGATCCATAACTGGACACAGCGCCCTCTACAGGACGGAGGATTAAACAACATAGATCTACATCTTATAATGCTTTTGGAGGGAAAAGAGGTCCACTTCCTTTCAGTTCGTTGTAACAAGTCTTGTAATGTATGCGGTGGTCAGTTTATTCACCAAGACTGGTGTAAACAATCAGATGTTGGCCAAGAGGCGTTTCATTAGAAAAGCAGTAGCTACATTAGGAATGCACAAACTACCTCTCCCCAGCGTGAATGCGCTGATGCCTGGCAAGATCAGATCTCTGGACAAAGCACTTGCCACATTCCATGCACTTAAAGGGCTTCTCTCCGGTGTGAGAGCGTCGATGCATTATAAGGGTGCCTTTCCGGACAAAACATTTGCCGCATTCCGTGCACATAAACGGCTTGTCGCCAGAGTGCAGGCGCTGGTGCATAGTAAGGGAAAACCTTGTGGTAAAACATTTTCCACACTCCAGGCAAGAAAATGGACTATCTCCAGTGTGTGTCCTCTTATGTGATATGAGATGTGACCGCTGATGAAAGGATTTCCCACAGTAAGAGCACTGAAACATTCTGTCCTTGGTGTGACATCGCTGGTGGGCGGTAAGAGCCAATGTGGAGTTGAAACTCACTCCGCAGACGGAGCATATATACAGATTACTGGCGCTATGCGTTTGCTGATGGGTGACGAGGGCTGAATGATTAGGGAAACATTGCTGACACTCCGAGCACTGATGCGTCATCTCAGGATAGTGTGAGGAGGCGTGCGGACCTGTTGGGGACAAAAGTACTGAGATAAACCCTCTGTACATCAGCGGATGGGTCGCTCATTATGTGTGAGTGGTTATACATATGATCTAAAGGAGTTCCAGTCCTGATTGGTTGCATGTATTAAAGGCCATTTCCAACATGACTGCCCAGGATCCAGATCTAGACAGCCATGATGGAAAACTTGCCCCCTTTTAATTTCTGAATAACCCTTTAAACATTTTAATACACAAAAGTAGCACTTTCTGGGGGTCCAAATGGGGTCTTCCCACCTGGTTCACCAAAAGTTTTAGGTGGGTTAAGTTGGAGGAGACCCAGATGGGTGGATTCCCAGAAAAAGTACTTCAACAAATAACTTCAATATATAAATATAAATCTATTGTATACTTAGCTAATGTTATTGATCAATTCAGCAGATGTCCAATACAGCAATCACATCAGCAAACTCAGGAGCCCCGCCCTCTGCACCTAGAGGCGGAGTTATATTTAGATTTTCCTGGCACTTCTGCAGTCTGCGCTTCTTCCAGGCATTATGCTAACAATGACTTATTCCAGCAAATATAGGCTGAGAACTCCTGAATAAGCTAATTTCAAACTGCAAAATATACATAAACCATAAAAAAAAAAAAAAAAAGTGGGGGCACTTTTGCCTCAATTTTGAGATTTGGAAAAAGCATCTAAATACAAGGTATAACATGGATCACACAGATTTAAGGCACAAAGTGAACAATATTGTCCCAGGATTAAGAAGCAAGGACTCTAATGTTGACATATTCCCAACTTAAACAGGTCTCCTGCCTGGTCTTATATGACAGAAACAAATCAGTTTGTATATATAATTTTTTCCCCTTCTTGTCCTTTAAAAACGCCATATTTTATTCATATGACAAACACTAACTACCCTTTAACAGATTATATTGTATAACATGTGCCAGGTTTGGGGCAACTGGGCTACGCAAAGTGTCTTTTTTCACTTGAACAAATTCACTGAAAGTGACAAAACTCCTTTGCTAGACCTCAATGATTATTTTTTGTGACCTTTTTATTAAATAAATAGGAAATATAATGTACAAAGCAAAATCTGAAAATAGAACAAAGTATCAGGAAAACAAATGTGAACATCATACAATTGTAATTCAAAATTGCTTAGAGGATTTTGTACTGTTTAACTGAACAATGTATTCAAACATGAGAACTTTTTAATAAATCGGGAGGGGGGGGGGGGGGGGGGAATCCAAAAGGGTACAGTAGCAAAACAAATGCTGTCCACTAAAAATCTAAATGACATCCCTTAAAGTGATACTATATCAACTCGCGGATAATTCGGGCAGCTAAAGGAAGAGTAAAAATCAAAGCGGCAGATCGAAGAGCTACCTAGCAATATATTGTATCCCAGGTGAAAAATCATCAAAAAGGAGGGCCTCCACGTTCTTAGAGAGCCTGATGTCGAGGATGTTAGTAGTAGAAGTAGTGTAGGCCAAGGTAGAGTGAAAATGTAGTAGCTCTGGGATCTTGCCATGCCTTGGAAAAGGGCCAATGTTCAATCTCCATCTGGGCCCTCTGGCCAGCAATGCTGTCGTGTATATGCTGTCTGTCTGCTGCCTAAACATGTGATGTGATGACCTTCGGCAGTAACCTACTGGGGTCCTGTAACTATTTTTATTGTCTGATGGGGTCCCAGAGCAAAATAGTTTGAGGAACCCTGAATTAGTCCATGGCATACTTTTGAAAACTAGTAAGGGAGATTTCAGGATGCGTCGTCAAGGAGACTTGTCACACTGCCCAAAGGGCGTGTCTACATATGGCCCTTTCGATTATTTTTGCAAAATATTTCTATAAAAACAAAATTAGCAATATTTTTGGGGAAAGTTTTGCAAATATTGCTTATAGGGTTTCTTGTTTGCAACTATATATGCAGTATGCTTTTTTTCTTCTCCTTCAACACAATATACATGATAAATGTTATGTCTATGCAATAAATTCCAAATGCAATTTGACCTAGTGTGAATTGATCCATAACCATAGAAGTATAGTTTTGCTGTATTAAATGTTATTCTATTGTGAACACTGGACGGTCTACAATGTAAGCACTTCCTATATTTATTGGATGTGGTGTATTCCATACCATTACAGCAGCCATGTACAAACTATGGCCCTCCAGCTGTTGTGAAACTACACATCTCAGCATGCCTTGCCATCGTTTTAGCATTCTCTAATAGCAAAACTATGGGAAGACATGATGGGACTTGAAGTTTCACAACAGCTGGAGGGCCATTGTTTGGACATGCCTGCATTACAGCATTAGCCAAACCATTATGAACAACAAATACTCTAACAAATTAATTTAACGTCAAAAAGTTTACCAACAAAAATTCTTACCGTAAGTCACAACTCACTAGCAGAGTATCAAGCAGCTAGCTATGGATAAGTGCACACTAGTACAGATCATGTGCTTCTGCCTCTCTCTCTCCTACCATTGGTTAATTGTCATCGGGACAGCATGGACTACTGAGCAGCTACAGAAAAATCACACCCCTGCCAAAATCTGCAGAATCCGGGAGATTAAAAGTACAATGCCAGAGAGCAGGAGATTTATGACAAAAATGGGAGCCTCCTGCAGGATGTGGGAGGGTAGGCAACTATAGACCATAGTAGTGTCCCAGAGTGAATTCGATCTGGAGTATACATATCTAAAGACAAGGGTCTTGGCTAAAACATTCTGAGTTTGAGTATTCATCAGTCAATTTGTGAGCGAATGAGAATAAAGGGTAGATTTAATGAAGCACCTAAAAACAGACAAGTGGTGGTGGTCTCCATACCAACCAATCAGATTCCAGCTCTATTTTATCTATTGAATTCTAGAAAATTATTGTAGTGGGTGGTTTTTTTCTCATGCCAAGTCTAGTTGTGCTTCATCTGCAACTTTGGATGTTTGTAAGACTAATTCCTATGCAGTGTCTCTCTGTGAGTGGTGTTGCTGAATCGGAGATGTGAAGAAGTTGGAAATGCTCTGCCTCTGATGCTCACCGATGGGAGATGGTAGATCACAGTGGATCATCACTAGTGGTGGGAGAAAGGCCAAATCCCTATCCAGGAAGGGTAACTTATGCACATCCCCTCCTAATCGGCTTTCTGTAAACTTATATTATACCATAATTAACTACTTTTTGTATTATTAAAATCAACTATTGACATTTATTTCTTAATTTTTAATACACTTTGTGAATAACAACAATTGGACATCATCATTAACGCACCGCACTCTTCTACACAAACCTCAGACCTCCGCATCCACTTGCTGGAGAAGAAAGCATTCCGCCATCTCCAAAATGCGTTGCAATCAGATAACGATGTTTATGCCAAAACCCTTCACCTTGTGCATATATTTTTTTAATGACACTTATTTTTATTTTTTCTCATGATATTCACTGTTTTATAAAAAAAATTAAGTTTTTTACTCTGTCCACAAGCTACTGGGGTGGCCCCTCTTTCTCTGGGTCAATTGTGACTGATTATCCATCACTGCTGAAATAGAGTCTTCACCGACCAACTGCGCCTGAGTTAAATCTGCAAATCAGCATTTTCCAAATACTGTGCCGTGAGCAGTTCCCAATTGTGCCACTGGAGCTAGAGATGCATTTTTAACGCTATACCCTGGGGCACTCCACATTAAGTTTGGCATTGGCATAAGGTCTCTCCTGTGTTAGGAAACCAGATAAGTCTGGCACACATTCTGTACTGTATTTACTGTGTTTTATTTTTATGTTGTATGGGGGACAGAGTGAATGATTTTTTTTCCCTGTGGGGCCAGGGTCTGTGTGTTTTTCCCTGTGGGAGACTGATTATAAATTGTAAACCAAAACTGAAATTATAAACTGAATATAATGATAAATTCTTGTTAAGAGTGCCCCGTATCACTGGGCCGCATATCTTCGTAGCCCAGGGATCAGGTAAAAGCCACCCACCCCCTTCCCGAACACACTAATTCCCGCCCCTGTGCATGGCTGCTTATTCGTTCGTAGTCGTGCACTCAGGAATAAATCTGCTAACCATTGAATGGTTTGCAGCGCAGAGAAAGCTAGGACTTACTTGGCGCCGCAAAGGCTGCAGTGACTTACTGTGTAAACGTCCAGATGAAGTGTTGTTAGACTAAAAAGAGGTTTATGGCCTCTCTCCCCTCAAAGTAGAGCCACAGGGGAGGCCTGGGAGGTTGTAAACTTAGGTTTTGATGCTTCCTTTCAGGAAAACATCAGTGTCTCTGTTAGGTTTCGGGTGTGACCCCACCGCCGGGACTGCTGTTTAGGACAGCCACGGCCAAACCCTATACTACCTCTGTTGTACCCCCCAGGCTGGGTGAACGACTCCTGCAGGTGTTACTAGGCTTCGCCTGTAGCCGCCACGTTTGAATGGGTAGGTTAAGCCCACCCAAGCTCCGGTGCAGCCAGGTGTTATGAGAGGACAAGGAGCCGGGGACCCCCCTAGGGTACGGTCAAGAGGAAAGCTGACTGAGGGACCTAACTGAAATTAACAAACGGCGACTTGCCGGGCCC
Organism: Crinia signifera; assembly: GCF_055691185.1. Lineage (NCBI taxonomy): Eukaryota > Metazoa > Chordata > Amphibia > Anura > Myobatrachidae > Crinia > Crinia signifera. The sequence continues at coordinate 392,495,145 of NC_139218.1, forward strand.
TGGCTAACGCAACTAAGCGCCCGCGACCTGGTCGCCACAACCCGCGACAACCGTCGCCCAGGGAACCATACAAAATGTAAGACACAATACCAAAGTATACAAAGAGCAGGAGGGACTGAAAAACCCCAGAAAAACTGGGAGACAAGGGGAGAGAATGAGTGGGAAGCAATGGACCTTCCCAACATAAATGACCTGCCAATGCGGCAGACAGAGAACACAGGTAATGAGTATAGTAATGACAATAAAGAAGGTGTGAATGAAACTACCCCAAAGGGGCAACTCACGACACAGGAGGGACCAAAGGAGGAGGAGACCACGAAGGAGCCGCTGGGAACAGCAGGGAAACGGACCGGAGAGCAGCAGACAGATAGGTCCAAACAGGAGCTATCACCGGCCAGGACTGCAGGGCTGGCTTCCTAGATAAGAAGGCTAGGAGCCAATGAGAATGGAAGCCTGAGTCCCGCCTGTCATAACGAGTCCTTTCCGACACCTGCGGCCTGTTGAATTTCGCGGCTTTTCCTCTCTGCCTAGCAGCGTCTGCCGTTGCTAAGCAACGGCGCTGCCGCGTCTCAGGCGCTGAGAGACGTGAGGAGGAAGGACGGGCGTCACGCTCCGACGCTGCGTCCTCCGGCGTCCCTGGTTGCTAGGCAACCGGACGTCAGAGCCGGAAGGACAGGCGGCTAAGCGTACATGCCGCTCTGTCCTTCCAGGAGCGCTCCCACGGCGCCTAACAGTACCCCCCCCTTGAGGAGGGGTTAAAGAACCCCGAAGCCTTGTTTTCTGAGGGAAATCCCGAAAGAAACTTGCTTTAAGGCGTGGGGCGTGCATGACCTCTCTTCCGGGCCGTAACCTTTCCAATGGACAAGGAAACATAAAGAACCTCGAGAGACCTTGCAATCCAGGATTTTTTCTACAAGAAATTCTGACTGTCCATGGACATTAACAGGTGGTTTACCCAGGTCTGTCTTTCGAGGAAATTTCCTAGACGTGAAAACAGGCTTGAGCAGAGAGGCATGAAAAGTATTGGCTATCTTTAAAGCCCTAGGAATTTGTAACCGAAAGGCTACAGGATTCACTCTCTTAACAATGGCAAATGGACCAATAAATTTTGGACCAAATTTAGAAGTTCCTTGTCGCAATCTGATGTTCCGAGTAGACAACCAGACTTTATCGCCTACTTTAAAGTTGCATGGTCGTCTTGACCGGTCAGAAAAAACTTTTTCCTGAAGAGCAGCCCTCTTAAGAGCGTCATGTACCTCCTTCCAAATGACCTTTAAACGGGCAGTAGTGGAAGAACGAACTACTGATCCCTCTGGAGCCAGAGCAGTGGCTTTAGGGTGAAAGCCATAATTGGCTACAAAAGGTGAAGTCCGGGTAGCCGAGTGATAGGAGTTGTTATATGCGAACTCGGCAATGGGGAGGAACTCCGACCAGTCATTCTGAGTTTTGGACACAAAAAGGCGCAGATATTGCTTCAAGGATTGATTAAGGCGTTCCGTCTGCCCATTGGATTGGGGATGATAAGCGGAAGTTAAACTCAACTTGATCTTTAATGCATTGCAAAAAAGTTTCCAAAACCGGGCAATAAACTGCGGACCTCGATCAGAAACTATATCGGTTGGAAGACCATGAAGTTTGAAAACATAAGTTAAAAACAATTTGGCCAACTTATTGGCTGATGGCAACTGGGGCAAAGGAACAAAGTGGGCCATCTTACTGAACCTGTCAATAATCACCCATACTACTCGAAAACCTGATGATAGGGGTAGGTCGACCACAAAATCCATGGCAATATGTGACCATGGTCTGGAGGGAATTGCCAAAGGGATAAGTTGTCCTGTGGGCGACACTCTGGGAATCTTGTGTCTAGCACAATCGAGACAAGACTGGATGTACTCCTTGGTATCTGGAACCATGCTCGGCCACCAGACGCATCGGGAGAGAAGATCAAGTGTCTTCTTGATGCCAAAATGCCCTGCAATCTGGCTGTCATGGAACTCCTCTAAGACCCGTTTTCTCAAGGACTGCGGCACAAATAAATGGCCGAGAGGCATCTGTCTAGGTGCCTGACCCTGGACCTGCAGAAGTAGATCCTTGAGGGTCTGAGTAATGCCAAAATGGATAATTGATGCCGGAAGAATGGGCCGAGGAGATTCCCGCAACCCTTGTTTGGGTAAGAAACTCCGAGACAATGCGTCCGCTCTTACATTTTTAGAGCCGGGACGGTAAGAGATAATAAAGTTAAAACGTGTAAAGAATAATGCCCACCGGGCTTGTCGGGCATTCAGGCGCTTTGCTGATTCCAGGTATTGTAAATTTTTGTGGTCTGTGATAACCAGAATCTGATGGTTGGCCCCTTCCAACCAATGCCTCCATTCTTCGAATGCCCATTTTATGGCCAACAATTCCCGGTTCCCGACGTCATAGTTCATCTCTGCAGTAGAGAATTTTCGAGACATGTAGGCGCAAGGAAAAAAAAATAAGGACTCAGGATCCTGTTGAGACAGGACTGCCCCTGCCCCTACCTCAGAAGCGTCGACTTCCACGACAAACGGTAGTTGGGGATCGGGATGCCTTAAAATGGGAGCGGACACAAAAGCTTGTTTTAAGGCCCGGAATGCCTCTTCTGCCTGGGGAGGCCACTGGGATGGATCTGCTTCCTTTTTTGTGAGCGCCACGATGGGAGCTACCACATCAGAAAAAGAGCGGATAAACCGCCTATAGTAATTTGCAAACCCTAAAAATCTTTGGACAGCTTTAAGGGTTGTGGGCTTGACCCAATCTAAAACAGCTTGCAGTTTTTTGGGTTCCATATAAAAGCCTTCCGAGGAAATCACGTATCCTAAAAAGGATACCTTAGTAACTTCGAATTCACACTTCTCAGGCTTAGCAAAGAGACGATGTTCTCTAAGCCTTTGAAGAATTAACCTGACCTGATGGCGATGTTCTTCCAACGAGCTGGAGTAGATCAAAATATCGTCTAAATAGACCACAGCGAAGACTCCCAAGAAATCTCTAAGGATGTCATTGATGAAATCTTGGAAGACCGCTGGTGCGTTGGACAAGCCGAATGGCATTACGAGATATTCGTAGTGCCCTGTTTGGGTACTAAAGGCAGTCTTCCATTCGTCTCCCGCTTTTATGCGGACAAGGTTGTAGGCACCGCGCAGGTCGATCTTAGAAAAGATCTTAGCGGTGCGAAGCTGGTCAAACAACACAGATATTAATGGTAATGGATACGTGTTTTTTACCGTTATCTTGTTGAGTGCCCTGTAATCTATACAGGGTCTTAAGGAGCCATCCTTTTTGGAAACAAAAAAGAACCCTGCACTTAAGGGAGACTTTGAGGGCCGAATAAAGCCTTTAGCCAAATTTTCTTGAATATAGGTATTCATGGACTGTGTCTCCGGTCCAGACAAGGAATACAGTCTGGCTTTGGGAAATTGTGCCTTGGGAATTAGCTCAATGGCGCAATCATATGTGCGATGAGGGGGTAAGACCTCAGCTTCGCCTTTAGAAAAGACATCCTGGAAGTCAGCGTAGGCCGCTGGAATCCCCTCCACGGAAACCATTGCCCCGAGTATAGGCTGCCCTAGGCAATGACTGGAGCAATGACTACTCCAACGAGTTATTTCCCCTGTCTGCCAGTCAATCTGAGGGTTATGAACCCGGAGCCAGGGGTGACCCAGAACGATCGGCACAGTGGCGCATGAGATAAGAAAGAAAGAAATCTTTTCTGTATGAAAAATGCCCACACGTAGGGAAACTGGCGGAGTCTGATGGCGGACCACTCCGTTGACCAACGGGCTGCCGTCCAGGCCTCGCATTATTACAGGTTTTTTCAGAGGGAGCAGGGGGATGGCCAGTCTTTCAGCCAGCTGAATATCAAGAAAATTCCCAGCTGCCCCGCTATCAATAAATGCAGTAACTGACATCTTCACCTCTATACCCTGAATCTCAGTAGGGACTAATAATGCATTGTGAGGGGAAATAAGAAGAGAACCAAAGTGAATCCCCTCTGCATTCACTTGGTTTTGGCGTTTCCCGACTTGTTGGGACAAGCGCGGAGGAAATGCCCTTTGCTCCCGCAATAAATGCATAAACCGGCATTCATCCGGCGAGCTCTCTCATCTGAGGTGATGCGGTAAGCACCAATTTGCATTGGTTCTTCTTCGTCCTCTGAGGGTACAAAGCCGAGGGAAGTAGGCCTTAAACTAGGTCCTCTCTCAGACCTGCGTTCCCTAAGACGCCGATCAATTTTAATCGACAACTCCATGAGTTTATCAAGGGATCCCGGGACGGGATACTGAATAAGGCTATCTTTAATGGCTTCAGAAAGCCCTAGCCTGAATTGGCTACGTAATGCTGGGTCATTCCAGCCACAGTCATTCGACCACCGTCGGAATTCTGTACAATATGCTTCTGCAGGGTTCCGGCCCTGCCTAAGAGAGCGTAGATGACTCTCGGCAGACGCCTCTCTATCAGGGTCATCATATAGAAGTCCTAATGATTTAAAGAAAGCATCCACCGACACTAAGGCGGGCTTATCGGATTTTAACCCAAACGCCCAAGTCTGGGGATCCCCCTGAAGCAAAGACATAATTAAACCAACTTGCTGTAATTCAGAGCCGGATGACCGGGGTCGCAGCTTGAAATAAAGCTTACAACTTTCTCTAAAATTAAAGAAATCCTTCCGGTTACCCGAAAACCGGTCTGGAAGATTAACTTTGGGTTCTACCAGAACCGGCGGATTTCCTCGTACACCCTCCTCCTGGGTTTTCATCCTAAGAGATAAATTTTAAACCATCTGTGTTAAACCTTGTAATTGACTGGCAAATACCTGAGCCTGACCCTCAGGAGTGGGATTCATCTTAATAACAGATCCACACCAGAGACAACAAAGATATACACACCCAAAAATGCTATCTGTCCAGACAAACGGGAGAATATAAAAGGGGAAGGGAGAGAGGGAAAAAAAAAAAAAATATATATATTTTTTTTTTTTTTATATGGCCGGTGATAATGTTAGGTTTCGGGTGTGACCCCACCGCTGGGACTGCTGTTTAGGACAGCCACGGCCAAACCCTATACTACCTCTGTTGTACCCCCCAGGCTGGGTGAACGACTCCTGCAGGTGTTACTAGGCTTCGCCTGTAGCCGCCACGTTTGAATGGGTAGGTTAAGCCCACCCAAGCTCCGGTGCAGCCAGGTGTTATGAGAGGACAAGGAGCCGGGGACCCCCCTAGGGTACGGTCAAGAGGAAAGCTGACTGAGGGACCTAACTGAAATTAACAAACGGCGACTTGCCGGGCCCTGGCTAACGCAACTAAGCGCCCGCGACCTGGTCGCCACAACCCGCGACAACCGTCGCCCAGGGAACCATACAAAATGTAAGACACAATACCAAAGTATACAAAGAGCAGGAGGGACTGGAAAACCCCAGAAAAACTGGGAGACAAGGGGAGAGAATGAGTGGGAAGCAATGGACCTTCCCAACATAAATGACCTGCCAATGCGGCAGACAGAGAACACAGGTAATGAGTATAGTAATGACAATAAAGAAGGTGTGAATGAAACTACCCCAAAGGGGCAACTCACGACACAGGAGGGACCAAAGGAGGAGGAGACCACGAAGGAGCCGCTGGGAACAGCAGGGAAACGGACCGGAGAGCAGCAGACAGATAGGTCCAAACAGGAGCTATCACCGGCCAGGACTGCAGGGCTGGCTTCCTAGATAAGAAGGCTAGGAGCCAATGAGAATGGAAGCCTGAGTCCCGCCTGTCATAACGAGTCCTTTCCGACACCTGCGGCCTGTTGAATTTCGCGGCTTTTCCTCTCTGCCTAGCAGCGTCTGCCGTTGCTAAGCAACGGCGCTGCCGCGTCTCAGGCGCTGAGAGACGTGAGGAGGAAGGACGGGCGTCACGCTCCGACGCTGCGTCCTCCGGCGTCCCTGGTTGCTAGGCAACCGGACGTCAGAGCCGGAAGGACAGGCGGCTAAGCGTACATGCCGCTCTGTCCTTCCAGGAGCGCTCCCACGGCGCCTAACAGTCTCCTGATATATTAATATCTTCTCCAGCAAGGGATACAATGCAACAAGTCACTCCAGTCTTTGTGAATCTTCGAAAGTCCATTCTACAAGGACAGTTGATCCTCTAACTATTTTGGTATATCTGTTAAGCATTGTGAGAAACTGTTCTCATTTAAAATCAGATTCTTCTCGGTGATAATTATTGGATCCATGGTGGTGGTGGATTGAGACAGGTTATGTTACATAAAGGTGTGCAGGTTTTTATTTGGGGGGTTACAACTTGGATTTTCATTGTTGTTCTAAAACAAACTCAAGGCTTCTTATTTGGAAGTGTTCAACCTTGAATTAACCGGGAGGTTGTAGCAGATATACTTTATAGTGAGTGGGAAACACAGAGGTGTAATCATTGTGGAAAGAGAGACCTACGTCAAGTAGCCTTAAAGATCCTGGATGAGTCCATGGGCCAGAAAATCCACCACTTTCTTGGACTTGTAGGCAGGTGCATTGATGTGATGAAGGAGGACACCACAAATGCGAGTTTCTAGTCAGTGCCTGGAAATGGCTTCAAGCACTTGTCGCAGGCATTGGTTAGTGAACAAGTCCCCAGTGTTTTTTCTACACAAGTGGTACAGTAGCTACCATCTGCTTGGTCATGCTGCGTCACATCAGAACTTCTTTGGCAGCATACCTCCAACTGGGATGCACTGGGCAGATTGTTGTAGGTTCTGGAAAGATCACCACCTTAACTATGGCCCACAAGGCAGTAACATGTCATCGGTGCTGGCAGACACAGGTTGGCCGAAGCTCTGTCTTCCAAGGACCATTTACCGGCTGAAATTTTGCAACGCACTCAAAACACACTGGTTCGATATAGTGTATCCTCCCCAAAAACAGCTCAGTCAGTCAAAAGTGTCCTGCTGTAGCAGACCCCTCTTGTAGTTGTAGAAGATCCTATATCTCCATTGGCTCCTGTTGAGGTCCATAACTAGTTTGTGAAGAAAGTGAACATGTTGACCTTTTGCTTATAAATGGTTCTGTGCCCTGACCTTTCACAAGAACATTAGGTCAGAGATTACAATTCCCAACCAGTCTGTCAGATTTTTTTTTTTTTTAACTCTACCTATACCTACTATACACCAGTGATTTTCAACCTTTTTACCTTGCGGCACACAGATTTTAAAATGACACACCATGAGATCCCCATGAGATCCCCATAGGGAAAAACACATTGGCCCCCACAGGAAAAAAACAAACCCATTGGCTCCCATATAAAAAAATAATAATCACACTGGTCCCCACAGGTAACAAAAATAAAATACATTGGCCCTTTATATGAAAAGACGAGACCAGTAAATAAGAGTTGAACTGGTGGTGGCTGTAAACTGGTTTGGACATCTCCAGATCCGGGGGCACACTTGAGAACAGCTCAAGGCACACTAGTGTGCCACGGCACAGTGGTTGAAAAACAGTGCTCTACACATTGGGAAACTTATTGCTGACCCCTTGTATCCTAAAATAGTTTCAGTGCCACATAATAATGTCTTATTTTTATCTTCAAAATGGTGTTATAGATTTAATGTTCCACAACAGATAAAAAAAAAATACTGTTACGTGACATCACCCATCCTCATTCATACAAATGTTAGTTTATTTTGGGGAGGGTAGAGCAGAAGAGAATTTGTGTGATGGTTTCACTATATTCCCTATGCGCATTATTAGATGGATCCATAATTGGACACACCGCCCTCTACCTGGGGAGGACCAGACAACATAACCCTGTACCTTTAAATGCATTTGATGGAAAAAAGTTGTCCATGTTTTTTATTTCCAGTTAGTAAACAAGTCTTGTTATGTACGTGATGAGTAGTTTATTCAGATGGACTATTGTGAGTTCTAAGATGTCGGCAAAGACTTGAACTGTCCGAATAGCATTGCCCGCACATGGGACACACAAACGGCTTCTCCCCGGTGTGGATGCGCTGATGCTTGACAAGATCGGATCTCTGGACGAAACTCTTGCTGCAATATTTGCACGGATACGGCCTCTCCCCGGTGTGAATGCGATGATGTACCACAAGGTGACATTTCTGGACGAAACGTTTGCCACATTCTGTGCATGAAAACGGCTTCTCGCCAGAGTGAGTGTGCTGGTGCTTAGTGAGAGCAGATTTCCAGGGAAAGGATCTCCCGCACTCCTGGCATGAAAATGGACTTTCCCCGGAATGAGTCCTCTTATGCGCCAGTAAATGTGACCTCTGTTGAAAGGATTTCCCACAGCAAGAGCAGTGTAATGGTTTGTCCTCGGTGTGACATCGCTGGTGGGCGTTAAGAGCCAGTTTAGAGCTGAAACCCCTCCGGCAGACCGAGCACCTATACAGATTACTGGCTCTATGCGTCTGCAGATGGGTGACGAGGGCTGAATGATTAGGGAAACATTGCTGACACTCCGAGCACTGATGCGTCATCTCAGGATAGTGTGAGGAGGCGTGCGGACCTGTTGGGGACAGAAGTACTGAGATAAACCCTCTGTACATCAGCGGATGGGTCGTGTCATAATGTGTGATATAGTCTGTGCAGTTATACATATGTACCATACAGATATCAGGTATTATTAGCTGTATTCAGTACCATAAACAACTGTTACTTAGAAGATAATCCCATCATTCCCACGTTACCTTGGAGTTTGTCGAGAACGGTCTTGATTACTGCATATTTATAATATAAATTGACAGTTGAACTGACCTAGTCACTCCACACACATTGTCACAATGGAAGCAACCTTCTTTCTTTTAAACTTCTAGAATGTTGATGACCCAGACTCCTTCCCACACTGACATGAAGGGAAAACACCAACAAGAATGGGATGGGACAGTTAAGATGCCCACACACACACACACACCACAACGATTTTTTTTTTCAAAAACCGGCCGATCTCGATCGGATGTGCACTCCCGCGGGTCTTACATGCTGCATGAAAGATCAGAAGATCTAGCAAATGATCAATAGGAACGCACATCAGATCTTAAGATAAACCTTTGGTGAGGATGGGCGCTTGTCTGAAATCTTTTGTCCAGGATGGACAAAAAATGTCAAGGTTAATTTATGCGCACATCTTAAGATCACAGATCTATGGCACCTGAACCTATCCAAAAGGAGACAGCGAACTTGGAGGCATTACACTCAGTCTACGCTAGTTATTACCGCCATAAAATAGGCATAATAAATATATATAAATCATTAGGATACATGTTGGATAAGATGAGGACTGATAATAACGAAATCACAAAGACCACGGACGTATTAGTGCTGTATGAGGACACCAAGTGCTCATGCATCTTCTGTACCAATCTGCGGTTACCAGTAGAAGGATCTAGAACTGGTTTTGTATCCTGTATTGCTGGCGGAGAACATCATCACAGGCGATAATTGTTCTACTTTCCAACTTATTTTTTTCAGCCTCGGTGGTATTGGTTTAACGTATTTTGTGGAAAATTTTATTATGTGATGGTTGGATGTTATCGATCAACTTGTGCGCCTCACTGGGACTGTTCTGTGTTTTTTCACTTATTGTCCTCTTCCGCTTGTCTTCCATTTGTCTCTCTCCCAATCTCCTGACTTGCTCGGAGGTTTGCAGACACTTCAATTGTAGCTGGTGAGGATCCTCCGACAGATTTGACTTATCTGCCTCTCTCTGTGTCCTCCCCACCAGCCTTTCCCTAGGGAAGCTTTCTTCGCGCCTCTTCAACCGCTCTGCATTTTCTAACCATCTCTTGTGAGCTCTGATAAAATATGGCCTATAGCTTTTATTTATAGATGGTTTCAGGGATTAACGTCTATAACTGAGGCCAAATAAAGGTCTGGTGGGGATATTTCTGGTGTATGAGTAGCTTGTTATGTAGTTTCCCTTCTTTGATATCACTTTATATGAAAATGTAATGCACTGATTTACCGCGTCCCTTTTAACAACACAATAACATTTTTTTCCCTTACTTATTTTCTATAGACTCACAGTATTGTATATATTTTGTTACGTACACTAGAAAAGCAAAAATGGAACCGGTTCAGAGTCAAATAGCCGCAGGAACAGGTCCAAGGTCTGTTGGCTACACAGATAATTCAACATCCCCATATGTACAGCCGACATAGGGCGGATGTGAGCAGCTCAAACTACAGTCGTCCCCCATAAGGATGAAACCGTATTATAGTCATTGGGAGTCGGTGGCACAGCACTGGGAGGATGCAATCCAAATAAACACATGCCCTATGTGCGGTTACTCCCACTAAATAGGGGTGGCCAGTAGAAATCAGCTACCGTAACTGCTACTTAACCCTTTCAGTGCTAAAGGCCCCCATACATCACAAAGATATTGCACCTAATCGTACAATCTCAACTGGTTGTATGACTGATTGGATGACAACAGATTGTGAGTACATTGTGTGTCTAAAGACCACCAACGATTGCCGGGGAGTCAAAGGGAAAGTTGGACACAATTGTGATTGTAAGACAGGTCTTTCTGATGTATGGCCACCTTTAGTAAATTTGTCAAAATAGGTGTCCAAATTGGCAAACATTATTATTATTCATTATGACCTGAAATATTTACCTTATACAATATATTTTCTTTTATTTATTTTACACTTTTATTTTAATTTATATAACAAATTTGAGCGATGCTGGCATTTTTAGCATATATTTTGAAACATCTCTCAGAGAGATGTTAGCACTTGAAGGGTTAATATAATCATAATCACTTAATGGGGACTTGTCAGGTGGTTAACATTTATGGAACATTTTTATCTTTAAAATGTCCTGGATTGAAGCCTCATTATTCATATCAACCCAGATTCAACACTTTTTCGCATATGGGATAACTATATCCAATCTCAACCTCCTGACACAATACGCCAGGTACAACTGTGTTTTCCCCGTCTACAAAATACTAACTCAACCACATAATTCATTACTTTTAATAATATAGATGCACACCGCCATTATCACCGGCTCTTTCCGCGCTCTCTCCCCAGCTTTGTCTGGGGTATGTCGCCTTCATGCACTCAGTGCAAACCCGTATCCATTCCTCTACACCAATTTCCAATTCTTTCTCCCATATCCTCTTCTTTCTACCCTCTTCTATTACCCCTTCTTTCCCTTTCTATTTTCTAGTTTTACAAACCGTTGATATTTCATTTCCACAATAGACAAACACAACTTACTACAGCACAGCTACGATTGTAATTGCTAAATGTTAGGTCTAGTCTATTTCGACAAAAATTAAAATCAAATATGCTTTGGATGAACAAAAGACAATTGTTTCTCTCTTGCTCCCACGATGTACACTTTAACCCCTTCCTGACACAGCATGTTTTTGCCTTCCTGACAGAGCCCTTTTTTTCAAATCTGACATGTATCACTTAAGTGGGGATAACTTTTTTTTGTTTTTACTTATCCCAGTGATTTTGAGATTGTTTTCTCGTGACACATTGTACTTCAAATTAGTGGTAAATTTGGGTCGATACAGTCTGTGTTTTTTTGTGAAAAATACCAAAATGTCGTAAAAAAATGGAAAATTTAGCAATTTGCAAAATGTTAAATTTTCTGCTTGTGAGACAAATAATCATACCACTCAAAATAGTTAATAACTAACATAGACCATATGTCTACTTTATGTTTCCATCATTATTTCAACTTCCTTTTAATTTTTTTGGACACTAGGAGGCTTACAATATGAATAGCAAATTCTCAAGAAAATTTCAAACACTGATTTTTTTAGGGACCAGTTCAGTTCTGATGTGACTGAGGGACTTGTATGTGAGACACCCCCATAAATGATGCCATATCAAAAACTGCACCCCTCACAGTATTCAAAACAGCATTTTGGAAGTTTGTTAACCCTTTAGGTGTTTCACAGGAATTAAAACAAAGTGTAGGTGAAATTTCAAAATTTCATTTTTTTTGCAGATTTGCAATTTGAATACATTTTTCTAAGGAACACAGTAGATTTTACTAGAGAAATGTGACTAAAAATTGATTCCCCCAATTCTTTTGTTTTCATAAATATCCTATATGTGGCCCTAGTGTGCACGTTGACCAAACCACAGGCTTCATAATAGAAGGAGCACCTACTTGATTTTGGAGCCTCCTTTTTATGAGATTATTTTTTAGGCACCATGTAGGTTTCTAGGCACCATAAGATGCTAAAAGTTAGGAACCCCCCCACAAGTGACCCCATTTTGCAAACTACACCCCTCAGGAAATTCATCTAGGGGTATAGTGTACATTTCAAACCCCCAGGGGTTTCACCAATTGTGGTACAACTGGGCAGTGAAAATGAAAAATTACATTTTTTACACAAAAATGCAGTTCTGGCTCAAAATTTTTCATTTTCACAAGGAATGAAGGAGACAAAGCACCCCAAAATCTGTGCCCCAATTTCTCCCGAGTACGGCAATGCCTCACATGTGACCAAAAATACCATTTGGGTGCATGGCAGGACTCAGAAAGGAAGGAGTGATTTTTGGATTTTGCAGCTCAGATTCTGGTGGAATGTTGGTGGGTGCTATGTCGCATTAGCAAGACCCCCCAAGCACCAATACAGTGGAACCCCCCCACAAGTGACCCCATTTTGCAAACTACACCCCTCAGGGAATTCATCTAGGGGTATAGTGTACATTTCAAACCCCCAGGGGTTTCACCAATTTTGATACAACTGGGCAGTGAAAATGAAAAATTACATTTTTTTACACAAAAATGCAGTTCTGGCTCAAAATTTTTCATTTTCAGAAGGTATGAAGGAGAAAAAGCACCCCAAAATCTGTGCCCCAATTTCTCCCGAGTACGGCAATGCCTCACATGTGACCAAAAAATACCATTTGGGTGCATGGCAGGACTCAGAAGGGAAGGAGTGATTTTTGGATTTTGCAGCTCAGATTCTGGTGGAATGTTGGTGGGTGCTATGTCGCATTAGCAAGACCCCCCAAGCACCAATACAGTGGAACCCCCCCACAAGTGACCCCATTTTGCAAACTACACCCCTCAGGGAATTCATCTAGGGGTATAGTGTACATTTCAAACCCCCAGGGGTTTCACCAATTTTGATACAACTGGGCTGTGCAAATGAAAAATTACATTTTTTACACAAAAATGCAGTTCTGGCTCAAAATTTTTCATTTTCACAAGGAATGAAGGAGACAAAGCACCCCAAAATCTGTGCCCCAATTTCTCCCGAGTACGGCAATGCCTCACATGTGACCAAAAAATACCATTTGGGTGCATGGCAGGACTCAGAAAGGAAGGAGTGATTTTTGGATTTTGCAGCTCAGATTCTGGTGGAATGTTGGTGGGTGCTATGTCGCATTAGCAAGACCCCCCAAGCACCAATACAGTGGAACCCCCCCACAAGTGACCCCATTTTGCAAACTACACCCCTCAGGGAATTCATCTAGGGGTATAGTGTACATTTCAAACCCCCAGGGGTTTCACCAATTTTGATACAACTGGGCAGTGAAAATGAAAAATTACATTTTTTTACACAAAAATGCAGTTCTGGCTCAAAATTTTTCATTTTCAGAAGGTATGAAGGAGAAAAAGCACCCCAAAATCTGTGCCCCAATTTCTCCCGAGTACGGCAATGCCTCACATGTGAACAAAAAATACCATTTGGGTGCATGGCAGGACTCAGAAGGGAAGGAGTGATTTTTGGATTTTGCAGCTCAGATTCTGGTGGAATGTTGGTGGGTGCTATGTCGCATTAGCAAGACCCCCCAAGCACCAATACAGTGGAACCCCCCCACAAGTGACCCCATTTTGCAAACTACACCCCTCAGGGAATTCATCTAGGGGTATAGTGTACATTTCAAACCCCCAGGGGTTTCACCAATTTTGATACAACTGGGCAGTGAAAATGAAAAATTACATTTTTTTACACAAAAATGCAGTTCTGGCTCAAAATTTTTCATTTTCAGAAGGTATGAAGGAGAAAAAGCACCCCAAAATCTGTGCCCCAATTTCTCCTGAGTACGGCAATGCCTCATGTGTGACCAAAAAGTGGCAGGACTCAGAAGGGAAGGAGTGATATTTGGATTTTGCAGCACAAATTCTGGTGGAATGTTGGTGGGTGCTATGTCGCATTAGCAAGACCCCCAAACAGGGCCGACGCCACCACTAGGCAAATCTAGGCATTTGCCTAGGGCGCCGGCCACTGAAGGGAGGCATTTCGCCCCCCCCCCGTGCCGCGGGGGTACCTGTCCTGCGGCTGTGTATTCAAAGCTTGCGGCGGCGGCAGCGGGGGGTCCCTGCAGTCAAGAAATAACGAGCGCTATCCGCCTGGCTACGCGGAAGCGCTTCTGTTGTGGAAACACTGGCCGCACGCTGATTGGCTGAGATTCAGCCAATCAGCGTGCGCCGTGCGGCCAGTGTTTTCACAACAGAAGCCAGGCGGATAGCGCTCGTTATTTCTTGACTGCAGGGACCCCCCGCTGCCGCAAGCTTTATATACACAGCCGCAGGACAGGTACACCCCCCCGGCACTGGGGCGCCCCCACCCCGACTCGCCTGGGGCGCTCCGGTGCCTTGCACCGGCCCTGCCCCCAAAGCACCAATACAGTGGAACCCCCCCCACAAGTGACCCCATTTTGCAAACTACACCCCTCAGGGAATTCATCTAGGGGTATAGTGTACATTTAAAACCCCCAGGGGTTTCACCAATTTTGATACAACTGGGCAGTGAAAATGAAAAATTAAATTTTTTTACACAAAAATGCAGTTCTGGCTCAAAATTTTTCATTTTCAGATGGTATGAAGGAGAAAAAGCACCCCAAAATCTGTGCCCCAATTTCTCCCGAGTACGGCAATGCCTCACATGTGACCAAAAAATACCAGTTGGGTGCATGGCAGGACTCATGAAGGGAAGGAGTGATTTTTGGATTTTGCGGCTCAGATTCTGGTGGAATGAATGGTGGGTGCTATGTGGCATTAGCAAGACCCCCGAAGCACGGTGAAATTATGAACCTAATAATCCATAGATGTGTGGTATATTTTAAAACACTCCTTTATACATAGGCCGGGTTTGTCGGGGCAAGTGTCACACTGGAAAATAGTTTGCTTTCTTATTCCCTTTTTATAGCAATCTTTGCACCTTTTTTGTGTCCTGCCCTTTTTTCCAGTGGAGGGGATTTCATCAGGAAAATGCTGCCCTGGTACAATACGGGGGCCAGTACTAGAAGTACTGGGGCCCTCTGCCTGCTGGTTCAGAAATATTAGGCCCTTTATGACTTCCTCTTGAAAGTGCATAAATGTCCCCCTCTGGCTGGTAGAACGGAATAGCACGTAAGCGTTATACAGTGCCATCTGGATGATATACACGGCCAGCTTCTTGTACCAGATTTTTGTTTTCCGCAGGGCACTGTACGGCTTCAGTACCTGATCTGAAAGATCCACTCCGCCCATGTACCTATTGTAATCCAGGATACAATTAGGTTTTCAGGTGTGGGTACTGGTACCTCGTACAGGGACGGAGGTGGTACTGTCTCCGTGAATTGTTGTCAGTATAAGGACATCCCTCTTGTCCTTATATTTGACCAACAACATATTTTCGGTGCATATTCCCCTGCTTTCACCCCTTCTCATTACTTGGGCAATGTGCGTTTTTGGGAGGCCTCTTTGGTTCTTGCGCACAGTACCGCAAGCTGCTGTACCTCTTGAACCAAGGGCCTTAAACAAGGGGATGCTAGTGTAAAAGTTATCCACATAGAGGTGATAACCTTTATCCAGGAAGGGGTGCACTAAATCCCAGACAATTTTTCCACTAACACCTACGAGGGAGGGGGGGCATTCTGGCGGTTCAATTCTTGAATCCTTCCCTTCATATACCCTAAACATGTGGGTGTACCCTGAGGTGCTTTCACACAGCTTATACATTTTTATGCCATACCTTGCCCTCTTACTGGGAAGGTACTGGCGGAATTTAACCCTTCCTTTAAAATGTATAAGGGACTCGTCAATACAAATAAATTTTTCAGGGATGTACATCTCTGCAAATTTGGCACTGAAATGATCAATGACCGGCCTGACTTTGAATAGCCGGTCAAAGGTGGGATCATCTCTGGGTGGGCACTGTGCATTATCGTTGTAATGCAAAAATTTAAGGATTATCTCAAAACGAGCCCGAGTCATGGCCATACGGTAAAATGGGGTGCTGTACAGAACATCTGTACTCCAATATTGCCTAATTTCTGGCTTTTTTACTATGCCCATATGAAACACCAGACCCCAAAACGTCATCATCTCTACTGCATCTACAGGGGTCCACCTAGCAAATGATGACGTGGGGTTTTGAGCAATAAACTGCTGGGCATATAAATTAGTTTGGTCCACCATTAAATTTATAAAATCATCAGAGAAAAATAATTTGAAAAAGTCAATTTCTCTGAGACCTGTGGAATCAAATTGGATTCCTGGCATGGCCAAAAACTCAGGAACCTGGGGCTCAAAATTGTCTGGTGGTGGGGTCCATACGAGATCAATTATTGGGGGGGGGGGGGTCTCAGCTGCTCTACGGGGGCGTCTTTGAGGGGGTCCCTCATCACTAGAGGAGGAAGAGGAGCTTAAGATGAATCCTTCAAATTCCCCGCTTGCCTCACTGGCTGTGTCAGAGTCAGAGGCAAGCATGGCATATGCCTCCTCCGCTGAATACATTCTTCTGGATGACTGGGATGACATTTGGGATGACATTTGGGATGCCATTTTTATTTTTGGGTTTCTGGTAGTGAAATGTTTCAACACGTGTATAGTGTAGGGGGGGTACAAACTTTATTTCAACCCGGGGGGGTATGTAGTGTGTAGTGTGTATGTAGTGCAGAAAAAAAAAAAAGGTCCTGCACCAAAAATTGAGCACAGATGTTGGTCAGTAACGTCCGTCACTGAACAGCGCTCAAAGGCAACAGGAATTTGATCAAAAAAAAAAAAAAGATCAACCCTGTGCCGAAAAAGCTGATCAGTGATGTACGTCACTGATCAGCGCACAGTGGCCACAGGACACCCACAAAATCACAGTGTGTGTAAAAAAAAAAATTAAAAAAAGACCCCACAGCACCCTCAAAAAAAAAAAAAGGTGATCACTGATGCGACACTGATTACCAGTGAGGGGCAGCAGGTGCACAACCTTGGGTGCAACTGACAGTGCAACTGGCAGCAACTGACAGGTATACTGTATATAAAAAAAAAAAAACCCTGCACCCCCAAAAAGTTGCTGATCAGCACAGATATACTGATCAGCACAAAAGGGGGGGTAGCAGACACAAAATATAGCACTCTCTATCACTCTCTGTCACTATCTCTCTCTATCTATCACTCTATGACACTGCAGCAGCAGCACTGACAGTTATATATATAAAAAAAAACCTGCAGCCCCAAAAAGGGGGGGTAGCAGACACAAAATATAGCACTCTCTATCACGATCTCTCTCTATCTCTCTATCTCTCACTATCTCTCACTATTTATCACTCTATGACACTGCAGCAGCAGCAGCACTGACAGATATATATATAAAAAAACCCTGCACCCCCAAAAAGGGGGGGTAGCAGACACAAAATATAGCACTCTCTATCACTATCTCTCTATCTCTCTATCTATCACTATCTATCACTATCTATCACTCTATGACACTGCAGCAGCAGCACTGACAGTTATATATATATAAAAAAAAACCCTGCACCCCCAAAAAGGGGGGGTAGCAGACACAAAATATAGCACTCTCTGTCACTATCTCTCTCTATCTCTCTCTCTATCTCTCTATCACACTGCAGCAGCAGCAGGAAGTCACAAGAAGTCAGATCCAGGAAGCATCCAGCACGCTACAAGCAGTGATCAGGTAAGGTATTTGCAAGGATCAGGTAAGTATTTGCAAGGATCAGGTTAGTATCACGGCAGATAGGCACGGTGACCGCTCTGCACGCAATTCCAGACCGGAATGGCGTCTGCAGCGCAGTCGCCGTTAGTTTAAATGTCGCGCCTTGGCTGTGATTGGTCCGTGGGTCCCACAGACCAATCACAGCCTTGGGGGCAGGTGGGGTGAGGTGTCGTCGTCACCGATGACCCCCTCATGCCCCCTGACGCCCTGATTCGCTGGTAACACAGGAAAACGCTGTGAATGGCTGTTCACACTGAACAGCCAATCACAGCGATCGCCGACGGGGGGGCGGCATCGCAGCCCCCCCTGGGCATGCAGGGACATGTCTGCTGTCAGGGACAGCAGACATCGTCCCTCTGTCACTGCGTCTCTAGACGCAGTGACACTTTAAAGTCATGACGTACATTTATGCCATGTGTCGGGAAGTACATCCCGACCATGACGTAAATGTACGTCAAATGTCGGGAAGGGGTTAATGTCACAACTGGATCTCTGACAACACCCTTCAGACTTTGTATCCGCTAATCCAGCCATGTGTTGGGACTCCTTCACCTACAAGAATTATACTTTTGGAAAGTACCCAGAAAGCCCACATTATTAACGTCTTTGTTTAACTTGCTCGTTCCTTTTCCGGTTCATTATCCATTATATGACTTTGCAAACCATTAACCGTTCATCTACAATGTGATCTTTAATAAAAATGTATGGATATAAAAAAGAAAAAACATTTATGCAACAATTTACACAACATAACCAATCACATAATAGGCTTCAGGAGACATGATGACGCATGGTGTGTTCTGGCAGAAACATTGTTCCAATACAAGTTTATTAGGTATCATTTAGAAATTGAATATCAATGTGGATGTTTGAGAACAGCCCTGTGCTAATATGAAAGGTCATCAGTGGAATAAGACCATCACTCAGACTCACTATGACCTAGAGTGGCGCAAATGCAGATTCAGTGACAACACCTGGTTACTTTTGCGCCATATCAGGGAATATTTGGTTGAGCCATGGACTTGTGGGCAAAACTACAGCATAATCTGATGAGCAAATAAGGGATTTTGGCTTCTCGGATTACCTCAAACCACAAGGTTAATTAAGGATAATCTTGTGGTTTCCTTCATTTAACCTAATTGTTCCTGTTTATCGACTTCTATGGGGTTCCCCCCCCCCCCCCTGTAAAGTAGCTTATGGTGACCCTGGAGTAACAACTCAGCAATGCTTAGTAAATCAGGATTACACTATTATGCGGTGCTCCCTGCTTGGCTGTGATGACTACATGGAACAAAGAGGACCGATCTACACTGGATTAGGGGAGTATGGTTTTTTTTTTTGTTTTTTACAGGTGACCTATGGATTGCTTCTGGAGAAGGTAACTGATGGACTACAGGGTTTGCAGATAAGTATGCAGAGGAGGCTTGCTGGTACATGTAGTTCCACCAGTAAACACAAATGAATGGCTAAAGAAGTCCAGAACTTGTTAAAAAAAATACATGGGGGACCTATATTTTTCTAAATGAACTCTTTTATTCACTTTTACAACCAGCATTTCATATATCGGACTGATCAATGCAGACTTCATGTTCGGCAGTGATTTGTTTCCGGCAAACACGAATGAGTACACCGTTGGAAAACATGAATCCAGTAAACCGGAACTTATTGAAATACCAGAATTTTATTTTAATAATACACCAGTCTACGTTCATAACCAGCAGTTTAAACTCAACTGAAACCCGAATTATAGTACATTTACCCCAGTGTGTCTGCATGAAGTGGAGGAGACTGGGCGAGTAGGAGATCAGGATAATAATGCAAGCTGTGGGTGATCTTATAGAGGAGGGACGGTGAAGTGACATTTTCACTCTCTCCAGCCTGGCATTGTCAGATGGTTCCGTAGCAGGACACAATCCTTCTTACACGCCCACTTATAGGGACCAGAGATCAGGCATAATCTGCACTCGGGTGCCAAATAAGCACGGACATTCCGCACTTTTGTGGTTCATAAACCAGCTTTATTATATACTCGAAGGACTGTTTGCTCGGCTAGACCCCCAAAGATTTGTCTCTAGTGTGAATTTTACTGTGACGAACAAGATCGGAGCTCTGGTAAAAGCAGCGGCCGCACTGAGTACAAGCGAACGGCCTCTCCCCGGTGTGAGTGCGCTGATGGATCATCAAGTTGGACCTCCAGACAAAACATTTGCCACAGTCCGTGCACTTAAACGGCTTCTCGACAGAGTGAAAGCGCTGGTGCGTAGTGAGGGCAGACCTGCTGATAAAGCACCTCCCACATTCCGGGCATGAAAACGGTTTCTCCCCGGTGTGAATCTTCTTATGTGACAGGAGACGGGACCTCTGATGAAAGGATTTACCACAGTAAGAACAGGGATACAATCTGTCCTCTGTGTGACATCGCTGGTGTCTGGTAAGAGACAATTTGGAGGTGACACACACCCCGCAGACGGAGCATATATACAGGTTACTGGTGCTATGCGTTTGCTGATGGGTGACGAGGGCTGAATGATTAGGGAAACATTGCTGACACTCCGAACACTGATGCGTCATCTCAGGATAGTGTGAGGAGGCGTGCGGACCTGTTGGGGACAAAAGTACTGAGATAAACCCTCTGTACATTAGCGGATGGGTCGCGTCATCATGTGTGATATACTAAACATACTTATACATATGTACACCTTGTTCAGGATCATATGGATTTGTCCATAAAAGTTACACGCTCACCTTCCCACATTACATATGGGGTCAGTGTATATTACAAATACTAAAGCAGATGACACAGCCACTCTATCTACACTGGCACAGTGGAAGCAGCCATCTTTCATTATACACTACTAGAATCCTCTCTCCAGTGTTACAGCCATTGTAATGGTCATGGGCGATGAAAAGATGTTACATTGTAACATGGGATCCCAATCTGTCCATCACAAAATGAACCAGTTTCTGCTGGCACTGGTTTACTCACCTGAGTCAGGTGATTGTCCTAGCACCAACGGAAGACAAGTTTGCAGTCACATGACACCCACAGCCAATCCCCGATTAGCCAGGGGTATAAAAACGACTTCCTGGAGAGACAGGAGAGGCCAGTGCAATGTTGTCCATAGACCTGCTTAGATCTCTCCCATGAGTGCTAGACTCCACCTTGCTCCCGAACCCAGTCCTATACTATACCAACTCTTCCATTCTTGTGTATACAGCTATTACGATATTCTGATTGGTTCCATTTCAGGGTAATCCACTATGAAGCCATTCCGTTTCCATCCCGGTATTCTCAGTTATTGCGGTTCAATATTCAACATTCAGAAATCTGGATCCATCCCAGTCTGGAGAATTGTTGTTCTATTCATTCTGGTTCCATTTTAGTGAATCCCGTCTTCTGGCTCCATGTTATTCATTATCTGTGAAGAAGAATCCCATTGACTCCGTCCAGCACCCACGGTTTCCAGCAGAACTGCCTTTGTACATCAGCTTCTCACAGACCGTTATTACTACTCCTCCGTTCTACCATTATCCACGAGCAGAGACGACTGAAGGCCGCCAGATTCCCAATGTTCACAACAGATTCCAGGCCATCTTAGGACTCCAGTTCGGGTTCTACAGTATGTCACTATACTGGGGAGATCTCCCAACATACACCCACCTCTACCGTACACTAGCGCATCCCGGGATCACTATGTATCAGGCAACAGTAGGGAGACCCCGTGTCTACTCCAGGCCTAGTCTTGGGTGATCAGCCCCAGCACTGTGATATATGTATTAGCATGTGGTTTGAGGCTCACGCAGATGGTGGCAGTGCTGGGTTATAAAGGCCTGTGTTCTGCTTAGTGGATTGGAGGAACTCGGAGGCTTCAAATCTACAGTGTAAGGGACTGTCTGTATGGTGATAATGTGTAACCACATCCTCATGTGTGCCCATATATAATATACAGCACATTACCAGGGACTGAGATTGGTGATATTATACACAGTGATTACTCTGGGACTACACGCAGTGTAAGGGACTGTCTGTATGGTGATAATGTGTAACCACATCCTCATGTGTGCCCATATATAATATACAGCACATTACTAGGGACTGAGATTGGGGATATTATACACAGTGATTACTCTGGGACTACACGCAGTGTAAGGGACTGTCTGTATGGCTGATAATGTGTAACCACATCCTCATGTGCCCATATATAATATACAGCACATTACTAGGGACTGAGATTGGGGATATTATACACAGTGATTACTCTGGGACTACACACAGTGTAAGGGACTGACTGTATGGCTGATAATGTGTAACCACATCCTCATGTGTGCCCATATATAATATACAGCACATTACTAGGGACTGAGATTGGGGATATTATACACAGTGATTACTCTGGGACTACACGCAGTGTAAGGGACTGTCTGTATGGCTGATAATGTGTAACCACATCCTCATGTGTGACCATATATAACATACAGCACATTACTAGGGACTGAGATTGGGGATATTATACACAGTGATTACTCTGGGACTACACGCAGTGTAAGGGACTGTCTGTATGGCTGATAATATGTAACCACATCCTCATGTGTCCATATATAATATACAGCACATTACTAGGGACTGAGATTGGGGATATTATACATAGTGATTACTCTGGGACTACACGCAGTGTAAGGGACTGTCTGTATGGTGATAATGTGTAACCACATCCTCATGTGCCCATATATAATATACAGCACATTACTAGGGACTGAGATTGGGGATATTATACACAGTGATTACTCTGGGACTACACGCAGTGTAAGGGACTGTCTGTATGGTGATAATATGTAACCACATCCTCATGTGTGCCCATATATAATATACAGCACATTACTAGGGACTGAGATTGGGGATATTATACACAGTGATTACTCTGGGACTACACGCAGTATAAGGGACTGACTGTATGGCTGATAATGTGTAACCACATCCTCATGTGTGCCCATATATAATATACAGCACATTACTAGGGACTGAGATTGGGGATATTATACACAGTGATTACTCTGGGACTACACGCAGTGTAAGGGACTGTCTGTATGGCTGATAATATGTAACCACATCCTCATGTGCGCCCATATATAATATACAGCACATTACTAGGGACTGAGATTGGGGATATTATACAGTGATTACTCTGGGACTACACGCAGTGTAAGGGACTGTCTGTAAGGCTGATAATATGTAACCACATCCTCATGTGTGCCCATATATAATATACAGCACATTACCAGGGACTGAGATTGGGGATATTATACACATTGATTACTCAGGGGATACACGCAGTGTAAGGGACTGTCTGTATAGCTGATAATATGTAACCACATCCTCATGTGTGCCCATATATAATATACAGCACATTACCAGGGACTGAGATTGGGGATATTATACACAGTGATTACTCTGGGACTACACGCAGTGTAAGGGACTGTCTGTATGGCTGATAATGTGTAACCACATCCTCATGTGCCCATATATAATATACAGCACATTACTAGGGACTGAGATTGGGGATATTATACACAGTGATTACTCTGGGACTACACGCAGTGTAAGGGACTGTCTGTATAGCTGATAATGTGTAACTACATCCTCATGTGCGCCCATATATAATATACAGCACATTACTAGGGACTGAGATTGGGGATATTATACACAGTGATTACTCTGGGACTACACACAGTGTAAGGGACTGTCTGTATGACTGATAATATGTAACCACATCCTCATGTGTGCCCATATATAATATACAGCACATTACTAGGGACTGAGATTGGGGATATTATACACAGTGATTACTCTGGGACTACACGCAGTGTAAGGGACTGTCTGTATGGTGATAATGTGTAACCACATCCTCATGTGTGCCCATATATAATATACAGCACATTACTAGGGACTGAGATTGGGGATATTATACACAGTGATTACTCTGGGACTACACGCAGTGTAAGGGACTGTCTGTATGGTGATAATGTGTAACCACATCCTCATGTGTGACCATATATAGTATACAGCACATTACCAGGGACTGAGATTGGGGATATTATACACAGTGATTACTCTGGGACTACATGCAGTGTAAGGGACTGTCTGTGTGGCTGATAATGTGTAACCACATCCTCATGTGTCCATATATAATATACAGCACATTACTAGGGACTGAGATTGGGGATATTATACATAGTGATTACTCTGGGACTACACGCAGTGTAAGGGACTGACTGTATGGTGATAATGTGTAACCACACCCTCATGTGTGCCCATATATCATATACAGCACATTACTAGGGACTGAGATTGGGGATATTATACAGTGATTACTCTGGGACTACACGCAGTGTAAGGGACTGTCTGTATGGTGATAATGTGTAACCACATCCTCATGTGTCCATATATAATATACAGCACATTACTAGGGACTGAGATTGGGGATATTATACACAGTGATTACTCTGGGACTACACGCAGTGTAAGGGACTGTCTGTATGGCTGATAATGTGTAACCACATCCTCATGTGTGCCCATATATAATATACAGCACATTACCAGGGACTGAGATTGGGGATATTATACACAGTGATTACTCTGGGACTACACGCAGTGTAAGGGACTGTCTGTATGGCTGATAATGTGTAACCACATCCTCATGTGTGTCCATATATAATATACAGCACATTACCAGGGACTGAGATTGGTGATATTATACACAGTGATTACTCTGGGACTACACGCAGTGTAAGGGACTGTCTGTATGGCTGATAATGTGTAACCACATCCGCATGTGCCCATATATAATATACAGCACATTACTAGGGACTGACATTGGGGATATTATACGCAGTGATTACTCTGAGACTACATGCAGTGTAAGGGACTGTCTGTGTGGCTGATAATGTGTAACCACATCCTCATGTGTCCATATATAATATACAGCACATTACTAGGGACTGAGATTGGGGATATTATACACAGTGATTACTCTGGGACTACACGCAGTGTAGGGGACTGTCTGTATGGTGAAAATGTGTAACCACATCCTCATGTGTCCATATATAATATACAGCACATTACTAGGGACTGAGATTGGGGATATTATACACAGTGATTACTCTGGGACTACACGCAGTGTAAGGGACTGTCTGTATGGCTGATAATGTGTAACCACATCCTCATGTGTGCCCATATATAATATACAGCACATTACCAGGGACTGAGATTGGGGATATTATACACAGTGATTACTCTGGGACTACACGCAGTGTAAGGGACTGTCTGTATGGCTGATAATGTGTAACCACATCCTCATGTGTGTCCATATATAATATACAGCACATTACCAGGGACTGAGATTGGTGATATTATACACAGTGATTACTCTGGGACTACACGCAGTGTAAGGGACTGTCTGTATGGCTGATAATGTGTAACCACATCCTCATGTGCGCCCATATATAATATACAGCACATTACTAGGGACTGAGATTGGTGATATTATACACAGTGATTACTCTGGGACTACACGCAGTGTAAGGGACTGCCTGTATGACTGATAATGTGTAACCACATCCGCATGTGCCCATATATAATATACAGCACATTACCAGGGAGTGAGATTGGGGATATTATACAGTGATTACTCTGGGACTACACGCAGTGTAAGGGACTGTCTGTATGGCTGATAATGTGTAACCACATCCTCATGTGTGCCCATATATAATATACAGCACATTATCAGGGACTGAGATTGGGGATATTATACAGTGATTACTCTGGGACTACACGCAGTGTAAGGGACTGTCTGTATGGCTGATAATGTGTAACCACATTCTCATGTGTGCCCATATATAATATACAGCACATTACTAGGGACTGAGATTGGGGATATTATACACAGTGATTACTCTGGGACTACACGCAGTGTAAGGGACTGTCTGTATGGCTGATAATGTGTAACCACATCCTCATGTGTGCCCATATATAATATACAGCACATTACTAGGGAGTGAGATTGGGGATATATACACAGTGATTACTCTGGGACTACACGCAGTGTAAGGGACTGTCTGTATGGCTGATAATGTGTAACCACATCCGCATGTGCCCATATATAATATACAGCACATTACCAGGGACTGAGATTGGGGATATTATACACAGTGATTACTCTGGGACTACACGCAGTGTAAGGGACTGTCTGTATGGCTGATAATATGTAACCACATCCTCATGTGTGCCCATATATAATATACAGCACATTACTAGGGACTGAGATTGGGGATATTATACACAGTGATTACTCTGGGACTACACGCAGTGTAAGGGACTGTCTGTATGGTGATAATGTGTAACCACATCCTCATGTGTGCCCATATATAATATACAGCACATTACCAGGGACTGAGATTGGGGATATTATACACAGTGATTACTCTGGGACTACACGCAGTGTAAGGGACTGTCTGTATGGTGATGATGTGTAACCACATCCTCATGTGTGCCCATATATAATATACAGCACATTACCAGGGACTGAGATTGGGGATATTATACAGTGATTACTCTGGGACTACACGCAGTGTAAGGGACTGTCTGTATGGTGATAATGTGTAACCACATCCTCATGTGCCCATATATAATATACAGCACATTACCAGGGACTGAGATTGGGGATATTATACACAGTGATGACTCTGGGACTAAACGCAGTGTAAGGGACTGTCTGTATGGCTGATAATATGTAACCACATCCTCATGTGTGCCCATATATAATATACAGCACATTACCAGGGACTGAGATTGGGGATATTATACAGTGATTACTCTGGGACTACACGCAGTGTAAGGGACTGTCTGTATGGTGATAATGTGTAACCACATCCTCATGTGCCCATATATAATATACAGCACATTACCAGGGACTGAGATTGAGGATATTATACACAGTGATTACTATGGGACTACACGCAGTGTAAGGGACTGTCTGTATGGTGATGATGTGTAACCACATCCTCATGTGTGCCCATATATAATATACAGCACATTACCAGGGACTGAGATTGGGGATATTATACAGTGATTACTCTGGGACTACACGCAGTGTAAGGGACTGTCTGTATGGTGATAATGTGTAACCACATCCTCATGTGTGCCCATATATAATATACAGCACATTACCAGGGACTGAGATTGGGGATATTATACACAGTGATTACTCTGGGACTACACGCAGTGTAAGGGACTGTCTGTATGGCTGATAATATGTAACCACATCCTCATGTGTGCCCATATATAATATACAGCACATTACTAGGGACTGAGATTGGGGATATTATACACAGTGATTACTCTGGGACTACACGCAGTGTAAGGGACTGTCTGTATGGTGATAATGTGTAACCACATCCTCATGTGTGCCCATATATAATATACAGCACATTACCAGGGACTGAGATTGGGGATATTATACACAGTGATTACTCTGGGACTACACGCAGTGTAAGGGACTGTCTGTATGGTGATGATGTGTAACCACATCCTCATGTGTGCCCATATATAATATACAGCACATTACCAGGGACTGAGATTGGGGATATTATACAGTGATTACTCTGGGACTACACGCAGTGTAAGGGACTGTCTGTATGGTGATAATGTGTAACCACATCCTCATGTGCCCATATATAATATACAGCACATTACCAGGGACTGAGATTGGGGATATTATACACAGTGATGACTCTGGGACTAAACGCAGTGTAAGGGACTGTCTGTATGGCTGATAATATGTAACCACATCCTCATGTGTGCCCATATATAATATACAGCACATTACCAGGGACTGAGATTGGGGATATTATACAGTGATTACTCTGGGACTACACGCAGTGTAAGGGACTGTCTGTATGGTGATAATGTGTAACCACATCCTCATGTGCCCATATATAATATACAGCACATTACCAGGGACTGAGATTGAGGATATTATACACAGTGATTACTATGGGACTACACGCAGTGTAAGGGACTGTCTGTATGGTGATGATGTGTAACCACATCCTCATGTGTGCCCATATATAATATACAGCACATTACCAGGGACTGAGATTGGGGATATTATACAGTGATTACTCTGGGACTACACGCAGTGTAAGGGACTGTCTGTATGGTGATAATGTGTAACCACATCCTCATGTGCCCATATATAATATACAGCACATTACCAGGGACTGAGATTGGGGATATTATACACAGTGATGACTCTGGGACTAAACGCAGTGTAAGGGACTGTCTGTATGGCTGATAATATGTAACCACATCCTCATGTGTGCCCATATATAATATACAGCACATTACCAGGGACTGAGATTGGGGATATTATACAGTGATTACTCTGGGACTACACGCAGTGTAAGGGACTGTCTGTATAGTGATAATGTGTAACCACATCCTCATGTGCCCATATATAATATACAGCACATTACCAGGGACTGAGATTGGGGGTATTATACACAGGGATTACTCAGGGAATACACGCAGTGTAAGGGACTGTCTGTATGGCTGATAATATGTAACCACGTCCTCATGTGTGCCCATATATAATATACAGCACATTACTAGGGACTGAGATTGGGGATATTATACACAGTGATTACTCTGGGACTACACGCAGTGTAAGGGACTGTCTGTATGGTGATAATGTGTAACCACATCCTCATGTGTCCATATATAATATACAGCACATTACCAGGGACTGATATTGGTGATATTATACACAGTGATTACTCTGGGACTACACGCAGTGTAAGGGACTGTCTGTATGGCTGATAATGTGTAACCACATCCTCATGTGTGCCCATATATAATATACAGCACATTACCAGGGACTGAGATTGGGGATATTATACAGTGATTACTCTGGGACTACACGCAGTGTAAGGGACTGTCTGTATGGCTGATAATGTGTAACCACATCCGCATGTGCCCATATATAATATACAGCACATTACCAGGGACTGAGATTGGGGATATTATACAGTGATTACTATGGGACTACACGCAGTGTAAGGGACTGTCTGTATGGTGATAATGTGTAACCACATCCTCATGTGTGCCCATATATAATATACAGCACATTACCAGGGACTGAGATTGGGGATATTATACAGTGATTACTCTGGGACTACACGCAGTGTAAGGGACTGTCTGTATGGCTGATAATATGTAACCACATCCTCATGTGTGCCCATATATAATATACAGCACATTACTAGGGACTGAGATTGGGGATATTATACACAGTGATTACTCTGGGACTACACGCAGTGTAAGGGACTGTCTGTATGGTGATAATATGTAACCACATCCTCATGTGTGCCCATATATAATATACAGCACATTACCAGGGACTGAGATTGCGGATATTATACAGTGATTACTCTGGGACTACATGCAGTGTAAGGGACTGTCTGTATGGTGATAATGTGTAACCTCATCCTCATGTGTGCCCATATATAATATACAGCAAATTACTAGGGACTGAGATTGGGGATATTATACAGTGATTACTATGGGACTACACGCAGTGTAAGGGACTGTCTGTATGGTGATAATGTGTAACCACATCCTCATGTGTGCCCATATATAATATACAGCACATTACCAGGGACTGAGATTGGGGATATTATACACAGTGATTACTCTGGGACTACATGCAGTGTAAGGGACTGTCTGTATGGTGATAATGTGTAACCTCATCCTCATGTGTGCCCATATATAATATACAGCAAATTACTAGGGACTGAGATTGGGGATATTATACAGTGATTACTATGGGACTACACGCAGTGTAAGGGACTGTCTGTATGGTGATAATGTGTAACCTCATCCTCATGTGTGCCCATATATAATATACAGCAAATTACTAGGGACTGAGATTGGGGATATTATACAGTGATTACTATGGGACTACACGCAGTGTAAGGGACTGTCTGTATGGTGATAATGTGTAACCACATCCTCATGTGTGCCCATATATAATATACAGCACATTACCAGGGACTGAGATTGCGGATATTATACAGTGATTACTCTGGGACTACATGCAGTGTAAGGGACTGTCTGTATGGTGATAATGTGTAACCTCATCCTCATGTGTGCCCATATATAATATACAGCAAATTACTAGGGACTGAGATTGGGGATATTATACAGTGATTACTATGGGACTACACGCAGTGTAAGGGACTGTCTGTATGGTGATAATGTGTAACCACATCCTCATGTGTGCCCATATATAATATACAGCACATTACTAGGGACTGAGATTGGGGATATATACACAGTGATTACTCTGGGACTACACGCAGTGTAAGGGACTGTCTGTATGGTGATAATATGTAACTACATCCTCATGTGTGCCCATATATAATATACAGCACATTACTAGGGACTGAGATTGGAGATATTATACACAGTGATTACTCTGGGACTACACGCAGTGTAAGGGACTGTCTGTATGGCTGATAGTGTGTAACCACATCCTCATGTGTGCCCATATATAATATACAGCACATTACTAGGGACTGAGATTGGGGATATTATACAGTGATTACTCTGGGACTACATGCAGTGTAAGGGACTGTCTGTATGGCTGATAATATGTAACCACGTCCTCATGTGTGCCCATATATAATATACAGCACATTACCAGGGACTGAGATTGGGGATATTATACACAGTGATTACTCTGGGACTACACGCAGTGTAAGGGACTGTCTGTATGGCTGATAATATGTAACCACATCCTCATGTGTCCATATATAATATACAGCACATTACCAGGGACTGAGATTGGGGATATTATACACAGTGATTACTCTGGGACTACACGCAGTGTAAGGAACTGTCTGTATGGCTGATAATATGTAACCACATCCTCATGTGTCCATATATAATATACAGCACATTACCAGGGACTGAGATTGCGGATATTATACAGTGATTACTCTGGGACTACACGCAGTGTAAGGGACTGTCTGTATGGCTGATAATATGTAACCACGTCCTCATGTGTGCCCATATATAATATACAGCACATTACCAGGGACTGAGATTGGGGATATTATACAGTGATTACTCTGGGACTACACGCAGTGTAAGGGACTGTCTGTATGGTGATAATATGTAACTACATCCTCATGTGTGCCCATATATAATATACAGCACATTACTAGGGACTGAGATTGGGGATATTATACAGTGATTACTCTGGGACTACACGCAGTGTAAGGGACTGTCTGTATGGCTGATAGTGTGTAACCACATCCTCATGTGTGCCCATATATAATATACAGCACATTACTAGGGACTGAGATTGGGGATATTATACACAGTGATTACTCAGGGGATACACGCAGTGTAAGGGACTGTCTGTATGGCTGATAATATGTAACCACATCCTCATGTGCCCATATATAATATACAGCACATTACTAGGGACTGAGATTGGGGATATTATACACAGTGATTACTCTGGGACTACACGCAGTGTAAGGGACTGTCTGTATGGCTGATACTGTGTAACCACATCCTCATGTGCCCATATATAATATACAGCACATTACTAGGGACTGAGATTGGGGATATTATACACAGTGATTACTCTGGGACTACACGCAGTGTAAGGGACTGTCTGTATGGCTGATAATGTGTAACCACATCCTCATGTGCCCATATATAATATACAGCACATTACCAGGGACTGAGATTGGGCATATTATACAATGATTACTCTGGGACTACACGCAGTGTAAGGGACTGTCTGTATGGCTGATAATATGTAACTACATCCTCATGTGTGCCCATATATAATATACAGCACATTACCAGGGACTGAGATTGGGGATATTATACAGTGATTACTCTGGGACTACACGCAGTGTAAGGGACTGTCTGTATGGCTGATAATGTGTAACTACATCCTCATGTGTCCATATATAATATACAGCACATTACCAGGGACTGAGATTGGGGATATTATACAGTGATTACTCTGGGACTACACGCAGTGTAAGGGACTGACTGTATGGCTGATAATATGTAACCACATCCTCATGTGTGCCCATATATAATATACAGCACATTACCAGGGACTGAGATTGGGGATATTATACAGTGATTACTCTGGGACTACACGCAGTGTAAGGGACTGTCTGTATGGTGATAATGTGTAACCACATCCTCATGTGCCCATATATAATATACAGCACATTACCAGGGACTGAGATTGAGGATATTATACACAGTGATTACTATGGGACTACACGCAGTGTAAGGGACTGTCTGTATGGTGATGATGTGTAACCACATCCTCATGTGTGCCCATATATAATATACAGCACATTACCAGGGACTGAGATTGGGGATATTATACAGTGATTACTCTGGGACTACACGCAGTGTAAGGGACTGTCTGTATGGTGATAATGTGTAACCACATCCTCATGTGCCCATATATAATATACAGCACATTACCAGGGACTGAGATTGGGGATATTATACACAGTGATGACTCTGGGACTAAACGCAGTGTAAGGGACTGTCTGTATGGCTGATAATATGTAACCACATCCTCATGTGTGCCCATATATAATATACAGCACATTACCAGGGACTGAGATTGGGGATATTATACAGTGATTACTCTGGGACTACACGCAGTGTAAGGGACTGTCTGTATAGTGATAATGTGTAACCACATCCTCATGTGCCCATATATAATATACAGCACATTACCAGGGACTGAGATTGGGGGTATTATACACAGGGATTACTCAGGGAATACACGCAGTGTAAGGGACTGTCTGTATGGCTGATAATATGTAACCACGTCCTCATGTGTGCCCATATATAATATACAGCACATTACTAGGGACTGAGATTGGGGATATTATACACAGTGATTACTCTGGGACTACACGCAGTGTAAGGGACTGTCTGTATGGTGATAATGTGTAACCACATCCTCATGTGTCCATATATAATATACAGCACATTACCAGGGACTGATATTGGTGATATTATACACAGTGATTACTCTGGGACTACACGCAGTGTAAGGGACTGTCTGTATGGCTGATAATGTGTAACCACATCCTCATGTGTGCCCATATATAATATACAGCACATTACCAGGGACTGAGATTGGGGATATTATACAGTGATTACTCTGGGACTACACGCAGTGTAAGGGACTGTCTGTATGGCTGATAATGTGTAACCACATCCGCATGTGCCCATATATAATATACAGCACATTACCAGGGACTGAGATTGGGGATATTATACAGTGATTACTCTGGGACTACACGCAGTGTAAGGGACTGTCTGTATGGTGATAATGTGTAACCACATCCTCATGTGCCCATATATAATATACAGCACATTACCAGGGACTGAGATTGGGGATATTATACACAGTGATGACTCTGGGACTAAACGCAGTGTAAGGGACTGTCTGTATGGCTGATAATATGTAACCACATCCTCATGTGTGCCCATATATAATATACAGCACATTACCAGGGACTGAGATTGGGGATATTATACAGTGATTACTCTGGGACTACACGCAGTGTAAGGGACTGTCTGTATAGTGATAATATGTAACCACATCCTCATGTGCGCCCATATATAATATACAGCACATTACCAGGGACTGAGATTGGGGGTATTATACACAGGGATTACTCAGGGAATACACGCAGTGTAAGGGACTGTCTGTATGGCTGATAATATGTAACCACGTCCTCATGTGTGCCCATATATAATATACAGCACATTACTAGGGACTGAGATTGGGGATATTATACACAGTGATTACTCTGGGACTACACGCAGTGTAAGGGACTGTCTGTATGGTGATAATGTGTAACCACATCCTCATGTGTCCATATATAATATACAGCACATTACCAGGGACTGATATTGGTGATATTATACACAGTGATTACTCTGGGACTACACGCAGTGTAAGGGACTGTCTGTATGGCTGATAATGTGTAACCACATCCTCATGTGTGCCCATATATAATATACAGCACATTACCAGGGACTGAGATTGGGGATATTATACAGTGATTACTCTGGGACTACACGCAGTGTAAGGGACTGTCTGTATGGCTGATAATGTGTAACCACATCCGCATGTGCCCATATATAATATACAGCACATTACCAGGGACTGAGATTGGGGATATTATACAGTGATTACTATGGGACTACACGCAGTGTAAGGGACTGTCTGTATGGTGATAATGTGTAACCACATCCTCATGTGTGCCCATATATAATATACAGCACATTACCAGGGACTGAGATTGGGGATATTATACAGTGATTACTCTGGGACTACACGCAGTGTAAGGGACTGTCTGTATGGCTGATAATATGTAACCACATCCTCATGTGTGCCCATATATAATATACAGCACATTACTAGGGACTGAGATTGGGGATATTATACACAGTGATTACTCTGGGACTACACGCAGTGTAAGGGACTGTCTGTATGGTGATAATATGTAACCACATCCTCATGTGTGCCCATATATAATATACAGCACATTACCAGGGACTGAGATTGCGGATATTATACAGTGATTACTCTGGGACTACATGCAGTGTAAGGGACTGTCTGTATGGTGATAATGTGTAACCTCATCCTCATGTGTGCCCATATATAATATACAGCAAATTACTAGGGACTGAGATTGGGGATATTATACAGTGATTACTATGGGACTACACGCAGTGTAAGGGACTGTCTGTATGGTGATAATGTGTAACCACATCCTCATGTGTGCCCATATATAATATACAGCACATTACCAGGGACTGAGATTGGGGATATTATACACAGTGATTACTCTGGGACTACATGCAGTGTAAGGGACTGTCTGTATGGTGATAATGTGTAACCTCATCCTCATGTGTGCCCATATATAATATACAGCAAATTACTAGGGACTGAGATTGGGGATATTATACAGTGATTACTATGGGACTACACGCAGTGTAAGGGACTGTCTGTATGGTGATAATGTGTAACCTCATCCTCATGTGTGCCCATATATAATATACAGCAAATTACTAGGGACTGAGATTGGGGATATTATACAGTGATTACTATGGGACTACACGCAGTGTAAGGGACTGTCTGTATGGTGATAATGTGTAACCACATCCTCATGTGTGCCCATATATAATATACAGCACATTACCAGGGACTGAGATTGCGGATATTATACAGTGATTACTCTGGGACTACATGCAGTGTAAGGGACTGTCTGTATGGTGATAATGTGTAACCTCATCCTCATGTGTGCCCATATATAATATACAGCAAATTACTAGGGACTGAGATTGGGGATATTATACAGTGATTACTATGGGACTACACGCAGTGTAAGGGACTGTCTGTATGGTGATAATGTGTAACCACATCCTCATGTGTGCCCATATATAATATACAGCACATTACTAGGGACTGAGATTGGGGATATATACACAGTGATTACTCTGGGACTACACGCAGTGTAAGGGACTGTCTGTATGGTGATAATATGTAACTACATCCTCATGTGTGCCCATATATAATATACAGCACATTACTAGGGACTGAGATTGGAGATATTATACACAGTGATTACTCTGGGACTACACGCAGTGTAAGGGACTGTCTGTATGGCTGATAGTGTGTAACCACATCCTCATGTGTGCCCATATATAATATACAGCACATTACTAGGGACTGAGATTGGGGATATTATACAGTGATTACTCTGGGACTACATGCAGTGTAAGGGACTGTCTGTATGGCTGATAATATGTAACCACGTCCTCATGTGTGCCCATATATAATATACAGCACATTACCAGGGACTGAGATTGGGGATATTATACACAGTGATTACTCTGGGACTACACGCAGTGTAAGGGACTGTCTGTATGGCTGATAATATGTAACCACATCCTCATGTGTCCATATATAATATACAGCACATTACCAGGGACTGAGATTGGGGATATTATACACAGTGATTACTCTGGGACTACACGCAGTGTAAGGAACTGTCTGTATGGCTGATAATATGTAACCACATCCTCATGTGTCCATATATAATATACAGCACATTACCAGGGACTGAGATTGCGGATATTATACAGTGATTACTCTGGGACTACACGCAGTGTAAGGGACTGTCTGTATGGCTGATAATATGTAACCACGTCCTCATGTGTGCCCATATATAATATACAGCACATTACCAGGGACTGAGATTGGGGATATTATACAGTGATTACTCTGGGACTACACGCAGTGTAAGGGACTGTCTGTATGGTGATAATATGTAACTACATCCTCATGTGTGCCCATATATAATATACAGCACATTACTAGGGACTGAGATTGGGGATATTATACAGTGATTACTCTGGGACTACACGCAGTGTAAGGGACTGTCTGTATGGCTGATAGTGTGTAACCACATCCTCATGTGTGCCCATATATAATATACAGCACATTACTAGGGACTGAGATTGGGGATATTATACACAGTGATTACTCAGGGGATACACGCAGTGTAAGGGACTGTCTGTATGGCTGATAATATGTAACCACATCCTCATGTGCCCATATATAATATACAGCACATTACTAGGGACTGAGATTGGGGATATTATACACAGTGATTACTCTGGG
Source organism: Crinia signifera (assembly GCF_055691185.1). Taxonomy (NCBI): domain Eukaryota; kingdom Metazoa; phylum Chordata; class Amphibia; order Anura; family Myobatrachidae; genus Crinia; species Crinia signifera. The sequence goes on from NC_139218.1 coordinate 392,531,891, forward strand.
ACTACACGCAGTGTAAGGGACTGTCTGTATGGCTGATACTGTGTAACCACATCCTCATGTGCCCATATATAATATACAGCACATTACTAGGGACTGAGATTGGGGATATTATACACAGTGATTACTCTGGGACTACACGCAGTGTAAGGGACTGTCTGTATGGCTGATAATGTGTAACCACATCCTCATGTGCCCATATATAATATACAGCACATTACCAGGGACTGAGATTGGGCATATTATACAATGATTACTCTGGGACTACACGCAGTGTAAGGGACTGTCTGTATGGCTGATAATATGTAACTACATCCTCATGTGTGCCCATATATAATATACAGCACATTACCAGGGACTGAGATTGGGGATATTATACAGTGATTACTCTGGGACTACACGCAGTGTAAGGGACTGTCTGTATGGCTGATAATGTGTAACTACATCCTCATGTGTCCATATATAATATACAGCACATTACCAGGGACTGAGATTGGGGATATTATACAGTGATTACTCTGGGACTACACGCAGTGTAAGGGACTGACTGTATGGCTGATAATATGTAACCACATCCTCATGTGTGCCCATATATAATATACAGCACATTACTAGGGACTGAGATTGGGGATATTATACACAGTGATTACTCTGGGACTACACGCAGTGTAAGGGACTGTCTGTATGGCTGATAATGTGTAACCACATCCTCATGTGTGCCCATATATAATACACAGCACATTACCAGGGACTGAGATTGGGGGATATTATACACAGTGATTACTCTGGGACTACACGCAGTGTAAGGGACTGTCTGTATGGTGATAATGTGTAACCACATCCTCATGTGCGCCCATATATAATATACAGCACATTACTAGGGACTGAGATTGGGGATATTATACACAGTGATTACTCTGGGACTACACGCAGTGTAAGGGACTGTCTGTATGGTGATAATGTGTAACCACATCCTCATGTGTGCCCATATATAATATACAGCACATTACCAGGGACTGAGATTGGGCATATTATACAACGATTACTCTGGGACTACACGCAGTGTAAGGGACTGTCTGTATGGCTGATAATGTGTAACCACATCCTCATGTGTGCCCATATATAATATACAGCACATTACCAGGGACTGAGATTGGGCATATTATACAATGATTACTCTGGGACTACACGCAGTGTAAGGGACTGTCTGTATGGCTGATAATGTGTAACCACATCCTCATGTGTGCCCATATATAATATACAGCACATTACCAGGGACTGAGATTGGGGATATTATAAGGAGATTTATGTTCTTACCTGTTAAATCCTTTTCTTCGAGATCCATAGGAGACACAGGGCTTACGCTGGGTATAGGTGGTGATGGACCTGGCAGGCAGCAAACGGGATAAACAAAATCCTAAGCCTCCGGGAACTGGGCTCCTCCCCTCCTATACCCCGCCCCCGCCTCAGGCCACCAGTTTTTTTAAAGTAAACAAGCCCAAGGCAGGAGCAAAGAGAGAAGGAAGAAAACATGCAACATACAAGGCCACACACAAAAACAGGCCTAACCTAACCGCAAAAATCTATAAAATGCAGTGAAAAGTATAAAAGCAGGCGCGTCAGGGAGGGATCCCTGTGTCTCCTATGGATCTCGAAGAAAAGGATTTAACAGGTAAGAACATAAATCTCCTTTTCTATCTCGAGTCCATAGGAGACACAGGGCTTACGCTGGGACGTCCTAAAGCAACCTCTCAGGGGTGGGGACGCGCCTGAGCCGCGCTAAGGACACTCCTTCCAAAAGCAGAGTCCCCGGAAGCAAAGGTGTCAAACGCGTAAAAGCGCAAAAAGGTACTGGGGGACGACCAAGTAGCCGCCCTACACAGCTGCTCCGCAGTAGCCCCACCGCGGACAGCCCAAGAAGCACTAACCGACCGCGTGGAGTGAGCCCGAATCCCATCAGGGACCGGAAGGTCAGAGTCCCTATAGGCCTGGCGGATGGTGGATCTGATCCACCGAGCCAATGTCTGTTTAGACGCCGGCCAACCTCGCTTGTGAGCAGCGTAAAGGACAAAGAGAGCATCTGATTTACGAACTGACTTCGTACGCTTTACATAGATGCGAAGTGCGCGAACCACATCCAAAGAAGATTCTGAGGCCGATTGCTCAGGAGACCTGAAGGCAGGGACCACAATCTCCTGGTTGATGTGGAACCTCGAGACAACCTTAGGCAAATGAGAGGGGCGAGTTCGAAGAACTGCCCTGTCTGGATGGAAGACAAGATAAGGGGAACGCCACGACAGGGCCGACAAGTCGGACACTCGTCGAGCCGAAGCAATAGCTAGCAGGAAAATAGTTTTCCAAGTGAGCCATGGAAGATCAATCGAACGCAACGGTTCGAATGGAGGAGACTGTAGAGCCTGGAGAACCAGGGAGAGGTCCCACGGGGCCACCGGAGGGACAAACGGAGGCTGTATTCGGATAACCCCCTGCAGGAAGGTACGAACATCCGGTAGTAGCGCCAGTCTTCTCTGAAACAGGACAGACAACGCAGAGATCTGCACTTTTAGAGAAGAAAGACGTAAACCAGCTTCCAAGCCCGTCTGCAGGAAAGATAATATTCTAGATAGCCTAAAACGGCTGGGATCCAGCCCCCTTGTCGCACTCCAAGCAAAGAAGGCTCTCCAGATCCTATAATAAGCACCTGCTGAAGACGGCTTACGTGCTTGAAGCATAGTCCGGATTACTCCTGAGGAAAAACCCTTCGCCCGCAAGAGGGACGTTTCAAGAGCCACCCCGTCAAACGGAGGCGGGGCAGATCCGGGTGCAGGCAAGGACCCTGACTGATGAGATCTGGTCGTAGAGGAAGATGGAATGGTAGGTCCATTGCCATCCCCAGGAGATCCGCGTACCAGGGCCTCCTGGGCCAATCTGGAGCGACGAGGATCAAGCTTCCTCCTTCGGCTTTGAATTTGCGAAGGACCCTGGGAAGGAGAGATATCGGGGGGAACACATACATTAGATGAAATGGCCAAGGTGCCGATAGAGCGTCTGTGAGACAGGCGCCTGGATCTCTGGTGCGAGACCCGTACCTCTGGACCTTGCGGTTGTGACGAGTGGCCATCAAGTCCACTTCCGGAGCTCCCCATCTGTCTACGAGCAGGTCGAACACGTCTTGATGAAGAGACCACTCCCCGGAGTGGAGGGTCTGGCGGCTCAGAAAGTCCGCCTCCCAATTCAGTACCCCCGGTATGAATACTGCAGATATGGCCGGGATGTGTTTCTCCGCCCACTGGAAGATGCACCTGGTCTCTGCCATGGCCCCCCGGCTGCGAGTTCCTCCCTGGTGATTGATGTATGCTACAGCCGTAGCATTGTCCGACTGGACCTGAACAGGGTGACCCCGCAGCAACGGGAGGGCTAGACATAGGGCTCGGTATACCGCCCTTAGTTCCAGGCAGTTGATGGAGAGCTGGCTCTCCCTTGCCGTCCACAACCCCTGGAAGGATCTCTGACAGGTGACTGCCCCCCATCCACTCAGACTGGCGTCTGTCGTAAGAAGTACCCAGTCCTGGATCCAAAAGGGGCGTCCCATCTGTAGGTTTCGGGAGAGGAGCCACCACGTGAGGGACAGACGTAGCTCCTGGGAGAGGACAATCCTCTGCGCCCTGATGAGACGGTGTGACCCGTTCCACTGGGTCAGAAGCTCCCACTGCAGCGGGCGGGAGTGGAATTGGGCATATTCCACCATCTCGAAGGTGGAAACCATCGAGCCCAAGACCCGCATGCAGGCATGAATGGAAACCGACCGGTGTCTGAGAAGATCTCGAATCCTGGACTGGAGTGTCTGAAGCCTGTCCTCTGGCAGGAAAACCCTCTGAAGTCTGGAATCCAGGAGGGCTCCTAGATGGACCATCCGTTGAGATGGAAGGATAGCAGATTTTGACCAACTGATAATCCAACCGTGACTTTGTAGAAGGGTCACTGTCCTGTGGATGTGATCCTGGAGTTCCTCCGGAGACTGAGCCAGCAGCAGAAGGTCGTCTAAATAAGGGAGAATTCTGACCCCCTGACGTCTGAGATGTCCTGCCATGACTGCCATGATTTTTGTGAATACACGAGGGGCAGTTGAGAGACCAAAGGGCAGCGCACAAAACTGAAAGTGCTCGCCCAGTAGAGCAAACCGCAGGTACCGCTGGTGATTTTGGCGAATGGGGACATGAAGGTAGGCATCCTGGATATCCAGGGATGCCAGAAAATCTCCCGGTTCCAAGGCCAGTATGATGGAGCGTAAGGATTCCATCCGGAACTTCGGAACCCGGAGGAACCGATTGAGAGATTTCAGGTTCAGTATTGGTCGATAGGCCCCGCTGGGCTTCCGAACCAAGAACAGGCTGGCATAGAATCCTAGACCCCGTTGCAATGGGGGAACCTGTACAATGACCCCAGTTCGAAGAAGGGACTGAACGGAGTCCCTGAGGGCACTTGCCTTGATGGGATCCTTTGGTAGATTGATGGAAAAGAATTGAGAGGGAGGGCGATGGCGAAACGTGAGAGCATAACCTCGCGTGACGACATCGCGGACCCAACCGTCTGTTGTTGTGTCCAGCCATGCGGTGGAAAATCTCAGCAGACGACCTCCCACCCTGGGGTCCCCCAGGTGGAGGTCCGCCCCGTCAGGCAGACGGCTTGTCTGGCTGCTTGGGCTCGGGGCGACGGGTAGACCAGGCCTGACGTCCTCGCTGTTTAGGCGGTCTGGAAGTATGAGGCTGTGATCTTGGAAATGGCTGACCCCGTGCCCTGCCCTGAGGTCGAAAGGCCCGAAAGGAAGTAGTACGAGGTCGCGGAGCCGCTGTAGATGGCAGGAAGGCAGTCTTTGAAGCCGCTACTGTAGCCACTATTTTGTCCAGTTCTGGGCCAAAGAGGATAGTCCCAGTGAACGGCAAAGCCTCCAAAGCCCTTTTGGAGTCAGCATCCGCCCGCCAGGAACGGAGCCATAAAGCCCGTCTTGCTGCAATGGCGGAAGCCGAGACCTTGGAAGCGAGAACTCCCGCATCTAGGGCAGCTTCTCCTAAATAAGCTGCAGCCTGTTGGACCCTGCCTGCTAAAGGTAAGAGTTCCTCCCGGGGTGTACCTTCAGATAGGCCCCTGACGAGGGAGTCTGCCCATTCTGAAAGCGCCCTAGTGACCCATGCTGAGGACAAGGCCGGCCTATCGACAGCCCCTGCATGTGAATAAATGACCTTTAGGAAATTTTCTAGCTTCCTGTCGGTGGGGTCCTTCAAAGAAGCGGTGTTAGGAATGGGCAAAGTAGAAGCTCTTACCAAGCGTGCCACATGGGCATCCACTGGAGGCGGACTTTCCCATTTAACTCTGTCCCCCGGGGGGAGGGGATAAAGAGTGGGAAATCTTTTGGGGAGCTGAAATTTACGATTAGGGGTAGTCCATGCTTCCTCCAAGATATCCTCCAGTTGATCGGATCTAGGGAAGAAGGAGGAAACCTTCTTTTTACGTTTAAAGACCGGGCCCTTAGACACCGGGACTTCATCCTCTGCCAAGTCAAAAGTTTCTCTGACAGCCTTAACAAGGGCCTCCACATCTATGTCAGGAGGAGGGGGTCCTGGGGATCTGTAGCAGGGTCAGCGTCGGGAGGGTTATAACCCGTATCCCCCTGATCAGAGTCTGTGTCTGTGTCAGTGTCCCCTAAAAGCTGAGGAGGGTCGTCCCTGAGCAATGCTGGGCGCTTAGCCGGTTGTTTGGACAACATTTGTTGTAACCCCTGAACCGAGGCCGTTAGGGAGCTAACCCAGGGAGGCTCCAACATGGGGGGTAAAGCACTCTGGGCTGAAGCGGAAGGAGCCGCCTGCGGAGCAGGCTGCGCAGGAGGAGCAGATGTAAGGCGGTCCACCAGCTGCGACATGACCTGGGTGAGGGACGAAGCCCAAGCTGGCTCAGTAATAGATGAGGCGGCTGAAGGCTGCTGCTGACGCCTATGACAGCATGCGCAAAGGCCATCAAACACTTCGTCATGTGTTGACAAGCCTGCAGCACAGGAAGTGCAAGTGCGCAGCAAAGGAGCTCCCCCCTCCTTAGGTGCCTTTCTGGACATGTTAACCTGAGGCACACTACAATCTCCACAACCCTATAAGGTGTGAGAAGTGGCTGAAGTGGGCACTGCAGCACAGGGGGTGTAAGGTTACAGCACTTACACACAGCACTTCAGAGCATACAATGCACAGAAAAATAATAAATGCAGCACCTCTCACTGACCAAAGCCCCAAGGCTGGCAGGAGGAAGCTTGTATAGCCTGACCTGTGGAGGAGAGGTATACAGGGGATAGCCCAGCGTCTCCGGAGGTGCAGCAGGCAGCGCGGCTGAGGCAAAGATGGCTGCTCCGCGTCCTGTGCAGGGAGGGAGAGGGCGGAGGAAAGCCTGCGGCGGGAACTCTGCAGAGAAGGCGCCAGCAGACCCGGGGGAGGGGCTAACGGAGTGAGCCTGCCTCCCCCTGCTGATACTAAAGCCCCCAGGGAAAATGGCCGCCCGCAGCATCAGGCAAATAGCGGGGATCCCTCTAGGGATTGACCGCTGCCTGTGCTGCGCTCCGTTGCCTGATACCCTGGTGGTCTAGCGGGGGAACGAGCGACCCGGTCCCCGCCCGATCAGCACAGTCCAGCGGTCCCCAGCCGCCGGAGCTGTAAGCCGCGATAGGCGCCTAGCGCCTCTTACCTGCTCCCAGCTTCCGGCTTGCGGCTGTGGGTCCCGCTGCGGAGGATCCCGGCCGAGGTCACTCACCCAGTCGTGGTGCTGCGGCCGCCGGCGCTGGGAGTCGTTGGGGCGGCAGCGCGGGCGTCTCACAAGACGCCCAACGCTGCCTGCCCTAGTTAAAATAAATAATAAAAACGGGCTGCCAAAGGCAGCCCCCCGTTTCAAAGGTGCTGCTCCTGCCGCACCAAACGAAAAACTGGTGGCCTGAGGCGGGGGCGGGGTATAGGAGGGGAGGAGCCCAGTTCCCGGAGGCTTAGGATTTTGTTTATCCCGTTTGGTGCCTGCCAGGTCCATCACCACCTATACCCAGCGTAAGCCCTGTGTCTCCTATGGACTCGAGATAGAAACAGTGATTACTCTGGGACTACATGCAGTGTAAGGGACTGTCTGTATGGCTGATAATGTGTAACCACATCCTCATGTGTGCCCATATATAATATACAGCACATTACTAGGGACTGAGATTGGGGATATTATACACAGTGATTACTCTGGGACTACACGCAGTGTAAGGGACTGTCTGTATGGCTGATAATGTGTAACCACATCCTCATGTGTGCCCATATATAATACACAGCACATTACCAGGGACTGAGATTGGGGATATTATACACAGTGATTACTCTGGGACTACATGCAGTGTAAGGGACTGTCTGTATGGTGATAATGTGTAACCACATCCTCATGTGTGCCCATATATAATATACAGCACATTACCAGGGACTGAAATTGGGCATATTATACAATGATTACTCTGGGACTACACGCAGTGTAAGGGACTGTCTGTATGGCTGATAATGTATAACCACGTCCTCATGTGTGCCCATATATAATATACAGCACATTACTAGGGACTGAGATTGGGGATATTATACAGTGATTACTCTGGGACTACACGCAGTGTAAGGGACTGTCTGTATGGTGATAATGTGTAACCACATCCTCATGTGTGCCCATATATAATACACAGCACATTACTAGGGACTGAGATTGGGGATATTATACACAGTGATTATGTCAGACATATAAACTACACATGGAGTGACCCCCTGTCATTGTACCCATCTGCCTAATTACCCCTGTCATTTACCAGCAGTCATTGTTGCTGTGACTCCTGCCATAGATAGGTGGATGGACTGAGAGCTGCTGACTGGGGAGAAGGCGGCCATGTTCCCGGAGACACCACTGCAGACGGAAGCATTCATGCAGTATATATCTAGTCAGGCAATAGCGGCGTGCGAGTACACACATTGCCAGGGGTCATACACACAGAGTGATCCATGCTTCATGTGTAATAGCCCTCACATCGCCCTATGTACAAGTCCCGTAAGCATGAAATGCATCTGCTTCTTATGCACCAACATCTCCTTCATAAGTGAATTATTTGATAGCCTGCCATATTGAAGCCTGCATCTTTATAGCATCAAAAGCATGGTGCTAGAACCAAACCATGGGGGTTATTCAGACCTGATCACAGTTGTGGGACATTCCGAGCCCTGCGATCACATAGCCGCCACCCACACAGTGAGAAATCCCGCCATGCGCAAATCCGCAAATGGATCGCTGATCGGCGGCCCTCTGCAAACCCCTACGCAAGTCACTCACTATCAAGTGATTTCCCAGTCTGTGTGCGACAAAATCAGGATGACTGAGTCCGACACAGACCCTACCGGAAAAGGCCTGGACACACCTGCGCTTTTCCCGACACTCCCAGAAAACGGGCGGGAGTCACTCACAAATGGCGGTTTCCTCTCAGTCAAATTGCAAGGGGAATGCAATTAGATTATACGCTGTTTGGGCTCGCGTACTACGGTCTGTACGTGTGCGCAGTTATTCCATAACCGATAGGCTTGCGAATTCGCACAGCAAAGATCCACTCTGAATAACACCCTTTAAACTGAATTTGGATTTTGGCCTACTCACATTATGTAGTATTACTACTTTCCGTCTTTTGCCCCTAGAACCCCAGGCACTGGGGATTGAGGGGCAGTTCTGTGCTGCAGCCAGTCCCACAGCAAACTTCCGCATGTACACTCGCATGATGGAGGGGCCAGGCCAGGCCGAGTCATGCGACTTGTAGCCGTTTCCTCCAAAGTTATTATTTACTGCGCGATAGATTTTATAGCGCTCTTATCATAGTTTCAATCCTCCTGTTTTATGCTTTTGTTTTATTAATTTCCTGCACCTGGATGTTCTATTTCTGCTACTTGCCAGATGCAACCTATGCAGTGCAGCCAAGATGGCTGCCACTGATGGTTCTTTTTGTGGGTGGGATGAACACCACATGGATCTATTTATGCAGTACTTATATATTACACACGGTGAGATTTGACATTAGACTTTGACTATAGAGTCAAAATCGCATGCAGATCGCACTGGTTTTTTACCTTGCGATCCCGATGCGCGCTCCAATGACAGCATAAATCGAAACCCAGATAGACAGGGCAACAATGACTATATAGTGCAAATCGAATGTAGATAGTATGTAAAAAGTACTATGCAAAGATTGTATAGCACTCAAATCTTAAGTCAAATAGCAAGGGAATCTCACCATGTTTACCTCACACATTGTAACCTTTGCAGAGGACCCAAGATGGCTGCCTCACCTAGTACATCGGTGAGTGGTATTAAAAAAAATACTTGAAAACTGATGCCTCTGCCTCTAGCTTTAGTATACTGTAATTTCGCCCTTTTAAGTAATATCTTCAAGGCACTGATCATTCCATCCATGGTTACCCATGTAACGCATCCAATATGGCCGCCTCACATGCTCACTTTTGTGGGTGGCTTAAGTAATCAGTGGAACGTTTCAAAATAGCTGCACCACCCCATACTAAGCTCATTGTGTGCATTATGTTCCCTATATTTTGGTTTGTTTTCTTTGTGCTGTAAACCTCTGTGCTACAGAAAAAAGTGCCATATAAATAACGATTGTTGTTCTAATCATGATTTTCATAATTTTGTGTCTGTCATTCAGAACATTTTGGATATGGGAGTTCACATATAGCGAACTCATGTGCAAAATGCCAGGTCCCGACTGTACGTCCTGATAGCTGTGACTCTGGCCCGTTTTCGGCCCGCTCGCCAGTTAATCGGTAGGCAGGATTCAATGTTCCACCTGCAGATCGGCGAAATGGGGCCGTGTCTGTGAAAATGGCCGTGGATTGGTGAGATGTGGCCTTGATCACCACAATCCATGGCCGTTTTCAGCAAGTCGGGTCCGTTCTGTCGATCTTGCTCTTCAATGCTGTCGGGAACGACAGCACTGAATAAGCGCCCAGCACTATTTCCCCCATCGGAAATAGCGGTGAGGATTGAATACCCCCCAGTCTAGTACCTGTGTGTAAAGATTGGCTATAAAGACCAATGAAACACTTACGTTACAAGAATACACCTTATACACAAGAGTAGCCATTCAGCTTTGATAGTACATTCAGTCACATGAAAGCCAATATCTGATAGGCTGCGGTGCATAATCCTTACACCATCAGTTAACCATGAAGTCTTAGTAAATACTGTGCTACACATGAGGTGTAACCTGCAGCCACCAGATGCCACCTGTGTTCCCCTCACAGGACAAAACACATTGGCCCCAACAGGAAAAACCAACAAAACTATTGGCCCCAATAGAAAAAACAATCCCACTGGTCCCCACAGGTAAAAAAAAAATAAAAATAAAAAAGGTACTTGTGTAATATCTGGGCGCCCGATGGTTTTATCGCATGCCTTAACTTAAGGCATGCGATGAGATGCGATCGATTTTTTCAGAAAACAAAACCCAACCCGATTTTTACATTGGACCCAATGTTAAATGGCCCCTCAGACCCGATTTTACGTTCGGTCCAATGTTAAATGCCCCCCCAGACCCCATTTTTATTTGTATACCCACCCTGATGGTTAATTATTATGTCAAATGACCCCCCCCCATTGTTAACGCCACGATCAACGTCAACCCGAAGCGGGGCGAGCGCCCGCGGAATACATGTTAAGTAATCCGCTGCGCTCGCCATGCTTCGGGCTCGTATTCCACGTCTGCTCGCCACGCTTCGAGCTCAGTGGCTCGCTGCGCTCGCCACACTATATAAAATCCAATGTAAAAATCGGGTCGGTCACATCGCATGCGATTTGGATGCATGCGATGCAACCGATTTTTCCGACCCGATGAAAAAACTGGGCGCCCATTTATTACACAAGTACCAAAAAATACATTGGCCCTTTACATGAAAAGAAGAGACCAGTATATAACAGTTGAACTCATGGTGGCTGTAAACTGGTTTGGGCATCTCTAGAACTGGGGGCACACTTGAGAACAGCTCATGGGACACTAATATGCCACGGCACAGTGGTTGAAAAACACTGCTGTACTGGTTAACTAAGATGGGGGCATCTGGGCAACACTGCAACGCCCAATCCATGAGATGGCTGCAGCAAGAGAACTTCCCTGGAACCCTGAAGATTAGTATGAATCCTTTTCAAATTATCTTCATCCTCATCTGGTGTCATTGGTTGGAAAGGTTACTTCTGGGGTCATACGTCACACCTCTACCTCCACTGGATATAAAAATATTACATTGCTACTTCTCTCTTTGTTTATCAATATTTAAAATAAAATAAAAGTTTTTCTTCATTTCCTCTTTATAATTCTGCACAGTCATGAAATAACGACACATCCCCAGGCCTGCTACCATAGCGCTGTCCTGACCCAATGAGAGAACGCCGCTGCTCCTGGGACCCCTCTGGAAGAATCCGCTGAAGAGCCAGTGATGGAGGCTGCCGCCTTAATATTGCAAGGCTAGGAGGTCTCCGCTGGGAGTCGTAGTCCTCCTCTGAATCTCCAGGTGGCTTAGTCAGAGCTATGGTGACCTTGATACACCAACTAGAGGCGATAACGTGTATGAAGCGTACAAATGCTGTTATTCCAATATTTACCAAGTATTCTATTCAATTACCCAAAATTCTCAATGGTAACTAAAGATTTATTTTGTTGTAGGAACTATTGTCTAATCGGCAGGAATCTAATAACAGCAACCCAAGAATTACAGCAGTTTGTGTAGCATATGATGAAGACCTACAAGAATTTCACATTCATCATCCCTTGCAGAGACGAAGATAGTAGGATAGGCCAGAAGAACACGTGCTGCATATGTGGAAATGCATGCTGGGAGTAAGCCTGTTCGAGGTTACGTCTGAGTGCTGAAATCAGTACCCTGACTATCACATAACTAAAATGAACACTGGAGGGGAGGAACTCAGATTCAGTGACTTCCTGCTGAGGGCCAACAACCTTGGTATAGTACACAGGACAGTGCAGCAAAGAATAAGAAAGGAGACACCCAGCAACTCTTTATGTACACTATGGCGCCATAGGGAAACCCCACACATTCCTCTGCCATACGTCGTCCATGCTCTTAACCCTAGTTACCTTACAGATCCACACCACCTGAGAGTCCAGGGACATGCAACACCACCAGTCTAACCTTGTTTCTACATCACAGACATAGCCCACTTTAACAACTCGTGGGCAATGTCGAGAGGCTGACTTGTGATATAGAGACCCTGTATACAAAAATAACCCATTTTTCTGATCTCAGATGGGGACCATACAATAGGAGTTTTTATTGGAGTTAATTCAATTTATTTTATCTCATAACTATGTTTGTTTCATTTACAGTTTCACTTACAAAAACATGGTACAGCCATGGGCACCAGTTTTGCCCCTAGTTCTGCGAACCTCTATATGGGTTTGTTTGAAAACCAGTTTATCTGGGGAAGCCCAATCAGTGCAAACTTTGTGCAATACGGTCAATACATTGATGACCTTTTTATAATTTCTTATTATTTGGGATTAACAGTCTTCTATTTTTTCATTATATTGATTCTAAAACCTTTTGGTCTTAAAAATCCATCCAACTTTCCACCCTCCTCACAATGATTACTTCGACATGGTAATCACATACAGAGAAAACTCCCTTTTGACTAAAACATTCAGAAAAGATGTTGATTGTAATAAGGTATTGGAACTATTACAACAGTCATTAGAACAAAAAATAACATATCAAAGGGTTAATACGTGCGACTTAAGTGAGATCGTTATAATAAAATCTTTTTTGAACAAGCTAGAGAACTTATCTGGGGAATGTTGTATCAAGGTTACATTCAGGATCTCATGGATTGTGCATTAGTGGAAGCCACAATACGACATACAGTATTACGAAGTATAGTATCTGTTCCAGTGAGATTAAGGAAATTATGAATAATTTTAAAATTAAACAAATTTCTCCAGGTCTAGATAAGGAACTTACAATTGCATTCCAGATTGCTAGAAACCTGTACAAGGTGCTATTTGATAGCTATCCAAACCTGCAGACAGTTACAGGTGTGCTATATAGATGGATAGAATCCATTTCCACAACTTTGGTAACAGGTTCAGCCTTGGTTTATCCATTACTTAATATTGGTACGTTGTTTATAATTATCAGTTGCATTCATGACAAACAATGTAGGTAGAACAATGTGAAGCCTAAATGTTACATCCTCGCACATAGGAGAAACATCTTGAAAAAGTAACGATAAGCGCAGCCTCTCTCTTCATGTAACTCACATTCATGCTAATAATGTGGGAGCATTAACAATACAGGGTAATGAACATATCAATCCCACTGTAAGAGGAGGGGACCTATATACACAACTTTGTAAAAGAGAGGCAGACAGACAGATAGATATTAATATGACAATTCTATGTTATTCTGTGTATTGTGGTACTTTTTTTTTATAAATTTGTGACAATATATATATATATATATGGATGATTAAAATCACTTGGAGAAAAAGCAATCTTGACTTATTAATTAAAGAAATAAATGAGAGTGGTTGCTTGAGGTTCAAAAAAGGGCACCTTGAGTCCTGCCAAATGGATGGAGAAACACCTTAGAGCAACTTAGTTGTACTCTGAATACCTGCTCTAAAATCTGAATGCAGTACAACCATTCTGACATTCCCGATTAAAGAATGCTGATGTTGACTACTATACAAATAACCGGGCTGGAGAAGCACTATTAAGGAGGGGAAGAGAAAGCATCAATGTCCATCTCTCTCTGCCCTCCAGTACAATGGTGCGGGTGCTGGAGTACTATCAGCGGCTGAGGGGCGGGGGAGCGTACCGCTGTTGCCTAGACTGAAAGCGGCCAGTATGATCCCCCCTCCTCCAGCATACTGTGACATCATAGGGGTGGAGCTTAATGCTGTGCATATATCTGTATTTCCCGACAAAGATCTTTGTGGCACTACTACTAAAAGGATACAGCATTACTAAGATGCCAGAAGTGATGTTCTGGCATTAATGGTCATGGGATGACCGTTAACCAGTCAATAAAAATTATTATTATTGAACCGCTTGGAGATGGGACATGTTATCCCTATAATTCATGCATTTGTAATTTATGTTTTCATTATGTCTAATGGTGATTTTATTATGTCCGTATATAATTTTCCTTTACTGTGATCTTTAATGTGTAAGAATAAATAATGTTTTCATTTATACTAGCAGTTTTTACTGTGTGCCCTTTTTATGATTTTATTATCTAACTCTTTACAAAAACAGCCCCAACCTGTGATAAGGGTGGATAAGGGAAAAAGGTCCTAATGCACACTGTCCCCAAGGTGGGAGATTCCTGTCCATAGACGGGCATAATATCTCTATTTGAGTTCCATCCTATGGAAGATCTGGAGAGCCAACCAAGGGGTAGCAGTGAGCTGAGCGATGCTGTGTAGAAGGCTCTGCTATAAGGATACCTATAGCCATCTGTGTATTTGTCCTTACATCTCACATACTGCCCCCTACAGCCAGAACCACAGCCTCCAATCATTATATGTGACGAGAGAAGCAGCCCGATCCTTCTCATACCCGATGGTCACACATCTATTGCCCAACATATTATAGAGCAGCCATAGAACCGGCTCACACCCAGAACAGCCGCCGGGCACAGTCTATGGCCTCCCGTTCTGTCCGGCAATGTGATATGGGGCAGTCTGGTATAAGTCACATTATAGGAGAGCGAGCAGCACTGACCTGCACTGGATTCTGGGAGGAATTCCTGCAGCTCCCGATGGTCACCAGCATCCAGCTCTACACCGGCCTCAGCTCCTGTGTATGACAATAAGCAGCCAGTGTTACACATAGACACACGTGTGCAGCGACAGAAGGGGCCGGTGTCTGTGTGTAGTAGTAATTACTATCATATGCGCCAGGAGGAATATCCGGACATACGTGTTACCCGCAGCCAGTGTTACACATAGACACACGTGTGCAGAGACAGAAGGGGCCGGTGTCTGTGTGTAGTAGTAATTACTATCATATGTGACAGGAGGAATATCCGGATATACGTGTTACCCACAGCCAGTGTTACACATAGACACACGTGTGCAGAGACAGAAGGGGCCGGTGTCTGTGTGTAGTAGTAATTACTATCATATGTGACAGGAGGAATATCCGGACATACGTGTTAGCCGCAGCCAGTGTTACACATAGACACACGTGTGCAGAGACAGAGGGGGCCGGTGTCTGTGTGTAGTAGTAATTACTCTCATACGTGACAGGAGGAATATCCGGACATACGTGTTACCCGCAGCCAGTGTTACACATAGACACACGTGTGCAGAGACAGAAGGGGCCGGTGTCTGTGTGTAGTAGTAATTACTATCATATGTGACAGGAGTAATATCCGGACATACGTGTTACCTGCAGCCAGTGTTACACATAGACACACGTGTGCAGAGACAGAAGGGGCCGGTGTCTGTGTGTAGTAGTAATTACTATCATATGTGACAGGAGGAATATCCGGACATACGTGTTACCCGCAGCCAGTGTTACACATAGACACACGTGTGCAGAGATAGAAGGGGCCGGTGTCTGTGTGTAGTAGTAACTACTATCATATGTGACAGGAGGAATATCCAGACATACGTGTTAGCCGCAGCCAGTGTTACATATAGACACACGTGTGCAGAGACAGAAGGGGCCGGTGTCTGTGTGTAGTAGTAATTACTATCATATGTGACAGGAGGAATATCCGGACATACGTGTTACCCGCAGCCAGTGTTACACATAGACACACGTGTGCAGAGATAGAAGGGGCCGGTGTCTGTGTGTAGTAGTAACTACTATCATATGTGACAGGAGGAATATCCAGACATACGTGTTACCCGCAGCCAGTGTTACACATAGACACACGTGTGCAGAGACAGAAGGGGCCGGTGTCTGTGTGTAGTAGTAATTACTATCATATGTGACAGGAGGAATATCCGGACATACGTGTTACCCGCAGCCAGTGTTACACATAGACACACGTGTGCAGAGATAGAAGGGGCCGGTGTCTGTGTGTAGTAGTAATTACTATCATATGTGACAGGAGGAATATCCGGACATACGTGTTACCCGCAGCCAGTGTTACACATAGACACACGTGTGCAGAAATAGAAGGGGCCGTAGTCTATGTGTAGTAGTAATTACTATCATATGTGACAGGTGAAATATCCGGACATACGTGTTACCCGCAGCCAGTGTTACACATAGACACACGTGTGCAGAGACAGAAGGGGCCGGTGTCTGTGTGTAGTAGTAATTACTATCATATGTGACAGGAGGAATATCCAGACATACGTGTTGGCCGCAGCCAGCATTGGCCTCTCTCACATGCTTACTCCTCCTTCCTCCCCTGGCGTATATGAATGCCTGGAGGGCGTTATTACTTTTTGATAATTCCCGAACACCATAGTGCTGAAGAGGTCAATCCTAGTGACCCGATATAGCGGAGGAAGTACAGTAAGTAAGTTTTGAGGTTTTTATTTTTGACCATATGCCCATCCTATGTTATTATACAGTATTTTTATTTCCCCTGTATGTATCACAGCCAGGTCCTGCATGGGAATGACAGAAAGATATTTGGGATGTACTGCACACAGGGTGGGGGGTGATATTTATCCTCCAGTGTCTGGGATGCACTCCACTCTTCCTGATAAAGAGGTGGGGGGACAGCTCCTAAACCACGTCTAGGTCGACAGCAAAAAGGTCAAATATGGAAAAGGTTGACACACAAGCAGAAGCTTAACATGGAAAAGGTCCACCTGCAACTGATCTGTCTGTCCATTGTGAAAATGGACTTTATAGTACTGTGGCTGCTGTATAGCAACTATACATTATGGGTACCTTCATGAGCCAATCACCAACTCCCTCAATGTCCCAATGTTTGTTGATACCATCATCAGACCCCCGAAGAACAGACTTACGTGCTGCACATTCCTGGAACCGATGTAGCCTATATTCTATGCTAACGTAACAATCACCCACAAATATTACATCCCATGTCGGTTGGGTCACATTGTGTGTTATCCTTTGATTTGGGGATGTTGCTACACTCGTCTGTATTGTCATTACTGCAGGAAATCCTTACAGCCAACATGAGGAATGATTGGGAATCCCAGCAGCATAGACCTCTGTGCGTATCACCTATATGACACTACTGTCTGTACGTCAGCCTCTCTCACCTGATCTGATCCCAGCAGCATAGACCTCTGTGCGTATCACCTATATGAAACTACTGTCTGTATGTCAGCCTCTCTCACCTGATCTGATCCCAGCAGCATAGACCTCTGTGCGTATCACCTATATGAAACTACTGTCTGTATGTCAGCCTCTCTCACCTGATCTGATCTCAGCAGCATAGACCTCTGTGCGTATCACCTATATGACACTACTGTCTGTATGTCAGACTCTCTCACCTGATCTGATCTCAGCAGCATAGACCTCTGTGCGTATCACCTGTATGACACTACTGTCTGTATGTCAGCCTCTCTCACCTGATCTGATCTCAGCAGCATAGACCTCTGTGTGTATCACCTGCATGACACTACCGTCTGTATGTCAGCCTCTCTCACCTGATCTGATCCCAGCAGCATAGACCTCTGTGCGTATCACCTATATGACACTACCGTCTGTACGTCAGCCTCTCTCACCTGATCTGATCCCAGCAGCATAGACCTCTGTGCGTATCACCTATATGAAACTACTGTCTGTATGTCAGCCTCTCTCACCTGATCTGATCCCAGCAGCATAGACCTCTGTGCGTATCACCTATATGAAACTACTGTCTGTATGTCAGCCTCTCTCACCTGATCTGATCTCAGCAGCATAGACCTCTGTGCGTATCACCTGTATGACACTACTGTCTGTATGTCAGCCTGTCTCACCTGATCTGATCTCAGCAGCATAGACCTCTGTGCGTATCACCTGTGTGACACTACCGTCTGTACGTCAGCCTCTCTCACCTGATCTGATCCCTGCAGCATAGACCTCTGTATGTATCACCTGTATGACACTACCGTCTGTACGTCAGCCTCTCTCACCTGATCCCAGCAGCATAGACCTCTGTATGTATCACCTGTATGACACTACCGTCTGTACGTCAGCCTCTCTCACCTAAATCTGATCCCAGCAGCATAGACCTCTGTGCGTATCACCTGTATGACACTACCGTCTGTATGTCAGCCTCTCTCACCTAAATCTGATCCCAGCAGCATAGACCTCTGTGCGTATCACCTGTATGACACTACCGTCTGTATGTCAGCCTGTCTCACCTGATCTGATCTCAGCAGCATAGACCTCTGTGCGTATCACCTGTATGACACTACCGTCTGTATGTCAGCCTCTCACCTGATCTGATCTCAGCAGCATAGACCTCTGTGCGTATCACCTGTATGACACTACCGTCTGTAGGTCAGCCTCTCACCTGATCTGATCTCAGCAGCATAGACCTCTGTGCGTATCACCTGTATGACACTACCGTCTGTATGTCAGCCTCTCACCTGATCTGATCTCAGCAGCATAGACCTCTGTGCGTATCACCTGTATGACACTACCGTCTGTATGTCAGCCTGTCTCACCTGATCTGATCTCAGCAGCATAGACCTCTGTGTGTATCACCTGTATGACACTACCGTCTGTACGTCAGCCTGTCTCACCTGATCTGATCTCAGCAGCATAGACCTCTGTGCGTATCACCTGTATGACATTACCGTCTGTACGTCAGCCTCTCTCACCTGATCTGATCTCAGCAGCATAGACCTCTGTGCGTATCACCTGTATGACACTACCGTCTGTATGTCAGCCTCTCACCTGATCTGATCTCAGCAGCATAGACCTCTGTGCGTATCACCTGTATGACACTACCGTCTGTATGTCAGCCTCTCACCTGATCTGATCTCAGCAGCATAGACCTCTGTGCGTATCACCTGTATGACACTACCGTCTGTATGTCAGCCTGTCTCACCTGATCTGATCTCAGCAGCATAGACCTCTGTGTGTATCACCTGTATGACACTACCGTCTGTATGTCAGCCTGTCTCACCTGATCTGATCTCAGCAGCATAGACCTCTGTGCGTATCACCTGTATGACATTACCGTCTGTACGTCAGCCTCTCTCACCTGATCTGATCTCAGCAGCATAGACCTCTGTGCGTATCACCTGTATGACACTACTGTCTGTATGTCAGCCTCTCTCACCTGATCTGATCTCAGCAGCATAGACCTCTGTGCGTATCACCTGTATCACACTACCGTCTGTACGTCAGACTCTCTCACCTGATCTGATCTCAGCAGCACAGACCTCTGTGCGTATCACCTGTATGACACTACCGTCTGTAGGTCAGCCTCTCACCTGATCTGATCTCAGCAGCATAGACCTCTGTGCGTATCACCTGTATGACACTACCGTCTGTAGGTCAGCCTCTCACCTGATCTGATCTCAGCAGCATAGACCTCTGTGCGTATCACCTGTATGACACTACCGTCTGTATGTCAGCCTCTCACCTGATCTGATCTCAGCAGCATAGACCTCTGTGCGTATCACCTGTATGACACTACCGTCTGTATGTCAGCCTGTCTCACCTGATCTGATCTCAGCAGCATAGACCTCTGTGTGTATCACCTGTATGACACTACCGTCTGTACGTCAGCCTGTCTCACCTGATCTGATCTCAGCAGCATAGACCTCTGTGCGTATCACCTGTATGACATTACCGTCTGTACGTCAGCCTCTCTCACCTGATCTGATCTCAGCAGCATAGACCTCTGTGCGTATCACCTGTATGACACTACCGTCTGTATGTCAGCCTCTCACCTGATCTGATCTCAGCAGCATAGACCTCTGTGCGTATCACCTGTATGACACTACCGTCTGTATGTCAGCCTCTCACCTGATCTGATCTCAGCAGCATAGACCTCTGTGCGTATCACCTGTATGACACTACCGTCTGTATGTCAGCCTGTCTCACCTGATCTGATCTCAGCAGCATAGACCTCTGTGTGTATCACCTGTATGACACTACCGTCTGTATGTCAGCCTGTCTCACCTGATCTGATCTCAGCAGCATAGACCTCTGTGCGTATCACCTGTATGACATTACCGTCTGTACGTCAGCCTCTCTCACCTGATCTGATCTCAGCAGCATAGACCTCTGTGCGTATCACCTGTATGACACTACTGTCTGTATGTCAGCCTCTCTCACCTGATCTGATCTCAGCAGCATAGACCTCTGTGCGTATCACCCGTATGACACTACTGTCTGTATGTCAGCCTCTCTCACCTGATCTGATCTCAGCAGCATAGACCTCTGTGCGTATCACCTGTATGACACTACTGTCTGTATGTCAGCCTCTTTCACCTGATCTGATATCAGCAGCACAGACCTCTGTGTTTATCACCTGTATGACACTACCGTCTGTATGTCAGCCTCTCTCACCTGATCTGATCTCAGCAGGGATGTCCTCTTCTTTACATTGCTGGTAACACATCCCATCTGCCGGTACAGCCTGTCATACAAGAACATGTGTCACATACGTGTCCCACTCACGTCTATAGGACAAACAGGATGGGGACAAAGGAATGACACAATATCCTACAATGTTAGGAATCAGACCTCGGAGAGGTCAGACCAGGTTCCTCTACCTGATAATCCTGGCTAATCATTCTGTTCTCTTCTCCCATACACCCCGGAGTATAGAGAGGGGACTTATATGGATCTGCAGGATGTGTAGGATTACACCCACCTGTGGGGAATGGGTACACACATGTATCTGTATAAATGCAAAAGAAGAACTCAGCCGACACAAACACATTATAGTGACGGATATGGCGGAGTAACATAGAACCAAAGTCATGCAAATAAAAACCACCGTATCCCGACTCCCGGCTAATGGTCCAGAACAGGAATCAGCGCAAGAAGGACAGCAGTGACCAAACAGGATTACCCCTGTACCATCTGGTCTCCCCCTGCTACATGGTCAAATGCAGGGGCCACACCTTGTACATGGTCAGATGCCGGGGCCGCGCCTGCCTGCCACTGGTCAGATGCCGGTGCCGCGCCTGCCTGCCACTGGTCAGATGCCGGGGCCGCGCCTGCCTGCCACTGGTCAGATGCCGGGGCCGCGCCTGCCTGCCACATGGTCAGATGCCGGGGCTGCGCATGCCTGCCACATGGTCAGATGCCGGGGCCGCGCCTGCCTGCCACATGGTCAGATGCCGGGGCCGCGCCTGCCTGCCACATGGTCAGATGCCGGGGCCGCGCCTGCCTGCCACATGGTCAGATGCCGGGGCCGCGCCTGCCTGCCACTGGTCAGATGCCGGGGCAGCGCCTGCCTGCCACTGGTCAGATGCCGGGGCCGCGCCTGCCTGCCACTGGTCAGATGCCGGGGCCGCGCCTGCCTGCCACTGGTCAGATGCCGGGGCCGCGCCTGCCTGCCACTGGTCAGATGCCAGGGCCGCGCCTGCCTGCCACTGGTCAGATGCCAGGGCCGCGCCTGCCTGCCACTGGTCAGATGCCAGGGCCGCGCCTGCCTGCCACTGGTCAGATGCAGGGGACGCGCCTGCCTGCCACTGGTCAGATGCCGGGGCCGCGCCTGCCTGCCACTGGTCAGATGCCGGTGCCGCGCCTGCCTGCCACTGGTCAGATGCCGGGGCCGCGCCTGCCTGCCACATGGTCAGATGCCGGTGCCGCGCCTGCCTGCCACTGGTCAGATGCCGGGGCCGCGCCTGCCTGCCACATGGTCAGATGCCGGGGCCGCGCCTGCCTGCCACATGGTCAGATGCCGGGGCCGCGCCTGCCTGCCACATGGTCAGATGCCGGGGCCGCGCCTGCCTGCCACTGGTCAGATGCCGGGGCCGCGCCTGCCTGCCACTGGTCAGATGCCGGGGCCGCGCCTGCCTGCCACTGGTCAGATGCCGGGGCCGCGCCTGCCTGCCACTGGTCAGATGCCGGGGCCGCGCCTGCCTGCCACTGGTCAGATGCCGGGGCCACGCCTGCCTGCCACTGGTCAGATGCCGGGGCCGCGCCTGCCTGCCACTGGTCAGATGCCGGGGCCGCGCCTGCCTGCCACTGGTCAGATGCCAGGGCCGCGCCTGCCTGCTACTGGTCAGATGCAGGGGACGCGCCTGCCTGCCACTGGTCAGATGCAGGGGCCGCGCTTGCCTGCCACTGGTCAGATGCAGGGGCCGCGCCTGCCTGCCACTGGTCAGATGCAGGGGCCGCGCCTGCCTGCCACTGGTAAGACACCCTATATGGGGGACATATATGTGACAGATAATACCACAGAATCAGTCAGTGTGGGTGTAATATGTTCCATGTATGTAATGTCTTCTGGCTTGGATACTGGGGAATTGGCTTGTTGTGGTTCAGGCAAGAATATCAGCATATTATTACCATTATAAATAAATATAACTAATCATTATATAGGTAAATAATATGAGAGACCCCCATTGCTGGAAACGATTACAGCTACAGAGAGCGCCCCCTGCAGTCAGTGCACTGGTTATACAGAAGGTGCCTAGTTGGGGTCACCAGGTTCCCAATCTTCTGTGGGTGGTGCGGTGTCATCAGATTGGAGAGACTGATCACTGCGTGGTAAAGATGGCGGCGGTGATGTTCCACTGACTCCGTATCATTCCTGCATTCCCATTTATAGTCCTGAGATAACTGCTGTTCCCCCCCATTTATATAACGTAACATATACCCCACATTCCCAGTAATATCCATATCCCCCCTACAGCAATATTGTATCCCCAGAGCATCTGTGTCTCTCACCTGGGCTGATCTCAGCAGGAACTGCCTCTTCCTTACACTGCTGGTGATAGATCACGGGTCCCGGCTCAGCCTGTCATACAAGGACATGTGTCACATACGTGTCCCACGTTACACGGGACATCCCTATAGGACTCACACACAGGGCGGGGACATGGGAATAATACAATATCCTGCACTGTGAGAAGCGGATGTACAAGGAGGAGAGGTCAGAGCAGGTTCCTCTACCTGATATTCCTGTGTCACTGTCCTGTTCTCTTCCTCTATACAGCCCGGAGAGTACAGAGGGGTCTCACAGGGGTCTGCGGGATTTCTAGCGCTGCGCCCACCTGCGGGGAATGGGTACAGAGCATTACATTACAGTAGGTATAGTTATTCTATATACAGCCCGGAGAGTACAGAGGGGTCTCACAGGGGTCTGCGGGATTTCTAGCGCTGCGCCCACCTGCGGGGAATGGGTACAGAGCATTACATTACAGTAGGTATAGTTATTCTATATACAGCCCGGAGAGTACAGAGGGGTCTCACAGGGGTCTGCGGGATTTCTAGCGCTGCGCCCACCTGCGGGGAATGGGTACAGAGCATTATAGTAGGTATAGTTATTCTAAGTACAGCCCAGAGAGTACAGAGGGGTCTCACAGGGGTCTGCGGGATCTCTAGTGCTGCGCCCACCTGCGGGGAATGGGTACAGAGCATTACATTACAGTAGGTATAGTTATTCTATATACATCCCGGAGAGTACAGAGGGGTCTAACAGGGGTCTGTGGGATTACTAGCGCTGCGCCCACCTGCGGGGAATGGGTACAGAGCATTACATTATAGTAGGTATAGTTATTCTATGTACAGCCCGGAGAGTACAGAGGGGTCTGCAGGATTTCTAGCGCTGCGCCCACCTGTGGGGAATGGGTACAGAGCATTACATTACAGTAGGTATAGCTATTCTATATACAGCCCGGAGAGTACAGAGGGGTCTCACAGGGGTCTGCGGTATTTCTAGTGCTGCGCCCACCTGCGGGGAATGGGTACAGAGCATTACATTACAGTAGGTATAGTTATTCTATATACAGCCCGGAGAGTACAGAGGGGTCTCACAGGAGTCTGCAGGATTTCTAGCACTGCGCCCACCTGCGGGGAATGGGTACAGAGCATTACATTAGGTATAGTTATTCTATGTACAGCCCGGAGAGTACAGAGGGGTCTCACAGGGGTCTGCGGTATTTCTAGTGCTGCGCCCACCTGCGGGGAATGGGTACAGAGCATTACATTACAGTAGGTATAGTTATTCTGTCTACAGCCCGGAGAGTACAGAGGGGTCTCACAGGGGTCTGCGGTATTTCTAGTGCTGCGCCCACCTGCGGGGAATGGGTACAGAGCATTACATTACAGTAAGTATAGTTATTCTATGTACAGCCTGGAGAGTACAGAGGGGTCTCACAGGGGTCTGCGGGATTTCTAGCGCTGCGCCCACCTGCGGGGAATGGGTACAGAGCATTACATTACAGTAAGTATAGTTATTCTATATACAGCCCGGAGAGTACAGAGGGGTCTCACAGGGGTCTGCGGGATTTCTAGCGCTGCGCCCACCTGCGGGGAATGGGTACAGAGCATTACATTACAGTAGGTATAGTTATTCTATATACAGCCCGAAGAGTACAGAGGGGTCTCACAGGGGTCTGCGGGATTTCTAGCGCGGCGCCCACCTGCGGAGAATGGGTACAGAGCATTACATTACAGTAGGTATAGTTATTCTATATACAGCCCGGAGAGTACAGAGGGGTCTCACAGGGGTCTGCGGGATTTCTAGCGCGGCGCCCACCTGCGGGGAATGGGTACAGAGCATTACATTACAGTAGGTATAGTTATTCTATATACAGCCCGGAGAGTACAGAGGGGTCTCACAGGGGTCTGCAGGATTTCTAGCGCTGCGCCCACCTGCGGGGAATGGGTACAGAGCATTACATTACAGTAGGTATAGTTATTCTATGTACAGCCCGGAGAGTACAGAGGGGTCTGCGGGATTTCTAGCGCTGCGCCCACCTGCGGGGAATGGGTACAGAGCATTATATTACAGTAGGTATAGTTATTCTATATACAGCCCGGAGAGTACAGAGGGGTCTCACAGGGGTCTGCGGGATTTCTAGCACTGCGCCCACCTGCGGGGAATGGGTACAGAGCATTACATTACAGTAAGTATTGTGATGTGGGGAGGGGAGGACTTCCCTACTGAGCAATGAGGAGACCACCGCCTGCCTTAAAGTACCACGTTACATGTATGTCACACGCTGACTCAGCCTGGACGTTACGTGAAGCTAAATAATTTGCTAATTATTAACATAATAGTCTTAAGTTGCCATAGGCACCACAATACAGTGCCAAAATGTGCCTACACCCTTACAGCCACCTCTATACCTCACGATTCCAGAATCCACAATGTGTGAAACAGTTATATTTATAAGGACATCTATGAACACTTCTCTCTATCGCTGCACAGGTAACGATTACCTGCTCTGATGCTGCAATCTGACCGCCCTATGGCTACATACAGTTTCGGTGAGGAAACAGCCTTATTTTGCATAACAGATGTAATATTTTGTACACATCAATACGTAGTATGTTATTAATTGTAATATTTACTGTGACAGGGAATCACATACACTGGATATTGATGAAGTCTGGGTCTAATCTGTAGCAGGTAAACAGCATACCAGGTTAACAGCTCGGCAAGCGAGGTTACAGCATCACAGGTTTTTCCACATATATCACAGTCAGGGTACACTCCAAAGCACCTAATGTGTTATTACATTACCGGCCTATCACCTAGCCACTTTTCAGCATTGGGAGCAATGACCTCCTGCCCTGGACACAACTATAACAGGAAGCCACAGGTGCTGCTAATCAGCCAAACCTTTATCACATCAGTTTAGGAAATCTGGACTGGATCTAATTTTCCTTCTGCTGCTCTAAAACCTGGGCTGGATCTTCCAGATCTTCCATATTTCATCCTGTGGAAATATGCTGTCCCTTCCACAGTACCCAATTAGCTATTTATATACAGTAGAATACAATTACATACAATGTCTCAGTCATGTGACCCAATCCCGCTGCGGTCTCACCTGAGCTGCTGGGATTGGGGACCGGCTCCTCTTCCTTACACTGCCGGTGATACATCCTGTGTTCCGGCTCATCCTGTCATACAAGGACAGAGATATTATTACACCGAGCGTCTATACCAGAAGGATACACAGGATAAGGACATGACAGTAACATAATACAGAAGAGATAATGTATCCAGTCCCGCTACCTCATATTCCACTATGATAATCCCATTCTCTTCCTTTATATGATCCCGAGTATACAGAGGGGTCTCACGTCGTCCTGGAGGGCTTCTAGAGCTACACTCACCTGCGGAGAGAACAGACAATGACAGCCATATGGCAATGCGATAGATGGTGGTCAGATGTCAGCTGGAATTGGCAGTCCCTTTGGACCCACATGCAAAGTGATGGAGGCCAATTAGGCCCAAACTGCAGCGATCAGTAACAGCCAATCACCTGGGAGAGGGTGGAGAGAAGTGACTGGATGGTGCAGGATACAGACACACCCCCTGACAGACATCCTCTTACCCACTGAGTCAGGCTGCTGCGGAGGGTCCATAACATCGTCCTTGTGTCCGCCTGAATAGTCCCACTCTGTCACAGAGAACGAGACCTCCATATCCTTACACTTCCCAGGCACCTGCAGCATAGGAGAGCTGGTTACATGAGTTACCCCCATACCTAGGAGCACCGTGTAATACATTCCCCTGCAGGGCACTATGGGAGACGATGGGTCAGGGATCAATTACCGAGTGCACCCTGACCAATCACCAGGGGTCCAGTGATGGATCAGTAATGTTACACTATAGCACAACATAAATCAGTGACCAATCAAAAGGCCATATAGCATTGATTATATAAAAAACAAAAGTTCTCCCTGGAAATATACAACTATATGTACAATAAGAGCGCTCACCTCTTCTGTCTCTCTGTGATATACCTCAGTAGGTGCCTGGATACGGTTCCTTTCCTCTTTTGGCGCATGAGGTGATGCCTCTGTGCTTGGGCTCTGGGAACGGCTGCTTCTGTCTGTCACCAGGTCATCCGACTTTCTCACAACAATAAAATCCTAGGAGACAACAGCGAATGTCACTATGTCGCACATACAGTACAGACCGAATAGAACACGTCACAATTCCTTAGGAGACATCACCCTGGCACCTCTCAGCGAACCGGAGCAGCAGCTGCGTTAACAGCTAACACAACGCTATAAATGGGTAACAGACATAGGGTATTATGTGTCCATGCTCAAGGAGAACTAAATTAAACAAAAATACTTCTTCATTAACACTACGGTGGAAATTTACTAAGATGGGAGTTGTATTTCACATGGGGTGTTGCTATGGGCAACCAATCAAAATCTACTTATTTATTTAGCACCTTCTAGAAGATAACAGATAGTATATGATTGGTTGCTCTTAGCAACATCCCATCTAAAATAGAACTCCCATCTTAGTGAATGTCTCCCTACATCACTAAAGAAGTATTTCATGTTAAAATGGAAGACCTTGAGAACTGAAGCTAGCGAAATAATTTACGGTTGATCGGTGCGTCAGAATCAGTTAAAGTCAGAAGATCTCCTTCACCTGGTTTCCTCCTCCCTTCCTGAAGCATTGGGATTGTCGTCAGCCACATTGCCAATGTGGGCCTGATTGTCAAGGCTGCCAGCTACGTCTAATGCTAAACCTTTTTATTTGTTTCCTGGATAAAGGCGAACATTTTGGAAGCTTACTGAAAAATGCAGAAGCTTTGTGAAGGCGGCTCAAAATTACTATATCAGGACTTCAAGGTTCAGCTAGACTAAGGGAATTCTCACCTATCTGCAAAGAACTCATTATAAAAATGTGTTTGCGGCTCTCTCCTGTATCTGGCCAAGTTCTGAGTAATCCATGACAAATAAACCCTTCTGTTTTGACTCTCCTAAACCTGTGCAGAATGTTCTCCACTCAGTAAGCTCCCCTTCTTCTGGTTCCACTCAGGATGAGAGTGACAAAGATTGAGACAATTGATAAATGTCCTATTATGCTGGTTGTTTTAATATAAAAAGTGTTCGGATTCTTTATTCTATATGTCTATTTGTTTTGTGACTTCCTCGCAACCCTTGTGGTTGTATTGTTGATACTGCGTTTACCATCTCATAGAATGCATGCTTGGGTTCACAAAAAGAAAAACTTTGCTGGGTTGGTTTGAGTGCGGGCCTTCTTTATTCAGGTATACACTGGGACGACTGTTCTTCCCTTCATCTGCTTGCTGGGACAGTTTGGGGGTTTATAATGTGTCCTCCCTTGGAACCCACTTTGGGATGATTGGTTGGGGTCACACATCCTCTAATGGAATTTTGGGCCATTTATCCAATCGCTCTTTAAAATGCATATTGTGGAATGAGGAAAACGTAAACAGGCCCATTAAGAGGAAAAAGTTTGGTTTTCATTAATGACTTGGATTATAATATCGGTTTTGTCAGACATGCAAAGTTTCTTAGTCAATGCAAGTTTTCCCGTCGCTCCATTCATTTTTATGAGTGATACCATCTCTTTGAAGAAAGTGTTGAATTAACCATTACTCTGTCTGACTGTAATGTACTTCTGTATTTCCTGGGTTTGTCCTCATTGTACTTTCGTCATTTACATATACGCCCGAACCTAATCCTTCCCCAGCCCAGCAGCCTAACCCGAATTCCCCCCTTTTATGAGCCTAAACCCTCCTCCCTGCAGCCTAACCCTAACCTATCCGCTGCAGCCTAACCCCTCCACCCAGCAGTCTAACCCCAACCCATTCGCTGCAGACTAACCTTAACCCCTCCATCCAATAGTCTAACCCCTCCCTCGTAGCCATACCCTAACCTTTCCCTCCCAGCAGCCTAACCCTAAAACTAGTGCCTTCATGTAACCCTCCTATTCCCAGTCTAACCCACCACTAAACCACTAGATTCTCTAGTATATAGAACAGCAACTGCTCAGCGCCTCTCACCTCTCTGGTCAGCAGACTGATAATCTCCATGGTGAGGCTCAGCAGCTTGTCTATGATCAGGTCTTTGTTCCTGTCAGTCAGTAGCGAGTGCCGGATATGTTCCAGGACCAGGACCTCCATGGTTGGTCTTCAGGTGACGTCTCCTGAGGGAAGGTAATAAAATGTCAGCTCCATATAGGTCATTTGCTGCCACAAACTCTGCCACAGAGGGAGCACAAAAATTGGGAGTTGTCTGCAGCATTTGGGAGAGCGTAGGGTCAGAGGGTCTCTGGAGAACACACACACACACGTCTCACATGTAATGTTCTATTAGCCTAGCTACAGCGGAGGAGGCCAGCTGTACACTTAAGCCCTGCTAGAGCAGAGGAGGCTGGCTCTACACAGAAGCCCGGCTAGAGCGGATGAGGCCGGCTGTAGACAGAAGCCCAGGTACATCGGAGGAGGCCGGCTGTACACAGAAGCCCATCTACAGTGAAGGCCGGCTGTACACAGAAGCCCATCTACAGTGAAGGCCGGCTGTAGACAGAAGCCCGGCTAGAGCGGATGAGGCTGGCCACAGACAGAAGCCCGGCTACAGCGGATGAGGCCGGCTGTACACAGAAGCCCGGCTACAGCAGAGGAGGCCGGCTGTACACAGAAGTCCGGCCACAGCGGAGGAGGCCAGCTGTAGACAGAAGCCCAGCTACAGTGGATGAGGCCGGCTGTAGACAGAAGCGCGGCTAGAGCGGAGGAGGCCGGCAGTATACAGAAGCGCGGCTAGAGCGGAGGAGGCCAGCTGTAGACAGAAGCGCGGCTAGAGCGGAGGAGGCCGGCTGTAGACAGAAGCGCGGCTAGAGCGGAGGAGGCCGGCTGTAGACAGAAGGGCGGCTAGAGCGGAGGAGGCCGGCTGTAGACAGAAGGGCGGCTAGAGCGGAGGAGGCCGGCTGTAGACAGAAGGGCGGCTAGAGCGGAGGAGGCCAGCTGTAGACAGAAGCCCAGCTAGAGCGGATGAGACCGGCTGTAGACAGAAGCGTGGCTATAGCGGATGCCCATACACAGGTCCAATTTGGCCTGTTTTCATCCGATTCTGACAGATCGGCCCAATATTAGATGAACACTGGCTAAATGGAACTTGTTTGACATCTGATCTGACCCAATGCACATTCCTGTGGGAATCGGATCGTGTAGATCATATGATCTATCAGATTGGATTGGTACATCAAGGGGGATGTAGGTGTGTGCCAGTGGTCCTGCACCTATAGTCAGCAAAGCAGGGAGACGACAGGCAGGAAAGGCACTTTCCCCACTCTGCTCTTCTGAACCCCCCCCCTTCCCTACCCCCACCGCTGGCCACCAGAGAGAGAGAGCAGCTGTGTGGCAGATTTAAAAACTCCCTTTCAAAAGAATGGGGGACACTAATTGGTCACCTATTAATATAATGGGAGTTTTAAAATATCCTGCCCATGCTGCTACCGCAGCATATCCCCAGGAGTCCTTTTTCACTGTGCGATATGCTCCACCAGCCATATTGATCTTGCACGTCATGTAAAAATGATAAGCGTTGAAGCTGAGCAGATCTATGTAGTTAGCTGCTGAACGGAGGTGTGGCTGCACACTACATAGATCTGCTCAATTGTACTACTGCCTCCTGGTTACTAAAGGCAACCAGCAGTGGCATGGATAAACGTCCTCGGCCTTGCTCCTCCAACTGGACGTGAAAGGTCCTTTAGCCCCAGGGTTGTGGCTAGTTCCTCTTCACCGTAAGGACCTGGGGAGGAGAGGGGGCGGGAGAAAATGAGCAAAGTTAGAAAAAAGGGACCAAAACAGACCCTTGCGGGCTCCCTTCGTACGCCACGCTTCGGGCATGGAGTTCCTTCACTATCCATGCCACCACTGGTTGCCTTTAGTAACCATGTGGCGAGCGAAGCGGAGTGAGCCACCATGCGTCCGTTTGGGTCCCTTGTTTATTTATTTACAGTTCCAACCTTGCTCCTCCTCTCCCCGCCCCTTCTCCTACCCAGGTCCTTTTGGCGAAGGGGAACTAGTCACAACCTTTAACCCACCTGGATTTAGCAGCTACCAAACTGAAGTGTGTTAATTAATTGATCGAGATTAGATATGCACCTTATGTCACTATTTGATAGGATGGAAAGAGGGACAAGAAATGGGAGAGAGGAACAAGGGGGGGGGGGAGGGGCAAGAAGCGGGGGAGAGAGGGACAAGAAGGGGGGGGGCGCCAATTCTCCTCATGGCACTAGGTACATACAAGTCTACTTAGATCTCTACTGAGGAGTGTTGGCAAATGGCGCCAGGGTATTCACCTGAGGCTTCTGCTCTACGGGTCACTGCTGGGGTCTCCTTCTGGGGTCAGAGCGCTGCGCTGAGGGGCTGCCGGTAACACTGCCCGCTATGTCCGGCCTCTATGTGATGGGGAGCGGAGCTTCCGGCATCCATTCGCTCGGCAATCATCAGGCTTCGTCTGGTGGCCTCATCGGTGTGTGCGACTGCTTGATTCCTCAGGTCTGGCACGCAGATCCCATTCGGTAATCTTCACTTCCGCCACTGAGAGGATGCGGCGGCCATCTTTAACACTGGCATTAATGGCATATGTGCGTTACTAATAAGTGTTAGATACAGTAGATGCGCTGAGTTTTTTCATACTTCAATCAGTCAGTGACCCAGACAGTAGGGAAGGTGCTTCTGCTGCTATCTGGCCGATGATACACGGGATGTTTGCTCATTATTGTTGATATTTGCCCCATACTTTCCTACCTGACCCTCTTCCTCAGGGACACAATGCTCTGTTCCTTGACTACCCTGGTAATGTAGGATTGCCATCACCACCCTCCAACTGTACCGATTTACCTGGTACAGTACCGTTTTTTAACGGTCTGTACCGGATAAAATAAACTGTACCGATTGTACCATTTTTTTAACAGAAGCTCTGGATGTTTCAGGGTCTCTGGGAGTTGTAGTTTAAAATACCATTGACTGCTCCCCAGGGAGCGTGGGGGAGCTGCCGGCCAGGACTATATACCCCAGGGAGCACTGCGGGGGGACGCAGCAGGCCTGCCTCTCCCTGCTCAGGGATAGGCTGCAGTTGGAGGATGTCATGGCATGGCTGCGGGGGAGACTACAAGTTCCGGCATGCTGTGTGCGTCCATTCAGCAGTGCCAGACTGTGGATTGCTCTCCCCACGCCGCCCCAGCCCCTACAGAACAAGATTACACCGGGATAAAATAATAGAATGGGCTGCGTGATGTCACAACCCGGCAGTGGGGAGTGGGGACTAACAGCGGCCGAAGTTTCCTGCCATCTTCCTGCTAGAACCCACACAGCCGATGGGGCAGAGGTAGGGACAGCCAGCGCTATTTAAAAATGGGACTCTAAAAAATGTTGGATACTAAGTGGAAAGTAAAAGGGTCATGGCCACTCCCCCTTTACCCATGGTCACGCCCCTCTATATATGGCCACACACCCGGTACCGAGTCAGATATGTTGGAGGGTATGCATCACCTGTGGCGAAACAACTTTCTTATCAGTTACCTAGCTCACCAAAGATGATGCCAATCTTACATTACCAGGGAGGTCCAGGAACAGAGCTTTTTCAGAGGGTCAGGTAAGCAAGTATGATTGCCTATTCAAGGCTATGTCGGCCATCTTTGGTGCTGGTACATCGGTAGTAAAAACAGCTTCATATTGTCATACCTCCCAACATGTCCCTCTCCAGGAGGGACACAATGCTCTGTTCCTGGACTTCCCTCTTAATGTAAAATTGCCATCACCTGTGGTGAAACTCCTTTCTTATCAATCAATCTGTATAACACAGGTGATGTCAATCATACATTAAAAAGAAAGTGCAGGAGCAGAGCATTCTGTCCCTCCTGGAGAGGGTCCTGTTGGGAGGTATGTGATTGTGTAAGTGCAGCATACTACAGAAAACACACAAAGACTGAGCCCCAAACCACATATCTAAAACACTAGTTCATACCTCCCAACATGACCCTCTCCAGGAGGGACACATTGCTCTCATTACCAAGAGAACGCCCAGCAGAAATGCGCCTGCACAGATGCACAACATCGGTCCTCTGTGTGAATGCAAGGAGGACCGAATGGATTTGAATGAAGGTCCTTTACCGCTGTGCGATAGAAAGTATCATTACCAACTGTGTTACAGTTTGGTATGGTAATTGTACAATGCAGGAGCGTAAGAAGTTGCAGCGGGTAGTTAGAATGTCCGAATGGATTGTGGGGACTACATTACCATACCTCCCAACTTTCATCAACGTCGATGCAGGACGTAGCTCCTTCGCGCCGGAGGCGCGGCGGAAAGTTCGTGGGCGTGGCCTAGTTTCAGGGGCGTGGCCTATAATCGCGCCCCCACGAGGCCACGCCCCCATTTTGCCGCTATGGGGGCATGACCCAGAGGCTCTGTGAGCCTCTAGCCATGCCCCCAGCACCCTGGCTGCGGGAATAGACGCTGTGCGCATAGCGTTTATTCCACGCTGTTTAGCAGCCGATAGGGGGGACTCCCAACAGCCCCCCCTCACCGCGGGACACTGCCGACCGCGGGAGGGACAGCGGGACAGGCCCTGATAATCGGGACTGTCCCGCTGAAATCGGGACTGTTGGGAGGTATGCATTACCATCATTGGAAGTCATTCAGCGGAAGCGATGTTTGCGCCGTGCAAACAACATTGTAAGGGATCCGACGCACCCAGCACAGGGCCTATTTACACTGTTGCCATCGGGCAAGCGTTTTAGATGTCTTAGAAATAGGACTAGCAGATTGAGGAATAGTTTCTATCCCTCAGCTGTTGTAGCATTGAATACTGGCTAGTGTTTATTAACAGTTTTTAGGTAGAATATACCTTTTTTATGTATATATTAGTATGTATTGTATTGTGTAATGTTCTTGTATATTATATAATTGTTTGTAATGTAGACTGGATTACGATTTGGATGTTAAAACTGAATTTTGTTGTCCTGTCATGGGGCAATGACAATAAATGAATCTGAATCTGAATCTTTGTTTCAATCCAGTCTTTGTGATTCTTGTCACAGTTCCTAATAAACATATGTGATCCTCCCAGTTCTGTTATATCCCTTGTTCCATCATTTCCTATCACTAGATGAAGAGTTGTTTATTTAAATGCCCCCATACACTAGTGAGATTTGGTCCCATGCAGTCCAGTGCACATCAGATAGAGTTGTGAGGTCGGATGGGCTGCACATAAGATTTTATAAATCTTATGTGCAGCCCGTGCCGGGAGATGGGGACACAGAGCAGCCAGGGGACGCTGTGAGCCACCGAGGGGACCAGAGAGTCGGGCACGGAAAGCCAGCAGGAAAAGACAGCAGAGGCACTTAAAAAAAACAAAAAAACATACAAATGAATGGGAAGCCCCCAGCTCCCCATCGACTATTTGTGTCTCCTTTGCCCGGCTCTTGGCTCGACCCCGCCGCCTCTCTTGCAGCCTGCCACAACCGCCTCCCCCACCATACCGCTGAACCCCCTCACTAGCATGCAAGAGGATGTATACTCTAGTCTAACACATCCCCTCAGATGCAGCCGATGGGGAGAGAAATCATCCATGTTCGCTACCTATCGAATGTTTTTTCTCCCCTTCGGTATCAAAATTCAGTCTAAACTGAATTTTTTTTTAGTTCTAATGAACTCTTCTTCCTGCTCGGCAGTGAGACGCTTCAGAGCCATCTCAGCACAAACTTTAATCATGTGATGATCTTGATGCAAAGCATGCCCAACAGGTTCTCTGTCAGTGTTCCCATTTTTGCTGTAGATGGTAAATTTTTGACACATTCCTTATTTTTTATCGCACACGAGGCCTTCCAGGACGTACATCTGCCTAACCATCCTGACAACCGTCACTAGGGGCCTAATTCAGACCTGATCGCTGCTGTGCGATTATCGATGGACTGCGCATGAGCCATGCAGCAATTAAGTCCTGCTACCGTTTTCTATTTGCTAGCCGTTGGCCAGGTGAGTGAGAGGAAGCGCACATCTCTACAAAGCAGTGATGACGCTGGTTTGTTTACCTTCCGACTTTATCAGGCTTTACATGGCTCGTTAAATCCTATGCAGCCCACACACGCACCGATCCCGGCGTGCGTAGTGGGCTTAACTAGCACACACAGCATCGTATGCCTTGTGCATACGATGTGCATGCGATGCGATGCTAGAAAAAGCTAGTACAAAAAGTATGTGCAGCACATACTTTTTGTACTGTACGATGAGGTGCCGCGGGAGCGCGCACCCCATCGTACAGCATCGCACCGCCCGCATCGGTGCGTGTGTGGCCTCCTTTAGATTTTAAATTCAAATTCGATTCAGCAAATGCTTTTGGATGACAGCAACTGTCCACTTTTTTTGCCTGGAAAAACGGTAAAATCAGATGGGAGACATTGGGTGGAAGAGAGGATTGCAAACACGAGGGTTTATTTCATGGGA
This sequence comes from Crinia signifera, assembly GCF_055691185.1. Taxonomy (NCBI): domain Eukaryota; kingdom Metazoa; phylum Chordata; class Amphibia; order Anura; family Myobatrachidae; genus Crinia; species Crinia signifera. The sequence goes on from NC_139218.1 coordinate 392,567,292, forward strand.
TGAGGTTAAATGAATATTCGGAGGTGTAAGAGGAGACACATTCACAGAATCGTTCCACACATTGGGACGGGCAGAACCTTTTTTTGCTCAGCGAGAGGACTTCTTCTAGCTGCTCTGAGATGGTTTAAATTAGGCGTCATCCTGTACTTATCAGGGGCACCTTACAGCCGCGCGTATGGAAAAGTGCATTGCTAGGATGTGAAGAACCATTTAAATTAGAAATTGTGGGACCCAGTAAAAACTGGTACTTCTCTCCAATGGACCAGTGGATGCTGAGAAGAAAGCACATGATATGTTTGTCCCCTTTCACTGCTGAAGTGAACAACATGCCCCCTCCCAAGGCACCCGCGCACATGTTCACCAGACCTGCCCAATGACCCCTCCAGTACCTGCACATGTCCATCAGACCTGCCCACTGTCTGCTGGACCTACTCACATACCACCAGACTGGTTGCTGGTTGTTATCTCTTACAGATGAAAGCACTCTATGTTTGAGAGCCCTCCCACTTGTTTGACATTAGGGACCCCCCCCCCCCCCCAACAAAAAAAATAAATAATTGCCATGGAATTCTGCTTTGTCCTTGCTCTACCAATGGCAACCATTCCAGCTGCAATCCACATCCAATTCACAGAATCAGCTGTCTAACCCTCTCAGTCCAGGCTCCTTTCTACTAAGCCTTTAAGTGCCAAGTGAATTAGTCAAAATTGGTGTCAATATTGCCAAGCAAACCTTTTTGTTCATCATTATGACCTGTAATGTTACCTTATATAGGAAATATAATCTTTTATTTATTTTTTTTACACAAATTTTTTTATTTGAATTTATATAACAAATGTGAGCGATGCTGGTATTTTTTTAGCAGATATTCTGTGAGGGGGAAGCTGGTGACCCAACTCAAAAATACAGTGTAACCATAAAGCTGTCCAGCATTGTGGGCTGCATGCAGAGGCACACAGTATTTACCCTGCCTGAAAAGAAAAGTGTTTGTATCCTTTGTGTTGCAACATGGTTTGCTTTGCTGAACAGTTACTGTTGTAGACTTTCAAGTGATGTTTCTATTGTATCCAAAACGAGCAATTATGGATGTATAAAGGGACACAGCCCCTTGTTCTGCAATTCCAATTATTGCATTAGGGTGGAAAAAGAAGTCTGTCTGCAGTTCGTACACAAGTCTTGGTATATGCAGGGTCAGCTGCACACCAGTAACTTGGAGGGGTGGGGCTCTTGGAGGGGGTGTGGCAATGTCCCAGTGGGAAAATAGTTATGTGAGGGGCGGTTTATTCACCTGGATCAGTGTGAAGCTTCTTATGTCGCCAAAGATTTGAGCTGTCAGAAAAGCAGCGGCCGCACTGGGAACACACGAATGGCCTCTCCCCGGTGTGGATGCGCCAGTGTTTTACAAGGCTGGATCGCTGTGTAAAACATTTCCCACAGTCTGTGCAACGAAAGGGTTTCTCACCAGAGTGAATACGCTGATGTCTAACAAGAGGAGAACTTCTAGCAAAACATTTCCCACACTCCTGGCATGAATATGGCCGCTCCCCGGTGTGAGTTCGCTTATGGTACAGAAGAGATGACCTCTGATGAAAGGATTTCCCACAGTAAGAGCAGTGAAACAGTCTGTCCTCGATGTGACATCGCTGGTGGGCGGTGAGAGCCAGTTTGGAGCTGACGCACATTCCGCAAACCGAGCACCTATACAGATTACTGGCGCTATGCGTTTGCTGATGGGTGACGAGGGCTGAATGATTAGGGAAACATTGCTGACACTCCGAGCACTGATGCGTCATCTCAGGATAGTGTGAGGAGGCGTGCGGACCTGTTGGGGACAAAAGTACTGAGATAAACCCTCTGTACATGAGCGGATGGGCCGCGTCATCACGTGTGATATAATATACATACTTATACATATGTACAACGCAGGCATCGGGACATATAAAATACCATAGGCATAGGCTGTTTATATAAATGATGTCATTCCCATGTAGCACTGGAGTCTAGTTTTCATGTTTTCTAGTAAGGGTGATGTTTGTAAATAATAAATAAGAAATTAGTGACTTACTAAATTTCTATATAGGCCACATATGTCGTTTTCCCTTCGGACTGGAGTACAAAAAGATTTTTTTCATGTGATACACAAAAGGGCCACATGTAGTTGTCCATGTGGAAAAAAAAACATTTCACACCTACTCCACACCACTGCCTCCCCACACAGCTACTCCACACCACTGCCTCCCCACACTACTTTTCCACACCACCTCTTCCCCACACAGCTACTCCACATCACTGCCTCCCCACACAGCTACTCCACACCACTGTCTCACCACGCTACCACTCCACAACACTGCTTCCCCACACTACTGCTACTTCACATCACTGCTGCCCACACTACTTTTCCACACCACTTCTTCCCCACACAGCTACTCCACATCACTGCCTCCCCACACAGCTACTCCACACCACTGTCTCACCACGCTACCACTCCACAACACTGCCTCCCCACACTACTGCTACTTCACATCGCTGCTGCCCACAAAGCTACTGTCATGAGCCATTGTTGTGGCTCATTAGTTTCATGTCAGTTCTGTGGTCTTCCAGTCTGTTTGTGGTAATAGACTCTCTGGTGGCCTCCGGTGGTGAGTCTGTGCCTTTGCAACTCAATCTTCTCTAAGTTGCTCTGTGCACAAAGCTGTGGTTTAATGACCTCGTTATCTCAGCCTCAGCTGGCAGAATTAGGACTGGGGAGCTGGGCTGGATCTTTCCCAGGTGATTGATCACCTGAGCCCTTTTTAAGGCATTCTCCCCAGCACTGCCCTGCCAATTATATTTTTCTGTTTCCTGTAGGTCACCTGTCAGCTTACTATGTTATCCTCTGTTCATGGATTCCCAGTTATTAGTTCCAGAGGTCTCCTGTGGCCCACCTTTGTCGGTCCTGGTTCTGTAAGCGTCCATTTTGGGTCAGTCACCTGCCTTGCTTGCTCCTGGTTCCTGTGGTCCTGGTCTGGGTTCCTGTAGTTCTTGCTCCCCTGCAGGTCCTACCGGTCACCTTGTGCCTATCTGCTGTTCCTGGCCTGTCCTAGGGGACTTCTGCGGCCCCCTGTGTTAGTTCCAGTAACTGTAAGTGCTCCTAGTCGGAGCTCTGGTGTTTCCTTGTTTATAATTCTTGTCTGCTATCTCAGTGCAGTATTTCTTTATCTTGTATATTTGTTTGGCAATCCTGCGGGCAGGCTTTCTCCAACCTGCCTCAGTTGCATGCTCAGGCCCTGGGTTTATTTGGCGTGTGCCACAGGAATTCACTAATCCCTGAGGGAAGCTCTTGTTTGCTGTGTATAAATGTGTGGTGTTCTATTGTGCTTTGTGTGCCTGCAACGAGGTCACGTTTTGGGTTGTGACATGGTCGCCATCTTACTGTTGTTTCCCCTGGTATTGGCTCAGGAGCCGTTAGCTAGTGTTATCCCCAGTCAGGCCCTGTTAGTCACTTTTTCCTTATGGTCTTCCCTAAGGAATCATCAGTACCTTGTCCACCATAAAACCTGGTTGCACCGGAGTTGGGGCAGACTTAATTCGCCCCTTCAAACATGGAGATTATATGGGAAGCCTAGCATACGCAGGTACTGATCATTCCTTGGGTCGAACCAACAGAGTCAGAGTAGGACTCGCCGTGGCCATCCTTAACAGTGGTCACGGCTGTAGGTTAACAACCAATACAGCTACTGCACACCACTACCTCTCCACACCGCTGCCTACACACACTGCTACTCCACATCACTGCCTTCCCACGCAGCTACTCCACACCATTACCTCTCCACACCGCTGCCTACACACACTGCTACTCCACATCACTGCCTTCCCACGCAGCTACTCCACACCACTACCTCCCCACACTACTACTCCACACCACTGCCTCCCCACACATCTACTCCACACAACTGCCTCTCTCCCATACTACTACTCCACGCTGCTGCCTACACAAATTACTACTCCACATCACTGCCTTCCCACGCAGCTACTCCACACCACTACCTCCCCACACTACTACTCCACACCACTACCTCCCCACACAACTGCCTCTCCCACACAACTACTCCACACTGCTGCCTACTCACATTATTACTCCATATCACTGCCTCTCCATGCAGCTACTCCACACCACTGCCTCACCACACTACTACTCCACACCACTGCATCCCCACACCGCTGCCTACACACACTGCTACTCCACATCACTGCCTCCCCACACAGCTACTCCACTCCTCTACCTACACACCACTGCATCCCCACACTACTACTCCACATCACTGCCTCCCCACACTACTACTCCACACTGCTGCCTCCCCACACAGCTACTCCACTGCCTACACACACAACTACCTACACACCACTGCATCCCCACACTACTACTCCACACTGCTGCCTACACACACACACTACTACTCCACATCATTGCCTTCTCCACACCACTGCCTCACCACACAGCTACTCCACACCACTGCTTCCCCACACTACTACTCCACACTGCTGTCTACACACACTGCTACTCCACATCACTGCCTCCCCACATAACTACTCCTCTCCACTGCCTCACGACACAGCTACTCCACTCCACTGCCTACACACACCACTGCCTACCCACCAGCTACTCCACACCACTGCCTACACAAACTGCTTACCTACACACCACTGCCTCCCCATACTGCTACTCTACACTGCCACTCCACATCACTGCCTCCCCACGCAGCTACTCCACACCATTGCCTCACCACACAGCTACTCCACACAACTGCCTCCCCACCCTACTACTCCACACCGCTGCCTACACACACAGCTACTCCACATCACTGCCTCCCCACACAGCTAATCCACTCCACTGCCTACGCACACTGCTACCTACACACTACTGCCTCCCAACACTGCTACTCTACACCACTGCCTACCCACACTGCTACTCCACATCACTGACTTCCCATGCTACTACTCCACACCGCTGCCTACACACACTACTACTCCACACTGCTGCCTACTGTTAGCTTCTCCTCCGCCGCTCCTCCCCTGTGTCCCTGAGCGCTGCTGTCAGTGATCACACCGCAGGCTCAGGGGCTGGAGGCAGCCATCTTCTTCCGGGACCCATCTAGGAAGCCTCAGGGACATTGCTAGGCAACACCCTGAGCTGTGCTGGGCTGCGTCTGACGTCACCAGAGGGGATTTTTGTATATAATCTGGCTCCGCTATCATTATGGCACCAGTTATAGCGCCCAGTGTGCCTGTCCTGTATAGTGCCTCTGTCAGCATGTTCCTGGTCCCATCTGCTGTGCAAACTCCTGTACTGGTCTGTGTTCTCCATCTCTAAAGATAAGTCAGGGGTTGCCAGCCCTTGTATTATTATATTTCTGGAATCATCACTCTTGCATTGTTGCATTTATTATCTATTTGTATTATTCACCCCGGATCCACCTTGTGTATTGTTACATTCCCTTATAATTGTTGTTACTTATATCTGGTTACATCTTCTTACATTGTTGCATTTGTTGGTTATTTCCTTCTTTGGAGGGTCTGCGCACTCAGGCTTGTTATCCCCCTCTTGCAACACCTGGCCACCTGCGGCGGCCTTGTCACCCATAAGACCTGGTAACACCGGGGTGGGGGTGGAACTAATCTAACCCCACAAACGTGGCTGTCATAGGTGAAGCCTTAGCTCATAGGAGGCTAACGGGATAGCCGGGTGTCCGCAACAAGGTGCCTGCGTACCCCCTGCACACACTACTACTCCACACCACTGCCTCCTCTCACTACTACTCCACACCACTGCCTACAAACACACTGCTACCTACACACCACTGCCTCTCGACACAGCTAATCCACATCACTGCCTCCCCACACTACTCCACACCAATGACTCCCCACACAGCTACTCCACACAGCTACTCTACATCACTGCCTACCCATACAGCTACTCCACATCACTGCCTACACACACTGCTACCTCCACACCACTACCTCCCCACACTACTACTCCACACCACTGCCTCCCTACACAGCTACTCCACACTGCTACTCCTCACCACTGTCTCCCCACACAGCTACTCCACATCACTGCCTCCCCACACTACTACACCACATCACTGCCTCCCCACACTGCTACTTTACATCACTGCCTACACACACACACTGCTTCCTCCACACCATTACCTCCCCAAACCACTACTCCACACCACTGCCTCCCCACACTGCTACTCCACACTACTACTCCACACTACTGCCTCCCTACACAGCTACTCCACACCACTGCCTCCCCACACAGCTACTCCACACCACTGGTGTGGAGTAGCTGTATGGGGAGGCAGTGATGTGGAGTAGTAGTGTGGAGAGGCTACTCCCCATCACTGGCTTCCAACACTACTACTCCACATCACTGCCTCCCCATACAGCTACTCCACACCACTGCCTCCCCACAGTGCTACTTTACATCACTGCCTACACACCCAGCTACTCCACACCACTGCCTCCCCAGACTAGTACTCCATACCACTGCCTCCCCACACTACTACTCCACACTGCTGCCTACACACACACACACACTACTACCTACACACAACTTACTCCCCACACTTCTACTCCACATCACTTCCTCCCCACACTTCTACTCCACATCACTTCCTCCCCACACTTCTACTCCACATCACTGCCTCCCTACACTTCTACGGGCCCAACTTGCGACTCGCGAGCCAATTGGAGTTCGCAACCTGGTAGCCAATCAGGAGCCACCTGCAATATTGTTACGTCACATTATGTCGGTTAAATAAACGGTGAAACTGTTTTCACCACTGAGGCAGACTTCAGAGTGCCGCTTTCTTGGAATTCTATATCTTACCCATAGGGTTTAAGAAGGAGCCGGAGCAGTTACATCTTCATCGAAATGGGCATTTTTGCCAAGTGTGTATGGACAGCGATGACCGCTGTCATTGCTGGGGGAAAGGCGCTCAGTGCATACACACTGAGCTGCTTTCCACCTGCCCGGCGCTATCAGCAAATGGCTATGCATTGAACAACGCTATGGAAGGCCGTCCTCAAAGCCGTTCATCTGCTGTTAATACCAGCAGATGAGCGGCTTTCCTGGCTATGATGCGGGAGTGCGCAGCAGCGCTCACCTCCGGGCTGTACACTGCTCAAACCAGAAAACGGAGCGGCTATCACGTGAAAGTCTCCCAGTGTGTATGGGCCTTTAATCTCTCCTTACCTATTTGATTATGACTATGACTGTTCGGCGCTCTCCCCTACTCCCCCTTCCACATCCCATTTGGTTCTTGTTATTTTTTTACTGTGCTTTGAAAAATTCAATAAAAACTTAAATTTAGAAATGTGAATGCCACAAACTTTTAAATGTTTCACTTATTAAAGCTGAATCCATGAATTGGAGATTGATTTGACATCTCCCAACAGCCCTGCAATTATCCACTTTTCTCTTTGCAGGAACTAAAGATTTTGCTTCCCTGTTTCCCTGTCCGTCAGGATAATCTGAAGTTAATGGAAGCGGTATAACATTTGTTCCTGAAGCAGTTTTAATACTGAGGGGATTAACCTCTGTTTATTTTGCTGTTAACGTATCCTTTATATTTTCTGCTGTAGTCTGAATATAGAGTCTATTTATCTCCTATGAGATGCAGAACTTTATCCAGTTCTCTGACTATTAATGAGGATGACGCTCCATTATCCCACTGACCTTTATATATGTGTTGCTATGGGCAACCATACAGAAGATTCTTTATTTAGCACCTTCTTGAATATAACATATAGTATCTGATTGGTTTCCCATAACAACATCCCAGGTGAAATAGACCTCCCAGCTTGGTAAATTTCCCCCTCAGTCTCTTTTGGTACTAAACTTATGACTGCAGTTTTACTCCATATACTCTCATTATTACTGGGGCGTGGTTGCTATGCTTGTCCACCTAAGATTTTTGGGTCATGCCTCCTAGCAGATGGGTGCCGTTACTCCTCCGTTGCGCCGGAGGCTTGTCTTTGTCACCGTGGGACAATATGGGTAAGTGCCGCTGATAATCTTGCGCTGATTTCTCCTCACAGCAAGCGTGACTCTCCTCCTTTTCTCTCCACTGTCAGCCATATGACCCCCTTTTATACCCTATCGGGGGCTAGCGGTTCAGCTCCCTCGGTCCTCAAGCCCCCTTTTCTTCAGGTGCCCTGTGACACTGCTCATCCCTGTTATACAGATGGTACAGTCCATCTTCTGATCTCAGGCTCGTCGTTACTACAAATGGCTGAGGTCGTTTTAGGTTCAAGTCCCCTCTATGAGGGGTATTTGTAATTTATAAATTTTCCTTCATGCATTGGTATATATTTATTACTCTACATATATTGTTTAATCAACTTTGTTTCTAGTGTATCACACTGTGTTTGCTGCCACTTGCTGTCATGGCCACCGAGAAAGGAGGGGGGGGGCTAACTACACTGGCTGATGGAACAGCCCGGCAGGGGTACTGAGGTGCCGCACCCACTCCCCCTCTCTCCCGCACCCACTCCCCCTCCCTTTCGAGCAGAAGCAGCACAGCATACTTATTTTTTTTCGTTAAGGGGCATTGCTGGGTGCCACTACACCGGTTTAAAAATTTTTGAGGGCATGCTCAGTGGTCTCCTAGCGACTGGGAAGCCCCTGGCTCCCTCCCTCTTCTTCTCTGCATTTAAGAGATGTCGTGCCCAGGATCACGGCAACTCTTCAGCAATCACCGCTGCTCACTTCAAACTGCTTCCCCCCCCCCTCGGGATCTATGCCAATATGGATGTTGGTTCATGGCTATTGGTTATTTCAGTGCTCACAGATAATAGACAAGGTCTCCCCCACAAGCAAGCAGATTTTGGTGATTGGTCACCAGGTATCTCTTCACTCTATACACAAGTAATAATATAAATGATAATATCACATACATGTAGCATGGATTTTGGGTACTTAGAGGTCTATGGATTCTTGAAGGACACAAGAAAAAGTATTTATTAACGATGTTTAATTTAAAAATAATTTTAAGGCTTACAGTGAGATATTACACAGGGTGACAATCTATAAGCAGAACAGATTCAAAAATAACTAAAATCAACACAACTCACAATGAATGGACATAAAAGTAGATCACATAGAACTGGATACCTGTCGGTCACTTCAGCAACTCTGCTTAACCCAGAGCCTGAACACATAGGGTCACCAAGACATTGTATCTTTCCAGTAAGCTGCTCCTGTGCCCCAACTTTGGACTTTACTCTTAATACCAAAAATGCATTGATGTATACAGCTTTAAGCTGACCATACATCAGGACAACCAGGTCGTGCACAGGTCGCGGAGTGGCTGATGGAGCGATCGTATGCGCATAGACCATAATATCGTTCAACCGTAATGAGAGCCGATGGATGAGACATGATGCGAGAATACCGTCTCTAACATGCGGGGATGAGGGGATGTGCTGGGCAGAGAAAGCTTCCTGTACGGTCACACTTATGCGTCTTCTGTACCAATGTGTGGTTACCAGTAGAAGGATCTAGAACTGGTTTTGTATCCTGTACTGCAGGCAGCGAACATCATCACAGGTGATAATTGTTCTACTTTTCAACTTATTTTCTGCTGCCTCGCTGAAATTGGTTTCATGTTTTTGTGGTAAATGTCATCATGTGATGGTTGGAAGTTATCGATCAACTTGTGCACCACCGGTGACTACCTGCTGGGACTGTTCCGTGTTTATGCACATATTATTTTCTCCGCCCGTCTTCCAGTTCTCTCTCTCCCCATCCCCTGACTCGCTCAGCAACTTGCAGACGCTTCCATTGTAACTGGTGAGGGTCCTCTGAGAGCTTTTGCTTCCCCCCCCTCTCTGTGTGTGTTCACCCCCCTCAAACATTCTCTAGGGCAGTGGTTCTCCAACTCGGTCCTCAGGACCCCACACAGTTCACGTTTTGCAGGTCACCCAACAGGTGCATTCATTATCCAGTGACACATGTGAAAAGATCCACAGGTGGAGCTAATTAGTTCACTTCATTCTGTGAGGAGACATGCAAAACATGCACTGGGGTGTGGGGTCCCGAGGACCGACTTAGAGAACCTGTGCGCTAGGAAAACTTTCCTCATGCCTTCATTCCGCTCAAGCCTTTCTCCACTTCTTAGCAGTTTCTTTTCATCTCATTCCTGAGAAATTGTATTCTAGTCAAATATGTATATAATGAAGACCAAAAACCTTGAATAATGGGATATTTCTTGCGTAGTGTTAACGCGTTCTCTAGGTTGTCATCTTAAATTGACTTTATAACGGAAATACTGTAAATGTAGCGTTTAAGTTTACCACGTCACTTTTGGCAAGGCAATAAGGGATCTTCAACCTGTAACTTCTAGTATCAAATTTATTAGGGATGACTTAAACAGAGAATAAAACTCCTGATGACCAAGACCGGACCTGTGCTAGAGAGAAAGGTTATCGGTGCAATATGGAGAACATTCAGGCTTCATTTTCTCCCAGAATGGTGCAATTGCAGATTCTGTGACATCACGCGGCGACTTGGGAAATGGATTTTGGGGCAAAATTGCTGAAAAATCTGATGGGAACACAATCAGCTAGAAGATTTCCCCCTAGCGTGAACTCTCCGATGACGAAAAAGAATGGAGCTCTGGGAAAAGCAGCGGCCGCACTGAGAACACCCGAACGGCCTCTCCCCGGTGTGAATGCGCTGATGCCGGACAAGGCTGGATTTTTGGACAAAACGTTTGCCACAGTACGTGCAGGAAAACGGCTTCTCGCCGGAGTGTAGCATCTGGTGCGTAGTTAGAGATAGTCTTCTGGTGAAACATTTCCCGCACTCCAAACAAGAAAATCTTTTCTCCCTGGTGTGAGCCCTCTTATTTGACAGGAGACCTGACCGCTCTTGAAAGGATTTTCCACCCTGTTTGCCCTTGGTGTGACATCGCTGGTGGGCGGTAAGAGCCAGTTTGGAGCGGACGCACACTCCGCAGACCGAGCACCTATAGATATTACTGGCGCTATGCGTTTGCTGGTGGGTGATGAGGGCTGAATGATTAGGGAAACATTGCTGACACTCCGAGCACTGATGCGTCATCTCAGGATAGTGTGAGGAGGCGTGCGTACCTGTTGGGGACAAAAGTACTGAGATAAACCCTCTGTACAGTGGATGGTTCCCTCTATTGTGTGATACAATTCTGCTGATAGAAATATATTTACAATTCTGACTTTAAGTTTTAATCAATGTCACAAATGTGTTGATGTCCTGGAGTAGGCGATGGACAAAGACAACTGGACTCCACCAGACAGGAGCTCAGGGCAGTCCTGTGTTTATGATGGAGAGAGCCCATTCTGTAATTTGGGTGGGAAAATGCATTTTATCTCACCTCAGAGATGGTCCAGAATCACATGCATGGGGTACAGTTTGCTCCTCTATACAGTGGCCAATCAAATACTGTAGACATGGGATCACAAAGATATTCGATAAACCACCCAGACAGGCCATGCACAGCACTGTTGAAACCTCACTCTGATGTCAACAAAGTTCCTCATCCACTAAGTGGGCATCTCTAGACTGAACTACTGTAACCCCCGCTTATCTGGCCACCCCATCTCTCTCCACTCTGACCTGTCCTCAATACTTCTGCTCGGTTTGTCTTCCTCTCCAAACATATTACTTCTGCCTCCCTACATTGGCTCCACCTTCAGAATCGAAAGCAAACCCTCCCACTCACCTATACAGTCATCACCCAATCCTCCACCCCCTACATTTCAGACCACATCTCACTCCTTTTTCCCCCCACTTCACTCTGACAACTACTGCCACCTCTCCTCCCAACTGATTACCTTCTCTCACTTCCGACTTTTTCCCAAACTTCCCCATACCACTGGAACTCACCCCCTCTCCTTTCTCCAATCTGCACAGCTTCAACCACGCTCTTACGCTACAATTCTTTATTAAAGCCTTACAGTTCTCATCCTAACAAACTGCTCTATACTCTCTCTCTGTGTGATCCTTCTGCCCCTCACCCTTAGATTGTATACCAGAGATGAGAAAGGACATGAGCGCTTACACTCAGCTTCTCCACAATGCAAACAGCACCAGAAATCTTGTTTTGGTTGCACAGTTTTGCACTATGGCCCTTATTCAGGTTCATTCGTTCGCATGCACACACGCACGCAGTGTTACACTTGATAACAGCACGTACGCATCTTGCAGAGTCACGCCTATAGGGCTTGCGAACTCATGCGTTCGCACCCATACTAAAAAGGGTGTGGCCTTTCATTGCGTGCAATTATAACTGCTCGCACGCGCCAACACATTTTCACACGCACACGCACCACAGTGTGCGTGCGAACATGCTACACATGGCAGAGTTAAAATGTACATAAAGGTATGTTATGTAAGGGCAATTAATAAATGTGTTAAGTGCATTTGCATTTGTGGCCTACAATTCACCTTACCATAATAATTTAAATGTGTCTGCTAACACTTGTTTGGTTTTGTGATGCAAACTGAAGTGGAGCAGAGTTAAATGATTGTCACAATCAACCAATAATTGGTCACAATGGTGTTCAGGTGCTATTGATTTCCCCATTTCGCTACTGTGTTTTAAGCGTACGAATGAGCAGTTCACAAGAAGTATGGTGTGCGAAACTGAAAACCTGCTTTGAGCTTGCGAAAGTTTTGGAGTTTGTGTGGGAACAATCCCTGTTGCAGTCATGCGAAAGCAACCCCACCACTCGAAGTGAACGCCCACGTGTACGCCCATGTGTACGCCCAGTTTTGCTCATTATACTGGACGCGCCCATACAAACGCCCACATCACGCCTACTGGCTAAACCTTCGCTCGGACGACAGAAACCGCTTGGAAGATTGTTTGCGAATAGGAATTTCGCAGTTTGCACATGCGCATTGCGTACACTGCACATGCGCAATGGGAGCAGTTGGGTGATACATGCGAATTCGCATGCGAACGTGTCAATGTGAATAAGGGCCTATGTAAGATGATCTGTACCACTGTGACACCCAGAGCTGTTTCTATACTATACTAATACAAGAAATACATTGATCTCACACATAATAACAGGAGAAATTATTTATTCAATCCATCGTGATCGGATCGTGACAGTATATTTTCCTTATATTCTGTAGCAAGAAGAGAATAACATGTTATATAAAGTTTAACTCCTGAAGTAAGTGAAATAAAATAACAGGTTTCTGATGGGATATTTAATTCTGAAGAATTCAAGTCAGTGTAAAATACACTGTATTATAGACTCATATGCAGTTAAGAACAGAACAATTATTGAAACAGTAATTACAATGGTGACAATGACATCATAATTGGTGAGCAGGGCAGACAACGCTGCAATGTAGTGAAGGACACATGTATGTAAATATTAAGGTACTTGTTTCCTAGCACGGCGCCCGTCGGGTCCCATTGCATACCATTAGTTAAGGTTGGGGGTGCATTATCGCCCATCAGGGTCACTGTACAATTAAAAATCGGGTCTGGGGGACCATTTAACATAGGAAACAGCCATCAGGGTCACTGTACAATTAAAAATCGGGTCGCATCACATGCGATCGGGTTGCATGCGATGCGATGCAACCTGATATGATAGACCTGATGCCATAAGATAAAAGTCGGTGGCGCCGTGCTAGGAAACAGGTACCAATATTAATTACATTAATCAGTGTCGCTGGGTCAGTAGTAGTGAGGGTCAGGATAACATGTATGTAAATATGAATTACATTAATCAGTGTCGCTGGGTCAGTAGTAGTGAGGGTCTGGATAACATGTATGTAAATATGAATTACATTAATCAGTGTCGCTGGGTCAGTAGTAGTGAGGGTCAGGATAACATGTATGTAAATATTAATTACATTAATCAGTGTCACTGGGTCAGTAGTAATGAGGGTCTGGATAACATGTATGTAAATATGAATGCCATTAATCAGTGTCACTGGGTCAGTAGTAATGAGGGTCTGGATAACATGTATGTAAATATTAATTACATTAATCAGTGTCACTGGGTCAGTAGTAATGAGGGTCTGGATAACATGTATGTAAATATTAATTACATTAATCAGTGTCACTGGGTCAGTAGTAATGAGGGTCAGGATAACATGTATGTAAATATTAATGCCATTAATCAGTGTCGCTGGGTCAGTAGTAGTGAGGGTCTGGATAACATGTATGTAAATATTAATGCCATTAATCAGTGTCACTGGGTCAGTAGTAATGAGGGTCTGGATAACATGTATGTAAATATTAATTACATTAATCAGTGTCACTGGGTCAGTAGTAATGAGGGTCAGGATAACATGTATGTAAATATTAATTACATTAATCAGTGTCACTGGGTCAGTAGTAATGAGGGTCAGGATAACATGTATGTAAATATTAATGCCATTAATCAGTGTCGCTGGGTCAGTAGTAGTGAGGGTCTGGATAACATGTATGTAAATATTAATGCCATTAATCAGTGTCACTGGGTCAGTAGTAATGAGGGTCTGGATAACATGTATGTAAATATTAATTACATTAATCAGTGTCACTGGGTCAGTAGTAATGAGGGTCAGGATAACATGTATGTAAATATTAATTACATTAATCAGTGTCACTGGGTCAGTAGTAATGAGGGTCAGGATAACATGTATGTAAATATTAATTACATTAATCAGTGTCACTGGGTCAGTAGTAATGAGGGTCTGGATAACGTGTATGTAAATATTAATGCCATTAATCAGTGTCGCTGGGTCAGTAGTAGTGAGGGTCTGGATAACATGTATGTAAATATTAATGCCATTAATCAGTGTCGCTGGGTCAGTAGTAATGAGGGTCTGGATAACGTGTATGTAAATATTAATTACATTAATCAGTGTCACTGGGTCAGTAGTAGTGAGGGTCTGGATAACATGTATGTAAATATTAATGCCATTAATCAGTGTCGCTGGGTCAGTAGTAGTGAGGGTCTGGATAACATGTATGTAAATATTAATGCCATTAATCAGTGTCACTGGGTCAGTAGTAGTGAGGGTCTGGATAACATGTATGTAAATATTAATTACATTAATCAGTGTCGCTGGGTCAGTAGTAGTGAGGGTCAGGATAACATGTATGTAAATATTAATTACATTAATCAGTGTCACTGGGTCAGTAGTAGTGAGGGTCTGGATAACATGTATGTAAATATTAATGCAAATGAAATGAATAAGCAGCTGTGTGCACTTGTCTACTACTAATTATAGTATGAAGATTCAGAACTTGAAAACCCTGAAAAACTACTCAGAGGGCGGACCAGGCCATCAGGAGTGACTCCAGAGGAGGCAGGAACAGGACCCACCACCACAAAAGGAGTCGTGGACGCAGAGTTGGACTGCAGCGCAGTGTGTAGCCAGAACACAAAATGCGCCAGACGTCAGGGCCTTGGAGACGCAACAGCGCCCGACCACCGGGAGGCATAAAGAGCCAATCCATGCAGTAATATCCCTGGCCGGACCTAGGGATGACCATCGATGATTAGAAATTATTCATGGTTTATGGCCGATATTGAATAGTTTTGCCATCGACGGGGGAGAACCAGATGGTTACCCATAATCGATGTCATGCTTAAACGAATAGTTTCGTTTTTGCTTTTTCCCCAAGGATTTACCAATGGGTGGGAGGGACGCATTGTACAGATGGAGAACACATAATAGTATTACAGGGAACCATGGAAGCCAGGGCAGTCACAGTGGAACAGCCATGAATCTATACACATATGTAATGAGTCCTGTGATGTGGGGATGGGCGCACACCCTGAGCTAGGTGCATTTACATCCAACGGCGACCTGACCGATCTTCAGTGTAGGTAATATGGCGATCTGAGCGAAGACCAATCAAATCAAAGTATTTCATTATAACATTGTGAACAGATCAGTACATTGGCTTATAATAGATTAGGAAGATGCACACACTATGGCAGTATCTTATGTTGTGTCTCTATAGACTAATACTATTGTGTATGATCACAGGCTAAAGGACGTCTCGCAGCAGTGTTCGGACAACCGATACCCCTGCAAGCCGTCGGGAAGGACGCATGCAATCCGTCGGGATGGGTCGCATGCATCCCTGCTTCCCGCCCGCCCCAGAACGGGTGGTCGGACGGCCAGCCGGTCCGACCACCTAGTCGGGTCCGATGCGCACGGGACCTGACTGCATGTCAGGGAGAGGCGATTTGGTTCGATTTAACGGGACGATTGGTCGCAATTGGACCAAATCGCCTCAGTGTATGGGCACCTTTACTATATGGACAGCAACAGTGTAATAGCTACAACAAACAAAAAACACGAAAGCGCCAGCAGATTTGTCCTCGTAACACAGGAGCTTATGTATTACCCTGCAGATTGCTGGCTGTGCGGAAATTCTGATGAGTATTTTTAAAGCGGCAATCATTTATGTACAAGGCAACACTAGGCTGGTTTTGCCTTCTAAATGATTGCCGCTATAAAGATATGAGGATACTCACCAGAATACCTGCCCAGCCTGCATCCTGTGGGCCAGGGCTGGGGAACCTTTGGCCCTCCAGCTGTTGTCGAACTACACATCCCAGCATGCCCGGCAACAGTTTAAGCATGGACAAATAGCAAGTCCAAAAACAGCCAAAGGAGGGCCAAAGGTTCCCCATCAATGCTGTAGGCTTTTACATGAGCCCCATAAAGTGGAAGCTGCGATTTGTAAGCTGAACCAATATTAATGAAAAATCAACTTTTTCTAGGAACGAGGTGATAAAACCGAGGTATATCGACATTAGTGGCTTAACTAATAATTTGGTGCCCCCCCCCCCTGAATCTGTTGGCAGCACACCCCCTCCCCCCATAGAGTACACAAACCCATCTCCCGTGCCCCCCCCCCGTCAGGCAGAAGACAGACAGCAGCAGTGACCACGTGTACCACCATGTCCCCCAACCTCCTTACCACCCGCTGAACAGTGGCGTAACTATAGTCCCGCAGCCCTCCCGGCGCCCACACACTCTAAGCACCTCCCCGCCACCGCGGAGGTTGCGGGACTATAGTTACGCCACTGATCGACATACATATTTCTCCAGCAACTTATCAATAAATCTATCTTATATTAGAGTATATTTAATTACTTAAAGGTCCTAATACTTCAGAAGACATTGCCACAGCGTATAAGGCCTACTATAAACCATAATCGGCAGGTGCTTGTCAGATGCAGCAACCATTTTGTTAACTATGACTTGAAGAAATTATTACAAAATGGCGTAGATTGAAATGTTTTTGTAGAAAGTGAACTGATGTTAGAGAATTGTCTTTTGTTGAAATTACAGTGTTCAGGAAATGCCAGCTAGTCTGAACATTTTGTTGACAAAACTAAATTACAAGGCCACGCATGTGTAGACCCCAAGGCCACTGAATCTTTTCCCCAGCAACAAGAAGTTGGGTGTTGGGGGGGGGGGGGGGGGTGGATTATGACATTATGACTGAAGGCAGAGATGTGCAATGAAAACTTGACACATAGGAATAATTGATTAATTGAATTAGATAGATAGAGAAGGAGGGAGTAGGCAGTTGAGGAAGAAGAGGCAAACACGGGGCTGGAGGTAACTTTGAATGAGGTTTAATGGCTGAGTCATTGGAAGGTTTATATTTTGATTTGATTTCGAATTTTTGTTGAAGTATAAGCCAATCAATTTTATTTTTCTTGTGTTAGTCTGCATTTTCAAATACTTATATTCCACCTTTTAAGTAAAGCATTATCATTCATTTTTACAGGTTTGTGATGGCGTGCAATTATTTCAGCGTTTGTCATTACATTTAAGGGTTATAAAGTACTTAGATATAATCACGTTTTAACAGAGGGACCCTCATTATTTACTAGATCAGCTACAACTTTGTGGTTTCAGTCAGCCCATGCAACGGCCATATTGTCTCGGTGATGTCACTGGTTTCAGAGTACTGATAGGCTGCACAATCATAATTATTCAGCCAACAAAATGGTTACCGGCAGGCACGCTTGAACAGGAAACCCACCCTTTTGTCATTAGTCTCTTTTTCACAGTTATAACATTCTTTATTCTTGTAGGCCATGGATTTAAGAGGCAAGATGAAGGAGCCAGTTGGAGAGCTCCCACTTTTCACGGTGGAGTTTGGTAGACGGTGGCCGGGATGGATGAAAGCAAGATGTCCTTTAGCATGACTGGATGATCTTGTTGGGACATGGATTTGTGAGAGAAACCGCATTATAATCGAATGGGAACACAATCAGCTAGAACATTTCCCTCTCGTGTGAATTCTCCGGTGACGAACAAGAGCTGAGCTTACGGAAAAGCAGCGGCCGCACTGAGGACACGCGAACGGCCTCTCCCCGGTGTGAGTGCGATGATGCTTCACAAGGTCGGCTTTCTGGACAAAACCTTTGCCACAGTCCGGGCAGGCAAACGGCTTCTCACCGGAGTGAATCCGCTGGTGCATAATGAGGGCAGACCTACTGGTACAACGTCTCCCACACTCCAGGCATGAAAATGGCCGCTCCCCAGCGGGAGTCCGCTTATGTGACAGGACACTTGACGTGTGATGAAAGGATTTCCCACCGTGTTTGTCCTCGGTGTGACATCGCTGGTGGGTGGTAAGAGCGATGTCGGAGCTGACACACAACCCGCAGACCGAGCACCTATACAGATTACTGGCGCTATGCGTTTGCTGATGGGTGACGAGGGCTGAATGATTAGGGAAACATTGCTGACACTCCGAGCACTGATGCGTCATCTCAGGATAGTGTGAGGAGGCGTGCGGACCTGTTGGGGACAAAAGTACTGAGATAAACCCTCTACATCAGCAGATGGTTCCCTTAATTATGTCATAAAGTTCTGCTGATACAAACATATGTACAATTCAGACTTTAGGTTTTAATCAATGTTACACATGTGTCCTGGAGTTTGGAATCTCATTGAACAAGATTAAGAAACATAAATTAGGTGATTTAATGATGTCCTTATACAGCACAGAGTGGAATACGGCAGCCCCTTCGGGAGTCAGGGTCCCTGAGATGGGGACCAGTGGGCGATGGACAAGAGGACTGTCCAATGATGACTGGACTCCACCAGACAGGAGCTCAGGGCAGTCCTGATGGAGCGAGAGTCCATTCTGTCATTTTGGGGGAAATATTTTATCTCATTACCCGTCACCTCAGTGATAGAGATGGTCCAAAATCACATGCATGTGGGTACAGTTCGCTTCTCTATACAGTGTCCAATCAAATACTGTAGAACACAAAGAGATCAGATAAACAACACAGAACCCAGACAGACCATGCACAATGCTGTGGAAATCTCACTCTGAGAGCAACAAAGACCCTCATTCACTTAGTGGTCATCTCTAGACTGAACTACTGTAACCCCCTCTTATCTGCCCCCCACCCCCCCATCTACTTTCACTCTGACCTGTCCTCAATGCTACTGCTTGGCTAGTCTTCATCCCTACGTTGGCTCCCTACACCTTCAAAATCTAATGCAAACCTGCCAATAAAGTCATCACCAAATCCTCTGCCATCTACATCTCCAACCTCATCTCTCTGCTCATTCCCACCTACCCACGTCACTCTGCCAATTACTGCCACCTCTCCTCCCAACTGATTTTACCTCCTCCCTCTTCCGCCTTTCTCCCAAACGTCCCCATACCACTGGAACTCCCCCCTCTCCTTCCTACAATCTGCACAGCTTCAACCTCACTCTTAAGTTGCACTTCTTTATTAAAGCTGAGAGAGGGAGGGAGAGGAGAGCGGAGTGAGGGATTGAGAGGAGAGCAGAGTGATGGATTGAGAGGAGAGCAGAGTGAGGGATTGAGAGGAGAGCAGAGTGAGGGATTGAGAGGAGAGCAGAGTGAGGGATTGAGAGGAGAGCAGAGTGAGGGATTGAGAGGAGAGCGGAGTGAGGGAGGAGAGTGAGGGAGGAGAGCGGAGTGAGGGAGGAGAGCGGAGGGAGGGAGGAGAGCGGAGTGATGGAGGAGAGCAGAGTGAGGGAGGAGAGTGAAGTGAGGGATTGGGAGGAAAGCGAAATGAGGGAGGAGAGGAGAGCGGGATTGATGGAAGAATGGAGCGAGGTAGAAGAGGTGAGAGTGGAAGGGAAAGGAGAGCGGAGTGAGGGGCTGAGAGGTGGAGGTGAGAGCTGAGAGAGGGAGGGAGAGGAGAGCTGAGAGAGAGGAAGAGGAAAGCGGAGTGAGGGATTGAGAGGAAGGAGAGCTGAGAGAGGAAGGGCGGAGGAGAGTGGAGGGAGGGAATGGGGAGTGGAGTGAGGGAATGAGAGGATGGAGGAATGAGGGGAGAGGAGAGTGGAGGTATTGAGAGGATAGCAGAGGGATTGATAGGAGAGCCGAGAGAGGGGAGCGGAGTGAGGGATTGAAAGGAGGGAGGAGAACTGAAAGAGGGAGGGAGAGGAGAGCAGAAGTAGGGAGAGTAGAGGTGGAGAGCAGAGCAGGAGAGTGGAGGGAAGGAGGAGAGCGGATTGAGGGAGAGAGAGAAAGGCTATACACTTTTAAGTGTATGTAAACCCAGTTACTTTTCAAACTCTCAGCATAGTAATGCAAAACCTACTTACATAATGCAGTGTACAGTAGAATTATTAACATATGTATAAATATATAAAGCAAGGTATATCTACATAAGTATAATTGAACAATGTGTGTGTGTATGGGTGCTGTCATAAGGGTCCATGCTATTCCTGTTTGCAAGCATTGTGATGTCATTGGAAAGCTTATGACTTTCTGAATACAACCCAATAAACAGATCATTAAATGAAAAACATTTTCACTTTACAAAACTTTTGACAAACTGAAATAAATAAGTGACTCATCGGCAGAGTGGTCTGTGACTCGAACACTGTAGATATCGTTGTGAAATCCATGTGAGATCGATCCCCAGTCAGTTATTTTTTCTCTTGATTGTTTTCTTATATATTGAGGGTTATTTATTATTATTATTTACAGTTTCTTATATAGCGCAGCATATTCCATTGCGCTTTACAATTGGGAGTTATTGGGATCTTCTGTACCTGCTGTGGTTGGGTAGGGTAGGTGGATAGTTGGAGGCTTGCTCTGGCTGCTGCAGCAGCTCCTGCCCTGCTGTGGTTGGGAAGGTGGATAGTTGGAGGCTTGCTCTGGCTGCTGCAGCAGCTCCTGCCCTGCTGTGGTTGGGTAGGTGGATAGTTGGAGGCTTGCTCTGGCTGCTGCAGAAGCTCTGGCCCTGCTGTGATCGGGAAGGGAAGTTGGATAGTTGGAGACTTGCTCTGGCTGCTGCAGCAGCTCCTGCCCTGCTGTGGTTGGGAAGGGAAGGTGGATAGTTGCAGACTTGTTCTGGATACTAAAGCAGCTCCTGCACAGCTGTGGTTGGGAAGGGTAAGTGGATAGTTGGAGACTTGGTCTGGCTGCTGCTGCTACAGCAGCAGCTGCTGCCCTGCTGTGGTTGGGAAGGGAAGGCGTAGAGTTGGAGGCCGGCTCTGGCCGCTGCAGCAGCTCCTGCCCTGCTGTGGTTGGGAAGGGAAGTTGGATAGTTGGAGACTTGCTCTGGCTGCTGCAGCAGCTCCTGCCCTGCTGTGGTTGGGAAGGGAAGGTGGAGAGTTGGAGACCTGCTCTGGCCGCTGCAGCAGCTTGATTGAAAAAGTGCCTAAGGCATGAAACACGTTGATCCCGTTGCTGGAGATCACAAGAAGCAAGCATTCCGACATCCAGATTAAAGCTGAGCGCCCTCCCGGAGACTGAGAAGCTGGGTGACGTCAACCGCCCGCAGAAAGTCGTGACGCTCACAAGCACTGCAGCAGTGGCAGAAAACTAGCAGAAGAGAAGCACTTACTGACCGCCTCCTCACTGTTTATCATAACAACAATAGGTAGGGATAGCCTACCTACCTCAGCAACCTACTCCAGACAGAGCTGTATACATTTCAAGTTACTTCTTCCTTCCCCCTCCTTTTTTTTCTCACAGCAATAATAATAATTATGTTCATTTTATTCTATTTTTATTTACTTTCTATTTATTTTTTTATTTTGTTCATTCATTTATAACTTTGTTTTCTTTTTACATTTTTAGCGCTCATTAATACCAATTCATTCTGAAGAATACAAGTCAGTGTAGAATACAGAGTATTATAGACTCGTATGCAGTCAAGATGAATCAAAAAATTATGGAAACGTTTATTACAATGGTGACAATGACAATAATTGGTGAACGGAGCAGACAACACTGCAATCTAGTGAAGGGCAACATGTATGTAAATATTAATACAAGTACGAACTTGTCCTTTATTAACCAATTATAGAATGCAGATTTAGGACTTGAAAACCCCAGAAAACGAGAAGGCAGTAGCGGGACCCATCACCACCACAAAAGGAGTCGCAGTCGGCAGAGTCGGACTGTAGGCTGCAGCGCGCAACAGTGCATGCACCAAGCCCGACCACCAGAAGGCATAAAGAGCCGCTCCCGCCGGATACGGCTTACACTGGGCGCCGGCCTACTCTCCGTCTCCAGTCAGTACTACACTACTCGTGTCAGCTGCACAGCTGATGGGTGAGCTGGACTCTGAGGAATACCTGCCCTCTGGGAGGAGCCATGTGGCAGTTGCACGGCCTTTCCCCCTGTAAGAACAGCCCTGTCGGCATCATATAAATAAAAGGATAATAAAAATGACTAGAATAACAAACTACATAATAATATAATAATTACACACTTACTAGGGAAGTCTAAATGATATGACGATATATTGCTGGGAGCAGGAGAGGGAGAAAGATAAAACAGGAGCTGTAATATATACTTAGGATTTACCAATAGGCGGGAGGGACACGCTGTACAGAGAGAGAGGAATTACAGGGAAGCGGGGAAGGGCAGTCACGGTGGAACTGTAATGTGGGGATGGCAGATCATACTGAGCTAGGTGCATTTACATCCAACGCCAACCTGAATGATCATCAGTGCAGGTAATACGGGAGGGTAGAATAGACTAAGGGGGGCATTCTGGTTGATTCGCCCAGTACACCGGCCCACCATTCACAAGGTGTGTATATGTTTGCACTGTCTGCAAAGGGATGTTTTACATAAACATCCCTTCGCAGCCTGCGGGGTAACACCCACATCATTCCATGGTTGCTATGAGCAAGTAGATGGGCAGCTGATATCTGGTGATGTCAGCTGCTGCCCCCACATTATGGCGTCATTGGACTGGGCTTTCCCATATGCTAATAAGGCCACCTGCCGT
Organism: Crinia signifera; assembly: GCF_055691185.1. Classification (NCBI taxonomy): domain Eukaryota; kingdom Metazoa; phylum Chordata; class Amphibia; order Anura; family Myobatrachidae; genus Crinia; species Crinia signifera. The sequence goes on from NC_139218.1 coordinate 392,590,552, forward strand.
CCTTCTCCGCCTCCCCCCCCCCCACCCCCGCACACTGTCCTGGGTGCATGCACCCAGCGAACACACTGTTTACAGTGGGTGCACGCAACCTGCATATGGACAACATCGGTCCCCAGGCGATGGAACGGGTTCTGCGAACGGACCGGAATAAGGTCCTAATACTATAGTGTCTGATCACAGGCTAACTCTCTGCATGGACAACAAAAGCACCAGTGACCCCTACAGGTCATAGGGGTAACTAACCAAATTCGAAAACGCCAACAGACTTGTCATCGACACCTAGAAGCTTATGTAATAACCTGCAAGATGCTGGCTGCCCGAATATTCCGATGAATATTTTTAAAGCAGTGATCGTTAATGTACAAGGCAACACTAGGCTGCTTATTCCTTGTAAATGATTGCCGCTATTAAAAAAAAAATGGGTTTACTCACCGGAATACCCACCCAGCCTGCATCCTGTAGGCTATTGCATGAGTCCCATAGAATGGAAGCTTCGATTTGAACCAATATTAATGGAAAATCTACGTTTTCTAGGAACGTGGGAACCTCAATAATTACTAGCGACCTGATCAGCAACAATTTTTTTGGTTTGCATTCTGCCCATGTAGCGGCCATCTTGTCTCAGTGATGCCATTAGCATCTAGTGTACTAGCCAACAAACTGGATACCAGCGGGCGCACTTTAACAGTAAACCCATCTTAGGAATTATTTTTAACTAAATGCATTCACCAGAAAGCAGAATATGATGTAATGTCACACGGCCCTTCACAAGCCTGGTTACAAACGTTCTATGTCATTAGTCTCTTTTCACAGTTATAGCATTCTCTTTACTTGTAGGCCACAGATTTGAGAGCCAAAATGGAGGTCGGAGTAGGGAAGCTCTGATGATTGACAGTGGAGTTTGGTAGAATGGGACGGAATCGGTGAAAGCAAGATTTCCTTTAGCCGGACTGAATGATCTGGTTGGGCCATGGATTTGTGAGAGAAACCACAGTATAATCTGATGGGAACACAATCAGCTAGAACACAAAAGATTTCCCTCTGGTGTGAATTCTCCGATGACGAGCCAGAGCTGAGCTCTGTGTAAAGCAGCGGCCGCACTGAAGACACACAAACGGCCTCTCCCCGGTGTGAGTGCGCTGATGCTTCACAAGATCGGCTTTCTGGACAAAACCTTTGCCACAGTCCGGGCAGGCAAATGGCTTCTCTCCAGAGTGAATCCGCTGGTGCGTAGTGAGGGCCGACCTACTGATACAACATCTCCCACATTCCAGGCATGAAAATGGCCGCTCCCCGGCATGAGTCTGCTTATGTGACAGGACACTTGACATGTGATGAAAGGATTTCCCACCGTGTTTGTCCTTGGTGTGACATCGCTGGTGGGCGGTAAGAGCCAATCTGGAGCTGACGCACAACCCGCAGACCGAGCACCTATGCAGATTGCTGGCGCTATGCGTTTGCTTATGGGTGACGAGGGCTGAATGATTAGGGAAACATTGCTGACACTCCGAGCACTGATGCGTCATCTCAGGATAGTGTGAGGAGGCGTGCGGACCTGTTGGGGACAAAAGTACTGAGATAAACCCTCTGTACAGTGGATGGATCGCTTCATTGTATGATAAAATTCTGCTGATACAAAGATATTTACAATTCACAAATGTGTTGATGTCCTGGAGTTTGGAATCAGATTGAACAAGCCTGAAAAAAGGAAATTCTGTGATTTAATGATGTCTCCCTGCAGGAGTCAGGGAGGCTGAGATGGGGACCAGTGGACAATGGTCTGTCCAAAGATGACTGGACTCCACCAGACAGGAGCTCAGGGCAGTCCTGTGTTGATGAGGGAGAGAGATCACATTCTGTCAGTTAGTCCATTAGGTTGAACTCGATGGACTAACGTATTTTTTCAGCCTTAATTACTATGTTACTATGTATGTTACTATGCATGGGGTACAGTTTGCTCCTCTATACAGTGTCCAATCAAATACTGTAGAACATGGTATATCAAAGAGATTAGATAAACCACAAAGAACCCAGACAGACCATGCACAGCGCTGCGGAAACTTCACCCTGATGGCAACGAAGACCCTCATCCATTTAGTGATCGTCTATAGACTGGACTTCTGTAACCCACGCTTAATCCCCCCCCCCCCAATCTCTCTCCACTCTGACCTATCCTCAATGCTTCTGCTCAATTTCCTCTCCCAACTGCCTCCCTACGTTCAGAATCAAATGCAAACCCCCACACTCAACCAAAAAAGTCATCACCCAATCATCTCCGACCTCATCTCTCTCCTCATTCCCACCCGCCCACTTCACTCTGCCAATTGCTGCCACCAACTGATTACCTCCTCCCAAACTTCCCCTAACCACTGGAACGTGCCCCTATCCTTCCTACAATCTGCACAGCTTCAACCACGCTCTTAAGTTGCACTTCTTTATTAAAGCCTTACAGCTCTCGTCCTAACATAGCGCTCTATGCTCCTCGCTCACTGCCTCTCTGTGCGATCAATCTGCCCCTCACCTTTACGTTGTATATCAGACATGGAAAAGGACATGAGAGCTTACACTCAGCAAACAATGTGAGCGATCCTGTTGTGGGTACTCTGACAGCATGTGCAGCAGCAGTTATATAGGCATATACCATGCATACCTCCCCCAATGTCCTGATTTACATCAGACAGTGCCTATTTTTTGGCTCATGGGGCCAGCAGAGTTGATCGGTTGAGGGGGTGGAGCAGAATCTATTCACTGTAACCTCTCAGAGCCCTGGCCATACCCCCAGAGTTGTTAGAAAAGGAGTCGTGGCCAAGTGGTGCCTGTGTCATAGGCCACACCCCCTGGTCGATACATCATGCACGTGGGCATCCCATGCCTTGCACTGATTTGCACTTTGAGCCTTTTGCACATTTGTCCTTGTTCTGCACTATATAAGGAGCTCTGACATGTTCTCAAAGTCGGTCCTTCAGGACCCCACAGAGCGCATGTTTTGCAGGTCCCCTCACAGAATCAAATAAAATAATTATCTCCACCTGTGGATCTTTTAAAATGTGTCAGTCCGTTATGAGTGCACCTGTCTGGTGATCTGGAAAACGTGAACTGCGTGGGGCCTGTGGACCGAGTTTGAGAACCACTGCTCTAAGCTAGACACATCTGTAATGAGTCATGTAATGTATTATTTCTTTACAGCGCTGCACATTCCATTGCGCTTTACAACTGGATGTGGGGATGGCAGCTTATATCAATCTAGGAGTATTTAGATCCAACATCACCTCCCTAATACTAGTGACCTGATCAGCTACAATTTTGCATTCAGCCCATGTAACGGCCATCTTGTCTAGTTTCTAGTGTACTAGGCTGAGTAGTCATAATTATTTTTTGATAATGGTGATGTTTCACCAGGTAGGACCCCCGGACAAAACGTTTGCCACACTCCGTTCACTTAAATAGCTTCTTGCCACAGTGAATCCACAGGTGCGTAGTACGGTCATACTGTCTGGTAAAACATCTCCTGCACTCCAGGCATGAAAATGGCCTCCAAGTAGGTACATGGTATATAAACATGGCTGCATCAGGGACATGACACTGAAATAAACATCAGGGTTGCAGAAACTGAGGGACAGGTTCCATTGCAGGAGAAGTAACAAAAATCTAAATAAAAGTATAAAAAAAGGGTACTTATGTAGTATCTGGGCGCCCGATTTTGTGATTGTATGCCTTATCTTAAGGCATAAAATCAGATGCGATTCGACGCGATTTTCGGCAAAATCGCATCGAAGCGCATCCGATATCGCATGCTTATCGATGCGATTTTGCATAGGATTCAATATTAACAAGGTCCTGTTCATTTCCCCACTATCCAAGTGGGCATAGAGTTGATTTTATAAAGCGTGGCGAGCGCAGCGAGCCCCGCGAGGGGACGCGGAAAACATTTTAAGTAATCTGCGTCCGCTCGCCACGCTTCGGGCACGGTGTCTCGCCACACTTTATAAAATCAACTCTATGCCCACTTGGATAGTCGGGAAATGAACAGGACTATGTTAACATTGAATCCTATGGAAAATCGCATCGGATCGCATGCGATATCGTATGCGATTTTTCCGACCCGATTTTAAAATCGGGCGCCCAGATACTACATAAGTACCAAAAAAAGCAGATGAGGGAAGAGGACAGTGTTCCCTCTAAGCTGTGCGCGTGTGCGCGCGCACACAACTCGCCGAGCCCGCGCACAGACATTACAACTGAGCGCACAAAGGTTAAAATCTTGTTTTAGTGTGCCACGAGTTTAATAAGGTTGAAAATCACTGCTATAGCCTATATGTATGGTGTGTGAAGTCTGTAAACATTCAAATTGCTTTATTAACTCAACAGAACTCGAAACCTAGGCCTGTATACGTTATGGGACGCACAAAAATGTACATTTCCTTTCAAAGTTGCACAGCCAATATCTTTTTCTGCACAAAGCCTTCGTAAAATTAGAGGGAACATTGGAAGAGGACCCTGCACGTGACAGCGTACATTCTGATGGGGAAGGGAAGACAGACGCGTTCTGTTAAGTTGTCATCTAAGAATTATTTTTATTTTTATAACTGCAGTACTGTAAATGTAACGCTCTGATTTACCATGTGACGTCTGGCAAAAGCAATAAGTGAGCTTCAGCTTGGAATTTCTAGTGAATAGCAAATTTATTTGGAATGTTTTTTCTAAATCTGTTTTTTTTATTTTTCAAAGAAAGAGAAAATTTACATATAAAGACAGTCCAGGTACAACTCCAAAAATACAAAACCAAAATTAACATAATGAAGAAAAACAACACACTGCATCAATGAGATAAAATAGGTAAGCATCTCATTAAAGAAAAAAAAACGTACAAGGATGTACATTTGATCACATCATAAAACGATCAAACAATCAATTAAAAAAAACATAAATCAGTAACAAAAAAAAACAGGGAAATAGTATCAGCAGGTTATGGATACAACATCTATGCAAATTATAAAGAAGAGATGATTACATATCAACCCCAATCTGTCTGAATAAGTAGTAAGTTCGAACATCTTATAGATCTGGGTTTGTCTAGTTGTAAAATAAAGAATTCCCATTTCTTACGGAATTTAATAGCTCCTTTTTCTCGATCTTGAATCGTTGACTTTCTGTCAAAATATATTACGTAGTAGTAGTCCGTTTATTTATAAGGCGCCACAAAGTGTCCGCAGCGCCGTACATAGCAAACAGAAAACAAATTACAAGGTAACGTAAAGGGGGTGTTGATAAAATACAGCATAAATAGGGGTATAGCTGGTAGAACGAAAATCAGCATCAGTTCAGAAGTAGGTGTCGAAATAGTCGAGGAGACTGAAGATGAAGTAGAGGAAGGGAAGAACAGGACAGGAGCACTGGTGAGGTAAAGAGGTAGGGTGAGTACGTGAGGAAGGAGGGCCCTACTCATAAGAGTTAACAGACTAAAAGGAGGTGGGTGGACAAACAAAAAAAATAGGATAAGTAGGAACGGATGGGAACAGATGGAAGGGTAGGGTAGGCAGGATAGGAGGAGCAAAGGAGGTTAGGAGGAGGAGGGATAGGCTAGTTGGAAGAAGTGGGTTTTGAGGGAGCGCTTGAAGGAGGGTAAGGGAATCAGAAAGCCTGATAGGTGGCGGGAGGTTGTTCCAGTGCAGGGGGGTAGCGCAAGAGAAGTCTTGGACACAGGAGTGGGAGGAGGTGATTAAGTGAGAGGTCAGGCAACGGTCGGCGGCGGAGCGAAGAGGACGGGAGGGAGTGTGGATAGAGATCAGTGAAGAGAGGTAAGGAGCAGTGGAGGAGGAGAGAGCCTTGTAGGTAGTGGTGAGGAGTTTAAAGAGAACTCGGAAAGGAATGGGGAGCCAGTGAAGAGATAGACAGAGGGGGGAGGCGGAGGTAGAGCGGCGGGAGAGGAAGATGAGCCTAGCAGCGGCGTTAAGAATGGATTGGAGAGGAACGAGAGGTAGCCCGGAGAGAAGGATGTTGCAGTAGTCAAGGCGGGAGATGACAAGAGAGTGAATGAGAAATTTGGTCACGTCAGTGGAGAGGAATGGTCTGATGTGCGGGATGTTGCGGAGGTGAAAGCGGCAAGACTGTGAGAGAGCACAAATGTGAGGGGTGACAGAGAGGGAGGAGTCAAAGATGACACAGAGGCAGCGCATTTGGTTGGCGGAGGTGATCTCTGTTTCACCAATGCTGATGGAGATAGTGGGAGAAGAGGGGATGTTCGGTGCCCAGAGAGGTGGTGTAGAGGGAGAAGAGGAGAGGGCCAAGGACTGACCCTTGGGAAACATCGACTGGCTGTGGGGTAGTAGGAGAGGAGGAGCTCGGAGTGGAGATGGAGAAGGAGCGATCGGAGAGGTATGAGGTGAACCAGGAGAAGACCGTGCCAGTGATGCCAAAGGAGCGGAGGGTGTTGAGTATCAAATGTGTAAGCAACCATTTAACTGTGGATACCATGGTGTATGGCAGGGCTCGACTAAATCCGGGGGCCAGGTCATCATGGCGACCGGATTTGCCAGGAAGCAGGTAACGCCCGGCAGAGTGGTGCGCTTGTGTTAATGGCAAAAGCCGGGCAGAGCGGTGGACAACTCACCCAGCTGTATCAGACCAGGTCCACGGCGCGGCTATTTCGAAACTCGAGGCGGATCATGAGCAAATTGGAGCTAGTGGTTCAGCAGTCAATCAGGAGTGGCAGCTCCTGATTGGCTGATGGCTCACAAGCCACCTCGAGTTTTGAAATAGCCGTGCTGCGGACCTGCTCTGATACAGCTGGGTGGTTTGTCCACTGCTCTGCCCGGATAATGCGGTTACTGCACGTGGTAATGGTGTGGAGGAAGGGAAGTGGAGGAGGGATAATCATCCATGGCAATGAGCATGTACCCCTGGCAAAGAGCATGCAATCCCTGGAAAAGAGCAGGACCTTTCACTGTTTCCGAGAGGCATATAATCCGGAGGTTGTTACGACGTCCATCCATTTTCCAGATCGTCCACATAGAATAATTATCTTTATATACAGGAAGTAAGAGGACACCTCTATGATTTCTGCTAAATTTAACCCCACTCTATTCTCAAGCACAGCCACATCTGCAGTGATGACGAGCTTTCACTCCTGAACAGAAGCAGCAAATTGAGCTGCCTGATCCTGCAGCATAGGACCTATAGTGTCTTTAATGGTCTGTACAAGCACAGAATAGAAGGGTCTGAATCAGGAACACTACCAGAATATAATGTCAGAGATGGTGGAGGTGGTGCAGGACCATCAGTAGGCAAGGAAGCAGCCAAGTGACCCAGCTCCTCAGATGCAGGGAGCGCATCTTGTGCTCCATGTGTGGCATCTACCTTAGTTTCTTGCAGCTTTTCCACATGGAGGAGGACAGAAATGTGTCCATCAGCTGCTGCACTGTGCTGGAAAACACACACGCCGGTGTTTAAACGCCATGATCGGCAATTGTGCAGGTATTAGTCAGAGATGGCAGCGGACCTCTGCTCACATCGGCACCAGAGCCGAAAGTCTTATTAGGGATAATGTAAACAAAATCAAAATCTGTATGACAGACCGGTCCAATGTTAGAGAGGTTATCAGTGGAATACGAAGAACAATCAGGCTTCATTGTGTTACAGAACAGGGCCATTGCAGATTTTGTGACATCACCAGGATACTTTTCCACAATGCCCAGATTATCTGGTTGGGAAATGGATTTGTGGGCAGAGCTGCAGAATAATCTGATGGGAACACAATCAGCTAGAACACAAAAGAGTTCCCCTTAGTGTGAATTCTCCGGTGACGAGCAAGAATGGAGCTCTGGGAAAAGCAGCGGCCGCACTGAGAACACGCAAATGGCCTCTCCCCGGTGTGAATGCGCTGATGCTTCACAAGGTCGGCTTTCTGGATAAAACATTTGCCACAGTCAGCGCAGGCAAATGGCTTTTCACCAGAGTGAATCCGCTGGTGCTTAGTAAGGGCAGACCTACTGGTACAACATCTCCCACATTCCAGGCATGGAAATGTCTTTTCCCTGTTAAGAGTCCTCTTATGTGACAGTTTTTCCTTGTTGTGACATCGCTGATGGGCGGTAAGAGTCAATCTGGACCTGAAATACATTCCACAGACCGAGCATATATACAGATTACTGGCGCTATGCGTTTGCTGATGGGTGACGAGGGCTGAATGATTAGGGAAACATTGCTGACACTCCGAGCACTGATGCGTCATCTCAGGATAGTGTGAGGAGGCGTGCGGACCTGTTGGGGACAAAAGCACCAAGATAAACCCTCTGTACATGAGCGAATGGGTCGCTTCATTGTGTGAGAAAATTCAGCCGATATAAACATATCTACAATACAGACTTGAATGGGTGGTATTCAATTGTTCCGATTTTTTTAGCGCATATCACGATCATTATGGTCAGGGTCAGCCATGCATTCCAGCTTACTACCCATGGAGAAAGTGAGCTGAAATGCTGGTGAAAAACAATTGAATGCCACCCTATGTGTTAATCAAGGCAACAACTGTGTTGATCCCCTTGAGTTTGGAATCTGATTGTACAAGATTGAGAAAAGAACTTAAGTGATTTAATGATATACTTATACAGGATGGGAGGGGGGGGGGGGGGCCTGCAGGAATCTGAGAGGCTGAGATGGGGGATTTATCTCATTATCGGTCCCCTCTTGACAGTGATGGTCCAGAATCACATGCATGGGGACAGTTTGCACCTCTATACAGTGTTCAATCTAATACTGTAGAACATAGGTTTACAAAGTAATTAGATAAACTACACAGAACCCAGACAGTCCATGCACAGCGCTGTGAAAATGTCACCCTGATGCAGGGCCTCATTAATTGATTCCCCTTCCCCACCACCAATTTATTTTACTCATATTCAGCTAAAAATCTGTAACAAGCTCGGGCCTCAGCTCCTTTTGCCAGATACGTCACTAGCCATGTTTGCAAAGGCGGCAGTGGCATCAATTACAGCCTGCTGCCGTCTCACAGGATGTCCTCTTCCCTGCAACCCTACCTCATTGACGTTGGCCACCCCAACAGGCACTGCTACTCCCACAATTGTTGGGGGAGATCTGAGATCATGAGACCTTCCTCGACCCCAACTCCAGTGGCACAGGTAAGTGCCCAGATCCCAGTGAACTGGGATGGGCGCTGCGTCCCCCAGGACCCAGTGCGCCCCACCTAGTCCTGGCGCCCTCGGCTGCAGCCTAATCAGCCTATTGGTTTATCAGGCCCTGCCATGATGGCGACAAAGGCAGTCATTCACTCAGTGGTCATTTCTAGACTACTGTAACCCCCCTCTGATCTGGCCTCCCCAACTCTCTCCACTCCGACCTGTACTCAATGATTCTAATCGGCTTCCATTCCTCTCCAAACATATTACTTCTGCCTCCCTACCATGTTTTGTCTATAAATAAAATCATCGATCAGAGCTGGAAGTCTTGAACATATATAGTTTTGAATCATTAGCGTTATGACAATAAACCTACATGTTGTATTGTATAAGTTTTCAAAAGGTTGGACTTTAGACTTGGACTCCAAAGGCATAATATCCACATAGTCAATAAGCCGAAGTAATATATCTCTGCAAGAATATATTTTACCTTCGATTGGGTGTAGTTCCCGGACAGTAGATATGGTTCTTATACCCCATGAGCCAATCACATGTACATATAGTGTTCCTTCTAGGAACAGGGTCGGACAGGGCGCCGCTGCACGGGGGCAGCGTCAAGGGGGCGGACCGGGCCAACCAACGTCACAAAAGGGGCATGCCCGGGCCGCGCCATGACAAAAAGGGGCAGGCCCGGACGCCGTCGTCATTGAAGGGGGCGGGCCCGGCGACCCCGAAGGCTCTGCACTTCCGGGGAAGCGCCGGGCTTCCCTGGTATCACCATTACAGTAGGAGGCAGGCTGTTTTAGCGGGACGCTGCCAGAGGGGCAGGGCGCATTTTGCCCTTTAAAAATCGGGCAGTCTAGCGGGAACACTATACAAATGTATAGGAATGTTCATGTAAAGTACATTGCTCTGTGATTGGACTAATGATAATATCGCTCTTTTGTTATATATTATATAATTGCATATGTCAAATACATAAACCATTATATCAATATCTGATATAATAAATATACTTGAGATAAGATTTCACTCTCTCGACAATTGGCACCCCAGTTGGGACCATTATTATTATTGTTATAAGAGAGAGATACTATTCGAAACTCAATAAATCCCAGTAAAAGTGGAGAGCCCCCGCAAATAACTGGCTAAGGGCTCAAATGCCAGGGCAAAATGTAAAGAGGGGAGAGGGGTATCTGTCTGGTGCCTCTCTAAACTCTAAAAGGTAAAGAGACAAAACCGTTACCAGCTGTACAATGTCTGAGGATCAGTATAAGAAGCACAGAGAGTATGGTGCAACGTTTCATATTATAGATGCTCCAAAGTCACCATATGAAGAGCCTTTTCCTCAACTAATGATAGAATAGCGCCATCTAGGCTCCTGGAGGACTCAAGCCACGGCTGAACTTTACATAGATTAACCATAGAATGTCTGCCACAGACAAAGCCAGTTTGGTCTTTGTGAATCCCTGATGGGAGTATATATTTTAAAGAATGTGCTAAAAACATTGTAAGGATTTTATAGTCTATGTTCAAAAGTGAAATAGGCCTATATGAAGCAGCCAACTTTAAGAGTTGCAGAGTTAAAATATTCCGGTAATGATTTTGTGGTCAAAATATCATTGTACACCACCAGTAACGTGTCTTTACTTCATGGAAACAACAGTTTATAATATTCCCCTGAGAACCCATCCGGTCCAGGGACTTCAAGGATTTAATAACGGAAGTTAAATCCTTCATCGGAATTGGGGTTACTAGAGAACAGGCATGCTCTGAGGATATTTCAGGTAAGGATGCATGCACACTGCATCCATATCAATACTCCTAGAGCAGTGGTTCTCAAACTCGGTTATCAGGACCTCACGCAGTTCACGCTTTCCAGGTCACCTGTTGCACATATTATTCACTGACACAGTTTAAAAGATCCACATGTGGTGCTACTTATTTCACTTGATTCTGTGGGTTCCTGAGGACTGACTTTGAGAACCGATGTCCTAGAGGAAGGTCTTAAAGAATTCAGTAATATATAGCCTTGCCTGAATGTATCCAAAACCATCTGGTATTTTAGAGATGTAATAGTAGTGTTCATTCTAGCACCTGCTATCTTTGAAAACCCATGCAGTTCCTCTTCCCTGCCTGGGGTGTCACTGTCTGCTGTAGTGCTTCTAGCACTGCGTGGTCAGTATATCAGCCCTGATATGCAAAGCAGACCTGTGCTAGAAACACCACAGCAGACAGCGACACCCCAGGCAGGGAAGAGGAACTGCATGGGTTTTCAAAAATAGCGGGTGCTAGAATGAACACTAATAGTCATAGAAGGCTGAGTGCCCCTGAGAAAATTAGACCATAAACGACCTGTGTGATTACCATGTTGGTGAAATCTATAGTTGTGCTAGGTTGCAAAGCGTTCTCCTCCTACAGAACAAATTTCTGTGCTTTTAAAAAAAATAAGCATCTTTATTTGCCCTTATTGGAGACGTCTTATAGATTTGATAAACCTCTGTTAGTGCTTCTTGTGCTGCATCATAGGATGCTGTAAGGGTCTTCCTATGCTAGGAAGATATACTACCCCGAATAACCACCTTAGAGACCTGCCTAAATAGCACTGGGATCTGCTACGCATGTTATCATGCCATGCTGCTTCCACCATGTTTCTGAACTTCAATAAATTAGAAAGGAAAGTAGGAAACCACCATTGGATTTGAGAATCACGATCCACCCAAGGCTGAAGGATGAACCACGTTAGAGCATGGTCAAACACACAAATTGTCTCTATAGCCGAATCAGTGGTCTTAGGCAGCAGATGCGTGGGAGCAATCAAGTAGTCGATACAGAACAATGTGCCATGAACAGCAGAAAGATGTTTATTTATTTATTACAGGTTATTTATATAGCGCATACAGCGCTGTACAGAAAATATTTGAACAGTCACATCAGTCCCTGCCCCAGTGGGGCTTACAATCTATATTCCCTACCACAAGCACACACATTCATTCTAGGGTTAATTTTGTTGGGAACCAATTAACCTACCAGTATATTTTTTGGATTGTGGGAGGTAAGTGGAGTACCCGGAGGAAACCCACATGCAAGAACAGAGAGAATATACCAACTCCACACAGTTAGGGCCATGGTGGGAATGGAACCAATGACCTCACTGCTGTGAGGCAGTATGGGATGATGGACCCTCCAAAATATCAGACAATAGGAGTTGATCAGCAAAATAGGAGACACCTAGATTTGGTTGGTATTAAGGATGTTGACCATGTGTCAACCTTTCCATAGTAGAAGAGGAGATCATGTTAATGGGTGTGGTATAATTACCCGACAGTCGGGATTCCGACAGTCATTAGTCAGACGTCGGAATCCCGACTGCACAGCGTGGGGAGCGCAATGAAGCCCCTTGCGGGCTTACTGCACTCGCCACGCTGCGGGCACGGTGGCGAGCTGCGCTTGCCACCTATTTTATACTCCCTCTCCCTCTAAGGTTAATGTGTCCGAACACACCCCCCCCCCCCCCCCCCCGTTTAAAAGAAATACAACTGTTAACCCAGATAATTTAGCCAATACATTTTGAAACAAAAATATATATATTTATAATGCACATTAGGAGCGTACACATTGCAAACAGCAAGTCTAAAGGCCCCCATACACTATGCGATTTTGGTCCGATTTCATCCGATTTCGCCACTTGGTGCCGATAATCGGATGAAATCGGCCCAAAATCGTATGTGTGTGATATCTGATCCGATCCGATGCGCGGTCCCGTGCGCATCGGACCGGATCAGGGAGGTCGGACGGTCTGTACATACGATCACGTCCGACCTCCCTGTATGCATATGCCTGCCACCTGACAGGCGGGCAGCGGGTCCCTGAGCACCGGCTGACTGACCTGGCCGGGCGGTGGTGCGTGCGGGCAGCGGCCAGCGGTGGTGGGGGGCGGGTGTGGTGAGCGCTGCTGACCTGGCCGGGCAGTGTACTTACTTACACATAGCAGCAGCGGGGACGGGCAGCGCAGTGGCGGCTATTAGATTTTGAAAATACTTGTCAAATGAACGGCCGCTCTCTGATTGGCTGAGCCGCCACTGCGCTGCCCGTCCCCGCTGCTGCTATGTAAGTAAGTACACTGCCCGGCCAGGTCAGCAGCGCTCACCGCACCCGCCGCCCGCCCCCACCACCGCTGGCCGTCCCCACCACCGCTGCCCGCCCCCACTACTCCTCACCGCCCTGCAGCTCCCCGGGTTTTTTTTAACATGGGATAAATCGCATGCGATTTATCCCATGTAAAAAATGGCACATCAAGTGCCAAATTGTATGTGAGCCTCCCGGGGAGCTGCCGGGCGGCTCGCAGGTAAATTGGGTCCGACTTGTCCCTAGGACAAGTCGGCCTAATGTATGGGGGCCTTAACAGAGGTAATGGCTACATCAACAATAGCAAAGCATCCTTCAGGGTCAGCCACTGCAGAATGAACCGTGTGAGGTGATGACTACCACTCTGGCTTTTGAGGTATAAGGGGCAGAGGTCAGGATCACTCTCTGCTGGGTGGATAATTTCAATGTTTCTTTCAACGGCATCCTAACATTGCTACAGGTAACAACCTATAAGAGGCCTGGTTATGGTATAGAGGGTTGACAAAGTCTAGGTCGACAGTTACTAGGTCAACCATTAATGGTAGACAGTTTCTATGTCGGCAACTAAAATGGTCAACATACCATAGGTCAACATTGTTAGAAGGTCGATACAAGATTAAAGTTGACACTCAAAAGGTTCTGTGCACTCTTTTAATTACCATGTCTGCACTTACAGTATGTGCCTATGCACATCCTTGCTGGCGGGTCGCCAGAACGTACGCGCTGGCGACCCGCCAGCAGCCTCGCCAGCGAGGAGACTGAGACGCGCGTGCGTCTCACGCGCACGCGCGTCTCCGTCGCTAGCGTGGCGGAAACCCTGTCCGTCTCCGCCTCAGGGAGACGGACGGGGTTAGGGGGGGGTTAGGGGGGATGCGGGCAGGCGGCGGGGACCCCGGGTTACCGCCGGCAAGCCGGCGGGGACCCGGGGAAACGTTTGGAAGCGCCGTCGGAAGGGGGCGCGCGCGCCTCTCGTGCGCGCGCGTCCCCTTCTCACGATCGCCATGGCGCTGGCGGGGGATGGCGGCTGGCGACGCCAGCGCCATCCCCTGCAAAGATGGGAACAGACCCATCTGTATGTCCGCTACATCTAACAATTCCGGCAGGGTATCCTTAAGAAAGCGATAAGGACCTTTCACTGTTTCCGAGAGGCATATAATGCAGAGATTGTTACGACGTCCATCCATTTTCCAGATCGTCCACATAGAATAATTATCTTTCTTTATACGCTATGATTTCTGCTAAATTAGTCCCCACTCTATTCTCAAGCACAGCCACATCTGTAGTGATGGTATGGTTTTGAGCTTTCACCTCCTGAACAGAAGCAGCCAATTGAGATGCCTGATCCCGTAGCGTAGGGCCTGAAGTGTCCTCAATGGCCTGAACAAGCACAGAAAAAGTAATCGGAGGGTCTGAATCAGACTCATCACCTGAATATAATGTCGGAGACGGTGGGCATCAATAGACAAAGAAGAAACAGAGTGATCTAGCTCCTCAGATGCAAGGAGTGCAGTTTGTACTCCATGTGCGGCAGCCATCTTAGTTTATCACAGCTTCTCCTTCTCCACCTTTGCTTTATGGCTTTTGGGCTGCATGGAGGAAGACAGAAATTTGTCCATCAGCGACCGGAGTGACCGCACTGACCGACGATTGTGCAGGTAATAGGCAGCAGATCCTCCGCTCACAAAAGCGCCAGAACCATTAGTCTTATTAGAGATAATTTAAACAAAAACAAAATCTGGATGACGGACCGGTCCTACGTTAGAGAGGTCATCAGTGGAATATGAAGTACTAAAACTCAGGCTTCACTTTGTTATAGAACAGTGCATTGCAGATTGTGTGACACCACTTTTGTACAATGCCTGGGTTTATCTGGTTGGGAAAGGGATTTATGAGAACGCAAAAGATTTCCCCCTAGTGTGAATTCTCCGGTGACGAGCAAGAATGGAGCTCTGGGAGAAGCAGCGGCCGCACTGAGAACACGTGAATGGCCTCTCTCCAGTGTGAGTGCGCTGATGCTTCACAAGGTCGGCTTTCTGGATAAAACATTTACCACAGTCTGTGCACTTAAACGGCTTCACACCAGAGTGAATGCGCTGGTGCGTAGTAAGGGCAGACCTACTGATACAACGTCTCCCACACTCCGGGCATGAAAATGGCTTCTCCCTGGTATGAGTTCTTTTTTGTGACAGTTTTTCATCGGTGTGACATCGCTGGTGGGTGGTAAGAGCCAATCTGGACCTGAAATACACTCCACAGACCAAGCATCTATACAGATTACTGGCGCTATGCGTTTGCTGATGGGTGACGAGGGCTGAATGATTAGGGAAACTTTGCTGACACTCCGAGCACTGATGCGTCATCTCAGGATAGTGTGAGGAGGCGTGCGGACCTGTTGGGGACAAAAGTACTGAGATAAACCCTCTGTACAGTGGATGGATCGCTTCATTGTATGATCAAATTCTGCTGATACAAAGATATTTACAATTCACAAATGTGTTGATGCCCTGGAGTTTGGAATATGATTGAACAAAATTGAGAAAAGAAAATGAGATGATTTAAGGATATCCTTATACAGCACAGTGGGGGATACGGTCGCTTCCTGCAGGAGTCATGGAGGCTGAGATAGAGACCAGTGGGCGAGGGACAAGAGATCTGTCCAGAGATGACCGGACTCCACCAGACAGGAGCTCAGGGCAGTCCTGTGTTTATGATGGAGCGAGACTACTCTGTTATTTTGGGTGGAAAAATGCATTTGATCTCGTTATAAGTCACCTCTGTTATAAAGTTGGTACAGAATCACATGAATGGGGTACAGTATTGTGTCCAATCAAATACTGTAGAATATGGGACCACACAGAGATTAGATAAACCAAATGGAACCCAGAGAGACCATGCACAGTGCTGTGGAAATCTTACCCTGAGGGCAACAAAGACCCTTATCAGTGGTCATCTCTAGACTAGACTACTGTAACCTCCTCTTATTTTGCCTCCCAATCTCTCCACTCTGACCTGTCCTCAATGCTTCTGCTTGGCTTCCTCTCCAAATGTATTACATTGTCTGGCCTTCACCTTCAGAATCTAATGCAATCTCTACCACTCAACTATAAATTAATCACAATCCTCTCCCCAATGCATCTCCGACCTCATCTCTTTACTCATTCCCACCCGCCCATTTCACTCTACCAATTACTGCCCTCTCCTCCCAACTGATTACCTCATCCCACTTCTGCCTTCCTTCAAAACTTCCCCATACCACTGGAACTCAACCCCCTCTCCTTGCTACACTCTTCATGGCTTTAACCACGCTCTCAAGTTGCACTTCTTTATTAAGGCCTTTCAGGTCTTATCCTTACAAACCGATCTATACTCCTTGCTCACCGCCTCTCTGTGCGATCCCTCTGCCCCCCTGCAATGCAAACTATAAGCCTTTTGCACTTCTTGTTTTGTTTGCACTGTTCTTCAATATGTAAGGTGCTCTGACCCACTGCGGCACCATATACATAATAAAGTATATGTACATGTAAATAAAGTATAAAAATCACACGTAGAATAACAAACTACATAATAATACAAATGGTATAGGTTACACACTGGCTAGGGAAGACTAAATTATGTGAAAATATATAGCTGGGAGCAGATAGAAGCTATAATGTATACAGGATTTATCAATGGTTGTGTCTAAATCCACTTCTGTTCTTTGAGGTGAATATGACGTTAGGTGAGGGAGGAAGATGCCCTCACAGTGGTTTTTATTTTTTTCTATAATTTACGTCGATGTAAACGACTTTATTTTATTGCAGCTGGATTCACTTGCAACACTTTGGACACTTTTATATTCCCCCTCCAGGTATACGTGGACCCAGTGCATGATGGGAAAAGTCAAAAGACAAAAGTGGTTCTAGCCACAACCATTTATCAACGGGCAGGAAGGATGCTCTGTACAGAGAGAGAAGGATAAGAGAACATGTACTAGAATTACCGGGAACCAGGGAAGGGCAGTAACGGTGGAACAGCCATTAATCTATACATATATGTAATGAGTCCTGTAATGTGGGGATGGCAGATCATACTGATCTAGGTGCATTTACAACCAACGCCGACCTGCTTATTATGCGCGTTCTTAAAAACACGAACAATCTTCAGAGCAGGTAATACAACAATCTTCAGAGCAGGAAATACGGCAATCTGAGCGCAGACCAATCAAATCAAAGTATTTAATTGAAACATTGTGAAACAAACCAGTACATTGGCTTATAATAGATTAGAAAGATGTACGCACTATGACAATATCTTAAGTTGTGTCTCTATAGACTAATTCTATAGTATCTGATAACAGACTAACTCTTTATATGGACAGCAATAGCACCAGCGACCCCTACAGGTAATAGGGGTAACTAACCAAATACGAAAGTGTCAGAAGACTCGTCCTCAACATCCAGGAGCTTATGTCATAACCTGCAAGATGCTGGCTGTGCGGAAGTTCCGATGAATATGTTGGTATTTTTAAAGTGGCAATCCTTTATGCCCAAGGCAACACTAGCCTGGTTTTGGCATGTAAATGATTGCCATTATAAGTATATTGGGATACTCACCGGAATACCTGCCCGGCCTGCATCCTGTAGGCTATTACATGAGCCCCATAGGAACGAGGGAACCTCACTAATTACTAGCGACTTGATCAGCTACAAATTTGTGTTTGCAATCAGCCCATGTAACGGCCATCTTGTCTTGGTGGTGTCACTGGTTTCTAGTTTACTGATAGGCCGCGTCGTCATAATTATTTAGTAAACAAAATGGTTACCAGCAGGCACACTTTAACAGGAAACCCACCAAAAGGATTTTTTTTTTCTAACTAAATGCATTCAACATAAAGCAGAATTAGATGTATTGTTACGCAGCCCTTCAAAAGCCTGGTTACAAATGTTCTGTGTTAGTCGTCTCTTCACAGCTATAAAAGTCTATTTACTTGTAGGCCAGATTTGGGATGGAGGTCTGAGTAGGGGAGCTCCGACAATGGGCAGTGGAGTTTTGTAGAAGGGGGACAATGGCGGAGATTGGGCCTCATCCTATACTCGGACCAGTTGTATTTCCATCTTGCCATCTGCACTTTTGGAAAACCACCATTCTAGATCTGTAACTGGACGAATTCACTGTAGCACACACATTTCCTTAGAGCAGATAGTTGGCCTGCAGTATAAAATGCATTTGGAAGACAAGTCATGAAAGTCCACATTGTTTGTAATTAGTAGGCCAGCCCTATGACATATCCCAATGCTTATTCACTTAGAACACAAAGAATTTCCACCCAGTGTGAGTTTTCCAATGATGAACAAGATCTGAGCAAGTGGAAAGGCAGCAGCCACTCTGAGAACGCACAAACTCTGGTGTGAATACGTTGATGATTAACCAGGTCAGACTTCCAGACAAAACTTTGCCATACTCCAAGCACGTAAATGGCTTCTCGCCAGAGTGAATCTGCTGGTGCCTCAACTCCAGGCATGGAAATGGCCTCCAAGCAGGTACATGTTCTATAAACGTGGCTGCATCAGGGAAATGACACTGAAATAAGCATCAGGGGGGCAGAAACTGAGGGACAGGTTCCACTGCAGCGAGTATGAAGGAGAAGTAACGTTAAAATTTAAAAAGTTGAAAAAAAATAGAAAAGGGGAGAGGATCCTGCACGTGAGAGCGTACATCTGAAGGGGAAGGGAAGACAGACGCGTTCTGTAGTTTGCTGGATCGAAATAAAGATATCGGAAGAAAGGCGCTTTGAAAGGAGTGTGCTTTGCTCAGCAGCAGTAAATGTATGGGTAGTCACTCCCAATAGTAGACAAAGAAAAGGGTACAGGAAGGTATAACTGCGCTAAAGAAACATTAGATATATCATTTTAAGTACAATATAAAATAACATTTATTGAATAGGTATAACATCAAAAAAGAAGTAGATGAATGGAGGCTCTTGCTGCACCACTACCCACTACAGTGGAACAGTCACCCTATCCACATCCAGAGACATGTTTTTTTTTTCATCCAGCAGAGGTTCACTTTGCCATTTCACAAACGGCGGCTTCTTCATTCCTTCCTGCCGAGGCAACTAAAGGTTGGAGGCAGGCCACCTCCTAAGGACCCGGTGCTACACTTACTAAGGAAGAAAGATCTCCTCCAGATTAACTGGACTCACTGGAAAGTCCTCTTCCAGATTCATCTCCATTCATCAATCCGGCCTTTTTCCCAGTACTGGTGGATACCACAACAAGGGTGACTATTCTTTTGCCAGTGTACTGTGCAGGTCTAATTATGTTTTAATCCAATTCACCATATATTTTTTTATTAATTGTCATGCATGAGTATTTTTTACTTATATTGCATCTACTTCTTTTTTGATGTTATACCTATTCAATAAATGTTATTTTATATTGTACTTAAAATGATATATCTAATGTTTCTTTAGCGCAGTTATACCTTCCTGTACCCTTTTCTTTTCCGCGTTCTGTAGTTTGTCATCTTGGAAGTATTTTATAACTGCAGTACTGTAAATGTAACGCTCAGATTTACCATGTCATGTTTGGCAAAGCAATAAATGAACTTGAGATTGGAATTTCTAGAAAATAGCTTATTTATTATTTTAAACAGAACCTAAATCTGGATGACTGAGCCCGGTCCTGTGCTAGGGAGGTTATCAGTGCAATATGAAGAACTAATATTTAGGGGGAAATTTACTAAGCTTGCTGATCAATGCGGATCCGCGGTATGAATGGCTACGAACGTGACCGTAGCCATGTATTTCAATAACCATGCATCAGGCTCTTGGACTGGTCCTGGCTACAAAAAAACTAGCGGTTCTTCATATTTTTATAACAAGCATCGGGGTCCAATTCCCATCGGTGTCATACGCAGCCGGGGGAAACGTTTTATGCAAGTTACCCCAGCCAAAAAGGACAACCTTGGGTGTTCATTCCTGGCTGGGTCCCTGTGAAAGTGGGGACCCCCAAATAAAGGTGTCCCCCCTCCAGAGCACATTTGGCCCAGGCTAAAGTGTTAAAAAACTGTTAAAATAAGTTATTCAAATTATGTAGTAGAACTACAAGCCCCAGCAAGCCTCCCTCGCGTGCTGGGTCTTGGAGAACTACAATTCCCATCACGTGGGGCATAAATGGGCCTGTTGGGACTTCTAGTCCCACTACAGAATCAATGCCCAAAAAACTGACACACATATAAAGTAAGGCTTTATTACACACACTATAAATACATTCTTACCATCTTCTCCAGCAGAATACAAATGGGCACCTGTCAAGAAAAAATTATACTTACCACCTATAGTGTAGATCGGTCCTCTTCAGTCCAAGTAAAAAACAAAACCACAAAAACCTTACACCAAATGGACTAAGGAGCCCTAAGTGTGTTTACACTTATAGATCCTCACTGGGACTTCCCACAGCCCATCAGAGGTGGGCTCTGGGGGAGCTCTGCACCCGATAGGCTTCATAGACACACGTTAGCTCCCCCGGAAGTCCTAGTGACGGAACTCCCTCATTGTCCGGGACAAGCTCCAAGTGTAAAGACACTTGCAGCTTCTCAGTCCATTTGGTGTTGGGTTGTTGCGGGCTTTTTTTTTAAACCCTGGATTGCCCACTTGGACCGAAGAGGACCGATCTACACTGCGGGTGGTAAGTATAATTTTTTTGTATAAGATTGTATCTATGGTGTGTATGATAAAGTTTTACTTTATTATGTGTGTGTCTTTCATTGGGTATTGGTTCTGTAGTGGGACTAAAAGTCCCAGCAGTCCCATGAATGCCCCGCATGCAGGGACTCATGGTTATCCAAGTTCCAGCATGTGGGGAAGGTTTGCTGGGGCTTGTAGTTAAACTACAAAACCCAATACCTAATTCTAACATTTTTTTTAAACACTTCAATCACCATCAGTCAGGCACCCATTACCCAGGGGCACCGGGAACAGCCCTGGGCTTCAGCCCTGGAGGGTGACCCTTATATTACCCCAGTGGCTGACTGGCCAGGGTGATCATGCTTTGGCTGGGGGAACTGATGTAAAAAGTTTCACCCAGCTGTGGGCAGTTGGAGGCCAGTGCCGGTTATAGAAAAACAGGAGGACCCTGTGCAATGTGTCCCCTGTATTTCTGCAACCAGCACCCACTCAAAGAGCCCAGAGCTGGTAATACTTGTGCAGGAGGGGGGGGGGGGGGCAATGGGACCCAAGCAGTTTTTTTTTTTAATTCATTTTTCTATTTATGAATTATTTGCAGGCTTCCGGACAATATGAATGGAAAATGTGTCTGTTCTATTCGTATTTTCGGCTGAATTCACGGGCGAGTGTTAGCAAATGAGCAGACTACCCCTTCTGCTCCACGGGAGGTTTCTGTCCTCCCTGAGCTTGCCTTAGGACACCTGCGTTACGGTTTGACAGGTGTACTGCAAAAGGAGCAAACTACAATGTAACTCATGGCCATATATCGAGTTCTATCGATGGTGTACTCAATCTTACACCTGAAGTTGCTGCTTGTAAAAATGTCTAATCAGTCGAATAGCGGAGTCCGGACGTATTTAAGATTGAATGGGTGCATTAGTACCCATTTCATCTTAGTAAATTTCCCCCTCAGGCTTCACTTTGCTACAGGATGGAGAAATGGCACAACAGGTTTCCCTCTAGTGTGAATTCGCTGGTGACGAACAAGAGCTGAGCTCTGGGAAAAGCAGCGGCCGCACTGAGGACACGCAAACGGCCTCTCCCCGGTGTGAGTGCGATGATGCTTCACAAGGTCGGCTTTCTGGACAAAACCTTTGCCACAGAATGTGCAGGCAAACGGCTTCTCTCCAGAGTGAATCCGCTTATGCGTAGTAAGGGCAGACCTAAAGGTAAAACATCTCCCACACTCCTGGCATGAAAATGGCCGCTCCCCGGTGTGAGTCCTCTTATGTGACAGGAGATTTGACCGTTGATGAAAGGATTTCCCACAATAAGAGCAGTGAAACCGTTTGTCCTCTGTGTGACATCGCTGGTGGGTGGTAAGAGCCAGTTTGGAGCTGAAACGCAACCGGCAGACCAAGCACCTATACAGATTACTGGCGCTATGCGTTTGCTGATGGGTGACGAGGGCTGAATGATTAGGGAAACATTGCTGACACTCCGAGCACTGATGCGTCATCTCAGGATAGTGTGAGGAGGCGTGCGGACCTGTTGGGGACAAAAGTACTGAGATAAACCCTCTGTACAGCGGATGGGTTGCTTCATTGTGTGATATAATTCTGCTGATATAAACATATGTACAATACACACTTTAGGTTTTAATCAATGTCACAAATGTGTTGATGTCCTGGAGTTTGGAATCTCATTGAACAAGATTGAGAAAAATAAATTAGGTGATTTAATGATGTCCTTATACAGCACAGAGTGGAATAAGGCAGCACCTTCGGGAGTCAGGGAGCCTGAGATGGGGACCAGTGGGCGATGGACAAGAGGTCTGTCTAAAGATGACTGGACTCCACCAGACAGGAGCTTATGAGGGAGAGCGAGTCCATTCTGTAATTTTTGGTGGAAAAATGCATTTTATCTCCTTACTCATCGCCTTAGTGACAGAGATGGTCGAAAATCACATGCATGGGGTACAGTTTGCTCCTCTATATAATGTCCAATTAAATACTGAAGAACAGATTATATAAACCACACAGAACCCTCATTCACGTAGTGGTCATCGTTAGACTTTATCTGCCCCCCCCCCCCCCCCCCCCCCCCTCCACCTACCTATCCTCAATGATTCTGCTCGGTTTGTCTTCCTCTCCAAACATATTACTTTTGCCTCCCTACATTGGCTACCCTCCAACTTCAGAATCTAATGCAAACCCTCCCACTCACCTATAGTCATCACCCAATCCTCTCACCCCTACATCTCCGACCTCATCTCTCTTCTCATTCCCACCCACTTCACTCTGCCAATTACTGCCACTTCTCCTGCCAACTGATTACCTCCTCCCACTACCGCCTTTCTCTCAAACTTCCCCATGACAATCGAACTCACCCCCTATCCTTCCTACACTCTCCACAGCTTCAACCACACCCTCAAGTCCAAGTTCTTTATTAAAGCCTTACAGCTCTAATGATAACATACCACTCTATGCTCCACGTTTATGTCTCTCTGTGTGATCCATCTATCCCTCACCTTTAGATTGCATATCAGACAGAGATGGGAAAGGACATGATGGGAAAGGACAATCAGAATTGACGCAAAGCAAACTGTGCCAGCAATCCTGTTGTGGGTACTATGACAGCATGTGCAGCAGTAGTTATATAGGTGTATCCCATGACAATAATACTGAAGAGACGATAGTCATTATATTAGATAATCACGATCTTGGAATGTTGACCATGATATAAGAACTAGAAGAGAGCTTTTCTGGAACAACAGTGCAACCTGGTAGAAAGTAGAACATTTTCACAATAAATCTGAATGTTATTCAACACAATATAAAAGCTGGTGTATTGAAGAATTCTACACCATAATTTCAAATGATTTTAAAGATCTGTGTGAGCAATTAAATTAGAAAAAGAATGAATTTACATTCAAATGAATGAAAAGCTCTGAAAGATCTGATGAGGGAATGAGACGATTATAGTCAAAACAGCAGACAAGGTGGAGTGGTGCAAGACAAACAAGATTACGGTATGTGAAAGAAGCATTTCACCAATTAAATAATACAAAATTGTATACTATATTACAGATAGATCCTACTTCTACATACTCCAGTGAATTAAAACTATTCCAAGGGGCGTGGCCTGGCGGGCATGAGAGGAAGACGTGTCCTGCAGGAGCTCCCTGATCCCCTAGCGATCCTCGGACCCCGAAGCTTCACCAGCTTCACCAAGGTGCCCACGTCACCTTTGCAGTGCTCACCACCCCCCGCACCCCAAGAGACAGCCCCCGCGGAATCGGGAGAGGCACTAGGCCTCTCTGTGGATTTCGGCCTGCCTCTGACTCACAGGCCGGGCCCTCAATTAGTGAGCCCGGCCCTCAATTAGTGAGCCTGGCCAGACAGACAGAGAAGCGGTCCCTCCTGCGGCGCTGCAAACAGACGGCACCTACTGTGACTGCTCCCGGCCGCCGCTGATCCGTCCGTCCTGCTGTGGGATCCCCGCAGACACTCGGCCCCCATAGAGGAGAGTAAGTGCAGTCTAATATAAGATACCTTCATTGTCCTTATTAAAATATTCCCCAGCCTCAGTGTATGCTGGTGACCTGATTCTCCCTACTTGAAGACATACTCAGTGCATAGGGTGCTCTGCTTTGATATACCTGACTGCCCTCTAGTGTCTACTAGACTTATTAGCACCTCCTGCCCTTTACACTGAAGGGGAGTACCCTGGGTACTGACAATATTGAATCATAACCACAATTCCTCGTCCCCGGATGGAGTACCGGAAGCTTGTCTCCAACTATGCTACCTCCCGACTGAAGATGCACCTTTAAAGCCAGGCTCTTGGGAGTCACCGCTCGCTTTGACGAACTGATCTGCTATGAATACAGTCCGAGAATACGATCCCAGACCAAGCTCCTTCTTATATTATAATTTGTGCTAATTATGGTCAAAAATATGAAATCATCACAGAAAGGTACCACACCTCTCCCTGAAGAAAATATGTCCCAAACAGACATGAGACCGTTCTGCAACCCACCCCTTCTTGACAGGTGGATGAGTCCTCAGTGTCCAGTCCTTCCTCATCCCTCCCATCTTCCCCATCCGCTCATCCACCTGGAGCTCAGATCTCTGCCAGCAATAGAGGTCACGGAACTGAGAGACGTCCTCTCCTACATGAAGACCTTCCCGACAAAGTACGATATTCAAGATACCATCCGATGGGAAATAGCCCTTGTCCTACAATATCTCTCCCAGCTTTGCCATCACACAACCTCCTTTGAAATTTGTCAAGATGAGAGACACGTTCTGTAACTCCCTCTCAGTTATCCTCACTGCCCAGTCTGCAGAGATCCGCTCACTTCAATTGCGGTTGACAGATCTCAACAACAGAGGGAGGAGGAACAATCTCTGAATAAGGGGCCTGAGACGTTGCTCAAGTCAACCTCATCGATGCCCTCACCAAGGTATTCAATGAGATATTGGGAAACGATCCCTCCGAGACCATTCTCTTTGATAGAGCACACCGTGCACTCAGACATATCTGACCATCCACAAGATGTGATATGTTGTTTACACTACTACTCACAAAAGGAGAATATCGTATGTAAAGTACGTCAGCTAGATGCTGTGGACTTTAACGGTTCGAATATCCAGATATATCAACATCTGTCTTGGCATACCCTTCAACAACAGAAAGTGCTTAGACCTCAGACTTCAGAACTCCGTAAACACCAATTGAAATATAAATGGGGCTTCACATTTAATCTACAAGTATGCTCCGCTGGGAAACCACACTCCCTAAATTCCTTCTCTGACCTCCCCTCGTTCTGCGCAGGCCTTGGCCTTCCAAATCTTGACATCCCCAACTGGGATTTTGCGCAGGCTGACCTGCCCCTCCCAAGACGACCTAGACACAACCAGCCTTAGCAGGAAGTTTACCACTCCAAGAAGAAATCGTACCCCGATTCGACACCCCCCACCAGCGACCCTACTAGAGTGATCGAAAGCTCACAACTGTTGGACTCTATGCAACCCCCAGACAGAGTCAAGGACTGGTTAATATGTTATTATAATTGATTATAGTTATAACCATTTTGCATACTGCTTCCCGCCCCTACTCCCCATTCCCCCGCCTGATGGTAAATTTACCGGTCTTTATTTTGGTACCTTTCCAAATGTTATATTAAGTATTACGTGTTAATTTGATAATATCCTTTTCAGTATACCTTAGAGTGTATGCTACACACTGCTCTACAGCGGTGACTCCCTTACCCCATGCCCGCCTTAGGCTATACTGCCTCTTGGGTCACTGGTGTGTAGTCAGTCACCAGTTACCCCATTGCAGGTGTTCTATTACTGTTACTGTTGTTGTTTACTATGTTCCCATTTATCTCCCTCCTCTACTTCTTAATGTTTCTACCCCTATTTTACTATCCTCAGACCTTTCCCAGCCTTTCTAACACCACTCTATGTATAGATACACGACTACACAGCGCAAACTTAAAATTCTCTCGATTAATGCAAAGGGCCTGAACACCCCTGATAAACGGTCCTCCCTACTCAGAACCCTCTGGGCCGAAAAGGCAGGTGTCGCTATGATCCAAGAAACTCACTTCAAAATCTCTGCCCATAACCCAGCTATCTCTAACCGCCACTTTCCCCTCACGTATTACTGCAACACTCAAGAGCATTTTCTGACAACCAAGGCAAATGGGAGGTCCCTTCCAGGGACTTTTGTAAATTCTTCAAGTTAGACACTTCCTACAAAGAATTCCAGAATTCCATTAGCATCCCGCGAACTGACCACGTTTGAGAGACTATGCATAGCCACACTCGATCCTATACACACGATCTCAGCATTATACAGACTTCTCCAGAACTCAAATAATGACATATCCTCATCATTCACCAAAGCCTGGGAACGAGACTTAGGTATAACTATCACCGAAAAGACTGGGAATCTATATTTCTCAAAGCCCACAGAAGCTCTGTTTGTATTCAAACTAGAGAAACCCAATAGAAAATAATCATGCAATAGGCATCCAACTATCTTACATACCATGAACCCCGATACCTGGAGATGTAGGAATGCCACCGGAAATTTCTTACATATTTGGTGGGATTGCCCACTTATTAAACCCTTCTGGAATGATATTAATAAAATATCACAGGACATATTCCACACCTCCCTCCCCACAACTCCTGCCTTTTGGCTGTTAAACCTCTCCTCCACTCCGCTCTCCTTATATAAAACTTCACTGCTTAGACATTTAGGTAATGCCGCCAGAGCAACAATACCAGCACTCTGGAGATCCACAACCCCTCCTACACGTAAATCCTGGTTTGCCAAAATTGACTACTACATGAACATGGAAGATGTATTACTATCCTCAGCCAATGTTCCCTCTAATTTTACGAAGGCTGTGTGCGGCAAAAGATATTGGCTGTGCAACTTTGGAAGGAAATGTACATTTTTGTGCGTCACATAACGTATAAAGGCTTAGGTTTCAAGTTCTGTTGAGTTAATAAAGCAATTTGAATGTTTACAGACTACACACACCACACATATAGGCTATAGCAGTGATTTTCAACCTTATTAAACTCGTGGCACACTAAACAAGATTTTAACCTTTGTGCGCAGTTGTAATGTCTGTGCGCGGGCTCGGCGAGTTGTGTGCGCGCACACACGTGCACGGCTTAGAGGGAACACTGTCCTAAGCCGATAAACAGTCAGATTTTGCAGCCACCTGGCTTCCTTGGCTTTACTATAAGATTTCACTGGTGTAAAGACTCTCTCTCACGTAGACTAACTCAGCACTTTCTACTATACCACCTTTCAACTGCATATATATATTTATGTCTTTAAAGCTCTGGGAAAGGTTAGTTTCTCTTCTCCTCTCCTCCTCTTCTTTTATTCACTCTATTATCACACTATTTTAATTCCCTAACCTTCGCCCGCCTCATTTTGATTGTACTATTTTGATCACTTACAATTCATCCCACTCAGTCTCCTCATCTCTTCATACTCAATCAAGATGTTGATTTGCTAGTTGAACTGTTCATTTTATTTCCCATTTTATGAAAACGTTGGTCTCGTTGCGTCGAGACTGGTTGACTAATCTTATGTTTTCTTAGATTGTAATCACTTCAGACTGTTATTTCTATTACTTCTTTTAATTCTCCATAAAAACAGATTACACAAAATAACTATTCCAATACACTGGAGTGAAAATAAATGCAATATCCAGAAAGGAACACTCATTTTTGTTTAACCCCTATTCTGTTATCCCCAAATATTATCACTTACCTAAAACTAAATCCCTCCAATCACCTCCGGGTTGTCCTATAATTTCTGGTAATGGTCCCTCACCACCAATCATTCTACCTTTCTCAATTTTTTTTCTTCAGAAGTCTGTTGTGCACATCAGTTCTTATATAAAGGACACCACACATTTTATTTTTCTTATAAACAGTGTCCAATGGAACCACAAAAAAATTACACAACACAACTACACAACCACAACATGTGATGTTGAATCACTTTATACCAACATCCCACACAAAGGAGGAGTATGAGCACTCCAGTATTATTTGGATACGAGTCTGGGGGATACAAGAAACTAATTTATACTATATTCAGTTACATTTATTCGGTCACACATTTATTTAATCTTTAATGGTGTTCTTTATTTATAGAGCCTTGGTAAAATCATGCAGTCAGTATTTTCCCTGCACAGAAACAAAATAACTCACCCAAATCGAATTCTCTCTGCACATGTTACATCTGCCCCCCTGCAGTGCACATGGTTTTGTCCATCTAAGAAGGATTTTGTCAGAAAGAATGAACTCGAATAAACCCCAATGTGTCCTCTGGAAC
Organism: Crinia signifera; assembly: GCF_055691185.1. Classification (NCBI taxonomy): domain Eukaryota; kingdom Metazoa; phylum Chordata; class Amphibia; order Anura; family Myobatrachidae; genus Crinia; species Crinia signifera. Next base: position 392,619,340 of record NC_139218.1, read on the forward strand.
AGGTCCAGCTCGGAGAGGGTGTGGGTTGGAATTGAATCTCAGGCTCTTGCTCTCCAATCTTCCCTTCTGTGGCTACCCAGACCGTCTCGCCCGAAAATATCCAGAGCCCACCCGTCAATATCTCATTCTCTTGATATCTGGGACACGGAGAATAAACTATTTAAACTTGCACCTTCTCCTAGCCCCCTGATCCCTTTATATAATAATCCTAATTTTTGTCCGGGATGCTCTCCTGGGTCCTTTAACAACTGGTGGAAAAGAGGGATTATTTTCCTAAATGATATATCTCAAACCTCCTCATTCACGGAAATACAAAACAAACATCCCATTCCACATAAATGTTTCTACCAATTCCTTCAATTGAGGCATTTCCACTCCTCAGTTAAAGCCCGACTATCTGCTAGACCTCTCACATCCCTCGAACACCTGGTTTTCTATAGGGCTTCAACTAAGGGTCTTATATCGACACTATGGGGGAAATTTACTAAAGGAAATTTGTAAAAAAAAAATAGGTGTATTTGTATCCAGAAATTCACTTATTTTTTACATTTACTATCCTGAAAATACAGCAATTTGTATTCGTATTGATGTGCTAGCAATATGAATACGAATTGCTGTATTTTCGGGATAGTAAATGTCAAAAATAAGTGAATTTCTGGATACAAATACACCTATTTTTTACAAATTTCCTTTAGTAAATTTCCCCCTATACCTCTCCTTATTCCCCCAACTTTCTAATACTAGACTCCCTTTTGAGAAAGCCTGGGAATCTGACCTTGGGGAGGCGCTGGAGGACTGAACAATGGTCTGATATCTACTCCAGCGTTGCCTCCAGCTCGATTTGTGTACGGCTGAAATAGAATGCTTATAAGCTGCTTTACAGATGGTACTATGTTCCATCTAGGCTCAACAAAATGAACCCAGATATTTCTTCCTTATGCTGGAGATGTGGAAACGCGGTTACATATCTGCTGGAACGGTCCGATTCTTGCTCCCTTATGGCAGGAGTTGACGAACCTGGCTAATTCTGTATTATCTTTGAATATTCCCTTCAAAGCGGGTCATTTTCTCCTTTCAATGGCTATTCCAGATGCAACTCGAGCTCAAACTTAATTTTAGCCATATGATATTGGCGACCAGGACCGCCATAGCGGGATACTGGAAATCTTCAACAATTCCGTCTTTGACCGAAATTGTAGCTAAAATCTGGCATATCCATTCAATGGAGCACATCACTAGCATTCTGAAAGGTTCTTCCAAAAAATTCATTAGGGTTTGGGATCCCTGGACCAGCCATTTTAATATGCCTCCGGCTTTTCAATAAATAAACATTTCTAGATTGACTATCACCATATCTCTTGCTTCACCCAGATGAGTGAAGTCAGTCAGGTGGACCCCCCCTTTCCCATTCTTTTTCCCTTCCCCTCTCTCTCCCTACGATTTTCTCTTGTTCTCTCTTTTCTATATCTTTGATAGCCTTACAAAATTATAAAACTGTAGTGATGCCTCTTTACTGTACAATTTAAACACAAATTCTTATAATTTTTTACTTTTTGAACCTCTGCGTAGGTTCCCTATTCTGCTAATATTTTGGTATTTCTTGGCATTTCACTAATAAAATTTATATTGAAAAAAAAATATATATATATATATATATATATATATATAAGAGAAGGTAATCATCACATCCACCTATAAAAAAATAAGTTGATAATTATTTAGGCTACCAAAGCTGTCATTATAAACCATGAATAGATAATATTCCTAAAATTCAATATATGAGAATAAGAAGGAACGACTGACTGTGATTACTTCCTTCAGCAGGCAGATGAACGCACAGTGGCATAGGCACCGGGGCCTGTGCACTCACGGAAAAACTTAAGCACCCACCAGGCCAGCCAGCTCCCCCCCCCCCCCCCCACTAGTGCCAGAGCTGAAGGACAGGGGGCAGGACCTACCCGGAACGGTGGAAGACAGCGGGATTGGAGGGGGCTGCAGCGCAAAGACAGATGGGAGAGTCCGGAAGCTGCAGGGGGTCAGAGGATGCCGGCTGGTGCGTGGAGAGGGCGGAGGAGGAACGACGGGCAGCCCTGGAGGACTGCGCGGCGGGAACAGTGCGCAGCCCTAGAAGACGGTGCGGGGAGTGACAGCTTCCTCCCGGCACCGCTGACGCGTCCCCTCACTGCGCTGCACACCAAAGAGCCCCCGTTCCCAGCCTCCCGCCCCGGCAAGCTGAAGCACCTGCCAGCAGCGGTATCAGCTGCCTGTTACAGAAGGGGCAGGCTGACTTGTCGGCAGAGAAACAGAGGTGGCTGGAAAGCCCCAGCAGGAACTACCCAGACAGGAAGCCTCCTGTATCAGAAGCCGCAGCAGAACCGTGAGTTGGGCCCTGGTGGCCACCATTGGGCACCCAATTAACATCTCCCAGTGTGTGGGATCCGGAAGGGCCTGAAAGTGCTGGGTTGGCCATAGGAGGCCCTCCTAATTTAGCCCCGCCAGTTGTGGAGGGTACTTCCTCCCTTACCACCGAGCGGACACCCGCAGATGCCACAGTCCCTACACTTAGACATCGTCACCAGGTTGCAGACAGACTAGGGGGAGCAGCCTGTGTGTGGTGTCCTGGTATTATTATTGTTATTTTATAGGGGAAGCAGTCACATATGGGGGTTGGGGGTGAGACTCCTCTGGCCGGCTCGCGGTGGCAGGGGGGGAACTCTGCTGCCGTAATTTAAATAATGGAGACATCTGTGCTGTGTAAAATAAATTGGTATTATTTTGTGACCACGCCCCTTTCCCATAATGCCACTCCCCTATATTTTTGGCTTGAGCACCCACCAGCAAAAACATAAATCGGCACCTATGCACAGTGGCATTTTCAGAGGATGGATATCCTAATTATATCCATTTTAAAAAAAACTTAGAATGTGCATAACCGGAAACGTTTGTATTCCACTGTGATTATTGTATTTTTGTACAGTTCTTCAAAAAAATATTTAGAAAAAAAAAAACCTCAGAAGATTTCAAAAGTATGGAAACTTTACTGAAAACATTCCTCAGACTAAAGAAGCCAGTAGAAACATCGGAAAGTACATCTATATTTAGTTCTAAATTCAAGCCTCGATCAAAATAAAGGGACCCATACACGGTCCTTTAAACGGATCCGTTCGGGTCTCAATTAGCACGCTTCGCATCGGATCGCATGCCTAGTGCATGCGGTGTGTACTGCGATCCGATGCGAAGTTTAGCTAGTACAAAAAGTATGTGCAGCACATACTTTTTGTACCGTACTATGTGATGCGCGGGAGCGCGCATCGCATAGTACTAAACCAGGGGTGGCCAACCGGTCAGAGGTAAAGAGCCGAAAGATATCGGAAGTCAAGCTAAAGAGCCAACATCATGTGCGCGCCGAAGGCGCTTGCGCCAAAAAAAGGGGTGTAGTCTATTTTGACCCCTTGGGTGGGTGTGATACAAATATGCCTCCAATAGTGCAGTGCCATATATACATATGCCCCCAATAGTGCCAGATACACATATGCCCTCCACGGTGCCAGGTATACACCACACAGTGCCGGGTATGCCCCTACGGTGCCAGAAAGCTGGTATGCCCCCACAGTGCCACAAACTGCTATGCCCCCACAGTGCCACAAACTGCTATGCCCCCACACTGCAAATTTCCCAGCAGCACTCACCGTTGTTGCATCTGCTGCCGGACAGGGAGAGGACAGTCTGGCGTCCCCCTGCAGTCCGACTCCTGTCATGTCACCGAGGGGAGGGGAGGAGAGCACACAAGCACAGCACAGCACAGCGCACGTCTCCTTCCCCCCTCACTTCCCTGTGACTGGTCCGTCCACCAATCAAAGCTCGCTGGCCGGCTCCTGATTGGCTGCTGGCCACGGCCCAGTCACAAGGATGCACAGTAAGGGGTAGGAGAGATGCGCAATGCGCGCTCTCCTCCCCTCAGAAGGAGAAGGGATTCAGGGAACCGGGAGCAGTGGGGACTAGGACGGACGGTGGGCGGCGGGCAGCAGTGGGAGCAGGAGCCGCGCTTTACAAGGGGGAGAGCCGCATGAGGCTCAAGAGCCTCGGGTTGGCCACCACTGTACTAAACGGACGGTCCGGGAACGGACCGTCTATGGGCGCCTTAAATAATAAAGATTATTTATAAATATCATAACATTTTGAAAACAGAACAAAAATACTAAAGAGATAGAAGAACCCAAGGGTAGTTTCTACATTTCAAAGTTTTCTAGCTCCCATTCATTTCAGAACAGAAACACATGTTAATATCATCGGTACACGGCTTGGGGAAAATGAAGGTAAAAAAGGATGTTTTAAGTGTGGCAAACCAAGATGTTTGACATGTACAGTAAGTTTGTCAAGAATACCACTTTTCCATTAAAATCCTGGGTCAAATCTGTTCCTGGGATATTCCCAGGTAGACATCATTTTGACTGAAGGGAAAAGCCGGGAAAGTAGGGCAGTGGGCGGGGACCGGATGAACCAGAGGACATCAAACAATGGACAGACTTCCCAGCCTGGTTTAAAAATCCGGGGTAAGAGCTGTTTCCACAGCTCATTACCTGGGTTTTACCTGCTAAAAACCCTGCTGGATTCCTAGGTAAAATTCCCGGGTCACTTTACCAGGGATTTTTACCTTGTACCTGTTTAGTACTCACTGAAACTCTTTCACATTTGAGTTTCCTTTCGAAATTAAGTTTTATCACATGTTCAACTACATCTATGGAAGTATTTGTGAATGAAGTGCCGAATATGTGGGCAGAATCACACGAACCATGAAAACAAGATTATTTAGAACACAGATGAAATATACTTAAAGGGCTACATACAGATGGGACTTGGCCCATCTTTGCAGGGCTGGCGTTTCTAACGCCAGCCCCGCCATGGGGCGCGCGTGCACGAGATGCTCGCGCACCCCCTGGCAACGGAGCCTGCCTCCGGTCCCCGCCGCCGTTGCCGCAGGTACCCCAAGCGGCCCCGTAACCCTAACCGTCTCCCTGACGCGGAGACGGGCAGGGACACGCAGCGTCCCCGCCGAGAGACTGGGACACACGTGCGTGTGAGAGGCATGCGCATCCCAGTTCAGTGTAGCCCTTGTCCGCCAGCGCTCGCCAGCGGGGAGGGTCTGGCGAGCCCCGGCCAAGGATGGCAGGGGCTACATCTGTACCTACACAATCTCAATGACAGCATAAAGGTAAAATTTTAATGATAAATATTCAAGGTATTGAAGAAATTAAAACAACAGGCAGAGGAGGTGATTGCTTCAATTTGTTATGTAAAAGAGAAGCCTATTAGACTTTTTTATTGGTAACTTTGTTCCCTGCAGGATTGAATGAATTTGTTTAGCTTAATAACCTGGATATTCTTTTTGTGTAATGAAAATCAGAGTATAATGCCCCTTTCAGACCGCACTTTTAAAACGGTATATTGCCGTTTTTTTACCGTTTTAAAACGGTAATGTGTGCGGTCTGAAAGGTACAGTCCCACTTAACCGGTTAGAAAATGCCGTTTTTTCTAACCGGTTAAAATGCAGGGTCCTACCCGTTTCAGAACCGGTATTTTAGGCTCAAAATCGGTTCTGAAACGGTATTTAGGACCCAGCCAATGAGCTGGGTCCTAAATTCAGCACAGTGAATACTTAATGAGCGCTCATTAAGTATTCACAGCACTGGAGCCCCCCCGCGCGCGTGTCGACGCCCCCCGCACGTGTCGACGCCCCCCCCTCCCCCCGCGTGTCGGCGCCCCCCCCCCCCCGTGTCGACTTACCCCGTGCCGGTATCTCCGTTGTGGTTCCCGGCACTGCAGCTCAGTATGCTCGGAAAGCACTTATGAAAAAAGTGTCTTTCAGAAAATGGCTGCCCCCATACGAAAGACAGTTTTTTTAAACAGGGTTTCCTATGGGGCAGCCATTTTCTTGAAGACACTTTTTTCATAAGTGCTTTCCGAGCATACTGAGCTGCAGTCCACAACGGAGGTACCGGCACGGGGTAAGTCGACACGGGGGGGGGGGGGGGGGGGGCCGCCGACACGCGGGGGGGGTGGGGGGGGCGTCGACATGCGCAGGGGGCGTCGACATGCGCGGGGGGGGGGGCGTCGACATGCTCTCGGTCGACACGCGCGAGGGGGGGGGGAGCTGCACGGAGGGGAGGGCTGAAGGCTGCACTGGCTTTGACCCTGTATTTGGAAAGTTTCCAAAAACGGGTCTGCCAGTGTCAAAAAATCGGCACTTAAACGGTAATATACCGTTTAAGTGCTGCGGTGTGAAAGGGGTTTTATCTGGCAGACCCGTTTTTGGAAACGTTTCCAAATACAGGGTCAAAGCCAGTTATGCGGTCTGAAAGCAGCATAAGTTACACAATCTAAATGACAGAAGTTACCCTACGGTGAACGCTCTGCTATATGGAAATTATTTATGAATTAGATGATTGGATAAACAACAGATCCATCTAAATTATTATTCTGTGTTACTAATTCTATATTCTTAATTTAAGAGCATCTGTTTCTTGATCGTATCGTTTCCTTCTAATATACTGTAGAAGGAATACTGTATATTAGATTTTCACACCCATTGATTGGAGGTCTGAACATTCAAAAATAGAGCAGTTTCGATTTGATTTGACATTCCCTGTCCCTGTTTTTCTTTCTGTATCCCTCCCCATTTATTTTGTATCGTTGATTCTATCATTTGTTATCTTTGTTTTTCAATAAAAAAATTATTGATGATAAAAATAAAAAAAATAGAGCTGTCTACAAGAAACTTCCCTGTCTGTAGGAAATATTCATGTTAATACTCAAACTATAAGGTTATTTAGATCGTCTCTAGGTGTCTGATTTATGCTTTACTATATACACCTGTATTTGTTAATCTTCTTTGTATGTTTATCTAGATTTTAAATAACAATTGAAAAAAACAATAGAATATATACCGTAAGTAATACTGCGTACACACGGTGCCGGTGCGATTTGCGTTTTTTGATTTGGACTAGATAGTCAAAATCGCATTTCATCTACTGCAAATGGCAACGTGCTATGCAGCACCTGATCTTCATGCACGGCCCCAGAATCTAATGTACAAACAGCCTGTGCAGCACGGTCAATTTCCCGAGTTTTTAATATTATAGAGAGTTGGGACTCTACTTACTGATACAATTGTTAACTGTTGAAAAGGCTTTTGATAGGCTGCGTTGGGGCTACCTTGAAACTGATCTGCTCAGATTTTATTTATTTACAGTGTCTTATATAGCGCACCAGATTCCGTTACAGTGTGTTATACAGCGTAGCAGATTCCGTTACAGTGTCTTATATAGCGCAGCAGATTCCGTTACAGTGTCTTATATAGCACAGCAGATTCCGTTACAGTGTCTTATATAGCGCAGCAGATTCCGTTACAGTATCTTATATAGCGCAGCAGATTCCGTTACAGTGTCTTATATAGCGCAGCAGATTCCGTTACAGTGTCTTATATAGCGCAGCAGATTCCGTTACAGTGTCTTATATAGCGCAGCAGATTCCGTTACAGCGTGTTATACAGCGTAGCAGATTCCGTTACAGTGTCTTATATAGCACAGCAGATTCCGTTACAGTGTCTTATATAGCGCAGCAGATTCCATTACAGTGTCTTATATAGTGCAGCAGATTCCGTTACAGTGTCTTATATAGCGCAGCAGATTCCGTTACAGTGTCTTATATAGTGCAGCAGATTCCATTACAGTGTCTTATATAGCGCAGCAGATTCCATTACAGTGTCTTATATAGCGCAGCAGATTCCGTTAGTGTCTTATATAGTGCAGCAGATTCCGTTACAGTGTCTTATATAGTGCAGCAGATTCCGTTACAGTGTCTTATATAGCGCAGCAGATTCCGTTACAGTGTCTTATATAGTGCAGCAGATTCCGTTACAGTGTCTTATATAGCGCAGCAGATTCCGTTACAGCGTCTTATATAGCGCAGCAGATTCCGTTACAGTGTCTTATATAGCGCAGCAGATTCCGTTACAGTGTCTTATATAGCGCAGCAGATTCCGTTACAGTTTCTTATATAGCGCAGCAGATTCCGTTACAGTGTCTTATATAGCGCAGCAGATTCCGTTACAGTTTCTTATATAGCGCAGCAGATTCCGTTACAGTGTCTTATATAGCGCAGCAGATTCCGTTACAGTTTCTTATATAGCGCAGCAGATTCCGTTGCGTTTTACAATTGTAGACAGTGATAAAATAAACTGGGTAACAGACAGACTTGGAGGCTAGAGGGCCCTGCTGCAAGCTTACAATCTATAGGGACATAGGAGGGAAACACAAGGACAGGCACCAGTAATAGCCTAGCAGTCCCACCAAGTTACAGGTCCAGAAGGGAAGCTATATAATACATAAGTGCCTCAGAGGGTTATGTGTGCGGTATATAAATATGATAGGCTTGCCTGAAGGGGTGAGTTTTCAGGGAACGCTTGAAAGTTTGGAGGCTAGCAGAGAGTCTTATTGTGCGTGGAAGGGCATTCCATAGGGTGGGAGCAGCCCGATGAAAGTCCTGTAATAGTGAATGGGAGCTAGTGATCCATGCAGAAGAGAGACGCAGATCTTGTGCAGAGCGGAGTGGTCAAGATGGGAGACATTCTGTGACAAGTAAGGAGATATATGCAGGTGCAGTATGGTTAATAGCTTTATATGTGAGTAGAAGTGTTTTATATTGAATACGGTAAGATACAGGCAACCAATGGAGGGACTGGCAGAGCGGATCAGCAGATGAGCGTCTTGCCAGGAAGATCAGCCTAGCAGCCGCATTTAAAATGGATTGCAGTGGTGAGAGTCTGTTCTTTGGTAGACCAGTTAGGATTGGGTTTAATTGGAAGGTTTTGGGATTTTATATTCGCTCTATATTCATATCCCTCCGCGAAGGTATTTGTGAATGGATGTCTCTCCTTTAGTTTTATTAAATCCAATGTTATTAGAGAGGGCTGTCCTCTTCCCCACTCATTTTCGCTCTCGCCATTGAATCCTTATCTACAAAGATTAGATCCACTGAGGAAATTCGTGGCCCTGTGATTGGAGGGATCCCTCATAAAATCACTCTGCTTGCAGACGATATAGTCTATTACAGCCCGAGGAATCCCTTTCTAAAACTTCATATGGTATCGGATGAATATTCTCATATTTCATTTTTTAGATTAAACACCTCTAAGGCCGAAGCTCTTCCCTTTAAGATCCCCTTAGAAAAGGGCAAATACCGGTATGCTTGGCAAATTATGAAATTAAGTTATGTACTTTTAAACCGTTTCTTTTCTCCTTTGAGGAACTTATTCCGAATGGTCTCTACATAATAGAGTACACAAACACTTTCTGTTTGAGACGGCAGACTAAGTACTCGTCCTATGTATTCACTTAAAATGGTTCAAATGGAGCGAATACAGTGACAGTCGAGGTCAATCCGTCATATATGGTGACCCTCTGGACTTGGCAGTGTTACGTTCCCTTTCTCGTGACGAGGTAGTGTGACATGTCTTAATTCTGGAATTGTATTATTTGATTTGCTATTCTGAGGCACTTACTCTGTTCAACCCTACCCCATCCCCTACCTTCTAGTGTTCCCGCCTATCTAAGTCTGTCTTTTTCTGTTTATATCCTCTATCTTTATTTATATATGAGTCTTTCAGATGTATTGTTTTTAAATAGTACTGTACACTGGTATTGTGAAACTACTATTATCGTCTGCTTTCTGTGTATCGAGGAAAAAAATGAAAATTTTGAAAGAGACCGGTTCATTGGCTTATAATAGATTAGGAAGATGTACAAACTATACCAGTATTTTATGTTGTGCCTCTATAGAACAATGCTATAGTGTCTGTTCACAGACTTATTCTCTATACGGACAGCAATAGCAACAGTGACCCCTACAGGTAATAAGGGTAACTAATATGCCATCACCAACAGACGTGTCATAGTCAAACAGGAGCTTACATAATAACCTGCAAGATGCTGGCTGTGCGGAAATTCCAATGAGTATGTCGGTATTTTTTTTTTTTCACATATGTTTTATTAAGGTTTGTATAAAATCAATTAACAACAATGGTTATAAATGGCCAGCACAGATTACACATGTATGAAAAAGATACATTTACAAATCAGACATGCAAATGTGAAGCAGAACATTCACATTAACAACAATGAGAAGAAAATATTTTGTTTTTGAAAATAATATCTGCGTCCCATCTAAGTTTATAAGGTGTATTATCCCTCTTCATGCGGTGCAATAATACTAGAAAGTATAGTCAGTCATAAATAATCACATATACACATGTAAACTAATAAAAACATGGTATTATATAGTAATAATAAGTTCGGAGGGAGGGGCAAAGGTAAGGGATATAGGAGTTAAACATACGCTTTCGGAGAAGACAATAAAAAGACAAGACAGAACAAATTTACACATATAAACCCGGCGTAAATTCATTAGTCATTTGTGATTATGCACTTAGGGTGGTTTTTGTTTCGAATATTCATCAGAATATAATGTAAATCCATCAACCAATGTGGTAGAGGTTATCCCCAGTTGTAGCAATTTGGCAGCGCAAAAAAAAAAACAGGTGGTTTTCTCAAACCAGTTCTGAATATAGTTACGTGAATTCTCATCTAAGATTATAATTAGAATATCCCTTTTTATTTTTAAACGAGCCACCCCTTTCTCAATATTTTGAAAAGTGGCTTGTCTTTCAAACAATAGTATACTGAGTAATAAACGTTTAAGTTCGGTTATTGTCGGAGACCTGCTGGTTACCTAGGTAGCCAAGATTTTTAGCCAATGTTAGGATTATTGTCAGTAATGGTGCAATATCTTTAATCCATGGATTAAAGTAAAGAAAAATACATGATAAAGTCATCTCACTGTGAACAAAGCATGGAGCCTATTAATTTATTCCAAAGTATCTTGATCTTCCCACACTTACAAAAATGATGCTAACAAGTGAATCCCCGTACACCACACTTTAGACATATACATAGGTCATTAGGTACAAAATGACTTTGGTGTTGTTGTGATACATACGCTCTGTTTATGAATTTAACATGTTATTTTCGGCAATGATGTTGGGATACCTTTTGTCCATTTTAATTCTAACAGATGTCTCAATTTATCTTTATTTATCAAAATGAGAAATGCATATACAAATGTAGCCACCCACATGTATCCCAGTTCCGTACATATCGCTCCTGTTTGTGGCGCCAAAATTGCCACTCTGTTATATCAACGCTCAATGCGTTTCTATGAGTTGCAGGAGCGAATTAGATGCACATGCATGGCAACGGGATCTCACCAATCACCACAGGAGTCGCACAAAGAAAGAACCAAGTCAGTTTTTTTATTAATGTCAATCACTTTTGTTTTGGACTGGGCAAAAAATTAGAATACAATTAATTGAAGTTTAGTTAAATATTGCACATAAAAAAAGAACAGTCTCGGTCAGATTCTGACAGTCGAAATCTCAGACTGAATACCCCCCCAAGGGTCAAAAAATATTTTCTTCCAATTGCTTATTAGTATACATTAAACACGAGGTAAACAATCTGTAAATGTATCGAACTAAGTCGTATTGTGAGAAAGATGGTATATGGGGCATTCCAAAACTCCCGTCTGCTTTGGGTAGACATAATCATGCAAGAGGTAAAGCACTTTGTGGGGTATTCAATATGTTTTTTTTTTAGTGCAATATTTAACTAAACTTCAATTAATTGACTTGGCTGTATTTGTATTTATTTATACTTAAAGAACTGACAGTTTTAGCGGGTATTTTGAGGATTGCTCACAGCAACGTTGGTACTCAAAGGGTTAATCTTTTCAAGTCCAACGTATAATAAGGCTCAACAGCCCTAGCGCGAGTAGTAGATCCAATAGTGAGCAACTTTAAAATAGGAACATTAACTTCGTTCAACATTCAAAGTAGACCATTTTTTGATTAAACTTTTTTTACAATTAATGTAAACATTTAAATCAGACTGTATGAAGGGCAAACAAAAAAATTTGGACTGCAAAAGGTTAAGCCTACTGCCTCGTGAAGAGATGATGGCACATAACAGTTAGTGTAGAATAAAACTGTAAGCAGTGAGCATCAAAGTCAAACTCTGTGTGGTTTATACATAAAGGGGTGACAAAAAAAAGTCACAAGAGGAAAAACAGAAGGGGTGATTGCGGAACCAAAAAATAAACAGTGGTTAATATTAGTAATCAATATTCAGGAATCACCTTATTTAAGGGCACAAAAACTAGCCTCTGTAAAAAAAAAGTTAAACAATGGCTGATGGGACTCCAGTAGAAAAGTAACTCCTCTGGAATTCGGGGAACTAATGAGAATAGAACAACAACAACCTGAAGTCTAGGCCAAGCCAAGCCTTTGAAAAAGGATACATTTACGTTTTGCAGCATATAAATATATGCATGCCAACTTATGTCATATAATAAAATGTATAACATTATCGAAAGAAACAGAAGGTACAAAATAAACCATAGACAGCTAGAATGACTAGACTTAAATATCCTCAAGATCAGTAGTAAAGAGTGGAAATGTGAAGTTACGCATTTATATTGTAATTAGACTCAGTCTGATGATCAATAAGAATAGGTGATCTCCTATTGGAAATCCGAGTAACTACACTAAGGTCATATAGCAATCAGAATATAAATTGAAAAAGTATATAGTGAGAAGAATAAAAGGGGGGGGGATATGTAGATCAGAGACTGCTGTTCAATGGTTAATTCCCGAAACAGCAGGAGTAAATTATTTCTGGGCTTCCTCCAATAGGTAATTGTCTGCATCAGACACCATTGAAAAATCTTTATATGAGGAGCCAGAGAACATGTGGAGGCGGGCTGGGAAAAGGAGTGCAAACTTCCTGTTATCTTTAAGTAGGCGTGTAACTCTTTTCTGGTTCTCATCACTTCCGCTGAGATATATATAATCAATTTACTGTCTTTCCAAGTGAGGTCCCTGTGTTGTCGTGAAGCCGGCCATATTGTTTCTTTATGTAAATATTTAAAAGTGTCCTGTCAGCAGGGATCTCTCGTGGTGGGCCCAGTCTATGCACTCTTTCTATGACCATTCCTGAGCAGAGTTCCTGTACAATTAATAATTCAGGAAGCATGGTTAAGAGAAAAAAACTGAAGCATTGGCCCGTAAAGAGATTCAGTTAGTCCTTTCCAACTTCGGTTGCTACGACCTAGTCGATTTTCAAGATCATCAATTTTGTTTAGTAACTGGTAGTGACATTGTTGTAGGGTTTCAACTTCGCCACATCTTGCACTTTTTGTGATCTTATTGATCTGTGATTTTGGCAGCTTGTATTTCCAAAATGGGGATAATTTTTTTGAATGGCCCTGACAACATCAACTTAAGTCAGTGTGCCTGGGGCATCATGTTGGCAGAACATATCAATCTGCGTAGGCACACGGAGTGTTGAGTCTTTGTCTGGGCTGCAACGGCCATGTTGGAAGGCCCCTTTACCTTCTGTGTGCACTGGCGTTGTTGCTTGCCCATGGGTTGGGAAGCTAGGAAGCAGTCCATCAGGTGCCCAGAGGTGACCCCCAAATGAGCGGCAATGTTTGTCCAGGGTAAGTGCCAGGAGGACAACGTGCATGAAGAAGCAGGATGGGCAGAGCTCTGCAAGGTACTGCCACAAGTATCGGCACCGGAACCAGAAATCCAATATGTCAGTATTTTTAAAAGTGACAGCTACTTATGGACAAGGCACACTCACCAGAATACCCACCCAGCCTGCTATTACATGAGCCCCAAACAGTTATGATCTGTAGACAGAACCAATATTGATGAAAAATCTACTTTTTTCTAACAACAAGGTACCCTCACTAATTACTAGCGACCTGATCAGCTACATATCTGTGCTTCCCTTCAGCCCACATAATGGCCATCTTGTCTCGGTGATGTCACTGGTTTCTATTGTACAGTCATCATTATTCAGCCAACAAAATAGTTACCCATCACAGGTTTTTAATTTAACTAAATACATTCAACATAAAGCAGAATGAGATGTAATGTTACACAGTCCTTCAAACGCCTGGTTACAAATGTTCTGTGACAGTCTCTTTTTACAGTTACAAAAATCTATTTAATTCGTAGGCCAAGGATTTGAGATCGGAGTAGGGAAGCTCCGACGTTGGACAGTGGAGTTTGGTAGAAGGAGGAAGGGAATTTGAGAAACCAGATTTATTTTAGCTGGACTGACTAATTTGAATGATACAAAAGGAGAGGCAGAGACATATAACTCAATATTCCCTGCAGTGCAGGAGGCAGAGCTGCCTATTCCCTCTTGGTATAAAAGGATTAAATTGCTCTACCACCTTGACAATGGCGGAGATTGGGAATCATCCTATACTATAAACAGGTGCACTTTCATCTTGCCATGTGCACTGAGACCGGTCCTGTGCTAGAGAGCTTATCAGTGCAATATGAAGAACTAACACACAGGCTTCAGTTTGTTACAGAACGGTGCAACTGCAGATTGTTTGACACCACCAGGATACTTATGCACAGTGTCCAGGATTTTCTGGTTGGGACACGGATTTGTGAGAGAAACTGCAGTATAATCTGATTGGAACACAATCAGCTAGAACATTTCCCCCTAGTGTGAATTCTCCGATGGCGAACAAGAGCTGAGCTCTGAGAAAAGCAGCGGCCGCACTGAGGACACGCAAACGGTCTCTCCCCGGTGTGAGTGCGCTGGTGCTTCACAAGGTCGCCTTTCTGGATAAAACATTTGCCACAGTCCGTGCACTTAAATGGCTTCACACCAGTGTGAATCCGCTTGTGTGCAGTAAGGGAACACCTAAAGGTAAAACATCTCCCACACTCCTGGCATGAAAATGGGCGCTCGCCGATGTGAGTCCTCTTATGGCAAAGGAGTTTTGACCTTTGATGAAAGGATTTCCCACAGTAAGAGCAGTGTAACAGTTTGTCCTCAGTGTGACATTGCTGGTGGGTGGTAAGAGCCAATATGGAGCTGTCACACAATCCGCAGACCGAGCACCTATATAGATTGCTGGCGCTATGCGTTTGCTGATGGGTGACGAGGGCTGAATGATTAGGGAAACATTGCTGACACTCCGAGCACTGATGCGTCATCTCAGGATAGTGTGAGGAGGCGTGCGGACCTGTTGGGGACAAAAGTACTGAGATAAAGCCTCTGTACAGTGGATGGGTCGCTTCATTGTATGATAAAATTCTGCTGATATAAACATATGTACAACTTAGACACTAGGTTTAAATCAATGTCACAAATGTGTCGATACCCTGGATTTTGGAAATTTAACAAAATATTTATTTTTAATAAAATTGCAAAAATATCCCCCAAAATTTTTCACGTTGTCATTATGTGGTATTGTGTGTAACAATTTGAGGGGGAAATTATTTTGGAACAAGGCTGCAACACAACAAATTGTGGAAAAAAGTGAAGTGCTTCCGGATGCACCGTATTACAGGTGGGAAAGAACATTCTTCGCAATGCAAACAGCGCCAGCAATCCTGTTGTGGGTAATATGGCAGCCTGTGCAGCAGTAGTCATATAGGCGTATCCCATGCACACCTGCCATCTGTCCCAATTTTCACCCGATTTTGCGCACAGCATCTATTAACTGTTATAGATGGACTGGGGGCATGACCAGCACATTGCAGAGCTTTGGCCATGCCCCCACAGCGTTGGGAAAAGGAGACTTGGACTAGCGGTGCCTGGGTCATAGGCCACACCCTGGTCACTAGGTATAACCCCCAGTGCACACGGGCGTTCCTTTTGCATATTTGTTCTTGTTTTGTTTGCACTGTTCTGCACTACGTAAGGTGTACTGACCCACATAAATAAATTATAGTAATAATGACCACACCTAAAATAACAAACTACATAATAATACAAATGGTAGAAGTTACACAATAACTAGCAAAGTCTAAATGATATGAACATATATAGCTGGGAGCAGGAGAGAGAGAAAGATAAAACAGAAGCTGTTATATATACTAAGGATTTACCAATGGGCAGGCGGGGTGCGCTGTACAGAGAGAAGTTTAAGAGAACACAGACTAGAATTACAGGGAACCGGGGAAGGGCAGTGACAGTGGAACAGCCATTAATCTATACACATATGTAATGAGTCCTTTAGTTTGGGGACGGGAGCACAGCCTGAGCTAGGTGCATTTACATCCAGCGCCGACCTGACCGATCTTCATTGTAGGTAATACGGCAATCTGAGCGCAGACCAATCAAATCAAAGTATTTCATCAAAACACTGTGAATTTGTATTTTTAAAGCAGCGATCATTTATGTACAAGGCTGGTTTTGCCTCGCCCAGCCTGCATCTTGTAGCCTATTACATGAGCCCCATAATGTGGAAGTAGCGATTTGTAGACTGAAACAATATTTAAAAAAAATCTAGGAACAAAGGACCCTCACTAATAACTAGTGTCCTGATCAGATACAACTTTGTGGGTCCGTTCAGCCCACAGAGCAGCCATCTTGTCTTGATGAAGTCTGCAGAGACAACAGGACTTCTGGTCCATAGGGGAACATGAATCATTACAGTGGGTATAGGCTGGGCTGGCAGGCACCAAAAGTGTTAACTTAAAACTACAACAGTGCCTAGCTACTCAGATCCTTATACCTCTCCCCTAAACCCCAGCCTGCCAGTTTTAGCAGCAAGCCCAAGGTAGGGACAGGCATGGAAGGCACACCATACACACAACAGACTTATGGGAAACCACCCACACCACCAATACAGGCACAACTCCAACAAGACAGGAGTGGCAGGGAGGGCATCCTGGACCCCAATGACTCAAAAGGATTTACCAAGGTAAGACCATAAATCCGATTTTTTTTTTTCAAACCCCTAAGGGGCACAGGAATCATTACAAAGGGAGGCCCAGATTAGTGTCGGGAATGCTCCTGGACTGCGGTCAGGACCGGGTCTGTAGATTAAAAGTTGAAAAAAACGCATAAGGGTTTAACTAACCAATTAGTTTCCTTACAAAGCTGTTCTGCAGAAACTGCCCATTAAGTACCCACACGGAATGAGCAATAATTCCCACAGGAGTAGGAAAGACTTCCAGAGTTCCGTCCCACAAGGTCGTAACCACAATCTCTTGGATTTCATGGAACCTGGAGACCACATTAGGTAGGAAACCCAACCTAGTGCAGAGGACTGCCCTATTCTGATGGAACACTAAATAGGGAGAGCGACATGAAAGAGCACTCAGGTCCGAGAACTGCCTAGTCCAGGAAATAGCCAACAGAACTAAAATTTTACACATAAGCTATCGGAGGTCCACACACTGACTGAAGAGCCCTAAGGACCAGAGAGAGGTCCCACAGGGCCACTGGACAAGTTCAGGGAGTCCAGTCATGAAGAACTCCCTGCAGAAACTTTATGACATCTGGTAGAGATAATTTAAGACCTAACCAAGGCCAGATGGAGAAACGCTAACAAACATGAGGATCAATTTGTCTGGAAATATAAGTCAGGTAAATCTTCCAGACCCTGTTATTAACTATTGCCCGCGATGGCTTCCGTGCCTGAAGCATGGTCTGAATCACCTGCTGTGAGAATCCATTCTTTCTCAAGATGGCAGACTCAAGCCACCCCAATAAAGCAAGATGGTTCAGGGCCAGATGAAGGCAAGGACCCTGCGAATAAATATTCTGGCAGATGGGAAGACGCCCCAGACATTTATGGACAGAGCCAGGAGATTCACTTACCACAGACTTGAACTTCAGAATGACCCATAGAATTAAGGAAAACAAAGGGAAGACATACACCAACAGAAAGGTCCACAGAGCTGTTAAGATCATCTACTAAGAACGCACCTGGATCAGTGCGAGATCCGTACCTCTCGAACTAAAAGATGGGGCATGAAGCCATGAGGTCTATATCTATAAAACCCAACCTTCTGATCAATATCTGAATGTGTGTCCTGCTGCCTTAAGAAGTCTGCCTCTCAATTGAGGAAGCCTGGGATGAAGACTGCTAACAGAGCTGGGAGATGTTTCCCCGCTAAGAGGAAGATCAGTGATCTCCTGCATGGCACCACAACTGCGTGTGCAGCCCTGTGAGCTGAGATAGGAGACCGCCGTCCCACTGTCTGATTGTACCTTTACAGGGAAACCTTGAAGAAGAGAGCATGCTTCGAGAAGTGCTCTGTAGATCGCTCTTCGTACCAAGATGATGATCTATAGAAGACTGCTGTGGTGATCAACGGCCCTTGAACAAGTTGCCCTGGTCGAGAGCCCCACCCCCGAAGACTGGCATCGGTGATGAGCAAGGTCCATTCTGGAACCCAAAAATGGGGGCGATCTTAGTTCAGGTTGGTCCAAAGAAGCCACCAGGTCAGGGAGAGTCAAATGTCTGGAGGCAGAACCAAGATTTGAGTCATCCCATCGCCGGAGCATTTCCCACTGAAGGCGCAAGTGGTACAGAATTACCTTGTCCGATGGTAAAAAGACCCACTATTCTCTGGAGATGAGGATGTCCCCAAAATAACGCTTATCCTGAGAAGGAGTAATAGACTACTTCAGCCAGTTTATCTTTCAACTGTGACATTGGAGAGACCGTACTGTGGTCTGCACATGAGTGGTAAGCTCTGTTGGAGACCGATCCAGAAGTAACAGGTCATCCAGAGCAGGACAACCCAAGCAAGAGCAGGGTGCTGAGACAAAAGCCTTATCTCTGGAGGACATGGTGTCACAAAATCAGTGCAGTATCCACAAATGTAATAATTAGAGCTACGGGAGATTCCCCCACAACTTTCTTGTGTCCCATACACACACTGCATGCAGCATAAATTTAGCCCGGCTAGATGGCAGCATGCAGGACATGGCCATGAGTGTACTACTGGTAAGTCCCAGTGGCAGAGGAGGGGCTGCAGGCTGGACACCCTCCCCCTCAGATGCTAAACCACAGGGATTCTGCACTCCCAGCCCTGCTGCTGTGCCCTGGTGGTCTAGTGAGAAGGAGCTCAGTAAAGGGCCCCCACTGCATCCGGTTGCCGCTAAATGGATTTCCCACCCTCTGAGCGGCCAAATAGGAAGCAACCCACTGTGGAGAGCAGCAGAGGGTTTTGACGGAAGTCCCTAGTCATGTGTTAGTGCTGCCATTCCGGCGTGAGGCGCTGGAGCGGCAGCACCAGGCAACACATCCCAGGACGGTGCCACTCATACAGGATACCAAAAATAACAAAATAAATCAAAGCCCGAAATATGTGCCTGCTCTGCCTTGGCACCAAAAGAAAAAATGCCAGGCACTGTGGGAGTTTTCATTTATCTCTTTTGGCATCTACCAGTCAAGCCTATACCCACTGTAATGATTCCGGTGTCCCCTAGTGGACAAAAAAACAAAACACAATGGTTACTAGTGGGCACGCTTTAACAGGAAACCCATCATAGGATTTTTTTCTTTTTTTAACAAAATGCATTCAACAAAGCATAATTAGATGTAATTTTACACAGCCCTTCAAAATCCTGGTTACAAATGTTCTGTTATTAGTCTCTTCATAGCTATAAAAGTCTATGTACTTGTAGGCCACAGATTTGGGATGGAGGTCTGAGTAGAGGAGCTACGACGATGGAGTTTTGTAGAAGGGGGACGGAATGGGGTAAAAACAAGATTTCCTTTAGCTGGACTGAATTATTTGAACGAGACAAAAGGAGAGATAACTTGTAATTTCCAATGGTGTAGGAGGTGGAGCTGCCCATTTCCTCTCGGAGAAAAGGTGTAATTTCTCTACCACCTTGACAATGACAGAGATTGGGCCTCATCCTATACTCGGACCAGGTGCCTTTTCATCTTGCCATCTGCACTTTTGAAAAACCCACCATTCTAGATCTGTAACTGGATGCAGTCGCAAACACAATTCCTTAGAGCAGATAGTTGGCCTGTAGCATAAAACGCATTTGGAAGACAAGCCATGAAAGTCCACACTGTATGTGATCCGTAAGCCAGCCCAATGACGTATCCCAATGTTTATTCACTTAGGACACAAAATATTTCCACCCAGTGTGAATTTTCCAATGTCAAACAAGATCTGAGCACTGGGAAAGGCAGCGGGTCACTCTGTTAACACATGAATGGCCTCTCTCCGGTGTGAAGGCGGTGATGATTAACCAGGTAGGACCTCCGGACAAAACGTTTGCCACACTCGGTGCACTTAAACGGCTTCTCGCCAGAGTGAATCCGCTGGTGCGTAGTAAGGCCATACCTTCTGGTAAAACATCTCCCGCACTCCAGGCATGTAAACGGCCTCTCCCCTGTGTGACTTCTCTTATGTGACAGGAGACGTGACCTCTGATGAAAGGATTTCCCACAGTAAGAGCAGTGAAACAGTTTGTCCTCGGTGTGACGTCGCTGGTGGGCGGTAAGAGCCAATGTAGAGCTGACACACACTCCGCAGACCGAGCATCTATACACATTACTGGCGCTATGCGTTTGCTGATGGGTGGCGAGCGCTGAATGATTAGGGAAACTTTGCTGACACTTTGAGCACTGATGCGTCTTCTCAGGATAATGTGAGGATGAGTGCGGACCTGTTGGGGACAAAGGTACTAAGATAAACCCTCTATTCATCTGCCAAATAAACAGTTCCAATCTCTTATCTCTGCTCAAGCCTCTAACCTTAAGTGATCTTTAAAACATTTAAATTACTTCTGACTTCTCCCTTTCCCAAACCCACCAGCAACTATCTGTGCACAGGATTTAATTTTCTACTCAAGGACAAGATTGAGAAGACCTGAAATGAAATTCTATACTCTCCCTCGATCAGTAGCCTGCTTTACTCCCTACCTGAACCCTCTGGAACTTTCTCCTTATTTGATCTCACTAATGAAGATAAAGTATCAACACGTTTGTCATCCTCCTAGGAGCAGGGAGTATGAAGTAGAAGACAGTCTGAGTAAACGTAGAAAAAGCACACGAGGAGAGAGGACCCTGCTAGTGAGAGCTTACATTCTAAAGGGAAGGGATAGAGTTTTGTCACACATTGGAATGGCAGTGAGAATGGACTACAAGGATAGGATGAGCGATGGTTGGGTTTAGTGAAGAAGTGGGTCTATACAGCCCATTTTAAGTTTTGTAGAAGGGCTTGTACGAGAGGGGAGGTGGACATGGTCCATTTAGAGAGGAAGATGAGCTGGGCTTCATCATTAAAGATAGAGTGGAGGGTGGTGGTAAGGATGCCATACAGGAGAAGATTACAGTTGTCCAGTCTGGAGATGACCAGAGAATGTATGGGGCTCTTATTAGCATCCAGGCTGAGAAAGTGTCAAATCCTAGAAAGGATGGGGCAAATTGTTGAGGGTCTTGGTGGAATGTGAGGTCCTGACTTATGGAGTCAATTTTGGATATGAAATAGGTAGCAAAGTAAAGGGTAGAGCCTGACAAGTGAAGTCAAGTCAGGGGTTGGCAGTGCAGAGAGTTGACAATGGCAAAGAGATGCGAAGGGGGGAGGGTTTGAAGACTAGGTGAGGAGGTTCCTAAAGTATGACTGTTTAGAAAAGAAAAGGGCAGTACTGTAGTGTGGGAGCATTCATTTGAAATAGAGGATGTTTTCCTTAAAGCATTGCTAATGTGAACATTTTTTAAATATCTGGTAAGTTTGGTATACCAGGGTTGAGGTGTTGAACTTCAAGGGGGAACAGTGGTCTGTGGAGCAACAGAGGCAAGGACAGAAGAAAGAAAGATTTTGGGAAGTGGCTTGTTCAGGGCAAGAGAGAGAGAGAAAAGGATGGAGAAGTGAGTCAATCATGGAAGATAAGTAAACAGATGTTAGCCTTAAGAGCTAGGGATGAAGAAGCAGAGATGGAAAAGTTAAGAGAGCAGATTATGGTCAGAGAGAGGGAATGTAGATTTGGAGCCATAACTATCATAGTGGTGAGTGAAGACCAGATCATGTGAGTAACTACTCACATGGGAGAGTGAAGAGGTCTAGTGGGAGACATGGGAGAGTGAGGAGGTGGAGTGGTAGAAATGGAAGAGTGAGGAGGTCCAGTGGGAGACATGGGAGAGTGAGGAGGTTGAGTGGGAGACATGGAAGAGTGAGGAGGTCCAATGGGAAAGACCAAGTGATGATGAGAGGTTGTAAATTTTTAAGGCATAGGATTGTGGGGATTACGTTTGGGATGTTTAAATCACTAAAATAATGAAGAGAATGTCTGAAGAGAGGAACCGAGGAAGCTGGGAAGAAAGTTGCCAATGAATTTGTAGGGCGGGCCAGTGAGGTTGGTAAACGACCAGTTAAGTGAAGGTGAACCGGTTGGAAGAGGCAAACAGCATGGACCTCAAATGTAGAGAATATACTTTACGAGTTGGTAGGACTAACCTAAGGATAGAAGGAATCTAATACCACCACCATGGTGATCCATGGACTGGGGGTGTTTGAGAATGTGGTGCCAGAGGTTGAAACCTATGTTTCTGTGATGTCTAGGAAATTCAGGGAGTTGGAGATGTCATGGATAGGAACCAGTTTGTTACAGAAAGATCTGGTTTTCCAATCAGAGGGCGCAGGAGTAAAAGAGATATGTGAATGATAATATCAGAGCTTCTGTAGTGGTGAGGTGAGATTCATTTGGAGAGCAAGGGTAGAAGGTGTAGTGATGGTGAAGGCACCTGAGCTAGGAAGGGAAACTGCAGGAGGTCACAGCCTATGGAATGAAACTTAAGTAGAGATACATTGTATGTGTTCTTAATAATTGGAACCTACACCCAAAATATATATAATATTTTTATACATACAATGCTTTTAATCCACAACACTCAACAATCAGTGGTGCCTGAGGTATGTGCACATCATTTATATAGATATATATTGTATCAGCATGGTCCTTACATGAGCGCTATAATATAGCAATCTTCAAGCACTTAAAACTAGGTAATTTAGCTCTTATCAAAGTGACATAGTGCAATCAAGCCAATTTTTCGGCCCATCAATAGACCTTAATTATAGCATAACCTCCATCACCGAAGACAGATAAAGACTATATAGACACGCACAGACATAAGTGAAAATCTAAGATATAACAGAAGGAAAATATTCTAAAAGTCTTTATACTAAATAATTGGTATTTTCATCCTTAGGGGTGTTGCAGCACACCTACGAGGTCCAGGCAATGCAAGCAACAGGAGGAGCAAGGGGATGGGACATATGGGGAGGCAGGAAGTACAGCTGGTCCAGAAAGTCCTCCGAGTGTTGAGATCCAACACCTCCAACCACGCCCTGCCCATGATAAAAGTACTCTGCTGCCACCACTGGTGACAAGTGGGACTCGCTGCGGTCACTGCTGATTATCCCAGCTATGAACCGATACTTGTTGATAGTACTGTAGAAGTTCAGATCCAGAATCATCAGTGACGGCAGCATCAGGCACCATGTCACTGCGGTCCTCATACCACAGTACTGCTCACACCCCCATGATGACAAGAATAGAGGTGCACTCCTCTTCAACACACAACCTACGGTGATTTTGTTAGACATGGATAATGCTACTGCGCAGTCTCTACCATGGTTTTCCTGCATTTCCATTTATTATTATTATAATTATTATACACTAGTTAAAAGCCCATTAAAATGACAGCATCAGCAATGTACTTTCACTTTGAGCTGTGACAGTTTTTAGCCCACAAACTCAACACCCCACCCGCAGTCCCAATCTGCTCCGACCTCCAATCATTACCTGACCTCAGAGTACTGTTCCATCACTGGTAAGATTTCAGTTTGCATTGACAAAGTAACTGACCTGGCAGTTCCCCAAATCTACGCAGGGACATGACTTATATAAGTTAGACATTGTTTTTTTTTTAATTATCTTTTTTTATTGAGAAAGCGATAGTAAAAAAAAATATATATATATATAAAAATAAATAAAAACACATATACTGTATAAACAAACAACCCACAACACAATTTGTGACAAAGAGAGGACCGTGTGAATGCATCAAACCTACGTCTAGGTCTTTTGCGTGACCAGACAAATTGTTGGATCAGAAAGTGGACGGAGAGGAACCAGGTACCTGGGACTGAATCGGCAAGGTCCGCTTTATTGTTTTGACTACATTAATTCTGCCTAGCCAGGAGAGTTGATTACAATGACAACTGTTATGGTCAACTGGTGAAGAGCCCGTTAAAATGAATGTACTTTCACTTTGAGCTGTGACAGTTTTTATCCTTCCAGTGAGTACCTGAACTGCTGCTTTATCAGTCACAAGTGTCCATTGCAGGTTTTCTGTCTGGGAGTCGAAAGCATGTCCGACCGCACCAACTTGTCTATCAGCATGCTCTGGACACAGTGAAGCCGCCGCACACGAGTTAAACGGTACTAGGAGCCGGCGCTGCAGGTGCACTGCCCGCACTTAGCGGCCGCCGTAAGGACGCGCTTCCCCACACCAGAACTTGGCGCACTCCCTGTGCATTGGAGCTCTGGTGAGACCACAAGTCCCATGTGAAATTGGCACCGCTGACGTTGCTGAAATCAGCCTCTATTCGTTCTGAAACAACACAGCCTGCACCGGGGCTGCTGCGCACCTGCCAGGTAGAAGGGAAATCTTTTCCCCGCAAATTGTCCTAATATTAGAACATCAATGTTTCTGAAAACTTGGGTGGTCCTTCACCCGGGGGACTTCTGAAAGCTACTGTTATAATTAAAAACAGGGACTCCAGGGATAGTACTCAGAGTGGTACCCTGTTTTATTTCTGCACCCAGTCATTTTTGCTGTGACCGATATAGACCGCATTCTGTAGAAAATAGAATATCATTTTCTAAGCAAAATGAGAACTGATAACCCGGCATATCTGACCCACTTATACAGTCATAATTAACATAATTAGTTATGATTATGATAGAACACCACATTGGACCTAGTAGATTCTGTTGAAATCACTAAGGGGGGAATTAAATCATGGGCCACGGCTGTCGAGCTGGCCGGACAGCCGTGACCCAGTCCCGTTCTGCTCGACCGAGAGCAAGCAGGATGGATTCAATGTCCTGCCTTCAGTGGGGCGAGAAGGGGGCGTGGCCACGAGCTGCGGCCGGGAAGAGGTACGCTGCGGCAGGAAGCTCGTCACTTCCCGGCCGTTCTCACCAGAACAAGCCTGACTGCTTGTGAAGTCGGGCTCGTTCTGCCGAGATACCCTGTTCAATGCTGTCGGGGAAGACAGCATTGAATAGGGCCCCGCAGCCGTCTTTCCCGTCGGGAGAGGGCTGCGGGTGATTAAATACCCAAATAAGAGTCTTTGAGTGAAATATTACAAGTACTACTTATCAATTTATTCACTTGTGTAATCAAAACGACGCAGACAGAGTCCTCTGTGTATTTATCTCATTTTTTCCTCTACTACTGTTTCGCTCTCCTCTTTTTCACACTCTCGCTCATCTCCGGATTATAGTAGCGGCTCTTTGCAATGTCACACGATAACAAGGACTCACAGACATTTTAACAGGGGACCGCAGAAGAGCGCCTACACTATCCTCAATTTGTCAGAAATACCCAACACAATTTCACACTCTCTCTCATACCCGAATTGCGGTGTGACCCTCTGCAATGTTAGAAGACAGCAGGGTATCCCACTTGCCCTAGGACAGCAGAAGGGTGTCTCTCTCCG
Source organism: Crinia signifera (assembly GCF_055691185.1). Lineage (NCBI taxonomy): Eukaryota > Metazoa > Chordata > Amphibia > Anura > Myobatrachidae > Crinia > Crinia signifera. Next base: position 392,644,979 of record NC_139218.1, read on the forward strand.
TTTTATTAATGCACATCTATCTGGGTTACAGTGCTGCAATGTATTCTCACTGAGGGGCAGATTTATTAAGCTCAGTGAAGTGATAAAGTGTCTGTTTTTTATCACCGGCCAATCAGCTCCTAACTGAAGTTACAGGCTTGGTTTGAAAAATGACAGGTAGGAGCTGATTGGCCGGTGATAAAAACCAGGCACTTTATCACTTCACTGAGCTTAATAAATCTACCCCTCAAAGTTTCAAAGTGATATATATATATATATTGTTACAAAGTAATCATTGAAACATATAAATAAAAACATTTGTATTCATGACTGATAAGCAGCTTCTTTCATGAGAAATAGGTTTGATTAGAAGCGCCAGAAATAATACATTTAAAACTAATATTATCTCATGAAAACAGTTATTTTCATGTCCAGCTGTGTCTGGATGCATTTGTTATGTACTTCTATATATTCATACCAAATCTTTATTAACAACCTTATTAAAAGTTACGTTTTAAGTTACTAAGAGCACCTCAAAACATACATTTGCGATCCCCTCTAAATCATCACAAGAGTCCCAACAAAAGAGCCGTTTCTCCTTTTTTTTTTAAATAACCGTTTTTGTCCCACAAACTCTCCACCCAGCCCAGTCCCTATATGCTCCTGGCTTCAATCCCTGTCTGCATAGCTCCCACTAGAGGTATCCAGGAAGTTTGGAACAGATCAGTGTGCCTGCAAAAATTGCTTTTACTTTATGTTTTGACATCTTTCAGCACACAAAGGAGTAAATTGGTACACTGAGTGGTCACCGACGGTACTTCACTTCAGAGATGAGAAGAATATATAATATAATCTATATCTATATACACACACACACACACACTCAGGCGTCTACATCCAGCAGCCAAATACTGCTTACTACTGTGTATGTGTCGACACACTGCTGACACACCTGACTGGCATTGGCTGGATTCCCGTTGGTCAACGATCACGGACCAGGCCCTGCACTGTAGCATGCTGAGGGCAGAGTTTGAAGACACTGTGCTCACCCCAGTACAGTTGGAGAATGAGAACACATTTCCCGCATTCCTATTGGTCGCCAGTTGAAGTCAGTTGTCTTGAATGCAAAGATATTTATTTACTCAAAAAGTCTTAAAAAGATTATGGGGGGTATTCAATGTCAGGGGTACCCCTGTCCCGTTCTCGCTTTGCTCGACGTGAACTCGGCAGTCGGGATTCAATGTCCCGGCCACCGAGCGGCGAGAAGGGGGCGTGGCCGCGAGTTGAGGATGGAAATAGATGAGCTCCGGCCGGGAGCTTGCCTATTTCCGGCTTTTCTCGGCAGAACGAGCCCGACAGCTTGTAGTGTCGGGCTCGTTCTGCGGAGAAACCCTGTTCAATGCTGTCGGGGAAGACAGCATTGAATAGGGCCCCGCAGCCATCTCCCCCGTCAGGAGATGGCTGCGGGAGGTCGACTGACATTAAATACCCCCCTAAGTCCATTTCTAGAGGTGCGCAGGACTATTCACAGCATACACGATTTTACAGACCATTCCACACTTCCAGAGGTCACAGATGTACACACTGAGGACCGAAGGCCTTCAACACACAATACCACAGGGGGTAGCTCCACCCTGGGCCTTTTAACCAATTTGGCTATCTCTCAAAATATAAATGCATACATATAACATTTGTTCGGGCAGCACGGACGGTGTAATGGTTAGCATTACTGCCTCATTGGTTTGATTACCACCATTGAGCTTACTGTATGGCGTTAGTATATTCTCCCTGTGCTTGCGTGGGTTTCCTCAGGGTGCTCCGTTGCGTCCCGTCTCCCACAACACAAAAATATACTGGTAGGCTAATTGGCTCCCAACAAATTAACCCTAGAATGTCTGTGTGTGCGTGTACATGTGGTAGGGAATATAGATTGTAAGCTCCACTGGGGCAGGGACTGATGTGAATGTTCAAATATTCTCTGTACAGCGCTGCGGAATATGTGTGCGCTATAAAAGAAACTCATAAATAAATAAACTGTCTGCCAGCCATCTGTATATGGTATTGTACAACGCAAGTACATTCATTTTGTTAAAACCGTAATTTCCAAAGCTGCCAATCCACCTAACCAGGAAACCTCCAGGCCCAAACAGCGGCTCAGCAGGTCACCTGACTGCCTAATAAAGGGGGCAAAGGTCACGTTTGCCTCGCCAACATCACAGCTGGGGATAATGATGCCCGGATAATGCAGATGACGACATTTCCAATTATAGCCGGCTTAACATCTACATCATTGATCGTTTGCAATGTTAAAAGCAAATTCTTCTGGTTTTTCTGTTGCCCAGTTTATATAGAGAGGGTGCACTAAGACGATCTATTATGGTAGGTAGCCCAGGCAGGGAGGATTCTGGGTCAGTAACAAGCACCAATCTCTGGGTCGTATATGGTATTGTGCGGTGTAGTTTATGTGTGGTGGAGAGTTCAGAAATAGAGCAGTATTCCTAACCGTGAAAGATAAAAGGTTGCTATGACGTACATCAGAGGGCAGAAAATATTCCCGCAGAAGCCAAACTTGATTGGAGGGTAACTAATGTAGGCGATAAAATGCCTTTTTGGTGTCCAATGACAGAATCCAAAAAGTGGCGTCCACATCTCTTGGTTTATTCAATGAATTTACAGTATCGGGGCTTCCCCTACTAACAGCATGAACCTCTCACTCAGAGCTGCGTTAATGAATACAAGGGAGTCAGATGCTTAAGATCATTGAGAAAGTACAAGATTCTCCTATCGGCTGGTTAGCACCCATATCATTGCCGAACTTGGTAGCACCCCCATATATATAGGTAGCGGTCAGCTGAGTGATGCCGTGTAAAATGTGAGAGAATCTGCTGTGAGGTCACCTATGTATCTGTCCCTGCCCCTCACATTCTGGGCCCAGATTCCTTGGCATCGTAAGCCACTCGCAACAAGTAAGGTTAGACTTAGTCTAACTGCAGTGGCAGAGTGGCACCGCGACCTACGTCCCAGCAATGTGGCGATTCCACTTCTAGAAGCAGAAGCGAGATGCGCACGACATAAAATACTGTCTGTATCTAAGACTCTCTCACCTGATGTGATCTCAGCAGGGACGGCCTCTTCTTTACATTGTTGGTAACTCATCCCCTCTCCCGGCTCAGCCTGTCATAGAAGGACATGTGTCACATACGTATCCCCCCCACACGTTACACAGGACATCTCTATAGGACACACACAGGGCGGGGACATGGGAATAACACAATATCCTGCACTGTGAGACATGTGAGGAAGCAGAGCTGGGAGAGGTCAGACCGGGTTCCCCTACCTGGGATGGGCAAAAAAATTGGAAGATGAGGTGTAATGCTGATAAATGTAAGGTTCTGCATCTTGGGAGATATAACCAGTGAGCTAGTTATAATCTAAGCGGGCGGCATTGGGGAAATCAGATCTGGAAAAGGATCTAGGAGTCCAAATTGACAACAAACTGGGGTGCAGTGTTCAGTGTCACGTAGCAACAAATAAAGCCAACAGGATACTGGCCTGTATAAGAAGGGATATGGAGACCAGGAACTCAAATGTAATTATGCCTCTGTACAAAGAACTGGTTTGACCACATCTAGAACGCGGAGTACAATTCTGGGCCCCGCACTATAAGAAGGACATCATAGAACTGGAAAAGGTCAAAAGAAAAGCATCTAAACTAATAAAGGGAATGGAGAAATTAAGCTATGAGGACAGATTGGACAATTTGGGATTGTTTGATTGCTTCAGAAGAGACGTTTAAGGGGGGACATGCTTAACATGTTCAAATATATCAGAGGCCAATATAAGGAACTGTCCAGCACCCTTGTTTCTTTTAGGGAGGACTCTAGGACACATGGGTATGGGTTAAGACTAGAGGAGAGATTTTGTTCCCTCAGAAGGAAAAACTTTTTTACGATCAGGGCAGTTAAATTGCGAATCTCTCTTCCTGAAGAGGTGGTGTCGGCAGATGGTGAGGTGGTGTCGGCAGATGGTGAGGTGGTGTCGGCAGATGGAGAGGTGGTGTCGCCAGACACAATAAAACACATTTAAATTAAGGTTGGACACACATCTACTGGGTAAAAACCTCCAGGGGTACAAACAACATTCACTTGTCTAAAATAATATTAGAGTACACAATTTATATAAAGGGATATAGCACATAAATGATACACTGTAACCAAAGGTTGGGCTTGATGGCGTATGTCTTTATTCAGCTTGAACTACTATGTAACCATGTACCTGATAATCCTGGCTGATCATCCTGTTCTCTTCTCCCATACACCCCGGAGTATAGAGAGGGGTCTCATATGGGTCTGCGGGATGTGTAGGATTACACCCACCTGCGGGAAGGGGCACACACATGTATCTGTATAAATGGTAATGCAAAAGAAGAACTCAGCCGACACAAACACATTATAGTGACGGATATGGCAGAGCAGGGATGCTAACCCAGGGGCAATTTCACATCCCCCCCCCAAAAAAAAAAAAAAAAAAAAAAGCCTAACCCCCCCACCAGCCGCCCCGCACATTTACTAACATGGGCGAGCAGCCGGGAGCAGGGGGAAGCCCAACCTCCAGACCACAGCATCCTGCGGTTAACATGGAGGTTGGGTGAGCGCACACAGCCTACGCTGCTGTCTGCTGTACTCTGCAGACAGCAGCAGAGAGGAGGGGAATGGATGCCTGTGTGCGGCATCTATTCAACTCACCGACGGGGGCCGCACAGGGGCAGCCCAGCAGCTTACCTTAGTGCTGGGCTTGACCCCAGCGCGGCGATCCCAGCGCTTGAAGATGATGTCATCTTCAAGCGCCGCTGCCCGTTTACACGGCGGGTGGACACCGCAGTGTAAATGGACCAAAATGATGGATCCAACCTGGCTTGGAACCTTGTTAAATACCGGGTCGGATCCGGGATTTTGGTGTAAAATGGGTATTACTGTGATGGGAAAAGGGATTGGTCAGGGATAACATTTATGTAACATAACATATACACCACATAAACAGTAATATATACCGTTGTGCTCATAAGTTTACATACCCTAGCAGAATGTGTGATTTCCTGGCCATTTGTCAGAGAATATGGATGATAACTCACAAACTTTTCTGTCACTCATGGTTAGTGGTTGGGTGAAGCCGTTTATTGTCAGACAACTGTGTTTACTCTTTTTAAATCATAATGACAACAGAAACTGCCCAAATGACCCTGATCAAAAGTGTTCATACCCCAGTTCTTAATAGCGGGTATTGTCCCCTTTAACATCAATGACAGCTTGAAGTCTTTTGTGGCAGTTGTGGATGAGGCTCTTTATTTTCTCAGATGGTAAAGCTGCCCATTCTTCTTGGCAAAAAGCCTCCAGTTCCTGTAATTCTTGGGCTGTCTTGCATGAACTGCACGTTTGAGATCTCCCCAGAGTGGCTCAACGATATTGAGGTCAGGAGACTGAGATGGCCACTCCAGAACCTTCACTTTATTCTGCTGTAGCCAATGACAGTCGACTTGGCCTTGTGTTTTGGATCATTGTCATGTTAGAACGTCCAAGTACGTCCCATGCGCAGCTTCCGGGCTGATGAGTGCAAACTTTCCTCCAGTATTTTCTGATAACATGCTGCAATCATCTTGCCATCAATTTTGACCAAGTTTCCAGTGCCTTTGTACAGTATCTCACACATCCCCAAAACATCAGCGATCCACCTCCATGTTTCACAGTAGGAATGGTGTACCTTTCATCATAGGCCTTGTTGACTCCTCTCCAAATGTAACCTTTATGGTTGTGGCCAAAAAGTTCAATTTTGGTCTCATCACTCCAAATGACTTTGTTCCATAAGTTTTGAGGCTTGTCTCTGTGCTGTTTGAAGTATTCAAACTTAGTACAGGTCGAGTATCCCGTATCCGAATATCCGTTATCCGAATTATTCCGAAATACGGACATTCCAGAAAGTGAAAAATTTTTTTTTTTTTGCTAAAAACTCACTGGGGACATTTGTAACAGCATCACTGGGGACATGATATGTAACTGGCACTATATATGTGCAAGACAATGATTGCTTGGCATTCAAATTCAGTGCTGAGGTAGTACACACATTTTGTTTCACGTTTTGAAACCTTGTTTTTTTAACAATTAAAATATATTTGTGTGTATTTTATGTGGTAATAAAATATATTTGTGTGTATATTATGTGTTTATACAGCATAAATGCAAGATACTTCAAAATACATCATTGAAATATTAAAATATTCCGAAATACGGAATAATCCGTTATCCAAAATTCTCCTGGTCCCGAGCATTTTGGATAAGGGATACTCAACCTGTATAGGGAAAAGGGGAAAGGGAGATGTTAGGGGTCCGTACACACCTATTAGGACAAAGATCCCCAATAAAATATTGGGAATAAGTTTTGGGTCGCCTTATTTTCATATTTTGGCAGTGGGTGCTATCCAGGCAATATAATGAAGACAATAACAAGATAGAGAAAGAATTGCACTATGGATGCACACCAAAAGAGAGAAGGAAAAACAATTATGTTATTTTGGAGGGAATAATCTCAAGATATTAAAATTTAACTTTTATTGGTATTTAAACTAAAAAGAAGAGAGAAGAATCCTGCGTCGATTTTTTAATATATAGAACCACACAGGATAATCCCCTTCTGGTCCTTGTGAAAATTTCGAGAGTTTAAAAAGACTTTAAACATACATACACATAACACATATTGGTGGTGTGCAAAAGCACAAAAGAGAGAAAAGTGATATTTAGGGATAAAAAGTTCCCCTTATGCTGGCTACAAAGAATACTGTGAATTTATGTTGTAGTATTATTTTGGGTTCAATTCCCATCAGAAAAGGTGTTGTATTTTCTCCTTTCTTTAGGGGTTTTAATTCCCACTCTTCAAGGATTTGTTGTGTATGTACAACTGTCAGTATTTTAGATCGCTTTTTGTAGGTAATGGTGTATTACAGAGTCACATGCGTTTTATTCATCAAGGTGGCTGTTTTTTATATGTTCATTTCACCTATGCAGTTCCTATTTCAGCATGTCACAGGTGAACCATTTATTAGGTATTTTAGCTCTCTCTCACGGGGCCACTAATACCAATAAAAATGTATGATCACAGTATCGATTCCAAAATTTCCCTGTGCTGTTATAGCGTCTGCATACTATCAATGTGCCACTTTTGCCTGGAATTTATACTGGGTGAAATGGGTACCAGGTATTTGATTCTCTACTTGTTACTCCACCTCCCTTTGGGTAATAATTACCAATCAATGGATGTTTGGAGTATGTCACAGGTGAACCATTTATTGGGTATTTGGGCTCTCTCTCACAGGGCCACTAATACTACTCAAAATGTATTATCGCAGTATTGATTTCAAATTCACCTATGCAATTTACAATACCTGCGTGCTATTAGTAAGCCACTTTGCCTAGATTTTATATTGGAGGGAGTGGGTACCCGGTAATTAATTCTCCACTGGTTACCCCACCTCCCTTTGGGTTATTATTACCAATCAGTAAATATGGTACTTGTGTACTATCACGGCTCCCATCTCATTGCATACCATAAGGCTTAAGATGGTATGCAATGAGATGAGATGTGCTGCGATGGGACCCGATCTTATACAATTTAAAATTGTATACCATTGTAAATGGCATACGATGAGATGAGATTTTTAATTGTATAAGCACCCTAATGGGTGCTTACAATGTTAAATGCACCCCCACTATCAACGCCAACCCAAAGCGTGGCGAGCGCAGCGGTACGCGTCCTCCAACCTTTTCATACCCCCACTATCCATGTCGGCGTGGAGTTTATTTTATATAGTGTGGCGAGCGCAGCGAGCCCGAAGCGTGGCGAGCGCAGCGAGCCCCGCATGGGGACGCGTAATACATGTAAAGTATTACGCAGGGCTCGCTGCGCTCGCCACGCTTAGGGCTCGGTGGCTCGCTGCGCTCGCCACACTATATAAAATCAACTCCACGCCGACATGGATAGTGGGGGTATGAAAAGGTCGGAGGACGCGTACCGCTGCGCTCGCCATGCTTCAGGTTGGCGTTGATAGTGGGGGTGGTGTGGGGGTGCATTTAACATTGTAAGCACCCATTAGGGTGCTTATACAATTAAAAATCTTATAGGGGGGCCAATTGACCTTGAAAGCACCCATTAGTGTGCTTATACAATTTAAAATCTCATCTCATCTCATCGTATGCCATATACAATGGTATACAATTTTAAATTGTATAAGATCCCATAAGATGGAAATCGTGGGAGCCGTGATAATACACAAGTACCGTAAATATTTTTGAGAAGGTACATGTCAGTAACTCTGTAAATACCTAATACTGATATTTTTCCTGTATAGGGTTAAATATCTATTAAAACCTTTACTGTGCCTTTTTATCTGGGGCTAATACTGACAGGTTTGAGATAGTAGCTGGTTTCCCTGTATAGGGTTAAGTCTCTACAAACACCTTAAATGTATCTCCCTATCTAGGGCTTCACTGTCTACAAACATATTTCACAGTAACATTGTTTCATTATTGGTACATTTCAATATGGTTAGAAACATTTGTAGCCAGCTAGAGGCTGACACGTGTTTCACAAGTTAGCTTCCTCAGAGCCACAAGCCGAGGGTCTCCTGCTGACAGTATTTATTGATATAGTTCAGCCAATCGTTCGGCTGGTAGGTGTCACATGTAATCTTTTGGCAAATGGGTTTGTACGCCATTTGCCAAAATTGCGGATACTATTTCCGCCCTTTCTCCTTGCGTGCCGGCGTATGACGTCATCCGCCCGGTCACGTGATGTGTTTTAGCCTATCGCGGCTTTTCTTTGCCGCAACTCGGAAGTTCCGGGCTTGACTGTAGCGCCCCAGACTCTGTGTATTAAATACTCTGGTTTTAACTTTTATTTAGTTGGCTTTTATATTACAGTCTTCACATGTTTATTCTCACTGTTAATAAAACGTTCTCCACTCCTGTACTCAAGATTTTTTGGAGTGATTTTGTTAGGAGAAACTGCTCCGGTTCGTCTCAGATTATTGCTTTATTCTTATTCGGGTCCTATTGTCCCCGGAATCTGTATGAGTTTCTTTTCTACTGCATAGCTTCTATCTGGAGTGTATGAATGTTACCCCGAACTCTGTATTTTAATAAAGAGTTTCTTTCACTGTCGTATTTAATTTGAGATTTCATCCTTCACCTGAGGTTTATACATTAGTTATTACTAATTCCATTAATATTAGGAGAGTAAATGATTGAGCATATTATTACTTATGTAGATTAAGGAAATTAGCGTTATCTGATTTTGCTATACACATTTAGGGTTTCCAATCCCCGGAATCTGGATACTCTATTAATTCTCTCTTATTTTTCCATATATTTCAAATGGATATGGTAGGTACGTTTAATCTGGAATTGGGATATTATAATGACGTAGTAGTATCGAAGGTTCGAAAGTAATCCATATGACTAGTTGTATTTATTAAATGTTTTAATTGTTTTCATAAATTATGGTAAGGGTAGACATTAATTAATACTAGTTATATCAGAAGTATGAAAGGTTTTTTGATTAATTGTAATGGAGAAATAGAGGAGTTCTAATGGAATTCATTTTGATACTAATTGTGTATTGTATATATAGGTATATTGTGGTTTCAACTTTATTCTGACCAATGGAATTATTTTTGATACTAATTGTGTATTGTATATATAGGTATATTGTGGTTTCAACTTTATTCTGACCAATAAATATTGGTTTTGAATACAAAATAATAATTATTGGGTATATGTGTTATGAACATATTTTAGTGTGGATTTCTTGAACATGATAATATATGGTGAGGAAATAAGATAAGAGGTGATATCAAAATTAAGTGAACAGTGAGTAGTGAGAGGAAGAAAAAAAGGGGAGGTTTTTGGGTGAAAGTGGAGGTTTTCCACTTTCACCCAAAAACCTCCCTCCCCCTTTTTTTCTTCCTCTCACTACTCACTGTTCACTTAATTTTTATATCACCTCTTATCTTATTTCCTCACCATATATTATCATGTTCAAGAAATCCACACTGAAATATGTTCATAATGTTCAATATTTATTGGTCAGAATAAAGTTGAAACCACAATACACCTATATATACACACAATACACAACTAGTATCAAAATGAATTCCATTGGTCAGAATAAAGTTGAAACCACAATATACCTATATATACACAATACACAATTAGTATCAAAAAGAATTCCATTGGTCAGAATAAAGTTGAAACCACAATATACCTATATATACAATACACAATTAGTATCAAAATGAATTCCATTAGAACTCCTCTATTTCTCCATTACAATGAATCAAAAAACCTTTCATACTTCTGATATAACTAGTATTAATTAAGGTCTACCCTTACCATAATTTATGAAAACAATTAAAACATTTAATAAATACAACTAGTCATATGGATTACTTTCGAACCTTCGATACTACTACGTCATTATAATATCCCAATTCCAGATTAAACGGACCTACCATATCCATTTGAAATATCTGGAAAAATAAGAGAGAATTAATAGAGTATCCAGATTCCGGGGATTAGAAACCCTAAATGTGCATAGCAAAATCAGATAACGCTGATTTCCTTAATCTACATAAGTAATAATATGCTCAATCATTTACTCTCCTAATATTAATGGAATTAGTAATAGATAATGTATAAACCTCAGGTGATAGATGAAATCTCAAATGAAATACGACAGTGAAAGAAACTCTTTATTAAAATACAGAGTTCGGGGTAACATTCATACACTCCAGATAGAAGCTATACAGTAAAAAGAAACTCATACAGATTCCGGGGACAAAAGGACCCGAATAAGAATAAAGCAATAATCTGAGACGAACCGGAGCAGTTTCTCCTAACAAAATCACTCCAAACAATCTTGAGTACAGGAGTGGAGAACGTTTTATTAACAGTGAGAATAAACAGGTGAGGACTGTAATATAAAAGCCAACTAAATAAAAGTTAAAACCAAAGAGTATTTAATACACAGAGTCCGGGGCGCTACAGTCAAGCCCGGAACTTCCGGGTTGCGGCAAAGAATAGCCGCGATAGGCTAAAACACATCACGTGACCGGGCGGATGACGTCATACGCCGGCACGCAAGGAGAAAGGGTGGAAATAGCATCCGCAACTTGGGCAAATGGCGTACAAACCCATTTGCCAAAAGATTACATGTGACACCTACCAGCCGAACGATTGCCTGAGTGATATCAATAAATACTATCAGCAGGAGACCCTCGGCTTGCGGCTCTGAGGAAGCTAACTTGTGAAACACGTGTCAGCCTCTAGCTGGCTACAAATGTTTCTAACCATATTGAAATGTACCAATAATGAAACAATGTTACTGTGAAATATGTTTGTAGACAGTGAAGCCCTAGATAGGGAGATACATTTAAGGTGTTTGTAGAGACTTAACCCTATACAGGGAAACCAGCTACTATCTCAAACCTGTCAGTATTAGCCCCAGATAAAGAGGCACAGTAAAGATTTGAATAGATATTTAACCCTATACAGGAAAAATATCAGTATTAGGTATTTACAGAGTTACTGACATGTACCTTATCAAAAATATTTACTGATTGGTAATGATAACCCAAAGGGAGGTGGGGTAACCAGTGGAGAATTACCAGGTACCCACTCCCTCCAATATAAAATCTAGGCAAAGTGGCTTACTAATAGCACGCAGGTATTGTAAATTGCATAGATGAATTTGAAATCAATACTGCGATAATACATTTGAGTAGTATTAGTGGCCCTGTGAGAGAGAGCCCAAATACCCAATAAATGGTTCACCTGTGACATACTTCAAACATCCATTGATTGGTAATTATTACCCAAAGGGAGGTGGAGTAACAAGTAGAGAATCAAATACCTGGTACCCATTTCACCCAGTATAAATTCCAGGCAAAAGTGGCACATTGAATGCAGACGCTATAACAGCACAGGGAAATTTTGGAATCAATACTGTGATAATACATTTTTATTGGTATTAGTGGCCCCGTGAGAGAGAGCTAAAATACCTAATAAATGGTTCACCTGTGACATGCTGAAATAGGAACTGCATAGGTGAAATGAGCATATAAAACAACAGCCACCTTGATGAATAAAACGCATGTGACTCTGTAATACACCATTATTACCTACAAAAAGCGATCTAAAATACTGACAGTTGTACATACACAACAAATCCTTGAAGAGTGGGAATTAAAACCCCTAAAGAAAGGAGAAAATACAAAACCTTTTCTGATGGGAATTGAACCCAAAATAATACTACAACATAAATTCACAGTATTCTTTGTAGCCAGCATAAGGGGAACTTTTTATCCCTAAATATCACTTTTCTCTCTTTTGTGCTTTTGCACACCACCAATATGTGTTATGTGTATGTATGTTTAAAGTCTTTTTAAACTCTCGAAATTTTCACAAGGACCAGAAGGAGATTATCATGTTTGGTTCTATATATTAAAAAATCGACGCAGGATTCTTCTCTCTTCTTTTTAGTTTAAATACCAATAAAAGTTAAATTTTAATATCTTGAGATTATTCCCTCCAAAATAAAATATTTTTTTTTCCTTCTCTCTTTTGGTGTGCATCCATAGTGCAAATCTTTCTCTATCTTGTTCCTGTTTGGAGAATTGTAAGCGGGATGCTTTGTGGCATTTGCGTAGTAATGGCTTTCTTCTGGTGACGACCATGCAGCCCATTGTTCTTCACATACCTCCTTATTGTGCATCTTGGAACAACCACACCACTTTTTTTCAGAAAGTCCTGTATTTCAGCTGACGCTATTTGTGGATTTTTCTTTGCATCCCGAACAATTTTTCTGGCAGATGTGGCTGAAATTGTTATTGGTCTACCTGACCATGATTTGGTTTCCACAAAATCCCTAATTTTTCACTTCTTAATTAGAGTTTGAACACTGCTGATTGGCATTCTCAATTGCTTGGATATCTTTTTATATCCCTTTCCTGTTTTATACAGTTCAATTACCTTATCCCAGAGATCATTTGGCAATTCTTTTGCTTTCCCCATAACTCAGAATCCAGACACGTCAGTGCAGCACTGGATGAAAGATGCAAGGGTCTTTCAGGAGACCAGAAACTCACTGACCTTTTATACACACACACACTGATTACAAGCAAACAGATCACAGGTGAGGATAGTTACCTTTAGTAGCCATTTAAACCCTTTTGTGTCAACTTGTGTGCATGTTATCAGGCCAAAATCTTCAGGGTATGTAAATTTTTGAACAGGGTCATTTGGGTAGTTTCTGTTGTCATTATGATTTAAAAAGAGTAAACGGTACTTGTTTCCTAGCACGGCCACAACGATTTAGATCGTTGTGGTCGTAAGATAAAAAATCGGATCGATCGCATCGCATGCGATTTGGTCGCATGCGATGCGACCGATCCGACCGACCGATTTTTCACCCGATTTTTTTTTTTTTTTTTCACCTGATTATTTTCAATTGCCCCCCCAAATGTTACTAAGTGGGCTAGACCCCACGATAGACGTCAACCCGAAGCGTGGCGAGCGCAGCGAGCCCGCGAGGGGCGGCGGTGCGCGTCCTCCGACCTTTTCATTCCCCTACTATCCACTAGGGCGTGGAGTGAGAATAGAATAGTGTGGCGAGCGCAGCGAGCCACCGAGCCCGAAGCGTGGCGAGCGCAGCGAGCCCCGCGAGGGGACGCGTATAACTTCACAGGTATACGCGTCCCCTCGCGGGGCTCGCTGCGCTCGCCACGCTTCGGGCTCGGTGGCTCGCTGCGCTCGCCACACTATTCTATTCTCACTCCACGCCCTAGTGGATAGTAGGGGAATGAAAAGGTCGGAGGACGCGCACCGCCGCCCCTCGCGGGCTCGCTGCGCTCGCCACGCTTCGGGTTGACGTCTATCGTGGGGTCATGGCGGGCACATAAAAAATGTGAAATGGGTCATATTGGCCCATTTCACCTTTTTTATCATTTTTCCCTATGTGAGATGGACTTAATCAAGTCCATCTCATCTTGTGCCATTATAATGGCACAAGACCGACAAGATCCTCCCGATTTCAATGTTAAAAGATTTTTTAACATTGAAGTCTATGGAAAAATCGGGTCAATCGGTCGGTCGCATCGCGGCCGATTTTAATTGGTCGCGACCGACCGATTGACCCGATTTCTGTCAATCAAAGGGAAAAAATTGTAAAAAATCGGCCACATCGTGAGGATCGTGTCCCTTAATTAAGAGCCACGATCACTCACGATTGTGGCCGTTCTAGGAAACAAGTACCGAGTAAACACAGTTGTTTGACAATAAATGGGTGAAAGAAAAGTTTGTGAGTTATCATTCATATTCTCTGATAAATGGCCAGAAAATAACAAATTCTGCTAGGGTATGCAAATTTATGAGCACAATACAGCAATATTGTATCCCCAGAGCGTCTGCGTCACTCACCTGGGCTGATCTCAGCAGGAACGGCCTCTTCCTTACACTGCTGGTGATAGATCACGGCTTCTGGCTCAGCCTGTCATACAAGGACATGTGTCACATACGTGTCCCAACCACACATTACACGGAACATCTCAATAGGACTCACACACAGAGCGGGGACATGGGAATAACACAATATCCTGCACTGTGAGAAGCAGATGTACAAGGAGAAGAGGTCAGAGCAGGTTCCTCTACCTGATATTCCTGTGTCACTGTCCTGTTCTCTTCCTCTATACAGCCCGGAGAGTACAGAGGGGTCTCACAGGGGTCTGCGGGATTTCTAGCGCTGTGCCCACCTGCGGGGAATGGGTACAGAGCATTACATTACAGTAGGTATAGTTATTCTATGTACAGCCCGGAGAGTACAGAGGGAACTCACAGGGGTCTGCGGGATTTCTAGCGCTGCGCCCACCTGCGGGGAATGGGTACAGAGCATTACATTACAGTAGGTATAGTTATTCTATGTACAGCCCGGAGAGTACAGAGGGGTCTCAAAGGGGTCTGCGGGATTTCTAGTGCTGCGCCCACCTGCAGGGAATGTGTACAGAGCATTACATTACAGTAGGTATAGTTATTCTATGTACAGCCCGGAGAGTACAGAGGGGTCTCAAAGGGGTCTGCGGGATTTCTAGTGCTGCGCCCACCTGCGGGGAATGGGTACAGAGCATTACATTACAGTAGGTATAGTTATTCTATATACAGCCCGGAGAGTACAGAGGGGTCTCACAGGGGTCTGCGGGATTTCTAGTGCTGCGCCCACCTGCGGGGAATGGGTACAGAGCATTACATTACAGTAGGTATAGTTATTCTATATACAACCCGGAGAGTACAGAGGGGTCTCACAGGAGTCTGCGGGATTTCTAGCACTGCGCCCACCTGCGGGGAATGGGTACAGAGCATTACATTACAGTAGGTATAGTTATTCTATGTACAGCCCGGAGAGTACAGAGGGGTCTCACAGGGGTCTGCGGGATTTCTAGCGCTGCGCCCACCTGCGGGGAATGGGTACAGAGCATTACATTACAGTAGGTATAGTTATTCTATATACAGCCCGGAGAGTACAGAGGGATCTCACAGGGGTCTGCGGGATTTCTAGTGCTGCACCCACCTGCGGGGAATGGGTACAGAGCATTACATTACAGTAGGTATAGTTATTCTATATACAGCCCGGAGAGTACAGAGGGGTCTCACAGGGGTCTGCGGGATTTCTAGTGCTGCGCCCACCTGCAGGGAATAGGTACAGAGCATTACATTACAGTAGGTATAGTTATTCTATATACAGCCCGGAGAGTACAGAGCGATCTCACAGGGGGTCTGCGGGATTTCTAGCACTGCGCCCACCTGCAGGGAATGGGTACAGAGCATTACATTACAGTAGGTATAGTTATTCTATATACAGCCCGGAGAGTACAGAGGGGTCTCACAGGGGTCTGCAGGATTTCTAGCACTGCGCCCACCTGCGGGGAATGGGTACAGAGCATTACATTACAGTAGGAATAGTTATTCTATGTACAGCCCGGAGAGTACAGAGGGGTCTCACAGGGGTCTGCGGGATTTCTAGCGCTGCGCCCACCTGCGGGGAATGGGTACAGAGCATTACATTACAGTAGGTATAGTTATTCTATATACAGCCCGGAGAGTACAGACGGGTCTCACAGGGGTCTGAGGAATTTCTAGCGCTGCGCCCACCTGCGGGGAATGGGTACAGAGCATTACATTACAGTAGGTATAGTTATTCTATGTACAGCCTGGAGAGTACAGAGGGGTCTCACAGGGGTCTGCGGGATTTCTAGTGCTGCGTCTGCCTGCGGGGAATGGGTACAGAGCATTACATTACAGTAGTAAAGCAATGTGTGGAGGGGAGGACTTCCCTACTGAGCAATGAGGAGACCACCGCCTGTGCCCGAGTACCACTTTACATGAAGCCAAATCATTTGCTAATTAATAACATAATCTAATGCTGCCATAGGCGCCACAATACAGTGCCCAAATGTGCCCGCGCTCCTACAGCCACCTCTATACCCCACGGTTCCAGCATCCACACTGTGCCCGTGCTCCTACAGCTACCTCTATACCCCACGGTTCCAGCATCTACACTGTGCCCACGCTCCTACAGCCACCTCTATACCCCACGGTTCCAGCATCCACACTGTGCCCGCACTCCTACATCCACCTCTATACCCCACGGTTCCAGCATCCACACTGTGCCCGCACTCCTACATCCACCTCTATACCCCACGGTTCCAGCATCCACACCTCTAGAACCCATTTATCTCTAAAACACTATAATCTGTATGTACAACCTTATTACCTACAGTCTGACTGCTCTGTAGCTGCAGTTAGTTACAGTATGTCACCATCCTTATTTTGAACAACACATGTAATGTTTAGTACATAAAAGGTTTTTGGAGGTGGATGGGATTCTTACAGCGCAAGCTGCTGGAGTGTATGGTAAAGGATGCCAAGAGGGAACACCTACCCTCTGGAAGTAAAACTAAAAGGAGAAAGAAGGAGGCCCTTCACCAATCATACAGCGCTAGGATAGATATTACTTTCCTGATTTGGTTTTTCAGGTCCGATCCCTTTTGTCGGAATACTCTCAGTGTGGAAAATAAGCGTGTCACAGGTTCTTTTCTCCACTCTCCTGAGGATATAGGACTCCACTCTGGTTAAATTGAAATGGATCCTTTATTACAATATGATAAAAGTATACTTTTATCATATTGTAATAAAGGATCCATTTCAATTTAACCAGAGTGGAGTCCTATATCCTCAGGAGAGTGGAGAAAAGAACCTGTGACACGCTTATTTTCCACACTGAGAGTATTCCGACAAAAGGGGTCGGACCTGAAAAACCAAATCAGGAAAGTAATATCTAACCTAGCGCTGTATGATTGGTGAAGGGCCTCCTTCTTTCTCCTTTTAATGTCTAGTACATACCAGTATGTTGAAAGTTAATTTTAATTGTACTATGTATGCAATTAGCTATTTATATAGGATACAATTATTTATTTACAGTTTCTTATATAGCGCACACATATTCCGCAGCGCTGTACAGAGACTATTTTGAACATTCACATCAGTCCCTGCCCCAGTGGAGCTTACAATCTATATTCCCTACCACATGTACACGCACACACAGACATACTAGGGTTAATTTTTGTAGGAAGCCAATTGACCTACCAGTACATTTTTGGAATGTGGGAGGAAATCGGAGTACCCGGAGTAAACCCACGCAAGCACAGGGAGGGCCATGGTGGGAGTCGAACCCATGACCTCAGTGCTGTGAGGCAGTAATGCTAACCATTACACCATCCGTACTGCCCCAATTACAAAAAATGTATCGGTCTCGGTCATGTGACCCAATCCCGCTGCTGTCTCACCTGAGCTGCTGGGAACAGGGATCGGCTCCTCTTCCTTACAGTGCGGGTGATACATCCTGTCTCCTGGCTCATCCTGTCATACAAGGACAGAGATATTATTACATGGAGCGTCTATACCAGAAGTATACACAGGATAAGGATATGACAGTAACATAATACAGAAGAGATAATGTAGCCAGTCCTGCTACCTGATCATCCTCTATGAGAATACAGTCCTCTTCCTTTATAGGATGCCGGGAATACAGAGGGGTCTCACATCGTCCTGGGGGGCTCCTAGAGCTACACTCACCTGCGAAGAGAACAGACAATGACAGCCATATAGAAATGCTTTGTAACAGCCAATGGCCCGGGAGAAGAGTTGAGAGAAGTGACTGGATGGTGCAGGATACAGACACACCCCCTGACAGACATCCTCTTACCCACTGAGTCAGGCAGCTGCGGAGGGTCCATTACATCATCCTTGTGTCCACCTGAATAGTCCCACTCTGTCACAGAGAACGAGACCTCCATATCCTTACACTTCCCAGGCACCTGCAGCATAGGAGAGCTGGTTACATGACTTATCCCCACACCTAGGAGCACCGTGTAATACATTCCCCTGCAGGGCACTATGGGAGATAATGGGTCAGGGATCAATTACAGAGTGCGCACTGACCAATCACCAGGGGTCCAGTGATATCAGTATTGTTACACTATAGCACAACATAAATCAGTGACCAATCAAATCCCTTATAGCATTTATAATACAACATTAAACTCAGCGTTCTCCCTGGCAATATACAGCTATATGTACAATAAGAGCGCTCACCTCTTCTGTCTCTCTGTGATGTACCTCAGTAGGTGCCTGGATACTCCCATCACGGTTACTCTCCTCTTTTGGCGCATGAGGCGGAGCCTCTGTGTTTGGGCTCTGGGTGCGGTTGCTTCTGCCTGGCACACTACGGCCGCTGATGTCTGTCACCTGGTCTCCCGACTTTCTCACAACAATGAAATCCTATGAGAGCACCAATATGTAAGACGCCGCCCTATGTCTATAATACAGTAATCTCCTCATATACAGTAATCCCAGCTGTATATAGGCGGGATAGCAGCTCTGCACCATCTCTGTGTAACAAAGGCTGTGCTGTATATATGGCTGTAACCATAAGAGGCAGGAGACACACACAGAGGGCATCTGCCTGCTCCTACCCACAATTCCTGGCGGCCACTGCTCAGCGCCTCTCACCTCTCTGGTCAGCAGACAGATAATCTCCATGGTGAGGCTCAGCAGTTTGTCTATGATCAGGTCTTTGTTCCTGTCAGTCAGTAGCGAGTGCCGGATATGTTCCAGGACCAGGACCTCCATGGTTGGTCTTCAGGTGACGTCTCCTGAGGGAAGGGAATACAATGTCAGCTCCATATAGGTCATTTGCTGCCATGGCCTCTGCCACATAGAGGGAGCAGCATCGCTCATCTACTCCGGGGACAGAAGACATCAGTGTCAGTCACTTAATGCACTATGCGCCATCTGTAATGTGGGGATTATGGGATTTCCCAGCAGCACCTGGGTGTAACAGAAGCATGGAGGCCTCTTATACCCTCTTCTAACATCGCCGCACCATCAGCTCTTCCACGGCAGCCATTTTACTTTATAAGAAGCTTAAAATCTACAAATGTATATGGGCTTGTAAATGGTGGACCCCCTATAAGATGTCAGAGTGAGCTGGAAATGATGGGCGAGTAAGTGAAATAGCTGGGCCTCTTTGTTCCTAAATCTTCCCATAATGGCAACCACAGTCTTGGACTGGATAAAACAGGGACAGCAGTTCTGGTGGACAGAATACCTCATCCAACTGTCTGCAGATCAATTCTGTCCAGCCTCACTGCCGCCTGCTGAACCACATAGACTTCCACATGGACGGAGGGTAACATATATCCTCTCTTACAATTACCATCAAACAACTAGGTGTGGGCTCTGTGAGGGTCTCTTATTCTAAGAAGCACTAAAATGAATACAAATATCTGGAAATAAATGTATTTTGAACAATTTTAGATTTAAATTTTGCTCACTGCAATGAGATGCATAATAGGCCACACTGTAATACCCCCTATAGATAATATGCCACACTGACATTATAGATATTAAGTGCGCTCAATCTGGTACTACCTAGCCAGTACAATTGTTCCATTGACATGATACAACTATCAGATTTTATATAGGAGATCTCTTGTCCTTTTTTGGAATAAAACGTAAGCTTCGTTCAAACAAGTAGTTCTTTATTTAAAACCAACCCAATGCGTTTCGTCAAAACGACTTCATCAGGGGTAAGACTAGACCCCACGGCAAGGTCTGTACAATGAAGAGTGTTCTTAAAACACTTAAAATGCTTTTTATTTTTTATATCAATCACTGGTCATTTGAGCAATTAAACCTTTATTAGGCAGATCTCGATAAGATGAGTCTTTACCGTATTTCAAATATCAGTGATAGGCACCGCCCACTTCTGAAAATTCTGTAAGGTAAACAATCACCCAGAAGGATGGTACACTACAGTGTAATGTGATATCCTTGCACCTCCACTGGCTGACAGAGGAGGTGCGTTTAGACGCCGGTCAACTAAGCTTCCGAACATCGTAGAGGATAAACAGAGAATCAGATTTTCTGATTGCCGCCATACTAGAATCGTAAAAGGCGTCAGCCCCTAACAACGTCCACCACCAAGAGGATATCCGCATCTGATGAGTAAGAACGGAGAGTAGACAGAAAGCACAATCTCCTGTGGAGGATCCCAATAATTCCACAGGAAAAAGGAAACTTCGGGATGGAGGGGCGACTCCACGGAGTGGATTGTTTGCCAACTTAGAAAGTCGGCCTCCCAATTCAACAACCCGGGAATGTATACTGCCGACAAGGCCAGTAGATACTTCTCGGCCCACCGCAGGATGAAAGTCACCTCTTTCATGGCTGCTCGGCTCTTTATGCCGCCCTGGTGGTTTACATATGCAACCGCTGTTGCGTTGTCCGACTGGATGCTTACGGACTTTTGGTGGATGGCTCTAGGACATTTATCGGAAGAGTGGTCTCCTGACCTATCCAAAGTCCCTGAAAGGAGTGATGCTCTACCACAGCGCCCCACCTGTGCAGGCTGGCATCCGTGGTCACGATCACCCAATCGTTACTGGCAAACGAACAATCCTTCATGAGATTTGCTGACTGCAGCCACCATAAAAGGGAGATCCAAACGTCCCTTGACAATACCAGCAACTGTGTTCTTAAGTGGAGCTGGAGGGTGCGAGAATGGAATTGTCCGAACTCCACCACGGGGAAACTGGACACCATTTTTGCAAAAACTTTCATGCATATTTAGATTGATACCTTGCGATGTTTGAGAAAGGACTGAACCAATACCTGTAATTCCATCATCTTGTCTAGGGAAAGAAGACCCTCTGTGAGACTGTATCGATGAGAGCCTCTAGATGTATCATGGAGGTCGAGGGAACCAGGCTGGACTTTTTCCAGTAGAGAGGTATGGAACAATCCGTACCCTTGTAGGTGGAGGTGAGCTGTCAGTACCGTCATGATCTTTGTGAAGACACGGGTGCTGTTGAAAGGCCGAACGGGAGGGTCTGAAATGAAGTGGCGTTATATTACTGCGCTAACTTTATGGGTATGTGAAAGGTACGTATCCTGGATGTCCAAGGATGCCATAAAGTCTCCCGGTTCGATGGAGTGTAGAATTGACCTGAGGGATTCTATCTGGAATTTTGGCACTCGAAGAAAGGGGTTCAAACTCTTTAGATTGAGTATCGGGCAGAATGAACCATCCAGTTTGATGATTAAGAAAAGGTTTGAGTAGAAACCTGTTCCTCTTTGCTTTGGAGGAACAAGAACAATCACTGATTCCAAAAGAGTCGAGATGGCTGTCTCGAGGGCGGCAGCCTTCAATGGGTCCGCAGGAAGACCAGTTGTAAAGAACTGGGTTGGAGGCCTGGACCAAAAGGTGAGGGAGTAGCCTTGTGAAAGTATATCCAACACCCAGGAGTCTGATGTTGAGTTTGGACAAATCCCTGCGAATTGAAGAAGGCGACCCCCTACCCTTGACACAGCCGGATATTGTATTCTGGCATCAGGCTGTAGTCTTATCAGCCTGCTTTGGGGCTTGTCGATGACCGGCCCAGCCTTGACGGGGTTTGGAATTTTGTTTTTTTTTTAAAGGCAGGCTGAACTCCTGTAGATCTTTGAGATATTGCCTTACTTTGGGTCAAAAAAAATGAAAGGACTGTTGCCTTGGTTTTGACATTCCTGAGGGAAGGAAAATGAATTTAGAGGCAGCTAGGTAAGGCTTCTAATGCTTTTTTTGGAGTCGTTCTGCGCCTTCCAAGATCTGAGGCAGAGAGAGTTCGTCTTTCTGCTGCCACTGATACCGCTGATACTTTAGAAGCAAAAACAGCCCCGTTCAAAACACAAAAAGGAGTGACTACGTCGCACTGGTTCCACCTGGGGATCAGATTATATTTACTATTAAGTTTAGCTGCAGCCACTAAACAGAGGGAATGTGTACCTCTGTAGGCTTAAGACAAGAATGGGGTGTAGTGATCGTGAAAAACTATAACCACTAGATGGCACTGCTATGCTCAATTATATACAAATTGTGTATATAATTGAGTATAGCAGCGCCATCTCACACCATTCCCATCCAAAACACCCTCACTGAGGTAGATGCTTGCTTAGTCCCCACTAGGGACAAAAGTTCTGCTCTGCGTGTACCTGATTGCAGGCCAGTGACCTATAGTCATGGTAGTCCAAGCGGCTGCAAAAGCCTGGTGAATGGAAGCCCTTGCATTATTATAGATCGATTTTAGAAACTGATCTAATTTCTTATCAACCGTGTCTTTAAGAGTAGTCTGGTAAGGTAGGGTGGTAGCTTTAACTGGCCTCGTCACGTGGGCGTCCACCGGAGAAGGAACGCCCCGTTTTTATAATCCTCAGGTAGGAGATAAAAGGTGGAAATGCGCTTAGAAAAGCAGGAATTTCTTATTTGAAGGTTTCCAAGCTTCCTGAAATATTTTGTCCAGTTGAGAAGACTGTGGGAATACTGCCAGATCTTTCTTTTTCTGCTTAAAAAGCGGGGCCTCAGAAGGAGGTTGAAAATCCGATTCCTCAATTTTCTAAGGTAAGTCGGATAGATTTAATCAGATTGTCCACCCTGGCCTGAGTTATGTGATCGTTATTGGCCTTGGAATCATCCTAGGTGCTCCTTGCATGACTTGACACCTCACGGCCTTTACTTTTGGAAGGATCTATGACTGAAGGATCCTCAGATGAGGACCCTGATACAGATGGTATCAGGGTCCTCATCTGAGGATCCTTCAGTCATAGATCCTTCCAAAAGTAAAGGCCGTGAGGTGTCAAGTCATGCAAGGAGCACCTAAAGTGTGATGCAGTGAAGATGATACCTGTACCAAACCCTGGACAGATTGGGACAGGCCTTGTACCCAAGCTGGCTCCTCTGGCTACGGAAAACCTGGGGAACAGGGGGAGCAACAGAAGTACGTGAAGCTGCCAGCTCCCTCATTGCAGAGGACAAGGAAGTAGCCCAGTCAGGCTCGCAGGGAACCTCTGCAGTAGCCTGCAGACTGGGTCCCGGCTGAGTGCAGCGCTCACATACGCCAGTGTGGTTTTGCTCAGCACATGCTAAATTCTTATTACATGAAGTGCATGTACAGTATAGGCAAACAGCGCTGGAGCATTACCCTTTTCCTTTCCTGAGCCCCTAGAAGACATTGTGGAAACTGTGGCTATAACTTTTCACAAATGTAACCTCCAATTCACACTATGGAATGAGAAAGTACTGTAAATTAGCTACTATATACCGTGTACCCTGATAGCCAGTATATAGTACAAAAACAGTGATTTACAATACAGTATATGTACAGAAATAGATGCACAACTTCCCAGCACCAACACAATAAGTGAGGTGAGGGAGTAAAACCTGGTCACTGAACATTCAGCCAGACCGTCTGAGGTAAAATGGCCCCCGCAAGTGCTGAGGGGGGAGGAGAGGAGCGCCCTTGGCGGGAACCAAGGATGAGTCATCTGGGAGGAGGGGGGGACCGGGCTAATCCTGTCCCCTCCTGGAACCCCTGAGTGCCTGCATAAGGCCTTGTTTGCAGGCCGATATTCCCTGGTGGTCTAGCGGTTTCTCATGAGCGGAGTACCGCTGGTAGCGCTCCCCCATCCCACACCGGCGCTGTGAGCGGGGAGTCGCTTACCTGCTGCCTCTCCCTCAGCTGCGGCCCCCTCCTAGTGCAGGGAGGTGACTAGTGTGAGCGGCCGTGGGGTCCGCCCACCAGTCACCGGGGAGAAGACGCTGCAGGTGTCAGTATTAGCGCTGCTGCTGCGCTGACACCCAGTGTTATAACAATTAAAATTAAATAAAAAAAGACAAAAACTTAGGGCTGAAACAGCCCTCTCCCAATAATGGCACCCTGTTCCTCAGAGCACCAAGGGAAAAAAAACTGGTCACCGAGGACAGGAAGGGGTATAAGGGGGAGGAGCTATGGGCTGCATGATCTAAAACAGTGATAGCTAACCTTGACACTCCAGCTGTTGTTGAACTACACATCCCATCATGCCCTGCTACAGCATACAGCAGCAGAGGCTGTAAGCATCCCCTGCTCAACCTCCGGACTGACCACATGATACTGCGGTTGGGAGGTTGGGGCTCCGCCATTGGTGAAAACGGTCCCAGGTC
The DNA here is from genome assembly GCF_055691185.1 of Crinia signifera. Classification (NCBI taxonomy): domain Eukaryota; kingdom Metazoa; phylum Chordata; class Amphibia; order Anura; family Myobatrachidae; genus Crinia; species Crinia signifera. The sequence goes on from NC_139218.1 coordinate 392,669,630, forward strand.
AGATGACCCGGGTTTACATGTCTACACTGCCCCTGAACCTGGGTCTCATCCGTCTTTTAACCCTACACATTTTCTGGGTTAAATTGCTGTGTAGCAGGCCCGAAGTTATTAATCTTTTTTACAACTATTACACCAAGCACTGACTAGGGTTGACTCGGCAATAACCCGGGTTATTGCTTTGGTGTAAAAGCGGTATAAGGGTTTTAGAACTACTGGAATGAAGGCATACACGGTTATGGCTACATGTTATCACTTATAATTTACAGGCTCACACAGTCTAATATGTCACAATCATCTTGCCGAAAATATACCACAAATGCTTTGCTGTATACAGACTTCTGTAGCACAAATAACTTCACAGAATTGGTCCACAGTACTAGTGATTGTAACCTCTGCGGAGGAGGGGGGCTGCCACAATGCAACCCCCCATCCTCTGCTGCCACCTCTGCTGTGCTGGTGGTCCCCGCTGCTGCCAGCCCATAGGTAAAAACCGCCACTGATTGTAACCAATTTACTTGGGTCAGAGTGGACCCACTTAATCCCACTCAAGTTTGAAAAGGTAACACCCCTCTCATCAGTTTCCGTCTGGGCGTTTTATCCCATTGCCTCAGTTTTATCTACTTTTCTGGTACGGATTTTACCAGTATGTAAATTATGTATACGGTACACCAGTAATCGTAAGTCAACTAAATGATTTTTTCCTTCACAATAAAACAGCGTACCATGCTGATTTTTGTGTGTGGTCATTTATACACTTGTTAAGCACCTAAAAAAAAAATTGGTATATAGGGGGAAATTTACTAAAGGAAATTTGTAAAAAAAATAGGTGTATTTGTATCCAGAAATACACTTATTTTTGACATTTACTATCCTGAAAATACGGCAATTCGTATTCATATTGATAGCACATCAATACGACTACGAATTGCGGTATTTTTGGGATAGTAAATGTCAAAAATAAGTGTATTTCTGGATACAAATACACCTATTTTTTTACAAATTTCCTTTAGTAAATTTCCCCCATAATGTCGATTTGACCTAGTGTTTTTAATACTGTTCAAAAAACATGTGTTTAATGCGTTAGAATTTTTGGATTCAGGAGGAGAAGCTACTTCAGGGGGTCCAAATTACGTGGTGATTTCTTAATACACACCCGTGATACTTCAAATAAAGGTGCGTACACACGTACAGATTTTTCTGTCTGATCTATCTGGTGGGAACAATAACCTGGAAATGTATGGGAGCATATGACAATTAAACAATTGTTCCCAAACACTTGAAAACAGACGTGATCGGTCAGACAAATTGTTTAAATCGTTCTGATATAACATATTTATCAAAGCAGATATTTTTTTTTCTGTTTTCTTGCATTTGGGTGGAAATTTTTGATTGTCATATGCTTCCATTTACAGTATTTCCAGGTTTTTGTTCCCACCAGATAGATCAGACAGAAAATCTGTACGTGTGTACGCACCTTAAACTGGATAAAACTGGATAAAGAAGCCATCATTGGGAAATAATTCAATAAATGGAAAACAAAATACAATATTTTATAAACTGTCAAGTTATTTGGCAGAAATAGTTGTTTTGTAATAATCTGAGATGGATGGTGGACATTTCAATTTTTTGGGGGGTGAGCTGAAGTGGAATGACCCCCTATAGAGAATAATCCCTCTTTCAGACCACCAAATCAACATGGGTATTGCCATGTTAACCCAGGTTCATCTGCGGTGTGAAATCAACCCACCATTTCAACCCTTGTCACAAGCAGGGTTGAAGCTGCTGTGACCTGGATTGCTCTGCATTGTGAACGGCATACCTGCAGAGTTCCCGAGGGGGGATGGGGCTAGCCGTCATTAAGCCTCACCCCCTTTCTGGAAAATGGCATGATTTGTGGATCTTCAGGGAAGGGGATGGTACTAAATGACGTGCTTTGTGACTTTTAGCCCTGCCCTCTCCCCAAAGAGCCACAAATTCCGGTATTTGATTGGCTGAGGGGGTTGCGGGGGCCCCGCTAAATGCGTGAGGCTTGCCAACCCTTCCGGGGGGCCGGGAGGGGAACCTGATTTTCTGTACCAAGGAGGGTAGGTAAGTATGTGAATGGGTATCTCGGGTTGAGCGACTCGGGTCACGTTCACACTAAGAAAGTATGGTACTCTTTACTTAGAACGGCGCCCACGATTTTGATCGTCGGCATCGTTAGTAAAAAAAACGCGGGCATTGAATGCACTAAAAAATCGGGTGCGATGCGACCGACGCGATGCCCGCGATTTCCAATAGGGAACAATGCTCAATTGACCCGATTTTTCCATAGGAAACAATGTTAAATGGCCCACAGAGGCCAAATAGGCACCCTGAAGTGTGAAATGGCCCCCACAATTGTTAACTCCAACCCACGATCAACGTGAACCCGAAGCGTGGCGAGCGGTGGCGGTACGCGTCCTACGACCTTTTCATACCCCCACTATCCACGTCGGTGTGGAGTTGAGAATAGAAAGTGTGGCGAGCGCAGCGAGCCCGAAGCGTGGCGAGGGGACACGGACAGCTGTGAAGCCCGCGAGGGGACGCATTTACCTGTGAAGGTATCCGCGTCCGCTCGCCACGCTTCGGGCTCGCCACACTTTCTATTCTCAACTCCACGCCGACGTGGATAGTGGGGGTATGAAAAGGTCGTAGGACGCGTACCGCTGCGCTCGCCACGCTTCGGGTTGACGTTGATCGTGGGGTGGCGTTAACAATTGGGGTGGCCATTTCACACTTCAGGGTGCCTATTTGGCCTCTGTGGCCCATTTAACATTGTTTCCTTTGGAAAAATCGGGTCAATTGCGGCATTAAACAGGAAAATCGGGTCAATTGAGACATTTAACATTGTTCCCTACGGGAAATCGCGGGCATCGCGTCAGTCAATTTTTTAGTGCATTCAATGCCCGAGATGGCCACGATGGGCGCCCTTCTAGGTAAAGAGTACCGAAAGTATTGCTTGCGCTCCTCCCTCGATGATGCGCCGTTGCTAAGCATGCGATGCATGGGATGAGGCCAGGGTATAATGCCTGCACCTGCCCTGGATGAGGGGTATAATGCCTGCACCTGCCCTGGATGAGGGGTATAATGCCGGCACCTGCACAGGATAAGGGGGTATAATGCCTGCACCTGCACAGGCTGAGGGGTATAATGCCTGCACCTGCACAGGATAAGGGGGTATAATATAATGCCTGCACCTGCACAGGATGAGGGGGTAAGAGGGCCCCAGCCATATTTGCTACCTACACGATAACAATAAGAGCCTTCCATACCTCACCCTGCAGAAGGAGGTGTCCCCGGCTGACGGACAATCACTATGCAAGCCTCTGTGCGCCGCAAGGGCTGATGGGAGCTGTAGTCCTTCCCAGTAAACAATCAGGTGGCATGAGGCGGTAGAACTACAATGTCCAGATAGGATGTAGTCACGTGATGCGCCTCCTGCCGGTGCCCGGGAGACAGGAAGTGTACAATGAATACTGATACCCTAGTGACTCAGCTCCGTGTATGGGGACTTATGATGCGGCAGCCATTTTTCTGAAGACCAACTTTAAGTGGAGCTAACAGCAAATGTCGCAAACAAAATGTCCGCCGCCATCAGTCAGACACTGTGGTGAGCAGGCTTACGCTATGGCGACGTGATCCAGTTCTACCCCCTGCTACCCGGGGGAGGGGGCGTGGTCTAACAATATGGGTGTGGTTTCAATCCTCCCCGACCTATTGTATGAAGCAATACATGTACTAATCTTTGGAGAGAGATCATGTGCATATAAAATAGCCAATCAGCTAGTAGCTGACATTGTACAGGCTTATTATTATATTTATTATTGTTTATTTATATGGCGCTACAAGGGTTCCGCAGCGCCTGACAACACATAGATTGAATAGAATAGAATACATAGAAGTTAAGTTTTTAAAAATAACTTTTTTTTCAAGTAGTGCCCCCAGAAAAAGAGAGTATTTTCTCTTCAAAAGCACAAAACAAGAAAATAGAGATTTACAGTACATAAGTATGTGGTAAATAAAACACAGTTGCAGCAGCGGATACAGACAAAATTATAACAGTCGCAGAGATATATTCTTAGAAAAGCACGAGGAGAGAGAGGGCCCTGCTCGTTAGAGCTTACATTCTAAAGGGAAGAGGCAGACAAACTGGGGTGACACAGAAGGGGTAGAAGTGAGCATAAACAGAGGGTTAGGATGAGATTCCTATAGTAGCACTGTCGGGACATGGACTTCCGCCTGCAGATGACTCCATTCTGTCCGTGGCCAACTGCAGTCTGCGCTGAGTGATGCTGATGTAATGATGTCATCACTTCTGCACCAGGGCAGAGAGGTAGTGTAGACTGTAACCAGCCAGCACCAGGGCAAAGAGGTAGCGTACACTGTGACCGGCCAGCACCAGGGCAGAGAGATAGGGTACACTGTGACCAGCCAGTACCAGGGCAGAGAGGTAGTGTATACTGTAACCAGCCAGCACCAGGGCAGAGAGGTAGGTAGTTTTCGCCAGATTCCGGGAAGATCGGGTAGAGAATTCGTACCAAATCACGTGTAACATTCAATCCGCAGTCGGACGTGCTGCACATAACATAAATCATATGTGCAGCCGCCAGCGATACAGTACGTAGGTGTGTACCAGCGGTGCAACACAAATTGTATATACACTTGTCCGACTCAAATTGTAGAGGAAATGGAATGAGGAAGGAAACTACAGAGTGAAGGGGAGGTGAGAGGAAGAAAATGACAAAGGGAAGGGGATGAGAGAAGAAAATGACAAAGGGAAGGGGATGAGAGAAGTAAAATACAAAGGGAAGGCGACGAGAAAGGAAGGAAACTACAAAGGGAAGGGGCTGAGAGAGGAAGGAAACTACATAGGGGAGGAGAGAGAAAGGAAATTACAGAGGGAAGATAAGATAGGAAGAAACTACACAGGGGAGATGATAGAGGAAGAGATTAAAGAAGGAATATGAGAGAGGTAGAAACTACAGAGGGAAGATGAGAGAGGAAGAAACTACAGAGGGAAGATGAGAGAGGAAGGAAATTAAAGAAGGAAGATTATGAGAGAGGAAGGAAACTACAAAGGAAAGGATATGAGAGACAATGGAAATTACAGGGGGAAAGTGATGATAGAGAAAGGAAATTATAGAGGGAAGTGGAGGATAGAGGAAGGAAGTTACAGAGGGAAGAAGATTAGAGAGGAAGGAAGTTACAGAGGGAAGAAGATTAGAGAGGAAGGAAATTATAGAGGGAATGGGAGGAGAGAGAAAGGAAATTACAGAGAGAAGGGGATGAGAGAGAAAGGAACTTACAGAGGGAAGGTGAAAGAGGAAGAAGCTACAGTGGGAAGGATCTGAGAGAGGAAGAAAAAACAGAGGGAAGAAGATGAGAGAGGAAGTAAAAACAGGGAATAAAATGAGAGAGGAAGGAAACTACATAGGAAAGGGGACGAGAGAGGAAGGAAATTACAGAGGGAAGGGGATGAGAGAGGAAAGAAATTACAGTGGGACGGAATGAGGGAGGAAGGAAACTACAGATGGAAGGGGAAGAGAGAGAAAGGAAATTACAATGGGAAGGGGATGAGAGAGGAAGAAAACTAGAGAGAAGAAGATGACAGTGGCAGGAAATTATAGAGGGAAGATGAGAGGGACAAAAAAAGAAATTACAGTGGGACATGATGAGAGTGGAAGGAAATTACAGAGGGAAGAAGATGAGAGAGGAAGGAAACTACAGAGGGAAGTGGATGAGAGAGGAAGGAAATTACAGAGGGAAGAAGATGAGAGAGGAATGAAATACAGAGGGAAGATAAGAAAGGAAGGAAACTACAATGGGAAGGGGATGAGAGAGGAAGGAAAGTACCAATGGAAGATAGAGGAAGGAAACTACAGAGGGAAGATAGAGGAAGGAAACTACATAGAGAGGATAAAAGTGGAAGGAAATGAAAGAGGAAAGATGAGATGAAAATAAATTACAGTGGGACAGGGATGAGAGTGGAAGGAAATTACAGAGGGAAGAAGATGAGAGAGGAAGGAAACTACAGATGGAAGTGGATGAGAGAGGAAGGAAATCACACAGAGGGAAGAAGATGAAAAAGAAAGGAAATACAGAGGGGAAAAGATGAGAGGGAGTTGAGAAGGAAATTACAGAGGGAAGAAGACGAGAAAGGAAGGAAACTACAGTGGGAAGGGGATGAGGTAGATGAGGTAGAAAGGAAACTACAGAGGGAAGAAGATGAGAGAGGAAGGAAATTACAGAGCGAAGGGGAGGATAGAGGAAGGAAACTAGAGAGTGAAGACGATAACATAGAAAGGAAAGTACAGAGGGAAGAAGATAACAGTGGAAAAAAATGACAGAATGAACATTAGAGAGGAAGAAACTACAGTGATGAGAGAAGAAGGAAACTATAGAGCGAAGAAGATGATAGAGGAAGGAATTGCAGAGGGAAGAAGATAAGAGGATGGAAATACAGAGGGAAGAAGATGAGAGAGGAAGTAAATTACAGAGGGAAGAATATGACAGTGAAAGGACACTAAGGAGGTAAGGAGAGAGGACTAAACTACAGTGGGTGGGGGATAAGAGAGGAAGGAAACTACAGAGAGAAGTAGATGGTAGAGGAAGGAAATTACAGAGGGAAGGGGAAGAGATAGGAAGGAAATTACAGAGAAAAGAAGATGAAGGAAATTAGACGGAAAATGAGAGAAGAGGAAATGACAGAGGGAAGGGGATGAGAAAGGAAGTAAATTACAGAGGGAAGGAAATGAGAAAGGAAGGAAACTACAGAGGGAAGAAGATGAGAGATGAAGGAAAGTACAAAGGGAAGATGTGAGAGTAAGGAAACTACATAGGAAAGGAGATGAGATAGGAAGGAAACTACAGAGGAAAGGGATTAGAGAGGAAAGAAATTAAAGTGAAGAAGAAAACCAAGGAAGAAATTTAAAAAGGGAAGGGGATGAAAGACGAAGGAAACTACAGTGGAAAGGAGATGAGAGCGGAAGGAAATTAGAGGGAAGAAGATGACAGAGGAAGGAAACTATAGAGAGAAGTGGAGCATAGATGAGAGGGGGCTCCTAATGTATTGTAGAGGGAGCAGAGCTCCATAATTATTTGCACTTAAATACAAAATGTAAGAAAGAAAGAGTACTCTCAATTTTTTTTTTTTGGGGGGGGGGGCACTCTAGTTAAAATGTCACTTTTTGTATAACAATATAGGTTTTATTCAGTCAATGCAAACATACATGACAAGACTGTCAAGCAATAGTCATACAATCAATACAAATGTTTGAATAGATATAAAAAAGAAGTAGAAATATAGGCAAAAATATAACAAGGGAAAATAACCTCCCCCCCCTCACACACACACACACCGATATATGTGCCTGAGAATCCTTATCCAGTGAATCTATGTAAACTCCCCATTTTTGCATAAACCTCTTGAACCTGATTCAGTTTGAGGAAGTGTGACTCGTCTATCTAAGAAAGTTTTGCAAAGTCAATTTAACAGAATATAGAAATGGGGGAGTAGATGTCATCGAAAAATTTAACTTTTAATTGGTATGTAGTAAAATCAGAGCTAGGGCTCCTAGGATATATAGCACACACAATACAAAGACAACAAAGGACAAATACACACAAAATAGAATTACATTTAATATCACGTGGATGTACTCTAGCTCTTGCCTTTAATGAAATAATATACAACAATCACACACAAAATAACAGTAAAACACTCATGGTTGTTGAAATGTTTAGGTATGTGGCTTAGATTATACATGTAGCCCCCTCCCAGCCAAATTGTGTGTCAATAGTCCGTCGTTTTCCAGGCATGCCAGTAATGGACAGGTGTGTGCCATTGGTGTCTCCACCATTTGGAAGCTCCAGCGCTCCACCCACACCTTGATGCTCCTACCCTTGCCCGGCACTCAGATCCTTACCCCCCTCCCCGTGCAGCTGGTCCTGCTGCTGATTCTCCCTGTCAGTGCGCTGGTAAGTTTGGGGGCCACTCGGGAGTGCTCTGGTGTTCGGGCGCATGAATTCCCGAGTGCCCAAGCACACGAACACCTGAGCTCTCCAGAGCCTCCAACCCAAACTTCATTCAGCAGCTGCAAACAGCCAGAGCCTTCTGTAGCAACCCCAGGGGAGCAGGAACTGCTGCAGAAGTGGCTGCCCCTTGTGTGGCGAGTATTTCCAGGCCTGGACAAACCAACCTGGTAGGTTTGTCCTGCCTCAGAAAAACCCACCACTCAAGGGGTTAATGGTGGTATGTTTGCACTGGTTTCTCCACCCATTCCCCTTCCCCCAGATGCCATAGATACTATATGCCAGCTAATTTCTAAGTTATATAAGGTATCGTGGATCATGTAGAATGTGGGGGTTATTCTAGTTTACACACTCCCCTGTGTGTACTCGCAGGGGGTAGTTTTTTTTGTGACTGCGCATGTGCAGCTGCTGTCCGCAGCCAACAGGTTATTCGCTGAGTGCTCGCACACAACTGTGCGGGCATGGGGAGGTGGGCCGGGGGATTCGTCCATGGGAATGTCCAGTGTTTCATGGGCGTTATCATGGTAATTCCTGGATGACGCGGGTGCAGGGGGACTGGCAGCTGATGTCAGCTGCCCGCCCAATTTCTGCACAGAGCACTCGCAGATCTGAGACACCACAGAGGCCTGCGAGGAAAGGGGGGCGGCCATGCGGGTGGTGTCTGTGGGTGGTGTCAAGCAGAATAACCTCCAGTATTCTCAGAGTTGCTGTGATGCTTTATATGTATTAAAGGATTGTCTCAAGTATTTTCCACAGTGTTTTATTTTTTTTTGCAATTAGATGACTTGCTGTTTCATCTGGTCTGGGGGACAGGAGAGCTTATATTCAGATTAATACACTTACACTGCGACTCATTTTAAATAGCACATGCCACGTCATACTATTGAAAATGTCCATCCCAAAATGGCTGCTGCCTCCTCTAGAATACTTAACTGTCTCCTCTGTGGTGGAGGCCATTTTGGGTGGGCCATCACTCTCACAGTGCTGCTCCTCTCAGCTGCAGTGACAGCTGTGTGGCAGCCCAGGACAGTTGTCCCTACAGTACCCCTGGGGCCCACAAGTCACTCAGCACCTCCAAGCCACCGCTGGGTCTGTTGCTATGCTACTGATTGGAGAAAAACAAGATGGCTCCTACAGGGAATAAGCTTCATTAAGTATATCAGTGCCTCAGTTGCAATTGATGCAACCTGGTAGAATGTTTTATATAGAGGGTTAGGGCCCTAAACCCCTTTGTTGTATACACAGATGCTTCCTGAATTGACAATCTTGAGAACAACTTTATATAAAGGTATTTGGGATTTCTTAACTACAACTAGAATTTGGAGTCCGTAGATCTTATTTTTATAAATTTCAACAACAGTCACTCATTGAAAACTACATTTAATGAATCCCCTATAATCAAGGTTTCCTCTATAAAATAACTATTACAATCAGTAGGAGCTGAGCCATAGGAGATTGTGGGGGATGGAGGTACATAATGGGCCCTCTCCTCTCTGGCAGTAGGCTACAGAATTGTGCCAGAGTTTACTGCACATGCCCAGGTCCCTTGGAACATTCATGGGGACACTTCTATTGCACAAATCACCGGAAAACGGTCATAGGGGCCATATTTCCAGTGATTTTTGATGATGCGTTGCTGGCGCTGGACCAAAGGAGAGGTGAATATAGCGAATGGGTTCAGAAAGTGCATTGTATGGGCCCGCCTGGACAGCACACACCTTGCACCCAATATAGATAACCCTGGGCACTTGATCTCTGGGATATATTTAAGATTTACGCATCAGATTTGACCATTATTAAGAAATGTGTGAGATAGATTTGGGACTGATGCCCATGGCCTCAGTCTGATGCCAAGAGATACAATTTTTCTGTTTGTATAGGGTTTATATTTCACCCATGAAACTATTTAAGTCAATGTCCCAAATGCTGTGCGATGTTTTAGCATTTGCTATGGGACTGTGCCAATAGTAAAGACTTCTTGTGTAATATTCTTAGCGTTAATGCAGTATCTGGAATACAAACTGCAGAAGATAGCGGTCACGGCCACAATTTGATGAGGAGGGGGGGGGGGTGTTCCCCCCCCCCCCTCCCCCTGGATCCGCCATGTACAAATGCGAGATTATTTTCAATCGCCTAGTATTATATGAATAGTATGAAGGGGAAGTTAGGAACATTTACAATATTGTTCCCTGCATTGGGAGCGGTAGAGCCTTTTCCACCTTGCAAGAGGACTTGATTTTCCAAACTGTTTTGAAATGGTTTAAATTGGATCTTATACTATACTTCTCATGGTGGGGGAACGTGACAGTGATGGCTCATCACCATGGAAACACCATACTTGCTTTCTTCTGTGACATTTACCCCCCCCCCACAGGATGGGGTAGGATGTGACAGTGATGGCTCATCACCACGGAAACACCATACGTGCTCTCTTCTGTGACATTTACCCCCAACAGGATGGGGGGGAATGTGACAGTGATGGCTCATCACCACGGAAACACCATACGTGCTCTCTTCTGTGACATTTACCCCCAACAGGATGGGGTAGGATGTGACAGTGATGGCTCATCACCACGGAAACACCATACATGCTCTCTTCTGTGACATTTACCCCCAACAGGATGGGGGGAGGATGTGACAGTGATGGCTCATCACCACGGAAACACCATACGTGCTCTCTTCTGTGACATTTACCCCCAACAGGATGGGGGGAGGATGTGACAGTGATGGCTCATCACCACGGAAACACCATACGTGCTCTCTTCTGTGACATTTACCCCCAACAGGATGGGGGGAGGATGTGACAGTGATGGCTCATCACCATGGAAACACCATACGTGCTCCCTTTTGTGACATTTAACCCCAGCAGAAAGGGACTCTGGGAACATGCCCCTTATCTTCCTCGTTCTGGCTATACCATAAGCGATTATCCCAGCAGCAATTATTTAAAGCCTCCGGTCCCTGTCTGTCCAGTGTCCTTTCTATTGTACCCCTCTCCCCCCAATCATGGTCATTGCAGGATTCTGGTTTGGGAATAAGTAAGAGCCAGTAACTGTGCAGCTTGGTAACGCCGTGCAGAGAAATATAGATGTTGGGGCAGTACGGACGGTGTAATGGTTAGCATTACTGCCTCACAGCACTGAGGTCATGGGTTCTATCCCCACCATGTGTTATATATATACGGGGCAGTACGGATGGTGTAATGGTTAGTATTACTGCCTCACAGCACTGAGGTCATGGGTTCTATCCCCACCATGTGTTATATATACGGGGCAGTATGGATGGTGTAACGGTTAGTATTACTGCCTCACAGCGCTGAGGTCATGGGTTCTATCCCCACCATGTGTTATATATACGGGGCAGTACGGATGGTGTAATGGTTAGCATTACTTCCTCACAGCGCTGAGGTCATGGGTTCTATCCCCACCATGTGTTATATATACGGGGCTGTACGGATGGTGTAATGGTTAGCATTACTGCCTCACAGCGCTGAGGTCATGGGTTCAATACACAGCATGGCCCTAACTGTGGGGAGTTTGTATATTCTCCCCGTACTTGCGTGGGTTTCCTCCGGGTACTCCGGTTTCCTCCCACAATCCAAATATATACTGGTAGGTTAATTGGCTCCCAAAAAATTAACCCTAGAATGTCTGTGCGTGTACATGTGGTAGGGAATATAGATTGCAAGCTCCACTGGGGCAGGGACTGATGTGAATGTTCAAATATTCTCTGTAAAGCGCTGCAGCATATGTGTGCATTTTATAAGAAACTGATAATAAATAATAAATAGATGTTAGAGGGGAATTGTCCAAGCTTAAGCTGCAGTGTAAACATACAGCTATCTAGCAATGCAGGCTACATGCAGAAGCAGACAGTATTTACCTCACATGCAATAATGTATGCGTTTGCACCCCTTGCGTTGAAACACTGTCTGTCCTGGTGCACAGTTACTGGCTGTCACTCTTACACCTAATTTACATTACGCCAATGGCATTCGGTGGGACTTTCCAGGGATGTTTCCTATGTACACACAATGCCTAATTTTAGATGACTGCAAAACTGTACACGGTCCCTTGTGCAATTCCAAGCCCTGCATTCATCAGGAAAGGACATCTGTACACACCTTGTCATTCTAGGGACAGTTTAGTTACATATTTGAGCCTTCTTATGATGCCAAAGATTTGAGCTGTCAGAAAAGCAGCGTCCGCACTGGGAACACATAAATGGCCTCTCCCCGGTATGAGTGCGCCGGTGCTTCACAAGCTCGGCTTTCTGGATAAAACATTTACCACAGTCCGTGCACTTAAACGGCTTCTCGCCAGAGTGAATCCGCAGGTGCGTTCGAAGGCCGTACCGTCTGGTAAAACATCTCCCGCACTCCTGGCATGAAAATGGCTTCTCGCCGGTGTGAGTCCTTTTATGTGACAGGAAACGGGACCTCTGATTAAAGGATTTTCCACAGTAAGAGCAGTGAAACACTTTTTCGTCGGTGTGACACCGCTGGTGGGCGGTAAGAGCGATGTCGGAGCTGACGCACACTCCGCAGACGTTGCATATATACAGATCACTGGCGCTATGCGTTTGCTGATGGGTGACGAGGGCTGAATGATTAGGGAAACATTGCTGACACTCCGAGCACTGATGCGGCATCTCAGGATAGTGCGAGGAGGCGTGCGGACCTGTTGGGGACAAATAATACATGCTTATACATATGTACTTTTCCGACATAGGGAAAGGATGTTTATATTAAAGCTGTCATTCCCATGTAGCACTGCAGTCTAGTATAAGGTCCATTATGGCTTAATATGAGGGGCGTTGTCCAGTTATAAGGGGTGTGGTCTAGCAGAAAAACAATCAACTAACATCTCCCTTTTGCAACCTGCACGACCAGACATTGGTTACCGCAGGAATGGTCGTTGTCCATGGTTAAGTTGGCGGGCTGAAGGCCATACAGTGACATAAAAACATACATACGCAGTAGACCTCACAAATCAAGCGCAAACAATGACAGGCTACTTAAATCAATATACACGGTTCATCCGTAATGCCTATTACACATTATTCCTCACACTGTGATGCCCATTACACATTATGCCCCACACCATAATGCCCATTACACAATATGCCCCACACTGTAATGCCAATTACACATTATGCTGCACACCGTGAAACCCATTACACATTATGCCAAACAGCATGATGCCCATTACACATTATGCCAAACAGTGTAATGCCCATTACAGAATATGCCCCACAGCTTAATGGCCATTACACATTATGCCCCACACTGAAATGCACATTACACATTATGCCCCACACTGTAATGCCTATTGCACATTATGTCCCACACCATAATGCCTATTACACAATATGCCCCACACCGTAGTGCCCATTAAACCGCACACCGTGGTGCCCATTACACATTATGCCCCACACCGTGATGCCCATTACACATTATGCCAAACAGCGTAATGCCCATTACAAATTATGCCAAACAGTGTAATGCCCATTACACAATATGCCCCACAGCTTAATGGCCATTACACAATATGCCCCACAGCTTAATGGCCATTACACATTATGCCTCACAGCATAATGGCCATTACACAATATGCCCACCATAATGTCAATAACACATTTTGCCCACAACGTAATACCAATTACACATTATGCCCCACAGTAAAATGCCCATTACACATTGTGGCCCACACCATAATGCCCATTACACATTATGCCCCATTTTGTAAAGCCCATTACACAATATGCCCTACACCGCAATGCCAATTACACATTATGCCCCACAGTTTAATTCCCATTTACGCATTATGCCCAACAGAGTAATGCCCATTACGCATTATGCCACACACTGGAATTCTCATTATACATTATGTCACATAAGTGCCACTTAGCTACATGGTAGTGGCCATGGGGGAATCCCTGCTTGGTGCCAGGGGGTGATAACATGCTCGTTGCCCGGGGGGGATTTCATTGCCCAGGGGCAAGGGTACACATGCTCATGGCCCTGGCCTTAGGGGGTTACTGGCGCACTGCGCATTCGCCACTTGAATTAAAAAGCCCAACAAAGTACAGTAGCTGAGGATTGTGGCTGCCAGGCGCTCCCTTCCACTGTCTCCCGGCAGAGGGGAGCTCCTAAGAGCCGAGAATTGCCAGCAGAGGTAAGCACCTCCCTCCCCCATGCTGACCCGGGTTGCCGGCTGGCGCCCAGGCCCATCGGCAGCTATAGCAGTGGCAGTCAGTGCGGCACACAAGCCATGCAGTCACACATGGTGTCAGACGCGGTGCCCTGTGCAGTCTAGAAATGGCCCTGCTTATACATAACATACAGTGCGCATTATCAGGGGGACAGTACTGGGAATAGCATTAATCACTATAACAATTCTTACAGCAAATGTCTCCTCGTGCTGTGTGATATCCTGCTCGCTGGGTACGGTACCACGGCTCGTGATATTACAGGTCCCACAGTGATGCTGAGATATGACCTGTCCTATTCACAGCATCTATACCGTCATATAGAGATGGAAGTGTGTAATGGGAAAGCCGTCCTCTGTGCTCCACAGTGATGCTGATATATTACCTGTCCTATATACAGCATCTATACCGTCATATAGAGAGGGGAGTGTGTGCACAATGGAACAGACGTCCTCTGTGCTCCGCAGTGATGCTGAGATATAACCTGTCCTATACACAGCATCTATACATCATATAGAGAGGGGAGTGTGTAATGGGGCAGATGTCCTCTGTGCCCCGCAGTGATGCTGAGATATAACCTGTCCCTATATACAGCATCTATACCATCATATAGAGAATGGAGTGTGTGTAATGGAACAGACGTCCTCTGTGCTCCGCAGTGATGCTGAGATATAACCTGTCCTATACACAGCATCTATACATCATATAGAGAGGGGAGTGTGTAATGGGGCAGATGTCCTCTGTGCCCCGCAGTGATGCTGAGATATAACCTGTCCCTATATACAGCATCTATACCATCATATAGAGAATGGAGTGTGTGTAATGGGACAGACGTCCTCTGTGCTCCGCAGTGATGCTGAGATATAACCTGTCCTATATACAGCATCTATACCATCATATAGAGAGTGGAGTGTGTGAAATGGGACAGACGTCCTCTGTGCCCCGCAGTGATGCTAAGATATAACCTGTCCTATATACAGCATTTATACCATCATATAGAGAGGGGAGTGTGTGTAATGGGACAGATGTCCTCTGTGCCCCGCAGTGATGCTGAGATATAACATGTCCTATACACAGCATATATACCGTCATATAGAGAGGGGAGTGTGTGTAATGGGACAGACGTCCTCTGTGCCCCGCAGTGATGCTAAGATATAACATGTCCTATACACAGCATATATACCGTCATATAGAGAGGGGAGTGTGTGTAATGGGACAGATGTCCTCTGTGTCCCGCAGTGATGCTGAGATCTAACCTGTCCTATACACAGCATCTATACATCATATAGAGAGGGGAGTGTGTAATGGGGCAGATGTCCTCTGTTCCCCGCAGTGATGCTAAGATATAACATGTCCTATACACAGCATCTATACCGTCATATAGAGAGGGGAGTGTGTGTAATGGGACAGATGTCCTCTGTGCCCCGCAGTGATGCTGAGCTATAACCTGTCCTATATACAGCATCTATACATCATATAGAGAGGGGAGTGTTTGTAATGGGAGTAGTAGTAGTACTTTGTTTATTTATTTATAAGGCACCACAAAGTGTCCGCAGCGCCGTACATAGCAAACAAAAAACAAATGACAAGGTAACGTACAGGGTGTGTTGATAAAATACAGCATAAATAGGGGAATAGCTGGTAGAACTAAAATCAGCATCAGTTCAGAAAAAGGCGTCGAAAGTTTTGAGGAGACTGAAGATGAAATAGAGGAAGGGAAGAACAGGACAGGAGCACAGGTGAGGTAAAGAGGTAGGATGAGTACGTGAGGAAGGAGGGCCCTACTCATAAGAGTTAACAGACTAAAAGGAGGTCGTGGACGAACGAAAAACAATAGGATAAGTAGGAACGGATGGGAACGGATGGAGGGGTAGGGTCGGCAGGATAGGAGGAGCAAAAGAGGTTAGGAGGAAGGGGGATAGGCTAGTCGGAAGAAGTGGGTTTTGAGGGAGCGCTTGAAGGAGGTAAGGGAATCAGAAAGCCTGATGGGTGGCGGGAGGTTGGGTAGCATGAGAGAAGTCTTGGACACGGGAGTGGGAGGAGGTGATTAGGTGAGAGGTCAGGTGGCGGTCAGCGGCGGAGCGAAGAGGACCGGAAGGAGTGTGGATAGAGATCAGTGAAGAGAGGTAAGGAGCGGTGGAGGAGGAGAGAGCCTTGTAGGTGGTGGTGAGGAGTTTAAAGAGAACTCGGAAAGGAATGGGGAGCCAGTGAAGAGATAGACAGAGGGGGGAGGCGGAGGTAGAGCGGCGGGAGAGGAAGATGAGCCTAGCAGCAGCGTTAAGAATGGATTGGAGGGGCGAGGCGGGTAGAAAGGGTAGTGTGTGTAATGGGACAGACGTCCCCTGTTCCCCATAGTGATGCAGAGATATAACCTGTCCCCATATACAGCATCTATACCATCATATATAGAGGGGAGTGTGTGTAATGGGACCAAACCGGCTGGTCCACAGGTGCAGTTATTAGTGTCATATTTTCAACCATGGCGCATTTCTTGATAACTGACAGATGATGCAGATACACATGTGACCTAGGGGGAAAAAATGAACTGTTAGTAAATCCAGAGAACTGGTTTGGCCACTCATTTGTTACTTGGTATCTGTATGGCCAAACCTTAATTTCGTATAAAGGGAAACTATTCATCGGTGCAGAATAAAAAAAAAATTTGGAAGCAGAACATAAAAACGATCAACATATTCTGGTTACATGCAGCGTCACATGAAAAAGAAGTGCACATTGCATAGTAACTGATCGGGGAAGCCTATCCTGTTACCACAAAGTATGGTCACCGGCTAACCCTCTACAGGGGCAGTAATAGCAACACTGACACCTGCAAGCTATAGAGGACATGACAGAATGTCTATAAGGGCACTAATAATGTGTGGCACAAGGTCCATAAGGGCACTACTGTGTAGCAAAGCGTCTATAAGGGCACTGTGTGGCACAAGGTCTATAAGGGCACCAATAATGTGTGGCACAATGTCCATAAGGGCACTACTGTGTAGCACAGTGTCTATAAGGGCACTGTGTGGCACAAGGTCTATAAGGGCATTAATAACGTGTGGCGCAATGTCCATGGAGGCACTGTGTGGCGCAATGTCCATAAGGGCACTACTGTGTAGCACAAGGTCTATAAGGGCACTAATAACGTGTGGCACAATGTCTATAGGGGCACTAATGTGTGGTAATGAAAAAACAATGATTTAAAAATGATTTAACGTTACAGTGGAGACTTCACCCATGCGCAATGGTAGTTTTCATAAGTGACACCGACCTGGTGGACTAACCCCAGTACTGCACTTGGCAGAGTCTAATTTCTTGACTTTGCAACAGTAGAGTGCGCTATTACGGCCCGACAGTCAAGATTCTGATATTGGAATCCGACCACTGGTACTCCAACAGGGGGCCGAATGAAGAAGCTCCTTGCGGGTACGGTGGTTCGCCACAGATTCTAGTATCCCTCTATGTGGGCCGTAGACCCACAATAGAGAATAGCCCATCAGCCATATCCCAACTGTAGGGTATTTGAACAATTGAGATTCCAATGTTGGTATACCAACTTCCAGGAAAAACACTGCCCCGCTACCAGGTGCAGACATGTTTTTTTCCCTGGACACTGTACTGGCGATAGAGCGTGTCTACATCTGCACCTTACAACTGTTATTTTCTAAGGGGGTGATGAACAAAAGTAATCACTACATACATATATACACAAAGGTCACAGAAGTAACAGAGACCGTCCCAATGTCCCGTCACTCTCATACCCAATATAACAGACCAAGAAGTAATTCATGTGATAGTATCACTGTATCCCCTACGCAAATTATTAGATGTTTACATAACTGGGCACAGCGCCCTCTACAGGTCGGAGGACCAAAACACACAGCCCTTCACTTTATAATGTATTTAGAAGGGAAAGTCATCATTATTTGCCATAGTTTATAAACAAGTTTTGTTATGTGTGTGACGGGTAGTTTATTTGCCTAGACCGATGTGAACACTCTCCAGTGTGAGTGCGCTGATGCCGGACCATGTCGATTTTCTGGACAAAACATTTTCCACATTCCATGCACTTAAAAGGCCTCTCTCCGGTGTGGATGCGCTGGTGGGTCACAAGGTTGGATCTCTGCGTAAAATGTTTCCCACATTCTAAGCAACTAAAGGGTCTCTCCCCAGAGTGAATCCGTTGATGCATAACAAGAGCAGATCTTCCGGAAAAACATCTCCCACACTCCTGGCATGAATATGGTCTCTCCCCAGTGTGCGTCCTCTTGTGGGTCAGGATACCTGACCTCTGATGAAGAGATTTGCCACTGTAGCAATGAGACCATTTGTCCTTGATGTGACATCGCTGGTGGGAGGTAAGAGCCAGTTTGGAGCTGACACATATTCCACAGACGGAGCATATATACAGATTACTGGCGCTA
This sequence comes from Crinia signifera, assembly GCF_055691185.1. Classification (NCBI taxonomy): domain Eukaryota; kingdom Metazoa; phylum Chordata; class Amphibia; order Anura; family Myobatrachidae; genus Crinia; species Crinia signifera. Next base: position 392,688,316 of record NC_139218.1, read on the forward strand.
TGCGTTTGCTGATGGGTGACGAGGGCTGAATGATTAGGGAAACATTGCTGACACTCCGAGCACTGATGCGTCATCTCAGGATAGTGCGAGGAGGCGTGCGGACCTGTTGGGGACAAAAGTACTGAGATAAACCCTCTGTACATTGAATGGGTCGCGGCATCAGGTGTTAGAATTAATATACATATTATAGCCTCAATACACCCATGGTCAGTCCCATGGGCACGCCCCCTTACCGCCGCCCAACGCCGGCACTGGTGGGTGCCAACAGCACATGTGCATTAGGAAAACAGTTAGGTCCCGAGGCTGTATAGGAAGCATGGAAAGCATCAGCTGCATTGTAGCACTTCACGTACAGATTCAGATATCGCACACATATACAAGTGTTGTTTATCAATCAGCACAGTCTCCCGACGCACACTATTCACACCTGTGAGATGCAATTTTGGCAAGAAGCTTAATGCTCACAGTAGGTGCTGGTGTGACAAGAGAATGTTCGTGGTGATTGCAGCACTGAGGACACATCTGTATTAAATATAAATGTATTACGTCCCATATACTTCTAACCATGCCATTGCCACATAACCATTCTAGACAAACTCCAAGGCTAAGTTATACCCCGTTCTCACTGCTAAGCAAATTCCCAGGTCTAGCATGTCGACCCGGTAATTTGCCTTACAACACAGGTTTTTTTTCCAGTGTGAACGATTCAAACCGTGTCAAAATTTCCAGGTCTCCAACCCTGCTTTATACCCAGGATTGAGACCCAGGTATGCAGACATGGTTTGGCCCTTTCACACTGCAAAAAAAAACAACCCATGTTAAAAGGCAAATTACCGGGTAGAACTGCTTCACCCGGGAATTTGCCTTAGCAGTGACAATGAGGTCTGGCGCTGCAGTCCCCGGCATTTAAATGATGGATAAAAGCCGCGTTGTTCCCACTCGCAGTGTAAACACGGCATAAATGGTTATTTAAAATATAGATGGACTGTCATGTTGACATTTTGAGTCCGCTCACATCAACACAATGGAAGCAGCCATCTTTGTTTTTAGACTTAAAAAAGATCGAGAATATAATCACCAATTTCCTCAAAAAGCTGACAACGAACATAGGAATAAACCAATGTTTTCATTCATAAACAGCAAATAGGCTATAATAATCACATACGTGAAATACAATATAATAATATTAAGAGGGTAAGGACAGTAGTTCATGATAAGGAGTAAGCTATCACGAGCAGGGCCCTCTCTCCTCATGTGCTTTTCTCAGACTATATCTAGGCAACCCTGATATTTGCATCAGCGCCCGGTCTTCTGCCGCGATTTACTTTACCATGTACTCGTCCTAATTTGCCTTGTACTGCAATTCTTATGTTCTTGTTTTTTGCTCATCTAGGTGCTGTGGAACCCATGACCAAGGTGCATGGTCATTATTTGGGCTCTGCTGAGTCTTTTGGCGTGGCTGTGGCCACTCAAGAAGATGGGTAGCCCCAAAATTGGCACGCACACAGCATCTATCAACTTAGCGGTGATCACTTTTCCCCAACATTACCCTCTGTGGGACACTACGGCCTGTGGGTCAAGCATGCCACTGGCAGGCTGTTTCTGCAGGGTGCCGCCATAATGGCATGGCACATTTTAGAATTTAAAATTGGTCAGTACACGGCACCCTGCTAAAATAGCAAAGTAGGAACATTATGAGATTGATTTTATTAGGGACACTAAGCACTTTCTACAACTTCTGGATTTTGTGAAGTGGCAGCAACATATTACGGACTTGCCCTGTAGAGTCATTATAAGCCAAATATCCTCTAAAAATGGAGAATGGAAGCCAATTTCCACTTCCTGTGCTCTAATGAGGATTTTACATACTTTGTCATAATTTGTTTAATACACCATTTTTACCTACTATTGCATGGTACCGTCATGGGCACCAGATTGTCCCCTAGTTTTTTTGAACAACAATATATTTGAGAGCACACATTTGGGACAAACTTGGTGCTATATGGGCAGTACATGGACTATTTCTTTATAATTTGAGGTGGAAAACTTGACTTATTATCTAGAATCTTTATTTGAAATATTTTGGTATTCGTAAGTTTGCTAGCTTTTTCCACATTCATTTCCTTGATATTGCCCGCTGTCATAGGTAACCAAATTTGCAATGAAGCAAGAAGTGAAATGTAAGGTCACATTATTTTAGTAGCCATTATTATAAAATGGGAAAATATTATTCCTAAGGGGGAAGTGCCTGTTTAAAACGGAACTGATCAGATGAGACATTTTTGATCTTGTTAGGTTTAAAAGGAAAAAGGCATATTAAATCTCCTAACTCTTTTGGTCAAGAGAAGTCTATTAATTTGCCATTTACATCACCATATAATGTATGTTCTAATAAAATTAAAAAGATCATTAATCAATCTGTTTGGATAAATCCTTGTCCCCCTGCATAAATGAGCAACTATTAGCCATCCTTTGTAAAACTAGAAATTTTAAAAATATCACTTATCATTGAGTATTTTTGTAAAAATGTAATATTCAGTCCGAGTCATGTATGAGAACCCCAAGTTCCCGTTCCTCGATGCACTCCAGGTCTTGGATCTCTAATATCTGCTCACATCAGAGAAGTTCCGTGGTCACCAATGTTTTTGCTTCCCATTATGACATAACATAACGCATATAGGTCTTACAATTATAACTGCAGTACTGTAAATGTAACACCGATTTACCATGTCACTTTTGACAACACAGTAATACGTATATTTCCTTATCTTATACTATTAAGATATGTATGATTTTATCTTATACTGGAAAATCAAAAACTTACGTTTAGGAGCAGATTTAATTAAGCGCCAACAGCTGCCAATGAAAATCCTGGGGGCTGGCGGCGGGGTGTACGGGTGCTCTCAGTATAGCTGGAAGTACCAGCAGAAATGACATACTGTAACCGTTGCTTAATGGGACTTATGTGTGGTCTGATTATGTATCTATAAACCAAGTAACAAGCATCAGTAGAATATACAACGTTACCTGTTCTATAATTACAGCAACAGTGTCCCAAACATCCATCACAATAGAAAATAAGTAACAGTCAACTTCATAAAAAGCTAGTTTATTTATTAGGGATAACTAGAAGAGGAGAATCAAAATGTGGATGATGTAGAACAGTCCTGTGCGAGTGAAAGGTCATCAGTGGAATATGAAGAACTAACACCCCGCCTCACATTGTTAGAATGGTGTAAAATGCAGATTGCATAGCATCACCATACTACTTTCGCGAAAAGACTGTGTGGACAAAACTGCAGAACAATGAGCTACAACACAAAAGATTTCTCCCTAGTGTGAATTCTCCGGTGACGAACAAGATCCGAGCTTTGGGAAAAGCAGCGACCGCACTGAGAACATGCAAAAGGCCTCTCCCCGGTGTGAGTGCGCCGATGCTTCACAAGGTCGGACTTCTGGACAAAACATTTGCCACACTCAGTACACTGAAACGGCTTCTCGCCAGAGTGAATCCGCTGGTGCGTAGTAAGTGCAAATCTTCTGGTAAAACATTTCCCACACTCCTGGCATGAAAATGGCTTCTCTCCGGTGTGAATCCCAGTATGTGACAGGAGCCCTGACCGCTGATGAAAGGATTTCCCTGAATAGGAAAAATGAGACATTCTGTCCTCAGTGTGACATCGATGGTGGGCGGTAAGAGCCAACTTGGAGCTGAAAGGCACCCCACAGACTGAGCATATATACAGATTACTGTCGCTATGTGTTTGCTGATGGGTGACTAGGGCTGAATGATTAGGGAAACATTGCTGACACTCCGAGCACTGATGCGTCATCTCAGGATAGTGTGAGGAGGCGTGCGGACCTGTTGGGGACAAAAGTACTAAGATAAACCCTCTGTACAGTGGATTGATCGCTTCGTCGAGTGATAAAATTATGCGGATCTATACATACAGTAAGTACAAGTGAAAGCTTAGGATTTATTTATTGTTTTACCATCATTAACGTTTATTAAAAACATTTTCCAGGAGGGATACAGAAAAATAAAGAGGGGGGGGGGAAGGTGCATGAGGGTAGGACGCAGATGGAAACCAATTCGTAACCAATATAAGATGTAATCAAACAAAATACAGGTCAATAGAGAAATAAAGAAATCAGGATCATCTAGAAAGAGTAACATCAGGGAGTATTAGCTTCATTTAAACTAAACGGCAATGGGCTGGACCCAAAAGGTTAATCAACAAATTGAGCCCCTTTGCCATCAATCATATACAGTCATGACCGGCTTATCCACTTACTATTCAGAAAGGAGGCTGAGGAAGAATACAGGATTTCCACTGTAGAATGAAGGTGGATTTTGTGGCAGTATAGGACTAAAAGGCTGCTTCCGACATAGGTCTAAAGCGGCTTGTGCTGCCATACAGATGTGATCTAGTACAGAACTCTGGTGGGTTCGGGTGCCGAACGTCTCACCAACAGTCGGGATTCTGACATCGGAATCCCAACTGTCAGGGGCCCGACAGTCAGAATCCCCAACTTAACACATGCTTTTTTTTTTCCCCTCATGGGGGTCTGCGACCCCCATAGAGGGAGCACAGAATAGGTGGTGAGCCCGCAGCATGCCCACAAGAGGCTTCGATGTACTTGCTACCCTGTCGGGATCCTGGCAGTTGGGATTCCGATGTCGGAGAGACCACCTCCAGAATCCCGCCTATCAGTAAGTTATAAAATACCCGGTGGGTTGCACTACAGTGGGATAGACATGTAGAAATAACAGTAGTTTAGGTTGAAATAAGACTTTCGTCCATCAAGTTCAACCTTTTACAGGACGCATAAGAGCAGGCTTGTCCAACCTGCGGCCCTCTAGCTATTAGCAATACCATGGTAAGGCATCCTGGGATGTGTAGTTTCACAACAGCAGGAGGGCCGCGGGTTGGACAAGCCTGCATTAGAGGGTGTTGTCTAGATGTTAAAGCCTCTATTGAATTGTGAAGGGGTCAAGAATTTAACACTTTATTGAACAACATCTCATACTAAAAAGTGCAATGCTCAAAACAGAAATATGCCACAACCTCTCCACAATTCCATCAATAAAACAGAGCATGAACCCCAAAAGGTGTACACAATCTATCCGGAGGAAGGTGCTCCAATCATTTTAGCATATATCAGGACAGTACATACACAGTTTCTCATCGATCATCAGAGATAAAGTGACCCAAATAAAGAAAAAAAAATGATGGAACACTGTCCGAAATCAACAAACCAAATGTTTTAAAACAACAACATTTATTCAGAGTTAAGTAGCCCATACACTTGTGTGATCGGATACAATGTCCCATTGCATCTTATGGTGCCCACGTGCTTTTTTTCCCCCAGCACCTGATGTGGCATGCCCGGGCGGCAAGAGGGCTGGCATGTGGCAGTAGCCAGCACGGGCGGCAGAAATTGATAAAACATTTCCAAAAACTGTGTGGCCCTCTGATTGGCTGAGAGAGAGAGGTCTCAGCCAATCAGAGGGCCGCCCAGTGTTTTGAAATGTTTTATCAATTTCTGCCACTGACTACTGCCGCAGGGCAGCTCTCCTGCACAGCGCTCCACTACACCAGCAGCCCTCCTGCACAGCGCTCCACTACACCGCAGCCCACCACCGGCCCTCCTCACGCCAAACGCATGTGGTTAAAAGCCACACGCGACTGCCCACGCAATTGCAGAACATAAGATCTAACTACGCATCATTCAACTGCAGAACATAAGATCTAACTACGCATCATTCAACTGCAGAACATAAGATCTAACTACGCATCATTCAACGGGCGGGTCCACGCATCGCGTGGGCGACACATTAGATGTGCATAAAATCCTTTAGATTTATCGCACAGATGCAGTCAAAATCGAAGCATTGTATGCAATATCGCCCTAGTGTATGGGCAGCATTATTCAGCACACTTGGCCTAACAGGCAACAATATTCAATCTATATCCTAAAGAGACACATAACACGGACACATTATATAATAAGTAGCAATCAGCGGTGAGACATTGGTAGAGTAGATCTGCCCAGCACATTCTGAGACCAACTGAAAAAGCGGTTTAGAACCCAGCAAGAGTCTCACTCATATTAGTAACTTATCACTTACTAATATAAGCAATGGGCTGTGGGGTAAAGGTCCATACACAATTTTTGCCCGGTCAACCGATTTTCTCTGGGTTGGCCGGCTTTCCATAGCAGGACACTATTGGAAGTCGTCCAACCCGTTGCGGCGGCCTGTGATGATGTGTGAGCACGTAATTCGAGCTAACCGCTGCCCCAGACACCAGTGGTTCCCAAACTGTGTGGCATGGCACCCTGGTGTGCCTTGGGAGACTTGCAGGGGTGCCTTGGGTTGGTGGTCCAGGACCAGTTCAAGTTATTTATGTCCAATATAATAGTCAAATTGGGGACAGACAGTAGTGAATCCTGTTCATTACCACATACCTGATCCTAAGGACACAATTTATTTAACTTAATATGTGTTTCTTACTTTCTTAATGATAAACCTTTAGCCTAGGGGCGCCACGAAAAAAATTCTGGTGCCGTGATTCAAAAAGATTGGGAACCCCTGCCATACACACTGGGAAGCAACTCACACAGCAAAACTGCTGGGCCTTTAATTACACAGTCACATGTCAGAGATTAGTTTTCTGCTGTTACAGGAGTTTCCTCCACGGCGTAAGGATTATACATTTACACCTGACTCCTGTTTGTACACATGACCTGTATCAGATTAGTATATGGAAAACCAAGGCTATTCCTCCACCTCTGCATTACATTGCTTGCTACTTACACCAGAGACCGCCACCTAGCGCATTACAAGAATAGCCGTCTCAACCCCCTACCCAGCTTCATTTTTTCTACCACCATGACAATGGTGGTGATTGGGCCTCATTCTCAGAACGGGTCCTTTTTTACCTGCCCTCTGCACTTTTGGAACACCTCCATTCTAGATCCAAAGGATTAATGTCATTGAAAGAATAACATGAGATAAATGGTGACATCCTCTCACTCTCATATGTTAAGATTATTTTAGGAGCAAAAATTTAACATTGAAATGAGCAAAAGGCGAGCTCTTAAATGAGCACAGTCGGAATTCTGGGAAAAGCAGCGGCCGCACCGGGAACACACGAACGGCCTCTCCTCGGTGTGGGGGCGCTGATGCTTCACACGCTTGGATTTCTGGGTAAAACTCCTCCCTCACTCCGTGCACTGAAACGGCTTCTCGCCAGTGTGAGTCCTCTGGTGCGCAATAAGCTGAAAACGCCTTTGATATCTTTTCCCACACGTCAAGCATGAAAATGTCTGCTCCGTGGTGTGAACGAGCTGATGCTTGACCAGATTGGAACTCTGGGCGAAACGCCTTCCACATTCTGTGCACCGAAACGGCTTCTCGCCAGAGTGAATCCGCTGGTGCGTAATAAGGCCATACCGTCTGGTAAAACATTTCCCACATTCCGGGCATGAAAATGATCTGTCCCCGGTTGGAGTCTTCCGGGGACGAGTGTAATGATAGGATTTTCCACTGTTCTTGTCCTCTGGGTGACATCGCTGGTGGGCGGTAAGAGCCGATACTGAGCCGACACTCACTCCGCAGACGGAGCATATATACAGATTACTGGCGCTATGCGTTTGTTGATGGGTGACGAGGGCTGAATGATTAGGGAAACATTGCTGACACTCCGAGCACTGATGCGTCATCTCAGGATAGTGTGAGGAGGCGTGCGGACCTGTTGGGGACAAAAGTACTGAGATAAACCCTACATCATAGGATGGGTCGCGCCATCATTTGCCATAAATTATACATGCCTATATATATGTACACCTCCAGCAACCTATGGGTTTGTTCCCTAAAAGATGTACCTGCCCTTCCACATTGCATTGGGATAGGATTTAGTGCGTGTTTCAGAGTAAACGATACGCTCATAATCTAGTTTTACAATGGAAGCCGCCATCTCATTATACACTAGAGCAGACATAGGGAACCTTCGGCACCCCACCTGCTGTTAAACTACACATCCCAGCATGCCCTGCTACAGTTTTTCTTCTTGGCTATGCTAAAACTGTTGCAGGGCATGCTGGGATGCGTAGTTCAACAGTGCCAAAAGTTTTTCATCCCTGCCATAGGGGGGGCGGGGGATTCAATATGGGATTCCGACTGTCAGAATGTCCCGGCAGTCGGAACTCTGGGTTTTCATCTGATCCGACTGAATTTAAAGTGTCAGAAAGTCAGTAGATCTGTGAAAATGGCCGTGAATTCAACAATCCGTAGGGATGGGCTCTAGGAAAGGAAGGTCAGGGAGGATTCCAGCATCCGTATTCTGACCGCCGGGACACCCACCCCCACCGCCTGTCACCTGTATGTATTCCACGGACAGATAGAGGGGAATGTCCATGTTACATTGTTCCATGCAATCCCATCATACACCTGCCTAGATTACACTAACACCTCAGGCTTTGTCTGCTCAGCCCCGGCACTGGGATATGTAACAGCGTTACCCGGTTACTCACAGTAACGGCGGTGGTATGACGCAGCGTCGGGTTATGGTGGCCTGGGGGAAATGGGAAGTTTCATATCCACAAGTCTAGAACTACCGGCTACACAAGTTGCCCTGGAAAATTGGGGTAATCTATTCTACATTAGGCCTGGCCAGAGAGGTACGAGGTACTGGAGGATTAACACATCACACGTCCCTGCAGGAATAGCGATGGTGCAGATAGAATCACAGGCACAGGACACAGCTGGGGATGACAGGATCCCAATAACAGAGAAGTCACTGCATGTAGAGAGTACACATAAACCTTAAACCCCCAGAAACAGAGGGATATAAATGTGAGAATTATTATAACACATGATACAAGTGTCTCTTCCTCCTGTATAACCCCAGGGCACCCCCCATGTACACCCCCATAATCTGGCCCGTTGCTGAGGATATTTTGTGCGTCAAAGGCGGCTGAACGGATCGGATGTTGGCTGAAAGCTACAGAGCAGAAGATGTAAATCTCTCAGATGCCTGTTGTACATCCCCCCGGAGAGAGGAGGTGCTGATAGCGCAGGTACTGTAATAGTTCTACACATACAGAGCGCACCAAGTGGTATATATACATAGACATAACATATCCCCTGCTAGGCTCCATCACAGCTTTCACACCAGAGCACGGTACAGTGGTTTCTGCAGTGAAAACAATGTTAAATAGAAAGTAAGCCAACATATGTCGTATCCATGGGCAACAGAAATACCAATATGGGTCATGTAGTAGCTGCTAAAGGGCGCACAGAACACAATAATGCAATCTGTCTGCCTCTCCGCTCCCGGACCCTCCCCGCAGACAGGCCCGCCTCTCCGCTCCCTCCCCGCCTCTCCGCTCCCTCCCCGCAGACAGGCCCGCCTCTCCGCTCCCTCCCCGCAGACAGGCCCGCCTCTCCGCTCCCTCCCCGCAGACAGGCCCGCCTCTCCGCTCCCTCCCCGCAGACAGGCCCGCCTCTCCGCTCCCTCCCCGCAGACGGGCCCGCCTCTCCGCTCCCTCCCCGCAGACGGGCCCGCCTCTCCGCTCCCTCCCAGCAGACAGGCCCGCCTCTCCGCTCCCTCCCCGCAGACAGGCCCGCCTCTCCGCTCCCTGCCCGCAGACAGGCCCGCCTCTCCGCTCCCTCCCCGCAGACAGGCCCGCCTCTCCGCTCCCTCCCCGCAGACAGGCCCGCCTCGCCGCTCCCTACCCAGGGCAAAGCCCACAAGGAAATGAACAGTAAACATCTTACAGAGAGACCACTTCCTGCAGAACATTGCCATCTAATGCCTGTGCCCTGGTTGGTCAGCAGGTGGGTTTGCTATAACCCCAGGGCACCACCTGTATATCACCATTATCTGGCTCCATTGCTGAGGATATTTAGTTTTGCAGTGACAAAGTGACTGACCTGGCAGCTCCCCAATCCAACATGGACACAGGACCTGTATACATCACTGACATTTGTGGCGTTAGATCAAGTAATTAGTGTGTGGAAATGGATTAACGGACTTAAGCTGGCTACTGATTTATTGTCTGATCTGGCTGGTTGGAACAAAAACCTGGTAATATACGAATGACAGTTTGTCAGTTTTCCAGCATTTTGAAGCATAATGAGTTGACCGTTTGCTTTGAAATGCTGGAAAACTGCCAAACGGTCACCCGTATATTACCAGGTTTTTGTTCCAATCAGCCAGATCTGACGATCAATCTGTAGATGTATGGCCAGCTGTACTCTCTGCAATGAGTGGGGGATGGAAGAGTCTGGGTGACCCTAGGCGGAACCATGTACAGTATGTGCATCACAGACTGCTGAAGGGATCAGATGTCGGTTGAAAGCTACAGAGCGGAAGATGTAAAACTCTCAGATGCCTGTTGTACATCCCCCCGGAGAGAGGAGGTGCTGATCGCGCAGGTACTGTAATAGTTCTACACATACAGAATGTACCAAGTGGTATATATACATAGACATAACATATCCCCAGCTAGCTTCCATCACAGCTTTCACACCTGAGCACGGTACAGTGGTTTCTGCAGTGAAAACAATGTTAAATAGAAAGTAAGCCGACATATGTCGTATCCATGGGCAACACAAATACCAATATGGGTCACGTAGTAGTTGCTAAGGGGGGCGCAGAAGACAACACAATAATACAATCTATCGGGCAAACACAGATGCACCAGTAACGGCATTGCCGGGAGAGCAGCCACCAAGAGCTTTGACGATAATAGATGGAATCTCATTGGTTGCCCACAGCAACATCCAATGTTAAACAGATCTCCCATCTTAGTAAATGAACCGCAGTTCTCGGACCCTCCCCAGGATGGCTCAGACTCCCAGAGCCCACCAGGAGACTAACATCTTACAGAGACACCACGGCTTGCAGCACCTTCCCATCCAATGCCTGTGTCCTGGTTGGCCAGCAGATAGAACAGAGTATCAGCATTATCTCAGCACTGACATACAGCCCATACTGTGCAATAAAGTAATCATAGCTCTGAACCGGCCAAGGGGAGAGACCAAATCTGCAGAAAAAGACAGTGATGGAGACCACCAGTCTGAGACCACCACTTCTCTGCTGGGAGCTGTAGTCTTCGGCAGAACATCCAGGTGGCTTAGCCGGGAGTCATGATGACCTTCCTACACCTTGTGCATGAAGCCAGAATTCCAGTAGTTACATATGACGTGTGATCTCGCACTATGCATTGCAGAGTATGTAGGAAGGTAAATGTGCCAATACAGGACCCCGCCAGCATTCTGTCTCCATCAGACCCTGCTGTGAGGTCACCTGAAGCCATCAGTGTATCTGTCCCTGCTCCTCACATACTGCCCCCTACAGCCGGAACAACAACCTCTCATCATTATATGTGACCAGAGGAGCAGCCGAACCCTCAAACATCTATTCCCCCAACATATTACAGAGCAGCCATAGAACCGGCTCACACCCAGAACAGCCGCCGGACACGGTCTATGGCCTCCCGTTCTGTCCAGCAATGTGATATAGGGCAGTCTGGTATAAGTCACATTATAGGAGAGCGAGCAGCACTGACCTGCACTGGATTCTGGGAGGAATTCCTGCAGCTCCCGATGGTCACCAGCATCCAGCTCTACACCGGCCTCAGCTCCTGTGTATGACAATAAGCAGCCAGTGTTACACATAGACACACGTGTGCAGAGACAGAAGGGTCCGGTGTCTGTGTGTAGTAGTAATTACTATTATATGTGACAGGAGGAATATCCGGACATACGTGTTACCCGCAGCCAGTGTTACACATAGACACACACGTGCAGAGACAGAAGGGGCCGGTGTCTGTGTGTAGTAGTAATTACTATCATATGTGACAGGAGGAATATCCGGACATACGTGTTACCCGCAGCCAGTGTTACACAGATACACGTGTGCAGAGACAGAAGGGGCCGGTGTCTGTGTGTAGTAGTAATTACTATCATATGTGACAGGAGGAATATCCGGACATACGTGTTACCCGCAGCCAGTGTTACACATAGACACATGTGTGCAGAGACAGAAGGGGCCGGTGTCTGTGTGTAGTAGTAATTACTATTATATGTGACAGGAGGAATATCCGGACATACGTGTTACCCGCAGCCAGTGTTACAGACACGTGTGCAGAGACAGAAGGGGCCGGTGTCTGTGTGTAGTAGTAATTACTATCATATGTGACAGGAGGGATATCCGGACATACGTGTTACCCACAGCCAGTGTTACACATAGACACACGTGTGCAGAGACAGAAGGGGCCGGTGTCTGTGTGTATTAATAATTACTATCATATGTGACAGGAGGAATATCCGGACATACGTGTTACCCACAGCCAGTGTTACACATAGACACACGTGTGCAGAGACAGAAGGGACCGGTGTCTGTGTGTAGTAGTAATAACTATCATATGTGACAGGAGGAATATCCGGACAGACGTGTTACCCACAGCCAGTGTTACACATAGACACACATGTGCAGAGACAGAAGGGGCCGGTGTCTGTGTGTAGTTGTAATTACTATCATATGTGACAGGAGGAATATCCAGACATACGTGTTACACATAGACACACATGTGCAGAGACAGAAGGGGCCGGTATCTGTGTGTAGTAGTAATTACTATCATATGTGACAGGAGGAATATCCGGACATACGTGTTACCCGCAGCCAGTGTTACAGACACGTGTGCAGAGACAGAAGGTGCCGGTGTCTGTGTGTAGTAGTAATTACTATCATATGTGACAGGAGGAATATCCAGACATACGTGTTACCCGCAGCCAGTGATACACCTAGACACACGTGTGCAGAGACAGAAGGGGCCGGTGTCTGTGTGTAGTAGTAATTACTATCATATGTGACAGGAGGAATATCCGGACATACGTGTTACCCCCAGCCAGTGTTACACATAGACACACGTGTGACAAGACAGAAGGGGCCGGTGTCTGCGTGTAGTAGTAGTAATTACTATCATATGTGACGGGAGAAATATCCAGACATACGTGTTACCCGCAGCCAGTGTTACACAGACACACGTGTGCAGAGACAGAAGGGGCCGGTGTCTGTGTGTAGTAGTAATTACTATCATATGTGACAGGAGGAATATCCGGACATACGTGTTACCCGCAGCCAGTGTTACACATAGACACACGTGTGCAGAGACAGAAGGGGCCGGTGTCTGTGTGTAGTAGTAACTACTATCATATGTGACAGGAGGAATATCCGGACATACGTGTTACCCGCAGCCAGTGTTACACATAGACACACGTGTGCAGAGACAGAAGGGGCCGGTGTCTGTGTGTAGTAGTAATTACTATCATATGTGACAGGAGGAATATCCGGACATACGTGTTACCCACAGCCAGTGTTACACATAGACACACGTGTGCAGAGACAGAAGGGGCCGGTGTCTGTGTGTAGTAGTAATTACTATCATATGTGACAGGAGGAATATCTGGACATACGTGTTACCCGCAGCCAGTGTTACACATAGACACACGTGTGCAGAGACAGAAGGGGCCGGTGTCTGTGTGTAGTAATTACTATCATATATGAGAGGAGGAATATCCAGACATACGTGTTACCCGCAGCCAGTGTTACACATAGACACACGTGTGCAGAGATAGAAGGGGCCGGTGTCTGTGTGTAGTAGTAATTATTATCATTTGATGTCGAAGTCGAGTTGCATCTACACCACAGTAGATTGGTATGGCCGCCATTTTGGTTTGCAGAGTTACGGAAATAGAGTATAGGAACCAGGTGGAATTATGCGATTCACATGCACACCCAAATTAATACACATAAACCCATATCCCACACTTACACAGATAATTAGATATATGGTTTAAATCCACTACACAATCTTCCCTGGACATATTTCGCAGCTGTGTGTTCCGTCTCTCATGCGCAGCGCTCCGGTTCTTGTTTAAAGTGCGTAACATGTACCAGTCAAAAGTTATGGACCAAATACATATTTATACCGAGGACGGTATAGTTGGGAGATCTGGATAAAACAGGTTGTACAGCTTGACTTCTAGACCTATGACGAAGCCTTGGACAAAGACACAGATGTGCATTCTACTGTACCAATCAAGCAGAAGCGAAACCGGACCTCTTGGCCAATGGAGAACTTTATTGTCTTTTGTTTGGACACTATATCTTGTTGAGCAAAGCTAAGAACTTTCTCATTCTATCTTCTATTCTTGGACTGTACTCTGGATTGAATACAGGATACTCGGACCGAGTTGCGCCAGCGTGTTGAGAGACGGTAACTGTTCTTTTCTCTGTTTGTGTAGCTGTACTGTGGCTGATTGTATTTAAATCTGTTTCCCCCTTTTCAATATATATTGTTTGTGTTGTATAGTGATCTGTAAAATCGGTTATTGCATTCTTATTTCTGTAAACTTCACTTATTGTCCATTGGTTTGATATTAATTAGAAATATCCGGACATACGTGTTGGCCGCAGCCAGTTTGCCCCTCTCACATGCTTCCTCCCCTGGTGTATATGGATGTTCGGAGGCAGTCTTACTGACAATTCTTGGTCTTGTTGAATTGCTGCAGTTAACAAGAGGGCCTGATCATCGTTGACTTGGGGACCGATGTTGGGGCTCTTCGCATAGGCGAATATACTCAAGAGCAGGGCCACAGTGCGAATGCCTTCAGCGACTATCCCAGTTGCCATGGCGCTCGCACTCAGCAATGCAGAGAGAAGGCGTGTAGTGGGCAGACGGGAGGCTGGAGCATGGGGACACTCAGCAAATATAGTGGGTGCGTCGATAAACCACTGGAAGTCCCCACGCGAATGTAGGCGTGCCTAAGCCTATACAGCCGCATGCAAATGGATGCATCAGTGCTGAGAACATTTGTTCGGCTCGAGGGGGCGGCATTTGCTCGCCTGGCGGGCTGCGTTTAAGCGCTCGGCAAAGCAGCAATGTTTGTTGCTTACCGAGCCAATGTGAATCAGACACTTAAAATGCACACCAGACCGTGTGCTCAGTGAATGTTATGGCTGAACAACTTCCCTTGAACGTTCCAGTGTCCTAGACAAACAATCTAGAGGACAACGAATGATCTAGCTACAGTCCAACCCATAACAGCGTGCATCAATCACACTGGCCGATATTTCAAGCAATATCGTTCAGAAGGACCAAAATGAATGAAATTAATGACTTTCTTCAGTAGTGAATCCTGTGAAGTTGGGAGTTGCACTATGGGCTCTGCAGTTGCACCGTCCCTTACAAACTAACGATTATCTGAGGAACAAGATAACGATTTCACAGAATCCACAAAATATCTCCACCTGTTATACAGATGAGGCCCCCCCCTAAAGAGTTCGCCTTTGGTTTTGATACATACAACTCACTGGGTGAATGGTAATGTGTAATACACAATAAAATGGGAATATATGATCAATACGTAAAATTGATTCTAAAATAGTGACCGGAATGATCTTAGAGGCCATGGCGTAAATTTACAAAGCAGTTTAGAATACTCTCCATACCTCCGGGCGTACAGAAGGGGACAGAAGACACTGAAGGAATGATCTGTGGCAAAGATGGCCAGGAGACTATGGCTTGAAGGGTCTCACAATGCATTGACGCAAATTGTGTCTCTGCATTGTAAGACCCTACAAATTGTAGACAGAGAGCCATGAAATAAATATAGAGGGTGAGATTTAATAGGATGAGAGATTCAGAAAATGAGAGATTTGGGAAGAAATCTCCAATTTTTTTTTTAAAGCGGCAATCATTTACACTGCAAAATCAAACTGGTTCTGCAGTGTAAATGATTGCCGCTTTAAAAAAAAACTGGAGATTTCTTCCCAAATCTCTAATTTTCTGAATCTCTCATCCTATTAAATCTCACCCAGAGTCTCTCTTTGCTAATATAGCAAGTTATATCTCTTTCCCAGACTTCATCTGTTGGGACACATTTCACAGGGTGGTTATTAATAACTTGAGGTGTCAGAACTTAACGAGCTAACATTTTAGCAGTACATAATCTGCTCACCACCAACCGTCTATTATACAGTTTGAATTTATTTTCATCTGGGGGACACTTCTTGCCATGGAGATGTACAAAGGCCGAGTTCAGTCCTACGGGTGTGTCCAGTCCTATCTAAACTTACCTTTGAGGTGTGGACGCAATTCATCCAATGCGGGTACCCGTGGGTAATGCCTTTAGCATGCAGAAAGTTGAACTAACGAGCGTGCAGGATTTGCCCATATCGTTCCATGTGTAGGCTTGTTAAACGATGTGGCCCGGATTGGACATAAAATCTATGCATGTGTAGGCATCCTAGAGCTGGGTGCACCACCTAAAGATTTATCGGTCCAATCTGTCTGATTAGAAGCAAAATTCTGGATATTTATGGAACCATCGAACATTTGCACCCACACACTGGAAAGCAGACAAATTAGGTACATTTGTTATATCAATTGGCTTTAACCAATCATTCTGGTCCATTTTCCAGTGCTGGGAGCTAATGGCTGATTGTCATACGCACATACATCAGTTTTTTCCATCAGATAGATTGGACAGATAAATGTACACAGCTTAAAGATGGAGAATTGCAAGCTAAAGCTCCCAATTCTAATAGGAAAAAGGTTTGTAATCAGCGCACTGAATCGTGTTCGGCTAGCAGCTGCACTTCAAGGGTGACTAATCCTTTGCTTGTACATAGATATTTGGGTTTTGTAGTGCTGCGCTCTGCCTAAGTATTAAAGTGTGTGTGTGGTCATAATAACAGTCCGTTGTTGAAATTGAAAAAACACACTTTACTGATAAATCAAGGTGCGAATTGACATACACATGCAAAATTTAAAGATAAAATATAAATGAAAGTCAAAACATAAACTTAAATGCATACATGGTCTGCAAGTAATGTTGCAGCACAAGTGGAAAATAGTTTAAATGAGCAACAGTTGCCGATATGTGCACAAACTCCCAAGGAGTCAGATTGGTGATCTGTCCTGGTTGGGCAGTGTGTACGCTCTTGCGGAGCTGTTGCTTCGAAATGTAAATTTCACGTCAGAGATGAGACAAAACCTTAGGTTGTTAATAGCAACGGGGGAAGGTGAGTTGCAGATGGTAATTGGCAGTCTCGGAATGGTACTGAGCGCGGCGTCCCGCTAACTCAGATGTAATTTGAACAGATCTTCAGGTACCCCTTTAGATGTTAAGGTTGTATTGGTTTTCGGAGGAGCTGTGGATGGTGCATGTAGGTAAGCCAGGTGAGCTAGTGCACCCACCGATGTTTGCTGTGCGTGTGTGGAGACACAACGCACAGCACCTCGGTCCTTTGGTGACTGCCTGTTTCAAGGATGTGGACCGCGCCGCCTGAGTCACCTTCGGTCACTCGTGCGCCGCGTACCAACCTCCTTGCCTGGGAGTCCTCCTGCCTCTCGTCACACTGGACTACCTCCTACTTACCCGTCCTCACAGTCCGGCTGTCTTAGCTTCCGCTCCGTCTCAGTTCTGCTTGCAGCTTGTCTGTTTGCTGCAGCAGCGCGGGAAATTGCGGGATGGTTTGATGTTTTCCTCTCTGGTGTGGAACAGTCCAAATGTCTAATGGATATCACTCCAACGCGTTTCAGCCTTATTGGCCTTCTTCTAGGGAGATAATTGTATGTCTAAAGTTGCAGTTTTTATCTGTCCCTCTGTTCAGACAAACTGTCTGTCATTGGTTCATTTCCGTATGTTCTCATTGGTTCATTTCCTTGTTTGTGCATGATTGGTTGAGTCATGTGTCAATCATGATTGACATGTTCAAGTCTGTTGCTAATCAGTTGATTAGTTAAACAGTGTGTAGATTGCCGTGGCAGGCTGTCTTCACATTCTGGTGGCAATTAAATGAAAACTTTTGCTTTGTATTCATAATCCTAACAGTTCTAGCATTTAAAATGGTTTTATAAGTAATGTTTTAACGAATGTTGGATTATGTTCTAATTATGCATTGCTGCAACATCTTAATCATTTCTTACCCACTATTGCTTTTACCTCATTATCTAGATTTAAGCCTCTGGGTTTCAAGGTTTTTAGTGTATACATCCATTTTAGCTCTAACTTGTTAATTTTAAGTGTGAAGTCGCCCCCTCTCCAGTTTTGTTTCACTTCTTGAATGCCTATAAACCTCAAAGTGCTAGGGTCCCCATTGTGGTGGTCACAGAAATGTTTAGAGAGATTATGTTCTTCATGTTTTTTCTTTATGTTACGTACATGTTCTGCTATTCTGGTTTTGAGTGTCCTTGTCGTTCTGCCTACGTATTGTTTGTGGCACCCACATTCCATAAGATAGATTACCCCCTTACTGTTGCATGTGATCCTGTTCTTGATTATGAATGTCTCTTGTGTGATGGATGATTTAAATTCAGTAATTGGTTTGGTTGATTTTATTTGTTGGTTGGTACATCCTACACATGTCCCGCAGTGGAAGAAGCCTTTACTGGGTTGGCTGGTGCCTATTGTTGTCTGTGTTTTAGTCTTGGGGGGAATGTGGTTGGTGACAAGTTTACTCCTGATGTCTGGGGCTTTCCTGAATACCACTCTAGGTTGTTTAGGCAAAATGTCAGATAGTGTTTCGTCTTCCAATAGTAAGGGCCAGTGTTTCCTAAGGCTTTTTTGTAGTATTTTGGATTCCTTAGAATATTGTGTGATAAATAATGTCTCTTGGTATGTGTCTGATTTCTTTTTTTTGTAGCTTAGAAGGTCCTTTCTGTCTATAGTTTCTACTTCTTGTATTGCTAGCTGTAAGTCTTTCTCTTTGTAGTCTTTCTCTCTGAATTGGTCTGCCATTATTCTACTTTGTTCTATAAAGTCTTCATGTTTCGAGCAGTTACGTTTTACTCTTATAAATTGGCTCTTTGGTATTGATTGTAGCCATCTCGGGTGGTGCCAGCTACTTGACCTTATGAAACTGTTAACATCGACCAGTTTCCTAAATGTGTTGGTATGAATTTGATTATTTTCTATAAAGATGTTCAGATCTAGAAATTGTACATTGGTCTTACTGTACTGCGTGGTGAAAACTAGGTTGTTGTGGTTGTTATTCATGGATGTCAGAAAATTTTGTAATGATAATTCGTCCCCTCTCCAAATGAATATGGCGTCATCTATGAATCTATTCCAGAGCACGAGATTCTCCCCCGGGCCGTCCGCACCCCATATGTGCCGGTCCTCCCACCAGCTCATAAAGAGGTTTGCGTACCCCGGGGCGAATCTCGTGCCCATAGCTGTGCCAGTTGTCTGCAGATAAAAATTGTTCTCGAACCAGACATAATTGTGTTTTAAAATGAAATTGATACTGTGCAAAATAAATTCAATTTGGTCTTGTGGGATTGTTTGGTCTTTTGTTAAATGGTATGAAATGCTGTTGACACCCTGGTCGTGATTTATTACACTATACAATGAACTCACATCTGATGTTGCTAACCAAAAATTGTCTCCCCATGAGGTGTCTTGTAGTATTTTTAGAATGTGTGTTGTGTCTCAGATATATGATCGCTGTTGTTGTACGTATGGCTGTAGGAAGGTGTCCAGATATTGTGATAGATTTGAAGTTAATGAATTGATACCTGATATTATTGGTCTGCCGGGGGGTGATGTTAGATTTTTATGAACTTTTGGTAAATAATAAAAAACGGGTATTACGGGGTTTTGAGTTTGAATGAATTTAAGTTCCTGTGGGTTGAGGATTCCCTTATCGCTCCCTGTTTTTATGTGTTTGTCCAGTTCTTGTTTGAATTTTAGTGTTGGATCTCCCTTTAATTTGGTATAGGTGGTTGTGTCATCTAGTATCCTATGTGCCTCCTTTAGATAGTCTTCTTTATTCAAGATTACTATCCCCCCCCCTTTATCTGCTGATTTTATGATTATTGCTTTGTTGTCTTGTAAATATTTTAGTGCTTGTTCCTCTTTTTTAGTGATGTTTCTCTGTGTTGGTTTGTGCTTGATGTTTTCGATGTCACGTTCTACCATTTTAACAAAAGCATCTATTTGGGGTCCTTTCATGTAGCTGGGGTAGAAATTAGATGCTGGTTTTAAATCTGTGTGTTTGTAGGTGCCTTGTGTTTCCTCATTTCTTACTGCTACAGGGGTGGTGTTTGAAAAAAACTTTTTAAGGGTCAATTTTCTGGTGAAATTATGCAGATCTAAATATGTCTGAAATTTGTCTAATTTATGTGTAGGGGCAAATTTGAGCCCCTTGTCTAGGATTTTCAATTCTTGTTGTGTGAGGGTACAATTGCTTAAATTGAATATCCCTTTTCCTATTTCTGTTGTCTCGTCTTTCTTATCTTTTTTATAGTCGTTCTTGTTGTTGTTCTCTCCCCCCCTGCACCCCCTTCTGGTTTTGTTCGTTTTTTTCTTTCCTGTCTTGGTGGTTTCTTTTTGTTCCCTTCCAGAGGGGTTTGTTTGCCTAAAAAAAGAATTTGTGTTTGGGAAGCACATGGTTCAATGTGTTGGTCCTCTGTCTGTGTTTTGTCTGGGGTACTAGTGTCCAAATCTTCTATGGTGTCTTGTATACTGTTAATCTCTGTGAGTAGACTTTTTTCCCACCCCTTACCAAGTGAGAGTCTGGCTATATGGTCGTAATTGTTATGCTGTTCAGCTCTGTCGTCCTCTTCTACCTCGTGAACCGAAAAGGATTGTTCGGACACGGTTAAGTCTATACTCTCTTGTGTGGTGTCGTTGTCTTTATGTATATTGGATGGTTGTTTAGTGTGTATTCTCGTCATGTATTGTTGGTAAGTGAGGTTCAATTTCTTGTAGATGGGCGTTTTGATCTTTGTCTTTGTTGATTTATTTTTAAAGATTGGAGTAGATTTGTTTTTTTGTGTGTGGTTGGTATTTGGTTTGATACCAAACTTGTCTCTTAATATCTTTTTCTTTTTAATCTCGATAAGTTTATTTTCTCCTTGTAATAACCTATTTTTTGTAAGTTCTGTCAATGTAATAAATTCTGGTTGGTCTTTGTACGGTTCAAGTTCTGTTTCAAGTTGGTTGATCTCTAGCTCTACACTTTCCAGTCTGTCGCTATTGGTCTCAATCAGTAATTTTATGAGTTCTAATGAGCATTGTTTAAGTGTCTTATTCCATTTGTTCATAAATAAGTCATCTTCTGTGCTATGTGTCGGTAGTTTCTTGATAATCAGTCCTTTTGGTACAATTTGGTTCTGTTCGTATAGTTTCAATGTTTGTACTTCCCACCAGAGTCGTGATTCTTTGTTTACCAACTTTTCTAGTTTTAGAAATGTGTCACAAAAGGTGTTGACATTATGGGGTTGTTGTTCCTCGAGTAGCGGGAGAAATGCTGCATTTGCCCTATCTACCCTGTTTAACCTGATGTCAGATAATCCCATGTAGATTCTTGCTGCTGATAAATAGTCAACGGTAATACAGTAGGAAAAAGGTTTGTAATCAGCGCACTGAATCGTGTTCGGCTAGCAGCTGCACTTCAAGGGTGACTAATCCTTTGCTTGTACATAGATATTTGGGTTTTGTAGTGCTGCGCTCTGCCTAAGTATTAAAGTGTGTGTGTGGTCATAATAACAGTCCGTTGTTGAAATTGAAAAAACACACTTTACTGATAAATCAAGGTGCGAATTGACATACACATGCAAAACAAGGAAATGAACCAATGAGAACATACGGAAATGAACCAATGACAGACAGTTTGTCTGAACAGAGGGACAGATAAAAACTGCAACTTTAGACATACAATTATCTCCCTAGAAGAAGGCCAATAAGGCTGAAACGCGTTGGAGTGATATCCATTAGACATTTGGACTGTTCCACACCAGAGAGGAAAACATCAAACCATCCCGCAATTTCCCGCGCTGCTGCAGCAAACAGACAAGCTGCAAGCAGAACTGAGACGGAGCGGAAGCTAAGACAGCCGGACTGTGAGGACGGGTAAGTAGGAGGTAGTCCAGTGTGACGAGAGGCAGGAGGACTCCCAGGCAAGGAGGTTGGTACGCGGCGCACGAGTGACCGAAGGTGACTCAGGCGGCGCGGTCCACATCCTTGAAACAGGCAGTCACCAAAGGACCGAGGTGCTGTGCGTTGTGTCTCCACACACGCACAGCAAACATCGGTGGGTGCACTAGCTCACCTGGCTTACCTACATGCACCATCCACAGCTCCTCCGAAAACCAATACAACCTTAACATCTAAAGGGGTACCTGAAGATCTGTTCAAATTACATCTGAGTTAGCGGGACGCCGCGCTCAGTACCATTCCGAGACTGCCAATTACCATCTGCAACACAATCACAACAAAACTCTGGTCCTCTAATCACCCTCCCCAGAAGTCTCTGGGGCACGTGTGATAAGTTTAGACACACGGTACCAGGAACAAACTTGAGGGGGGTAGAAAAAGAGGCCAAATGATCGGGCGCACAGCTAGTTTGAATTTAGCAATCAACTGGTGTAGTTTGTCAAGAAGTGTGACTTGCTGCTCTCAATTAAGGCTCTCTGTAATCCTTAATAAAGTTAAACCAAATAAACAAGTATATATCTATATATAGAGAGAGCGCAAGAGACACTGAAAAATATCACTGTATAAAAATACTATTTTATTTAAGCTTCCTTAAACACAGATATTATATTTAATAAAAAAATACATTGTACATTAAACCCACAGATAATTTAATAAACATAAAAATATATAAAAAATGACTGTGTCCCTTTGCCAATTTCTGCCAATATTTATTTTCCAGAGAAAACTGATAATGTGGATTTCAATAGCCAGGTTAATGGTGTTATTTCAGATGATCATATCCACAGAGTTCAAATGTTTTTAATTGATATTGTTTAAATAGCAAGTCCAGATATAACCAGATGTTTTGAGGGTCAATTGGACCGTAATTCTGGCATACACATAGATATCAGTAGTCAGTATTATGGTTGAAATATGGAGGCACCTGTATTATTCTCACTTTTAGCCTTTGGTTTATACACTGTCAGTACAGGTAGTGTGGAGACAGGCAAACACGCACTTTCACAGTTACCTTCCTGGATTTATATGCCGTATAGTTCCTCAACCTGACCACAGCATGGAGACCTGCTCGCTGTGTCAGGGAGCCGACCGCCGGATGACGGACGCTGCAGGGAAATGGATGTTGCGGCAGTTAGAGGGTATAGCTACCTCAGTTTCCAGCAGGTGATTGGCAGCTTGTGCCGTGCTCCGCTTTGTAGCATATGTGTGTCTTGCAGTCTTTGCAGTCTCTGTCACTTTAAAGAGGGTTCCTTTGGCGCAGTGAGATACAGGCAGGCAAGGACAAGGGCATCACAGGCAGGGAGAGCTCTTGACTAGTTTCTCCGTCGTACTAATCTGACGGTTTCCTCAGAAGATACTCTCTTAGTTTCCTTGTGGGTATTTAAAAGGCTATTCACCAATCAGAACGGCAGAATTGCAAGAGGGAACACCTGTGTTGTGTTCGCAATTAAATCAACAGGTGTATATATTAAAAGACAATCCTATATTGCTTCTATGGTATCTCAATGGCAAGTTTATAGCTGTATTTTATATAGAGAGACAGCTTAGTTAATAACCAAGGGGGAAAAGTGATTACAAGCATGGAATAATGACAGCATAAATCTAAGTTTTATACATATGTATACACAAATAGGAACAATTGTTCCATTATTTACTTTTCTTCATTATCACCACATTGAAATATTTGTTACTGATAAGAAACATAGTGTGTCTGTTGTGGCGCAGCAGCTAGAGTGGGATCAAAGCAACCTGGGAGACCCGGGTTCAAGACCAACTCAGAGCATCCCGCGCACAGCCCACACAAATATGTCTAATTATTTTCATATTTTTATATTTTTATTTCACTTATAATCAGCGGAACATATTTATTCTATATTTGCAGTAATGGTCTCTTATAGGTAACAAATCAGATCATTTTATTTATTCATTCATTCGTATGTGGAACATCAAGTATTCCCAGAGATTTACGATTTTAATTTAATCTATAACGATCATTTAAGAAGTATCATGATAATCATCGATAGTGGTAAAGAACCAGCAAGGAGGAGAGAACTATATAACCATATATCTCATATAACATATACAATAATATAATACATTTAATAAAGTGAAATGAGGAATAATATTGTAGACAAGGATAACCCCACACTAACACTGAACCTACACATAAAAGTACAATATTTTTATATCGTTTAATCAGTTACAGTCTAATTTATCTTTGCAGAACATTTTCATATAATTATACACATATAAACCAGACACTTGTTTGACAGTATAAGTATGGTGAATCTAATTAGACCACCAATTTATCTATGCATATATAAGAGGGGGAGAGAGAGGACGATGACACAGCCAGCTTCATACTTCTATATTCAATTCTTAAACAATTCCAAGAAACCAAAGACGAAGGACTATAGGGCAGGGAGATACATTTTCTCCTCCAGATAATAGGGGAGAAACATGAATTGTCTTTCCATGTCTTAAAAAACAGTGCACATGTACATATATAAACCTAATTCCCTAAATTGTTAAGTTCAATGGACTCATTAAGTCCCAAGGGAGTAAGGGAGCCTAAAGAAAAAATCCAAAACGCTTCTCGTTTGCAGAGAGTGGAGAATCGGTCACCCCCTCTTCTTGAGATTGGAACCCCTTCAATCGCCTGGACCTTGAGAACCTCTACATTGCCTTGGTGTTTTTCTTTAACATGTCTGGATATGCTATGAGTTTTTACTTGATTGAGTACATTTCTTCGGTGTTCAAGGAACCGTATATTTAAGGAGCGTGTGGTCCGGCCCACATATTGTAGACCACAGACACATGTGATCAAATAGATCACATATGTAGAATTACAGTTCAAAAAACTATTTATTTTATGAATGGACTGATTGGAAAAAGAAACAAACTGTTTACTTTTATCTATCAAAAATGTACATGTTATGCACTTCGTCCGGCCGCATTTATGGCAGCCTATAGTTTGTATGGCATTTTTAGAGGACCCAGTTGTTTGTTTAAAATGACTAGGGGCTAGTGCATTTTTGAGATTGAGGTTCTTTTTAAACACTATTTTCGGTTTGTCATCCAGAATTGATGCAAGGTGTCTATCGGTTTTTAGAATTTTATAATTTTTATTTATGATTTTCTTCACCTCAAGAGAGTGAGAGTTGTATTTAGATACAAAGAGTGGTTTATAGTTAAAGACATGGCTATTGTCATCAGCAGTGTCCGGGACATTTTTGGTTTTGTTAGGGAGAGCTGATAAAAGAGATTCCCTGTCAACTTTTTTGACTTCTTCTAAAGCAGAATTTAGGACCTCAAACGGATATCCCTGATCTAAAAAGGATAGGATTAGACTATCAGCTTGTTGTTCAAAGGACAGGGGGTCGGAACAGTTTCTTTTGATCCTTAACAGCTGACTTTTAGGTATATTGTTCACCCAGGGGCGATGATGGCAACTCCTGTAGTCTAAATACCTACTACAGTCAACTTCTTTTATGTAAGTAGAGGTCACGATTTTATTATTATCATCAATATGAAGAGCAATATCCAAAAAAGTAATGTGCTCATAATTAATAGTGTAAGTGAATTTTAAACCAAAAGTGTTGTGATTCAAGTGTTCAATAAATTTTAATGCTTCTAATTGTTCACCCTGCCAAACAAAAAACATGTCGTCTATGTATCTGCCATAGGACACCAAGCTCGCCCCGAACGGCCCCCCCCAAATGTACTGCTCCTCAAACAGTCCCATATAGAGGTTGGCAAAGCTCGGGGCGAACTTGGTGCCCATAGCAGTACCCAGAATCTGCAGAAAGAAAACACCATCAAAAGTGAAGTAGTTGTGAGAAAGAATAAATGCAACCGAATCCAGAATAAATTTTCTCCTACTGTCACTCAGGTCCACATCATCTAACAAGAATTTTTCTAGAGCCCTGATCCCTTGATCATGCGGGATGTTGGTATAAAGGGACTCTACGTCACAGGTTAGAAACAGATAGTTCTCCTGCCAATTACACCTTTGAATGTTAGTCAAAAAATGGGTGGTATCTTTGATGTAGGACCTGAGTGACCGTACATGTGACTGTAAAAAAGTATCAACAAAGGCAGAAAGTGAAGTTGTGAGAGACCCAACACCAGAAATTATTGGGCGACCAGGAGGTGAAGAAAGTGATTTGTGTATTTTTGGCAAGTGATAGTATGTGGGGATAATAGGGTGTGCATTATATAAAAAAGAGAATTCTTTTTTGGTTATTGCGCCATCATCAATCCCCTTGAGCAGAAATTCCTTTAGGCGACAGCAATATTCATTTGTAGGATCTTTTGAAAGTTTTTCATAAAATTTAGGATTATCTAATTGCCGATAGGCCTCTTTCACATAGTCTGTTTTATTTTGAATGACTGTTCCTCCACCCTTATCAGCCCCTTTAATTATAATGGACTGGTCTTTTTGTAGATTTTTTAGGGCCCTTCTTTCGTTAATATGCAAGTTATCATGTCTTTTTTGTGATTTTGAATTCTTATTACTTGAACACATAGAAGAAAAATCATCAAGAGTAAGTGAGTAGAATGCCTCTATGCAGCCGCTTTTATATTGAATGGGATAAAACTCGGATTTTTTCTTTATTAGGGTTTTATTTTTATTTTTATTTTCATTATCTAGATTGTAAATCGGGACGGGATCATCCATTAGGGTACCACCCTCTTTTTCTAAATCCTGTAATATATGGACTGCAAGTAAATCATGTTGGTCCAGTACAATAGGGGCTCCATTAATCTCATTTTGTTTTAGATGTTTGCTTTGGAAGTATTTTTGCCTACACATATCTCTTGTATAACGATTTAATTCAATGAAGAGATCGAATAGGTCAGGGCCTTTTGTCGGGGCAAAATTGAGTCCCTTTGAAATAACCGATTTCTCACTCTCTGTCAGCATTCTGTCGGAAAGATTATACACTCCTGTATTTCTTAATCTTTTCTTATGTTTTTTGGATCTTGCCTTATATCCTCCTCTACATCCTCTCTGTCTTTTCTTTTTGGTGATGGTTGTTGTAATACACTGAACCGATTCTGCGTTTTCCAGATCGGATATAAATCTCTCTCTAAAAAACTGGGAGAAGTTGATTTCATTGATTCTCTTATCAGCTGTGTCTTAGGTCTAGCACCTTCTCGTGTATCTATAGATCTCTCCTCTCTGGGGGGGTAGAAAGGTGCATGGTTGGGTGGGTCTGTTCTTCTAGTCTCTTGATTTGATTGGTTCTTATTAATGTATGGTCTCCTTCTCTGTTTTTGTTCTACTGGTGTGAAGTTCGGATTCCTATCATTTTGCCACACTTTTATTTGTGATCTGTTATATCTCTGGGAATTCCTACCTCTATTTTCTGAATAATCTCTATTTCTTCTATTGTAAGTTCTTACTTGATTGGTTTTATAATCATTACTGTCTCTGTACAGTTTGTTATTTTTACTTGATATCAATGTTTTTTCATATTCATTGATTTTCTGAGTAAGTCTGTAATCATAATCTCTAAAATCCTCCCTTACTTCATAAGGTTTTAAGAGTTCTTGTATGTGCTCAATTTCTTTAGCCATTTCCTTTACCTTTTTGTCTCTATAAGAAATCAAGATTTCAATCAATGAAAACGAACAACTGTCTAAAGTACCATTCCATGCTTCAGTAAGCTCTTTATCCTCTTTAAATGAGCAGGATTTAAATATCCTTAGCCCTCTTGGGATAATTTTCTCTTTTTGATATTTGGTCAAAAGCATTTTATCTAGCCAGTGTCTTGTTTCAGTTTTAAGTAATAATTCCAACCTATTAAACAATTGTTTCATATCTAGAGGGTTGATGACATCATTAGCTAGTAAATCATTAGCAGGGTCATTAAACAGTTTATCTCTCCTGGAATTTCTCTCACTTGTACTAATAAAACTTGCCATTGAGATTACCTGTGCTGCCCAATAGAGCAGAGAAAATATTCAACACAATCACAACAAAACTCTGGTCCTCTAATCACATATGGTTATATAGTTCTCTCCTCCTTGCTGGTTCTTTACCACTATCGATGATTATCATGATACTTCTTAAATGATCGTTATAGATTAAATTAAAATCGTAAATCTCTGGGAATACTTGATGTTCCACATACGAATGAATGAATAAATAAAATGATCTGATTTGTTACCTATAAGAGACCATTACTGCAAATATAGAATAAATATGTTCCGCTGATTATAAGTGA
This sequence comes from Crinia signifera, assembly GCF_055691185.1. NCBI lineage: Eukaryota > Metazoa > Chordata > Amphibia > Anura > Myobatrachidae > Crinia > Crinia signifera. The sequence goes on from NC_139218.1 coordinate 392,716,570, forward strand.
AATAAAAATATAAAAATATGAAAATAATTAGACATATTTGTGTGGGCTGTGCGCGGGATGCTCTGAGTTGGTCTTGAACCCGGGTCTCCCAGGTTGCTTTGATCCCACTCTAGCTGCTGCGCCACAACAGACACACTATGTTTCTTATCAGTAACAAATATTTCAATGTGGTGATAATGAAGAAAAGTAAATAATGGAACAATTGTTCCTATTTGTGTATACATATGTATAAAACTTAGATTTATGCTGTCATTATTCCATGCTTGTAATCACTTTTCCCCCTTGGTTATTAACTAAGCTGTCTCTCTATATAAAATACAGCTATAAACTTGCCATTGAGATACCATAGAAGCAATATAGGATTGTCTTTTAATATATACACCTGTTGATTTAATTGCGAACACAACACAGGTGTTCCCTCTTGCAATTCTGCCGTTCTGATTGGTGAATAGCCTTTTAAATACCCACAAGGAAACTAAGAGAGTATCTTCTGAGGAAACCGTCAGATTAGTACGACGGAGAAACTAGTCAAGAGCTCTCCCTGCCTGTGATGCCCTTGTCCTTGCCTGCCTGTATCTCACTGCGCCAAAGGAACCCTCTTTAAAGTGACAGAGACTGCAAAGACTGCAAGACACACATATGCTACAAAGCGGAGCACGGCACAAGCTGCCAATCACCTGCTGGAAACTGAGGTAGCTATACCCTCTAACTGCCGCAACATCCATTTCCCTGCAGCGTCCGTCATCCGGCGGTCGGCTCCCTGACACAGCGAGCAGGTCTCCATGCTGTGGTCAGGTTGAGGAACTATACGGCATATAAATCCAGGAAGGTAACTGTGAAAGTGCGTGTTTGCCTGTCTCCACACTACCTGTACTGACAGTGTATAAACCAAAGGCTAAAAGTGAGAATAATACAGGTGCCTCCATATTTCAACCATAATACTGACTACTGATATCTATGTGTATGCCAGAATTACGGTCCAATTGACCCTCAAAACATCTGGTTATATCTGGACTTGCTATTTAAACAATATCAATTAAAAACATTTGAACTCTGTGGATATGATCATCTGAAATAACACCATTAACCTGGCTATTGAAATCCACATTATCAGTTTTCTCTGGAAAATAAATATTGGCAGAAATTGGCAAAGGGACACAGTCATTTTTTATATATTTTTATGTTTATTAAATTATCTGTGGGTTTAATGTACAATGTATTTTTTTATTAAATATAATATCTGTGTTTAAGGAAGCTTAAATAAAATAGTATTTTTATACAGTGATATTTTTCAGTGTCTCTTGCGCTCTCTCTATATATAGATATATACTTGTTTATTCAATTACCATCTGCAACTCACCTTCCCCCGTTGCTATTAACAACCTAAGGTTTTGTCTCATCTCTGACGTGAAATTTACATTTCGAAGCAACAGCTCCGCAAGAGCGTACACACTGCCCAACCAGGACAGATCACCAATCTGACTCCTTGGGAGTTTGTGCACATATCGGCAACTGTTGCTCATTTAAACTATTTTCCACTTGTGCTGCAACATTACTTGCAGACCATGTATGCATTTAAGTTTATGTTTTGACTCCCAATTCTAATGTAGTGCACACACAGGGCGACTTGGTCCATTTCCTAGGTCTGGAAGAACAGCTAACTTCTGGAACTCCGCTCACCTACTCCTTCCCAGATCACCCACCAGATGATCATTTTTTTAATTATAAAAAAATAAATTTTAATTGGATTTTTATAAAAATGATCAAGTAAGCAAAACATATACAAAGTTTGTGTAGAATACTGTAACAATAATATTTAATTTAAATGACTAGGAAGTGTCCCCATGAATCAGAGCAAACTACACATCGCGCACTGCATAAGGAAAGACGCAGCAATGATGTCACACATAGTGGTCAGCAATTTCCCGATGTGTAAATCTGAATAAGCCGAGACATTAGGTTTATTTGACGCCTTTAAAAGAAATCAAAGTTCTGCATCATTGTCAGTACCCGGCGGAGCCTCAGTGACTGCGCCACATGTGGGAAATCTCCTTTATACTGACGCTGCTGTTTGGAATCGCTCTACTGCTACCATGATATTGGGCAGGATACAGGCCTGTAATGGTGCTTAAACATCGCGCCGGGTGACACATGATTGGAGTACGATCCATGCGATTGGTCGCTGCGATTTATCAAAATCACATGATTGTAATATAGATCATATCTCATGAGCATATAGGCTGCATTAGGAACCTGAAATATTGACGAACAAAACCATGCTGCGCTGCAGGTGGGGCAAATGTAACAGGCGCAAAGAGTTAGATTTGGGTGGGGTGTGTTCAAACAAATCTAAATTGCAGTGTAAAAATAAAGCAGCCAGTATTCACCCTGCACAGAAACAAAATAACTCCCCCAAATCTAACTCTCTGCACCTGTTACATCTGTACCACCTGCATGGTTTTGTCCATCTGTAGATTCGATAACGGGTCTTAATGAGGCCCATTGTCATTACCTGCTGCAGTGTCTGACCCAATGTGCATTCTATGGGGGCTACTAAGGCCACAACGTGGTCACTATACGGGCAGCTTGTGCTTGGGACACGAATAGTGTTGGTAGAACGGATAACGGGTCTTAATGAGGCCCATTGTCATTACCTGCTGCAGTGTCTGACCCAATGTGCATTCTATGGGGGCTACTAAGGCCACAACGTGGTCACTATACGGGCAGCTTGTGCTTGGGACACGAATAGTGTTGGTAGAACGGGATCCGAATGTGGAGAGAAGCTTTTAAGTTCTGATTCTTCTGCACCTACACAACTACCACAGTAACGTGGTTCCACTACATCCCATATACTGTAAGTAATGTTCTCCCATATTAGCACTAACCTAAGATTCCACCTAATCAGTAACTTAGACCTGTGTCCAGTGATCTCAGTGTGTAACCACTGCAAATACAGACTTAACATGACTGAAGGTGCTGTGTGACCTGTATGACACTACCGTCTGTACTTCAGCCTCTCTCATCTGATCTGATCTCAGCGGCATAGACCTCTGTGAGTATCTCCTGTATGACACTACCGTCTGTACTTCAGCCTCTCTCATCTGATCTGATCTCAGCGACATAGACCTCTGTGCGTATCGCCTGTATGACACTACCGTCTGTACGTCAGCCTCTCACCTGATCTGATCTCAGCAGCATAGACCTCTGTGCGTATGACCTGTATGACACTACTGTCTGTACGTCGGCCTCTCTCACCTGATCTGATCTCAGCAGCATAGACCTCTGTGCGTATCACCTGTATGACACTACCGTCTGTACGTCAGCCTCTCTCATCTGATCTGATCTCAGCGGCAAAGATATCTGTGCGTATCACCTGTATGACACTACTGTCTGTACGTCAGCCTCTCACCTGATCTGATCTCAGCAGCATAGACCTCAGTGCGTATCACCTGTATGACACTTCAGTATGTATGTCAGCCTCTCTCACTTGATCTGATCTCAGCAGCATAGACCTCTGTGCGTATCACCTGTATGACACTACCGTCTGTATGTCAGCCTCTCTCACCTGATCTGATCTCAGCAGCATAGACCTCTGTGCGTATAACCTGTATGACACTACCGTCTGTACGTCAGCCTCGCTCACCTGATCTGATCTCAGCAGCATAGACGTCTGTGCGTATCACCCATATGACACTACCGTCTGTATGTCAGCCTCTCTCACCTGATCTGATCCCAGCAGCATAGACCTTTGTGCGTATCACCTGTGTGACGCTACTGTCTGTACATCAGACTCTCTCACCTGATCTGATCCCAGCAGCATAGACCTCTGTGTGTATCACCTGTATGACACTACTGTCTGTATGTCAGCCTCTCTCACCTGATCTGATCTCAGCAGCATAGACCTCTGTGCGAATCACCTGTATGACACTACTGTCTGTATGTCAGCCTCTCTCACCTGATCTGATCCCAGCAGCACAGACCTCTGTGTGTATCACCTGTATGACACTACTGTCTGTACGTCAGCCTCTCTCACCTGATCTGATCTCAGCAGCATAGACCTCTGTGCGTATCACCTGTATGACACTACCGTCTGTACGTCAGCCTCTCTCACCTGATCTGATCTCAGCAGCATAGACCTCTGTGCGTATCACCTGTATGACACTACCGTCTGTACGTCAGCCTCTCTCACCTGATCTGATCCCAGCAGCATAGACCTCTGTGTGCATCACCTGTATGACACTACTGTCTGTATGTCAGCCTCTCTCACCTGATCTGATCCCAGCAGCATAGACCTCTGTGTGCATCAGCTGTATGACACTACTGTCTGTATGTCAGCCTCTCTCACCTGATCTGATCTCAGCAGCATAGACCTCTGTGTGCATCACCTGTATGACACTACCGTCTGTATGTCAGCCTGTCTCACCTGATCTGATCTCAGCAGCATAGACCTCTGTGTGCATCACCTGTATGACACTACCGTCTGTATGTCAGCCTCTCTCACCTGATCTGATCTCAGCAGCATAGACCTCTGTGTGTATCACCTGTATGACACTACCGTCTGTACGTCAGACTCTCTCACCTGGACTGATCTCAGCAGGTATGTCCTCTTCTTTACATTGTTGGTAAAACACCCCGTCTTCTGGTATAGCCTGTCATACAAAAGCATGTGTCACATACGTGTCCCACCCACACGTTACACAGGACATCTCTATAGGAGACACACACAGGACGAGGACACGGGAATAACACAATATCCTGCACTGTGAGACATGTGAGGAAGCAGAGCTGGGAAAGGTCAGACCGGGTTCCTCTACCTGATAATCCTGGCTGATCATCCTGTTCTCTTCTCCCATACACCCCGGAGTATAGAGAGGGGTCTCATATGGGTCTGCAGGATGTGTAGGATGTGTAGGATTACACCCACCTGTGGGGAAGGGGCACACACATGTATCTGTATAAATGGTAATGCAAAAGAAGAACTCAGCCGACACAAACACATTATAGTGACGGATATGGCGGAGTAACATAAAACCAAAGTCATGCAAATAAAAACCACCGTATCCTGACTCCCGGCTAATGGTCCTTTCTCCTGCAGCGCCGCAGTCACCAGCGACCGGGAAACACAGACTGTTACACTTACTGTGATGGGACCAGGGATCGGTCAGGGATGACCATATACGTAACATATACCCCACATTCCCAGTAATATACATATCCCCCCATACAGCAATATTGTACCCCCAGAGCGTCTGTCTCTCTCACCTGGGCTGATCTCAGCAGGAACGGCCTCTTCCTTACACTGCTGGTGATAGATCCCAGCTTCCGGCTCAGCCTGTCATACAAGGACATGTGTCACATACGTGTCCCACCCACACGTTACACGGGACATCACTATAGGACTCGCACACAGAGCGGGGACATGGGAATAACACAATATCCTGCACTGTGAGAAGCGGATGTACAAGGAGGAGAGGTCAGAGCAGGTTCCTCTACCTGATATTCCTGTGTCACTGTCCTGTTCTCTTCCTCTATACAGCCAGGAGAGTACAGAGGGGTCTCACAGGGGTCTGCGGGATTTCTAGCGCTGCGCCCACCTGCGGGGAATGGGTACAGAGCATTACATTACAGTAGGTATAGTTATTCTATATACAGCCCGGAGAGTACAGAGGGGTCTCACAGGGGTCTGTGGGATTTCTAGCGCTGCGCCCACCTGCAGGGAATGGGTACAGAGCATTACATTACAGTAGGTATAGTTATTCTATATACAGCCCGGAGAGTACAGAGGGGTCTCACAGGGGTCTGCGGGATTTCTAGCGCTGCGCCCACCTGTGGGGAATGGGTACAGAACATTACATTACAGTAGGTATAGTTATTCTATGTACAGCCTGGAGAGTACAGAGGGGTCTCACAGGGGTCTGCGGGATTTCTAGCGCTGCGCCCACCTGCGGGGAATGGGTACAGAGCATTACATTACAGTAGGTATAGTTATACTATATACAGCCCGGAGAGCACAGAGGGGTCTCACAGGGGTCTGCGGGATTTCTAGCACTGCGCCCACCTGTGGGGAATGGGTACAGAGCATTACATTACAGTAGGTATAGTTATTCTATATACAGCCCGGAGAGTACAGAGGGGTCTCACAGGGATCTGCAGGATTTCTAGTGCTGCAGCCACCTGCGGGGAATGGGTACAGAGCATTACATTACAGTAGGTATAGTTATTCTATATACATCCCGGAGAGTACAGAGGGGTCTCACAGGGGTCTGCAGGATTTCTAGCGCTGCGCCCACCTGCAGGGAATGGGTACAGAGCATTACATTACAGTAGGTATAGTTATTCTATATATATATATAGCCCGGAGAGTACAGAGGGGTCTCACAGGGGTCTGCGGGATTTCTAGCGCTGCGCCCACCTGCGGGGAATGGGTACAGAACATTACATTACAGTAGGTATAGTTATTCTATATACAGCCCGGAGAGTACAGAGGGGTCTCACAGGGGTCTGCGGGATTTCTAGCGCTGCGCCCACCTGCGGGGAATGGGTACAGAGCATTACATTACAGTAGGTATAGTTATTCTATATACAGCCCGGAGAGTACAGAGGGGTCTGCGGGATTTCTAGCACTGCGCCCACCTGCGGGGAATGGGTACAGAGCATTACATTACAGTAGGTATAGTTATTCTATATACAGCCCGGAGAGTACAGAGGGGTCTGCGGGATTTCTAGCACTGCGCCCACCTGCGGGGAATGGGTACAGAGCATTACATTACAGTAGGTATAGTTATTCTATATACAGCCCGGAGAGCACAGAGGGGTCTCACAGGGGTCTGCGGGATTTCTAGCGCTGCAGCCACCTGCGGGGAATGGGTACAGAGCATTACATTACAGTAGGTATAGTTATACTATATACAGCCCGGAGAGCACAGAGGGGTCTCACAGGGGTCTGCGGGATTTCTAGCACTGCGCCCACCTGCGGGGAATGGGTACAGAGCATTACATTACAGTAGGTATAGTTATTCTATATACAGCCCGGAGAGTACAGAGGGTTCTCACAGGGGTCTGCGGGATTTCTAGCGCTGCGCCCACCTGCGGGGAATGGGTACAGAGCATTACATTACAGTAGGTATAGTTATTCTATATACAGCCCGGAGAGTACAGAGGGGTCTCACAGGGGTCTGCGGGATTTCTAGCACTACGCCCACCTGCGGGGAATGGGTACAGAGCATTACATTACAGCAGGTATAGTTATTCTATATACAGCCCGGAGAGTACAGAGGGGTCTCACAGGGGTCTGCGGGATTTCTAGCGCTGCGCCCACCTGCGGGGAATGGGTACAGAGCATTACATTACAGTAGGTATAGTTATTCTATATACATCCCGGAGAGTACAGAGGGGTCTCACAGGGGTCTGCAGGATTTCTAGCGCTGCGCCCACCTGCGGGGAATGGGTACAGAACATTACATTACAGTAGGTATAGTTATTCTATATATATATATATATAGCCCGGAGAGTACAGAGGGGTCTCACAGGGGTCTGCGGGATTTCTAGCGCTGCGCCCACCTGCGGGGAATGGGTACAGAACATTACATTACAGTAGGTATAGTTATTATATATACAGCCCGGAGAGTACAGAGGGGTCTCACAGGGGTCTGCGGAATTTCTAGCGCTGCGCCCACCTGTGGGGAATGGGTACAGAGCATTTCATTACAGTAGGTATAGTTATTCTATATACAGCCCGGAGAGTACAGAGGGGTCTCACAGGGGTCTGCGGGATTTCTAGCGCTGCGCCCACCTGCGGGGAATGGGTACAGGGCATTACATTACAGTAGGTATAGTTATTCTATATACAGCCCGGAGAGTACAGAGGGGTCTCACAGGGGTCTGCGGGATTTCTAGCACTGCGCCCACCTGCGGGGAATGGGTACAGAGCATTACATTACAGTAGGTATAGTTATTCTATGTACAGCCCGGAGAGTACAGAGGTTTCTCACAGGGGTCTGCGGGATTTCTAGCGCTGCAGCCACCTGCGGGGAATGGGTACAGAGCATTACATTACAGTAGGTATAGTTATTCTATATACAGCCCGGAGAGTACAGAGGGGTCTCACAGGGGTCTGCGGGATTTCTAGCACTGCACCCACCTGCGGGGAATGGGTACAGAACATTACATTACAGTAGGTATAGTTATTCTATATACAGCCCGGAGAGTACAGAGGGGTCTGCGGGATTTCTAGCACTGCGCCCACCTGCGGGGAATGGGTACAGAGCATTACATTACAGTAGGTATAGTTATTCTATATACAGCCCGGAGAGTACAGAGGGGTCTCACAGGGGTCTGCGGGATTTCTAGCGCTGCGCCCACCTGCAGGGAATGGGTACAGAGCATTACATTACAGTAGGTATAGCTATTCTATATACAGCCCGGAGAGTACAGAGGGGTCTGCGGGATTTCTAGCGCTGCGCCCACCTGCGGGGAATGGGTACAGAGCATTACATTACAGTAGGTATAGTTATTCTATATACAGCCCGGAGAGTACAGAGGGGTCTCACAGGGATCTGCAGGATTTCTAGCGCTGCGCCCACCTGCGGGGAATGGGTACAGAGCATTACATTACAGTAGGTATAGTTATTCTATATACAGCCCGGAGAGTACAGAGGGGTCTCACAGGGGTCTGCGGGATTTCTAGCGCTGCGCCCACCTGCGGGGAATGGGTACAGAGCATTACATTACAGTAGGTATAGTTATTCTATATACAGCCCGGAGAGTACTGAGGGGTCTCACAGGGGACTGCAGGATTTCTAGCACTGCGCCCACCTGCGGGGAATGGGTACAGAGCATTACATTACAGTAGGTATAGTTATTCTATATACAGCCCGGAGAGTACAGAGGGGTCTGCGGGATTTCTAGCACTGCGCCCACCTGCGGGGAATGGGTACAGAGCATTACATTACAGTAGGTATAGTTATTCTATATACAGCCCGGAGAGCACAGAGGGGTCTCACAGGGGTCTGCGGGATTTCTAGCGCTGCAGCCACCTGCGGGGAATGGGTACAGAGCATTACATTACAGTAGGTATAGTTATACTATATACAGCCCGGAGAGCACAGAGGGGTCTCACAGGGGTCTGCGGGATTTCTAGCACTGCGCCCACCTGCGGGGAATGGGTACAGAGCATTACATTACAGTAGGTATAGTTATTCTATATACAGCCCGGAGAGTACAGAGGGTTCTCACAGGGGTCTGCGGGATTTCTAGCGCTGCGCCCACCTGCGGGGAATGGGTACAGAGCATTACATTACAGTAGGTATAGTTATTCTATATACAGCCCGGAGAGTACAGAGGGGTCTCACAGGGGTCTGCGGGATTTCTAGCACTACGCCCACCTGCGGGGAATGGGTACAGAGCATTACATTACAGCAGGTATAGTTATTCTATATACAGCCCGGAGAGTACAGAGGGGTCTCACAGGGGTCTGCGGGATTTCTAGCGCTGCGCCCACCTGCGGGGAATGGGTACAGAGCATTACATTACAGTAGGTATAGTTATTCTATATACATCCCGGAGAGTACAGAGGGGTCTCACAGGGGTCTGCAGGATTTCTAGCGCTGCGCCCACCTGCGGGGAATGGGTACAGAACATTACATTACAGTAGGTATAGTTATTCTATATATATATATATATAGCCCGGAGAGTACAGAGGGGTCTCACAGGGGTCTGCGGGATTTCTAGCGCTGCGCCCACCTGCGGGGAATGGGTACAGAACATTACATTACAGTAGGTATAGTTATTATATATACAGCCCGGAGAGTACAGAGGGGTCTCACAGGGGTCTGCGGAATTTCTAGCGCTGCGCCCACCTGTGGGGAATGGGTACAGAGCATTTCATTACAGTAGGTATAGTTATTCTATATACAGCCCGGAGAGTACAGAGGGGTCTCACAGGGGTCTGCGGGATTTCTAGCGCTGCGCCCACCTGCGGGGAATGGGTACAGGGCATTACATTACAGTAGGTATAGTTATTCTATATACAGCCCGGAGAGTACAGAGGGGTCTCACAGGGGTCTGCGGGATTTCTAGCACTGCGCCCACCTGCGGGGAATGGGTACAGAGCATTACATTACAGTAGGTATAGTTATTCTATGTACAGCCCGGAGAGTACAGAGGTTTCTCACAGGGGTCTGCGGGATTTCTAGCGCTGCAGCCACCTGCGGGGAATGGGTACAGAGCATTACATTACAGTAGGTATAGTTATTCTATATACAGCCCGGAGAGTACAGAGGGGTCTCACAGGGGTCTGCGGGATTTCTAGCACTGCACCCACCTGCGGGGAATGGGTACAGAACATTACATTACAGTAGGTATAGTTATTCTATATACAGCCCGGAGAGTACAGAGGGGTCTGCGGGATTTCTAGCACTGCGCCCACCTGCGGGGAATGGGTACAGAGCATTACATTACAGTAGGTATAGTTATTCTATATACAGCCCGGAGAGTACAGAGGGGTCTCACAGGGGTCTGCGGGATTTCTAGCGCTGCGCCCACCTGCAGGGAATGGGTACAGAGCATTACATTACAGTAGGTATAGCTATTCTATATACAGCCCGGAGAGTACAGAGGGGTCTGCGGGATTTCTAGCGCTGCGCCCACCTGCGGGGAATGGGTACAGAGCATTACATTACAGTAGGTATAGTTATTCTATATACAGCCCGGAGAGTACAGAGGGGTCTCACAGGGATCTGCAGGATTTCTAGCGCTGCGCCCACCTGCGGGGAATGGGTACAGAGCATTACATTACAGTAGGTATAGTTATTCTATATACAGCCCGGAGAGTACAGAGGGGTCTCACAGGGGTCTGCGGGATTTCTAGCGCTGCGCCCACCTGCGGGGAATGGGTACAGAGCATTACATTACAGTAGGTATAGTTATTCTATATACAGCCCGGAGAGTACTGAGGGGTCTCACAGGGGACTGCGGGATTTCTAGCGCTGTGCCCACCTGCGGGGAATGGGTACAGAGCATTACATTACAGTAAGTATAGTTATTCTATATACAGCCCGGAGAGTACAGAGGGGTCTCACAGGGGTCTGCGGGATTTCTAGCACTGCGCCCACCTGCGGGGAATGGGTACAGAGCATTACATTACAGTAGGTATAGTTATTCTATATACAGCCCGGAGAGTACAGAGGGGTCTCACAGGGGTCTGCGGGATTTCTAGCACTGCGCCCACCTGCGGGGAATGGGTACAGAGCATTACATTACAGTAGGTATAGTTATTCTATGTACAGCCCGGAGAGTACAGAGGTTTCTCACAGGGGTCTGCGGGATTTCTAGCGCTGCAGCCACCTGCGGGGAATGGGTACAGAGCATTACATTACAGTAGGTATAGTTATTCTATGTACAGCCCGGAGAGTACAGAGGGGTCTGCGGGATTTCTAGCGCTGCGCCCACCTGCGGGGAATGGGTACAGAGTATTACATTACAGTAGGTATAGTTATTCTATGTACAGCCCGGAGAGTACAGAGGGGTCTCACAGGGGTCTGCGGGATTTCTAGTGCTGCGCCCACCTGCGGGGAATGGGTACAGAGCATTACATTACAGTAGGTATAGTTATTCTATGTACAGCCCGGAAAGTACAGAGGGGTCTCACAGGGGTCTGCGGGATTTCTAGCACTGCACCCACCTGCAGGGAATGGGTACAGAGCATTACATTACAGTAAGTATAGTTATTCTATATACAGCCCGGAGAGTACAGAGGGGTCTCACAGGGGTCTGCGGGATTTCTAGCGCTGCGCCCACCTGCTGGGGAATGGGTACAGAGCATTACATAACAGTAGGTATAGTTATTCTATGTACAGCCCGGAGAGTACATAGGGGTCTCACAGGGGTCTGCGGGATTTCTAGCGCTGCGCCCACCTGCGGGGAATGGGTACAGCGCATTACATTACAGTAAGTATAGTTATTCTATATACAGCCCGGAGAGTACAGAGGGGTCTCACAGGGGTCTGCGGGATTTCTAGCGCTGCGCCCACCTGCGGGGAATGGGTACAGAGCATTACATTACAGTAGGTATAGTTATACTATATACACAGCCCGGAGAGTACAGAGGGGTCTCACAGGGGTCTGCGGGATTTCTAGCGCTGCGCCCACCTGCGGGGAATGGGTACAGAACATTACATTACAGTAGGTATAGTTATTCTATATACAGCCCGGAGAGTACAGAGGGGTCTGCGGGATTTCTAGCACTGCGCCCACCTGCGGGGAATGGGTACAGAGCATTACATTACAGTAGGTATAGTTATTCTATATACAGCCCGGAGAGTACAGAGGGGTCTCACAGGGGTCTGCGGGATTTCTAGCGCTGCGCCCACCTGCAGGGAATGGGTACAGAGCATTACATTACAGTAGGTATAGCTATTCTATATACAGCCCGGAGAGTACAGAGGGGTCTGCGGGATTTCTAGCGCTGCGCCCACCTGCGGGGAATGGGTACAGAGCATTACATTACAGTAGGTATAGTTATTCTATATACAGCCCGGAGAGTACAGAGGGGTCTCACAGGGATCTGCAGGATTTCTAGCGCTGCGCCCACCTGCGGGGAATGGGTACAGAGCATTACATTACAGTAGGTATAGTTATTCTATATACAGCCCGGAGAGTACAGAGGGGTCTCACAGGGGTCTGCGGGATTTCTAGCGCTGCGCCCACCTGCGGGGAATGGGTACAGAGCATTACATTACAGTAGGTATAGTTATTCTATATACAGCCCGGAGAGTACTGAGGGGTCTCACAGGGGACTGCGGGATTTCTAGCGCTGTGCCCACCTGCGGGGAATGGGTACAGAGCATTACATTACAGTAAGTATAGTTATTCTATATACAGCCCGGAGAGTACAGAGGGGTCTCACAGGGGTCTGCGGGATTTCTAGCACTGCGCCCACCTGCGGGGAATGGGTACAGAGCATTACATTACAGTAGGTATAGTTATTCTATATACAGCCCGGAGAGTACAGCGGGGTCTCACAGGGGTCTGCGGGATTTCTAGCACTGCGCCCACCTGCGGGGAATGGGTACAGAGCATTACATTACAGTAGGTATAGTTATTCTATGTACAGCCCGGAGAGTACAGAGGTTTCTCACAGGGGTCTGCGGGATTTCTAGCGCTGCAGCCACCTGCGGGGAATGGGTACAGAGCATTACATTACAGTAGGTATAGTTATTCTATGTACAGCCCGGAGAGTACAGAGGGGTCTGCGGGATTTCTAGCGCTGCGCCCACCTGCGGGGAATGGGTACAGAGTATTACATTACAGTAGGTATAGTTATTCTATGTACAGCCTGGAGAGTACAGAGGGGTCTCACAGGGGTCTGCGGGATTTCTAGTGCTGCGCCCACCTGCGGGGAATGGGTACAGAGCATTACATTACAGTAGGTATAGTTATTCTATGTACAGCCCGGAAAGTACAGAGGGGTCTCACAGGGGTCTGCGGGATTTCTAGCACTGCACCCACCTGCAGGGAATGGGTACAGAGCATTACATTACAGTAAGTATAGTTATTCTATATACAGCCCGGAGAGTACAGAGGGGTCTCACAGGGGTCTGCGGGATTTCTAGCGCTGCGCCCACCTGCTGGGGAATGGGTACAGAGCATTACATAACAGTAGGTATAGTTATTCTATGTACAGCCCGGAGAGTACATAGGGGTCTCACAGGGGTCTGCGGGATTTCTAGCGCTGCGCCCACCTGCGGGGAATGGGTACAGCGCATTACATTACAGTAAGTATAGTTATTCTATATACAGCCCGGAGAGTACAGAGGGGTCTCACAGGGGTCTGCGGGATTTCTAGCGCTGCGCCCACCTGCGGGGAATGGGTACAGAGCATTACATTACAGTAGGTATAGTTATACTATATACACAGCCCGGAGAGTACAGAGGGGTCTCACAGGGGTCTGCGGGATTTCTAGCGCTGCGCCCACCTGCGGGGAATGGGTACAGAGCATTACATTACAGTAAGTATAGCGATGTGTGGAGGGGAGGACTTCCCTACTGAGTAATGAGGAGACCACCGCCTGCCCCGGAGTACCCAATTACATGTATGTCACACACTGACACTGGACATGTTACATGTAGCCAAATCATTTGCTAATTAATAAGATAATAATCTAATGCTGCCATAGGCACCACAATACAGTGCCAAAATGTTCCCGCACCCCTACAGCCACGTCTATACCCCACGGTTCCAGCATCCAGTATGTACAAGAGGGGGGAAAAAAAAACTGGTTTCATAAATCTGGGAACACTATAATCCTTGCCACCGAACAGCAAATGACCTGCTCTGTGACTTCTGCAATCTGAACGCTTTGTAGCTACATCTAGTTATGGCAATGAAGCAGACTTATATGTATTTAAAATTACATCTGTTATTCAAAATCAGTATACTGAATACAATTACACACAATGTATCAGTCATGTGACCCAATCCCGCTGCCATCTCACCTGAGCTGCTGGGATCAGGGATCGGCTCCTCTTCCTTACACTGCGGGTGATACATCCTGTGTCCCGGCTCATCCTGTCATACAAGGACAGAGATATTATTACACCGAGCGTCTATACCAGAAGGATACACAGGATAAGGATATGACAGTAACATAATACAGAAGAGATAATGTAGCCAGTCCCGCTACCTGATCATCCTCTATGAGAATACAGTCCTCTTCCTTTATATGATGCCGGGAATACAGAGGGGTCTCACATCGTCCTGGGGGGCTTCTAGAGCTACACTCACCTGCGGGGAGAACAGACAATGAAAGTCATATAGCAATGCTTAGTAACAGCCAATCGCCCGGGAGTAGAGTTGAGAGAAGTGACTGAATGGTGCAGGATACAGACACACCCCCTGACAGATGTCCTCTTACCCATTGAGTCAGGCAGCTGTGGAGGGTCCATTACATCATCCTTGTGTCCGCCTGAATAGTCCCACTCTGTCACAGAGAACGAGACCTCCATATCCTTACACTTCCCAGGCACCTGCAGCATAGGAGAGCTGGTTACATGACTTACCCCCACACCTAGCAGTACCGTGTAATACATTCCCCTGCAGGGCACTATGGGAGACGATGGGTCAGGGATCAATTATAGAGTGCGCACTGACCAATCACCAGGGGCCCAGTGATGGATCAGTATTCAGGAACAATCGCATGACTAGGCAGCATTGATGTGCAGTCTCTGTGTTTAACAGCTCCCAGAGAATAATACAAACTGTGTGGTGCCAGAAAGCTAAGGCAGCAACCGGAAGCTGTTCAGCGTTCAAATCTCAAGTTCAAATCAATGTAAAGTCAAGATATAAAAAAGTTATCATTGTGAAGACCCCAAACTGGATACTTCTTGATGCCAGCCGGCTGGAAACCACTTACGCAGAGAGCACTGCTCTGCCTTTCATCCCATAAATGCACTTATTTATTATTAACCCCCCCCCCTCCCCCTCCCCCCAAAAAATGTGTTCTTCTAAGAAATATGCAGCTGTAAGTACAAGTAGCTGCTGTTCTCTGGCACCTTTGTACCCGTAGCAGTGACACGACCAAATAAAGATGTGTCCACCGCATGTGACAGCTCGACACAGGGGACCCCTCCTGCGGAAACCCATCCCACAGCCTCCCCAAGGAATATATTAAATATACATACATACACACACCTCTTCTGTCTCTGTGACATACCTCAGTAGGTGCCAGGATAATCCCAGCTGAGTTCCTCTCCTCTGTTGGCGATTGAGGCGGAGCCTCTGTTTTTGGGCTCTGGGTGCCGCTGCTTCTGTCTGTCACCTGGTCACCCGATTTTCTCACAACAATAAAATCCTAAGAGACACCGCAGAGAATTTCCAGATAAAGCAACACGTACAGATGTCACTATGATGTACAAGCACTGAACTACAGCAGTGTCCTCATACATCTAGCCTCCTTCCGCATTAAATAGCCCTTCTAGTCGCAATAAGCCATGGGTCAACGCTGTAGTGCCGGCATCTTTTTGTGACTTTTTCCGTTATATAGTGTCTTATTTGCATAACGGAGTGAATAGGAACCAAAAGCAGCTCCTGCTGATTAAAATAGGCGTCATTCCTATAATTCTGTGTGTGACCGAAGGCTGAATCAGCATAGAAAATGCCCCCCCCCCCCCAGCTCCTCCTCAATCAGCACCGCCCTCCCCAGCTCCCCCCCCCCCCCCCCCCAGCTCCACCACCGCTCACCTCTCTGGTCAGCAGACTGATAATCTCCATGGTGAGGCTCAGCAGCTTGTCTATGATCAGGTCTTTGTTCCTGTCAGTCAGTAGCGAGTGCCGGATATGTTCCAGGACCAGGACCTCCATGGTTGGTCTTCAGGTGACGTCTCCTGAGGGAAGGGAATACAATGTCAGCTCCATATAGGTCATTTGTTGCCGTAGTCTCTGCCACATAGAGGGAGCCGCATCGCTCATCTACTTCGGGGACAGAAGACATCAGTGTCTGTCACTTACTGCACTATACGCCATCTGTTATGTGGGGATTATGGGATTTCCCAGCAGGCACCAGGGTGTAACAGAAGCACGGAGGCCTCTTATATCCTCCACTGCACCATCAGCTCTTCCACTGCAGCCATTTTACTTTTACTTTGTAAGAAGCTGAAATCTACAAACATATATGGGCTTGTACATGGTGGGCAGGTAAGGGCAGTGGGTGTGCGCGGTGATGTGCTGTGTGTGATATCAGCTGTTACTGTGGGGTCTGCTGTATACCCTGTATACAGCAACAAGCACCTAGGCCAGCTGGTGATACCTAAACTACACAGATACTGTAATTTGTCTAGGTGTGGTGCACCAAAGAAAAGAACATTACAATAAAATGTAACCTTTAATATATATTTAAAACTGCAAAATGCAGAGGAATGTACCTTAGTTTACCATGCCTCGGATGCCGGGTGAGCCTGTCTGTCTTTGGCTAATTAGAGACAAAGTGCCACATGAAGAGCCCCATCGCTGGAACTAACAGTAACGGGTAGCAAGGCAGAACATTTGGCATCTAAATACGTTGCCCCATTTATGTATTATGCCACACTGTAATGCCCCCTATATATAATATGCCACACTCACGCCCCCTATAGATAACGCACCAATGTAATACCCCTAGGTAAATAGGCCACACAATACCGCTCAGTCATGTCTCTTTATGACTTAGAACCCCATGATATGCCAGGCCAGAGTCCGTCTGTAGAAGACGGCACTGTACAGTGATCGCCACCCTGGGCTACAGCCCGATCATTATGGTTATTCCCTTCCCATCGCTACAGTTCTGTTTGCAGCTTCATATTCTGGGGACTTATCATAGCTGGTCCCCATCTTACATGGTGCAGTCACCAGAGAATCTCCTGATTGGTACATGGGTGTCCGTGTTCTGGGCTTCCTCAGACACTCCCCCCTTTAACACCCTTCGGCAATGCATAACCCTGGCCGCTGTTGACATGACATGGGTGCTTCTGGCATTATATGATCCCCAGTCATGTATAATGACCTGCACCCTCATACAACATGTACTACCTACATGATAACAATAACACCGACTCATACCTCACCTCGCAGCAGTTGGTGTCCCCGGCTGAAAGGCAAACTGTATGCAACTCTCTTTACGGCAATGTGTTGCAATGGCTGATGGAATCTGTAGTCCTTCCTCGTGCACACTGAAGCGTCATACAGCAGTAGAACTACAATTCCCAGATAGTATGTAGTCGCATGTTACGTCTTCTACCAGTGCCCTGGGGAGGAGATGTCCACAATAAACATTTGATACCCAAGTGACTCAGGAACCTACAGTATATGGGGACATATGGTGTGGTGGCCATGTTTCTGAAGACAGAGACTTACTAAGCTAAAAGCAAATAAAATGGCCACTGATGTTAGTCAGACGCTGTGCGGCGTATAGTAGTAGCATGAGCTGGGGACTGCAGGGTGTCAGGGTATAATTACACCAGGCCTCAGCATTACACAGCCGGTCTCTTCTTCCCTCCAACTAACCGGGGACATTGTAGTGAGACAACGTTCTGCTCCTGCTGTCAGTGAGGTACCCAAGAAGGGGTGTGGCCTCTAGACACGGGGCGTGGCTATGTGGGAATGTCACCAGCATCCCCTCTCTTCAGCAAGGAAACCTACTGTAGGGATAGACACCAATGAGTTATCCATTGATGCCGCCACTGATGGATAACCAGCCATCTGTATGGTGACATGGTCACCATCAATGACCACTTGCCAACTACTCAGTGGATGGCCATCGATGGTTTCACCAACCGATGGCTATCCCTATTCATTGACTGACTAGCGGCCAGGCCTGGCCAACCTGTGGCTCTCCAAATGTCAAACTACAAATTCCATCATGCCTTGCCACAGTTTTGCTATAAGGGAGTGTTAAATCTGTGGCAAGGCATGCTGGGATTTGTAGTTTCACAACAGAGAGCCACAGGTTGACCTGTGCTGGACTAGCCCATGGGAAGTACTCCATGGGTGTCTGAGGGGCAGAACTTATGCTCCCAGTCCTGGAAGCGTCATAAGAAATAAAACTAAAACCATCTGGTTCTCCCCCATCAAAAGCATTCAACATCGGCCATAACCCAATGGTGACTCTAGGGATGGAAATTGGAAGCCCCGGGTCCAAATTGTCTTCTGTCATAGGATTTTGCAAAGTGATGGTAACAGGTATGGGTCATAGGTTCGACCTAGTGACCGTATCCCATGGCAACAAACCATCGCATCAAAATAATTCAGAAAAAGGAAAGTAAATGAAGTTGGGGAGGGAACATATCGGGATCCCCTCATTCAGGGTGCCGGTGTCTATCCACATATATACCCCCATAATCTATAGCCTGCACCTAGCAGCCTGGGAATAACCCTACTCCGAGCAGGCCTGGATATAAGGGGTATATAGCGAGCAGGGGGCGGGTAACGCGGCCCTGACCGGCGGCCGAGGGAAGAGAAAGCGCCGCTCACCAGCATGAAGCCCGGAGCACGATCCCGCATCGCGAGGACCGGAAATCATCAAAGTAGCGATTTCCGGAAGTGCTGTCAGTCATTTATAGAGGGGAGGTGCTTGGCGGGGAAGGGGCGGTTCTGCGATGGAGGGACCCGCGTAATTGGACGGCTTAAGGGGGCGGTGACACGGACTCCCCTACCAGTCAGAGGCTGTTACGAGCTGGAGTGATAGTTGCTGGGCTGACGGAGCGAGGGCCGCACAGAGGAGGGGTCGGCAGGTACAGAGGACTCGGAGAGGGTACAGCGCCACCGTGTGGCCACGATACACACACTCCGCACTCCGCAGGCAGGCAGGCAGTCCTGCACGAGTCCACAGTCACACACACCACACACATACCCACACTCTGCAGCTCTGCACACACACACCACACACGTACCCACACTCTGCAGCTCTGCACACACACCACACACATACTCACCCTCTGCAGCGAGCCCAGCCTGCACACACACCTCACAGTCACTTCAGCCCTGCACAGTGCACACACACCACACACACAGTCACTATGCAGCCCTGCACACACACCACACACACAGTCACTCTGCAGCCCTGCACACACACCACACACACAGTCACTCTGCAGCCCTGCACACACACCACACACATACTCACCCTCTGCAGCCCTGCACACACACCTCACAGTCACTTCAGTCCTGCACACACAGTCACTCTGCAGCCCTGCACACACACCACACACACAGTCACTCTGCAGCCCTGCGCACACACCTCACAGTCACTTCAGTCCTGCACACACAGTCACTCTGCAGCCCTGCACACACACCACACCACACACACAGTCACTCTGCAGCCCTGCGCACACACCTCACAGTCACTTCAGTCCTGCACACACAGTCACTCTGCAGCCCTGCACACACACCACACACACAGTCACTCTGCAGCCCTGCACACACACCACACACACAGTCACTCTGCAGCCCTGCACACACACACTCCACACACTCACAGTCACTCTGCAGCCCTGCACACACACACATACTCACAGTCACTCTGCAGCCCTGCACACACACCACACACTCACAGTCACTCTGCAGCCCTGCACACACACCACACTCACAGTCACTCTGCAGCCCTGCACACACACCACACACATACTCACAGTCACTCTGCAGCCCTGCACACACACCTCACAGTCACTCTGCAGCCCTGCACACACACCACACACTCACAGTCCCTCGGCAGCCCTGCACACACACACCACACACATACTCACAGTCACTCTGCAGCCCTGCACACACACCACACTCAGTCACTCGGCAGCCCTGCACACACACCACACACACACTCACAGTCACTCTGCAGCCCTGCACACACACACACACACCACACACTCACAGTCACTCTGCAGCCCTGCACACACACCTCACAGTCACTCTGCAGCCCTGCACACACACCACACACTCACAGTCACTCTGCAGCCCTGCACACACACCACACACACAGTCACTCTGCAGCCCTGCACACACTCACAGTCACTCTGCAGCCCTGCACACACACCACACACTCACAGTCCCTCGGCAGCCCTGCACACACACCACACACATACTCACAGTCACTCTGCAGCCCTGCACACACATACTCACACTCTGCAGCCCTGCACACACATACTCACACTCTGCAACATGACTGTAGGTTGACATGGGTTAGGTCAACGGGGTCATTAGGTCGACACAAGCATTAGGCTGACATGGGGAAGGTTAACAGCTAAAAGGTCGACATGGTTGTTTTTTTTTTTAAACATTGTCCCAAATTTCGACACAGACACTGAAATGTAGCACCGCGTCCCCTGGCTGCACTCACCATGCTTCGAACGCAGTGCCTCGCTACACTCGACACACTATATACTTCCACCACACCCTAGTGATGGTAGGGCATGAAATGCCGCCTGTTGGCACGCTTAGATTTCAGTTTGACCACACCCCACCCAAATGTAACTCTCTCTGCACATGTTTCATCTGCCCCACCTGCAGTGCAGCATGGTTTTGTCCAATAAAAAAGGAGTTTGCTTTGCAAACAAACCAGAATCCCCCCTGTGTGTACGCAGCTGAAGTACTGAGCGTGTTTATGGTTAGTTATTGCACAGATGGATAAGATTTCGTTTTATGGTTTTGTTTTATGTATTGCACAATAATACTAGCCAAGGCTACATTGGGCAAATACCTGGGCTGGTGTGCTGCTTTTTCTGGCTGCTTTGTTATATATATATATATATCCGGTAGATGTGGCACTCGTAGCTTATGTAATCAGATGACAAGAGCCAATGTGATAACAACGTTTCAAATTTTAGTAATTTTTCATCATAACCTGATGAAAAATTACTAAAATTTGAAACGTTATCACTAGAGACAGGATTATATGCAACATAAAAAGCTTGAAATATGCATGCAAATATGCATGAAAAATACTTAAAATATGCATGAAAAGTGTTAAAATATGCTACATTAAATAATAAAAAAAGTAATTTTTTACTTGTTTATTTAAAAATCAGCATACAATTAATTGCAAATAAACCTCAACAGCATCTGCAGATGTCTAGTGCTGTACACATGATTTTTTTCTTCCTGGATGCTACAGCAGACTGCAGCGTCCTAGGCTCTTCTTGCATCAACTACACGGAACCTCATCTCCAGTGCTGATGGATCACATGTCAGCATAGCGTGTGAAGGTGGCGCAGTGGAAGGCTTCCTCCCTGCGCCGCATACTCACTGTGACACGGTATTTCCTCCGCAACGCTTGATGTCACAACTCTTCCGCCCGCCTCCTCTGCTGCAGAAATCTGTCTCTTTGTGTAAAGTACCTTATTTAGTCGACAGGATAGCACCCCCCGCTAGTAGAAAACAATATAGCGGTGAACACCCTGATTCTATAGGGTAACCTAAATTCTTCTTTTGTGTGCAGATCTCAATCCCACCCCCCTCCAATCTTTGTGTAAAGTCCCAGGCCAGGAGCAGGCATAGGTTCAGGAGCTTCATGACGGCATCCGCCCCGACTGACTTTTGGCAACATGGATTGGCAGCCTAGAGCAGTGTCAGACATAGTGCACATCCAAGGTTCCCCACACTGCGCACATATTGCCCCAGCCTGCACAATCTACCACTACCTGGCCAGCAGCAGCAGGGCAAAGTAGTGCTGTGACACGTGGATGGAAAGGGGGCGGTGCCTAAAATATGCACCATCACTAGATTTTAGTTAAAATATGCAATAACCAGTGAGAATGGGCAAAATATGCAAATGCATATGCAAATATGCAAATGCATATAATCCTGTCTCTAGTTATCACATTGGCTCTTGTCATCTGATTACATAAGATACGAGTGCCACATCTACCGGCTCTATACCTATCTTCTATGCTGGCACCAGCTGAAGCTCCTTACGTTGTTTGGAGTGCCTGACCCTCCATTTACTATATATATATATATATATATATATATATATATATATATATATATATATATATATATATATATATATATATATATATATATATATATATATATATATATATATATATATATATATATCTATCAATGTTAATCTTAGCATGGTATCTGTAGTTCTTTCCATGAACCCATATGTACACCTCAGAATTATTACGGTCAATGCTACTTATGAGTTACGTTATAGTTTGAATAATAATAATGGTGGTACCGTATTGATCAGGAGTAAGCAAGGGCTCTGTATGTGCAATAAAGATGTATTTCATTATCTAATAGGAAACAGTAAAGGCCCCCATACACTATGCGATTTTGGTCCGATTTCATCCGATTTCGGCACTTGGTGCCGATAATCGGATGAAATCGGCCCAAAATCGTATGTGTGTGATGTCTGATCCGATGCGCGGTCCCGTGCGCATCGAACCGGATCAGGGAGGTCGGACGGTCTGTACATACGATCACGTCCGACCTCCCTGTATGCATATGCCTGCCACCTGACAGGCATATGCATGCAGACACCGGGCGGGCAGCGGGTCCCTGAGCACCGGCTGACTGACCTGGCCGGGCGGTGGTGCGTGCGGCCAGCGGTGGTGGGGGCGGGCGGCGGGTGCGGTGAGCGCTGCTGACCTGGCCGGGCAGTGTACTTACTTACATAGCAGCAGCGGGGACGGGCAGCGCAGTGGCGGCTATTATATTTTGAAAATACTTGTCAAATGACCGGCCGCTCTCTGATTGGCCGGAGAGCTCCCAGCCAATCAGAGAGCGGCCGGTCATTTGACAAGTATTTTCAAAATATAATAGCCGCTGCTGCTATGTAAGTAAGTACACTGCCCGGCCAGGTCAGCAGCGCTCACCGCACCCGCCGCCCGCCCCCACCACCGCTGGCCGCCCCCACCACCACCGCTGGCCGCCGCCCCCACCACCGCTGGCCGCCCCCACCACCGCAGCCGCCGCTGCCCGCCCCCACTACTGCCGCTGCCCGCCCCCACTACTCCTCACCGCCCTGCAGCTCCCCGGGTTTTTTTTAACATGGGATAAATCGCATGCGATTTATCCCATGTAAAAAATGGCACATCAAGTGCCAAATTGTATGTGAGCCTCCCGGGGAGCTGCCGGGCGGCTCGCAGGTAAATTGGGTCCGACTTGTCCCTAGGACAAGTCGGCCTAATGTATGGGGGCCTTAAGACTGGACACTGTAAGGAAATGTTCTTATGTCACGTCATTAGGGAGTTATAGATACGTATATTAGGGGATACTAACATGGAGGGGATAGTGGAGTCAGCAGAGGTGACACCGGGTCTGGTGACACCTGATGCACACTCTACATTTACACTAAACCCCGCAACACCAGTGGAAAGCGGGTGTGGGATTGAGGGGCCCCCATTTTTATCACTCCGGGGGAGTATACAGAATCAGTGAAGATGCTGAGGGGCAGATTTATTAAGCTTGGAGAAGAGATAAACTGGAGATAAAGCGGAGAAAAGGTAAAAGGAGATAAAGCACCAGCCAATCAGCTCCCAACTATCTTTTTCAAACACAGCTGATTGGCTGTGGTTTATCTCCTTTTACCTTTTTTCCCGCTTTATCTCCACTTTATCTCTTCTCCAAGCTTGATAAATCTGCCCCTCAGTTCCACCAGAGATGGGGCTTTCTTCCTCGTGGGCCTCTTGCTGGTGACACCTGGGTAGTGATGTCACTGAGACCCAGGATTAGGCAGAGGGTGGAAGGGGAAGTGTTGGCTGGTGAGTAGGTGTGTAGTTAGTATGCTGGTGCATCTCCCATTGGATCCCTAGTACTTTGTACAAAAGGAAGACATTGGAGTCACCAGCCAATAGCGACAGTTGTTACATCTTATGCTAATCCTCCTCACTTCCCTTTAGTCTGAGGCTCTGCAATGCTAGGACACCACAGTTCTGATTAACATCCATCGTTACCTGTGAGGTCGCATCCAAAGGTCTCCGGTCGCTGCCTTAGGGCAACTGCATCTGGCTAGCCAGGATCACTGCTGCGTCCTGGACATGTAACCTGCAGCCTGTACAGTCACTGGGTGAGTCGCCTGGTCAGTGCTGGTGACCCCGCCCTTTCTGTGCAATATCATGCACTGACATAGGGCATACTATTACTAGGACATTTTATCATCAGGGACTGTATTCCCCGGTATGCAGGACCGAGGGCTCCTCCACAGTCTCCCTCCGCCCATGTCCCGCCACAAGCTCCCCCCGCCCATGTCCCGCCACAGTCTCCCCCCGCCCATGTCCCGCCAGTCTCCCCCCGCCCATGTCCCGCCACCGTCTCCTTCCGCCCATGTCCCGCCACCGTCCACGTCCCGACAGTTTCCCTCCGCCCATGTCCCACCACAGTCTCCCCCCCATGTCCCGCCACAGTCTCCCCCCGCCTATGTCCTGCCACAGTCTCCCCCAGCCCATGTCCCGCCAGTCTCCCCCCGCCCATGTCCCGCCACCGTCTCCTTCCGCCCATGTCCCACTACCGTCCACGTCCCGACAGTTTCCCTCCGCCCATGTCCCGCCACAGTCTCCCCCCCCCATGTCCCGCCACAGTCTCCCCCGCCTATGTCCCGCCCCCGTCTCCCTTCACCCATGTCCCGTCACAGTCTCCCTCCGCCCATGTCCCGTCACAGTCTCCCTCCGCCCATGTCCCGCCACAGTCTCCCTCCGCCCATGTCCCACCACAGTCTCCCCCGCCTATGTCCTGCCACAGTCTCCCCCAGCCCATGTCCCGCCAGTCTCCCCCCGCCCATGTCCCGCCACCGTCTCCTTCCGCCCATGTCCCACCACCGTCCACGTCCCGACAGTTTCCCTCCGCCCATGTCCCGCCACAGTCTCCCCCCCATGTCCCGCCACAGTCTCCCCCGCCTATGTCCCGCCCCCGTCTCCCTTCACCCATGTCCCGTCACAGTCTCCCTCTGCCCATGTCCCGCCACAGTCTCCCTCCGCCCATGTCCCGACCACAGTCTCCCCCGCCCATGTCCCGCCACAATCTCCCCCCGCCCATGTCCCGCCACAGTCTCCCCCCGCCCATGTCCCACCACAGCCTCCCCCCGCCTATGTCCCACCCCCGTCTCCCTTCACCCATGTCCCGTCACAGTCTCCCCCCACCCATTTCCCGCCACAGTCCCTCCACTGCACAGAGGGAAAACCATTTGCAATCACTGACCATCCAATGGTTTCCCCCATTTGCAGCCGCAGGGTGCTGCAGTGGGTGTAGGGAGATGGAGGCTGATGCGGTCGTCAGCAGCCCTCCCTCCCAACCGCCAGGCCTGATTGCGTTTTTAGGCGAAACTTCCAAAAAATGCCAGGGTACTGCCTATGATCAGGCGCTGGCTGTCAATCACCTTTGCTAACCTATGACTGTCCATTGCTGGCTTTGTCCGCACAGAGAGCTCATGCATGCGCACTGCATTCTATAAACGCTCAGGCTGCCAATTCGCAGTGGAGCGAATGGATCTGAATCGGGCCCTGGGTATCATCACCCCTACCAGTGATGAGATGGATAGTGGACTTAGGGGGTTATTCAGACCTGATTGCATGGCTGCGAGCGCACAGGCTGACTGAATATCGATAGACCGTGCATGTGTTATTCTGTAGTATGCATCCGCCATGCAATAAAATCCTTTTTTTTTTTTTTGTCGCTAGCAATACGCAAGTTGATTGACAGGAAGCTGGCGTTCGTGGGTGGTGACCGGCCATTTTCTGGGAGTGTCTTGGAAAACGCGGGTTTCCCCAGCAAGTATGTCCTGGGCTACGTACAGACTGCGCACACTGGGAAATCAGTAAATGGTGAGCGGTCTGCGAATGGATTTGCAGCTAATCGTTGATCCAGCTAATTTTCACAAGCCATGCTAAGCAACTAGCAGGCAGAGGCGTAGTTGGGGCGGTGCACAAGCTCCGGGCGCCGAAAAGGGGGTGGGGTGTATGCAAATGAGGGTGTGGCTTATGCTAATTAGCCGCAACATCATTTTTATACGAGAATAGACGCTGTGCGCATGCGCACAGCGTCTATTCTATTAGATCGGGGGGTCTCCCAACTGCCACCCCCCGCAGCGGGACAATGCCTGCCGCGGGTGGGACAGCGGGACAGGACCCGAAAATTGGGACTGTCCCGCTGTAATCATGACAGTTGGGAGGTATGCATAGAGGACAGAATGTCCAGACATGTCATTGTGTCACATAGAGGACAGAACGTCCAGACATGTCATTGTGTCACATAGAGGACAGAACATCCAGACATGTCATTGTGTTACATAGAGGACGGAACACCCAGACACGTCATTGTGTCACATAGAGGACAGAACGCCCAGACATGTCATTGTGTCACATAGAGGACAGAACGCCCAGACATGTCATTGTGTCACATAGAGGACGGAACGCCCAGACATGTCATTGTGTCACATAGAGGACGGAACGTCCAGACATGTCATTGTGTTACATAGAGGACAGAACGTCCAGACATGTCATTGTGTCACATAGAGGACAGAACGTCCAGACATGTCATTGTGTTACATAGAGGACAGAACGCCCAGACATGTCATTGTGTCACATAGAGGACAGAACGTCCAGACACGTCATTGTGTTACATAGAGGACGGAACGTCCAGACATGTCATTGTGTTACATAGAGGACGGAACGCCCAGACATGTCATTGTGTTACATAGAGGACAGAACGTCCAGACATGTCATTGTGTTACATAGAGGACAGAACGTCCAGACATGTCATTGTGTCACATAGAGGACAGAACATCCAGACATGTCATTGTGTCACATAGAGAACAGAACGCCCAGACATGTCATTGTGTCACATAGAGGACAGAACGTCCAGACATGTCATTGTGTCACATAGAGGACAGAACGCCCAGACATGTCATTGTGTCACATAGAGGACAGAACCTCCAGACATGTCATTGTGTCACATAGAGGACGGAACGCCCAGACATGTCATTGTGTCACATAGAGGACAGAACGCCCAGACATGTCATTGTGTCACATAGAGGACAGAACGTCCAGACATGTCATTGTGTCACATAGAGGACAGAACGTCCAGACATGTCATTGTGTCACATAGAGGACAGAACGTCCAGACATGTCATTGTGTTACATAGAGGACAGAACGTCCAGACATGTCATTGTGTCACATAGAGGACAGAACGTCCAGACATGTCATTGTGTCACATAGAGGACGGAACGCCCAGACATGTCATTGTGTTACATAGAGGACAGAACGTCCAGACATGTCATTGTGTCACATAGAGGACAGAACGTCCAGACATGTCATTGTGTCACATAGAGGACGGAACGCCCAGACATGTCATTGTGTTACATGGAGGACAGATTGCCCAGACATGTCATTGTGTCACATAGAGGACAGAACGCCCAGACATGTCATTGTGTCACATGGAGGACGGAACGCCCAGACATGTCATTGTGTCACATGGAGGACGGAACGTCCAGACATGTCATTGTGTCACATGGAGGACGGAACGTCCAGACATGTCATTGTGTCACATAGAGGACGGAACGTCCAGACATGTCATTGTGTCACATAGAGGACGGAACGTCCAGACATGTCATTGTGTCACATAGAGGACAGAACGAGAAATGTCATTGTGTCACATAGAGGAAAGAACATCCAGACATGTCATTGTGTTACATAGAGGACAGAACGTCCAGACATGTCATTGTGTCACATAGAGGACAGAACGTCCAGACATGTCATTGTGTCACATAGAGGACAGAACGTCCAGACATGTCATTGTGTTACATAGAGGATGGAACGCCCAGACATGTCATTGTGTCACATAGAGGACGGAACGTCCAGACATGTCATTGTGTCACATAGAGGACAGAACGTCCAGACATGTCATTGTGTCACATAGAGGACAGAACGTCCAGACATGTCATTGTGTCACATGGAGGACAGATTGCCCAGACACGTCATTGTGTCACATAGAGGACAGAACGTCCAGACATGTCATTGTGTCACATAGAGGACGGAACGCCCAGACATGTCATTGTGTCACATAGAGGACGGAACGTCCAGACATGTCATTGTGTCACATAGAGGACAGAATGTCCAGACATGTCATTGTGTCACATAGAGGACAGAACGTCCAGACATGTCATTGTGTCACATAGAGGACAGAACGCCCAGACATGTCATTGTGTCACATAGAGGACGGAACGTCCAGACATGTCATTGTGTTACATAGAGGACAGAACGTCCAGACATGTCATTGTGTTACATAGAGGACAGAATGCCCAGACATGTCATTGTGTCACATGGAGGACAGATTGCCCAGACATGTCATTGTGTTACATAGAGGACAGAACGTCCAGACATGTCATTGTGTCACACAGAGGACAGAACGTCCAGACATGCCATTGTGTCACATAGAGGACAGAACGTCCAGACATGCCATTGTGTCACATAGAGGACGGAACGTCCAGACATGTCATTGTGTCACATAGAGGACGGAACGTCCAGACATGTCATTGTGTCACATAGAGGACGGTACGAGACATGTCATTGTGTCACATAGAGGACAGAATGTCCAGACATGTCATTGTGTTACATAGAGGACAGAACGTCCAGACATGTCAATGTGTCACATAGAGGACAGAACGCCCAGACATGTCATTGTGTCACATAGAGGACAGAACGCCCAGACATGTCATTGTGTCACATAGAGGACAGAACGAGAAATGTCATTGTGTCACATAGAGGACAGAACATCCAGACATGTCATTGTGTCACATAGAGGACAGAACGCCCAGACATGTCATTGTGTCACATAGAGGACAGAACGTCCAGACATGTCATTGTGTTACATAGAGGACAGAACGTCCAGACATGTCATTGTGTCACATAGAGGACAGAACGCCCAGACATGTCATTGTGTCACATAGAGGACGGAACGCCCAGACATGTCATTGTGTCACATAGAGGACGGAACGTCCAGACATGTCATTGTGTTACATAAAGGACGGAACATCCAGACATGTCATTGTGTCACATAGAGGACGGAACGTCCAGACATGTCATTGTGTCACATAGAGGACAGAACGAGACATGTCATTGTGTCACATAGAGGACAGAACGTCCAGACATGTCATTGTGTCACATAGAGGACGGAACGTCCAGACACGTCATTGTGTTACATAGAGGACAGAACGTCCAGACATGTCATTGTGTCACATAGAGGACAGAACGTCCAGACATGTCATTGTGTCACATAGAGGACAGAACCTCCAGACATGTCATTGTGTCACATAGAGGACGGAACGTCCAGACATGTCATTGTGTCACATAGAGGACAGAACGTCCAGACATGTCATTGTGTCACATAGAGGACGGAACGTCCAGACACGTCATTGTGTTACATAGAGGACAGAACGTCCAGACATGTCATTGTGTCACATAGAGGACAGAACGTCCAGACATGTCATTGTGTCACATAGAGGACAGAACCTCCAGACATGTCATTGTGTCACATAGAGGACAGAACGTCCAGACATGTCATTGTGTTACATAGAGGACAGAACGTCCAGACATGTCATTGTGTCACATAGAGGACGGAACGCCCAGACATGTCATTGTGTCACATAGAGGACAGAACGTCCAGACATGTCATTGTGTCACATAGAGGACGGAACGTCCAGACATGTCATTGTGTCACATAGAGGACAGAACGCCCAGACACGTCATTGTGTCACATAGAGGACAGAACGTCCAGACATGTCATTGTGTCACATAGAGGACAGAACGCCCAGCCATGTCGTTGTGTCACATAGAGGACAGAACCCCCAGACATGTCATTGTGTCATGCTGCTTTCCCACTGCCTACACGGGTAATGACCCGTTTTTTTTAAACGGGTCTTTAAACGGGTAAGAGCCATAAAGACTCTTTCCCACTGCAGCTTTTAAACGGTAAATTACCGTTTAAAAGCTGTTTTTGTCACATTCCCACTTACCCGTTTAAAAACCCGTTTAAGCAGTGTAAAGATAGGGGGGGGGGGGAGAATTAAAAAAAAAAAAACAGCGTGGGGTCCCCCCCACTGCCGTAACCAGCACCAGGCTGAAAGAGCCGGGGCTGGTAATAAAAAATCAGGAAACCCGACAAATAGGGGTTCCCTGATTTTTTACAACCAGCCCCAGGCTCCAGGTCCGGGGCTGGTTCCCAAAATACGGGGGACAAAATGACTAGGGGTCCCCCGTATTTTAAGAACCAGCCCCAGGCACAACCAGCCAGCAGGGTAATGCCACAGCCGGGGGACACTTATGATATAAGTTCCCGCGGCCAAAGTATTAACCCTACCGACCAGTCAGCCTGGCCAGGGGCCCTGGGGGAGTGGGGACCCCCCCAGTAAAGGGGTCCCCCCCCTCCAGGACTTACCTGACCAGGCTGAAGCCTGGTGCTGTCCTCGATGCCCCTGGGCGGTGGGCATCGAGCTGATGGTATGGTGTAAAAAATAGAATAAAAACCATTGTCTTTTACTGGTGAACTATGAGTCCCAGCAAGCCTCCCCCGCAAGCTGGGACTTGGAGAACCACAAGTCCCAGCCTGCGGGGCATTAAAGGGCCCGCTGGGTCTTGTAGTTCCACAGTAAAAGAAAGAGTTAAATAAACACACTGACACACGTGAAAAATAAAAGTTTAATACATACATAACACATACATACTGATACTTACCTATCTTGAGCCCGTAGGTAGCCCTGGTCCTGATGTCCTGGTCCGTGTCGGCGTCTGTATCCATGTCGGCATCCCTGTCGGCGACGGCGTCGGCGGTCCGGAGTCCGAAGAAATCCATTTGGGAAGCTGTGGAAGGAAACCATACTCACCTGTCCCAGCGCGACGTAGTCCAGGTAAGGTCTTTGCAAAAAAAACAAACCGAACACCCGAACCAAGCGAACAGGCAGAGAGCCGCACGGTGTGTTTACATCGTGCGGCTCCGCCCCCGAATGCCGCTATTGGCCGCCTTGCGGCCTAGCGGCCAATCAGGAGCCGCTAGGCCGCAAGGCGGCCAATAGCGGCATTCGGGAGGCGGAGCCGCACGATGTAAATAAACACACGTGCGTCTCCGTCAGTCCGGTCTGGTTTCGGGGTGTCGGTTTGTTTTTTTGCAAAGACCTTACCTGGACTACGTCGCGCTGGGACAGGTGAGTATGGTTTCCTTCCACAGCTTCCCAAATGGATTTCTTCGGACTCCGGACCGCCGACGCCGTCGCCGACAGGGATGCCGACATGGATACAGACGCCGACACGGACCAGGACATCAGGACCGGGGCTACCTACGGGCTCAAGATAGGTAAGTATCAGTATGTATGTGTTATGTATGTATTAAACTTTTATTTTTCACGTGTGTCAGTGTGTTTATTTAACTCTTTCTTTTACTGTGGAACTACAAGACCCAGCGGGCCCTTTAATGCCCCGCAGGCTGGGACTTGTGGTTCTCCAAGTCCCAGCTTGCGGGGGAGGCTTGCTGGGACTCATAGTTCACCAGTAAAAGACAATGGTTTTTATTCTATTTTTTACACCATACCATCAGCTCGATGCCCACCGCCCAGGGGCATCGAGGACAGCACCAGGCTTCAGCCTGGTCAGGTAAGTCCTGGAGGGGGGGGACCCCTTTATTGGGGGGGTCCCCACTCCCCCAGGGCCCCTGGCCAGGCTGACTGGTCGGTAGGGTTAATGCTTTGGCCGCGGGAACTTATATCATAAGTGTCCCCCGGCTGTGGCATTACCCTGCTGGCTGGTTGTGCCTGGGGCTGGTTCTTAAAATACGGGGGACCCCTAGTCATTTTGTCCCCCGTATTTTGGGAACCAGCCCCGGACCTGGAGCCTGGGGCTGGTTGTAAAAAATCAGGGAACCCCTATTTGTCGGGTTTCCTGATTTTTTTAATACCAGCCCCGGCTCCTTCAGCCTGGTGCTGGTTACGGCAGTGGGGGGGGACCCCATGCCGTTTTTTTTTTAACGTGTAAAGGGCTACCCCTTTCCCACTGCCGAAAAAACGGCTCTTACACGTTAAAAACACTGCTTTTTACACGGGTAACAAAAACCGGTATTTGTTACCCGTGTAAAGCAACCTGGAGCTTTCCCACTGCAGCTCTAGCCGTTTAAAAAGGCTAAAAAAACGGCATTTACACGTGTAAAGCCTGCAGTGGGAAAGGGGCATCACATAGAGGACAGAACGTCCAGACATGTCATTGTGTCACATAGAGGACAGAACGTCCAGACATGTCATTGTGCTACATAGAGGACAGAACGTCCAGACATGTCATTGTGTCACATAGAGGACAGAACGTCCAGACATGTCATTGTGTCACATAGAGGACGGAACGTCCAGACATGTCATTGTGCTACATAGAGGACGGAACGCCCAGACATGTCATTGTGTCACATAGAGGACAGAACGTCCAGACACGTCATTGTGTCACAGAGGACAGAACGTCCAGACATGTCATTGTGTCACATAGAGGACGGAACGTCCAGACATGTCATTGTGTCACATAGAGGACGGAACGTCCAGACATGTCATTGTGTCACATAGAGGACGGAACGTCCAGACATGTCATTGTGTTACATAGAGGACGGAACGTCCAGACATGTCATTGTGTCACATAGAGGACAGAACGTCCAGACATGTCATTGTGTCACATAGAGGACAGAACGTCCAGACACGTCATTGTGTCACATAGAGGACAGAACGCCCAGACATGTCATTGTGTCACATAGAGGACGGAACGTCCAGACATGTCATTGTGTCACATAGAGGACGGAACGTCCAGACATGTCATTGTGTCACATAGAGGACAGAACGTCCAGACATGTCATTGTGTCACATAGAGGACAGAACGTCCAGACATGTCATTGTGTCACATAGAGGACAGAACGTCCAGACATGTCATTGTGTCACATAGAGGACAGAACGCCCAGACATGTCATTGTGTCACATAGAGGACAGAACGTCCAGACATGTCATTGTGTCACATAGAGGACAGAACGTCCAGACATGTCATTGTGTCACATAGAGGACAGAACGTCCAGACATGTCATTGTGTCACATAGAGGACAGAACGTCCAGACATGTCATTGTGTTACATAGAGGACAGAACGTCCAGACATGTCATTGTGTCACATAGAGGACAGAACGTCCAGACATGTCATTGTGTCACATAGAGGACAGAACGTCCAGACATGTCATTGTGTCACATAGAGGACAGAACGTCCAGACATGTCATTGTGTCACATAGAGGACGGAACGCCCAGACATGTCATTGTGTCACATAGAGGACAGAACGCCCAGACATGTCATTGTGTCACATAGAGGACAGAACGCCCAGACATGTCATTGTGTCACATAGAGGACAGAACGCCCAGACATGTCATTGTGTCACATAGAGGACAGAACGCCCAGACACGTCATTGTGTCACATAGAGGACGGAACACCCAGACATGTAATTGTGTCACATAGAGGACAGAACGCCCAGACATGTCATTGTGTCACATAGAGGACAGAACGTCCAGACATGTCATTGTGCTACATAGAGGACGGAACATCCAGACATGTCATTGTGTTACATAGAGGACGGAACGCCCAGACATGTCATTGTGTCACATAGAGGACAGAATGTCCAGACATGTCATTGTGTCACATAGAGGACAGAACGTCCAGACATGTCATTGTGTCACATAGAGGACAGAACGTCCAGACATGTCATTGTGTTACATAGAGGACGGAACGCCCAGACATGTCATTGTGTCACATAGAAGACAGAACATCCAGACATGTCATTGTGTCACATAGAGGACAGAACGTCCAGACATGTCATTGTGTTACATAGAGGACGGAACGTCCAGACATGTCATTGTGTCACATAGAGGACAGAATGTCCAGACATGTCATTGTGTCACATAGAGGACAGAACGTCCAGACATGTCATTGTGTCACATAGAGGACGGAACGTCCAGACATGTCATTGTGTTACATAGAGGACAGAACGTCCAGACATGTCATTGTGTCACATAGAGGACAGAATGTCCAGACATGTCATTGTGTCACATAGAGGACAGAACGTCCAGACATGTCATTGTGTCACATAGAGGACAGAACGTCCAGACATGTCATTGTGTCACATAGAGGACAGAACGCCCAGGAACGTCCAGACATGTCATTGTGTCCCGCATTTCCATCCATCACCCGGGACCCCCCTCCCAGCAGGGGGGGGGGGTGGTCCGCGGTTTAAATGACGCGATCGCGTCATTTTAGCCCCGCCCCCTGCAATGACTGAAATACCGACATTGCACTGCCAGGGGCAGGGCTAAAATGACGCGTTTGCTATAGCCGCAGTCCCACTAGAGCAGCCCATCCATTGCTCCGCCCCCGGACCGCCCCTCCCGGTGATGGCCACGCCCCTACTCCAGTGAGCTGGCTGCCCTCTCCCGGAGAGGGCAGCACAGAAGTCGTCAAGTATGAAATACAAATATATATATATTACACTAGGTGATTCATCGCGCCCTACGGACGCTCTTCACACCGTCGTAAGGGGCTGCGCTTATTGTGAGACATATGGTTACAATTGTATGAAAAATGCCCTGTAATGCAACTTGAGTTATAGGTGAAATGTGTTAAATAGAGAGCATATGATTTGGAAGGGGGTGTGTATTGTTTTGTTTAATTAAAAAGCGGTTGTTTAGGTGTGTGTGTGTGGGCAATAGTATAGTAGGGTGTTTTGAGTCAGCGGCCCCCCACTGGCGGAGGTCACAACACAGGAAAACAGGAGGCTGGGTAGTGATAGGGGTGTGTGGGCATAAGGGGGACTAAAGAGGAGGATGGGGGACACTGTGCAGCTTCTGCCATTGGGTGAGGGTCCAGCGTGGCAGCACAGGAGTACAGGATGGTGGCCCTGAGTCAGTGTCTCCTCCTACTGGGTGGGAGTTAGGGTGCATGAGAGCAGGAAGCTGGGTAGTGATAGGGGTGTGTGGGCATATGGGGGGGGGGGGGGTTTTGCCGCAAATCGCGGGAGGGGGGTCCCGGGGCGGGGGTTGCCGCGAATCATGGGAGGTCGCGGGGGGGGGGGGCTGCTGAAAATTGCGGGAGGGGGGTCACGGGGTGGGGGTGGGTGCCGCGAATCGCGGGAGGGGGATCGCGGTGGGGGTGCTGCGAATCGTGGGAGGGGGGGGGTCGCAGGGGGGGGGGGAATCACTGGAGGGGGGGTGCCGCGAATCGCCACAAGAAAGAATCAACACAGAAAGGTCAACACATGTAAATGTTGACATAAGCGTGGCACTTCATTGGTGTCCATGTCGACACATGAGAATGAATATGAAAACAAATGTGTAAATAGGGTCTGAGGCAGGGCACGCCCTGGCAATTTCCTGTGATCAATTTCCTGGGTCCTACCCGGGATTCTGGTGTAAACTTGGTATAAGTGTAACTGAGCCTGTAGCTATAATCTGAGTGACAGCTCCCCCTCCCCCTGTGTACAGAATGTGACCCCACTGGTATCTGAGTGACAGCTCAGCCTCGCCCTGTGTGCAGAATGTGACCCCACTGGTATCTGAGTGGGGGGGGGGGAGAATCACTGGAGGGGGGGTCGTGGGGGGGGGGGGGGGTGCCACGAATCGCCAAAAGAAAAAAATCAACATAGAAAGGTCAACACATGTAAATGTTGACATAAGTGTGGCACTTCATTGGTGTCCATGTCGATGAGAATGAATATGAAAACATTCAAAAATTGAAAAATAAAGCTTCAAAAACTCATGTCAACCTTTTTCATTGTCGACCATAGCCGTGTCAGTGTTTTGCATGTGCCATTTAATCCTGGGGTTGCCATGAATCGCGCGGGGGGGGGGGGGGGGGGGGTGGGGGTGTCGGCGAATCACGGGAGGGGGGGGTCGTGGGGGGGTGGGTGCCGTGAATCGCGGGAGGGGGGTCACGGGGGCGGGGTTGCCGCGAATTGAGGGAGGGGGGGTCGCGGGGGGGTGCCGTGAATCGCGGGAGGGGGGTTTCGCGAATCGTGGGAGGGGGGGCGGGGGTTGTGTTTTGCTGCGAATCGCGGGAGGGGGGGTCACGGGGGGTCGGGGTGCCGTGAATCGCGGGAGGGGGACGGGGTGGTGTGTGTTTTGCCGCGAATCCCGGGTGCGGGGGGCGCTCACCTGGTGGATGTGGAGTAGGTTCCTGGGCAGCATGGGGAGGCAGAGGGTGTCTGGCACTGTGCAGAATGTGACCCCACTGGTATCGGAAGCGGTCATCTATTAGAATGAACTTAGGTCTACAGTCATTAGGTCGACCCCACTAGGTTGACTGGCAGGAAGGTCGACCTGACTTAAGGTCGACATGGGCCAAGGTCGACATGACTTAAGGTCGAATTTGCATAAAGGTCGACATGAGGAAGGTCGACTGGTCATAAGGTCGACACGAGATTTTTCACTGTTTTTTTGAGCCGACATGTGCCGACAGGCGGTATTTCATGCCCTACCATCCACTAGGGCATGGAGGAGGTTATTAAAGCTGTGGCGAGCGAAGCGAGCCACCGTGCCCGATGCATTGCGAGCGAAGCGAGGGTCCGATTCTCATTGCCAATCATTGACCAGTCGACCTTCCTCATGTCGACCTTTATGCAAATTCAACCTTAAGTCATGTTGGCCCCTGTCGACCTTAAATCAGGTCGACCTTCCAGCCAGTCGACCTAATGGGGTCGACCTAATGACTGTAGACCTAAGTTCATTCTGACAGATGTACCGATTCCCTGGTATCTGAGTGTCATCTCAGCCTCGCCCTGTGTACAGAATGTGACAGCTCAGCCTCGCCCTGTGTACAGAATGTGATCTCACTAGTTTCAGAAACTTTCACTTTCATTTCCCTCTTATGCTGCCAGCGATGGCGTCTGCTGATCTGAGACAGGAGCTGGACTGTTCCATCTGCCTGAGCATTTATACAGATCCTGTAACCCTGAGATGTGGCCACAACTTCTGCCGGGTCTGTATTGATCATGTGCTGGATACACAGGAGGGGGCTGGAGTTTATAGCTGCCCTGAGTGCAGAGCAGAGTGTCAAGAGCGTCCTGCACTGATACGGAACATAACGCTGTGTAACATAGTGGGGAGGTTCCTGTCTGCTCGGCCAGATCAGGAGGAGACCGGGATCTGCTGCACTCACTGTATTCACTCTCCTGTACCTGCTGCTAAGTCCTGTCTGCTGTGTGAGGCTCATCTGTGTGATAATCACCTGAGAGTACACAGCAAGGCAGCAGAACACGTCTTATGTGACCCCACCACTGCCCTGGGGAACAGGAAATGCTCCGTCCATAAGAAGGTCCTGGAGTATTACTGCACTAAGGATGCTGCCTGTATCTGTGTGTCCTGCTGTCTGATTGGGGAACACAGAGGACATCAGGTGGAGTCATTGGATGAGGCCTCAGAGAAGAAGAAGGAGAAGCTGAGAGATGTTCTGCAGAAACTGACCAGGAAGAGAGCGGAGACTGAGAATAGAGTGCAGAGACTGCAGGAGCGCAGGAGAGAGGATCAGGGAAAAGCAGCGGGTGTCACAGAGACAGTCACTGCCCTGTTTAGAGACATCAGGAGACAGCTGAAAGACCTGGAGAAGAGAGTCCTAAGTGAGATCTCCAGGCAGGAACAGCGCGTTTCACTCTCAGTCTCTGATCTGATCCAGCATCTGGAAATAAAGAAGGACGAGCTGTCCGGGAAGATGCGTCACATTGAGGAGCTGTGTAACATGTCTGACCCAGTGATTGTCTTACAGGAACCGGACACAGGGGACTTGTGTGACACTGAGGACACAGAGAGACATGATAACCAGGTCCGTGGTGCAGGAGGTCTGGATGTGGGACTCATCTCCCGGACATTACACACATTATCTGATATAATAACAGGGATAAATACAGGGATCTATGTGCAGGAAGCTACAGACCTATTACTGGATGTAGCCACAGCTGGTGATACAGAGTCTGATATAGTAACAGGGATAAATACAGGGATCTATGTGCAGGAACCTACAGACCTATTACTGGATGCAGCCACAGCTGGTGATTATATACAGATATCAGGTGACAGGAAATCTGCATCATGGTCACAATACCAGAGACACCCAGTAACACCAGAGAGATTTCAGTATTATCAGGTAATCAGCACCAGGAGATTCTCCTCAGGGCGACATTACTGGGAGGTGGATGTCAGTAAGTCAGTGAGGTGGGCGGTGGGGATGTGTTATCCCAGTATAGACAGGAGAGGACAGCAGTCACACATTGGATATAATAACAAGTCCTGGTGTCTGTGTAGGGGTAACAGTGGGCACGCAGTGATACATGACAGGACAGAGATCCGGTTACCTGGTAATATCCCCTGTGACAGAGTGAGGATATACCTGGATTATGAGGCAGGACTGATGTCCTTTTATTCTCTGTGTGATCCCATCAGACACTTACACACCTACACCACCACCATCACTGAGCCCCTCCATGCTGCATTATGGGTACTGAGAGGGTTTGTAACTATATGTGGGGGAGTCAGGAGCTGGGAGACATTACCATAGGAAATCTACCCAGAGACTGGTGACATCACAGGAAGGAGAATCTGATTGGGGGAACATTCAGCACATGGCTTATGGCTTAGCCGCTCCCCCTGTGTGACCAATGTGCCTGGAGATGTTCCAGTATTGGTGTGCTAGATACTGTCATTATATACAGTACAGCAGGGTTGCCGACTTTAAAAAAATCCTCTCCGGGAGAAGCCCGGAGAGGAATCTTGCATTACGCGTTTTGGGGGCGGGGCTTAACTGTGACGTCATTAAACCCCGCCCCCATTACGACAAATAGCCGAAATAACTGTTATCCATGGAGGGGGCGGGGCTAAAACGTCACGATTGTGCCGTTTTAGCTCCGCCCCCTCCCCTGAGACCCGCGGATTGCGGCATATAAATGCCGCGATCGGGGGGCTCAGTGGGGGTCCCCCTGATTCCGGGAGGGTTGCCCACCCTTCCGGGGGCCGGGAGGAAGGACCCCATTTTCGGGAGACTCCCGCAAATTCCGGGAGGGTCGGCAACCCTGCAGTACGGTAAAATGTTATATTAATAGTGGTGATTATATAGCGCTCCCTGTATATACCGCAGCCCCATGTCCCACCAGGCCTGCGCCTGTATTCTGGTGTGGGGTCTTTGCCGGCAGTTAAGATACACTTAGATTTATACTGTATTATATGTTTTTTTTTTTTTTTTTTTTAAACATATTTTATTGGGTTTTCAATACAGAATAAAGAAATAAATGTCAAGCAGATGACCGATGAAAATTAAGCGGAACATGACAGAATCATGGTATCAATACAGTATACACAACAGTCCTATTTGACAGTGTCATATACAAATAGCTTTACTGTAGCTCAATAGGACTAGTAGAGTGGAGATCCTGCAAGATATAATTATATCTAATACAGAAAAAAAAAAAAATAGAGATAACATAAATAAAACTACTATCTGAAAATATAAGAGCTGAATAAGGGGAAGACGGACAGACAAGGGAGAGGGGGGAACAAACATACGGGAGGCAGTATAGGGGGGATATATAGTGAAAGATCCAGGTCAGTAATTCTGGTGTAACCGGAGTAAAGTACAAATGAAACATATCATGATTAATCTGTCAGGAATGTCAATTACCAGTCGCTATCCGACGCAGCAAGCTCCAGGAGGTATTTTCAAACAGTCTCATGATGTGATCTTGAGATTGGGTGTCAAGGGTATTAATAAAGTGCTCCCATTTTTTATAGAATTTCTCTACACCTGCCTCCACATCTGGGATCGTAGAGCGTCTATCGCAATATAGGATTTGGATTAATTTCTGTTTGACCTCTGTAAGGGAGGGGGCCGACCGGGTAGTCCAATGTATAAGGATGGTTTTCTTGGCAACTGTGATTATCGTGGCCAGAAGTCGAATTTTATATTGTTTATTCTGTTTGTCAGGGCCTAAGTTCCAATTTTTGAAGTTCCCACAGATGCATGCTAGTGGATCTGGGGTCAGGTGAAGGGAGAGCATGGAGTTAATAAATTGAGTGACTTTGTTCCAGAATTTCCGTATCTTCCCACAACCCCAGATGCAGTGAAAGAAATCTGCGTGCGAAAGCATGCATTTGACACAGGCACCTGTCTCTGCATTTGTCATGTGTTTCCTCTGAGCAGGGGAGATATATGCCCTGTGGATCGTTCTGATATGGACTTCTTGTAAATAAGAGGAGTGTAGGTATTTAAGGGTAGTGTCGTATTGGGACAGAAGGTCAGGTAACAATGAGATGCTGGGGGTATCTGTGGACCATTTCTGTAAGGTTGTAGACCAACTGGAGGACGCTGTTAGGGATATTAATGGTATATATAGGGAACTGAGTCTGTATGGAACAGAGGGAATGAGTTTGAGGAGGGATTGGAAAAGGCATGCCGTGTTATCCGAATTATTCGGCTTAGGAAGCGATTGGATGTAGTGTCTGGCTTGAAGGTACATGTAGAAGTTTTGAGAGGGAAGTTGGTATCGCAATTGGAGGTCAGCAAAGGAGAGCAATTCGCCTCCAGGGTCAAATACTTTATTGATGGAGGCTAGGCCCTTCATTTTCCATTGGGAAAAAGTAGAGTTAGTTAGTGACGGAGGAAAGGCTGGATTGCCCCACAGAGAAATGTATGGGGAGTATAAGGGGCTACAATGAAATTTCTTCGAAATAGTTATCCAGGCTCTGTATGTATCTGTAAATAAAGGATGTTCTTTAATAAAAGCTGGGAGGTCTGGCCATTTAGTGTGGAGCAGCCCGTTTGGCGAGAACGGGGCAAACAAAGCGGAATCTAGTTGGGTATCTGTGTAGGAACTATTGTCAAGCAGCCAGTCACCAATATACCTGAAGAATATGGCATTGGAGTATTGTGACAGGTCTGGAAAGCCCAGTCCTCCTTTGTTACGGGGTAGACGCAGTTTGGCGAAGGCTATTCGGGGTCTTTTTCCTTGCCACAGGAAGCGAGAAAAAAGGGAATTGAGGACTTTTATATCTTTGGGTTGAAGTGTTATGGGTAACATCTGCATTATATAAAAAATTTTGGGGAACAGAATGCTTTTTATCGCCGCTATCCGTCCTAGCAGGGAGATGGGCAGAGACATCCAACTATCCAGGTATCTCTTGATTTTGTCAATTATTGGGGTAAAGTTTATTTTGTATAAGTCAGCGAGGTCTGAGGGAATATTGATGCCTAAATATTTAATGGAAGTGAAGGAGATGTGGAAAGGTTGGAGTATCGGCAATGTTTGGAAGTATAATGGTGCACCTTGAATTGGGAGGATCTCAGATTTGCTCAAGTTTACTTTATACCCTGACACCCGGCCAAAGGCAGCTATCAAATCAAGCACTGCGGGAAGGGATGTAGAAGGATTGGAAAGGAACAAGATCATGTCATCCGCATATAAGGACACTTTTAGTACATGGTTTTGGATAGGGATCCCCTCAATTAGGGAAGAGTTACGTATCGCGATCGCTAAGGGCTCTATGGCAATGGCAAATAAGAGGGGGGATAATGGGCATCCCTGTCTGGTGCCCCTTGAAACTGTAAATGATGAGGAGATAGAGCCATTGCATGATATTTGAGATACTGGGGAATTGTATAAAGTACGTAGGATATTGATGAAGCCAGGAGTAAACCCAAAATGGTGCATTGTTGTAAAGAGATATTCCCAATTAACTAAATCAAATGCCTTCTCGGCGTCGAAGGAAACAATTAGTTTAGGGGTCGAAGGGGGCGTGTATGACATATGATGAATAATTCCTAGCATCTTCCTAACATTTATTACGGAGTGTCTGCCTACTATGAACCCTGTCTGGTCCGGATGGATGATCTGCGGTAAATGGAATTTTAATCTATCTGCCAAGATCTTCGTAAATACCTTATAATCAAAGTTAAGTAAAGAAATGGGTCTGTAAGATCCCGGCTGAGCTGGATATCTGCCCGGCTTGGGGAGCAATCTAATAACCGCAGAATTGAAGTATAGCGGGATGGATTGGGTAGTAATGATATGGTTATAGAATTTAACTAAATTATCACCAAGCCGGGGGAGTAGAATTTTGTAAAATTCCGCGGACATGCCATCCGGTCCAGGGGCTTTTGAAGGTTTAGATTGTTGGATCACTCTCGTGACCTCATCTAGTGTAATTGGGGCTTCTAGTCTATCGGCATATTCCTCTGGATATTGGGGGAGGGTGGGAAGTGCCCAAGGAGGGGGAGATGACTCTATTAGGGGGTTGTTTGTGTGTTGGGGGGGTTCAGTGTAAATCTGCGAATAAAAAGTCCTCATTACCTCAGTTATCTGGCTGCTTGACGACACCATAGTTCCATCTGCGCTACGCAGGGGGTGTACTAGTGTGGTTGGCTGTGAGCCACGTAGAATGTTGGATAGGAGTTTGCCCGTTTTGTTTCCATAACGGTGGAATTTGAAATTAGATGAAAACATATATCTATCGCTTTTTGATTTTAGATATTCATCATAGTGAATTTTAGCTGTGTTATAGGCTGCTTTATTGTTAGGGGATGGAGTTGATTTAAATGCCTGGAACGAGTTTGTTAGGTTTGTTTGTAAATCGAGGTAGGCTGTTGCCATCTTTTTATTTTCAGCTGCGACATAGGAGATAACTACTCCACGCATAACAGCCTTACCCGATTGCCAAAACAAAGCCGGATCTGACTCTGCACTCTCTGCGTTATTAAATTGAAAATCCATCCAGGCTGCATCTAATTTATTTCGGAAAGAGATAGATTGGGAGAGGTAGTTTGGGAATTTCCATAGTCTGAAGGAGCCTCTATTAGTGTTGGTTTGGAGTGTTATCCACATAAGAGCATGATCGGATAAACATATTGGTTCAATTACGGCTTCTTGAATATTAGGAAATAGTGAGGAGGCTAGTAAGATATAATCTATTCTGGATAGCGTTTGGTGAGCAGAAGAAAGGCAGGTATAATCTCTTTCTATTGGATTAATTGCCCTCCATGCATCTATTAGTTGAAGTTGTTTGGCTAGGGCCGGCACACCCAGTTTTGGCAGTACAGTGGGGGTTCTCTGTGAGGAGGATCTGTCCAGAATGGGCGAGGATATTAAGTTGAGGTCACCCAATAAGATTAGGGAAGAGGGGTTATACGGGAGTAGCCTAGTAATCAGGGAGGTGAAGAAAGATTTCTTGTATACATTTGGGGCATATATCGTACAGAAAACATAAGGTACATTGTCAATAGTAGTTTCAGCTATAAGATATCGACCGTCGGGGTCAATGTCGGTCTTTGTAATAGAGATATTTAAACAGCGTCTAACAAGAATAGCCACACCACGAGATTTGGAATTGAATGGGGCAGCTGCCAGTAATTTCCAGCCCATCATCTGTAATTTGAGATGTTCGGCTGCAGTTAGATGTGTCTCCTGGAGACAAGCCACATCCAATTTCAACTTGGTTAGATAGGTGAGAATTTTCCTTCTCTTGGCCGGGGAGTTAATGCCTCCCACGTTCCAAGTTCCAATTTTTAATGACATTTAAGTAATAGGAG
This sequence comes from Crinia signifera, assembly GCF_055691185.1. Classification (NCBI taxonomy): domain Eukaryota; kingdom Metazoa; phylum Chordata; class Amphibia; order Anura; family Myobatrachidae; genus Crinia; species Crinia signifera. Next base: position 392,760,644 of record NC_139218.1, read on the forward strand.
AATTGTATCTGCACCAGTGTAAGACATAAATACTGAATCCAACAGAAGCTGAGTTATAGGAGGGGGGAAGGGAAAGAACACAAGGAAAGCAACATACGGACAGGGGGGGACAGTACGACTCATGAAAAAATAGGGCTGATAAAAGGTACATTGGCCCAATTCTAATAATCTGAAATAAGCAACTAAGCATGAACATATAATTTATCATTGTTGTGAAACCGAACTTTATCACTATGGTGATAGGAGGTAGAAACAATGAACCTCAAACCTGAACACTTTGAACAACCTACGTGTATAGAATGTATGTTAAATACGCTCTGACATTAATTTCTCTCTAATGCTCTATATGTTATTAGGAGCAATACTATTATATTCAAAACATTTAAAGAGCTATGAAAGCCGTTGAAACTAACTATGAACATTTTTTATGAAGAAAACCTGACAGTTGTTAGGCTGTAATTCTGTGGAGATCATCCGTGACCTGAGGGAGGGTCAGATATATCCGAAGTATGGTCACTATGTTGTCTGTCCTCCCTGAGGAACGACTCGGCATCTTGTGGGGTGTTGAAGTCTTTGAAAGAGGTCCCGTCAAAGATTCTCAATTTGGCGGGATATATCATTGCAAATTTTTTCTGCTCTGTCACCAGACGAGAGCAAATCGGGGAGAAGGCTTTCCGCGCACGAGACAGTTCCACAGAAAAGTCTTGGAATAGGTATAGTCTGGAGGACTCCCAGATAATTTCTTTTTTGCTCCGGGAGGCTGACCAGATGGCTTGTTTGTGGAGATAGTTAAGGCAACGAAACAATACCACTCGGGGGCGGTTGGATGTGGATGAGGAATTCTGGCCCACTCTGTGGACTCTTTCGATCACCATGTCTCGACAGTCCGATTCTATGCCCAAAAGGGAGGGCAGGGTGTTCCGGACGAAGTGGGCTAGTGCTGGTCCCTTGACTGCTTCTGGGAGGCCTACCAGACGGATATTGTTCCGTCGAGACCTATTTTCGAGATCATCCACCTTGTTCCAGAGCTGATAGTTGCTTTTGTCTAGCCGTGGTACATCTCTTTTAAGGCGGGAGACATCTTGAAAAATTTCGCCGACTCTATGTTCAGTCTCCTCGACTCTGTGGGTGAGGTGGTGTAGCTGAGCAGTGATATCTGCTACCGCCTTTGATAGTAATGGGCCCATAGTTGCTGTAATTGCATCTACTACAACATTATATGTGACATAAGAGTCTTGAGCTGCCACCGCTTTTTTATGAGCAGGTGATAGATCTTGGTTCTCAGAGTCGGTTGTCGTATTCGGGTCAGCACGTCTCTTTTCCTGACGTTGCTGATGGGACTGCATGGTAGAGAGTAGCAAGGAGGGTTTATTTATGAAAGATGTTCTAAAAGTATACGGGACAGGACAGGAGAGTATGTCTGAATGATATCCGTATCAGAGCGTATTGGAGGAAGTGGTCTAGGTGAGGCTCATATAAGATATGTTCAGTGCATGACCACGTTAATTAGCATAGAGAATTAAATAGACAGGATCAGTTGTGAATGAGATTCAATTAGAATTGGCTATCTGTAGAATGTGAGTAGCAGACTGACCAGCATGTCTGCAATCACTGAGGAGAGGTTTTGTCTACAGATGTATAGCATACAGTCAAATGTGAAGGTCACAAAGATCCTTTAAGGGGGTGGTGAAGGATGGCAGTGTCCACTTGTGGCTGCAGACCGAATAGGGGAGAGACTGAGTCTCAGTAAGCAATAGTAAGCTGGAGTGTGGCACCTAGCTGCTAATAAAGCTTATATACAGCGATTGTCTGGTAGCTGAGGAGTTGCTGCTAAGTATGATTAGCGTGCAGAGACGCTGAGGCAGTTCAGCAGGGTTAGGATTATACTCACTGTTGTGTGAGGGAGCTTTTCTGTGTGCTGCTGCTGCACCAAAGAAAATGGCCGCCGGTCTGTGGGGATGAGAGCTTTTAGATGGCGTCTTCTGCCTTTCCAGCCCAAGTAAGCTGCGCTGGAGGTCCCCTGGGAGCGTCCACGTAGGTAGGAGAGATGGTGAGGGGTATGTGAAGCGAGCTATGTGCCTCCAGCGGGTTTTCAGGCCCGCGAACGTAGCTGCGGCGTCCGCGCCCCGGCTGGGTGTTGAAATCGAGGCCCCGGCTTCTCCGGCGGGTAGGCCGCAACCCGCAAAGACGTTATATAACGTCCCCCGGCTCCGCTGCGCTGCCCGCCGGGTGTCTGCTGTGTCCGTGGGGTGGGGAGAGTCTGCTGGTGTGGGGATATGGGGTGTAAGACTCCCCAAAGGGCTTGTTTGAAGAAGCTTGATCGCGGAGCTCCAGGAAGGTGCGTCTGCTCCCTATCTCGGTCAGGCCACGCCCCCCTGTATTATATGTTATATTAATAGTGGTGATTATATAGCGCTCCCTGTATATAACGCAGCCCCATGTCCCACCAGGCCTGCGCCTGTATTCTGGTGTGGGGTCTTTGCTGGCAGTTAGGATACACTTAGATTTATACTGTATTATATGTTATATTAATAGTGGTGATTATATAGCGCTCCCTGTATATAACGCAGCCCCATGTCCCGCCAGGCCTGCGCCTGTATTCTGGTGTGGGGTCTTTGCTGGCAGCTAGGATACACTTAGATTTATACTGTATTATATGTTATATTAATAGTGGTGATTATATAGCACTCCCTGTATATACCGCAGCCCCATGTCCCGCCAGGCCTGCGCCTGTATTCTGGTGTGGGGTCTTTGCTGGCAGTTAGGATACACTTAGATTTACTGTATTATATGTTATATTAATAGTGGTGATTATATAGCGCTCCCTGTATATAATGCAGCCCCATGTCCCGCCAGGCCTGCGCCTGTATTCTGGTGTGGTGTCTTTGCCGGCAGTTAGGATACACTTAGATTTATACTGTATTATATGTTATATTAATAGTGATGATTATATAGCGCTCCCTGTATATACCGCAGCCCCATGTCCCACCAGGCCTGCGCCTGTATTCTGGTGTGGGGTCTTTGCTGGCAGTTAGGATACACTTAGATTTATACTGTATTATATGTTATATTAATAGTGGTGATTATATAGCGCTCCCTGTATATAACGCAGCCCCATGTCCCGCCAGGCCTGCGCCTGTATTCTGGTGTGGGGTCTTTGCTGGCAGTTAGGATACACTTAGATTTATACTGTATTATATGTTATATTAATAGTGGCGATTATATAGCGCTCCCTGTATATACCGCAGCCCCATGTCCCGCCAGGCCTGCGCCTGTATTCTGGTGTGGGGTCTTTGCCGGCAGTTAGGATACACTTAGATTTATACTGTATTATATGTTATATTAATAGTGGTGATTATATAGCGCTCCCTGTATATAACGCAGCCCCATGTTCCGCCAGGCCTGCGCCTGTATTCTGGTGTGGGGTCTTTGCTGGCAGTTAGGATACACTTAGATTTATAGATGAATCATCTGTAATAATATCACATGTGAATCACTAGTATAATATGTCAGATATGGAATAAAGTGTCTCTATATGGCTGATTTACTCATCTGGTCTAATGCTGGCCACACATCAGACCAACTTTCCTCCAACCATCCAACTAGTTGCTTGGATGGAATACAAATCCGGTACTGGATGGGAGCAAAGGACAATCAGAAATGTTCTCACAAACCCAGGAAAATGGACAAAAATATTCAGTCAAATTGTTTAAATCAGTACCGGTCTGAGCGACAGTTTTTGTCCTTTTCTAGATTTTGGGAGCTAATTTCTGAAGTAAATATTACATTAGCCCCCATCCAGTACCATATTTTTATTTCATCCAAGCAACTAGTTGGATGGATGGAGGAGGAAAGTTGGTGTGATGTGTGGCCAGCATTAGTCTTACATTTATGTATATTAGGTGTGTTATTGTATGTTTAGTGTAATATTGTGTAATGCTGACATACACATCAGTGTTATGTATATTAGGTGTGTTATTGTATGATTAGTGTAATATTGTGTAGAGATGAGCGGTTCGGATTCCAAACATCGCCGGCCCGCGAGCCACACTCACGAGTTTCCGGCTTTGTTCAGGAACCCGAGCGCGGCTGAACGCGGGAATCTGGCGTCGGATTCTCGCGAGACGCCAAATCTATAAAGGCTCGGCATCCCGAGAATTCAGCGCCATTTCACACTCACGCTTCCATCTGCGCACAGCTCGGGTCATGGCCGGCGGGTCTAGTAGGTGTGCTGCGTGCAGGAGCCTGAGGTGAACTTGAATCATCAATCACTTGTCACATCAATCATTAGTGTTCAGAGGGGTGTATATATATATATATATATATATATATATATATATATATATACTTAGAATGGCACTCCATGTGACAAGAATAATAATGACCGGGGTGCACACACAGCAGGGTAGATAGACGTAGGGAACAGTGGCACGCACTCGGCTTTGCACAAACAGAGTCAGACTACTGCTGTAGTCTGACTCTGTTTGTGCAAAGCCGAGTGCGTGCCACTGTTCCCTACGTCTATATATATATATATATATATATATATATATATATATATATATATATATGCTTGTTTGGAGCTGAGCAATGTACACCTATCCATTGGACCACAAATGCCATTTGTGGATTTTTCAAAAAAAAAAAAAATTATATATATATATCTTTGAAGGCCGTTTCTTTCACCAAAAAGAACCTGAGGTGCTGTCATTCTATATAAAACATACAGCAGCCAGTGGATACCTTGTCGTTTGTATAAATATTTCCCGAGAATCCCCTTGTTATACCATTATACCGCCTTGGAGAATTTTGTCCCATTTTATGATTGTGCGATCATCTTGTCCAATTGTCGTATCGTGCCCCTGATGAAGTCACGCTTATGACGAAACGCGTTGGGCTTATGGGCTTATTGAAATACCCATTGTGACTGTTCATCATTTGGCAAAAAGGATATTATTCACTGTAATTGTATCAAATCAAACCTTTGTTGTACACTGCTATGCCCTTTGGGCAGTTTTATATTAAATAGTTTTACTGTATTTGAATGATTCTGTTCAATCAGAAAAGGTTAAGCGCACCCTGAAACCCCCTTTTTTCTTCATACAGATGGAGCACTGTACATCCTGGCTGGCGGATCGCCAGAACGTCCCTGCTGGCGATCCGCCAGCAGCCTCGCCATCCATTATACTGAGACTCCGCATCAGGGAGATGGACAGGATTAGGGGGGTGAGGGGGGGGTGCGGGCAGGCGGCAGGGACCCCGGGTTACTGCCGACAAGCCGGCGGGGACCCGGGGGGAGCGGATGGAAGCGCCGTCGGAAGGGGACGCGCGCGCCTCTCGTGCGCACGCGTCCCCTTCTCGCCATCGATATGGCGCTGGCGGGGGATGGCGGCTGGCGTCGCCAGCGCCATCCCCTGCAAGGATGGGACATACTCCATCTGTGTATATATATATAAGGAGCAAGAGGCTTTTTTGGCTTAATAATTGAAACCACTACACCTGAGTATGTGGTGCTATACAAAGTCACAGTCCTCCCTCCCTTTTATTATACAGGGGGAGCAGCCTGACCCTTTGTAATGTAGCCACTCCCACTAGTGTCATATGGCCACGCCCATGACCACACCCATTTTCCACCGTGCACCTTCGGCAGGAGACTTGAGCTCTGGCTCAGCCGGGAAGGCGGGCACAGCGGGGAGCTGGAGAGCTGGGCGGGTGAGGGCGCGGGCTTGGCAACAAGCCAGGTCGGTCCCCCTTGGCAACGAGCAAGGTCAGTCCCCCTTGGCAACGAGCAAGGTCAGTCCCCCTTGGCAACGAGCATGAAGTTCCTAGCAATGAGCATGTAGGTAAGTGGCACTTATGTATCAGATGTGTAATAGGCATTACGGTTTGTTATATAGTATGTAATGGGCATCATATGTGGCCTTATGTGTAATTGGCATTACGGCATGTGGCTTTATGTGTAATGGGTATTACAAAGTTCGCCAAAATGTGCAATGGGCATTACGGTGTGTGGTATAATGTTAGGCCACGCCCCCTTTTCGCAGCACAAGAGCCTCACCTACTACAAATCAGGGGGGGGCGCACAACACTCCCTTTCTCCGGGCACTGTGGCATCCCTCTGACGGGGTGGCATCAGGGGCGCCAACAGGTCATCCGGGCCCTGGTAAAATGGAGGGGGCATGGCCACCAGTGAAAAAACAAACAAGAGGGAGAGAGATGACAGGCTGCCTGCCGCTGCTGCCTCTCTCCCCAGCTCAGCCCACAGCACTGAGCAGCATGTACTGAACTGGGAAGAGAGGCTGTGCTGCAGCCTGTCATCTCTCTCCTCACTGCCCGGCTCCCTGCAACGTATCCCAGGCCCCTCCAGGAGACCAGGGCCCAGGTAAAAAGTTCCCGCATCCCCCACCCCTCTTGAAGTCACTGGTGGTGTATACCTAATCGCAGGGCTCTGCATAACCCCCTTAGCCTTAATCTCACAGCCACCCGCTCACACTCCTCTAAGGGGAACTATAAGACAATACAGGAGAGGAAATACATCAGCAGTTTTAATCGTTTGCAGACAGGAGGCACTGCGGAGGTGTTACATACCGAGACATCAGCAGGACAGAACCACAAACCTCTACCTCAGCAGCACATTCATGTGTAACCCTATCTGCTGTATACTGACTGGAACATTTGTCATATACCCATTGGGCGGTATTCAATGAGAATACCTGCGAGGTGCAGCGAATCCTTTTTAGGATTCGCTGCACATTCGCCACGTTCCGGAGCCGGTGGGCTCCGGTATTCAACGTGTCAGGGGCTCGCTGCCCCTGACTGGCGAATATGAGCTCCTGCGGCAAATGCCGCAGGGAGCCTGAGGACGGTGGCAGGCAGAGAGATGGAAGTCTCTCTGCCTGCCCCAGAACGTTTGTGGGGGGGGGAGGTGGGCTCCCCGGGTGCCAGGCAGCACAGGCTGCCCCCCGGGGGTGCCAGCAGGGGACCGTATATTCACTATACCCGATCGTAACGATCGGGTGCAGTGAATATATGAATATGTAATGAGCGGCTCGGCTCCGGCGCCCCCTGCTGGCTGCTGTGTAAAAAAAATATATATATATATATTTTTTTTTTAATTAAATATATATTCATGTGCTTACAGCACATGAATAAAAGTAGCATGCCCCTTCTCAGAATAAAATTCCTCATTTTTTGACACCAAATGTAAAAAAACAAAACACTTTATTTTAAAAGTTCACCTTCCACTTCACCATAAAAAGATAGCGATTGCTACTCGGTGAATCATGGCGAAAAAAACCTTCAAATGTATTCGCCATGTGGTCATTGAATAGGGTGATTCACCGTTTTAGTCCAAAATTCGCCAAACAGCAAATTCGCCATAAAAACATGGCGAATCAGGCTCATTGAATACCGCCCATTGTCTGCGTCACTACATCACCAAATACCAGGCATTACCAACACAGTTGTTAACACACTTTTTCCAATATTTACATTTTTGGTACTTTTCATACTACAAGTAGGAACATAAAAGTGTGAGGGAACCCGGTACGCCAATTGGATTTCCATGTGCTACAAAAATGACAAATTGATCATTTTATAGAGCAGCCATTTTTCACGTTGACCTTTTCACTGTCCACCGAATGAGCCACACCGCCCTGATTCTACCCATAAATCTCCTCCCCTGCTACTGTGGGTGTTGTTAGACAGGCCGCGATGGGGTTATTGCCCCTCTTCTGTCACTGGCAGGACCGTGGGGTCTATTAGTTTGAGGGCTACCCACCTTAATAAGGATCTGCAGCCCTGTATCTGACCTCCTGCCACACCAAGGGATCACCATTACCTAGGTGACTACAAGATAAACCTTTTACTTTTTTCCTCATTCCCTCCCGGTATATTTCAGTTTTAGATGAATGGAACCTTTGACTATTTTTTTGTACTCTCATTTTTGTATTTAATAAAAGTGTCCCAGCATGCTGGCAATGTTCCTATGTTTCCCTAAACAGATGCATCCACATACATCTATCCTCCATGCGTTACAACCCACTTTATACATAACGTGTGCGCTCCGTGTCACTCCGTAGCGCCGGCATTTTCTCTTTGCGAGTTTTTTCGTTAGATAGCATCTTATTTGCAAAATGTAGTGAATAGGAAGCACAAGCATCTTCTACGGATTAAAATGATATTCAGTGTGTGACTGAGGCTATATCTGTGGAAGAAACTTCGGTACTTGTGTAATATCTGGGCGCCCAATTTTTTTATTGCATGCTTGTACTTAAGGCATGCGATGCGTCGCGATTGGACCCGATTTTGTTTTTTTTGGGACGTTCCTGGTACAATGTAAAAATCGGTCACAACGCATGCCATTATAATGGCATGCGATGCGACCGTCCCGATTTTTACATTGGACCCAATGTTAAATGGTCCCGATTTTTCATGGTATACCCACCCTGATGGTTAATTATTAGGTCAAATGCCCCCCCCCCCCCCCCCCCCATTGTTAACGCCACCCCACGATTAATGCCAACCCGAAGTGTGGCGAGCGCAGCAAGCACGCGAGGGGCGGCGGTACGTGTCCTCCGACCTTTTCATACCCCCACTATCCACGTCGGCGTGGCGTTAATAATGGGGGGGGGGGCATTTTACCTAGTAATTACCCATCAGGGTGGGTATACAATTAAAAAGCGGGGTCTGGGGGGGCATTTAACATTGTAATCAGCCATCAGGGTGGCTGTACAATGGAAAATCGGGTCGAATCGGTCGCATCGCATGCGATTTGGTCGCATGCGATGCGACCGATTTTTCAGACCCAATGTCAGAATCGGGCCCCCAGATATTACACAAGTACCGAAACTTCATATGCAGATAGAGCCGCAGTTACACGCTGAACACACACACACACACACACTGAAGCTACTTGTGCATCCTTTTTACTACATTTGCAAAAAAATGCTATTTACTGGAAAAATGATGGTATGGCATTAAGGGCTGTTTCATGCGAAAGGAGGCTATATGCACTGGACATACATTAAGTGATGTCCTCGGATGTACACAGTGACATCACTCTGTATGTATATAATGTCCCCCCTCTCGGATGTACACGGTGACATCACTCTATGTATATAATATCCCGACTCCAGGATGCACACCGTGACATCACTCTGTATGTATATAATGTCCCAAATCCCGGATGTACATAGTGACATCACTCGGTGTGTATATAATGTCCCCCCTCTCGGATGTAGACAGTGACATCACTCGGTATGAATATAATGTCCAGACTCCCGGATGTACACAGTGACATCACTCTGTATGTATATAATGTCCCCCCTCTCGGATGTACACAGTAACATCACTCGGTATGTACAGATGTAGCGGGTCCCACCTTCGCAGGGGATGGCGGAAGAATCGCCAGCAGCCATCCCCCATCTGATCTGCGAAAGGGGATGCGCGCGCTTCCCCTTCCGACAGCGCTACCCCCGGGTCGCCGCCGCTTTCTGGCGGTCACCCGGTGTCCCCACCGCCTCCCCGCTATCCCACCTAACCCTGTCACTCTCCCCACTGCCCGGAAACTGAGACACGCGTCTCAGTCAGACGGAGCGCCTTGCCGCTGGTGGATTGCCAGCGGAGACAATCTGTCGATTCGCCAGCAAGAGGGAGGCTGGCTCCATCTGTATATAATGTCCCCCCTCTCGGATGTACACAGTGACATTATTCGGTATGTATATAATGTCCCCACTCCCGGATGTACACGGTGACACATCACTCTGTATATATATAATGTCCCCCCTCTCGGATGTACACAGTGACATCACTTGGTATGTATATAATGTCCCCTCCCTCTCGAATGTACACAGTGACATCACTCGGTGTGTATATAATGTTCGCCCCCTCTCGGATGTACACAGTGACATCACTCGGTATGTATATACTGTAATGTCCCGACTCCCGGATGTACACAGTGACAGCACTCAGTATGTATATAATGTTCACCCCTCGGATGTACACATTGACATCACTCGGTGTGTATATAATGTTTCCCCCCTCTCAGATGTACACAGTGACATCACTCGATGTGTATATAATGTTTCCCCCCTCTCGGATGTACACAGTGACATCACTCAGTATGTATATACTGTAATGTCCCGACTCCCGGATGTACACAGTGACAGCACTCAGTATGTATATAATGTTCACCCCTCTCGGATGTACACAGTGACATCACTCGGTGTGTGTATAATGTTTCCCCCCTCTCGGATGTACACAGTGACATCACTCGGTGTGTGTATAATGTTTCCCCCCTCTCGGATGTACACAGTGACATCACTCGGTATGTATATACTGTAATGTCCCGACTCCCGGATGTACACAGTGACAGCACTCAGTATGTACATGTTCACCCCTCTTGGATGTACACAGTGACATCACTCGGTATGTACATAATGTCCCTCCTCTCAGATGCACACGGTGACATCACTCGGTATGTATATAATGTCCCCCCTCACAGATGTACATGGTGACATCACTCGGTATGAATATAATGTCACCCCTCTGAGATGTACACAGTGACATCACTCGGTATGAATATAATGTCACTCCTCTGAGATGTACACAGTGACATCACTCGGTATGTATATAATGTCCCCCCTCTCGGATGTACACGGTGACGCATCACTCAGTATGTATATAATGTCCACCCCTTCGGATGTACACGGTGACGCATCACTCGGTATGTACATAATGTCCCACCTCTCGGATGTACACAGTGACATCACTCTGTATGTATATAATGTCGTCGTCCCCTCCCTCTCGAGTGTACAGTGACATCACTCGGTGTGTATATACTGTAATGTTCCCTCCTCTCGGATGTACACGGTGACGCATCACTCTGTATGTATATAATGTCCCCCCTCTCGGATGTACACAGTGACATCACACGGTATGAATATAATGTCACCCCTCTGAGATGTACACAGTGACATCACTCGGTATCAATATAATGTCACCCCTCTGAGATGTGCACAGTGACATCACTCGGTATGTATATAATGTCTCCCCTCTCGGATGTACACAGTGACATCACACGGTATGAATATAATGTCACCCCTCTGAGATGTACACAGTGACATCACTCGGTATCAATATAATGTCACCCCTCTGAGATGTACACAGTGACATCACTCGGTATCAATATAATGTCACCCCTCTGAGATGTACACAGTGACATCACTCGGTATGTATATAATGTCCCCTCTCTCGGATGTACACAGTGACTTCACTCTGTATGTATATAATGTCGTCGTCCCCTCCCTCTCGAGTGTACAGTGACATCACTCGTGTGTATATACTGTAATGTTCCCCCCTCTTGGATGTACACGGTGACGCATCACTCTGTATGTATATAATGTCCCCCCTCTCGGATGTACACAGTGACATCACACGGTATGAATATAATGTCACCCCTCTGAGATGTACACAGTGACATCACTCGGTATCAATATAATGTCACCCCTCTGAGATGTACACAGTGACATCACTCGGTATGTATATAATGTCCCCCCTCTCGGATGTACACAGTGACTTCACTTGGTATGTATATAATGTCCCCCCTCTCGGATGTACACGGTGACTCATCACTCAGTATGTATATAATGTCCCCCCTTCGGATGTACACGGTGACGCATCACTCGGTATGTACATAATATCCCTCCTCTCGGATGTACACAGTGAAATCACTCTGTATGTATATAATGTCCCCCCCCCCCTCGAATGTACACAGTGACATCGCTCGGTATCAATATAATGTCCCCCCTCTCGGATGTACACGGTGACGCATCACTCTGTATGTACTGTATATAATGTCCCCCTTCTCGGATGTACACAGTGACATCACTCGGTATGTACATAATGTCCCTCCTCTCGGATGTACACGGTGACATCACTCGGTATGTATATAATGTCCCCCCTCTCGGATGTACACAGTGACATCACTCGGTATGTATATAATGTCCCCCCTCTCGGATGTACACGGTGACATCACTCGGTATGTATATAATGTCCCCCCTCTCGGATGTACACAGTGACATCACTCGGTATGTATATAATGTCCCCCCTCTCGGATGTACACAGTGACATCACTCGGTATGTATATAATGTCACCCCTCTGAGATGTACACAGTGACATCACTCGGTATGAATATAATGTCACCCCTCTGAGATGTACACAGTGACATCACTCGGTATGAATATAATGTCACCCCTCTGAGATGTACACAGTGACATCACTCGGTGTGTATATAATGTTCCCCCCCTCTCGGATGTACACGGTGACGCATCACTCTGTATGTATATAATGTCCCCCCTCAGATGTACATGGTGACATCACTCGGTATGAATATAATGTCACCCCTTTTAGATGTACACGGTGACATCACTCGGTATGAATATAATGTCACCCCTCTCAGATGTACACGGTGACCCGTTACTCTGTATTTATATAATGATACCCACTCAATATTTATAAAATGATCGCCACTCATTAAATATATAATTCCCTCACCCCTCGCAAATATATATATATATGTATATGTATACAGTGGTCCCTCACTCAGTATGTATATAATAGTCCTCCCAACTATCTCGGGTGAATGTCCCCACTGGAATGTACTGTACATAGTTACACCCACGAGTCATCATCTTGGTGTCACCCCTCAGCTCCCAACACCACTGTCATCGGCCCAAGGATATTTCCAGATTTATATGGATGTGTAGGAGGAAAGACATCTCTTGGCTGTATAAAGCACATTGTTCTGTCCCTACGACCAGAGGCGTAATTCTGGGAGACATCTGCCGCCGGGCTCCTGCTCCCAAGGGGGCACCTCTCCTCCCCTGTGAGTTTGAATCAGAATCAGTGAATTGAAAGCCATCAATATAGCTTATGTGTCTGACTCCCCCTCCTTGCAGGTTACACTCTTTTTATTTTAAACGTAATACAGTATTTGCAAGTGTCACACTCGGTATTAGAACTCATGTCCTGTTCCACTAGAAGCAGACACCTTACTGATGGAGCGATTTGCTCCTCTATAGGAAACATGCGAATTGTAGCTCTATGAAGTTACTACACTGCATAGCTCTGCCTAATGGTAATGGTTTTGAACTAACAATTATACATAGTCAGAATCTGCATACTTACTGTGCAGGAGCAAATAGCTCTATCAGTAAGGTGTCTGCCTCCAGTGAGACCGATCCCGGGTTCTAACCCTCCCCTCATTGGCTGCACAGGAAGGAGGTGTGCCCTCTGTGAATCCTCTTGTGCCTGCAGAGATTTGACTTGGCAGCAAAACACTTCCCGCACTCGGAGCAGGAAAATGGCTTCTCCCCGCTGTGCGTCCTCTGGTGTTTGATGAGCGTGATTTTCTGTGAGAAGCATTTGTTGCACTCGGAGCAGCCGTATGGCTTCTCGCCTGTGTGGACGCGCACGTGTATGGTGAGGTAGGCCTTGCACTTGAAGGACTTTCCGCACACCGTGCACACGTATGGCTTGCTGTCCGTGTGCGTCTGGAGATGCTGCAGAAGGACCAGTCTATCCGCGAAGTGCTTTCCGCACCGGGAGCAGACGTGTTTCTTCGGGTGACCCTGCTCGTTGTTGGTGACGTGCGACATCTGACTGGCAGACGCCGCACACTCGGGCTGGCTGAATGGCTTCTCACTGGCGTGACTCTTGAGATGTCTAATGAGAAACGATTTCACCGCAAATGTCCGGTCACATTCAGAACAAGAAAACGGCATCTTCCCCGGCTGCGCCCTCTGGTGTATCGCCTGACGTTGTCTGCAGGACGGACACCTCCCACACGTGCAGCCTGTGTAAGCGCTCTGGTGGGTGGTGGGATCCGGGTGCTGGGCCCACTCCCAGGTGTAGAACCTCTCTGGGTCAGGTGGCACCGCTGGGCCTGTGGAAAGGATGACAGTTTTAGTAATCTGCTAAATAAATCCTACGCGACATGTTTAATATACACACGGTATAAGGGACACTACACAGACACACAACTGCAAAAATCCAACTAAAGGGAGGGGGGGGGGTTTCTAAAAGTGGAGTTAACTCCTCCATACACTAGTAACATAGCACAGATGACTTACAGTATACCACCAGCTTAAACTACATTTTGTGTTATTAAACTGGTGATAACATTTACTACAGAATAAGGAGCTAATTTATCACTAGAACACCCAAAGTGAATCCTATTTCTGCAATTGCAGAAATTTGGGTAGACCCATGCCACCGCCATTTATTGCAATATGTGAAATCATGCAGCCCCCAAGATTGGTCCGGATGCACCTGTGTTGCTGGGGGACCCTGCTCCGACCCCCCCCCCCCCCTCCCATATAAGTCCTCACTGACACATCACTCATCTCCCATCTCCTGCTGGGTACCCTGCTCCTCCCACTATATAACTCTCAGTCTGTGGTTTCCTGCTGCTTCCATTCCCCTCCTCACATCATGTCATTCCCCCGTCACATGCAGCCCGGTCCTCACTGACACATCACTCATCTCCTGATATACTCTGTGCTGCTGGGGACCCTGCTCCTCACACTATATAACTCTCAGTCTGTGGCTTCCTGCTGCCTCCATTCCCCTCCTCACATCATGTCACTGCCCCTGTCACATGCAGCCCTGTCCTCACTGACACATCACTCATCTCCTGATATACTCTGTGCTGCTGGGGACCCTGCTCCTCCCACTATATAACTCTCAGTCTATGGCTTCCTGTTGCCTCCATTCCCCTCCTCACATCATGTCACTGTCCCGTCACTTGCAGCCCTGTCCTCGCTGACACATCACTCATCTCCTGATATACTCTGTGCTGCTGAGGACCCTGCTCCTCACACTATATAACTCTCAGTCTGTGGCTTCCTGCTGCCTCCATTCCCCTCCTCACATCATGTCACTGCCCCTGTCACATGCAGCCCTGTTCTCATTGACACATCACTCATCTCCTGATAAACTCTGTGCTGCTGGGGGACCCTGCTCCTCCCACTATATAACTCTCAGTCTGTGGCTTCCTGCTGCCTCCATTTCCCTCCTCCTATCATGTCACTGCCCCTGTCACATGCAGCCCTGTCCTCACTGACACATCACTCATCTCCTGATATACTCTGTGCTGCTGGGGACCCTGCACCTCCCACTATATAACTCTCAGTCTGTGGCTTCCTGCTGCCTCCATTCCCCTCCTCACATCATGTCACTGCCCCTGTCACATGCAGCCCTGTCCTTACAAACGGATCATCAGACAGGAACCAATAATATCTGCATGATCCCTTAAATACTCTCAGCTCATAGGCTAATAAAATGGGCATATTATGTTTGAACATGTAATGAAGATTATATACCGTCCACCATTGGTTATTCCATATTTATGAAATCAGACTTTGCATTTGATGGTAACAAAATATATGAAATAATGCTACATATACACGATGGCCTTCTATATTGTCACACAACCTCTAAGGTCAATCACTACAAACATGTGATTAATGTAGATCCCGTTGGGACTTCTGCACCTTTAGCAAACTGTTCCACCTGTCTCAGGTGTGATGGTAACTTCTCCAGGTTGCACATCTCAGCTATTTCCATAGAAGGTCTATAGGGTTCATATCAAGTCTCATAGAGGCCACCTCAGAACAGCCCAATGTTCTGTTCTTCTCCGTATTTGAGTCATAATCCTGTTGGAGGACCCAAGAGCTTTAGCTGGGACGGAGCTTTCTATACTGGGGTAAATTTACTAAGATGGTGGTTCTATTGAAGAAGGGATGTTCATCATAGCAACTATCGGAATCTACGTCTTATTTATTTAGAACCTTCTAGAAGTTAATAGACAGATCTAATTGGTTGCCCAAAGTGACATCTCATCTTCAATAAAACTCCTTAGTAATTACACGCCTACGTGCCACTCCAAATTGCCTTTATAGTCCTGAGATTTGGCTGTGCTCTGCATAGGTGCAAGGAACCCCATTCCATGGGGATAGGGGCAGCAGTGGCGTAACTACTGTAAGGCATCCCCAGCTGCCGCTTGGTGGAGCAAGCGGTAGTGGGGTCTGTGTGGGCGCCGGCACCCGCTCGATGCACTGACATGCTGCTGCCTGCCGCTGTCCACTGGTTGAGCGCCGGAGGCGAGTCAGCCGAGTGCGGCCATGGCAGAGATGACAAATCTCCCCATCTGATTCAATTGACTGTACACAGAGCCGGCTACAGGTACAGGATGGGCAGGAGGATGGGCGTGCTGGGGCGGCCTGGGATGCGTCGGAGCCAAGGAAAGCAGCAGTGTCTACTGGTCTCTCTTCCTCTCTCCTGCTTCACCTTCTCTGTTATGCGTGTGATGTCATCATGTCTCTCAGGATTTGAACCCACAGCTTCTGTCTCTACAGTCTGCTGCTCTACTGACTGAGCCATTCTGGCTGCTCGACAGCTCCCTGCCCTCACTCTGTGTACTACTTAGTTTATCTGGTTTCCTGATGTTCTAGCATGTTCTAACTCCACCCCTTGAGCTTCCTATATAAGCCCAGCCTGTTCCTGCCTCCTTGCCAGATTATTGTGCTTCTGCCAGTGATCTAGTTCCTGTTGCTGTTTCCTGCTTTATATATCTACTACTTGTGTACCGAACCTTGGATTGCCCTCGACTAAGCCTCTGCCTTAACCCCACGGACTTGTTGTTGTTGTTGTTTAACACTACCTTCAAGTATCCTGTCTCCTCCTTGTAATCGGACTCGAGTTCTGTCTCCTGACCATAACAATGTTACACGCTGGAGAGGAGCCCGGGTCGGAGGGGCGGGGGAGCAAAATTCATAGTTACGCCACTGAGGCGTAGACTAGATGGGCCAAATGGTTATCTGCCGTCAAATTCTATGTTTCTACGCGTTCCATGTGAGTATGGTGATCTTTTGTTTGAAAGCTTCATTTTGTCATCTGTGTACGTACGGTTGATGCGAGTACTCAAAATTCTCCAGCTGCGACTTATCTGTGCAATGGTCAATCTCCCGGATACATATTGCCTGATTCAGATCTGATCGGTGGGAGATTTAGGACAAACCCATTTCCTCGCCCATTCCCTCTATATATTCTATGGTTGATTTTCCTCTTGCCGCAACATCCAGAGAGGTTGGCTGCAGTCTCATAGACTTTAAAATTCCGGAATAATATTTGCAGGAACATCAGGCTGCTCGGAGATAGTCTTATCCTTCACATTTAACATGAATTAATGATTGGATATTGGGGGGTTATTCTGATTCACTTGGAAAGGCACAATCACTCTCTAATGAACAAAGCCATATGCAGTGCAGGTGGGGCTGATGTAACATGTGCAGAGAGTTAGATTTGGGTGTTTTATAGTCTGAGTTTGTTCATAGGTTCAATCCCTCCAATATCCAAACTGACCTTATCCTGCCCAAATTCCTTCAAGTCCTTGGGATTGCTGTGGTGATAGGTGTGTCAGGCTACAGAGCCAACATGTTCTAAGATATGATGTTTCAGTGTCCTCATGATGATGCCGACGTTTCACATATTCATGTTCATATTTCATTGGAAATGTCCAGAGAGGAGCCGCTTCAGAATACTTCACAGGGAAGCACTGAACTCTCAGGTCATTAGGCCCCACCCCCTACACACAAAAAAAAACACTCACAATTCATGGGTCTGTCACAAGGGGGTCAGAACCAAATGATACAATTTGACTTTTAGTCCGGCCCCCTAGTGATTGCTGGTGAATGTCACACACATGCGCAGTTTCCAACAATCAGAAGACTGCGGCTTGGGTTGCACAACCTTTAGCTCCATAGTGAAATATTTTACACACAACTAATAAAAGTACATTTTTAGTTAATTTATAGATAATAGAATGAAGACTCTTTGTCACTGCCATTATTTCAGTTGATACACCCATTAACCCTTTCACGCACATGTATGAGGGCTAAAAGCAGATATTCTATTTTTACTTTTTTTTTTTCATATTCTTGTTTTTGCTTGTTGTTGTTCTTTATTTAATGGTAAACAATTGGTATACTGATATATTGTTAATAAATAATATATATTTTTTAACTATTGGTGTTGTGTTGTCTAGCGCCACATAGAAGTATCTTGCAGTTCTAAAAGCAGATATCTCTTTAGGTCTTGGCAAGACTCTTCCTTCATTCTGTTATCTATATAATGGGGAATTATTCCATTTATTGAAGGATTGTGGATTATCACTGAAACGCTACAGTTAGATGTACAGTTTAATTGTTTTATAACCAGAATATATTTCAGCCAGAGTATTTATTGCATAACAAACTGTACACATATTACATGAAGTTTATTTCGTAAAAACAAAACCCCTCTCCCCCCCCCCCCCTCTCATTATATCTGGGAATTGCGACACCAATAGGTGATAGGGGGTTATGACGTAGGGATTTCTATCCATGCGAGTCAAATGATTAAGGAGCAATTAAATCGATATTTCATGAGCGTGACTCCTGCAGTGTGTACACGCTCTTAGTTATGTTTGTATGTTTTGTGAGTCCACTTTTGGACAATTAAAAGTAAAACATGACCTATTTTAATAGTGCCCTGACAATAAAGAGTTTACTGTTCTCTCCTCCTATGCTGTGTGTAATTTACCCAAGATTGAATCATTGTTGCCTATCCTCCCACATCCTGCAGGAGGCTACCGTTTCAGTCATAGATCTCCTGGTGCCCTGGATTGTACTTCTAAAGTCCTAGATTCTTCAGATTCTGCCAGGGGTGTCACTAAGGAGTTTCTTTGCAAGGACCCTGATTTGCTGTAATCACTGTTATTTGCTGTAGGTCATGAGTCCCTGCTGACAAGTCTAATTATCCCACTTTGTGGGTCTTGTCATCTGTGCTGGTGTGCACTCATCCATAGCGTGTTGCTGCTAGTGAGTAAGAATTTTTGCTAGTAATCTTTAGTTAAACACATTTGTTTAATTAGAGTACATGGGGCTGGATGTAATGCTGCCTGAGTTTGGTGACTGTGCGGGATGCCGGACGAAGTCCTGACTTTTTTTTGTAAAGGGGCAATCACTTAAAAGGCATTTACTTTGTAAATGATAGGCCTTTAAAAAAAAAAGTCTGAGGTGACATTAAATCCCACCCTTGGGGGTTGATCCTATTAGCCGTGATTAATTTGCATGTGCGAATCATCAAGACACTGGACACACTTTACAGCAGACGAAATTCTCACAATAGTTTTGCGCAAATTCAGGCTGAAATTGGGTGCGGTTGCGAGCGTTTAAACGCCGTTGGAATGGCACCTCCCACCCTTCGCAATTAATAGGATCGACCCCTAAGTGTCCATAATGATTTGGCTAATGCCATAATGGTATGGAAAACAGTTGAAGACAGTTTAGGGGTCACAATAAATTAGCACTTAATATGCCAAAAATATAATAACATTCTTAGGGATGAAATCACACAAGGTCAAATTGAATTAGGAATTTATTGCATAGGCATCATATTAATCATGTATAATTTGCTGAATGAGAATAAAATAAATATCACAGCATATATATATATATATATACAGTAGTTGCAAACAAGAAATCCCATATTGCAGGCAGCAATGTTAGTACCAATACTTGCAAAACTTCCCAACATATATTGTTACTAATGTTATATAGAAATATCTCGCAACAACAAGCCTAGACATACCTATATGTGAAGCTAGACACGCCTCTTGGCAGCGTGTGACACGTCTCCCCAAAGGCACGGCGCATTTCGCTTGGCGCATCCTACGGTAATCTCTCTTATTCTACAATTAAAAAGTATGGATTGGATATCTGGTTGGGAAATTACCCATATCCTCACAGTCTCTTTAAGGTAACTTATGGCAGAGTGGTATGTGGGGTGTTATGTGGAGGCAAGTGCGGAGGTTAGACTGGTATGTGTAGTAGTGTGTCTGAAAATACATTGCCAGACACCAATAATGCCACTGCCCACCAGCCTCTACTTTTGAAAATAATAAAATGAAATGAACCTGACCACACTCCTTCCCTGTTGATAGAACATGGCCCTCATTCCATTCCAGCATTCCAAGTGACCCAACACAGTCATTAGATCCCCTCGAGTGACACAGTTCTTATCCCATTTTGGCATTCCTGGTGACCCTACACAGCCATCACATCTCCTCTTCGGGTATCATGGCCTTATCCCATTCTGGCATTCCTGATACCCCTACACAGCCATCAGATCCCCTCAATTGACATGTCCCTTATCCCATTCCAGCATTCCTGGTGCCCCTACACAGCCATGAGATCCCCTCAAGTGACACAGGCCTTATCC
Source organism: Crinia signifera (assembly GCF_055691185.1). NCBI lineage: Eukaryota > Metazoa > Chordata > Amphibia > Anura > Myobatrachidae > Crinia > Crinia signifera. The sequence goes on from NC_139218.1 coordinate 392,780,967, forward strand.
AGTTCTGGTATTCCCGATGACCCTAAAACAGCCATCAGATTCCCTTGAGTTACACTGGCCTTATCCAATTCTGGGATTCCTGGTAACCCTACACAGCCATCAGATCCCCCCTCAAGTGACTTCCCATATCCCATTCTGGCATTCCCAGACCCTACATAGCCATCAGATCCCCTCGAGTGACACTGGCCTTATCCAGTTCTGGGATTCCAGGTGACCCTACACAGCCATCAGATCCTCTTGTGTGACATGGCCCTTATCCCATTTCGTAGAAAGAAAAATACCAACTTAGTCCTGGGCGCTGATTGTAGTGATCCCCACACTTTCTTCCCTCATTCAGGGTATTAAACCGAAAAATAAAACAGAGGGGGGGACACACAATAGCGTAATATTGTTTAGATACACATAAATTATATCAACAAAATATATGATGTTTCTGAGAAACTCGTACCCTTTAGAGTAGTCTGCTTAAATAGGCAGACAATAACGCTCGTGCAGGGGCGGTAACGTCACCGAATCGTCATCAAGGATGTCCAATTGTAATCAAGCGTACATGCAAAAAAGTTTAAAAGCTGGTATAGTGTGATACCACTTTGTTTATTTGACATATAAACATAAAAACAATGGTGTAAAACATCAGCCTCTCACCGGATGGAGTGGTCTACAAAAACAATGCAGACAAACAGGCACAGATTGAATTCCCAGGCGTCCCCGGAGCCCACTGTCCAAACCAGTCAGAGTCCAAAAGTTCTCCACCTTCTCTCCAAGGCCTCACTACAAGGATCACTACAATCAGCGCCCAGGATTAAGTTGGTATTTTTCTTTCTACTATATGTCTATTGTGTATGATAGGTGATTCATACGTTACCAACCAGATCCTTGGCTGCAGATAGCGCAAGAATCAATCTCAGAGAATCTATTTGTTTCAGAACTTATCCCATTTCGGTATTCCCATATCCCATTCCGGCATTCCCGGTGACCCTACATAGCCTTTAGATCCCCGCAAGTGACACATCCCTTATCCCATTCTGGCACTCCCAGACCCTACACAGCCATAAGATCCCCTCGAGTGACACAGGTCACACATGCGATTGAGGTTAATTTCACCTGGTTTCTCGGCCCAATCCCCCGAAATCAGAAGAAATCTGGCTTAAATCGTGTAGTGTATGGGGGCCTTTAGCATGGTAAGACACGAGGATCCACAGCATGTAATACGCAGCTTCACAGTGATGCTACAGAGCATTGTATACAATAGCAGTGGATGAATATGGCACAACAGATTACAATTACAAGCTCTGACAGGCGGGCCAATCATGTACACAAAACATGGAAACATAGAAAGGGACGGTAGATAAGAACCACATGGCCCATTTAGTCCGCCCATATACATATACACACTAAGTTTTATTTTTGTCTGGAGCTAATTAATCAGGATATTTTTGGAAAGTGGGAGGAAACCGGAATATCAAGAGGAAATCCACACAAGCATGGGGAGAATATACAAACTCCACACAGATAGGACCATGGTGGTATTCAAACCCATGACCTGAGTGTAGTGAGGCAGTAATGCTACCCATTACATTTCCGTACTGTACAGTGTAAACCAGGCATGTCCAACGTTGGCCCTCTAGCTGTTGTGAAACTACACATCCCAGCATGCTTTACAATAGTTTTAGCATTCTCTAATAGCAAAACCGTGGCAAGGCATGATTGGACCTGTAGTTTCACAACAGCTGGAGGGCCAAGGTTGGACATGCCTGGTGTAAACGGTCTTCTAATTACAGCATTTTGGACGATCAGCCAGGACAACACCGGAGCAGCAGTTTATTTTGTGTGTCCTACACATTGTTCTGTAACCACCTTTTAGCGATGATGAGCAGCACTCACAAACAATTGGGGTTGGTAAAGTTGAGGGATGCTCTATGAGATCGCCCCTCCACTACAACTACAAGTCTCAGCACAGAAAAAGGGTCTGTTTAGACACAGTATGTGCAACTTTTGACTAACTGCTAACAAACATACATACACACACACACACACACACACACACATATGTAGCGTATCTATAATGGGTGCAGTAATTTTTTTTTTAATACTTACCCTCCGGAGGCCATTTTTTCGGTGATCTGCGCTTGCGAAGTAGAGTCTGAGCGCTCTATTGCTCAGACTCCACAACGCTGCCGGGCAGCAGCCGCAGCGATACAAGAATTGCCAGAAAATTGTAATTTTTATAATCAACCTTTACAGATCTGTAATATGTATAGCTTACCATTCATTTTATTGTTACTCAATATTTACACTAATACCTATTACATGAATATATTAGAGTGGCACCTAACCAATAACCAGATTACCACAACATGTGGTTTCCACTAGTTATTTTACTTCCTGTTTTAAATAAAGTTTTTTTTACTATAACAGAAAAATTGACTGAAATGCATTGGGACGACATACGGACCCCACAAACACTATGAGAGCTTACAGTGGAGCGGCACCAGCTATCACATCTACCCTGCTGCACACGGGAGCTGGAAACTGGTAGCTGCAAAACAACTTTACTTTGCCGCCACTACGAAGACCAGCCCTACCTCCGACCCTGTGTACATGGGGACTGGATTCGGAGGCTGCGGCCTCCTGAAAAAAAACACCGTCTGGTAAGATAGAGACAGATAGGAACTAATGGTCCAAACCTCTCTAGAGGTCTGAGCACTCTAGTGATCACACACTACTACACAGGGCCGCTCCTGGAGAGGTTCCAGCTGGCGGAGGCTGCATACAGTTCGCCTCCTCTCTTAAGACGCCTCTGACACACAGGCTCAGTAATTATCACTATAAATACACACACTGATCGCTATGTACCATATTCACCTTATACTGTACAGCATACCGCACACACATATACTGATCGCTGACGCTACGTCCCAGGTGCTATAAAACCGCACCTTTAGTGTGTCATAAAATGATGGGGTTCTCATGCTGGGAATTGTAGTTTCACTTGGTTGTCAATTTTGGAGCAAAATAAAAACAACACCCTTTTTTAATTTAATTTGAAAGAAATATAGTAAACAGGCGCACCATGTATCCGTCACACCGTTCATCTAGGGCACATCATATTTCCTGAGCTGTGACTTCTCTGATGCCGGACAAAAGCTGAGCCGTCAGAAAAGCAGCGGTCGCACTGGGAACATGCGAACGGCCTCTCTCCGGTGTGGAGGCGGCGGTGTTTCACAAGGCTGGATCTCTGAGAGAAACACCTCCCGCATTCTGTGCAACTAAAGGGTTTCTCCCCAGAATGAATCCGCTGATGCGCAACAAGTGTAGAACTTTTGGCAAAGCATCTGCCGCACTCTGGACATGAAAATGGCCGCTCCCCGGTGTGAGTCCTCTTATGGTACAGAAGATGTGATCTCTGATGAAAGGATTTCCCACTATAACTATGAAACAGTTTTCCCTCGGTGTGACATCGCTGGTGGGCGGTGAGAGCCAGTTTGGAGCTGACGCACATTCCGCAGACCAAGCACCTACACAGATTACTGGCGCTATGCGTTTGCTGATGGGTGACGAGGGCTGAATGATTAGGGAAACATTGCTGACACTCCGAGCACTGATGCGTCATCTCAGGATAGTGTGAGGAGGCGTGCGGACCTGTTGGGGACAAAAGTACTGAGATAAACCCTCTGTACATCAGCGGATGGGCGGCGTCATCATGTGTGAGACATTCAGTGTAGTTATACATATAGATATCACATTTTAAACATATTCAGTATAATTTACAATTGTTCATTTACAATTAGCCCTGTCATTCCAACATTAAATTTTAATGTGTCTTGAGTTATTATTTAATACATATTCACTATTTGAGTGACAACATCTCTGTGGAAGATGTGCAAAATTTTTGCTTAAAATGCCAGCATCACTCATATTTGTTATATACGTTCAAATTAAAAATGCTGTGTGGAAACTTATTATATTTCCCATATATATAGTACACATTACAGGTCATTATGAGGAATAAAAAGGTTTGCTTGGCAATTTTCACACCTATTTTGTCAAATCCCCTTGGCAAGGGTTAAACCAAAAAGGACTGCAGCACTGCGTTTTATTTACTCCAGTACAACGGAAGCAGCCATCTTTTTTTTTTTTTTACAGTACTACAAAGTTGCTGAATCCGCCTCCTCCCCACACAAGGAAGAAGGGGATGGGGCAGGTTTAGGAAGACGTAGGGTAAAATGATGTCAGACATCCACATTTACGTTACATTACTAAGTGGGATTATATGTCTGACGATGCACGTGTGGATGGTGAGGGACACTCTTCCTCTGCAGCATATTATTGTGGGTGCTGGTCCAAGGGGCAAACGCAGAATTTCTACATGAGGTCTCCAAATGAAATCCACAATCTCCCACTTGAAGCTCCATATTGAAGCTAGCGCGGGAGTCTGAGCGATCGGTACGAAAGAACCCAGTAACGACCCTGGACATTATGAACTTTGTATACACTGGATAATATATGTAATACAGTATTGATATAACACTATAGATGTAGAGGCTGTATCAAACATTTATCTAATATAAATAACGGAACTGATCAGGAAAAGATTAACCATCCCATAATAATTACACAAACATAACAGAACCAGCAGGAGACAAAACTGCACTTTATAAACACATATTCTCTCACCTCACCGTAAGGCTCCTGTCTCTAGTTCCTTACTGCTGCTCTCTGGTGCATGGGAACACCCATGACACTTTGGGTGTTCCCATGGTCCAGCACCGTCACCACCCTCGACCCTCCCTCCCCACAAGGAACGGCCTGTCAAGTGAACTCACTGAAGCCGTTCATTGCCAGGGTCGGAACATGTTGAAATACACGCTTGCGCAGACCCCCCACACATAGAAACGGGTCAGACTTCGCTCCGTTCTGAGTGCATGCGAATAAGGGTCTTGTAGCATAAGCTGCTGCCTCTGATGTGCAGCAGCTGTGCTCTGTTCCTTAAGGTGCCCATACACGGTACAATTATTCTCGTGCGTTCTGAACTAGATCGCATTGCATCGCATGCGATGCGATGCGATTGGTACCTAGTTCAAAAAGCATGCGCTGCAGAAACTTTATGTGCTGTGCGATGGGATGCCCGCGGGAGAGCATATCGCATCGCTGTACCCAGCTGGAAAAGGGGGAGGTCAGGGGGTTCCGTGAGGAAAGGGGTCAAAGGACAAAGTGAAGCTGACAAAGGGGAGGACAAATGTGGGAGGGGACTGGCCTGGTCCCAGAGGTGGGGCCGGCCCACGGTAACTAGCAACACACTGTTGGGCCATGAGCTGGATGCAGGGGGGTGGGGCCTGGACATGGGTAGAGAAGCGTTATCGGGAGGGTGGAGACTGAGCAGCCTGGAAAGGGTATTTCTTCCTTCTGACACTGCCCATATTAACTGTAAATGGCTGCCGCACTGAGCCCCTCCACACAGTAATTTGACTGGCGCATATCAAATAGGTAATTAACTCAGGAGAGGATGCGGGTACACTACAAAGTGTACAGGGGTGGGGTCCTGGGGTGCACACCAATTGAGAGGTGCGACCCTGCGGAGACCTTTCAGTAGAACTGCATACAAAGTCAAAGGTGCAGGTGCACAAATTAAACTCCCAATTTCAAAATTTTTGCAATAAAATTTTGCATTTTTAGCGAGGTTCTTCGCTTAGTTATGGCCATAAGTAACGGCTTGCCCACCACGACCAGGTGACCTCATTAGTCGGGCAAGTCCCTAACATTTTGCGGGGTACAAATCTAGGGCACAGGGCACCCCAAAATGGTGCAGCTGAGTGACCCCAGGGCAACACAAGACTGAAAGAAATATATAGTGAAACAAAGTGAGGATAGGTTAGTGAGAGAGGCTGCTAAAAGATAGCAGGGATAAGTAAGTGAGAGGTAAAAAAATGAGAGATGAAGTAGTGAGAGGTGAAGTAGTGAGAGGTAAAGGTTAGAAATGAATTACATTGAAATAAAACACACAATAGGGATGAAAGTGAAAACTACAAAGTGACTTAATTAAACTGATAAATGTAAAGCTATTCATTATGGGATCAAAAATGAACAAGCTACTTATAGACTGAATGGAGTTATTATAGGGAATTCTGCTGTAGAGAAGGACTTGGGGTCATCATAGATGAAATATTGGGTAATAGTGCACACTGCACATGCATTAAAAGGGGAATGGATTCAAGGGATGCCAATGTGATAGTGCCTCTTTACAAGGCATTGGTAAGACCACACTTGGAATATTGTGTCCAGTTCTGGGCACCACACCTTAAAAAGGACATAAATGATTTGGAACAGGTACAGAGAAGGACGACTAAGCTACAGTAGTAAAAGGTCTTGAATCACTAGAATACAAAGATAGGTTATACCAGGCTGAATATGTTTTCACTGGAGAAATGGAGGTTGAGAGGTGATATGATTATTATGTTCAGATACAGGATTGGGAATCATATGGAACTGGGAGATGATTGGTCACTAACAGGCCTATACTTAGGACACGCGGGCATGTACTGAGGCTCGAGGAAAATAAATTCCTACTGAATTAAGAAGAGGATTCTTCACTATTAGAGCAGTAACATTCTGGAACTCATTGCCGGTGGGGTGATTACAGCAACTATTGATAATGAATTTATATCAAAACTGGATGCATTTTTGGCCACTAAGGGAATCCTATAGATATGTATTACTTAAGTCAGTAGTTACAAGTCAGATAGATTGAACTCGATGGACTAAAGGGTACTTATGTATTAGCAGGGCGCCCATTACGTAGTTTGCGTAGTGGTGTATTGAGAATACCAATACACCACTATGCTGGCTACGTAAACTACATAATTTACATAACTGGAGCCCTGCTAATACACAATGGATCATATCCCCACTATCCACGTCATACCCCCATTATCCACGTGGGTGTGGAGTTAATTTTATAAATTTTGGCGAGGGCAGCGAGCCGCGCGAGGGCCACAGATACGCGTCCGCTCGCTGCACTTCGGGCTTGCTGACTCGCCACACTTTATAAAATTAACTCCACGCCCTCATGGGGGTATGACGTGGATAGTGGGGATATGTGTGTGCGTAGTGCATTATACTTACCTAATGTCCCCAGTGCCAGAGTTCCCCTCGCAGCCTCCTCCAGGACACCCCTGCGGCAGCGTTCCTCTACTCCGGCAGCGTCCTCCATGACACCCTGGCGGAGACAATGTACGCAATTAGCGTAGTGCCGCTGGGGGAGCAGGGAAACCATGTGATGCTCCCCCAGCGGCAGTACGTTGAATTACGGCCATGACACGTCTCCCCCCCGCCCGGTGCTGCTCAGATGTCCCCCCTCCGCCCGGCCAAGCCCCGCCGCCCGCCCTTCAGCCCGCCATCTGCCCGCTGTAAGTATAAAAGCACATATTAGCAGGGCGCCCGGCTAGGCTACGCTGACAACGTAGCCTGAGGTACGTTGTCAGCGTAGCGTAGCCGGGCACCCTGCTAATACATAAGTACCAACTAAAGTATTTTTTCAGACTTTATTACTATGGTTTTATTTTTTATGTTATTACCATAATTTGATCTGCTGGCCAAGAGGCGTAGTGTTTCCAGGCACCAGAAATCCCCCCCACCCCCCTCCCCCCTGCCTACGGATTCTCTGGGGTAAATTTACCATGGGAGATCTATTAAACTTATGGTAGGTGCAGATTTTCCATCTGAATATGGCCTCAAATGTGAGCACGTAATCGCAAACTGTCCATGACATGCCCAAAACACGCCCATAAGCAGTGCTATTTTTCAGCAGGAACCAGCAGGAACTCAGTTCCTGAACCTCTAATTAAATATGACATCATCAGGAACTAAAAATGTACTTTCCATAAGATAAGTTGTATTTTAGAGTCACCTGTGAGTGCCTTTGTTTCTAAATACAATATATACATCTATCTCTCTCTCTCTATTATATATATATATATTTTTATTTAATTGATCCACCCCCAGACCTGGAGTTCCTGGACCTATTTTTCCAGAAAAATAGTACTGCCCATAAGTCAGACCAGTCAACCCCAAGTCACCGCACTGACCACTCTCCAACTCTCTATAGAACCAGCAACCTTTATTACATCCTGGAATTGCCGCTGCCAATAACATATTACATACAAAATAAATCAGTACAGTTACAGTATGTTTACCCGCATCAACAAGTTACAATAATATCGTGTGGTCAAAAGCTAAGATTAGATTCAGTGGGGGCTCCAGAGGAGGGGCCTGCAGGACAGTTAAAAATTCAAATAGGGGAGAAACAATAACTGCCAGTAAGTCAGTTTGGAATGTCAGTTGGTGGCAGTGGGTGTGAATCCACTATTTGAAATTTGAACTGTGCTTCAGCCACACCCCTTGAACCACCACTGGTTATATTTACTATGGAGTGGGTTGTTCCAGTCGGCGATCATCGGAGCCTTTGACAACTTGCTCCTTAGTAAATCTACCCATAACCCTCTACATGGACAGCATTAGCAACACTGACACCTGCAGGCTATAGAGGAAAACTACAGTGGATTTGTTATTGCGCAAAGTGGAAGCTGCAGTCTGATTCCCAGTGAGCTTGGAGCTTTCTAGATGGCTTTGAACTAATAAAAACCCTGACGGTCATTAATAATATAAGCTGAGAAGTAATGCATATCGCCATCATAATGTACATATTGTTTATAAGAAAAATGTTCCCTTTATAGGCGCCATTCCAAGTCCTGCATTTGGCGGGAAAAGTCTGTTTGCAGTTTGTAAATAAGTCTTGTTACTTCTGTGACGGGCGGTTTATTCACCTAGCCCGGCGTGGACCCTCTTATGTTGCCGAAGATTTGAGCCGTCAGAAAAGCAGCGGCCGCACTGGGAACACGTGAACGGCCTCTCCCCAGTGTGTATGCGCCGGTGTTTCACAAGGTTGGATTTCTGTGTAAAACATTTCCCACAATCTGTACAAGTAAACGGCTTCTCTCCGGAGTGAATCCGCTGATGTCTAACAAGAGTAGAACTTCTGGCGAAGCATCTGCCGCATTCCTGGCATATATATGGCCGCTCCCCGGTGGGCGTCCTCTTAAGTGACATAAGGCGGGACCTCTGATGAAAGGATTTTCCACTGTAATACTGAAACAGTCTGTCCTGTGTGTGACATCGCTGGTGGGCGGTAAGAGCCAACGTGGAGCTGAATCGCACCCCGCAGACGGAGCACCTATACAGATTACTGGCGCTATGCGTCTGCTGATGGGTGACGAGAGCTGAATGATTAGGGAAACATTGCTGACACTCCGAGCACTGATGCGTCATCTCAGGATAGTGTGAGGAGGCGTGCGGACCTGTTGGGGACAAAAGTACTGAGATAAACCCTCTGTACATCAGCGGATGGGTCGCGTCATCATGTGTGACACATTCTGTGCAGTTATACATACAGTATGTTTGATACAGATATCAGATTTTACATATATTCAGTATTATATACAATTGTTTCTTAACAGTTAACTCTGTCATTCCAAAATAAAATCGGAATGTCTTCCAATGATACTTAATATGTATTCAAACTGAAAGTGACTGCTGCACTGAAATATAATTGACTCCGGCACAATGGAAGCAGCCATCTTACTTTGTTATTGTACTACAGTGTTGCTGATTATGTGTAATGTGCTTTTATTAGGGATTACACTATTTAGGCAAGGACAACATTCCTGAGGAAAGGGCTGTTTGCATTTTCTATGTGCGATGAGCTTTTATAAGGGATTACACAATTTAGACAGGGACAACAATCCTGAGGAGGGGACTATTTGCATTTTGTATGTGTAATGTGAATTTATTAGGGATTGCACTATTTACCCTTAAGACAATATTCTGTATGTGCATTGTGCTTTTATTATGGATTGCACTATTTAGGCAGGGACAACATTCCTGAGGAGAGAATTGTTTGCATTAACTATGCGTCATGTGCTTTTATTAGGGATTGCACTATCTAGGCAAGGTCAACATTACTGACGAGTTGGCTGTTTGCATTCTCTATGTGTAATGTGCTTTTATTAGGGATTGCACTATTTAGGCAGGGACAGCATTCCTGAGGAGGGGACGATTTGCATTTTGTATGTGTAACGTGCTTTTACACTATTTAGCCGAGGACAACATTCTTGAGGATGGGGCTGTATGCATTCTGTATGTACGATGTTCTTTTATTAGGGATTGAACTATCTAGGCAAGGACAACATTCCTGAGGAGGAGGCTGTTGCCTTCTCTATGAGCAATGTGCTTTTATTAGGGATTGCACTATTTAGGCAGGGACAACATTCCTGAGGAGGGGGCTGTATGCACTATGAGCTGCTGCCCATTGTGACATTTGTGTTACTTGTAAGCTTATGTAACCAGTGTTAATGTAAGTCATCCTATACTTTCTCTGTAACTGCTAGAATATAAAAACAATACGAGGGCGTTGCCCAGGGAGATGTAAACTTTGCAGTTTTTGGTAACGTTTGAGCTATGAAGCCAGGCATTTCCTTGGAAATTTCGCTGACTTCAGGAGCGAGAGGTAGAATTGCTGATTGTTATACTTACAACGTACTGTACATAGATTCAAAATCAGTAGCTAAGTATTACAATTGTAGTCATTATCGCCGGGTATAAGGTCGCTGAGCAATTATTTTTCATTAACCTTTTTATGATTTTGTTTTAGCCTTTTTGTTATAATATTACTGTGAACTATCGCTATGCATATGAAACCTTGACCTTTTAATACTGTCTTACATTAGAAAACCAAAGTTATTTGGCCTTGATAGGATTTCTTTGAAATCTTTCAATAAAACAAATTTCAGACAAAACCTAATTAAAACATGTAAAAGTACTTTTCAGAGAAACACACAAACACAAAAAAAAGAAGGAATTAAGCATTAGTATTGGATATGTCACAAGGTTTTGAATTGAGGTAAACATGAAGATTACATCATGTGTTTCTCTGTGTATTGAGTGTTTATTGTGTTGGGGGGGTTTACTCTTTAAGATTGTGAGTGTTAACTGTGGTTCCTGTCCTGTGGGAATGTTGGGGGAGAAGCTTGATGCTAGGCAGATTTAGTACCTCTCTTATCTGATCCACCTTCCTTCTTTGTTGTGTGTGTGATTTACTGCATTGGTTCAGCTTACTTAGATGAAGACTACAAGCAGCAAGAATGTGGAATATAATTTTTTTTTTAAAGAAGTCACGGTGTTGTGCCTGTAGTCACCGCATATATAAAAAAAAGGTTTTGTTTTTTTTTTTTACTTTTTTATATGTTTAAAATAGCCAACCTTGGGTTTTATGCTTATCATTTATAATCAGCTGTTCACCAGACAAGAAACTGAATACTCAGTAACTGGTGGGAAGGTTTGGGTGCTTCCTGCTGTACAGCAAACAGAAATTAAAGGGAGAAATAGTGGCCAAAGGATTAGGCTGAGTTATTATGTGTTACTGGAAGGTGATACTAACCCTGTTTATTTTCCCACTAGCTTTATCCAAGAACCACCTAAAATGGCTGCCAGAACCAGTAGACTTATTGGACATCGACGCCAGCACCGCGGCCAGCCAACTACCAACACAGCATCAACCAGCCCAGGAAAAGACCACAGCGGCTAGATCAGCGCATCTCCCCAGCATGCCTTTTGCCTCTGGTGTTCCTACGTCCCCTAGCAACGCAGAGGATGTGTGTGCCAGCTTGTTGTATCCTGTGAGGGTGCCCAGCGATGCTCCTGTTCCTAGTGGTTTGCCAACTCAAGCGGTGAGTATGAGTGACCACACTGACCTGTCCATGACTGAACCCAACCATAATGACCCTAGATTCCCCTGTAGAGTGTCCCCCTTAAGAAGAAAGTGAGGGGCACTGGCAGGGGGTTAGGGAGGCTCCACTCTCTGACCCATCCCTGACAGGCATAAGGTGCCAAGCTTGCAGTGGCCTTGATGGGGTGGGGGTAGGGAGTGTGCCCGGGCAGGAAGGGTTCAGGCCCAGGGTAGTCAGGAAGTGTAGAAGGGGATACACCCGACAGGGTGGGTTCTCCAAGATGTAGGTCCTTTGAGGAGGACAGGAGGGCAGGTCTGACAGTTATTGCAGATGGGTGCCCGGGAGAAGTGACAGAGGTGCAGTGCCTGGTAGATAGTGTGGGAGGAGACAGGGGTAGGCCCAGACCAGTGAAGGCAGAGGCGACCAGAGGCTGTCCCCGGCCCACAACCCCCAGACAGGTACTGACCTTAGAGACTGTAAGGCCCTACAGACCAGTTGTCTCTGACTTATTGGACAGACACAAAACCGGCCGAGGACATCCCAGAACTATGTTACACCACCAGGAACTCTAATATCATTGATTTAAGAAATTATTTTGCCATAATTACACTAATGTAATACCAGATTCCAGTCTTTTTCTGGCTAAACCCTTCCAATTGGTTCTCAGGAATCAAAGGCCGGGTAGCAGGCATAATACTTAATGTAATGCAAGATGTGAAATGAAAGTGTAACGGGCAGAGACCAGAGCAACCCCTAAAAAAGCAAGGTTGGTTTGTGATAGGCATACAACCACCAATGTTCATTCTCAATAAGAACGCAAAATAAAAATGGATACAGCACATCCAGTCTGTATTTAATTGAGAGCGGAAGCCGGCTAACTCAGGGTTAAACTTATCCCCTTAACTTATTCCCTTTAGACCAAACTTCTGTAACCGCTAAAAACAAAAATGAGAAGCGCATTAACAAAGTCCAACTCATGTATCAAAAATAACACTGTTTAATAGAATACATGGAAACAAACGTTACATAGACAATCAACGGTAAAATGTTATTGGTTACAGCCATATAAATAACACTTACAATTCTAAACAAATAAATACATAGAGGGGGGGAATTCTGGTTAATTTGCTCAGATGTGAATTCACATCCTTGCGAGTGATCCAGATCCGGCCTTGTGAATGATGGTACGCCGGGCCCCCCATTCGCGAGGCGTGTATGTTTGAACTGGCTGCGAATGGATGCTTTACATAAACATCATTCGATGGTCGTGGAACCATCGAATGATGTGGAACGTGGACGCAGATCTAAGGTTGCTCAGAGCAACCTTAGATCTGCGTGCACATTCGGAGGGAGGTGGGCGATGGTGCGGGTGATGTCAGCTGCCCGCACCATCGGCCCATTAACATAGGAATGCCCATGAAATGCTGGGCGTTCCCATATGCTAATGGCCCCACCCCCCAAAAAAAACATCGGCCCAGTGTGAACGGACCACAATAAGGTCCAAAGTACCCTTTTACTTTTAGAACAGGATGTTTGGCCCGTGTTCCTTAGTGCTCCAGGGGTCCCACTGCTGGCATGAACAACCCACTGCACCAAATGATGGACAATCACTAGTGAAAGGCACAGAATAAACCCTTAGCAAAGTATTTAATATTCCTTACAGATATTGTGAATCCAGCTCGCATCTATTCATTGGCTGGAATCCTCGGGCCCATGCCCTGCAAGTAGTAGTATACGGCCCAGAGCAGCCTGTAACTGCGGCTATTCCGCTGGTGGGTGACGTTGGCACAATGATAGGCTATTCTTGTATCCTGCCAGCTGTAAGTGCTGGCTGCAATGTACAGTCTCAGGTAAAAGGGCACTTACAGATGTTCATTCCCTATGTGTGATGTTTTTATTAGGGATTGCACTTTTTAGCCAAGGTAAACATTCCTGAGGTGGGGGCTGTGTGCACTATGAGCTGCTGCCCATTGTGACATACTGTATATGTGTTACTAGATTACTTTTTTATTTAGCAAATATAGGGGGTGATTCAGGGAGAGCACAATATGCAGCGGTCATCGCAAACAAATGCCTGCCCCATGCATCCCCTCAGAGGCACGTGAATGGATGTGTGCGCTGATCGCCGTGCGAGCGGGCGGGCGGAAACATTCATTCAATGGTCACCAAAACTGACTTTTATTTGGCTCGGGAACGTCCGAGAACGGGGCATGTGATGTTGGTGTCCCGCCCTGTGCAGGCTTTGCCACGCCTGTGTTGGGGACGCCCATTGTTTTTCTGGGTGCACCCATTGTTTATTTGGGCACACCCAGGAAACCAGCCACCCGCCTGTCCGCCCCGATGTATGCGAATGGGCCTCGGTGACTGTGAAAGTCGCACAGGGGTCTGCACGTGCGCATAATCGTCTATGCGCAGTCCTCAAAACATTGGAACGGGGACGAATTTGGCCAAAAGTGACCGGAGCTGAATCACCCCCATAGTGTCTACACGTAAGCCACCCTATACTTATATATACAATACTGTAGTAGACGTTGCGTGGGGAGTCGGAGACGGTTCAGTTCTTAGTAACATTTGCACTATGAAGTTAGGCTTTTCCTTGAAAGATTCACTGAATTACAGGAGCAAGTGAAGGAACTGTTGAGTGTTATAGTTACCCCCCCCCCACCCCCCCCACGTCGATTTAAAATCTGATATTAAATATCTACCTAAGTCTTACATGCTGTAGTGTGTGTCATTTTGTTTTCACATAATACTCCATTACACTCCTGAACCCTCGCCAATAACCAGGCTGTGAGTCACTGTGGTGTCAGCACAGTGATGTCACCCACAGCAAAACCAGCAGAGAACCTTCCAACAGGGCCAATATGACTCGACCGCCATAGGTTTCTTTGCATGTGGTGGGTGAGCACGAGAGGTCAATATCAATGTGACTTCTAATCCGCTAAGTCCCCCCCACCACCAATAATAGGGCCTGATTCTCAGTTTAAAGTCCTGCAACCATTATATCATCTTTTTTGTTGCTGCAGTCACAGCGAAGACTTTACACTAATACTAGTATCTGTGCTTCCCCCGGTGTATATCCGTGCAAATGACTGTGCAAGGACTGAGACGCACACTTTGTAATACGGCTGAGTGCGTCAGTAGATGCTATAATCAATCGCACCATTGGCCCTAACACCAGCTATTTGGTAGGTGTCCATTTTTCCATATGGGTATGGCCACGGATGTGTATTATTACCCTTCATTTATAGGGAGCCACAAGGGTTCCGCAGCGCATAACAAACTACATAAACACATTGGGCAAAGCATGGACTTAGAGTACAAGACAATGCAAAACAATGACATGGTATATAGACATTGCTGCATCAGTGGACACGACACTGGCTCTCCTTCCCCTTAAGGGATTCATTTCAAGCTTCTCACACTCAATTACGAAGCTCTCACACCTCTCTCATTACATTTGTGACCTTCTCCCTTTAGACTCCTGCCTATAAAGGGTATGAATACAATAAACAGTATACTTATGGTTACCCTCTTTAGTATGTTACCTATGACGGCATGTAGTCCAAGGCTAAGGGTGATTTACTAAGAAGCGGGTTGTCACAACAGCAATCATTGGTACCTTTGACACCCTGATCTTTAGTAAATCTACCAGCAACCCCCTACATCAGTTGTTCCCAACCTGGGGTACGCTGCAGACAGGTTGGGTGTACTCGAAAATAATAATGGTAAAGGTGGAAGAAGTCTCCCAATGGCGGAAGAAGTCTACCGTTGCGTAGACAACCATGTAACCGGTTCTGTCTGCAATGCCTTCTCGTACTTTTGCCTGACCAGCGATTCACTGGAAGCCGCCCTCCGACATCAGCGATCATCTGCCCTACACTGACACAGGTGGAGAAAGCAGCAGCATTAATCCTACAGGCATCAGCGGGAACTCTGGAGACAGTACACAGCCAGCAGCCAGGCACAGAGGGACCCGATTCCTGACAGCACACTACTGCTCCACTACCGGAGACAGTACACAGCCAGCAGCCAGGCACAGAGGGACCCGATTCCTGACAGCACATTACTCCTCCGCTACTCCTTAAGATATGGACACGCATAACGCTCACTGCCACTCCACTCGTAAGTACTGTGGATATTTGAAATTGAGCTACTCATAAATGAAAAGCCTAATCAAAAAGTTTGAGAACCGCTGCTCTACATGGACAGTAGTGGGTACCCTGACCCCTGCAGGTTGTAGATGAAAATAACAAAACACTACAATAGACTTGTTGTACACACAAAGTGATAGATGCCTGCGCTGAAGCAATATATATGGTTATATATTATAGGTAGACATGGAGCTTTCTAGGTGGACGGAAACCAAGAATGAGAACAGAGAAAAGTAACATACCAAAAAGAGCACCTAACTGTGTGATTACATGGGTTTCATCCCGCAATCCATAAACATACTGGTAGGGTTATTGACAAACAGAACCATTGTACGTAAGTGTGTGTGCGTATGTGTGTTAAGGGCAGAGTAGATCGGCCAAGTGATTCTTATCTGCCATAAAAATACTACGTCTCTACAAAGTAGTGCATATAACAAGCAAATTGTAAATGTTTATATGAAAAAACAGGCGTTCCCCTAACATGCGCAATTCCAAATCCTGAATTCGGCGGGAAAGTCTTTTGCAGTTCGTAAACAAGTCTTTATTCCCCTAAACCGGCGTGAACCCTCTTATGTTTCAAAAGATGTGAACCATCATAAAAGCAGCGGCCACACTGCGTACACGCAAACGGCCTCTCTCCGGTGTGGATGCGCTGGTGTTTCACAAGGTTGGATCTCTGAGTGAAACACTTCCCACATTCTTTGCAATTAAAGGGTTTCTCTCCAGAGTGAATCCGCTGATGTGTAATAAGAGTGAAATTTCTGGCGAAACATCTCCCGCATTCCAGGCATAAAAATGGCCGCTCACCGGTGTGAGTCCTTTTATGGCACAGAAGACGTGATCTCTGATGAAAAGATTTTCCACAGTAAGAGCAGTGAAACCTTTTTCCCTCAGTGTGACATCGCTGGTGGGCGGTAAGAGCCAATGTGGAGCTGAATCGCACCCCGCAGACCGAGCACCTATACAGATTACTGGCGCTATGCGTTTGCTGATGGGTGACGAGGGCTGAATGATTAGGGAAACATTGCTGACACTCCGAGCACTGATGCGTCATCTCAGGATAGTGTGAGGAGGCGTGCAGACCTGTTGGGGACAAAAGTACTAAGATAAACCCTCTGTACAGCGGATGGGTCGCGTCATCATGTGTGAGACATTTTCTACACTTATACACATGTACCATATAGATATCACATATTACATATATTCAGTATAAAGTCAAATTGTTTCTAAGCAAGTAATATCGCCATTACGACATAATATTGGAATTTGTCTTGAATTGTTAAACATGTATTAAAACTTAAAAGTGACTGCTGTTGAATCAAGGCTAAAAGATTCTAAAAAAATTGTCCACTAGATTAAGAGGGATGCTGCCAAATCTTCTAACACCACACCAACTCGGTTCACGACAGAACGACATTTGGTATTGTGAATTCATTTTGCCATAGCAGTAATAGTTTCCTCATCAAGGAACTATACCACGTCCACAGTGCTACTAAGTTTAGATGCCAAAAAAGCCTTCAACAAAATCTTATGGAAATATTTATTTAAAATTTTAGAATACAAAGGCTTTGGACTCACTTTTATAGACACTATTAAATACTAATATCTAAACCCTACTACTAAATTATTGGTTAATGGTCTTCTTGGCAAACCTTTAATGATGCAACAGGGAACACGACAGGGCTGGCCACTGTCACCTTTGCTATTTAATATGGCATTGCTTCCGTAATTACACCATCTACAACAGTGGACAGTCCTGCAATGACCAAAAATTGGGATACAGGAATTAAAATTGCATGCTTTTTCCAATGACCTACTGATATTTATCTCTAATCCTGAAAATAGCCTGGAACCTTTGGTTGACACTCTTCATCAATATGGCTTACTTTCGGAATTTAGGATTAAACTTTCTAGGTCAAAAGCATTAGTCTTAGGCAATCGTCCATATAGATTGACTAATCCTTTTGGAGACTGAAATGGGCCCCTTCCCAGATACAATACTTGGGGATTACATTGACCAAGAATCTGCATGACCTATATTATTCCCACTTATTACAAAAATTGGGATGGAACTAGAAGGTTGGCAACACCTTCAATTATCATACTTGGGAAGAGCCAACTTAATCAAATGAATCACTTTTCTAAAACTGTTATATCCACTTCAAGTCCCCTCAATAGTTCTCACCCTAGCAGACGAAAAGAAAACCACAGAAATGTTTAGAAATTGAATCTGGTCAAAGAATAAACCAAGAATCAATCTAAAAATACTACAAAGAACTCTAGAGGGGGGAATACATTTTCCCAACATCCAATTATACAACCAGGCAGCCATTTGCAGATACATTAAGGACTGGATCCATCACAAAGACCAATATGCCAATTATACGATAGAACGACAATTTCTTCCTAATCTCAACATGACCTGCTTTTTACATTTACCCAAATATGAACTTTCCACACAAATACTGGAAAACCCTCATGGTTATCATGACGCACAATACGTAATAAAGCTAAACTTCGTACCCTATATTCTTTACATCTTACTTTTTTAGGAAACTATAATTTTTCAACATGGTTCGGCTACTCAACCATTTGGATCATGGTACGAACAAGGAATACGTTCAAAGGCAAAAGAAGAAGAAAGCACTCTCTCTTTTTTTTCTGGGGCACTCTTATGGAAGAAAGAAATTTCTCAAAGAAATATGTATGATAAGTGTTTAAGCATAATATAGCAAACTACACTTATCTGTGTCCAAAGTATGGCTGATCTGTGTTTTGAATGAGGGACAAAATGTATCTAATACATGACTTTTCTTCTTCTTTTGCCTTTAAACTTATTTTACTCTCCAGGGTGCACCTCCGCGACAATTACTACGGACGAGAACACATCTCATCATAAAC
This sequence comes from Crinia signifera, assembly GCF_055691185.1. Taxonomy (NCBI): domain Eukaryota; kingdom Metazoa; phylum Chordata; class Amphibia; order Anura; family Myobatrachidae; genus Crinia; species Crinia signifera. The sequence goes on from NC_139218.1 coordinate 392,799,802, forward strand.
ATTCCGAATTGTGGATGACTAATATCAATTACCGTACGATATTGACCTGTGCACTGGTTTCCCCTTCTCCCCCTTTCCCTTACCACAATAAGGAATACGTTCAGTTAGACAACTTGCAAACTCAGAAACAAAAAAGTAACTCACTATGTACAAGTGAAATCCCACCATGACTTTTTGCCACCATGTAACTTAGCTTTCTCCCAGGCCCAACATTATACTAATAAGGTAATAACTTTCTTAAATGATACAGATTGGGATAACCAACTGGATACAGTTCTCTTAAATGAGAATTACTCCAGAAGAGCTATAACCTACTTTTACCTTTAAAAGGTAAACTTTAACTTTGCGAAAAAGCGATCTTGAAAACTTTATTATATTCTATCAAAACAATATCAGCCACATCCTATGAGGATGTTTTTTAAAATATTTTACAGGGGTTACTTGTCTCCCCATTGCTGTAACTTAATTAATAGGCTTAACTAATTCTTTAACTTAAATGTACTCATTCTGATCCAAACTTATACCACTTTTTATGGGAATGTCCGGCAATACAACGATTTTGGTTGACAATCAGACATTTCAAAGTAGATCATCTAGTAAATTATATTTCACTAATTCCAGACGAGTGGGCTATCTTGGGATTCTTACCAACTACCCCCAAAATTTTGATTGTTGTAAAAAGCTAATGTTATGCCTATCAACGGTAGCTAAATAATGTTACAACAGAAGATTCCTACCACCCCTCCTTCACTTAATATGTTTAAAGAAAAATGATTCCAAATATGCAAACTCGAATGGACAGAAAAAACTCTCCATAAAGGAAAGACAAACGGAAACATTCTTTGAAATATTGGAAAGTTACATAGACACGTTACCAGCGGAAACGAAATAACAAATACATAAATGTTTCTTCCCTTTTTACCCCTTTTTATTTTTCTTTCCACCTCTTTCTCTTTACTGGGTTTCATGTATGATCATATGATCTATATATTTTTTTCAAATAGTGTTGTAAGTGTTTAAAGAAGCCCTTATGAGACCTTTAATTCACCAAAAGTGAACATACATACTATGGACTCCTACATTATACTCATTTATTGAAATTGAAAATACGATACTCACAATTGCTTGTAGGAAAATAACATTACTATTGTACAGTTTGTAACACTACACTTCATACTTATTATAATATTATGACTACATGCAAAATTGTTATACAATTTATTTATTGTACAACCTGCTATCAAACTACACAATTGTTAATTTATAAAGATAGTAATGAAAAAATGTATGCATGCAAACAAATGTATTATTGTTCAATGTTGATGCAATAAAAACATTTATGGCATTCACTCCAGCACAATGTGTATATGTATGTATGTATGTATGTATGTATATACAATTGTGGAGTACAATGGAAAATGCTGCACTATGTAAACTGTAAACAAATAAATAAATGTGTGTGTTATTAAAAAAAAAGTTTCAATATTATTCAGAAATTCTGTGCAAGTTTATGGAGTAAACAAAAACATATAAACAACAAGCATAAAATTACATGGATCAAATGAAATAAAGAACCCTATAGATGAGTAAATTAGAACTAATTTTGTAAAATACTTGGATATCCATTCATTTATTAGAAATACAAAGAGACTGAATAAAAAAAAAATGGTTAACCACCAATGTAAAATATAATGACCTTGGTATGAGTTGGGTACACAAAATCCTGATAAAAAAGTAATGTAATTAATAGTGCTAAACGCCACATTATAAATCATTGACAAAGAACACCATCTTCACTTGGACTGTGTATGGCGGTTTGGCTGGAGATCCGTTTCTTGATTAGTATATTGTATCTGGTCTCCGATTCCACGGACGTTTCTCTGCTCTAAAATCACTAGTTGAGAGACATGAAGCGTCCGTTAAATGCACTGGCTGGCCTAGCGTTCCCGGGTTCCGCTGTAGAAGGCTGTTACGGAAAGACAAGCTGGGTGCTCGGGAATAACGAGTGATATCGGTCGCAGTTAATCGCCACATTTTGCAGTGCAATATGGTTTTCCCAGTTGCTTGTTTTTTTTTGCTTCACTTGCATACATGAATCAGGACCATAGTATCTGAATACTAAGAATAACACAACAAACTGCATTCATGAATTATATTAAAGAAACCCTAAACATTGAGAATTTGTGATTACTCTTGAATTGCTGAGTATAACCAGTTTGTCAGCAGGATGAGGCCTAGAGATATCATTAGACCAGTGCGCAAGCTCCAATTCTCCCGTTTGTGGTGTTACAAGGGAGAAACAAAATTGAACATTTCAGCTATGCTGTTATTTCAGACTGTCGGGAACAGAACTCAGTGGTCATCTGCTGCTTCCAGAGGATACTCTGGAACAAGTAGACAAAATATGAAAAGTCACCAGAAAAAAAGATTTTCTACTTCTCCAATGAGTCAGCCGCACAATTTAAAAACAAGGAAAGATTTGGGGACGCTGAATACATGTGAAGTAATCCGCATCCCCTCGACATGCTTCGGGCTTGGTGGCTCGCCACACTTTATAAAATCAACTCCACGCCGACGTGGATAGTCGGGGTATGAACAAGTCGGGAAGACGCGTAACGTCCGCTCGCCACGCTTCGGGCTGGCGTGGATAGTGGGGGTGTTTTAGGAACACATTCACACCGCCCATATCATACATCTGAGACAGTAATGACGACGTATTAACTGTTAACTGGATTTTACTTAATAACAGGTTCACAGGTGACAGGTTCTGCAGCCATTACGCAGTCACTGACAGGGACGCTGACTCTCTGGCTGTGGGAACACTACGCTACTTCTGACTGACTACGCTATCTACACTAGCCGTGCGAACACTACGCTGATTCTGACAGCGCCGTGCTAATACACAAGTACCAAAACCTGTAATGCCAATGCTAGTATCAGCCCTTCCCCTGGTGGACATCCGTGCGTCTGAGGTCTGAACCACTTGCTTTAATTGTCTATGGATGCTGTACCAATTGCGGCAGGTTGTATGCTGACTAGTGACAATTCCGTTTCAGTTCATGTTTTTAAACTTCATTTGGCAATTACATCACTGATTTATTTTGTATACAATGTAATCTTTAAAAGCGTGGTTGATGTTTGTCATATAAATAGAATATGCTTTTTAATATGACAAAAAATGGGTGTATGTGTGTGTGTATATATATATATATATATATATATACATACATACACACACACACACACACACACATACACCCATTTTTGTCCTATTAAAAAGCATATTCTATCTATGGTCGCTGAAATCATTCGATGGTTGAATTCGGCTCTGTGCAATCAAAACTGAATCACCCCTAAATTACTTAGGTTGCGGCCTATTAGATCTACAGGTTCTAGGTCTTTTGACTGTCGACCAATAGTTGCCATCCTAGACACTGCAGACCTAATCCCAGGATACCAGTTTTCATATCTCGAGCCTAATGGACTCATAGAACGTATGCTGGGTGTAGGTTTTGCCTAAAATCTTCATCTAGGCGCGCTATACCTTTTACCATAATGTCTGGCAAAGTTCTAAGATCAAACGATTCTGGTGGAAGGTTCCCACATTTCGTTCAGCTAAGTGTAGCCCTCCTTGTGCCATATTCATGGTCATCAGTCCTCTTAGCAGATGTCACCACCTGGTCACCTACCTCTAGCCAGAAAGATAATCTTGCAATATTGTCTGTCTCCAAAATGCACTGACAGCGGAAATTGGAGTCATTAACTAGTTTATACTGTGACAGGAGCTATGCAATGTAATATATTCTATTGAGAGGCCAATAGTGGACACTGACGGTACTTCACCTCATAGAGGTGAGGAGTAGTTAATCTTTTATATATATATACATAGGCAACGAATCTGTCTTCTGGTTCCCCTTCCTTCCCCTGTTCCCATTCTCTTTTCCCTTTCTCTCATTTTCAGTCTCCCCTTCATCGCTTTATCTCTTTCTTATTCTTTGCTTTTCTACTTATCAATCAAATAAAGGATGAAACGTGAATTCAGTTTTGAGAACTTTATTAGATTCCGTGTTTATATTTTTACATTGAATCCTTGTTGGATTATTATATACTGTACATTTGTTTAGGTCTTTGTATGATTTACAACTCATCATTTGCCGCTTAATTGTATCATGCTTAGTTCCATAATAAAATTGTTATTTTTTTCAATTATACTGTTTTATTAGAATTTCAAATAAAGCAGTCAGGTATAATACAATATCTCATGGTAATCATTTCAGAATTCCAAGTATACATGTAGGTCGTGAGAAAACGTACATAGAGGTATTAGGGAAATTGGCCAATACAAAGAACGTAGTCTAATGTCAGTAACAATCTCTGCGGTGACTGTAACTGAATGCAGATTGGACAGCCAGATTTACAGTATATTATCCATATTCTCAAAATACCTCCCTCCTGGATACATATCAATAATCCAATATCTGATCAATAACTTTCACATTTTGCATCAACAACAGAAACAGAACAGAAAAACTTATAATGAATCCATATATGACCTATGAAACATTTATATACCTACAGTAGAGGGAAATAGGACAGGGATAGGGAGAGGAGACGAGACAATCGCTCCGAGTATGCCATGCAGGAGAGGAATAAAATGAAGGCCTAATTTATTCCATGCTTGTTAGCCGTCACCCGTCCCGATGTAATGTGGGGGGAAACGTTAGTAAGGTGACTGCCAGGTGGCTGTGCCAATGTAACGTACTGATGGAACCATTACTTTATGTACATTGTGCTACAGCGCCAGCTGGACAGCCTAAAGCCAAAGTCTCCTTCACACGCCACAAGCATTAGATCCTACATTCCGGTTGTATGACCTTCATTACACGCAAATGGGCAGTATGAATGGCGAGTCCCTGAGCGCCCAATCTATTTGCCAAACCACAGGATGTACCCTAAAACTCCACAACGCTGCAAGATGCCTCTCTTCAACTTACTGGATCCAAGACCATAGAGTCCTTAGGAGATGGATTGGGGCATCAACTCTACCCGCAGTTGGAGTGATATTAATTGTGTGGCAACTGTGCAGGAAATGGATACTTAATCAGCATGAAAGTCATACTAGTGCGAGAAAAAGAAGGATTCGCGTTGGGGCGGATGTAAATGACGGTCGTGCAGGATTCTGGCTGAACTTGGACTTCTTTTAAAAAGAGGCAATTATCCACAAGACACGGTTTTTGCCTTGAAAGTCATTGCCCCTTTAAAAGGAAAACATTCGAGTTGGGCCAACGTCCTGCATGACCACTGAACTCAGGCATCAATACATATTGAAAATGACTGATGACTGGGACAATCAGCCATTGTATGTGTCTGGTTAAATTCAGCCTCCCTGTGCAATCGGTCAGGGTAATAGCTGTGTAGAGCCAGGAACTAGCCATTTAGTAACTTTCTATGCCAAACCATTGGTTCTTAAAGCGAGTAGAACACTTGTAAACTATTAACAGATAATGTATAATACCAGTAATGAAAGATGGGTACAGTATCTAAATTAATCAAGTGTGGCTATTCTGGTAAAATCCAGCAAATCGGTTTGCTGCAATATAAAGGTGGCTCATAGGAATCCTAACCAATTAGGATATGGGTTTTCTTATGTTTTTAGCAATATATTTGGTGATTAAATGTGATACATGGTTAATAGGTAGGCTTTGTTCTAGTTTTTAAAATGTTAAACCATATCCTTTTAAGGATAACTGCAACTTGGTGAGTATTTGGTGCAAGGGCGGACTCAGAAGTGATTAAAAAATAAAATAAAGTTTCACTGTTTTAGATGTTATTTTTCCCTGTTTTCGGGCAGCTGAAAACCAAATACAGATTATTGCAGTGTTTTTGACTTGGACATACAGTAGGTCAACATTGGAATCCTTGGTTCTTAATCATGGGACAATATTGTTCACCTTGTGTCTTAAACCTATATATTCCATGTAATACAATGAATTATGATTCTATTTCTAACGCTCAAAATTGAGGCAACAGTGCACCCCACAGGGAATTAGCATTTATGTAAATTTCATAATTTTGATCTTTATACCTATGAGTTTTCAGCCTAGATAAGCTAGAATCTGTCATTGTTAAGTAGCCTGATGCCTGGGTCCCAAAACAATCTGAATATCTCAGCCTCTAGGTGCAGAGGGCGGGGCTTCTGAGTTTGCTGATGTGGCTTTATTGATCATCTGTCGAATTGATCATGCCTAAGTATACAATAAATCCATATTTATATTAAAGTTATTTGCTGAAGTACATTTCTGGGAATCTACACATGGGGGTCTCCTCAAACTAAACCCACCTGAAACAGCATCTGTGTACACAATCACTTCAGCACTATACCAGTGACACTACCATATCATGCCCATAAGACCGAACAGCCACCTCTCAGTCACCTCTCTGAAAACAGTCCAGCTTCCTGGAAATATAGCATGGCCTTTATTACATTCCAGTAATGGTCCTCTAGTGGTGCAGCCCAAATAAAATCATCAATACATGTTATGGAAATATAAAAATACAGTTATGTTTACTCTCTTTACCATGGTACTCTGATAACATGTGACCAAAGGCTCAGGGTAATTTACTAAGAAGTGGTTTGAGGGAGCTGGATATCATTGGCGCCTCTGACTTCCCACTCCTCAGTAAATCTACCCATAACTAACCACATCGACCGTACTAGCAACACTGACACCTGCAGGCTAGAGGAAACTACCCAAAAACTACAGAGGACTTGTAACTGCACAAAGTGGAGGCTACCATCTGTGGGCTGGAGCAATGTCCATGGAGATGTCACTTGGTCCAGTGTAATAAAGACAGCAGCGATTGTCCCTCAGTGTCATGGATACTGTAATGTAAGTTGAAAAGTAAAAGTTCTATGAAAAAAAGAAGACGATCCTAATGTAGTACTAGGTCCGACCATGACGTGATATCGGTTTTACCTATACCAGGTCAGATTTTCAGATGTATCCATTACACCAGGGAGCACGAAATGCAGCACAAAGTGGAGAAGTTAGTAGCAAACAGGCGCACCATGTATCCGTCAGACCGATTATCTAGAGCACAGAATATTTCCTGAGCTGTGACTTCTCTGATGCCGAATAAAAGCTGAGCCGTCAGAAAAGCAGCGGTCGCACTGGGAACAAGCGAACGGCCTCTCCCCGGTGTGGATGCGCCGGTGTTTCACAAGGTTGGATCTCTGTGTGAAACGCTTCCCACACTCTGCACAACTAAATGGTTTCTCTCCAGAGTGGATCCGCTGATGCGTGACAAGAGTAGAACTTTTGGCAAAGCTTCTCCCGCACTCCGGGCATGAAAATGGCCTCTCCCTATTGTGCGTCCTCTTATGTGCCAAGAAATGTGACCTCTGAGGAAAGGATTTCCCACTGTTACAATGAAAGACTCTGTCCTCGGTGTGACATCGCTGGTGGGCGGTAAGAGCCAGTTTGGAGCGGACGCACACTCCGCAGACCGGGCACCTATACAGATTACTGGCGCTATGCGTTTGCTGATGGGTGACGAGGGCTGAATGATTAGGGAAACATTGCTGACACTCCGAGCACTGATGCGTCATCTCAGGATAGTGTGAGGAGGCGTGCGGACCTGTTGGGGACAAAAGTACTGAGATAAACCCTCTGTACATCAGCGGATGGGTCGCGGCATCATGTGCGAGACAATCTCTGCAGTTATACATATGTACCATATAGATATCACACATTACATATATTTACTAACATATAGAACTGTCCCTTAACAGGTAACCCTGTCATTCCCACATAACATTGGCATTTGTCTTGAAACGTTCTTTAATATGCATTATGGTATAGGTCATTAGGTCGACAGTCAAAAGGTGGACCACTTTTGATCGGCAGTCAGTTGACATGCATTAAGGACCTTATTCTGGTTGATTCGCAAGGCTGCCTTGCAAGTTCCCCAGATGCCACCTGCACGGCCGCCCACCCCCCACTCGCACGCTGCAATCCCTCGCAGGGCTGCGAATGGATTATTGCATAACCATTCATTCGCTGCTTTGGCTGCTGGGAAGAAATAATTTGATGGTCAGGGATCATTGAATGATTTCTCCAGCGCTCGCAGATCTGAGACACCTTTGTGGTGTCTCAGATCTCCGAGCACCCTGTGTGGGAAGTGGGATGGCAGCTGCACTCAGCACACCATTATATCCCCCCCCCCCCCCCCCCGATGCCCACTGGGATGGTAACATATGAACGTGCCATTTTAAAAAAAAAAATCGTGAAAAACTGACGTCAACCTTTTGATCATGTCTACCCGTCGACCTAATGACTGCTTACCATGTATTATAGCTTAAAATAGCGGTGTCTATCACCCTGCCCTATCATATTATCAGCCCCAGCACTGTGAGATAGAATAGCAATGGGGCTGTGTGTTACAGTGATGTCAGCAGTATGACATCACTGTGCTGGGTTATACTATTCCAGGAAAGCAGCTTCCAAAAGTGTCAATGTGACAACAGCCATAGTTGTCTTTTTACCTGTTAATACCATTTATAGTGCATTCATGTTCCACTGCACTTTACAATCAGGACAAACCTGTAATAAAACAGGACTTGGCAATAGCAGCTGGACATAGCGGTAGGAGGGCCTTGCTCACAAGCGTAAACTCTATCGGGGAATAGGCACCGATACAGAAGGATAGGTGAGATATATTGCATGCTAATCCAGACAGATTTCACAGGTGTTTGGTGGGCTGTATATATAGATAGATATGACAGTCACACAGCAATGTCGGCCTAGGGTCAGGAGAATGTGAAAGTGGAGAAATACGTGAGGTTATGTGCGGACTGTATGGAGTGGTGGTAATTGGGTAGGATAGTATTATATGGGTAGGTCTGGATATTGATGGGTTTAAGTTGTCTTTGTGGGGGTGAGCACCACTCTTCCCCTGCATAGAAGGGGTTAAAATCGGTGAGTGTGCTGGTCATCTATGTCACTCCGACCAATCAGAGGGCCTGATTTCCTTTGTGAAAGGCATCACAAGCCGGGTCGCACCCGGGTTGGAGCCGTGGCTAAAATCCCGGGTGTGATCCAGCTTGATGGTGTAAAATGGGTATTAGTTCTGACAATCACACAAGTAAGGAGGAGAGCAAGGTACAATGGCACCTTTATTACACAAAAAGCAGACATACACCAAGTGCAATACAATAGTCCCTATAAACAACACAAAGTGTAACACAATAAATAACATACCAGGGTATTATCATTCTCAAAAATATCCCCCATGAAGTCCAAATCAGCCCACAACAAGGCGCAGTTCCGGTGTCTCACTATGTAGCAAGGAGAATTCCAAATGAGGTAGCCATCTTGGCGAAACGGCCGTCTACCAGAAGGGTCTCCCGCTGTGCAGGGCCAAGCCATGTCATCTCACCCAGACCATGGACCAACTGCTACAGCTCTGTTCAAACAGGCCAGCAGGTATCCCCGTACGTACTGTACCACTCTCCCTCTCTATTTCCCCCTCTGCACATTGAGCCCAGGCTCTCCATACACAGAACTACCTAGCGCCAGACCAGGTAGCAGTACCGCTCACACCTCACCAATACTATACAGCTAGTGAGGGGCAGCAGCAGACTTTTTGCATGTGGAGGACACGGTCTGCCTCCCCAATTTTGCACCCTTCGTAGGTACTCCCATCACAGCCACACAGTGGCAGCGATCCTGCAATGAATTAATATTCAGTGCTCCAATATGGGGAAGTGAAACCAGATATCTACTGACCTATTCACCCTGTGTGGACTGCAGCCTGTTCACTTGCCAACCACATAACAGTATTAATACTGGTGAGTGGTCACCATTATTCTGCTTGGGGCAGATCACAGGCAAGCAGGGTCCATGTTCTCCCCCTACCCATCCCTAACCCATCCCAAATTAATGTGATGCAATATGAAGGATTTCAACTGAAAAGTCAGCCTCTGAGTACACACCAGAGATGAAACTACCATTGGTGCAGCAGGTGCAGTGCACAGCGACCCCCGCGGATTAAGGAGCCCACTGCTACCCCTGTCCCCCTCTTCCTGTCACACTCTGCCTCCCCACTGCCTTTCTCTGTCACCCCCTGCCTTACACTGTTAACCTCTGCCTCTCCCTGTCCCCCTCTGCCTCCCATGTCCCCCTCTGCCTCCCCCTGCTAACCTCTGCCTCCTCCTGCATCTCCCTTTCACCCTCTGCCTCCCCCTGTCACCCACTGCAGTGTTGCACATTGTGAACTTGGGTTGGGGTCGAGAAGGGGGGCCAAAATAATATTTTTGCACCTGGGCTTACAACCCACAAGTTCTGCCACTGGTACACACATTTTTTGTTATCCTGATTACTGGTCCTGTTTACCTACCTGAACCGTTATATTAGCAACTGGGTTGTTGAAACTATTAGAATATTGGCACTTATAATTCAAAGACCATATACTGTAACCTAATATGAGCCGGCTCAAAGCAAATGCTTTAAAAGCTAGTAGATGTATGTTCACAGCAGTCTGCTACTTATCTAAGGAAATAGTCCAAAACTATTAACTAATAATCACCTATGACATTTTGGTGTCTATGTATTTAGTTTTGTGTGTGAATTGTTAAGGTACGACGACCCCTAGTTTTTACATATTTTGAAATAAAGGTTATATTTTAATTAGAAAAGACCACACAAGAGTGCCACCACCAAAAGAGAGTACTTTGCTCTTCCTTTTTGTGAAAATCCCATTACGCTGAGGAGCGCACCTCCATATTCAGTACACCCGGGAGAAACCCTCCACTCATGGAATAAAACATTGTGGACTGATAATTCACGAATACACTTTATTATCCCATAATATTCTCATTTTACCCATTCCCTCGATTGAGAAATAAAATGTTATAAAGGTAATCCTATAAACAGACTAATCGCTGCCTTTCTTACACTGCCTCGGGTTCCAGTCTTTGTTGTCTACTGTCCGCTTGACCAAGCTCTCCACCAACATGGTGGGACCTGAGATCTCACCAGCAGGACATTACTGCAGAGCGAATGAAAGAGCTAGTCCCAATGGAGAGATGCACTTAATGTGTTCTTAAAGGTGAATTAGGTTTGTTAGCAGTCAAACAGTATCTCTCCCATGTATATCCTAGGTGCTGGTAGAGATCAATATCACAACACCAGACCAGATGTAAGTACAGACTTTTTACAAAGACACCAATTCCCATTGGGGTAGACCTGCTTACAAGGGCTGTCCAAGGGGTGGTGTTGGTCTGCCTTTCTCACACTGCCTCCCATTCCAGTCTTTGTTTTAAAGGTCCTGGTCTCTTGGCCAAGCACCAGACCTCATCTAAATATCATATAGCTGCACTTGTGATGCTACTTTGACAATGTCACCATTTCCAATATAGCTAGTCAAGGTCTGATCAATGTGTTATTAGAGATCCAGAAAATTGTGATCAGAGATGGGATGGAGGAGGGTCTGGTTCTGTGAAGCCAACTGCTCATCCTCTACCACAAAGCTCTAGGAGAGAACACTAGGGGTTGATGAGGATAGCCATCCTAAAGATCTTAGTTCAAGTCAGTCCAAGAAAGCATGTCGCTTTCTGTGACATCCAAGTAATTGAAGCAGATATTAACTTTCTGGCTGGCAAATGCTTTTCATTAGTGGTCTAAAATGTGGCAGAACACCAGGTGGCATTTAACAAAAGGTTCAGAGCTCAGTGGTGCCCTTGTGCTTCCATAAATAATTATGAGTTCATTAGTACAATCCCTAGGTAAAACATTCTTAAATAATCCCAAAGTAGTCCTGTGGACAGGCCGTTAGTGTTAGTCCAATGCCCCTATCCTGTTTGCACTATCCCTATGTCCATCTAAGTATGACCTCCTATGTGAGTAAGAATCTGTATACCCTGCTTCAGCAAACCATCCATGACCCAGAACAAGGCCATAAGATGGACCAGCCAAATCCCAGTCACTGCTTTGACCACACGCACTAGATAAATAACACGGCCTTTATTATGCTATAGCGTTACCAGTGACCTTACCTGGTCATCAGTTCTCTAGTGATACAGTCCAAACCAAATCATAAAAATAACATGTTGAATACAAGGTTATAAAACAGTACAGTTGTTTTTTTTAGCAGTTACTATGAATGGCATGTGGTCAACGGTTATGGGTAGATTTACTAAAGAGCGGGTTTTCAAAGTCGTTGATCATCGGCAACTTTGTCAACCAGATCCTCAGTAGATCTACTCAAACCCCTCTAAATGGACAGTAATAGCAAAAATTACACCTGCAGGCTACAGGGGGGATCTAACCAAGCACTACAGTGGACTTGTCATCACAAAATGGAAGCTGCTACCGGTGGGCTGAAGCATTGTCATGGTGATGTCACTGGTTCCCAGTGAGCGGAGAGCTTTCTAGGTGCAAATGAACCAATGTGATACATGAACAATCAAACGTTACACATAAAAAAGACAGCCTCATTGCACCCTCATTGTCATGAATAATGTAAGACAAGATAAGTAATGTAAAATCATCATCATCGTCAATAAGCAAAAGTTTATATGAAAGACGAGGCTGTTCCTTTACAAGCACAATTCCAAGTCCTGCGTTCCGTGGGAAAATATGTCGGTTTCCAGTTAGTAAACAAGTCTTATTATGTTTGTGAAGTGCAGTTTATTTACTTAGATCGTTGTGAACTCTCCTATGTTGCCAAAGGTTTGAGCTGTTGGCAAAGCAACGGCCACACTGGGAACACACATACGGCTTCTCTCCGGTGTGGATGCGCTGGTGTTTAACAAGGGTGGATCTCTGAGCGAAACACTTCCCACATTCTGCGCAACCAAAGGGTTTCTCCCCAGAGTGTAGCCGCTGATGCGTAATAAGTGTAGAATTGGTGGCAAAGGATCTCCCACAGTCCTGACATGAAAATGGCCGCTCCCCGGTGTGAGTCCTCTTATGGCAAAGGAGATTTGACCTCTGATGAAAGGATTTCCCACAGTACGAACAATGAAACAGTTTGTCTTTGGTGTGACTTCGCTGGTGGGTGGTAAGAGAAAATCTGGAGCTGAAACTCACCCCGCAGACCGAGCATATATACAGATTACTGGCGCTATGCGTCTGCTGGTGGGTGACGAGGGCTGAATGATTAGGGAAACATTGCTGACACTCCGAGCACTGATGCGTCTTCTCAGGATAGTGTGAGGAGGCGTGCGGACCTGTTGGGGACAAAAGTGCTAAGATAAACCCTCTGTACATCAGCGATTGGGTCACGTCATGTGTAAGATGTCAGATAGTACAGGGTCATTCCACATCAGATCAACACCCCACCCCCCCACCACCACCCAAAATCAACAATATGAATTGTCCACCACCCATCTCAGATATTTACATTTAAGTTATAAGATGTCAAAATAACGATTTCTCCCTAATATCTCCACTGTCTGCCAATTAGGTTATTAAATATAGATTTTTCTGTTTATTAAATTATTTACTCATCGCAGCTTCTTCATCCAGTTTATTTGAAGTAACATGGTTTTTTTTTCTAAGTAATCACCACAAGATTTGGACTCCTAATGTAACTTTCTCCAGAATCCAAACCAAATGACTTTCTTTATCTTATGTTTCATGGAATGGTTAAAAACGCTAATTTTTCAAGAAATTTAAATTCTAGGTTGAATCGACATTAGATATCTCATTTTTAGGTGCTTAACAAAGGTATACATTATTACCACAAAAAAAATCAGCATGGCAATCTGTTTAATAGCGGAGAAAAAAAAATACTTTCCAATACTGTTGTACCGCATACATGATTAACACAAGAAATCATAAAATTTAAAAACTTTAACTTAACTTGAGTCAATAACTTAAATTGAGTCAGCTATGCCATTATTTTTCCATTTTTTGGAACCTAATGGTCTGTAATTTTCCTTAACCTTTTAAGCTACAACATCTCTGTGAGAAATGTGCAAAATATCTGCTAAAAAAATGCCAGCGTTGCTCACATTTGTTATATATAAATTCTTATTTAAAATTGTTGTGTAAAAAAATAAAAAGTATATTTCCTTCATATGGTGAATTTGTGAGATAACTATGATGAATAGAAATGTTTGCTTGGCAATTTTCATACCTAATTTGACAAATTAATTTGGCACTCGAAGGGTTAAAGTGTCAGCAGAAAGTGTATACGGTCTTCCAGTACTTCCTTGGATAGTATGCACTTTTGTTTGAGGCCAGGACAGCACGTGGTGAAAATAAAAGTGGTGCATTATGAAATTTGGACCCTTCTATCCAACCTTAGATTTTATATATAAAAAAAAGCACATGCACAGTACAAAAACCAAGCACCTCACTTCTGTGGCTGAAGTGTTTAGTTTGAATGGGCACCCACAAAAGATTAGATCTTTGCGTTTTGGTTAAACCAAACTAACACAAAGCTTAATGTAGTTAAACAAAGTCACATTTGGAAAAAGTCAGACTCATCACTTCCCTCTCCACTCGTTAATATCTTCATTATCATCATACAATATTAACTCCTCTCCCCAGTTACAACAGAAGAGTATGTTTGGTGTAATTGGCTGCCCAGGGCTTTGTCATCATTTATAGTTGATTTTAATAAACATCAGTTTTTCAAAAATTTTTGGATGCAGCCGCTTACTCCGATCAATCACAAATTACCTGGCTGTACTAAAAACCCTTTCAAAGGGACTGCTAATTTTGTCAATGTCATTAAATTAATCCTCCACTATTCTATTGATGCTTACTGTATCAAACCGAATCATGATACAAGGTGCCCCCACCCAGAGTTCTCCTTTCTCTCTCTCCTCCTTTGGATATACATAATCAAACTGAATCATGGAAGAAGTGTCAATACGTGTGTACAATTTTTTTTAGCTTGTCTAGATGTCATAATATTGCTATAATTAAACAGGATATTTCAGTTTTTTTTATCATTTACATGAACTTGCTACAAATGTCATAAAAGGGACGAGATGCCTAGATGGTGAATGTCCCTACCTCTTCATTCCTTGGCCTCACAAACGGTAGAAACATCTTGGCAAATGCTAGGATTTCGGTAAATTTGATTCAAAAGTTGGATTTTTTGTGCCCGGGCATGACAATAGCCATAGTTGTATCATCAAGCAGTGGCTTAACTATAGAGGGTGCAGGGGATGCAGCTGCTATGGGGCCCGAGGGCTGGGGGGCCCGAGAACCAGCAGGCAGTCCCCTGCATCCTCTATAGTTACAGCACTGGCTGCTACCTTTTGTATATTTTTCGTAGCTGTTCACTTTTTTGCGGCGCTGTGCTGAGTTAAGGAGTGGGGACTCGGCACTTCCTGGCTCAGAATGAGGACGGGAGCTGTGCTGCTGGGGACCTAATAGGGCAGGCTTCTGCAAGCGCCAGACTAGAGAGCGCTGCGACTGCCCCATCCATTTGCCGGGCGCTCGCTGAGATTGTTACAAGCGGGCGCCCGGCGGCTCTTGCAGGGACATTTGAGTGAGAGCGGTGCAATGCTCTCACAGTCACCGCTACCCGCCGCAGCAGCACAGCAGAGAGGGTAACTGCATGGGATCTAGACACTACCCAGCAGGGAGTCGGATGGCAGCTGTTTATCCGTGCTCACACCTGGCCAAGTGCAGTCCACACTATCTGACATCAGGTAACAAGGGGTGAGGGAAAGGGGAGATTACATGTTCAATTTTAAAAAACTTTGTGCCTGTTTCCCATTTCACCTAAATATTCCTACTACCCCTGTGACAGCCTGCCCCTCTCCCCCACCTGCGCTTGCCTATCCACCCCTCCCCCCAGCCTGCTTCCTTCCCTCTCACCATAATGTGTCTGCCACGGACACCCACCCTGTGACAGCCTGTCTGTCCCCCTCTCCAAGCAGCACGTACCTGCTGCCCCCCCCCCCAGTAAGTGATAGCCTGCACCCCCACTCTTAGGGGGCCCATAGCAAAATCTTGCTATGGGGCCCATAAAGTTCTAGTTACGCCTCTGTCATCAAGTCAAGAACTGCTGCAATTGGTGGCTGACCTACATCTTTCTCCTGGATTTGAGCAACATTTTCTTGACCAACACATTATCAGTATCCTCAAAAGCATCAGATACACAAAATTTCCCTCACACTAATTCACTTCCAGAGAAGAATCTTCAATTTCCATGTCTGACTCAGTCTAGATCATTACCATACTTACTTTTACTACGATAAATAAGCCGGGTCGCTGACATCAGAAAGGGGGGGGCGCAGAGGAGGTACGTCATTGGGGCATGGGAGGAGGCAATGCTTGTAGCTGACACAGCCTCCTCCCTATAGTGTGATCGAGACCCGGGTCGCTCAACCTGGGTTACCCGTTCACACTGCACAGCAACCAGGGTCCGTCACAGGGTTATAAGCCTTTTTTTTTTTTTAACAAGTCAGAATGCCGGGTTGCTGGACCCGGGTAATTTTGAAAGGCCATTTCACACCAATTTTTTTTTTTTTTAAACAGTCAAGACAACACTCTAAAGATGGCATCTTGGGGTGCAGCTTAGAAACAGGATAGTTTTTGGACAAATAGTGTAAAATCAACACAGTCTCTGCAGGACTCGCACACAAAAGACAAGCATATTGCAGAATAATTTCCTTTAGGGGAAAAAAAAATGTAAACATTTTTTGCAGCCCCGCGTTTGCATTGGAGGTGTGTTAGTGTGCAGTGTGCGACAGACACACACACACTGACAATGATACCCGCCAGTCAGACAGTCACCTACTCCTGCCTCCACCTACCGACTATTAAAAACTCTAAAGCTAAATGAACTCAGAGTGGCGCTCTAAAGTTGTGCTAATGGAATTTGGGAAATCGAAGTGCTCCAGTCCCCTCCCACACCCTCTCTCCACTCTCCGTTGTGAAATTAAGCCTGATCACAAAGGATTTTTCATATGGAATCCACAACACACTAGATCCAACTCTGGTAAAAAAAATCACTTTGTCTCCCCCGTGATCTGAGTGTGGCGGGAAAGGTAAATTATGGGTGCCTGTCCCCATGACCTATCAGCACAGGGAGATGCAATAGCGTTGGGGCTGTGAGTCACAGTGATGTCAGCAGTATGACATCACTGTGCTAGGTTATTCTATTCTTGGAGGTGTGCAACCAGCAGAGCACCTTCCAACAGCACCAATGTGACTTCATGGCCATAGAAGAGTTTGATTTTTACGCGGAGAGTGAACGTTACTCTTCTACCGCCGTAAAAGGGTTATTATTGGTGTGAGTGCTGACCATCGTTGTCCCTACACACCGGTCATAGGGCCTTATTCTGAATTATTTTTGAGACAGTTGCCTAAGACATTATATTAATGTTAGTATCAGTGCTTCTTCGGGAGTATATTACGCGTCTGTGTGTGCAAGGGCTGAGATGTCTGCTATGCGGCTCTTGGTGTTCCGTCGGCACTTGCAGCTGTCCTATAATAGGTGTAGATTTTCCATCGGAGTACAGCCTCCATTGTTAGTAAGGATCAGTGTACGCAACCACTTCAGCAACCCGTCCCCAACCCTTCCATTATACGTCCCATAACACAGACCAGCCACCTCCCAGTCATCATCAAAACATGTTGATACAAAAAAAATAAATTCACAGATCTGGTTACCCTCTTTAGCGTGTTACTATAAGAGTGTGCGGTCATAGTCGAAGTGTGATTTACTAACTAGCGATTGTCACAATAGGCGATTATTGGAACCTTTGACATTGTTCTACATAGTAAATCTACCAGTAACCCTCTACCTGGGCAGAAGTAGCACCACTGACACCTGCAGGATATAGAGGAAACTAAACAAATACTACAGTACAGTGTACTGGTCATCACCAAACAAAGTGGAATCTGCCACCTGTGATGTCATGGTGATGTCACTGGTTCCCAGTGAGCTGAGAAATTTCAAGGTGGAGGTGAAAAAATACAGCTGTGATGTTCCCTCACTGTTCCGAATAATTTAAGAGAAGTAATGTATGTCACCATCCCAACGTAAACGTTTCCATGAACGATAAGGCTGTTCCTTTACGTGCGCCATTCCAAGTCCTGCGTCCCGGGGGAAAATAAATCTGTTTGCACTTAGTAAACAAGTCTTGTTATGTAGGTTTATTATGGCAGTTTATTCACCTAATCCGGTGTGAGCCCTCATGTTGCCGAAGATTTGAGCTGTCAGAAAAGCAGCGGCCGCACTGGGAACATGTGAACGGCCTCTCCCCGGTGTGGATGCGCCGATGTTTCACAAGGTTGGATTTCTGCGTGAAATTCTTTCCACAATCGGTGCAAGTAAATGGCTTCTCCCCGGTGTGAATCCGCTGGTGCGTAACAAGAGCAGAACTTCTGGCAAAGCATCTCCCGCAATCCGGGCATGAAAAAGGTTTTTTCCCGGTGTGAGTCCTCTTATGGCAAAGGAGAGTGGACCTCTGATGAAAGGATTTCCCACAGTAAGAGCAGTGAAACGGTTTGTCCTCGGTGTGAGATCGCTGGTGGGCGGTAAGAGCCAGTTTGGAGCTGACACACACCCCGCAGACCAAGCACCTATACAGATTACTGTCGCTATGCGTTTGCTGATGGGTGAAGAGGGCTGAATGATTAGGGAAACATTGCTGACACTCCGAGCACTGATGCGTCATCTCAGGATAGTGTGAGGAGGCGTGCGGACCTGTTGGGGACAAAAGTACTGAGATAAACCCTCTGTACATCTGCGGATGGGTCGCGTCATCACGTGTGACACATTCTGCGTAATCATACATATGTACCTTATAGGTAGCACATAAAACATATATTCAGTATCATATAACTTGTTGCTTAGCTAGGATTCACAGTGACGTCAGCAGTATGACATCACTTTGTAAGACTATACTGTCCCGGGAGGTGCCAAAATGACTCAATGGAAAAAGGTGACTTTCAAGGGATCCACCATTTAACAATTAAGTCAGCTGTGAATAATGTGGGGTGGCATTTGGGGGACAAATAGCACAGGTACTCCTGAAATCACACCAGGGATCCTCTGGACCCCACACAGTTCACATTTTACAGGTCACCTGACAGGTGCATTCATTACTGACTGACACATTTTAAAAGATCCACAGGTGGAGCTAATTATTTCAGTTGATTCTGTGAGGAGACCTGCAAAACATGCACTGTATGGGGTCCTGAGGTCCGAGTTTGAGAACCTGAGCCCTAGGCTATACCAGCCAGCTCTAGTGGCATTATAGCAGGCCCACCTTTTCAGCAGCGGGCAGTATTGTCTGTTCTCTTCAGCCTTCTCTGCTTTGTCTTTATATATAACTACTACCTGCACACTGTATTTTTGTATCTCTGTGAAATTATTTACGGTCTGTCTTATGTTGTACTTATGCATTTTGTCAGTTTTATCATCTTGTACGGCGCAACAGAACCCTTTTGGCCACTTCTTAATAAAATACAATAGAATAATAGCAATGTTTTTTTTTTTTTTTTAAATATAGGGCCCTATTCATAACTGATTGCATGGCCACAAATTCGTACGGTGGACATATATCGAAAAACCGCACATGCGGGACTCCAGCCATCGATGAAGTCCTGCAACTTTTTCTATTCGCATCTACCTGAACACAGGTCGCTGCACATTCGCTGTGTCGCCTACGACAGGCGTAAGGTGACAACACAAGCTGGTCCTGCTCCTCACAAGACACAAGTAGTGCCATCGGCAGATGACACAGCTTCTTCACCATAATCTATCCACTTTATAGACCCACGATAAGGCACAAAGCTGGTCATTAAGCTGTGCGCAACTCTACTAAGGGTCCTCCGACGGTGTTTTACCTGAGGGTGTCAGGTCAACTTTAGCGCGGCCCCCCTTCACCCAAATCCAATCTGATTGTTAAGAATATTACTTAGAAAAAATACTTTCAATTTATTGCACTAAGTACAGATATCGATACACAGACAAAAACAAATCATGAACAGAATCAGTTTACATACTGATTAGTAACACATACACAGAGGCGGCCATTTTGTATGTTTATCTTCTGTAGTATGTTACAGTAGACAGCTGTTAATGACAGGATAAACCTCAACCCCACATACATTGCCGACCGTTCATCCACCACCACCTTGCACACTGATGCTGCCCCCCACCCAGGACATGGCAGCTAGTACTGCAGGATGTGAGGTGGGGGCAGTTTGATGGGGCAAGGTTGTGGTGGGTGATGGTGGGCATGATGACAAATAGGGGATGAACCAGGAGTGTGACAGCATGAGTGTGTCATTGTGGCCATTATGAGCCACAATGATATGATTCTGCGCTAATTGTGTCATCAGACTTGCCCTGGACCTCAACAACTATGGTGGTGGTGGGGGGTTTGGGGGGACCAAGGGAGGGTGTTGGTTGCAGGGGGCTGTAACAAACACCCATTCTTCTAGGAGGTCAGGAGCTTCACCTGATTTCTGGGAGCCTCTTCTATGTTCCAGGAGTTTAGGTATGTATGTTGCAACAGACTGCAGTAGTGACAGTGAGACAGGCAGGTAATGGGGAACGCTAACGATACACTACAGAGAACTTGTTATCACAGTTAGAGCTAAGCAAATATGATAACCCGGCTGTTATTTAATGCGGATCTAGTGATATCACTGCTTCCATGTGCTGTGATAAAAATCTTATTTTTATCTACTCGGTCCATAAAATGGCCGCCATGCCTCACCGATGTCAGTGGTTCCTAGTGAGTGTATAGGTGGCACTGTCATGAGTCATAAGCTCGGCCCACAATATGAATGCCACCACTATATGCCTACAGCACAGCTAAATCCGCGTCAATTTTTTTTCCTTAAATGCCATTCCAATAATGTATTATATTATAAATTATTTATAATTTTTTATTACTTTAATTATACATCACGCAACATGTGAAGGCTCATTTACAAAATGTATAAAAGTGCAAACGCCATAATCTGATGTCACCTGGCTAGCTTGACTGTGCATTTGCTTTATTGGCTGGAAAATGGATAGGTCAGCCAACATGGAGGTGTCTGAAGGGGAGGTAGGAGTTAGGCCATACTTTGATGCTTCCTCCTCCAGGAGGCGACAGCTGGACCAGTCCATAGGGGGATATCCAGGGGCGTGGTGGCAAGATTACATTATTTTGGCTCCACCCTTTTCTACAGTGCTGAGAAAACAGGCACTATATAAGGGGGAGGAGATATGATGACAATACACCACAAATTGCATCATTGGGTCCGCTCGCCCCACCCACTCCTGATCTAGTGTGGGCAATCGAGGGGAGGGGGAAGTGCACAGAGCGGGAGGGAGAAACGGGAGACTTGCCAGCCTTTGCTGGGAGGGCAGGAGAGCCACCCGATGTTTGGAAGCCTCCCGGACATTATGGTAAGTTAGGCAAGTATAAGGTTGCAGAAGCCTATTGTTACAATGAAGTAATTTGGAAAAGAATGTGCATTTTAAGTGGTGTTCCAGTAGGCTGCTGAAGGATCATAGGGAAAGACAGCAAGAATTAGCACAGACTTTCACAGATGAACCAATACAATCATAAAAAGTCAAACAAAAGCGAGAAACAGAATAAGGACACCCCTAATATAATCTCTCTGTATGGCTATTACAAGATTAAGTATTTCAAGAGACAGTTTCATTGTTCCCCACCATACATTTTCAGATCAATCCACAAAATGGCTGCCACTAAAGGTCAAAACTGGGTGCACAAAATGGCTGCTGGATAAAGAAGCAACGTCAGGTAAGATTTTTTGCAGTCTGTATACAATTCTCATGTATCCGGATGGCTGTGCGTCCACCTAGAACACAGGAGAGGTCAATATTTCCCCCCGGAGTGAATGATCTGATGCCGAACGAGATTTGAGCTCTGGGAGAAGCAGCGTCCGCACTGAGAGCACACAAACGGTCTTTCCCCGGTGTGAGTGCGCTGATGCTTCACAAGGTTGCAGCTCTGGGTGAAACGCTTCCCACACTCCATGCACTTGAACGGTTTCTCGCCAGAATGTATCCTCCAGTGCCGTACAAACGTAGATCTCTTCTCAAAGCCTCTACCGCACTCCGGGCATGAAAATGCACTGTCCTCGGTGGGAGTCCTTTTATTTGATAGGAGACGGGACCGCTGGTGCAAAGATTTCCCTTTATAAGGACGATGGAGCATTTTGTCCTCGGTGTGACCTCGCTGGTGGGCGATAAGAGACAATTTGGAGCTGAATGGCACCCCGCAGACGGAGCATATATACAGATTACTGGCGCTATGCGTTTGCTGATGGGTGACGAGGGCTGAATGATTAGGAAAACATTGCTGACACTCCGAACACTGATGCATCATCTCAGGATAGTGTGAGGAGGCGTGCGGACCTGTTGGGGACAAAAGTACTGAGATAAATCCTCTGTACATCAGTGGATGGGTCGCGCCATCATGTGCGATAAATGTTGAGTTTCGGTTTGAATTAATTTGTTCAATATTATAAAGAATGGTCACTTTAAATTTCACCCTGTCCTTCCCAAATAAAACTATCTAGATTCTGTACCTATATTATCGTATCACAAGTATTCCACAACGCCTAACAATACATAAATGAGTAAAAACAAGCAAACAACGACTTACAGTACAAAGCAAATAAGGAGAAGTACATGGTAAATAAAGATTTCTGCATAAGGGGACAGGACACAGATCATTATTAGGGGGGCAGAAACCTGGGGTTAGGTGCCATTGAAAGAAGTATGGAGAAAAAAAAATTCTAAAAGAGGACGGTGCACATGTGGGAGAGGGCCCTACTCCTGAGAGCTTACAGTCTAAAGGGGAGGGGCACACAGGGGTGGCTCAGAACGGGTATTATTACATCTTATTTATAAAGCGCCGCTGGTTGGCAGCGCCATACATATAGCACATATTAGTACAATACAGGGTACACAGAACTACATATTAGAGTAACTGAAGAACTAAAACAGAGCACAGGTGACTATTATCAGCACAATTATCAGTACACAATACAGCTGGGATGTGGGGAAGCAGAGGAGGTGTCCGCATACTACCAGGGGCAGCGGTGGTTGGTAGAGATGAATGATTACAAGTGAGAAGAGATGTGGGTATAGATGGTAGATTGGTAAGAGAGCCGTAATTGATGTGCGGGAGAACAGGGTGGTGAGAACATGAGGTAAGAGGGCCCTGCTCCAAGGAGCTTACAGACTAGAGGGAGCGGAGACAGACAGGTGACATGAGGTGTGGGCAAGAAGGCCTAAAATGTAGAAAGTGGGGATGGCCTAAAATGTAGAAAGTGGGGACGGCAGGTAAGGAGAGTGGCCTCAGTACTAGGTTATGTGGAAGGGCACGCTTTGATTAATAGGAGGGTTTCCAGTGCCCGTTCTAACCTTTGCAAGGTTGGAGGGAGGGGGGGGGAGCAGGGGCATGTCCTTGGATATGCAAATGGTCATTGTGACCAGGATAGAGGAGAGGTGATAGTCATTGGCCAACCAGAGAGGGCGGGAGGGAGCATGTAGGGAAATAAGGTTGGAGATGTAGGGAGCAGTGGAGTTGGAGAGGGCCTTGTATGTGAGGAGAGGAATCTGTAGGAAATGGGAGATGCCACATTTTTGGTGAAGGGGCTTGGCAGAAGTGGAGCGGTAGGAGAGGAAGATAAGTCCTGCTACAGAGTTGAGAACAGACTGGAGGGGAACGAGCTGGTAGTGCAGAAGGCCAGTGTGAACAGAATGGAGGTGAATGAGCTGGGAGGGTGAGGAAACTGTTGCAGGAGTCGAGCCGTGAGATGACCAGTGAGTTAATACGTTTAGTCGCAATCTGGGAGAGGAACGGCCTTATGCACGCAATGTTGTGTAGCTGGATCTGACAGGTTTAAGTCAGAGATTGGAGGGGCAAAAGACAGGGAGGAGTCAAGAGTTAAACCCAAGCAATGGCACTGGGGAACGGGGGAGATGATGTCAACAGTGATGGCATTATGGGGTATGTGTGTGTGGAGACTGTGGATGGAGAAAAGATGAGGAGTTCGCTTTTGTCCATGTGGAGCTTCAGAGAGAGCACCAACATAGCAGAGGGGTAGCTATATGCATGAGAGAGGACAGAGCAGGAGAGGTCAGGAGAGGAGAGATATAGTTACGCGTCATCAGCCTAGAGGTGCTATTGGAGCTAAGGAGCTTATAAGTGCACCCAGGGAAGAGGTATACAGAGAGAAGAGAAGGGGGCCTAGGACAGAACCCTGTGGGCCTCAAAAGGGAGGAGGAAAAAGGGTGAGGTGGAGCCAGAGGCCAACAGGGAGAAGTAGTAGTTTGAGAGGTTAGAGATGAACCAGGCCAGAACAGTGCTAGAGAGGCCAATAGTCTAGAGGGTGTGGAAGAGAAAAGGATTATCCACAATGTCAAACACAGTAGAAAGGTCCTGTAGGATAACAAGGGAGTGGAGCCCCTGTACTTGGCTGAAACCAGGTCACTGGAACCTTTGACCAGAGCATTTTCAATGGAGTGGAGCAGATGAAAGCCTGACAGGAGGAGACCGAGGATATAGTGAGGTAGCTGGTCAGATTTTTAGATTTTTTTTTTAAAAGGTAAGACAAGAGCATGTTTGAATGGCGAGGGAAAGATGATGTAGAGAGTTAAAGGTTGAAGAGTTGAGCAACTAGAAAGCACTCAGTGGAGGAGAGAAGCATAGAGGAGAGGGGGAAGGGGAAAGGATAAGATGAGGGAGTTGACTTTCTTATCTGTGGTGGGGTGGAAGGAGCACAAGATGTGAATGTTTGAGATAGCATGGTGGGTCAGAAGGGGGAAGAGAGAGTTAAAGAAGTTATAAGGATCACAATGGTGAGTGAAGACAGGGACATGGTAGTAACCAAGTTTGTGAGTGGGGGTGGAGAAGGGAGTCCACAGAGAAAGGCCAAAAGGAGAAGAGGGCAAGAAGATTATTGGACACTGGGTAAGTAATGTCAATAGGGTTGTTAAAGTCACCGAGGGTGATGGAGGAGAGGTCAGAGGAGGGGAAATAAGGAATCCAGGAAGTGAAGTTGTTCAGGAATGGGGAGGAATGCCAAGGGGGACGGTAGGTGAATGGGGTAGAAGAGTCAGATAGAATGGACCTCAAAGCTGGAGAAAATGAGCAAGAGTTCAGATGACATAAAACAACAGTGCAGTTCGGGGAGAGTAGGATGCCCACTTCACCACCTTGGCGGTTATCAGGAGTCACAGAGGGTAATGGAGAGACCCGCAAAGAAGAGGGCAGCAGGGAAGGTGGAAAGCCATGTTTCAGGGATGATGTAAAGGTTAAAGAGAGTGGGAGATGATGAGGTCCTGGATCTGGCAGCTTGATCTGGCATTCCAGAGAGTACAGAATATAAGAATGGAAAAGACAGGTGAGATGTGTATCAGGTTGATGTGGGTGCAGGGGTGGTGGTCTGGAAGCATGCAGAGTGGATTGGTATGGGATAAGTGAGCAGAAAAGATCTGTTCCAATCACTGTCACCACAGGAAACACTGGATTTACACTACAGGAATGTTGCGGAGTCTGTCAATTCCCCATACTGGCATAAATATCAGAACATATGTAGGCATACTCATACCTGTATGTACATTTTTATATGAGACGAATACAACCTCTAATATATGAGGGAAACTTACTAATATGCCATTCTATTTCAATGTCAAAGTGGAAGAGGGGCCATTCATCAAGTCCTTGAGGTAACATCTATATGATCAATGACTATAAACAGAAAACCGAAATGGTCTGACTTCATCCTTTCCTTCACCCCTCTCCTCTACCTGAGGATGTTTTAATCTCTTCCACTGCCAATGGACCATTGTAAGTCTTGGCATCATGTCAGTCAATGCAATTGGCCCAAATGCATCTAAAAACATACACTATTAAGCGCAGAGTTCCTGATCCTGGTGTAAGAATGTGTAATGCTCGGACTGAACCATAACGCGGTCATACAAGGGCTATGAACTGATTCTGAACAGTTTAAAAAAAAAAATGTTGTCACCGGCCTCAAAACTGGGCATCAGGAGAGGTATAACGTTCTGTAATCATCTTGCCGCACACAGTCTGTTGTCTAAACTCAGTAATGATTCCAGATCTAAATACTGAAGACATACCAGCTGCCACCAGCCACCCATGTACTAATACAAAGCACAGTCATCCAAGCAAACTCCAAACAGATAGGGCCATGGTGGGAATTTAACCCATGACCTCAGTACTGAGAGGCAGTATTGACAACCATTACACCATCCGTACTGAAGCCTGAACGGTTAATAAAGCCCCTACTGTGTGTGATAGATCATCATTAAGTCTTCAATAAGCAAAGTGTTCACACACACATTCACATTTTCTTGTACACGTTGTAGACTAAAATAATGCAACAATGTACTGGAGGTTTATTGGTTTTTTAAAGCATGTATTTCCACATTTTAAAAAAAAATAATAATTAAAAAAAAAAAAAAAAAAAAAAAAAAAAAAAATCGGTAAAACATTGTTACTTTACACAAATTATTCCACCCAAAACCTTAACTCCAAAAAGATACAAACTGGTACAATAAATGTATTTACAATTGAATTGGTACAGGTTGAGTATCCCTTATTCAAAATGCTCGAGACCAGAAGAATTTTGGATAATGGATTATTCCGTAAATTTTGGAATATTTTTTAAATATGAATGAGGTATCCTGAGGTATCTTGCATTTATGTTGTATAAACACATCAAACACAAGAAATACACACAAATATATTTTATTTGCACATGAAACAAGGTTTTAAAACATGAAACAAAGTTTGCGTACTATCTGAGAAACTGAATTTGAATGCCAAGCAATAATTTTCTTGGATATATTTAGTGCCAGTTACATATCATGTCCCCAGTAGTGTCAGTTACAGATGTACCCAGTATGTTATAAAAAAAGTACATTCTGGAGAGGTTTTCGGAATAATTTGGATAACGGATATTTGGATAAGGGATACTCAACATGTATTGGAAATTCTGAACACATTGTGTGTGTGCTTTCCTCGGTTTACTAAAACTTGTTATTGTCCCCCCAGCTGAAGTAACTGCCCACCGCTGTGTTCCAGCTCCAGGGCAGATACCAAAGAGGCAATATATTTGTGTTATAATGCATTATGTGCAGATGTCAGTTCAGCTTAACCAAGGGGTCTCTGGGCACAAAACCCATAAATATATAATTGGCGCAGATTACACAGTCAAGTGTAAGCAGACACAATCATGTCATCAAAATAAGTGAGTCAATGTTATATAGACAAGAACATCGCATAAGAATTATATTATATAGAAACATAGAATTTGACGGCAGATAAGAACCATTTGGCCCATCTAGTCTGCCCCTTTTTGATCCTTATTTCTTTGTAATGATATTCATATGCATATCCCAAGCATGTTTAAATTGTTCTACTGTCTTAGCCTCTACCACCTCTGATGGGAGGCTATTCCACTTATTCAAACGATGCCCCTTCACTTTCAAAACAAAATGAAGCCACAAAGAAACGTCACAGTTCCAGTTCATAAACAGGGCTTATTAGTGTATGTATCCCACGGGTGGCTCATTCACCTAGACGCAGAGGATTTCCCCCCGGTGTGAATTTTCAGATGACGGCCAAGATTTGAGCTATCAGCGAAGCTACGGCTGCAGTAAGAACACACGAACGGCCTCTCCCCGGTGTGAGTTCGTAAATGTTTGACAAGATGGGCTCTCTGAGCAAAACACTTGGTACATTTAGTGCAATTAAATGGTTTCTCGCCAGAGTGAATCCGCTGATGCGTGACAAGGGTATATCTGTCCGCAAAGCATCTCCCGCACTCCGTGCATGTATATGGACTCTCGCCGGTGTGAATTCTTTTATGGTACAGGAGACGTGACCTCAGGTGAAAAGATTTACCACAGTAAGAGCAGTAAAACAATTTGTCCGCTGTGTGAGATGGACGGTGGGCGGTGAGAGCCAGTTTGGAGCTGAATTGCACCCCGCAAACAGAGCTTCTATACAGATTACTGGCGCTATGCGTTTGCTGATGGGTGACGAGGGCTGAATGATTAGGGAAACATTGCTGACACTCCGAGCACTGATGCGTCATCTCAGGATAGTGTGAGGAGGCGTGCGGACCTGTAGGGGACAAAAGTACTAAGATAAATCCTCTGTACATCAGCCGATGGGTCGTGTCATGTGCGATAAACGTTGAGTTTAGGTTTGATTTAATTTTCTCAAAAATGATTTAATTTTTCTCATTAAAAAGTTCACCCTGTCATTCCTGAACACAACTGTGTAGTTTACGGTTTAATAAAAACAAAGGAGCATTGTGTATGGATATATTATTATCCTTTATTTATATGGCGCCACAAGGTTCCCGCAGCGCCTAACAAAATACATTAATGAGAAAAAACAAGAAAACAACAGCTTACAATACAAGGCATGGTAAATAAAGACTGTTGCATGAGGAGACAGGACACTGAAGTCATTATCAGGGAAATTCACTAAAAGTGGACTTTGGTCAAATTCTTTGCACCAAAGCTATGATTTTGAAAACTGCTGATTTTCTCAGGATTAATTCACGCGGATGTCTCATGTTAAACGTTCATATCACAACAAATCGGCCATTGGTCCATACATCATCCAAATAACATTGGTATCAGTGGGAATCACACACTTCCTAAGAATCGCCTTCGTACCAGCTCATGCCAAAATCACAACAAAATTGTAACTCAATGCCCAAAACCAATGCAGTGTTTTTGGAGCGTATTGTGATGCGTGAACCATTATTTTGCCAAAGGCCTATCCAGAGCCCCACCATAATTGCACAAAAATTGCACCACTTCTAATAAGCAACAGGCGCAAACCATTATAATTAACCATTAGGGGCAGCTGTATTAACCTTGAAAAGTGATAAACTGGAGAGTGAGAAACAACCAGCCAATCAGCACCTAACTGCCATCTCACAGGCGCAGGTGTTTGAAAAATGACAGGCAGGAGCTGATTGGTTGGAGGTTTATCACTCTCCATTTTATTACTTTTCAAGGCTTAGTACATCTCACCCGAAACCAACCAGAATGCTAATAAAAGCCCACCAAAGTTACCTGCAGCTCTCACTTTTAACTATGGCTGAGGCAGGTTTTGGTGTAGCATGCATCTAAGGTGGTGATTTTAGGTGGTTTGCATCGGCTGACTGAATGGAGATTTTAACGCTTAATGGCAACTTGTGCTGCAAACTGAGGCATGAGTTCCTTTATTCTGGCATGCAACTCTCAAATGTACCCATGCTCACCTAACCTCCCTTTGGTGCATAGATCGATACACTAGGCAGTAGCGCGACCGATCATGTTGCAACGTGGTGAATTGTGGTTTAGTGTGGCCAATGGAGTTGCCAGCAAGTGTAACACTTATGTTTGTCCACCACATGTTACTTTTGAAAATCACCATTGCACGTGTGTGAGGTCTCCAATGAAATACAGTATAGTAATGTAGTGCAAGAACTACTTTACTGTATGTTATATGCAGTATACAAGTGTGGCGGCAGCTCATGCTTTTGCGATGAGCTACAGGATCACTGAATACAGTAACCAGAAATGCAAACATACAGTACATACGGTACAATCGCTAAAGCGTTATTTTCCAAAAGGATGCTGGGCTGCAGGTCACATTATAAATTCACTAGGATAGTAACTATGAATATCAACAGAATAAAATATTTACTTTCACTATGCTGGTTCAGCATCTAGGACACCGGAAGCCAAAGAAATTCACTGAGTGTACCTATCTCACTGCAGGTGATCATAACTTGCCTCAGTGGCTGTCTTGGCCAAGTGGGTTTGCCGATGGTTACCATGCCATTTCCTTGGGGTTTGGGTCCCACAAAGGACACAAGGTGTACACTTTTGACAAAAACTGTTATGTAGAACTCTGATGTTATCAATTTCATGCTGGATATGTTTTCATTTTAATACACACAGCAACTCGTGATGCTCACAAAGCATTTTACACAGTGAGCTCAGTTCAGAAGCTTCATGTTTGGTTATTCTGCTGAACGGTTTCCATATTGCCACAAGTTACTGTAGGCACCTCCAATCATGCTTTGCATTACACTGTTACTGTACGCTAGGTCCCAAAGTTTCTTTGTATGCTAAACTGCCTGATCGGAAAAAGGTAAAGAAACCTTTTTTGTAGAAGAGGCGCTCGCAAAGCATTTCACACAGTAAGCTCAGTTCAGATGCGGTAATGTTCAGCTACCCTTCTGAATTCTTTCCATACTACCATAAGCTACTGAAGGCCCTCTTTAAACATTCTTTGATGTGTACTGTTACTGTACACTTTGGCCCCAAGCTGCATTGGATGCTTTTTTTGTGGAAGAGATGCTCGCAAAACATTTCACGTGAATGATTTTTTTTGTTTACTTTTATTATAATCAAGTAATCATTATCACACACATAAAAGCTATAGATGTAACACACAGTTCTGTTGTACCTTCACTTTCAAAACAAAATTAAGACAAAAATAAGTTTCTTGGACACTTACTCCAATTAAATCAAGGTTTATTACTGTATGTATCCGAGTGAAAGCTCATTCACCTAGATGCAGACTATTTACCCCTGGCATGAACTTTCTGATGCCGGACAAGATTTGAACTATCACTAAAGCTACGGCCGCACTGAGAACATACAAATGGCTTCTCCCCTGTGTGGGTGCGCAAATGTATGACAAGATGGGATCTTTGTGCAAAACACTTGCTACATTTAGTGCATTTAAATGGTTTTTCGCCAGAGTGACTCCGCTGATGCTTGACAAGAGTATATCTGTACTCAAAGCATCTCCCACACTCCGTGCATAAAAACGGACTTTTCCTGGTGTGAGTCCTGTTATGTGACACAAGATTTGACCACTGGTGGAAGGACTTCCCACAGTAAGAACAGTAAAACAGTTTGTCCTTGGGGTGACATCGCTGGTGGGCGGTAAGAGCCAATTTGGAGCCGACACACACTCCGCAGACCGAGCACCTATACAGATTACTGGCGCTATGCGTTTGCTGATGGGTGACGAGGGCTGAATGATTAGGGAAACATTGCTGACACTCCGAGCACTGATGCGTCATCTCAGGATAGTGTGAGGAGGCGTGCGGACCTGTTGGGGACAAAAGTACTAAGATAAACCCTCTGTACATCACCGAATGGGTCGCATCATCATGTGTAATAAACTCTGCAAAGTTATACAAAATTATGTACCATTCAGACTTCAGGTATTATAGAATATTGAATTATGCCTTAAATGTTAGACCTGTCCTTCCAACATCCCATTGGAGTTTGACATTGTCTGGTTTAGGGTCAATTAAAAACATAAAAACATTTTTTGGGAAGGACATTGTCCCCACCATCATGGAAGCAGCCATCCTTATTTTTACACTTCTAGAATGTTGCTGATTCCAGGACAGCGCTGGATTGGGTCTGGATGTGCGACGCAGAGCTAGTTTATGGTGGGCTTTAAGAAGCATCTCTAGATTATGGTGGGCTGTGACGCATCATTGGTTTATGGTGGGCTATGTGATGCAGTGCTGATTTATGGTGGGCTATGTGATGCAGCGCTGTTTTTTGGTGGACAGTGCTGGATTTTGGTGGGCTGTGGGATGCAGTGCAGAGCGGTAATTTTAATACATCACCACGTACCCATTGATTTGGTGTTGTCATTTGCCAAACAAGGGGACAAATATGTACTTGCCGAAATAAAAAAATGTCATCATCATCATTATCTCCTTTGCAATGTATACGCCCCGAATGTTTATTCCAAGCTATTCTTTCCACCCTTAACATTTTTTGGCAAACCTCTAAAACGGTCATCAGGGGTCAAATAATGTCCTATGTTACGACACAGAAAAAAACTCTTCGCGCAAAAAAATGATGCTTACATTTATACTGCTATACCTTCCCCCACCTTAAAAGGGTCTTAACGCAGGCTAAAGTTACGTTTGATGGTGTTCTCACTAAGCTAGAATCTACTTATTTCTTACAGAAGGATTACAGATTTTATTGGTTTGGCAATAAAACTGGTAAATTATTGACCAATTTATTAAGAGCACAATCTCCGCCTATAGTAATACGTCCCCTTCAGCTTCCTGATAATACTCACACCACCAGCAGTAAACCAAACTTCTGAGGTGATGCTTTATTTTTTATTAAACGTTGTACCAATCCCCTCCCTCTACATTTGTGACTTCCTCTCATTTTTGTATGACCTCCCATTGCCCTCTATCCAACAATCTTTCCTCGACATGTTGATCTCCCCTATTACAGAAGATGAAAATATGTTTGGGTATTACTAGTGTCAAACCAGGTAAATCCCCCGGCACAGATTTCTCTTCTTAACCTAGACTACAAAACGTCTACAAACAAAGATCCTGACAAATAGACTCAAACACATACTTCCAACAATCATACTTTAAGACTAAACTGGGTTTATGGGCCCCATTTATCAAGTAATATTTGCGGCAAAATCCCTGAAAACAGGTGTTAAAGAGGGACCGCAGCAGGAATCTCCGATCCCTGCTGCGATCCCCCCCGCAGCGCCGCCGGCGGCATCCCCTATAGGTTTCTATGGGGGATGCGAAGCTGCCCGATGTATCAACATCAGGCAGCCCGGCGTATCAACATCAGGCAGCCCGGCTACGCATCCCTGGGCTATCGCCATTCTGGGATGGTGATAGCCTATTGTAGCCTATGGCTACACATGGCACAGCCCGGGCGACAGTGCGGTCAGCGGGGTCGGGGGGTCAGATACATATATGACTGGCTATTATGTAAAGATTACTATTCTATTACAGCCTAAGATGACACCTTCAATTCTACCTATTACACTTATGCTCTTCTTCATGCACCCAAAACTAAAACTCCGAAACTCTCTTCCAAAATATTCTGTTTTGTGACACTATTAACTATTTTTATCATTGGTGGGTATGTGGAAAAATTAAGAGTTTTTGGAGTAAAATGGTTAACTTTATAAATTACTCATTTAATGGATCAGTTTCCTTAGACCCTATTAGCTATAGTCAATTGCAGTCTAAAGACGGCAGTTTCCCACGTGAATAGGTCAGAAGGGGTTCTGACCTATTCAATAAGGGCTACAAATGACAGTTGGAATGGATTCGACTGTAATTGAATATGCCATTATGTCTTTTCGGTTCGCTAATTTTTCAATTTGGTTAAATGGTGGTTTAAATAAAATGTTTATTCCGATACTCATGATCTTGGTAATGGTGGCAAAAACAAGTGATTTTAAAAGACTAGATATTGAGCTTACTGTAGCTCCGCTTACAGGGGAAGACATGATTTTGAAAATATTATTCTATGACAGTCTACCTTACCAGAGGTAGGAAGGGGTGTATTGCTTTTTTACAAGTGAGGTCCAACTCCCTGAGACCTCAACTGCTAACTCAAAATTTTCTAAATTTCGAAAACACTAATTGGTGGTTATACAAGACTCAAGTTACTGTACTTACTTTACTTTGTTGGTGCTATTTACAATACACATGTGCATTTATAAAACCTCCCCCCCCCCTTCCTTGTGTTGTTTTCCCTCTTTGGTCTTCTCTAATGTCATTTGCAATATGTTTTATTAACCATGCCTTGCTAAGAAATTTACGGTCTAATGAACATTGGGTTTTTATTTTTCATATGAAAACATTACTTAATCATTTTCAAGTTATGGACTTAATATTTCATACATGACACATTGGGGGGTATTCGATTTTGATATGGGTTTCCGACAGTTGGAATCCCAGGCCCTTTTCACATAACTCACCTGCAACTTGACAGCCAATATTCATCGTTCGGGCTGCCAAGTGTCGAAAAGTGCGTGTTGGCGAAAATGGCCGCGGAATGTAAAAAACAAAGGGGCTTGAATTCCATAATCTGCGTCCATTTCCGACAAAACGGATCAGACTTGTTTTACAAATCGGATCTGTTTTGTTGGAATACGCCTTCAATGCTGTTGAAAACGTCGGCATTGAATATGTGTGGGCCGCTTTTTTCCACGGCGGAAATAGCGGCCGATATTGCCTTCATGGTCTTCTTGGAATAATCGTGACTTTTTTGGACCTTTGCAAGACTTTACGCTGGATAATATGTGGTAAGACAAACGTTCTACTAAGTTTCAGGGTTCTATGCAATGCCATTGACATATTTGTCTGATGTGGTATTATTCTAATTGATTTGACAACTTTTTGCTTCTTTTGTATTTATCTCTTGAACCTACAAACCTAATTAACAGGTTTAAAAAAAAAAAGATTTACCGTAATTTCTGAATAAAACAACGTAGTTTACAATTAATAAAAAGAAAGGAGCATTGCGTACTGATATATAATTATAATTTATTTATATGGCGCCACAAGATTCCTGCAGCGCCTAACAGGATACATTAATGAGGAAAAAAAAAACAACAGCTTACAATACAAGGCAATTTAGGTCAAGAGCATGGTAAATAAAGATTGTTCCAGTGACAGAGGGTTAGGGTTAGCGTGTGGAGTAAAAAATAGCCTACGACTGGAAAGAGACAGGAGAGGTCCCTGCTCCTAAGAGCTTACATTCTAAAGGTGTGTGTTTGTATGAGTGTGTGGACAGACAGGAGTAATATAGAAGGGCTAGAACTGAACACACACAGGGATCTGTCACAATCATGATAGAAGGAAACACTGTTTTTACACTACAGGAATGTTGCCGAGTCTGCCTCCTCCCATTACTGGCATAAATATCACTAAATAAGCTGCTAGACAAAACTAAGAAGAAAGGAACAGAACATAGTAATAACATGTAAGTCATTCTTTGTCAGAACATATGTTAGAGAGATACCCATACCTATTAGAGCTCGAATTTGTCTAATAACTACCAAAGAATTTGCCTTTTACCAGCTCACGCCAAAATCACAACAAAATCACTGTTTTTGGAACGTATTGTCATGCGTGAACAATTCTTTTCTCAAAGGCCGATCCAGAAATCCCAATAAAATTGCACCACTTTGAAAAAGCAAGAGGTGCAAACCATTATAATTAAAGTCCGAATGCTAATAAAAACCCACCAAAGTTACTTTCAGCTATCACCTTCAACTCTCAACTATGAGCGCTGGGCTACAGGTAAATACTGTAGAAATGTAAACATACAGTACATGCGGTACAATCGCTGAGCATCATTTTCCAAAAGGATGCTGGGCTGCAGGTCACATTATACATTCACTAGGATAGTAACTATGAATATCAACATAACAAAATATTTACTTTCACTATGCTGTTTCAGCATCTAGGATCATAACCTGCCTCAGTGGCTGTTTTCGGCAAGTGGGTTTGCAAATGGTTACCGTGCCATTTCATCAGGATTTGGTTCCTGCAAAGGACTCAATACTTTTGGCAAATACTGTTATGTAGAAATCTGCTGTAATCAATTTCATGCTGAATAGGTTTTACATTGTAAGGCTCATTTCAATACACCATGCAACTTGTGATGCTCACAAAGCATTTTACACAGTGAGCTCGGTTCAGAAGCGTCACGTTTGGTTATCCTGCTGAAGGGTTTCCATATTGCCACAAGTTACTGTAGGCACCTCCAATCATGCTTTGCATTATACTGTTACTGTACGCTAGGTCCCCAAGTTTCATTGTAGGCTAAACTGCCTGATCGGAAAAAGGTAAAGAAACTTTTTTTTGTAGAAGAGGCGCTCGCAAAGCATTTCATACAGCGAGCTCAGTTTAGGTGCAGTAATGTTCAGATACCCTTCTGAATTCTTTCCATACTGCCACAATATACTGTAGGCACCCTCGATCATGCTTTGATTTGTAGTTACTGTATGCTTTGTCCCCAAGCTGCTTTGGACACTGCCTGATGAGAAAGTGGTAAAGATATCATTTTTGTAGAAGAGATGCTCGCAAAGCATTTCATGTGAATGATTTGATTTTCTTTTTACTTTTGTTATAATGAAGTAACCAAAACCAAACACATAAAAGCGTAACAAATATAGTTCCAATGCCCCTTCACAAATTAAATAAGGCAAAATTACATTTATTGGACATGTACTTCAGTCAAAACAAGGCTCATTACTGTATGTATCCGAGTGACAATTCATTCACCTAGATGCAGACTATTTACCCCTGGTGTGAATTTTCTGATGTCGGACAAGATTTGAGCTATCAGCGAAGCTAAGGCCGCACTGAGAACAAACAAATGGCCTCTCCCCAGTGTGAGTGCGCAGATGTATGACAAGACTGGCTTTCTGTGAAAAACACTTGCTACATTTACTGCAATTAAATGGTTTCTTGCCCGAGTGACTCCGCTGATGCTTGACAAGGTCATGATTGCCTGCAAAGCATTTCCCGCACTCTGTGCATGAAAAAGGATTTTGGCTGGTGTGAGTCTGGTTATGTGACAAGAGATTTGACCACTGGTGAAATGATTTCCCACAGTAAGAACAGTAAAACAGTTTGTCCTTGGTGTGACATCGCTGGTGGGCGGTAAGAGCCAATTTGGAGCCGACACACACTCCACAGACCGAGCACCTATACATATTACTGACTCTATGCGTTTGCCGATGGGTGACGAGGGCTGAATGATTAGGGAAACATTGCTGACACTCCAAGCACTGATGCATCATCTCAGGATAGTGTGAGGAGCTGTGCGGACCTGTTGGGGAAAAAAGTACTGAGATAAACCCTCTGTACATCAGCAAATGGGTAGCGTCATCATGTGTAATCAACTCTTCATAGTTATACATAAATATGTACCATTCATACTTCAGATGCTCCTTAAATGTTAGAAATGTTGTTCGTACATCCCATTGGAGTTAAAAAAAAAAAATAGTCTAGGTTAGTGTCTATAAAAAAAACAAATAATTTTTTGGGATTGACATCCCCACCATGATGGAAGAATCTGTCTCCTCTCCAAACTGCCATTAAGGAGAAAATGCATAAAAAAAATCAGGGATAGAACTGGATTGTGGTGGGATGTGTGATGCATCGCTGGTTTATGGTGGGCTATGTAATGCAGCGCTGGTTTATGGTGGGCAGTGTGATGCATAACTGCATAATGTTGGGCAATGCTGGATTGTGGTGGGTTGTGTGACGCAGCGATGGATTGTGTTGGGCTGTGTGGTAGAACAATTGAGTTCAGCACTGCTGGTGGTTTTCCATTGCTGCCCTACATGCACAATGTCAGCATGATTGGCTAACTAAAGGAAATTTTAACTTTCAAGATGGGAGTGATGAGCCAACTGCGATGACCACTGAACTGTGGTTCAGTGCTCATGTAAAATAACTTAACAGCTGTTGCCCACCAGGTGGAGTTGCTGTATAATATATTACATTTGGTGTCCTGTATTTTTCTTTACAGGCGGACAAGAGGTCCTTAATATCTGGGAATGCTGGCATGTCAGAGCAGGCATTCGGGGACTTGTAGGTTACCTGTAAAGAACTATATTAAAATACCATTAGACACGTACCCACTGTGACCAAGAGTGTGGGGGAATAGCTTGTTATTGCTTGGGAGGGGGAACACCATTTTATTTTTGGGATCTTGACATTCCATGGAAATTCTGCCCTGGTCTGACCAGTTTGGTGTTGGTTGATGTGATAGAAGGGTGCACCCATGCTGTGTGTCCCCCTGCTATGGCATTATTACCCTGGCTAGTACAGCCTGGTGCTGGTTGTTTGACAATAGTGGGAACCCCCCCAAACCACCGGTGTGAGTGTCCTCACCTCTATTCTACAATGCCAAACCAGAGCCTGTTATGGATTTGATTTTATTTAGTTTACTTTTCTTTAGCCTACATCATACTGTGCAGAGTGTTGTTACACACATAGGGCCTAATACAGCACTAGTTGTAGTTTTGAAATAACGCATACGGGATTTGGGAGGGGGGGGAAGAGTTGTATTTTTGCGATTATAGGTGGTTATAGGTTCGACCTCCGGATCAGGTCTGATGCGCATCTGTCCAGAGGGGGTGCGTCAAACACCTTCGAATTGGGCGGAATTCTTCGCCTGAAGCATCGGGATTGGGTGAAATCGGCCCAAATCGGACTAGTGTATGGCCACCTTAGACTGCGGTCACAATTTCCAGAATACGACCATAGTTTGAGGGGATGTGCGAACGGAATTACCAAATAGTGAATTTTGCTATTCTAGGTCCAATCCTAAATTAGGCACATGTAAAACAGTCCTTTATTTATATTGTCCTCATGGGAATAGTAAAATGCTTTGAGGTGACGCTGATGAATGGGGTTTGAACCCAAGGAGAGATTACTTTTTAACCCCTCATTAATCACTGCTGAAATATAGAGTCTGCATCTTTATACGGTGTCTGGTCTGTGCTACAATTGCAAACAATAAGAAGAGCTTAGATGATCCACAATTAGCCCCCCACACAATTACCCTGTACGGACACAGCCAGGTGTATAGTCACAATTTATACTAGTTGCGTCAAATAGCGGGTGTGACTTCCTAGGTATAATTCTATTGTATCCAGTAAACACATTAACATGGATAGAGAACGGAACATCGCTCCTTCTGCTTCATTCAATGGTAAAAGTAGTCTGTTTGCAGTTGGCAGAAAGGTCTTGTTGTGCATAGGACGGGCAGTTTATTCATCTAGACCGGTGTGAACCTTCTTATGTCGCCAAAGATTTGAACCGTTAGAAAAGCAACGGCCGCACTGGGAACACGTGAACGGCTTCTCCCCGGTGTGAGTGCGCTGATGCTTGACCAGATCGGATCGCTGAACAAAGCATTTGCCACATTCCGAGCACTGAAACGGCTTCTGCCCAGAGTGAATCCGCTGGTGCATAATGAGAGCAAATCTGCTGGAATAACATCTCCCACACTGCGGGCATGGAAACGGACTCTCCCTGGTGTGAGTCCTGTTATGGTACAGGAGTCGGGACCTCCGACTGAAGGCTTTGCCACAGTAGCCACAGTGAAACAGTTTGTCCGCTGCGTGAGATTGATGATGTTTTGCAAATATCAACTTGGAGCTGAATCGCTCTCCGCAGATGGGGCATGTATACAGATTACTGGGGCTATGCGTTTGCTGATGGGTGACGAGGGCTGAATGAGAAGGGAAACATTGCTGATACTCCGAGCACTGATGCATCATCTCAGGATAGTGTGAGGAGGCGTGCGGACCTGTTGGGGACAAAAGTACTGAGATAAACCCTCTGTACATCAGCGGATGGGTCGCAGCATCATGTGCTATTGACTCTGTATAGTAATTGTTTGTACAACGAAGCCATCAGCAGTTCAGTATATAAACCCTGTTGTTTTTTTTTAATACACGAGATTGGCTGAAATGATGTTGTTTAGGGTATATTAAAAATATAAAAGAAGTGTCATTTTATTTAATTGCAGCAGAATGGGGTCAGAACAGTACCATTAAATTATAACATAAAACAGAAATTAACTGGGACAACAGAGTTAGACTGAACTCCATATTTACTTTATATTTTTATATGTAACCCATCCAGGGAACACCGCTGACATCACTCCCTGCTCTATATTACATCACCACCTGACTGGGGTTGGGGTACACCAGGCAGCGGTGAGTGGGAACCTCATCCTGCCCTATTTTAGGGATTCCCAGTCCCAGCATCATTATAGCATTTGGGCTCACCGTGCTCAGGGTGACAGCGGCAGCGCTGGACTACTTGATGGATTGTGGTGGGCTGTGTGATGTAGCACTGGATTGTGGTGGGCTGTGTGATGCTGTGCTGGACTAAGTGATGGAGCGCTGGATTCTGGTGGGCTATGTGATATTGTGCTGGACTACAGCACAACAGGCAGGCAGTGAGCACAGGAGTAATGTGGCTCAAAGATCTAGGCTTAAAGAGATCCATAGGGATAAAGTAACCGGCGTGGTGATGCCAGTTTCCTCAGGAGGTTAGTACCAGGTATGCTTAATTTCAGATATTTAAAAGGTGCTCCATTCAATCACCCGGGGGCTCTAATTAGAACACCAAGTGAATGTGCATTGCTAAATAGCCAAACAAGGGACCACCACAAATAACTCATCATAAAACAAATTATACCGCTTTCAGATCGCATTGCAGGGCCGGACCTGGTATCTCAATCTGGCACTTTTACATTAAACCCATTCTACACATGGTGACCCGGGTTTAACCCTCCTTATATCACACATCGATTTGCCAGATTGGACTACCCTGGATATAAGTTTTGGTGCTTTCACACCACACACATTGACCTGGGGCAAACCGGTTATATATTAATATCTCTTACTCAACATTCTACCAAATACGTGACCACCACAGATAAATAATTATAAAACACTGTTTTTATTTTATTTGAACTTGTTCAGCATCATTTCGGAATGGAAGTAATCATAAATATATTTGGCTCTGTTGCTTCATAAAGAACTCTTGTGGCTCAACGGATAGGGCTCCTGTTCTGAGAGCAGCGGCGCCCCGAGCACAGAACCTCATCTCTAGATCCAGGTTTAAATCTTAACACAATCACAATACTCGCAATTTGATCTTGGAGAAGTTGTAAATATTTGTTTAAAAACCATTACAAAAAAACAGAAAAAAAGCAAAATAATCCAAAACTAGCTCTAAAATATTTATACTTACCCTATTGCATCTAGATACAATATATTCTATATCTTTTATTTTACCAAGAGATCCTACTGTACATAATGCTTCTGTTACTAGTGACTAGTTTTTAGTTTTCTACCTCTGACCTCTGGAACTCTCCACCTCCCTACAAAACTCCAAATGGGCTCTCAAGACCTGCTTCTTCACCAAACCCAGACAAATCTCACCTTTGGCTCTATGTTCAATGCAAATTGTCTAACCCATCCATGTCGCACGCTTGTCTGTCCCTCCCCTTTAGAAGGTAAGCTCTCTTAACCATCTTTGAATGGCTTCAAATCCTGCAGTTTTCTGCCATGATAATACTTATTCCAGTGTCAACTACGGATGCAGCTATGGTTATGTCCCCTGTACTTGTTCTCTATTGTATTCACAGTTTAGCTTTCTCATTTATATACTCTGTAACTGGGCGCTGCAGATCCCTTGTGGCGCCATATAAATAAAGGATGATAATAATAGTGCAGCACCAACCCACAAACAGATTTAAATCCCCAGCTCAGATACAGACATCTCAGATACAATTACTGTGTGTATTACTTTCCATTGTCATTTACATTTGGTTAGTAAAAGACATGGAAAAAGCAATGAATATTCCTTCTAAAACATCGGAGATGCAAAAAAGCCAAGAATAAAAGGTTTTACATATGAAAAGCGTCAACTTAATACTTGAAAAATGTTATAATCATTGGATGCTGTGATACTTATTTGTGAATTTATATATTAGTTGGGCCTAGGATATCTTATTGAATAGGACTAGACCCCCTTCAAGTTTTTTTATATACTCATTGCAAATGATAAATCACATTGATCCCAGTTGTTTTCTTGTTCTAAAAATAAAACGGACCCCATACACGAAGGTGATTCCACAGCATTTTGGTCACATTTAATTTGATTCCGGCGAGAAACCGGATGGAAATTGTCAAAATCGCATGTGTTTGACATCATGTCCAAAGCGATGTGCAGTCCCGTGAGCATCGGATCAGAGCCTGAAGATTGAACGTGCTGTACTATAGACTTATTGCATTGCCAAGCCTCCAGCAGGCTAGGCTGGGATAGCATACGATACATCGTATACAAAAGTACTGCATTGTATTTTATACAGACCTACCACAGGTCAAGGGGGATTCCCGAAGACTTCTATGGACTAGGATAAGCCCCCAGTGACAGCGTCCCTAGAGAGAAAATCTGCAAGGATTCTTGTTCAGTCAGATAATTAAATCGGTCTCCACCTCTTTTGGTATTTGTTATATGTTAAATCCCTTGTACTTGAAGGACACGAACATTACCATTGTGTCGAGAAAAACTAGGTTTAAGGTTTCCTTTTGTTAAAAAAAAATTCTGTGTTCTAGAAATATGACATTTAACATACGGGTTGTCCTGTGAATATATTGTGTTCCACAGCTACATGAAATAAGATATCACAAAAAGTAATATCAAAACAGTGCACAACAAAATAAACTGGCAACTCCTATTCATTATAAAATCACAGGTAATGCATCCAATTTTATTGCACCTCGAGTGTTATCGAGTGACTAGAGTCTGAGAGACTGTGAATCTGGGCTGATATTACTTTGTTAGATGCTTTTCAGGTTTCTGGCTTTTTTTATAATAAAATGGCATCGTTTATATGTATGTTTTGCTTACTTTTACCCGATTAAGAATACAATTTTGATATAAACATAGGTTTTAAAGTCTTTTTCTCCGTAAGCTGTACTTTTGGTTTAGTTTTTGTTTGTTTCTTCAAATGCTTGATGAGATATATTATTTGGATAATCTTGTTCTCTCACAAAAATAGTTAGATTGTTTGCTTATTTAAAGAAAGTTTTCTATTACTGTACAATCTCTCAATACAATTGAACTTTAGGAATGTTATTTCAGCCATGGTCGGTAATAACAGCTTGCATAATTAAGGAACTTATTACAGTCCACTTCTATTTTGAAAGTGGAGGTGATATTTTTTTAATTGTGGATTGTTGGTAGATATCCAAAACGAAAGTGATTTCAGATGTATGTGCTGAATGTGTAAATTTCAAACCAAATTTGATGGTAGTCACATAACTAATAAAATTCACATCCTAAATTGTATTAATTTAATCAATATAGCACCAATACTGCATGAGGTTCACCCAATATCCCAGATTTTCTGTCCTTCAAATTGTTCCATATAAAGATTGGTAAAACTTGGGGGGAATCTGGTGCCCATGGCTGTGCCGTGCAACTAAATAAAAGGTATTGTTCAACTTAAAGTAATTATGTGAAAGTATATATCTTGGCACATTCAAAACAAGACTTTTTCTTGGCTTTAAGGTCAACATCAGAGCCTAGATATTGTCTCAAAACATCTATACCATCATCATGAGGAAAATTTGTATATACCGACTCTTTAATAAGATTAAGAAAATGGATCTCCGATGTACGAGTCTAATGAGAAAATGTGGTTTGTAAAAAGAGATCAACAAAGGCAGGATACATTGGTAGTTAGGGACCCAACATCAGAAATAATGAGACGCCAAGGACGTGAACGCAAGTATTTGTGAATCTTCGGCAAATAGCAAATATATGGGGACTGATCGTGAAAAAGTAGGGGTAAGAGATTAATGCACAGCCTGGTAACATGTGTTGCCAGTATTCACCAGAACTATGTATTCAAAATGGGACAAATTGATGGTCTTATACATATAATGGATTCCTGACTGGCGGTGCTCCCAAAGAGTTTGATATAATAGTCAAGAAACCTAAGATTTTTTTGCATAAAACAATTAATTGAATAAAATAAAGTTGAGAAAAGACATTTATTTATTTATTAACATATTTATATAGCTCTAGCATATTTTTTTATGTTCGGGAACAAAAAATAGTGATAACGAAACTGGGTAATATCAGACAAACAAAAAGAGAGACTTGCGCACAGGCTTACAATTGAGTGAATGTTCCTGCTTTACATTCAGGCACCATCTTTTTGCTCATTGCAAAAATACTTTTATTTTCTTTTCACCATCCACAAAGTAAGAATTTGAGAACAACAACAACATAAAAGTGTACGAGTCAGGTGATCTCA
Organism: Crinia signifera; assembly: GCF_055691185.1. Classification (NCBI taxonomy): domain Eukaryota; kingdom Metazoa; phylum Chordata; class Amphibia; order Anura; family Myobatrachidae; genus Crinia; species Crinia signifera. The sequence goes on from NC_139218.1 coordinate 392,843,479, forward strand.
AAGTGGCAGCATGAGGGACGAGTGATGATTTAATGGTTTCCAGAATTCCCATTTGTAACCGGACATGGCCCTTTTTAAACACCCAGTTCCAAGGACCTGAGAGCAGTCACAATCTGCAATCAGCTGCCAAACAAGCATTGAGAATAAAAATTATAATAATTAATTATATTTATATCATAAACAAGCCTTCTTACTCCTATATCTCAAACCACTGCTCTTTCACCTAGAACACAAAAGATTTCCCTCGGTTGTGTCTTCTCTGGTGTCGAACGAGATTTGACCCATCAGAAAAGCAGCGGCCGCACTGAGAACACGCAAATGGTCTCTCGCCAGTGTGAATGCGCTGATGTTTCACCAGGTTGGATCTCTGAGCAAAACGTTTGCCGCACTCTGTGCACTTAAACGGCTTCTCGCCGGAGTGAATCCGCTGGTGCATAACAAAAGATGATCTGTCTGCAAAACATCTGCCACACTGTGGGCATGAATATGGCCTCTCCCCGGTGTGAGTCCTGTTATGGTACAGTAGACGTGACCTCTGGTCAAAAGATTTCCCACAATAAGAACAAATAAACAGCTTCTCCTCTGCGTGAAGTTGCTGGTGGGCGATAAAAGTCAATCTGGACCTGAAACACACTCCGCAGACTGAGCATCTATACAGATTACTGGCGCTATGCATTAGCTGATGGGTGACGAGGGCGGAATGATTAGGGAAACATTGCTGACACTCCGAGCACTGATGCGTCATCTCAGGATTGTGTGAGGAGGCGTGCGGACCTGTTGGGGACAAAAGTACTAAGATAAACCCTCTGTACATCAGTGGACGGGTCGTGTCATTATGTGTGATATATTATACATACTTATACATATGTACACATCAGACATCAAGCTATAATGTATTTAGCATAATAGGGACTTGATAACTAAAAGTTACACCTGTTCATCCCATATTAAATTGTTATATTATTGGAAAGAGATTGAAAAGAAGATGAGGTGTTTTAAATATATAATTATACAGCATAATAGGGGAAATAGTGTTCCCCTGCAGGAATCTTAGATGGGAACCAGTGGGTGAGGCACCAGAGGTCTGTCCAAAGACGACTGGACTCCACCAGACAAGGCTGCCCTGTGTTTATAAGATGGAGAGAGATCATGCTCTTTCATTTAGAGTGGACAAATGCATTTGATCTCATTATCTGTCACCTTTGTGTTAGAGATGGTACAGAATCACACAAATGGGGTACAGTTTGCAACTCTATACAGTGTCCAATCTAAAACGGTCAACTATAAAATCACAGAGATTAGATACACCACACAGCACCCAAATAGATAATGCACATTACTATGAAAATCTCAAATGGATGAGGAATCTCATCACAGAGACAACAAAGACCCTTGTCTTCTCACTGGTAATCTCTACACTGGATTACTGTAACCCATCTTCCTCTATTCCAAGTTGTACTTAATTGTACTGCAAGGGCTCCTCTTCCTCTCCAAACGTACTGCCTCTGCTCTTCTAAAAAAAAGGTACTACACTAGCTGCCCTTCAGAAACAAAATAAATGCCCTCCCACTGACCTATAAAGTCAACACCTGATCCTCTCCCCCCATTGTCAACCTCATCTCTGTCTCCACACTCCCACCCACCCACTTCACTCTTCCAATGACTGTTGCCTCTCCTCTTTACTGCTTACATTCTCCCACTCACCTCCAGGACACCCCATAACCACTGGAACTCACTCCCTCTCCTTTTCAAAACTCTCTGAAGCTTAAAATCTGTGCTCAAGACCCACTTATTTATCAAATCCTTCCAGTTCTCACTTTAACCCACCGCTCTATGCTCCCTTCCCATTGTCTCTCCCCTCTGTGTCACCCAGGTCTACCTCCCCTCTCCATGCAGGGCACTCCTCCCTCATGTGCTTCTCCCACCCTCATTTATACAATCATCTTCTCTGCACTTCACATAATGGCACCAAACATGTTCTGGATATTATAACTGCATATACTTATATAGTCTGTATCCCATGCCAAGCAGTTTTGTACTGTATTTTGCACTTTTAGAGTGAGACAAGTGGAGGTTTTCTCCACAACATAAAAAGTTACAGAAGTCCATACCCTCTGAGCATCAGACGATATAGAGCACAGGCCCTATTCTATAGCAAGAATATACAACACAACAAGTTACTGACTGACTGCACAGTCTTTATTAGTTAGCAAATAACAAGGCTGCCACCTTTGTGGTGGACAGAGGACACGTTTTAACACGAAACCCATCAGAAGGTCCTTTTTTTATTGACTAAATACATTCACTTCATTGCAGAATTAGATGTAATGTTACACAGCCTGCTTACAAATGTACAAAAGTGCAAATGTTCTGTGACGTTACTCCTACTATTACACACTTCTACAAGTTTTGATTTTCTTGTAGATTATGGATTGGAGAGCCAAGATGGGAGTAGTAGTGCTCAGACAATAGACAGCAGAGTTGGGTAGATCAGCGAAGGAGGGGGTTTCGGTTGGTTGACAGGTGCAGATTGAAGTATCAGTGCATGAGGTACATTGAACGGAATGAATTTATTTAAATGTGTTAAAAGGGGAGGAAGTTAAAAAAGGAGGAAGAGACCTTTAAATTTGCCATTCCCAGCAGTGTAGGAGGGGAGGGGGGGGGGGGGGGGCTGCCTATTTCCTCTCTGTGAAGACTTTTTCTATCTCCTTGAAAATGGTGGAGATTGGGCCTCATCCTATACTAGGAACTGGGGCATTTTCTTGCCCTTATGGAAAACGCCCGTTCAAAATGTTCTTCAACCAATGGATTAATAATAAACATACAAAAGGTATATCATCGCACAAGTAATTTTGAGAAGTCAAATATTTTATTAAAAGAAAATGTAAAGATTTGAATGACCGTAGAGCAAGCTCGTGAAGTGATTTCTTTCAGCTACATGCATTTTAGAAGGCTCTGTTTCCAAGACCAGATAGATGGCATGCAGATTAAAATGCAGGTGGCGGAAAAAGTAGCAATGTAAGTCAACAATGCTTGTGGTATGTCAACCAGCCCCCATGATGCATCTCAATGCTTATTCAGCTAGAACACAGAAGATCTACCCCAGTGTGTAGTCTCTGGTGTCGAACAAGATTCGAGCTCTGGGAAAAGCTGCGGCCGCACTGAGAACACACGAACGGCCTCTCCCCGGTGTGAGTGCGCTGATGCTTCACAAGGCTGGATCTCTGCACAAAACGTTTGCCACACTCCATGCACTTAAATGGTTTCTCGCCAGAGTGTATCCGATGGTGCGTAACGAGAGCAGATCTTTCTGCAAAACATCTGCCACAAACTGGGCAAGAATATGGCCGCTCCCCGGTGTGAGTCCTCTTATGTGACATAAGACGTGACCGCTGATGAAAGGATTTCCCACAGTAAGAGCAGTGAAACAGTTTGTCCTCTGTGTGGCATTGCTGGTGGGAGGTAAGAGCCAATTTGGTGCCGAAACGCATTTTGCAAAACAAGCACCTATACAGATTACTGGCGCTATGCATTTGCTGATGGGTGACGAGGGCGGAATGATTAGGGAAACATTGCTGACACTCCGAGCACTGATGCGTCATCTCAGGATAGTGTGAGGAGGCGTGCGGACCTGTTGGGGACAAAAGTACTGAGATAAACCCTCTGTACATCAGTGGATGGGTCGCGTCATTATGTGTGATATATTCTACATACTTATACACAGGGCTATTTTTTAGCAGGCTCCAGCAGGAACTGTGGCCCTTATTCTAGTTCACTCTGACAAAATATTTCTTAAGATGGACAAAACCATGTGCACTGCAGGTGAGGCAGGTGTTACTTGTGAATAGATAATTAGATTTGGGTGGGGTTTTACCCCTGCCTCACCGGCAGTGCACATGGTTTTGTGCATCTAAGAAATATTTGGTCAGAAAAAGTGAACTAGAATAAGGGCCACAGTTCCTGCTGGAGCCTGCTGAAAAATAGCCCTGCTTATACATATGTACACACCAGGCTTTAAAATTAACTTAGTCAGCATCATAGGGATTTGTTTACTAAAATTACACCTGTTCTTCCCGTAGAAAATTGTTAATATAGAAAAAAGAAGGAAAAGAAAAGCGGAAGATAAATGATTTAAGGTTATCCTTATACAGCACAGTGGGGGACACCGTATTCCCCTGTAGGAGGCTGAGATGGGGACGAGTGGGGGATGGACCAGAGATCTGTCCGAAGATGACTGGACTCCACCAGACAGGAGCTCAGGGCAGTCCTGTGTTTATAAAATGGAGAGCAATCACCTTCTGTCATTTCAAACGCATTTTCTCTCATTATCCGTCACCTCTGTGACAGTGATGGTACAGAAGCGCATGCATGGGGTACAGTTTGCACCTTTATACAGTGTCCAATCTAAAATTGTAGATCACAAAGAGGTCAAATAAACCACACAGACCATGCGCAATACTATGAAATTGTCACCATGGAGAAACGAAGACCCTCATTCATTTCATTGGTCATCTCTAGACTAAGCTCCTATCTGGCCACAGCATCTCCCACCTCTCCACTCCAAACTAATGCCTGGTTCATTTTCCTCTACAAACATAGTGCATCTGCCAATACTTGAATACAGGACCTACACTGGCTCCCCTTCCTTTTCAGAATCTAAATCAGACATTACCAACCACGGTCCTCAAGGCACACCAACAGTGCAGGTTTTAGTGATATCCAGGCTTGAGCACAGGTGACTTAATTAGTACCTGAGTGATTCTGATTAAACCATCTGTGCTGAAGCCAGGAGATCACTAAAACCTGCACTGTTGGTGTGCCTTGAGGACCGTGGTTGGGAATGCCTGATCTAAATCAATGCCCTCCCTCTGACTTATAAAAAGTCACCACCCAATCTTCTCCCCCCTATACCATCACCCTCATCTGTTCCCACACTCCCACTTCATTCTTCCAATGACTGCTGCCTTGCCTTCCAACTGTATACCTCCTCCCACTGTCACCTATAGGACTTCTCGGACACTTTCCCATACCACTGGAGTCCACTCCTCCTACTTGCCAAGTTTCTGCAAAGCTTTGTGCAAGCTCTTAAGACCAACTTTCTTATTAAAGCTTTCAACCTAACACACCGCTCTATTCTCCTCGCTCGACATCTCTCCTCTGTCACCCCTGTCTGTCTGTACGCCCCTCCCCTATGGAGTGTAAGCTCTCAGCCTAACCCAACGCTCTATTCTCATTGCTCACTGTCTCTCCCCTCTATATCACCCCTGTATGTCTTCCCATCCCCTTTAGATTGTAAGAGGGTTTATATCGAAAAATAGAGAGGGCGCTCCGCGATGAGCTGACAGGCCAAGTATATGGACTGTACACAATAATCCATTGGGCTTAATAGGAATGGATATTTGCACCAGAACCTATTCACAGCAACCAAGTGGTACCAGCGGGTGAATATACCTAAACAAAACATTTTATTGATTGTATTATTTTATTGTATTTCATTTTATCTTATTCATGCAATTGCATTATTAATATTAAAATGTATTAAGCATTTGAATCCGGTGCCCAGCGCGGTTACATTTTCTCCCTTTAGATGGTAAACTCTCACATGCAGGGCCCTCTTCAGTCGTGCATTTCCCTCTCTCAGTTACACCGACATCTACTCCAAGCTTCCCATAATGGCACAAACCTGTTCTGGACATTATACCTGCATACGCAGAAATAGTTATATGATCTGTATCCCATGCTATGCAGATTTGTTCCGGATTTAGCACTTTATTGAACCATGTTTATGTTTGCTCCACAGCATAAAAAAAGGTTACAGAAGTCCGTACTCAGGGCTTAAAGTGGTCCTGGAGAGGTGGTGGAACTCCGCTTCCCTAACACCGCCCCCTACCCCCATTAGGCAGAGCCGAGAACAGTGCTAGGGAATTGTGCCTTACCACCCATAAAGGGATAATGGTCCCACCATACATGGTAGCACAATCGGATACACATTACACCGCATGTAGTCCCCTTGATTCATATTAAGTCACACAGTAATTCCCCTTATACACATAATGCCCACAGTTGTTCATCTTAACTTTACATTATGTACGCCGTGACAGAAGAAGAAGCCTATGGGACAGGTTTTTCTGTTGGAATTACTGTTCAGGGCTATGGTGGAGGTGGAACTCAGTTCCCCCTACCATTAGAGGTGGTGGAACTCAGTTCCACCCAGTTCCCCCTCACTTTAACCCCTGTCCGTACTCCCAGACAGTCTGACGATAGAGTTCACAGGCTACGTTTTATAGCAAGAGAACACATCACAACAGACTGCAGTGTACTGACCGACGTCATAATTACACAGCCCACAAAATGGCTGCCATGACTGACTGTTGACAGACAATACCTTTTAACAGCAGACTCGCTAAAAGTTTATTTTTATTAACTAAATACATTCACTTCATTGCAGAATTAGCTGTAATGTTACTTACAAATGAACAAAAGTGCAAATGTTCTGTGATGTTCAACTATTAAGTTTTGTAATTTTCATGTAAATTACAGATTGGAGAGCCAAGATGGAGTAGTAACACTCAGACAAGAGAAAGCAGAGTTTGGTAGACCAGCGAAGGAAGGGGGTTAGGCTGGTGGACAAGTGCAGATTGAAATATCAGTGCGCCTAGTTTGCACCCACAGATAAAAGCAAGATATCCTTGGACTGGACTGGAGTTAAGTGGAGAGACAGACATAATTTGCAATTCCCTGTAGTATAGGAGGGGGAGCTGCCTATTTCCTCTTTGTGAAATGACTTGAAAATGGTGGAACTTAGGCCTCGTTCCTTATTCGGAACAGGGTCATTTTCAACCTGCCTCCTGCACTTATGGAAAACCATAATTTTAGACGAACTTCAACCAAAGGAGTAACAGCAAATATACAAAAGGATTACATGAAAAAAGACAGCGGTACTACTCTCTCACTCGCATAAGTAATGTAACAGAAGTCCAATAATATATTATAAGAAAACTTAAAGATCAAAAAATGACAGAAGAGCAAGCTCTTCAAGTGATTTTGTTTCAGCAACGTGCATTTTGTATGGATCTGTAACTGGACGGTTGGCCTACAGATAAAAATTCATTTGGTGGACAAAGTAGCAACGCAAGGCAAAGATGTTCGTAATCCTTTAACCAGCCCCCTCATGATGCATCTCAATGCTTATTCACCTAGAACCCAGAAGATCTGCCCCGATGTGAATTCTCTGATGTCGAATAAGATGCGAGCTCTGGGAAAAGCAGCGGCCGCACTGGGAGCACACAAACGGCCTCTCCCCAGTGTGAATGCGCTGATGCTTCACAAGGCTGGATCTCTGGATGAAACGTTTGTCGCACACCATGCACTTAAATGGTTTCTCACCAGTGTGAGTGCGCTGATGCGAAACAAGAGAAGATTTTTCTGCAAAGCATCTCCCGCACTCTGGGCATGAAAATGGCCGCTCCCCGGTGTGAGTCCTCGTATGGCAAAGGAGATTTGACCTGTGGTTAAAAGATTTCTCACAGTAAGAACAGGGAAACCGTTTGTCCTCGGTGTGACATCGCTGGTGGCTGGTAAGAGCCAATTTGGAGGTAAAGCGCTTTCTGCACAAGGAGCACCTATACAGATTACTGGCGCTATGCATTTGCTGATGGGTGACGAGGGCTGAATAATTAGGAAAACATTGCCAACACTCCGAACACTGATGCGTCATCTCAGGATAGTGTGAGGAGGCGTGCGGACCTGTTGGGGACAAAAGTACTAAGATAAACCCTCTGTACATCAGCGGATGGGTCGCGTCATACAGTACATACAATATGTACACCTCAGACATTTGGCTTTATTCAATGTATTCTTTATTAAAAGGATGTGGAAAAAAAATTACAACTCTCCTCCCACATTATAACTGTTAAAGTAAAGGCAGAACTCAAGGGAGTTGTACTGGTATATAACAACCATGCTGTAATACAGGGGCATAAATATGTCCAACATTTCAGTTCTGGATAACCTTTTTAAAGAACATATGAGAAATTATTAAAAATGCAAACATCGGGAACATTCAGCATCTGACAGCATGGATTTCATATACTAGTACAAGTCCCTTCTATGTCCTTAGATGCTGTTATTACCTATGTATTAAATGGAAACTTTATCTGTGCTGTAGCGCCAGACACGGTGGGTGGTCCTTTTACATACTTGCTGTGATAAGGACGTCGCCACATAGCGGGAAGAGACATTCGCAAGCTCCCACTATGCCACTGAAGTGAATGGGATCCAACGCAGGCATGCGCCCACCTACCAGTCATGTCAATGCGACCAGGCGGCAATGTGAACGATCATAGCCTGCAGCTCTCTGCTCACATTGTGCGCCCACTCAGTGGCATAAGTTCGTTCCAGTTGCCCGGAGGCAAGATATATTTTGGTCCCCCACACACACAACCCTATATAACCTTATATAAAATATAAATTTCTGTTGATAGATCGATCGATCGATATATAGAGAACACATTAGGAGGAGATGCAGGTCCTGATTAGCACATGGAGTAAGATGGGGTTGATCCAAGGTAGGTAGCTCTTAGTTTAGATATAGTTAAGTAAGGAGCCATTAATGGTGTCAGAGACTCTGCACCTCTGCGGTGCTCCCCTATGGCAGTGAGAATGAATTCCCCCCTTGCAATCGCATGAAACCACCCCCCTTGGCAACAGGCATGTAATCCCCCTGACAATGATCATAGAACCCCTGGCAACGAGATTGTAGGTAAGCAGCACTTATGTGCCGAACAATGTGATTAATTGCAAAAATTTCATGAGATTAAAAATTTCAATCGTTGCCCACCACTAATTATATATATGTAGCAGGACATATCTGTATATAAACAGATATATACAAAGCAAACAAAATCTTTAGAAATTAGCTTTCAAATCAAAACTAATGTGGGGTACACACCAGGACAATATGGCCCAAAACGAGTCAATTTAGACCAATTGTACTGTATGTAAATTGCCCATGTTTTGGGCCATTTCGCTTTCCTTTTGATGCAATCCCAATCCGATGCGCGGGCCCGTGGTCAGTCGGTCTTTCCGGAGATCCTACCGGCTGCAGGTAGGATCTCAGAACCGACCATTGCAGTTGGTCGACGGCGCTGTCAGCTCATGAGTGGGTCGTACGTTCCTGTGACGACCCGCTCACGAGCACCATCGTCCTGGTGTGTACCGGGCATAAATCTATTCAATGTGAGATTAATTCATAGAATTTACTAGAGAATGCAAATGTCTAATGTTAGAACACTCAAGTCTTATATTAAAGTATACAAAGTTTTTTTTTAATTAACATAATTGAAATGTTCTTTCTTTACTTACATGTGATATTTATTTCAATTTACTCAAACATTTCTCATGATTAAGGTCTAAAGACTGTAGAATACTCTTAAACAGGATCTGACTATGTCATGAGTTAAGGGACTTTAAAGTCGTCTTATTTAATTGTGATCACATTTATTTTTATGTGACAATAAAAAAAATTGCAAACACGTGGTACTGCCATGGGTACCAGGTCTCTGCTGAGTACTTCCAACCAATACATAGGCTGTTTGACAAATACAGTCTGAACCTGGTCCTCTATGGTCAGTAAATAGAGTGCTTTTTTATTGTTTGGGATGGTGATATACACTCCCTTTAACAAAGTAACAATAGTTTTTACACCACCACTTGTATTTTCTCTATATTATTTCTCTAGGTACTTATGTATTAGCAAGGCGCCCATTATGTAGTTTGCGTAGTGGTGTATTGAGAATAGCAATACACCATAATGCTGGCTACGTAATTTACGTAACTTGTTCAGGAGCTATGCTAGTACACAATGGTTCATATCCCCACTATCCACGTCATACCCCCAGTATCCACGTGGGCATGGAGTTAATTTTATAAAGTGTGGCAAGCACAGCGAGCCCGAAGCGTGGCCAGGGGACGCGGATCCGCATGTGCTCGCCACACTTCGGGCTCGGTGGCTCGCTGCGCTCACCACACTTTATAAAATTAACTCCACGCCCACGTGGATACTGGGGGTATGACGTGGATAGTGGATATGACTTTGTTAGTGTGTGTGTTGTGCTTTATACTTACCCTCCTCCGGTCTGGCCACCGCGTCCATCGCCCACGATCCCCGCTGGCGGTCACTCTCTAGTGTCAGCGTTCAGTCCACCTCCTCTGGCACTCGCCGCGGATAATGTACGCAATTAGCGTAGTGCTGCTGGGGGAGCAGGGAAACCATGTGATACTCCCCCAGCGGCAGTACGCTGAATTAAGTACATTGGCATGATGTCTGATGTGTGCCGCTCTCCTGTCCTGCAATCTCCCTTAGCCCAGAACGTGTCACCCCCCACCGGGTGCTGGTGTCCGTAATCAAGGCGGTATCTCCCCCCTCCGCCCACACTCCGCTCAAGCCACGCTGCCCACCCTTCAGTACCGGGACCCCAGCTCAGCCCCGTCCCGACCAGCCCCGGCGCGCATAACGTCACCCTAAGCCCTGGCCCGCCAGACACCAACCACCGAGCCAGTCCACACCAACCGGGACCCCGGCCATGATGCCACAGGGACTAGAGCGGCATATTAGCAGGGCACCCGGCTACGCTACGAACATAGCCTAAGGTACATTGTCAGCGTAGCGTAGCCGGGCGCCCTGCTAATACACAAGTACCTTTATCTACCACTAGTTAATAATAAATTGACAACTAAAAACATATGCATAACCTGTTGAACAAAATATCGAAACAAGAAGTTAACCAAGACGGAAAAGTAATTGATGAGAAATCAAATAATTTAAAGTCTCAGCTGGTATCAAGTCATTTTCAAAGAGGAACAGAAGCACCATTATGCACAAAGAGTAAACCCAGAGACTAGTGTGGTGTCAGATGTGGCAGGACAAAAGGTTTAACGTATAAACATAAAGTAAAAACAATAAAACAATAATGAGTGTCATTTTAAAAATAAATATTTTTCAACATTAAAGGCTTCTTACAAGAATTGCACAACTACTTTTGTTATCTATCTTGTTTAGATATGTAGGCTGTACTACTAGAATGCTTCATACATTTTGAAAGAATGTCAAGTTTCTGTTAAAGCCATTGACCACATTCATAAAGCAGACGGGGCAATTCTATATGCTCTGCAGACATATAGAATATTGGATCTATGATTTAGGAACATTCATATCAAATATGCTAAATGTATTATTTAATAAAAGTTTCTTCTATAGCGCAGCATATTCCGTTGTGCTTTGACACAAGAGAACTAAATTATGTTTAAGGCTGACGTATCAATGTTGACATCTCAGCAAGTGGACCCCCCAATTAGTGTAGAACGTACACTTGCCATGCTTCAGGCCAGGGCCTCGCCCACCTACCGATGAACTAGTTACACTTTACTGTTTTTATTTGGTGTGTATATGGATGGTAAACTATGATAAAAGCACCCCCCCCCCCCCCAAAAAAAAAATTATTCTGAAATACCCATGTTGGACCTTTTGTCAATATCGACCTTCTGACCGATTAGTCGATGACCTAGACATTGTCAAACTATCATCCAAATCCCCATTCTTAACATGGTGCTGCAATGACAGAGATTAATTGATTATAGGAGGTTTAGAAGCTTCTTTGAGAGTGGCTATTACTATGACTTGGAATGGGTAGAAAAACAGCAGCACCGAACTGAACAACATATGTTTGCACACGTGTGTGCATAATGCTATTGACTGGTGCTATGGGGCCTAGGCAGAAATGACCGTGTGCCTGTGCTCCGCTTTCTGACGTACACAAAAGGATTTGCCCGTCAATGTTTATTCAGCTTTCTGAAGACGCCGCCGACTGCGAATGAAGGCAGGACAATATGCTAAGAAGCAGTGCGGAGTATAAATTAGAGACATTCGCACACGGCGAACCATTCTATAGAACATATGACGAACAGGCAGGTTTATTGTATTACTGCTTAAACCACTCTCTCATGTCTAACAACTGATCCTGCGGCCGATCACGTGATCCGGATGTGGTCTGAGTCAACATTACCTGTCAGTCTTGTATTAAGGAGTGTCGAAATGCACCAGGTCACACTCAAAAGGTCAAGTTTTTTGTGGGTTTTTTTTGGGGTGTAGACTGTCTGGGTTCATACCTTACTATCCAAGTGGGCATAAAGTGAGAATATAGTGGGCCAAGCCCATGCACACTTACACGTTGCCCACGTCGATATAAAACACTATGTAAAAAATTTTTTTTACAAATATACTATGTACAAAAATACGTTAGTGCCGATCTTAAGCTTGTGTCAACTGCCTGGCAATGTCGACCATTTTCACCATTAGTGGTCAACTTAGACATTGTCAACCCTATACCGTGACCGCCTCCTGTTGGCTGCATTTTATGGACTCGCCAGCAGCTGGGAAAAAAACACAACCTGCTACAAACTGCAACAAAGTTGAAACAACATGGATATATTGACTGCAACCTTTGGGTTAGATTTATATAAAATAATAGGAGTGGCTTCCGTACCGAATACATCTGCTGACTCTGTGCACACTCACAAGTTTATTACATCACTGCTGTGGCTTTCCTTCTGGAGAGAGGCAATTTATAAAGAGTTTGTGTCTTCGATACCTGCGGCATGTGATTGTATCGCTTTTATTGTATCAGTAACTAAGTGAATTCTGATAAACAGCAGAAGCAGATTTGAATGTCCACATTTATTTCTATTTCATACTGGATCCCAATCAGCCCAGGCGATATCGCCCATAATGCACCAGCTTCCTAGTTGGAATACTGTATCTCCGGTCACTTGTACAACTTGATACTGTGTGATCCCCATAGACACAGATGCACAGTAGAACCAGCTTATTGTGAGTGTTCCACCTGCACTCAATAGTCATTACCTTCTGTAATCCACCACTACTACAGACACTACATATGTAAGTCATCTACAACAAATATAAAAAAAACTCATGCATCAAATTTTTCTATTCTGTAGAGAAGACATTGATTGTATAAGAGAAAGAAAACAAAGGCTTTACATTAGTGGTACAATGACCTATATTATACGTTATGGCGCCACAAGACATCTGCAGCGCCAAGTTACCGAGCACATAAACAAATAAGCGAAACAGTGACCTACAGCTGTATACAATAGAGGACAAGTACAGGGCACATAACCATAGCTGCACCATCATCATCGGACACTGACATAAGTATCATCGTGGCAGAAAAGCGCAGGATTTGGTGCCATCAAAGAGAAGAGAAGAAGCAAATGGGGAAAGGAGGGCCCTGCTGGCAAGAGCTTAGATTCTAAAGGGGAGGAGCAGACAAACAGGGGTGACAGATGTGGTAGTGAAGAAGTGGGACTTCAGAGCCACTTCTGAGGCTTTTATTTTATTTATTACTTTGTATCGCCATGTACCGAACACCTACTGTAATATAAGTGCAAAAGACATTGTAGTGAATAAACAATGTAATAAATAGAGCTGGTTATTAATGACCCCCTGTGTAGAGTTGCACTGATCAGCAGATTAATTCAATACGGAATCCTCATAATATTAAGAATGTTACATAGTTACATAGTAGGTAAGGCTGAAAAAAGACTTGCGTCCATCTAGTTCAACCTGGTATAGATATCCATTGCTGATTTGGTTGGTTCTGGTATTTTACAGACAAATTATATTTCTTATTTGTACCCATGGATGTTTTTCTCCAGTAAATGTTTGTCCAACTTTGCCTTGAACGCATTTAATGAGCCAGCCGTTACCACCTCTCTGGGAAGAGAGTTCCAGAGTTTGACTGTTCTGACCGTAAAGAAATTCTTTCTACTAGCTGAATGAAATCTTTTTTCTTCTAATCTATACTCGTGCCCTCGTGTCCTAGATTCCTTTCTAGTAGAAAATAGGGTGTGTGACAGTTCCTTATATTGGCCCTTGATATACTTGTACATGTTGAGCATGTCCCCCCTTAAACGTCTCTTTTCTAATGTAAATAGTCCCAAATTGCTTAATCTCTCCCCGTAGCTTAAATTCTCCATTCCCCTAATAAGCTTTGTTGCTCGCCTTTGGACTTTTTCTAATTCTATGATGTCCTTTTGTAATGAGTTCATGTCTACTGCACCCAATGAGCAGCAATCAGTCTCCCGTCAGCCAGAAGGAGCGCCCAATGAGCAGAGATCAGTCTCCCGTCAGACAGGGGGAGCACCCAATGAACAGCAGTCAGTCTCTATGGTAGGAGCAATCTGATTATGGCCTCCAATGTTATTGAACATCTTTGTACGCAAACGATGCAGTGCCACTCCCAGAATGCAGACCGAGTCTGTTTATACACCTGTATTTAACTATCCAGACACAAGCTACACTTCCAAGATATTTCTGTTACCGTGTATCTCAACAGAACCTTTGTGCATGCACTGTAACACGTGCGCTAAAGACGTTACTCAGATTTATCATGCATTTAACAGTAGCAAAAGAAAAAATAATAATCTTGTTGAACTCCTTAAGCATCGGTATAGCAAAGTGGATTGTAACAGTTAACTGTTATTTTTAAATGACAAACCATCATCTGTCCACTAGAGGCAGTGTTCCCCCGCAGCCTATACAGGATCACTCACAGGTATAGTACACACTACCTAACATCAGATCTGGCCACTAGAGGCAGTGTTCCCCCGCAGCCTATACAGGATCACTCACAGGTATATATCACACTACCTAACATCAGATCTGGCCACTAGAGGCAGTGTTCCCCCGCAGCCTATACAGGATCACTCACAGGTATAGTACACACTACCTAACATCAGATCTGGCCACTAGAGGCAGTGTTCCCCCGCAGCCTATACAGGATCACTCACAGGTATAGTACACACTACCTAACATCAGATCTGGCCACTAGAGGCAGTGTTCCCCCGCAGCCTATACAGGATCACTCACAGGTATAAGAACACACTACCTAACATCAGATCTGGCCACTAGGGGCAGTGTTCCCCCGCAGCCTATACAGGATCACTCACAGGTATAGTACACACTACCTAACATCAGATCTGGCCACTAGAGGCAGTGTTCCCCCGCAGCCTATACAGGATCACTCACAGGTATAGAACACACTACCTAACATCAGATCTGGCCACTAGAGGCAGTGTTCCCCCGCAGCCTATACAGGATCACTCACAGGTATAGTACACACTACCTAACATCAGATCTGGCCACTAGAGGCAGTGTTCCCCCGCAGCCTATACAGGATCACTCACAGGTATAGTACACACTACCTAACATCAGATCTGGCCACTAGAGGCAGTGTTCCCCCGCAGCCTATACAGGATCACTCACAGGTATAGTACACACTACCTAACATCAGATCTGGCCACTAGAGGCAGTGTTCTCCCGCAGCCTATACAGAATCACTCACAGGTATAGAACACACTACCTAAAATCAGATCTGGCCACTAGAGGCAGTGTTCCGCCGCAGCCTATACAGGCTCACTCACAGGTATAGAACACACTACCTAGCATCAGATCTGGCCACTAGAGGCAGTGTTCTCCCACAGCCTATACAGAAATCACACAGGTATATATCACACTACCTAACATCAGATCTGGCCACTAGAGGCAGTGTTCCCCCGCAGCCTTTACAGAATTCCTCACGGGTATAAAACACATTATTTAACATCAGACTAAATATGGAGGCATATTATACCTTATACACAGCTTGTGGGTAATTTTCTACAGTTTTTTGTAATCTTGTGTGCATAACATAAAATGTGTGTGCAGTGACCAATCAAGGAGAAGAAGTGTCTCTGTCACTCAAAACTTTTTCGATATGGGAAACTTTTTTTTAAACTTTTTGCCACAAGACAAGGTTGAATATAGATGGATCCAATAGTAGTTTTTGTGCTGAATTTAATAGTTTTAGAATGTTTCTAATCACATAATTATTTTAAGTTACTCCCAATAAAATAAAAGTTTACAATATTATGTTTATTACCAATACATAAATAACAAAAGAAATGACTCACATAGAACTATAGTGTTTCCTGCTCTATCCTGCCTCAGGAACATCCAAGGGTCAAACAATAGTCAGCAGGCACACTTGGACTCAATTTACCCTGATTGCTACTTTCCCATCACATACATCTCTTGGTATAACCGTTCCAATGTTCCTCACGGACTGCTCCAAGAACTGAAAAGAAAACCAAGTGCGAGTCCAAGAGATGGTTTTCCAAAGACACGTTACTTCCCATCGAGAGGATAAGGTAAGATCGTCCATTTTTTCTATATAGTTGTCTGCCTTAGGTCTTTCTAAAATGTTCTGTCAAATACTATAGAAAGACTCCCATGGATCTTCTGCAGTCAGATTTATCTGATCATTGAAGCTCTCCTCTTGAACCTTATTTGAGGTCCTACAAAGTATGTAAATCCAAGTCCAGTTCGATCCATTGCTTTAAGAAATTTTTCCGTATGGTCAAGCTTCATATGGAGTGGAGGTAGATAGACTATCCGGAGTGACGAGTGGTGTATTGACATTCTTTACCGGGGTTACGGATATTCACTTTAGCCACTACTTCTAAGAGTAATGACGTCTCCGGTATCAACTGCCCACAGTCATGCCAAGTTGTAGCCCAAGCAATGAAGCAAGTCACCATAGCCATCCCCTTAGTATTCTTCATACTTTATTATATTCAGCAGTAGTCTCACACTCTCATGGTAGCATGAGCTAGCCGACCCGATGGAAACGTATTCCCATTGTGGAGAATAGGTTGCAATCATGTATTGTAGGACATGAGACATGGTTGTGTTGTGGTATATTTTTTAAAGAGTTTTATTTGAAACATTGTTGGTGTAAATAAAAGCATTACATCTCCATAAAAAGTGTATATTAGTTCATTTTTGCTTTAGTAGGAAACAACCAGACCACCATTTTGAAATACATTTTTGGGGGTGGATTCCCGTTGTCTGATTTTGTATTTGTTATTCAGCCACGATTCCTAAACTAGATACCATTTAAAAAGCTTCTGAAGCGCATTTGTCCAGGTCTACAAACAGCCTGGACTACTATGTCTATGTTAAAAACTCAAATATGTTTCTGCACGGAGGAGACTCCAACCTTTCAACCTGGAGCTTAAAAGTTCTACTTGCCTTTCAGAAAGGTTCTAATATCAGACAAGGTCCCTGAGATCTCTTTGGTTCAGAAAAGAAACCGAAAGCTTCAGAGGTTGGACCATCACTATGCTCTACACAGAATTCCCAACCATGGTCCTCAAGTCTCACTAACATCCAGGTTATAATGATCACCATTCTTTAGCACAGGTGACTTAATTAGGACCTCGGTTCTCTTGATTTAACCACCTGAGCTTAAGCATGGGTATGCCAAAAACCTTGATGGTTAGTGTGCTTTGAGGACCAAGGCCGGGAAAGACTTCTCGATGGTCTATTTCTTGGTCATCAGTAAGTATGATACTTTCTGGAGGATTCAGCACACGCAATTCTTCAGTATGAGGCACAGGCCTTATAGCAGATTCATTAGAGTACGTCGGTGTGTGTGGACCTAAAATTGATGCCTGAAAAAGCTTGGTAGACAAAACAGCTAAACGCATCTACTGAGAACCTTTTGACCAATGTGTATGGAGTCGGATGCAAGCAATACAACAACATTGAGGGGCCCGATCTTGGTCTCTAACTTTGCATCGAAACTAAAATTCATAACACTTTGTATCGAGTGGAACAAAATAACGTTTCTGAAATTAAAAAGTTTACGCGCCACAAACATAGCAAAAAGATTCCTGATGAATAACAAGTTCTAGGCATGGTGCGGCGTGGTTTATAAACATTATAAAAATATGTGCTGAACTATATAAACATCAACTTATGATTGAGAAACACACAGCATTAAATGTTTACAGACGAACTCTGTACCCCCACCGATTGGGTCGTGCATTAACCTGGGATTTCCGCGTCCTGGATTCCCGACCATGCTCTTTACCACTATTAGCTATTAGACCTGGTGGTATTACTATGTCTCATGTCCAGCAGAACGTGACTGGTTACTACTCTGTACCCTTCTTATACTAATCTTCCCTGAATGATATAATTAAAGAAAAAGTTTTTTGGAACTGAAGGAAACTGCCCAAAACATCCAAGGTTATATATCGTAATGTATATACTTAGAGGGCAACACATTAAATGTAAATCGGTGATCCAAACAATCGAAAACCATTTATGAAATCAGCATAGAAAATACACATATCATATCACATGGTTTCCCTGGACAAAACCTGTTTATCAGTGTACTTATTAGATTACATTGTATGATGGGATGTTTTAGTACCCGTGTATATTGATGGTTTTAACACAATGAGGCAATTAAGCTTAAACTGTATACACAGAAGAGTAAAAATCAGATCAACTTGGACAGTAGAATCGGTCATATGAAATATCCGATAGGCTGTAGTGCATAATCCTTACACCAGGCATGGCCACACTATGGCCCTCCAGCTGTTGTGAAACTACAATTCCCATCATGCCTTGCCACAGTTTTGCTATTATGGAATGCTATAACTATGGCAAGGCATGCTGGGATGTGTAGTTTCACAATAGCTGGAGGGCCATAGTTTGGCCATGCCCACCTTACACCATCAGTAAATAAATCCCCATGGAGGCTTAGTAAATACCGTGCTATACATGAAGTGTAACCTGTAGCCCGCAGGTGCCACCTGTGTTCCCCCATTCAGCTTATACCAGAGAAATAGACCTTCAGACCCAGAGTCCCCCAGACAATGTGACCGTGTCTCACCCATCCTGACATCACCAACACTGTAGCGGGTAACTAAGGTGGGGGCATCTGGGCAACACCCAATCCAGGAGCTTGCTGGTGACCGGCCTTTCCCTGCCCACATTGTCACTATTCCATTAGCCACAAGCGGGCGATATCCTGCGTAGACCTCACCTACAGTACACTCCATAGGTCCAAATAATATCATACCCCAACCTTCCCCTCTACCCTCAGTCTGACTACACAGGTATGTGGGCAACTGGGCATCACCCAGCTGTCAGACCCCTGGGATTAGTGGTCAGATCACTTGGCGACAGGTAATTTAGGCAGAAGACTGCGTCAGGGGTCATTATCAGGTAATCTCAAACAGGATCCTTATCAGGGTTTACATATACTGCTAAAGATATGGGGGTAACTGCCTGTATATCAGCTGTGATATTGCAGTAACTCCCTGCCTGTGCGTGGAGAGATATCTTTGTGTCACAGCTATAGATGGGACGTCTCACAGGAATGTATCCTACGTGGGAGAACAATAGCAGCTTTTTTTCCAGAAAAGCAGCCATCAAGAGGAGAAAACCCCAACCAGGAGAGCGGACACAACAGGAAAACCCCCCAACCCTAACTGTAAGGGCGTGGGGGTGAAGGCCATGGTGGGGTGACCAACTACTTTAGCCTAACTTTTTTTGTAGTTTTATCAGCGTTTGGCAGGAAACTGCTGATGATCATTTGCTTCCACAAACTGCCAGGTTAGCATTCCATCTAGCCAGCTAATGCGCGACAATATGGTTCCGTTGTGTGGCCAGTTTTACACAACATGTCTGATAAAGGGGAGAGACTGGGCACGAGAAGGGCTGTCCTGCAGAGAGACACCGTCTGACTAAGTTCCCACGACTTCCCCTGGGTAGATCCCACCAGGAAATTACCACTGACAGCGGAACCTTCCCATCCAATGTCTGTGTCCTGGTTGGCCAGCAGGTGGGTTTAGTAGAGCAAAGAGAACAGAGTACCACAAATCATCTCCTCTTCGGCTCCTGTCTTCTCTGCCAATATGGCTGATATTGTGTTGGTAACATGGGCAATCCTAGAACTTACTCAACCCTGTGGGTCGTGGTAATCACATGCAGAAAGGAGCGTTTACTGGAGAGAAACTGCATTTTACCCAAAAGATCAGCCTGACGAAGAACCAAGGCCATCAAACCCAATTGGGATCCCAGCTTGCTGCAGATATCTCAGTGTAAGGCTTAGCTTGGTAGATAATACAATACAGGAGGCCAAATGATCTCTGACGAGATGGAAGTCAAGCTCATTTCTTCAGGGCCAACTGTCTGATATCATCCAGAATGTCTGGGATTTAGTTGCAATCCAGCCAGACCAAGACCTAAAAAGGTATATTACCATAACAATAACCCAGAAACTACCATGTAGTATTCTATGATCCTGGGAATCAGCATCAAATGGAGGAAATGCATCTCTGGGTAATATATTATATAACGTTCACATGGTTCGCGTACTACACCAGTTACGTAGCTCATAGATGAACTAAAGAGATTGCAACCAAACACAATTACCATCTTCATAATGGTGTCATCTAACTTTCCTGGTGACATCTGTCCTGTTGTGCAACTGGTACATACATGTCTTCTGTATCATGCCCCGGACGGGCTTCAGTCCTTTCCAGATGGGTGGAGGTGATCTGTAATCAGACTTCTGGGTTGCAGAACATGGACCTTGGACTGCCCTGTTCTGAAGGTGCGCCCCACATACATCTAGCAATGAGTCCTGCAGTTACCAGAGGATACTCATTGCTCAGACTGTCTTATCCCATCCACCATAATAAAGCCCTTCTCAGCAATGTCTCACTGTGCCCTAGAGTCCTGCTGGTAATCGCAGGCACGCACAATTACCAAATGCAATCCAAGGACTGATGCAGCCTCTCAGACAGAAATCCAGGACTGATTCTGCAATCACCGGATTATTTGGGGGATTCCCAGTGTCTCAGCTGCTAGAAGTCTCACACTAATAATTTCTCCCAAGACGGCAGAAGACTCAACTTCCCCACATTTATTACCCATCTCATTGAGGACACAGCTTCCAGGTATTTCCGAGAGAGAAGACAAAGGGCTCTGCAAAGATGGCTGTAGCCAACAATTCTCCAAGACAGGGCACAGACAGAACCCAGAACAACATGAATATTCTCCATCTCCCGGTGCGAAAGCTAGTCATACATCTCACTTCTACCTCCACTGGATGGAACAATATTGTAACTCTTCTCTCTTGGTTCATCTTTTAAAATGTTTTCTCAGCAGATAAACCAAAGACAAATTTTCTTTAGAAAAGAGTAATTCTCCTTGGAATGTGATGCAGAAGTCTAGAAGACTCATCTGCAGGTCTTTAACCATTTCGCTGTCCTGGCCCAATGGGAGAGCAAGCATATTCCTAAAAGCCTTCCGACAGAATCTGCGAGGAGCCAGAGATGGAGACCACCACCTTAATAAGAAAAGAGCCCATAACCTGTCCATTAGGTGTGATAGTCTTGGGGTCCGATGCAAAGCACCTTATTGCTGGGAAAATGTGTAACCTCGCTCTATGCATGCTCAGATGCGGATGACGATTAAGTTGCTTGTGCATATCTGCAAGCATTTTGCACGTATCGTCCCTTTCGGCCCCACAGGTGGAAAGTAGGGGATAAGAAAAGATCAGCAAGGCCTCAGCGACTCAAATGCAGCCAAGTAATTGTGTACACATATGCTAGGATATGTACCCTCTGCATCTCTTACAGGCAGGTGATGAGGACGTTACGTAAATAAGTGCATATGCTGCAGATGGGTAAAGTGCATGCTGGGAGTAAGCCTGTACGAGGATACGTCTGTGATCTGGAATCAGTGCCCTGACCGGCACATAACAATACTGTTTACTGGAGGGCTGGTAACCAACACCCTGCCTGCTCTTCGATCCATGTGAGGGTCTGGTGTGAAATTCCTGTCCACAGGGTATATCGTAATATCTCTTTTGGAAGCTGTCACATGGATGACCTTGAGAATTGACCTTTACATAGCAGTTATAGGGATGACCTGGAGAACTGACCTAATCGTAGCAGTTATATGGATGACCTGGAGAACTGACCCGACATAGCAGTTATAGGGATGACCTGGAGAACTGACCTAATCGTAGCAGTTATATGGATACCTGGAGAACTGACCCGACATAGCAGTTATGGGGATGACCTGGAGAACTGACCTAATCGTAGCAGTTATATGGATGACCTGGAGAACTGACCCGCACATATCAGTTATAGGGATGACCTGGAGAACTGACCTAATCGTAGCAGTTATATGGATGACCTGGAGAACTGACCCGCACATAGCAGTTATAGGGATGACCTGGAGAACTAAGCTTACGTAGCTGTCAGCTAAGTGATGCCTTTAGAATTGTGAGAATCTCTGCTGTAAGTTAACCCTCACATGTGTCCTCATACATTTAGAGTCAATGTAATGCAACTAGGACAAACAAGGAGACAGTGCTGATTAATTTGCAACTGGCGGTAGCTCTGGGCTTTAACGCCCTGGGCTATTCAAATGGACCCCTGAGTTCTGATAGCTTATTCAATGCCCGTTTACTTCATGTGTGAACAAGCTTGAACACAAGTTATTGGGCATTAACTAACAGAATTCATGAATAGGTCAGGGACTCGTGCGATAATTTGGTCGCAAAGAGTGTCGAAAATAACATCCATGATAACGGATGGCTTTGGGCTATTGGATTGCCCCAGGGTTGATCAATTAGAATTCCCCTTAAGAAAAATAGGTGGCCAGAGGAGCTGCCCGATCCCCATACTCTTCGGTCACACATCTATTCCCCCAACATATTACAGAGCAGCCATAGAACCGGCTCACACCCAGAACAGCCGCCAGGCACAGTCTATGGCCTCCCGTTTTGTCCGGCAATGTGATATAGGGCAGTCTGGTATAAGTCACATTATAGGAGAGCGAGCAGCACTGACCTGCACTGGATTCTGGGAGGAATTCCTGCAGCCCCTGATGGTCACCAGCATCCAGCTCTACACCGGCCTCAGCTCCTGTGTATGACAATAAGCAGACCATTCTTTAATTCAGATTCTTGGAATTAAGTCTCATGTTTTCAGTTCCCACAGAAGCTTCCACAAAGTAATTTCTCATCTACTAAGCCAAGGGTCCCGATTCAAATCTTCAACTCTGATCCGTGACATGTCAGAAATCTACACCTTAATACGGCCACTGATCACTACTGGAACTCGCTCATGTGATCTGATCTCATCAGCATAGACCTCTGTGCGTATCACCTGTATGACACTACTGTCTATGTCAGCCTCTCTCACCTGATCTGATCTCAGCAGCATAGACCTCTGTGCATATCACCTGTATGACACTACTGTCTGTACGTCAGCCTCTCTCACCTGATCTGATCTCAGCAGCATAGACCTCTGTGTGTATCACATGTATGACACTACTGTCTGTAGGTCAGCCTCTCTCACCTGATCGGATTTCAGCAGGGATGTCCTCTTCTTTACATTGTTGGTAAAACATCCCATCTTCTGGCATAGCCTGTCATACAAAAACATGTGTCACATAGGTGTCCCACCCACATGTTACAGGACATCTCTATAGGACACACACAGGGCGGGGACACGGGAATAACAATATCCTGTAATGTGAGGAAGCAGAGCTGGGAGAGGTCAGACCAGGTTCCTCTACCTGATAATCCTGGCTGATCATCCTGTTCTCTTCTTCTGTATATCCCGGAGTATAGAGAGGGGCCTCACATGGGTCTGCGGGATGTGTAGGATTACAGCCACCTGTGGGTAATGGACATAGATGTAGATATATATATTTTTTGATTACTTGGGAAGAGTCATATCCAGCAGTTTAATTGCAACTTGGCAGACCCCTGCACAGCAAGTGCCCAGTCTTCTATCACAACAGGTTACAGATGCAGTAGAATATAATGCAGTAACAGCAGCAGATACTCAACCCACGCTTGCATACATGAGATCGGCAATTCTTCCTGGTCTTGGCACTGCAACATTCACCACCACCTGGCCAACATGTTCAGCATCAGGAGCACTGCTGTAGGACAGCTTACAGGACAGTCTGCTTATGCCCCAACCATACAAGCTCCACTCACAGTGGTGTAGAGTACATTAGTGTAAATATTTTGTAGTTGCTGGTCATTTTGGACTTACAATAATGAAACTTAAGCCCAATTGTCGCCCCTAAACACGCGCCTAATGGGAAATTTGCCACATTTAACCTTTTTTGTATCATCATCAAGGTGTGAATGAGCATTCCCCATTTAGTATAGCACATTCAGAGTTAACTTCCTCTCACAGATCAGCATTCAATAGCATGGTCCTTTTCAGGAACATTCACTGTTACAGAATAATCACAGATTAGGGCCCTTATTCAGATCTGATCGCAGTACAAATATGTTCTCAAAATGGGCAAAACCATGCGCACTGCAGGTGGGGCAGATGTAACATGTGCAGAGAGAGAGTTAGCTATGGATGGGGTGTGTTGAAACTGAAATCTAAATTGCAGTGTAAAAATAAAGCAGCCAGTATTTACCCTGCGCAGAAACAAAATAACTCACATAAATCTAACTCTTTCTGCACCTGTTACATCTGCCCCACCTGCAGTGCACATGGTTTTACCCATTTTGAGAACAAATTTGTACTGCGATCAGATCTGAATAAGGGCCTAGAGCTGGATACACACTGGGCGATATACAGTTAACGCTATGCATGATACCGATATTTTTATTGTATTTGCTCAATATCATTAAACATACTCGATCCCATGCACCATTAACAGCCCCCACTTGTCTGTACATGTATAATAATATGAAAATATCGTCAGAGCCGGCATGTACGGAGCAGGGGGTGAATAAGAGCATTATCAATACCATGAACGATCGTATGTATGCACTACATCAGGGGTGGCCAAACCGGTCCTCGAGATCTACCAACGGTCCATGTTTTCCAGATCACCTAGCTGCTGCACAGCTGTAGTCAATACTAATTGTCACATTTTAAAACCTGCTGCATTCATTCCTACTATAGATCCACAGGTTGCCTGGAAAACATGCACCATTGGTAGATCTTGAGGACAGGTTTGGCCACCCCTGCACTACATCATACTCATGCAGCAATGACTACATACATAACTAGATCTAGCACACGCAGGAGATTGCTAAGAGTGTGCCCAGCTTAAGTTTCATAAAAGCCATGATGGCAAATTGATACCCAGTCAGCTCCACAACTAAACAACAAAGTAAAAGGAGTTGGCCAATCGAACAGGTCATAAAAATGCAAGCACATGGGGCAGAGAAGCACATGGTGTGTGTTACTATGGGAACAAGGTGAAACTCCCACCACTGGAGGCACATTCTTCAACCCATGCGACCCCCCACATTCCCAGTAATATACATATTCCCCCATACAGCTATATTGTATCCCCAGAGCGTCTGCGTCTCTCACCTGGGTTGATCTCAGCAGGAACAGCCTCTTCCTTACACTGCTGGTGATAGATCACGGGTCCCGGCTCAGCCTGTCATACAAGGACATGTGTCACATACGTGTCCCACCTACACATTACACGGGAATATAGGACTCACACACAGGGTGGGGACATGGGAATAACACAATATCCTGTGGATCTACAAGGAGGAGAGGTCAGAGCAGGTTCCTCTACCTGATATTCCTGTGTCACTGTCCTGTTCTCTTCCTCTATACAGCCCGGAGAGTACAGAGGGGTCTCACAGGGGTCTGCGGGATTTCTAGCGCTGCGCCCACCTGCGGGGAATGGGTACAGAGCATTACATTACAGTAGGTATAGTTATTCTATATACAGCCCGGAGAGTACAGAGGGGTCTCACAGGGGTCTGCGGGATTTCTAGCGCTGCGCCCACCTGCGGGGAATGGGTACAGAGCATTACATTACAGTAAGTATAGTTATTCTATATACAGCCCGGAGAGTACAGAGGGGTCTCACAGGGGTCTGCGGGATTTCTAGCGCTGCGCCCACCTGCGGGGAATGGGTACAGAGCATTACATTACAGTAGGTATAGTTATTCTATGTACAGCCGGAGAGTACAGAGGGGTCTCACAGGGGTCTGCGGGATTTCTAGCGCTGCGCCCACCTGCAGGGAATGGGTACAGAGCATTACATTACAGGAGGTATAGTTATTCTATGTACAGCCGGAGAGTACAGAGGGGTCTCACAGGGGTCTGCGGGATTTCTAGCGCTGCGCCCACCTGCGGGGAATGGGTACAGAGCATTACATTACAGTAGGTATAGTTATTCTATATACAGCCCGGAGAGTACAGAGGGGTCTCACAGGGGTCTGCGGGATTTCTAGCACTGCGCCCACCTGCGGGGAATGGGTACAGAGCATTACATTACAGTAGGTATAGTTATTCTATATACAGCCCGGAGAGTACAGAGGGGTCTCACAGGGGTCTGCGGGATTTCTAGCACTAATCCCACCTGCGGGGAATGGGTACAGAGCATTACATTACAGTAGGTATAGTTATTCTATATACAGCCCGAAGAGTACAGAGGGGTCTCACAGGGGTCTGCAGGATTTCTAGTGCTGCGCCCACCTGCGGGGAATGGGTACAGGGCATTACATTACAGTAGGTATAGTTATTCTATGTACAGCCCGGAGAGTACAGAGGGGTCTCACAGGGGTCTGCGGGATTTCTAGCGCTGCGCCCACCTGCGGGGAATGGGTACAGAGCATTACATTACAGTAGGTATAGTTATTCTATATACAGCCTGGAGAGTACAGAGGGGTCTCACAGGGGTCTGCGGGATTTCTAGTGCTGCGCCCACCTGCGGGGAATGGGTACAGAGCATTACATTACAGTAGGTATAGTTATTCTATATACAGCCCGGAGAGTACAGAGGGGTCTAACAGGGGTCTGCGGGATTTCTAGCGCTGCGCCCACCTGCGGGGAATGGTTACAGAGCATTACATTACAGTAGGTATAGTTATTCTATGTACAGCCCGGAGAGTACAGAGGGGTCTCACAGGGGTCTGCGGGATTTCTAGCGCTGCGCCCACCTGCGGGGAATGGGTACAGAGCATTACATTACAGTAGGTATAGTTATTCTATATACAGCCCGGAGAGTACAGAGGGGTCTCACAGGGGTCTGCGGGATTTCTAGTGCTGCGCCCACCTGCGGGGAATGGGTACAGAGCATTACATTACAGTAGGTATAGTTATTCTATATACAGCCCGGAGTACAGAGGGGTCTCACAGGGGTCTGCGGTATTTCTAGCGCTGCGCCCACCTGCGGGGAATGGTTACAGAGCATTACATTACAGTAGGTATAGTTATTCTATATACAGCCCGGAGAGTACAGAGGGGTCTCACAGGGGTCTGCGGGATTTCTAGCACTGCGCCCACCTGCGGGGAATGGGTACAGAGCATTACATTACAGTAGGTATAGTTATTCTATGTACAGCCCGGAGAGTACAGAGGGGTCTCACAGGGGTCTGCGGGATTTCTAGCGCTGCGCCCACCTGCGGGGAATGGGTACAGAGCATTACATTACAGTAGGTATAGTTATTCTATATACAGCCCGGAGAGTACAGAAGGGTCTCAGAGGGGTCTGCGGGATTTCTAGCGCTGCGCCCACCTGCGGGGAATGGGTACAGAGCATTACATTACAGTAGGTATAGTTATTCTATGTACAGCCCGGAGAGTACAGAGGGGTCTCAGAGGGGTCTGCGGGATTTCTAGCACTGCGCCCACCTGCGGGGAATGGGTACAGAGCATTACATTACAGTAGGTATAGTTATTCTATGTACAGCCCGGAGAGTACAGAGGGGTCTCACAGGGGTCTGCGGGATTTCTAGCGCTGCGCCCACCTGCGGGGAATGGATACAGAGCATTACATTACAGTAGGTAAAGTTACTCTATATACATCCCGGAGAGTACAGAGGGGTCTCACCGGGGTCTGCGGGATTTCTAGCGCTGCGCCCACCTGCGGGGAATGGGTACAGAGCATTACATTACAGTTGGTATTGTTATTCTATGTACAGCACGGAAAGTACAGAGGGGTCTCACAGGGGTCTGCGGGATTTCTAGCGCTGCACCCACCTGCGGGGAATAGGTACAGAGCATTACATTACAGTAAGTATAGTTATTCTATATACAGCCCGGAGAGTACAGAGGGGTCTCACAGGGGTCTGCGGGATTACAAGCGCTGCGCCCACCTGCGGGGAATGGGTACAGAGCATTACATTACAGTAGGTATAGTTATTCTATGTACAGCCCGGAGAGTACAGAGGGGTCTCACAGGGGTCTGCGGGATTTCTAGCGCTGCTCCCACCTGCGGGGAATGGGTACAGAGCATTACATTACAGTAGGTATAGTTATTCTATGTACAGCCCGGAGAGTACAGAGGGGTCTCACAGGGGTCTGCGGGATTTCTAGTGCTGCGCCCGCCTGCGGGGAATGGGTACAGAGCATTACATTACAGTAGGTATAGTTATTCTATGTACAGCCCGGAGACTACAGAGGGGTCTCACAGGGGTCTGCGGGATTTCTAGCGCTGCGCCCACCAGCGGGGAATGGGTACAGAGCATTACATTACAGTAGGTATAGTTATTCTATGTACAGCCCGGAGAGTACAAAGGGGTCTGCGGGATTTTTAGCGCATTAGCCCTGGCTACAAGAACCCTTCCAAGCCATATTGTGATAAGGTAGAGGACAGATGATGCACACAAACAATACAGTACAGCAGCAAGGAAACACAAAAAAACTGTATCCATTATAAAACTCCATCCGGCTGAGGTCTCACCTGAGCTGCTGGGATCAGGGATCGGCTCCTCTTCCTTACACTGCGGGTGATACATCCTGTGTCCCGGCTCATCCTGTCATACAAGGACAGAGATATTATTACACCGAGCGTCTATACCAGAAGGATACACAGGATAAGGATATGACAGTAACATAATACAGAAGAGATAATGTAGCCAGTCCCACTACCTGATCATCCTCTATGAGAATACAGTCCTCTTCCTTTATATGATGCCGGGAATACAGAGGGGTCTCACATCGTCCTGGGGGGCTTCTAGAGCTACACTCACCTGCGGGCAGAAGAGACAATGACAGCCATATAGCAATGCTTAGTAATAACAGCAGCACATATCACTGCACAGGACCTGTCACTAGGTGTCGCGAGTAACAGCCCTGCACCGTTACGTGTATCTGGGTGGGATGTCACCTCCCGAGGGTCATCATGACCAGTGACACTGGGGGAAGAATGTGTCATCCAACCTTCCACCAGCCCCAACATCCGATAGACGGGGGTCAGATGTCAGCTGGAATTGGCAGTTGCTTTGGACCCACATGCAAAGTGATGGAGGCCAATTAGGGCCAATCTGCAGCGATCAGTAACAGCCAATCACCCGGGAGAGGGGCGGAGAGAAGTGACTGGATGGTGCAGGATACAGACACACCCCCTGACAGACATCCTCTTACCCACTGAGTCAGGCAGCTGCGGAGGGTCCATTACATCGTCCTTGTGTCCACCTGAATAGTCCCACTCTGTCACAGAGAACGAGACCTCCATATCCTTACACTTCCCAGGCACCTGCAGCATAGGAGAGCTGGTTACATGACTTACCCCCACACCTAGGCGTACCGTGTAATACATTCCCCTGCAGGGCACTATGGGAAAAGTTCTATTTCACATGAAATGTTGCTATGGGAAACCAATCAGATATGATTATCGGTACTGGTTTCCTAGAGCGGTGCCCACTGAGCAATTTGCTTAGTGGGCTATTCTGCGTAGGGAAATCGCATCGCATGGGACATTTTAGTGCGATGCGATTTTCCTATGTAATTTATTCACTGCTCTCTCAGCCCCGGGCCATCGCATGCGATTTTATAGGGTGTGCGATGCCATGACATTAGGTATACAATAATATGATTGTATGTCCTAAAAATAGGCCCCCCCCCACTATCATGTCATGGCATCGCACACGATTTTGCGAGACATCCGATGCGATATAGTGGGGTACAATGAGCATAGAAAAAAATGACATAAAAAAAAATAAAAAAATAAAAAAAAAAATCGCATTGCGTGCCGCTATAATGGCCCATGCGATGCGATGCGATTTCCCTGCGGTGCCGTAAGTAGGAAAAGTGGGCGCCGTGCTAGGAAACAAGTACCTGATTATCTTCTAGAGGGTGCTAAATAAATAAGTACATTTTGATTGGTTGCCCATAGCAACATACCATGTAAAACAGAAATCCAATCAGTACATTTCCCCCAATGGGTCAGGAATCAACTACCGAGTGTGCCCTGACAAATCACCAGGGGTCCAGTACTGGCAATATAAATATTAGTCACTAAACTCCCTTATAGCCTTTATCCATGAAGACAAAAAAAAAAAAAAAAGCCACGTTCTACCTGGAAATTTACATCTATATGTACAATAAGAGCGCTCACCTCTTTTGTCTCTCTGTGATGTACCTCAGTAGGTGCCCGGATACGGTTCCTTTCCCTTGTTGGCGCATTAGGCGGAGCCTTCATTTTTGGGCTCTGGGTGTGGCTGCTTTTGTCTGACACAGGGGGGGTGCTGACGTTGGTCACCTGGTCCCCCGACTTTCTCACAACAATGAAATCCTATGAGAGCACCAATATGTAAGACACCGCCCTATGTATATAATACAGTAATCTCCCCACATACAGTAATCCCAGCTGTATATAGGCGGGATAGCAGCTCTGCACCATCTCTGTGTAACAAAGGCTGCGCTGTATATATGGCTGTACCCATAAGAGGCAGGAGACATACACAGAGGGCATCTGCCTGCTCCTACCCACAATTCCTGGCGGCCACTGCTCAGCGCCTCTCACCTCTCTCGTCAGCAGACAGATAATCTCCATGGTGAGGCTCAGCAGCTTGTCTATGATCAGGTCTTTGTTCCTGTCAGTCAGTAGCGAGTGCCGGATATGTTCCAGGACCAGGACCTCCATGGTTGGTCTTCAGGTGACGTCTCCTGAGAGAAGGGAATACAATGTCAGCTCCATATAGTTGAACTAGGCATTTTCTGAGCAATGTAGTAAAATTAAGTAACATCGCTCATAAAATGCCTGTATATCGCCACATGTTTAGGGCACCATGGCATAAATATTAATCATTCGGTACTGCAAGTGGGGCAGATGTAAATGGTGCGAAGAGCCCATCACTTACTGCACCATAAGGACAAGTTGTCCTTAGGACAAGTCGGACTAGTTTGCCCTTGAGAGTCCCCCCGGCAGCTCCCCGGGAGGCTCGCTTACGATTTGGCACTTTGCCACTTGATTTGCCATTTTTACATGCAATAAATCTCATGTAAAGGGGGATATTCCATCCCCCGCCGCTATTTCTGACGGGGGAGTTAGCGTCGGGTGCCTATTCAATGCTGTCTTTCCCAACAGCATTGAAGAGGACTCTCAGCAAAACAAGCCCGAACGCGAGTCGTGCTCTCTTTGCCGAGAACGGCCGTTGAGCATTGAGCTGACAGCCAGATCTTGCCGATCCACTGCCATTTCTCATGGCCACGCCCCCTTTACGATGCTGGCAGGCGGGACATTGAATACCATCTGCCAATTATCAGTCCAGCAGGCAAAGAATGGGACGGGGTCTCGGCTGTCGGGACGTTCTGACAGTCATGACCCGGGGTTGAATATCCCCCTAAATCTTTTGTATCACACATACACGTGAAATACAAAGCCTCGGTAAAATACGCAAAGATTTGGTGGGCGCTTTGTTCCATCCATCTAAAACCTCTTAGTGAATATGTTGCTCTGCTTTTGAACACAGTATTTTTACGACGCACAGAAATAACGTCTTCCAACAAGTACAGAATAGTTAATTAATAGCCGCAACTCGTAATTCATTTCCAGTCCACTTACGGAATTCCTCATCATGCCTGATCAAACTCACCAGCAGTTATCACATACACAAGTGCTCTCTGAGGCCGCATTCCTTTATTACAGCTTATCCTGTGTCCACCTACACACATGCCAAACTCCCACCTGTACATTCCCCGTACTCTACACCTAGCTTACCCATAATGCCACCACAAATGCTAATCTAGTGTTCATTCCCCCTTCAAAGTCTGTGCAGTTGTCCATTCCTGCCGGGGTGTCGCGCCCTGCTGTGGTGTTGCTAACAGAGACCGCACTGTGCAAGAAGCACATCCATAGGCATTCCCCCCTCCTATAGTCCTTATGGCCGCAAGTGTCCCTCTGTCCTACACACACCACAGATGACTCACCACAAGCCTGCAACACTAGAACATGACAGATCTTATCAGTGTCTCCACAAGGTGCCAAGTAACAGACCAGGAACACCCACTTCACGCACAGAGCGATGTGGCCAGGCTCCATCCATGACTGTATACATGACGAGGTGCTCAGGCAGTCTGCAAATCTGGAGCTTGTTTCCAAAAGGTACCAAATCCCCACCCCAAAAAAATTAAATGATGTTCTAGGTATCAGAACATTGTTATCTAGGTGTAGAATGTGACTTCCTGAGCCAAACTAACAATGTGTTCCAAATCCATACAGGGATTGGGAAATTCCATAGTACAGATGCCCTTTAGATGTAAACCGAGCAAAATCTTTCTGTCAGCATCTGAATCAATGTGCACCAGATTCAGTAACCATTAACTATGAGCTAATGCAAAACTCAATACTGTTCTACGCAACTTACAGGCGCTCCAGGTGTCACTATCCCCATCGCCTCCAGGTGTCACTACCCATATCGCGCGGCGCCTCCAGGTGTCACTACCCATATCGCGCGGCGCCTCCAGGTGTCACTACCCATATCGCGCGGCGCCTCCAGGTGTCACTACCCATATCGCGCGGCGCCTCCAGGTGTCACTACCCATATCGCGCGGCGCCTCCAGGTGTCACTACCCATATCGCGCGGCGCCTCCAGGTGTCACTACCCATATCGCGCGGCGCCTCCAGGTGTCACTACCCATATCGCGCGGCGCCTCCAGGTGTCACTACCCATATCGCGCGGCGCCCCAAGTTTCATTATCACTGTCGTACTGCACTCCAGGTGTCATTATCCTTTATAATAAAACAGCTAAAGTTGAAATGGGGGCTTTGTTTTGTCAGAATCAGCCCAATGTGCCACATACAGGGAAGCTGAATCACTCATCGGTTCCAGAACTAGGGAGACATCAGTGCCCATCACTTACTGCGCCATACAGCCCTCAATACCCTAGTCTGACTCATCTTTAGGACAATTCAGACCAGTTTGCCCTTGAGAGCCCCCCCGGGAGGCTTGCTTACAAGAACTCTCAGCCAATCAGTGGCTTCCCATTCATTTGTATGGCCTTTTTTTTCTTGCAGCTTGGCTCCCTGCTCTCACCGGTGTACCCCACCCGCTGCCCCCTGCTCCCTCCACCTGCAACTCCCCAGGAGTTGCATGTAATTTATCACATGCAAAACATGGCACATCAAGTGCCTAATCATGTTTGACCCCTCCCAGGGAGCAGCCGGGACATCCAGGTCCGACGTCCTTAAGACGAGCGCTGCCAGCCCTCGCTGTTCCAGTATTCTATGCCGCAGGGGCTCACTGAGCCGGGTGACTGCATCAGGCAGGGAGATGGAAGTCTCCCCGCCTGCCCCAGAATGTATGTAGGGGGGGGGGGGGGGAGGGCTCCCCAGGATCCATGCAGCACAAGCTGCCCCCCGGGAGAGCTAATAGGGGACCGGGTAGGAGCCGCTAGCACTGCTCCCGATCGTGCATATGTAACGATCAGGAGCAGTGTATATACGAATATGTAATGAGCGGCTCTCGGCCCTCTGCTGGCTGTTATGTGTAAAAAATATAAAAAAAAAATTTTAAATAAATATATATTCATGTGCATGCCCCTTCAGATAATAATTTTTTTTTTACACCAAAAAAAAAAAAAAAACTTTATTTTAACAGTTCACATTTCACTTCACCATGAAAAGATGGCGATTGCTACACGGTGACACGCGGCGAAAATCACTTAGAAAGCAGACGGCGAATTGTCCGTCATTCACTGTTCGCAGACGGTGAAAAGTGCATGTTGAATAGGGCGATTCACTTTCTGACACCAGAAAAATCACCTTCCAACGTGAAAATAGCACAAATTTGCCGTGAAACATGGCGAATTGGCCTCATTGAATACTGCCCATAGTAGTTAAGACTGAATAAAGATGTGCGTCCACCTAGATCAACCTTTGGTTAGCCTGTATGGTCTATTTGCTACATCCCTTTATATACATTGTGTATTCTGATTTAATTATAGACAGACTATGATTGTTGTTTGTACCCATGGGTGTTTTTACCCAATAGATGTTTGTCCAACCTTATTTTAAACGTATTTATTGTGTGCTGACACCACCTCTCCATCTGCCGACACAACCTCATCATCTGCCGACACCACCTCTCCAGGAAGAGAGTTCCACAATTTAACTGCCCCGACAATAAAAAAGTTTTTTCTTCTAAGGGAACGAAATCTTTTCTGTAGTCTATACGCATGTCCACATGTCATAGAGTCCTTCCTCAAAGCAAAAGGGGTGGATGACAGTACTTTATATTGGCCGCTGATATATTAGTACAGGTTTAGCATCTCCCCCTTAAACCTCTCTTTTCAAGGGTAAACAATCTCAAATTGTCCAACGTGTCCTCATAGCTTAAATTCTCCATTCCCTCTATTAGCTTTGTTGGTTTCTTTGGACTTTTTTTTTCCAGTTTTACGACATCCTTTTTGTAGTACGGGGCCCAGAAATGTAATCTGTATTCTAGATGCTTCGGATTAGGATACGAAAACTGGCCAAATCCCACCAGTGTATGTGCACCTTAGCACATTCAGTAGTCCCCAGACTGTCAGAATGACAGATCATCATAACAGTAATGTCATGGACAGCATCTGTGTGCGCCTGAACAGGGCAACACTATAATCGCTCTGTCAGCCGCCATCCAACAGCATTTCCACCACATATAGGTGAGGAGCAGTGCTAGCCTTTAACCATATAGGTAACCAGTGCCATAACAGAGCTGTGCCCCTATACACTCCATACTGGGGACAGTAACTGGTCCCATAACACAGCTATGCCCCTATATACCCCATACTGGGGACAGTAACCGGACCCATAACTGCTGTGCCCCTATATACCCCATACTGGTGACAGTAACCGGACCCATAACACAGCTGTGCCAATATACGCCCCATACTGGGGGCCGTAACCAGTGCCATAACACAGCTGTACCCCTATATACCCCTGCAGACAACACTGTCATTCCACTGTCATTCCTTTTAGTATGTCCCACTGTAACTGGTCCCATAACACAGCTGTGTCCCTATATACCCCATACTGGGGGCAGTCACCGGTCCCATAACACAGCTGTGCCCCTATATACCCCATACTGGGGACAGTCACCGGTCCCATAACACAGCTGTGCCCCTATATACCCCATACTGGTGACAGTAACCGGTCCCATAACTGCTATGCCCCTATATACCCCATACTGGGGGCAGTCACCGGTCCCATAACACAGCTGTGCCCCTATAATGCCCATACTGGGGACAGTAACCGGACCCATAACTGCTGTGCCCCTATATACCCCATACTGGGGACAGTAACCGGTCCCATAACACAGCTATGCCCCTATACGCCCCAGGTGACAATAGGCGGTGGGGGAGGGGCGGCGGCCTGTGTTTTCCTCATGCCTGGTGTAATACAGAGGGCACCACATGCCTCATGGCCTCCGATATAACAACACTTCTCACCTTATCTCCGCAATAGGATGCGCACCGGGGCCGACGGACGAACGGAGGTAAATAGCTCTCTCCTTTACGCCGACTTGCGCCGCAAGGGGTGATGGGACGTGTAGTCCTGCCCGGTGCACACTGGGACATCTAGCAGAGCGAGGACTACAACTCCCAGAATGCCCTCTGGCCGCCCGCGGCGTTGTCCGGCGCCCAGAAGAGCACACGTGACAAATGACAGCCAATAGCCTATCAAACAACGCTCTTTAGAGCGCCTCAATACGGGGCGGCGGCCATGTTGCCGACGACCAACGCCATTCGCTGCTTCGGGAAATGTCACAGACAAAATGGCGACCATTGAGGAGTCAGAGTTGTATGTTGGTGCTGACAGAGCAGGCTGCTGACTGCTGCAGGTCTTCAAGGCGTGTGACTAAATATACCTGGTGTCACATGACTGGACTGGAAGGAGGCAGAGAAGCCAGGCCGCCATAGTCGGCTACTCACAGTCAAAACTCTGTGTACTTCACCTTCACTCTGTGTACTGTGTACACCTTAACTTATTTACAACAAAATAAATATGATTTATATGAAATAGGGTACCCCCCCCCCCCCCCCCCCCCCCCCAAAAAAAATGCCTTGGATTCAATCGATACATCATATATAATAAAAGGCTAGTGTTGCTCCTCCCTATATGGTTGATTCAAGTGTCATTTATTTACTTATTTATTAACAGTTTCTTATATAGCGCACACATATTCCGCAGCGCTGTACAGAGAATATTTGAACATCAGTCCCTGCCCCAGTGGAGCTTACAATCTATATTCCCTACCACATGTACACGCACACAGACATACTAGGGTTAATTTTTGTTGGGAGCCAATTACCCTACCAGTATATTTTTGGATATCATGCGCACTGGCAGACAGTACATAGTGCCCTATGGATGGGGTTACCACCTCACTGGTCATCGATTCCTGGAGATTTCGATCCCATATACTAATGTGCGTGGTGCTGGAGTACATCTACATTATATAACACATACATTATATATACATACATATAGTGTGTGTGTGTGTGTGTGTGTGTATATATATATATATATATATATACACACACACACACACACATATATATATATATATATATATATATATATATATATATACATACCTCCCAACATGATCCATTCCAGGAGGGACACAATGCCCTGTATCTGGACTTCCCTCTTAATATATGATTGCCATCACCTGTTTTAAACTGGTTAACTAAGGTGTAAGGTGCTTCACCACAGGTATATATATATATGTGATACCCCTGTACCTAATGGGGGATGGCTCTGGGTTCTGGGGAGAGGATATAGGGCTGGAGGCTTTTTCAGATACCCAGATTCCAGGAGAATCCCGGAATCCGGGAGACTGGTAAAGCCTCCTTGAGGGTTGCCGCCCAAAACGGGAGAATCCCGGAAATCCGGGAGAGGTGGCAACCCTACCTACGGAGCAATACAAATTTTGCTTTGCTCTGCTCAGGTGCTGACATCGACCGATGCTGGCATTACTGTTATATTATTCCACTTACCTCCCAACCATCCCCCTTATAGCTGGAACGTGCTGTTTTTTGGGGGAAGTTCCCACGTCCCTCCCACGGCCGGCAGTGTCCCACACAGAGGCGGAACTAGCGAGTTATGTCTGGCTCAATCACTAAATGCGGCTGGCGGTCCGTGAACTTTGATAGGCTGGTGGGCAGGTGCCATATTTCAAATGTCCATCTGTGATGGTTTCAGACCCTCAGCACTCCATACCCTTCTACCCCAACATACCCTATTCCCCCTATCTCCTTTAAACACCCCATATACCGTTACTCCCAACACATCTTGCACTTTAGTTCCTGTCACCCAACATACACCCCATAACCCCCTATCCTGGCCACACACACCCTATTCCACCCAAGTACACCCTATAATCCTCTACTCCAGTGGTTCCCAACCTTTTTTGTCTCCTGTACCCCTTGATTAGGCTTTTCATTTATGAGTACCCCCTCGTGAAATTTTTAGGGGGCGTGGCCTAAAAAGGGGTGTGACTTAACAGGGGCAAGTCATACTTGCAATGACGAGAAAAAAAAAAGTGCAACCACTTGACCACAATATAAGCTCAGCCCATTCTGCGGACAGCGTATAAAATAACAGAACCTTGTCAAATCTCTATTACTGAAGCAACAGACATTCCAACGGATCACGTTAGCCTTCCAATAGTGCCAGATACACATATGCCCCCAAAAGTGCCAGATACACATATGCCCCCAAAAGTGCCAGGTATGCCCGCACAGTGCCAGAAACGGGAATGCCACCACGGTGCCAGGTATGACCCCATGGTACTGGGTATGTGCCCACAGTGCCAACAATGCCCCTACAGTGCCAGCAACAAGTATGCCCCACAGTGCCAGCAATGCCCCACAGTGCCAGTAACAAGTATGCCCCACAGTGCCAGCAATGCCCCACAGTGCCAGTAACAAGTATGCCCCACAGTGCCAACAACGCCCCACAGTGCCAGCAACAAGTATGCCCCAAAGTGCCAGCAATGCCCCACAGTGCCAGCAATGCCCCACAGTG
The DNA here is from genome assembly GCF_055691185.1 of Crinia signifera. Taxonomy (NCBI): domain Eukaryota; kingdom Metazoa; phylum Chordata; class Amphibia; order Anura; family Myobatrachidae; genus Crinia; species Crinia signifera. The sequence continues at coordinate 392,881,661 of NC_139218.1, forward strand.
CCAGCAACAAGTATGCCCCACAGTGCCAGCAATGCCCCACAGTGCTAGTAACAAGTATGTTCCACAGTGCCAACAATGCCCCACAGTGCCAGCAATGCCCCACAGTGCCAGTAACAAGTATGCCCCACAGTGCCAACAATGCCCCACAGTGCCAGCAATGCCCCACAGTGCCAGCAACAAGTATGCCCCACAGTGCCAGCAATGCCCCACAGTGCCAGCAATGCCCCACAGTGCCAGCAACAAGTATGCCCCACAGTGCCAGCAATGCCCCCATAGTATTTCCCAGCAGCAGCACACTCACCATTGACGCTGCTGCTGGGGAGAGGACAGTCCAGTGTTCCCCTGCCATGTAGCTGCCGCGCTGCAGTGCTTCTCTCAGGGAAGGAGAGTACAGCACACTGCGTATCTCTCCTTCCCTTTAGTGTGACTGGGCTGCCCGTCAATCAAAGTTCGCGGGCCGGCTCCTGATTGGCTGCCGGCCCGCAAGCTCTGATTGATTGGCGGACGGGCGACCAGTCACAGGGAAGCACACTGAGGGGTAGGAGAGATGCGCAATGCACTCTCCTCCCCTCCAGCGACCTGTCTGACTGCCGCGGCCACCATTACAGGCCGGGCCGCGGCGTACCCCCCAGGGGTACGTGTACTACAGGTTGGGAACCGCTGCTCTACTCCCATTATCTACCCTGCTTCCACTTACTGTGCCCAACATACACATCCCATCACCCCCGTTCCCCTCACATCCCACATACAGTAACCTCCTTTATTTTTGATATGTTGGTCCCCTTATTCTGGTTTACTCGCAAGATCTATCAGTATTTACCCTTTATTTACCCTGCACAGAAACAAAATAACTCACCCAAATCTATATCTTTCAGCACATGTTACATCTGCCCCCCTGCAGTGCACATGGTTTTGACCATTTCTGAAGGAATTTGCCTTTGCGAGTAAACCAGAATAATGGCCATTGTGTGTACGTATTATTCGGGGACCGTAGCTAAGGATGATTAGGATATTGGTTATAGGTACTCATTAGTTAAAAGCCTATCGACATGACGGCTTCTGCCATGTTTGAGCTGTGATAGTTGGAAGCCCACAAACCTCCAATCTCTGTCTTCACATCACAGCTCCCTCCCTCCATATCCAGCAAATACTAAACAGATCAGTGTCCCTGCAAAATAGCTTTCATTTTATGACATCTTTTAGCACACAAATGAGCAATTTGGTTTGTTGATTGGCCGCTAATGATCAGTGCCGGTACTTCACCTCAAAGAGGTGAGCAGTAGTTAGCCCTGGGATGCAGTTAAAATCCCGGCGGTCGGGATCCCGGCGTTCAGAATCCCGACGCCGGAATCCCGAACGCCGAAATGCCGACACATTCTCCCTCCTGGGGTGTCCACGACACCCCTGGAGGGAGAATAAATTAGCGTGCCGAGCGTAGCGAGGCACCGGGCCCGCTGCGTGGCGAGCGCAGCGAGCCCGCAAGGGGGGGCGATCCACGTCCCCCCCTTGTCGGCATTTCGGCTGCCGGGATTCCGGCGTCGGGATTCTGAACGCCGGGATCCCGACCGCCGGGATTCAATACTGAATCCGTTAGCCCTTTATATATATTATAGATGCGTATCTTTGATTGGTCCTTAATCTTTCTTGATTGAGACTTAATCACAGAAGTGTGGAAATCACTATTTGGAGCGCCCATACACAAGCCCTGAAACTACGATCACATGAAACTGCTCCCCTAGCAGCTGGGCAGCCCCCGCCTCTCTCCTTGCACTGAGATGCTGTGCGCTTTTACATACCTCCCAACACTCACGATTTCAGCGGGACAGTCCCGATTACCGGGTCCTGTCCCGCTGTCCCACCCGCGGCCGGAGGTGTCCCGCTGCGGGGGGGGGCAGTTGGGAGCCCCCCCAATTTAACAGAATAGACGCTGTGCGCATGCGCACAGCGTCTATTCCCGGTCGAAAACGGGGACGCGGCTCATTTGCATAAGCCTCGCCCCTCATTTACATAAACTGCGCCCCCATTTCTGCAGCTACAAAGTTGGGAGGTATGCTTTTATGGCCCTATGCCATATAGCAGAAATAGATTGTGCTACACCCAGTGGTCGAAATGGACATTTTTAAGTAGGGGTATGGAAAAGTGGAGGCTGTAATTATAAACTGGAAGGTTGCAGGCAGGATAGGAGTACCTTCAGTGTGGACTAGGGGTGAGCTGGAAGGTTGCAGGCAGGATAGGAGTACCTTCAGTGTAGACTAGTGGTGAGCTGGAAGGTTGCAGGCAGGATAGGAGTACCTTCAGTGTAGTCTAGTGGTGAGCTGGAAGGTTGCAGGCAGGATAGGAGTACCTTCAGTGTAGGCTAGTGGTGAGCTGGAAGGTTGCAGGCAGGATAGAAGTACCTTCAGTGTAGTCTAGTGGTGAGCTGGAAGGTTGCAGGCAGGATTAGGAGTACCTTCAGTGTAGACTAGGGGTGAGCTGGAAGGTTGCAGGCGGGATAGGAGTACCTTCAGTGTAGTCTAGTGGTGAGCTGGAAGGTTGCAGGCAGGATAGGAGTACCTTCAGTGTGGACTAGTGGTGAGCTGGAAGGTTGCAGGCAGGATTAGGAGTACCTTCAGTGTAGTCTAGTGGTGAGCTGGAAGGTTGCAGGCAGGATAGGAGTACCTTCAGTGTAGGCTAGTGGTGAGCTGGAAGGTTGCAGGCAGGATAGAAGTACCTTCAGTGTAGTCTAGTGGTGAGCTGGAAGGTTGCAGGCAGGGTTAGGAGTACCTTCAGTGTAGACTAGTGGTGAGCTGGAAGGTTGCAGGCCGGATTAGGAGTACCTTCTGTGTAGACTAGTGGTGAGCTGGAAGGTTGCAGGCAGGATAGAAGTACCTTCAGTGTAGTCTAGTGGTGAGCTGGAAGGTTGCAGGCAGGATAAGGAGTACCTTCAGTGTGGACTAGTGGTGAGCTGGAAGGTTGCAGGCAGGATTAGGAGTACCTTCAGTGTGGACTAGTGGTGAGCTGGAAGGTTGCAGGCAGGATTAGGAGTACCTTCAGTGTAGTCTAGTGGTGAGCTGGAAGGTTGCAGGCAGGATAGGAGTACCTTCAGTGTAGGCTAGTGGTGAGCTGGAAGGTTGCAGGCAGGATAGAAGTACCTTCAGTGTAGTCTAGTGGTGAGCTGGAAGGTTGCAGGCAGGGTTAGGAGTACCTTCAGTGTAGACTAGTGGTGAGCTGGAAGGTTGCAGGCCGGATTAGGAGTACCTTCTGTGTAGACTAGTGGTGAGCTGGAAGGTTGCAGGCAGGATTAGGAGTACCTTCAGTGTAGACTAGGGGTGAGCTGGAAGGTTGCAGGCAGGATAGGAGTACCTTCAGTGTAGACTAGTGATGAGCTGGAAGGTTGCAGGCAGGATAGGAGTACCTTCAGTGTAGGCTAGTGGTGAGCTGGAAGGTTGCAGGCAGGATAGAAGTACCTTCAGTGTAGTCTAGTGGTGAGCTGGAAGGTTGCAGGCAGGATAAGGAGTACCTTCAGTGTAGACTAGGGGTGAGCTGGAAGGTTGCAGGCAGGATAGGAGTACCTTCAGTGTAGACTAGTGGTGAGCTGGAAGGTTGCAGGCAGGATAGGAGTACCTTCAGTGTAGACTAGTGATGAGCTGGAAGGTTGCAGGCAGGATAGGAGTACCTTCAGTGTAGTCTAGTGGTGAGCTGGATGGTTGCAGGCAGGATAGGAGTACCTTCAGTGTAGTCTAGTGGTGAGCTGGAAGGTTGCAGGCAGGATAGGAGTACCTTCAGTGTAGGCTAGTGGTGAGCTGGAAGGTTGCAGGCAGGATAGAAGTACCTTCAGTGTAGTCTAGTGGTGAGCTGGAAGGTTGCAGGCAGGATAAGGAGTACCTTCAGTGTGGACTAGTGGTGAGCTGGAAGGTTGCAGGCAGGATTAGGAGTACCTTCAGTGTAGTCTAGTGGTGAGCTGGAAGGTTGCAGGCAGGATAGGAGTACCTTCAGTGTAGGCTAGTGGTGAGCTGGAAGGTTGCAGGCAGGATAGAAGTACCTTCAGTGTAGTCTAGTGGTGAGCTGGAAGGTTGCAGGCAGGATTAGGAGTACCTTCAGTGTAGACTAGGGGTGAGCTGGAAGGTTGCAGGCAGGATAGGAGTACCTTCAGTGTAGACTAGTGATGAGCTGGAAGGTTGCAGGCAGGATAGGAGTACCTTCAGTGTGGACTAGGGGTGAGCTGGAAGGTTGCAGGCAGGATAGGAGTACCTTCAGTGTAGACTAGTGATGAGCTGGAAGGTTGCAGGCAGGATAGGAGTACCTTCAGTGTAGTCTAGTGGTGAGCTGGAAGGTTGCAGGCAGGATAGGAGTACCTTCAGTGTAGTCTAGTGGTGAGCTGGAAGGTTGCAGGCAGGATAGGAGTACCTTCAGTGTAGGCTAGTGGTGAGCTGGAAGGTTGCAGGCAGGATAGAAGTACCTTCAGTGTAGTCTAGTGGTGAGCTGGAAGGTTGCAGGCAGGATAAGGAGTACCTTCAGTGTGGACTAGTGGTGAGCTGGAAGGTTGCAGGCAGGATTAGGAGTACCTTCAGTGTAGTCTAGTGGTGAGCTGGAAGGTTGCAGGCAGGATAGGAGTACCTTCAGTGTAGGCTAGTGGTGAGCTGGAAGGTTGCAGGCAGGATAGAAGTACCTTCAGTGTAGTCTAGTGGTGAGCTGGAAGGTTGCAGGCAGGGTTAGGAGTACCTTCAGTGTAGACTAGTGGTGAGCTGGAAGGTTGCAGGCCGGATTAGGAGTACCTTCTGTGTAGACTAGTGGTGAGCTGGAAGGTTGCAGGCAGGATTAGGAGTACCTTCAGTGTAGACTAGGGGTGAGCTGGAAGGTTGCAGGCAGGATAGGAGTACCTTCAGTGTAGACTAGTGATGAGCTGGAAGGTTGCAGGCAGGATAGGAGTACCTTCAGTGTAGACTAGTGGTGAGCTGGAAGGTTGCAGGCAGGATAGGAGTACCTTCAGTGTGGACTAGGGGTGAGCTGGAAGGTTGCAGGCAGGATAAGGAGTACCTTCAGTGTGGACTAGGGGTGAGCTGGAAGGTTGCAGGCAGGATAGGAGTACCTTCAGTGTAGACTAGTGATGAGCTGGAAGGTTGCAGGCAGGATAGGAGTACCTTCAGTGTAGACTAGTGATGAGCTGGAAGGTTGCAGGCAGGATAGGAGTACCTTCAGTGTAGTCTAGTGGTAAGCTGGAAGGTTGCAGGCAGGATAGGAGTACCTTCAGTGTAGGCTAGTGGTGAGCTGGAAGGTTGCAGGCAGGATAGAAGTACCTTCAGTGTAGTCTAGTTGTGAGCTGGAAGGTTGCAGGCAGGGTTAGGAGTACCTTCAGTGTAGACTAGTGGTGAGCTGGAAGGTTGCAGGCCGGATTAGGAGTACCTTCTGTGTAGACTAGTGGTGAGCTGGAAGGTTGCAGGCAGGATTAGGAGTACCTTCAGTGTAGACTAGGGGTGAGCTGGAAGGTTGCAGGCAGGATTAGGAGTACCTTCAGTGTGGACTAATGGTGAGCTGGAAGGTTGCAGGCAGGATTAGGAGTACCTTCAGTGTAGACTAATGGTGAACTGGAAGGTTGCAAGCAGGATTAGGAGTACCTTCAGTGTAGACTAGTGGTGAGCTGGAAGGTTGCAGGCAGGATAGGAATACCTTCAGTGTAGAATAGTGGTGAGCTGGAAGGTTACAGGAAGGATAGGAGTACCTTCAGTGTAGACTAGTGGTGAGCTGGAAGGTTGCAGGCACGATAGGAGTACCTTCAGTGTAGACTAGCGGTGAGCTGGACGGTTGCAGGCAGGATTAGGAGTATCTTCAGTGTAGACTAGTGGTGTGCTGGGAGGTTGCAGGCAGGATTAGGAGTACCTTCAGTGTGGACTAATGGTGAGCTGGAAGGTTGCAGGCAGGATTAGGAGTACCTTCAGTGTAGACTAATGGTGAACTGGAAGGTTGCAGGCAGGATTAGGAGTACCTTCAGTGTAGACTAGTGGTGAGCTGGAAGGTTGCAGGCAGGATAGGAATACCTTCAGTGTAGAATAGTGGTGAGCTGGAAGGTTACAGGCAGGATAGGAGTACCTTCAGTGTAGACTAGTGGTGAGCTGGAAGGTTGCAGGCACGATAGGAGTACCTTCAGTGTAGACTAGCGGCGAGCTGGACGGTTGCAGGCAGGATTAGGAGTATCTTCAGTGTAGGCTAGTGGTGAGCTGGAAGGTTGCAGGACAGTGTGTGGAGCAGGATATGACAGGCACTGGTAAGCGGTGATCCAATGGGCAAGCACAGCAGGAGCAGGTACCGGGATTGAACTGGAGTGCAGACAACAATGCAGGTTACCAGGATGTACAGATGAGCAGAGCAAAAAAGGTGCAGGTACCGGGATTGAACCGAAGTGCAGACCACAATGCAGGTTACCAGGATGTACAATGAGCAGAGAAGAGCAGGTGCAGGTACTAGAGTGCAGACAGCAATGCAGGTTACCAGGATGTACCGATGGGCAGAGAAGAGCTAATGCAGGTACTGGAGTGCAGACAGCAATGCAGGTTACCAGGATGTACCGATGGGCAGAGAAGAGCCGGTGCAGGTACTGGATTGCCGACAGCAATGCAGGTTACCAGGATGTACCAATGAGCAGAGAAGAGCAGGTGCAGGTACTGGAGTGCAGACAGCAATGCAGGTTACCAGGATGTACCGATGAGCAGAGAAGAGCAGGTGCAGGTACTGGAGTGCAGACAGCAATGCAGGTTACCAGGATGTACCGATGAGCAGAGAAGAGCAGGTGCAGGTACTGGAGTGCAGACAGCAATGCAGGTTACCAGGATGTACCGATGAGCAGAGAAGAGCAGGTGCAGGTACTGGAGTGCCGACAGCAATGCAGGTTACCAGGATGTACCGATGAGCAGAGAAGAGCAGGTGCAGGTACTGGAGTGCAGACAGCAATGCAGGTTACCAGGATGTACCGATGAGCAGAGAAGAGCAGGTGCAGGTACTGGAGTGCAGACAGCAATGCAGGTTACCAGGATGTACCGATGAGCAGAGAAGAGCAGGTGCAGGTACTGGAGTGCAGACAGCAATGCAGGTTACCAGGATGTACCGATGAGCAGAGAAGAGCAGGTGCAGGTACTGGCGGGCAGACAGCAATGCAGGTTACCAGGATGTACCGATGAGCAGAGAAGAGCAGGTGCAGGTACTGGAGTGCAGACAGCAATGCAGGTTACCAGGATGTACCAATGAGCAGAGAAGAGCAGGTGCAGGTACTGGAGTGCCGACAGCAATGCAGGTTACCAGGATGTACCGATGGGCAGAGAAGAGCCGGTGCAGGTACTGGAGTGCAGACAGCAATGCAGGTTACCAGGATGTACCGATGGGCAGAGAAGAGCCGGTGCAGGTACTGGAGTGCAGACCACAATGCAGGTTACCAGGATGTACCAATGGGCAGAGAAGAGCAGGTGCAGGTACTGGAGGGCAGACAGCAATGCAGGTTACCAGGATATACTGATGAGCAGAGAAGAGCAGGTGCAGGTACTGGAGTACAGACAGCGATGCAGGTTACCAGGATGTACCGATGAGCAGAGAAGAGCAGGTGCAGGTACTGGCGGGCAGACAGCGATGCAGGTTACCAGGATGTACCGATGAGCAGAGAAGAGCAGGTGCAGGTACTGGAGGGCAGACAGCAATGCAGGTTACCAGGATGTACTGATGGGCAGAGAAGAGCCGGTGCAGGTACTGGCGGGCAGACAGCGATGCAGTTACCAGGATGTACCGATGGGCAGAGAAGAGCCGGTGCAGGTACTGGAGTGCAGACAGCAATGCAGGTTACCAGGATGTACCGATGGGCAGAGAAGAGCCGGTGCAGGTACTGGATTGCCGACAGCAATGCAGGTTACCAGGATGTACCGATGAGCAGAGAAGAACCGGTGCAGGTACTGGAGTACAGACAGCAATGCAGGTTACCAGGATGTACCAATGGGCAGAGAAGAGCAGGTGCAGGTACTGGAGTACAGACAGCGATGCAGGTTACCAGGATGTACCGATGGGCAGAGAAGAGCCGGTGCAGGTACTGGAGTGCAGACCCCAATGCAGGTTACCAGGATGTACCGATGGGCAGAGAAGAGCCGGTGCAGGTACTGGAGGGCAGACAGCAATGCAGGTTACCAGGATGTACCGATGAGCAGAGAAGAGCAGATGCAGGTACTGGAGTGCAGACAGCGATGCAGGTTACCAGGATGTACCGATGAGCAGAGAAGAGCAGGTGCAGGTACTGGAGGGCAGACAGCAATGCAGGTTACCAGGATGTACTGATGAGCAGAGAAGAGCAGGTGCAGGTACTGGAGTGCCGACAGCAATGCAGGTTACCAGGATGTACCGATGGGCAGAGAAGAGCAGGTGCAGTTACTGGAGGGCAGACAGCGATGCAGGTTACCAGGATGTACCGATGGGCAGAGAAGAGCCGGTGCAGGTACTGGAGTGCAGACCCCAATGCAGGTTACCAGGATGTACCGATGGGCAGAGAAGAGCCGGTGCAGGTACTCGAGGGCAGACAGCAATGCAGGTTACCAGGATGTACTGATGAGCAGAGAAGAGCAGGTGCAGGTACTGGAGGGCAGACAGCGATGCAGGTTACCAGGATGTACCGATGAGCAGAGAAGAGCAGGTGCAGGTACTGGAGTGCAGACAGCAATGCAGGTTACCAGGATGTACCGATGAGCAGAGAAGAGCCAGCGCAGGTACTGGAGTGCAGACAGCAATGCAGGTTACCAGGATGTACCGATGAGCAGAGAAGAGCAGGTGCAGGTACTGGAGTGCAGACCACAATGCAGGTTACCAGGATGTACCAATGGGCAGAGAAGAGCAGGTGCAGGTACTGGAGTGCAGACCACAATGCAGGTTACCAGGATGTACCGATGAGCAGAGAAGAGCAGGTGCAGGTACTGGAGTGCAGACCACAATGCAGGTCAATAGGATGTACCGATGGGCAGAGAAGAGCAGGTGCAGGTACTGGAGTGCAGACCACAATGCAGGTTACCAGGATGTACCGATGGGCAGAGAAGAGCAGGTGCAGGTACTGGAGGGCAGACAGCGATGCAGGTTACCAGGATGTACCGATTAACAGACACCAGTGTAGGCTACCGGATGAGCAGATGACGGCAGGTGCAGGAGCCGGGATTAACCGATGAGCAGACAGCAGTGTAGAGCAGCTACCTGGAAACACCGGGGTAGAACCTATGAGAGCAGTGGTGCAGCTACACAGGATAGCCGTGAAGCCAGGCGGTGCTAGAGGTGAGATACCAGGAGCAGCTAGCAGACTGCATACACGGGATGTACAACCAAGCACTTGCCATTTCCCCAGTACTGGAGGGTAGACTTATACTCAAGGCAGCCGAGAGGGGGGGGGAGCGGGTACTAATTACCCGGGCCCAGGCTTGCTGGAGGGGCCCCACAGGGGCCCTGGTCCGACCCCTCCCTTCCCCCTCCATCCCTCCCGGCTAGCAACAGCAGCACACACCTACAGCATGTGCTGTGCTGACGGCAGGCTCAGCGTGAGAGGTCATGCTGAGCCTATTGTCAGCACAGCACATGCTGTAGGTGTGTGCTGCGTCTGAGATTACAGCTTTTAGAGTTTTCTTTCACCCTCCTCTAAACATTTTGGGGGCGTGGCCTAAGTGCGGGAGGCACCCACACCTTCCACACTTAGGCCACGCCCCCAACATTTTACCGGGGCCCGGCATTCCTCTCGGCTGCCCTGCTTATACTCCTGGCTGACAGGTGATTGGCTATGACACTGATAACCCTTTCAGACATAACACCTGGGATTTTAAACCCAGTACAATCTGGGGTTTTTAAATATCCTGGGTCAATTGCAGGTGCGCAGGACCCGGGAATAGGTTTTCAGACATACGCTAGTCCCGGGATTATGCGCGTGCACGTGAAAAATCCCAGGATTTTTGCGTATGTCTCAAAGGTGTATTAGATGACCGGAGATTGTGAGGTCATTGGGTCCAGAGTTGTCAGCTGATTCAGACAGTGTCATGGCTGCCCCCAGTATTGGCCTGTAATGGCTGTAGAGGCAGGAAAGGCCATGAACATGCTGGGATACATGCACAAGGCCAGCAAGAGCTGAAGTGTGTGACATCCGTGCAGACAGGTAAGTGCACAGCAGGGCTGCCAAATCACACATTTTGACAGGAAAGAGACAAATATCACATTATGCAACACAGAATGAGACAACATTCATGGAAAGAGAGAGTGACAGCAGAAACAGGTAGAGTTACAGCAGGGACATAGGGACAGAGAGAGTGACAGCAGCGACAGAGAAAGAGAGAATGACAGCAGGGACAGAGGGAGTGACACAAAAATATACCAATGCTGACGCTGACACACCAACACAGACAGACGCTGACACACTGACAGATGCTGACACAGAGACAGATGCTGACACACAGACACTAACTCACAAACAAGGACACAGGCAGACCTTGACTAATGCCGACCCATAGACAGATACTGACACAGACAGACGCTAACACACAGATGTTGACACACTGGCACACTAACCAAGACACATACTGACACACTGATGCTGACACACTGATGCTGACACACAGACAGATGCTGACGATGAAGCTGACACAGACACTTACCATTTGTGCCAGACACAGCCGGCAGGAGAGAGGAGTGGCTGGCGGACACAGCCGCCAGATGGATTTTGGGGGCCATACTGCCCACACGGCCCGGCAGCCTGGTGGCCCAGACAGCTCCAAGTTTGGACCCAGCCCCATGTGATTTGGGGGGTAGGAGGAGAGGAGATGAGTGGCACAGCCGACTGGATGGATTTTGGGGACGCACAAGACAGCTTCCTTCATTGTGTGAGTGGGGGGGGGGGGGGATTGAAGCTGGACACTGCACATTTCGAGCACTGGCTACATCCGTGAGACGGACGTCAGGGACATACATCCCGCCGATAGGATTGCGTATTGCAATGCGATCCTCAATGACAGGACACTAGAAACGGACCCACGTTAAAAGGTAAATTACTGCTTGAATGAATTGAATTAATGCTTGACCTGGTAATTTGCTTTGCAGTGTGGGTCATAGGGTGACATCATACATCCTACCTGCGTTACACAAAAGCTTAATGATATACCTAAGGTAGTATCTAATGAACGTACTTAGTTATGTGACCACAACACCTATGTAATGAATGTACTCTTACATTGGGGTTGCATACCTCCCAACTGTCCCGATTCCGTCGGGACAGTCCCGATTTTCGGGTCCTGTCCCGACGTCCCACCCGCGGCAGGCATTGTCCCGCTGCGGGGGGTGGCAGTTGGGAGACCCCCCAATCTAGTAGAATAGACGCTGTGCGCATGCGCACAGCGTCTATTCTCGTATGAAAATGAGGTCGCGGCTAATTAGCATAAGCTGCACCCTCATTTGCATACGCCCCGCCCCCTTTTCGGGCGCTCATCCGGACACAAGTTGGGAGGTATGGGGTTGCATCTGGGTTAAATGAATGGGGATGGTGCTTGGACCGGTCGGATACACCCTATACACGGAGGCAAATAGCAGGTTCTAGCTTATGGTGCTTGTGCAGCAGATTTACCCATTTTTATGTATCTCTGAGTCAGACTGATCAAGGCCGGATCTCTCTATGAAATGGGCATATTGCAGGTTTGCCATCAGGTTCCCCTCCCGCCCCCTCTGGAAAGGTGGGCAACCCTCCCGGATACCGGCACCCCCCTCCATCTCCCCTGTGGCAGCGTTAATTTCCCACGATTCGCGGCTTTACAGGAGAGGGGGTGGTTCTAAAGATGCAAATCATGGCATTTAGCCCCGCCCCCTCCTCGTAGACCCACAATTTGCGGGATTTGCAGTACTGGAGGCCGAGCTTGATTACGTTCATTAGTAGCAGCCTAGCAGGAGAGCCGGGATCGTAGGCAAGTAGATCTGCAGGCGGCAGTGGTGCAGCGGTAGCCCCTGCGCCCACACTTACTCAGAGCCTTCCTGCCACCACGGGGTCTGCGGGTCTTAGGGTTACCAACTCATCCCTTTAATCCGGGACACATATTAATTACACAGGTTCTGTGGCTGGCTGTCACCTGGGCCCTTATTCTGATTGACGCGGACTTTACCGCATACTTTCGGATCGCGTCTTTTCGGCGTCTGCGCATGCGTGGAGAACGCAACGCGCATGTGCCACGCCTTGACTCCGTACCTGTTCGGCCAAATCCCGTACAAAACTGTTCCCCGCAATCAGTCGGGAAATATGGGCGTATTATGGGCGTCATGCGGAATGACACATGGGCGTAGTTTCAAAGTGGGCAAAACGGGGCGGAAACATGGGCGGACACGGGGGAGTACACTTATGTTGGGGGGCGTACATTCGGATACCACTCCGAATGTACGCGATCAAAAAGGGAAGAAATGTGCGGTGTCCACAAGTGTACTATTGCTTTGCGGACACCACTCGTTCATGCGGTAGGCGAACGTACGCCTAATGACTACAAGCATTAACACCTGAACCCAATAGAATAGACTCCTTTACTCATTACTCACTAATAGGACGCTTGTCAGTGCTTTAATTGAAACCATTGCTGCTTCAAGGAAACCGTACTAATCCCCCACATATGCTGTACTTGTCACACACTTTAAAACTGCTAACAATGGACATGACTGAATATTAATACTAGCAATACACATGTGTATTCGACATGTACTCATGAAACCACACATTTTTGGTAAAGTAAACAAATTTATTTCTTTTTTTTTTTGCATGTTAAATTTTTATTTGAGTTAGAATACAAATGAAAGGTTACAACAATGGGAACATTTTCTTTTCTTTTTTGAAAGGCTCATACTTAAACAATCTTATCTGTCACAAAAAAAGAAAGTATTATAGTCAAGTATAAATCAGGAATGTGACTTGAGGGAAAGCATTACATTTGAATATAATTCCCAATAAACATTTTAAGCATGAACTTGCTGTGTGCAGTTTTAACAGAAAATATGTCTCAGTAATATATTATGAAGGAAGGAGAAGGGGGGAAAGAAAGAAAGAGAGAGCAAGGGGAAGGGGAAGAAGTTGGGTGTGGGAACCAGCTAAAGCGTCTGGCAGGGATTGCGCTGTTTCCTATTTGTGTGCTTGGGCTCAAGACGGGGGTTGAGGCTTGTTAACAATACTTTTGTATTTGTCTGTCTCACAGAATTCTAGCCAAGGGAGCCAGATCATGGAATATGTTTGGAATTTGTCTGGGGAGGACATTATAATGTCATCCATCGATCTGTAAAGCTCTATTCTTTGGAACCAGTTTAAGAGGGATGGAGGGGAGGTGGATCTCCAATGGACTGGTATGACTGCCTTCGCTGCGCTATTGAGATATTTCAGTACAGATTTTTTATATTTTGATAGGGGGGAGGGGTGTAGGTTGAGTAGCCAGAATTCTGGACTGTCTGGAATCTCTGGACCCAGTATTTCTTTTGTGATCTCGATCACATTGTTCCAGAAGGGTCGTAATGTCGGGCATGTCCACCAAATGTGTAATGGGGAGCCAAGATCAGAACCACATCTCCAACAAGTTGCCGAGACCCCCGGAAACATCTTGGAAAGCACGGATGGGCAGCGGTACCAACGGGAAATAACTTTGAAGTGGGTTTCTAAAGTGAGTGTGTTAGTGGAGCTGCTCCATGACTTCTCAAAAATGGAAGTCCACTGTGACCCGCTAATTGTCAGGTTCAGGTCATTCTCCCAGTCTGTGGTAAATTTTGGTAGGGTGGAAAATTGATTTTCAATTAAGTATTTGTATATGTGTGCTGTAATATGCGATGACATGTTCTGTGAACAAACTAGTTGTTCAAAGGGCGTTAGGTCTCTAGAACCTGCCTCCTTCATTTCCTTAGACTGGAGGAAGTGTTTGACTTGGAGGTATCTCCAAATTTCCTTATTGGGGAGGAGCCATTTGGATTGAACCTCTGGGAATGGCAACACACCCGAAGAATTGTATAGTTGGCCTATTCTCGAGATGCCTGCCTCATACCATGACTTGAAAGCTATTTTGGAGTCTCCTGGTAAGAACTTTGGGTTATCAAACAGTGGTGTCATAGGGGAGTATACTGATGAAATGTATTTCTTACCTCTGTTTCGTTTCCATATTTCAAGGGTTGGGCCTATAGTCGGGTGTGTGATCTTGGGTATGCGAGGCAGCCATGGCACAGTCCCCAGGGGAGTCCTATAAAATGAGTTTTCTATGGCCACCCATTGTCTTGTTGTTTTAGGGTTGGCCCATTCGTAAATTCTGTTTAGCAGAATGGCTACATAGTAAGTTTCAAAATGGGGGAGTTGGAAGCCCCCCAAATGTTTCCTTCTATATAAGTAGTCCTGTCTGAATCGGGGAGATCTACCACTCCATACAAAATTTCGGACCATCCGGTGAAGTTCTACGAACCATCCCCTAGGGATTAGGACCGGCAGTGCCTGTAGTAGATAGAGGATACGGGGTAACACATTCATTTTTATTACATTGATCCTCCCCAACCAAGATATGCCTTTGGAAGACCATGAGGAAAGGTCGTGTCGGAGTTTAGTAATTGTCGGGTTGAGGTTTAGAGAGTATGTCGATGCAAGATGTTTCGGGACAAATTTATTTCTATACATGTCACAGTCAATGCCACTGTGATGCAATGACCAAAAAATAAAAAATCCCAAACAAAAACAACATGGCAGGAATGTACAAAAATAAATAAGAATACAAAACAAATATAATTGCACACAGATGGACTACAGCACCTTCTATGTGCCACTGCACATGCAGCCAGTGGGAAATGAGGAGGCTGCTGGCCCTTCGACAGCAGGCCAACCTGCACCTGACCATTCTACAGCAGGGCAACCTACACCTGGCCCTTCTGCAGCAGGCCAACCTGCAGCTGGCTCATATGCACCATCAGCAGAATCATTTGGAACACAACCGGGGACTTCACAAGATAGTACCATGGCCATCACTTCAAGTACAGCTGACAGTAATGGCAGGCAAAAGAGGGCAACAGGGGCACCAAAAAGGACATATGAAGCAAGGGCTCATCTGGTTACCCTCAGCACGTGATTGGACACAAGAAGCTGACACACACAGCACAATGGAAGATTTGGGACCACATAACGGTGGAGATTAATGCAGCCACAAGTTCATTTGCGACCACGTTTGGCCTTGGGAGGCTCCTTGGCCTGTGCAGCAGCTCTTCTGGCACGGCCAGATGCTGGGGCAGGTGGAGCAGATGATGTTGAGGGGTTGGCTGGTCTACCCCTCCTGCCAGCAGGGAGTGTTGCCGGTGGTAATGCACCAGAAACGGATGACATTAGGACCCTGTTGCTGGTAACCAGCTCCACCATAAGCTCATTATGGTGGAGGAGGAGATCATTTTGGCGGGTGGCTTGCTCGGCCAGCACCTGAGCACTTGCAGCCATGGCCTGATGTGACTCAGCCATGGCCTGCATGCTCGCAGCGATGGCCTGCTGGGTGCTGACCAAGCTCGCCAGGATCTCCTCGGTCCTATGCATCCGTTCTGATGCCAACTCTCCCTGCTGGTTGATGTCCCCAAGCATGTTGGCCAAGGCGGCCAAATCGGCTTGGTCCGATGGCTGCTGCTGCACAGGCCTACCCCTGGGGCCAGGTGGCACGGACTCCTCCACCTCCTGAGCAGAGTCGGCACCAAGCGGTGGGTTGTCTGTGGAAAAAGATAAACAAAATTAGGACACATTCTACGATAATTACTTGCACAAGTTTATGGCATGACCAATATTTACCTTCAATAAAAGACCCAAACACTTCAGCTGGGGCCTCGCTATCCATCGTGCTCACCCCCCTGATCTCCTCAACTGATATACAGCTCTCGGCCAGCAACTCCAGGGGGGTGAGCTCTAGCCCTGATGGCATGGGCCCGGCCCCAGATGTCTGGCTGTGTTCCCACCGCTTGGTCATCTTCCTCTTCAGGTTGGTTTTGAAGTCCTGCCACCTGCAATGTAAGTTGACATATTAATACATGTCACTCCAGATGTTAGCTGTTGCAGCCATTGCTCTGTGCTACATATTACGACATGTGATTAATGTCCAATAGATAATATTACATGCAACTATGATATCAACCGTTACAATACACATTCACAATCACCCTACTCTAACTCTCAAGGAAATAACATGTCAATAATGTCTGTGTATCGTAACAACCTCACGGGCAATTTGCAAAATCCATCTAAGCATCAATTAAATCATTACTTGGCTATTACTGGGCACATGTATCACAAAACAACTTGCCTCTTCTTCACATGGTCCGTCTCACGAACTTGTGGCGCTACTTCATTAATCTCTGCCGTTATCTGTTCCCAAATCTTCCATCTGCGTGTGTGTGTCAGCTTCTCCGATGGACACTCAATCCAATCACGTGCTCGGGGAACCAGGATGGCAAGCTCCTGTGCTTCATATGCCTTATTTTTTTTTGGTGGTTCCTCTGTTGCCCTGGCTCTCCCCTTGCCACGTCCATGGCCACGCCCCCTGTCACGTGTCGCTGCACTTGAAGGGCTGGCCATGGTACTACCTTGTGAAGTCCCCGGTTGTGTTCCAAACAATTCTGCTGATGGTGCATATGAGCCAGCTGCAGGTTGGCCTGCTGCAGAAGGGCCAGGTGCAGGTTGCCCTGCTGTAGAATGGTCAGGTGCAGGTTGCCCTGCTGTAGAAGGGCCAGCAGCCTCCTCATTACCCACTGGCCGCATGTGCAGTGGCACATAGGTGGTGCTGGAGTCCATCTGGTCAAATAGTTGCTGCAGGTCTGGGTCCACCTCTGGTTGTGATCCAGACATGTTAGCAACAACATTGTCACCTTCTAATACACCTTTATATACTGTTTGTGTATCCTGTTTGGCGGACATCAGCGGCAGCTGCGTTCCGTGCGTGAGCGTACGTCGCTGTTTTTTCGCGCCGCATACGGTGGCGGAAATTCCATTGTGTAAAACCTGGCGAAAGTTCTACATGAAATACTGGTCACCAATGCTAACATTGCATAGAATCTTCTGATACACCTGTGACTATTGCACAATACACATGCTATTTGCTAGCATGACATTTGATTCATGACTACTGTGGTATTGTGGCGTTTGATTGCAAGCTAAAAGTGGCCCAATCCCTTAGATAATCCAGGCCACAAGTCATGCAATACTCATCTCTACTGTTATAGACCACACATGTGAGAGGCCTATAAATAGTGACTTGCTGCTAGAATCATTTGTCTCCAGATCTGGACTTGTCAGGGTCTAAGGTAAGCTCTTCCATGCTCCTTGTAGATATGGTATCCATTAACAATGTAAGTGTATGAATGTATGCACCATTGCCTCACTGACTACAGATTGTTGGGCCAGCAAAGTGCGTGTAGCATTATTGCAACATGTCACATGTTCACTATTTCACTCACAGGTCTTAAACCTGTGTGGGTTCATCTATTGCAGGACAACATGTCCCAGCAATAGATGAAATGTCTCATAGTACATGATGTCGGCAAAAAATGCTGACACCTTTATCTGTGTGTTTTGGACGGTGTGTATTGAGTTCATATTATTGTGTCATCATTATAGAGTCAAATGGATCTGAGGGATTTCACGGGGCGGCCATCTATTGTACGTATTGAAGGCTACAAATCTATTTGTAGTGGGATATGGCCATTATGTGCATAGGTGCATCAGTATTTATGTTCATTTCTTTATAGGTTGCTGAAGCAATGATGCGCTACATGGAGAGGAGGCTAAGGGCACTTGCGGCTCTCCCCACTCGTCGGCCAAGGAGGCCAGGACGTGCTAGAATCTATCGCACACGGGTGACTCTGTTTGCTATGCCCGATGATGAGGTACTTACTAGGTACCGGTTACCGCCACATGTAATTCTGGATCTGCTCACCAGGGGCTGGCTGGCAACTTTTAGCCTAGGGGGCAAGTCCAGAGCACTGGCCCATAATCAGCCAAGTCACCGTCGTAAGGAATGCTTTTGCGCGCCGTAGGCGCGCCGAAAAATTAGGGGCGTGGCCTATCATAAGGGGCGTTGCCTGTACCATGATTGTATTGTGTACCTGCAGATTGCACATTTTAGCGAACCTTGTAATACCCATTACACATAAAACCACATGCCGTAATGCCAATTACACATTATGCTGAACACCATGATGCCAGTTACACATTACGCCCAACACTGCGATGCTAATTACTCAATACACCGCACACTGTGATGCTAATTACACATTATGCTGCACACCTTGATGCCCATTACACCCCATACTGTGATGGCAATTACCCAATGCTCCCCACACCGTAATGTCCATTACGCCCCATACCATGATGCCCATTACACCGCACAATGTGATGTCCACAGTGCCAGATATGCCCCCACAGTGCAAGATATTCCGCCACAGTACCAAATACACATATGCCCCCACAGTGCCAGACACAAATGCCGCCACAGTGCCAGATATTCTACCACAGTGCCAAATACGCATATTCCTCCACAGTGCCAGATATGCCCCCAGAGTGCCAGAGACACATATGCCCCCACAGTGCCAGAGACACATATGCCCCCACAGTGCCAGAGACACATATTCCCCCACAGTGCCAAAGACACATATGCCCCCACAGTGCCAGATATGCCCCCACAGTGCCAGAGACACATATGCCCCCACAGTGCCAGAGACACATATGCCCCCACAGTGCCAAATACACATATGCCCCCACAGTGCCAGACACATATGCCCCCACAGTGCCAGATACACATATGTCCCCACAGTGCCAGATACACATATGCCCCCACAGTGCCAGATACACATATGCCCCCACAGTGCCAGATATGCCCCCACAGTGCCAAATACACATATGCCCCACAGTGCCAGATACACATATGCCCCCACAGTGCCAAATACACATATGCCCCCACAGTGCCAGATACACATATGCCCCCACAGTGCCAAATACACATATGCCCCACTGTGCCAGATACACATATGCCCCCACAGTGCCAAATACATATATGCCCCCACAGTACCAGATATGCCCCCCACAGTGCCAGATACACATATGCCCCCACACAGTGCCAGATATGCCCCCACACAGTGCCAGATATGCCCCCACACAGTGCCAGATATGCCCCCACACAGTGCCAGATATGCCCCCACAGTGACAGAAACACATATGCTGGGGTGAGGGAGGGGGGGGGGGGAGAGCGCTTACCCACTCGCTAGCTGCGGGCCGTGCTGCGGCTGGATCAGCTTCTCCAGCCCTCCTGCGCTGGCCGCGGCTTCCAGAACACGGCCGCGGCTACAGGAAAATGGCCGCCGGCCTCCTGCACTGAGAACATGTCCTCAGTGCAGGGGGCCGGCGGCCAGTTTCCTGTAGCCGCGGCCGTGTTCTGTAAGCCGCGGCCAGTGCAGGAGGGCTGGAGAAGCTGATCCAGCCGCAGCACGGCCCGCAGCCAGTGGGTGGGTAAGCGGCCCGGGGGGCATATGGCACTCTGCCCCCCGGCCCAGCCCGCCCCTGCTGCTCACCTTAATTCAGAGCGATCTGGAACCTCTACACGGGATCACGACAGCAATTCCGCCTCACACACAGCTGCTGGCGGTGTTGCATTTCTGCGCCTCAGGATCATTCCAACAAGTAGTGGCAGTACTTGCTGGAATATCTCAGCCGGCCTTCTGCCGAATCCTGAGGCGTGTGACGTCGGCCATGTTCAGGCGCAAGGGGCACTTCATGGCCATGACATTTGCCACCGAGACCCTGCGCAGAAGCCAGCAGGCCTTCCATCAAATTGCTGGCTTCCCTAATGTGATAGGGGCTGTGGATGGCACCCATGTACCATTTGTGCCTCCATCTCGAAGTGAGAAGATATATAGGAACCGCAAATTGTTCCACTCACTGAACGTGATGGTGGTATGTGGCCCATCCATGGAAATTCTCGCCTTCAACTCGAAGTTTCCCGGAAGTGGCCATGACTCTCATGTCATCCGACAAACCGGGATATGGCAAAGACTCCAAGAGCTGGAAGGCCGTGATGCGTGGGTTCTGGGTGACTCCGGTTACCCATGTACGCCCTGGCTACTTACGCCGTACAGCTCCCCAGCACCGGGCCCACAGGAGGCATTCAATCGGGCGCATGTTGCCACCAGGCAAGTGGTGGAGCGCTCAATTGGCCTTTTAAAAGGTCGATTTAGAGTGCTCCACCGCACTGGTGGTGACTTACAATATGCGCCTCAAATGGTGTCGAGGATCGTGGGCCTGTGTATATTTTTCCACAACATTGCTGTGCGGCGTGAGATACCCTTTGATGAGTGGGAGGTACCATCTGAGCCGCAAGATCCGCCCATGCGCCCATCCCGCGCCCCTGAATGCCGGAGGGGATACCAGCTGCGGGACTCTGTGGCGCAAAGATACTTCAGGTACATGTTATCGAGTTGACAGAACACACCAATTTTAGTCAAAATCAGCCCTTCAAATAAGTACAGTGTGTTAGTTGTCAGTGTTACAAAACTAAAATTAGCCAGCCTGCCCTCCTAATGGCAAAGAAATAGGAGATATTTATCATATGTGCTTAGTTTTGGGGGAAGTTCAATATAGGTGCTAATTATTATACCTTGTACAAGGGATCTTATGTGTTTGTTATATCTTCATTATTGTAGTTGATACTATCCCTGATGACTGGTGAGTACATTGATTTATTCTCTAATGTGTTGGGGATTTTTTCCTGTGTTGATGTATGATTTGTTTGCAGATATATATATATATATATATATATATATATATATATCTATATATATGATATTTGAATTTATTCACATGTTTCAACATTTCAAGGAGCAGGCACCCAGGCAGGCAGGCAGGCAGGCAAGCAGGCAGGCAGGCAGGCAGGGCTGGTGTATAATGCTGGTCTCAGGATACCTGCAAGTATGTGTATGTGTCTTTTACACATAAATGTACGCATACACATAGATGCATAGAGTAAGTAATGCTAACTACAGCTATGCGTTGCTAAGCTATAGCACGCGTTGCTTGGCGGAGCGAGGCGTCATTGGATTTGCTAAGTGCATACACACTGTGTTTTATATATATCAGATTTGTTCATTGCCATACATCAGCACTACTGTTTTTAAGGCATGCGAATTTGTCACCATTTGTGTTGGCGCAGAGACGCTGTTCATGTAAAGATGAACAATAAAGTTATTAACACAAATAACTGTGATCAACCAATGCCACCACCTGATTGGTTGATAGATGCCATTGTTAACATGGCGGAGACACGAAGGGCAGACCCCTTTACACATGCGGAGCTGAGGGTTCTGGTCTCCGTCATGGAGACAAGGCTGGGCCGTGCGGGGCCCTTTATCACTAACCGCCATAAGCGGAGGGCCTATGCTGCGGCAGGGCGCCGTATTTACGCCCGCACTCGGGTGCGGAGGTCCCTCGGGCAGCTCGAGAGGCGGTGGTCGGACCTCCGCAGGCGCCAGCCCCAGCTGTTGCAGCAAATCAGGGGCGAAATTGCTGATTGTGAGTATTTTAGCTATGAAATTTCGCACTTACAACATAGCATATATAAACAATAACAGGTGTCTCATGATAAGTGGGTGTCCATGGGTTTAAAAGTCCATAGACTGTTATGTGTGCTTCTTCCTGGTTAACATGCAGTCATGTGGCTTTTATATGTAATGACATAGCATTGAGGATTCTGATGCATACAATGTGCCAGATCTAATATGTGTTACACATTGATAAATGCCAGGGTTGTAATGTTTGAACAAATTACTAACAATCACATAATAATTTAAATGTCACATTTTTTAGTCCATTAACAGTAAGGAGCTACTTGCCTGCATCGTTTGCCATCATTATCACCCTTCCATGTATGTCTTGTTATGGATTAATACATGTGCCCCAATGACCCGACATTGACCATGATTTTTTTTTCTACCACACAGCACGAGCCCGAGCCCGACAGGCCCGTGAAGAGGCCGAGGCAGCCCTGGACCAGGAGGAGGCCCAAGACCCTGAGGAGGAGGTGGCGGCAAGGGTGGAGGAGGAGGAAGTGGAGGAGGAGGAAATGTTGGAGGAGATGGTGGAGGAGATGGTGGAGGAGGTGGTGGAGGAGGAGGAGGTGCCTGAGGAGGTGGTGGTGGAGGAGGTGGAAGAGGAGTTGGTGGCAGAGGAGGAGGTGTTGGTGGCGGAGGAGGAGGTGGAGGAGGAGGTGGTGGTGGTGGAGGAGGAGGTGGAGGAGGAGGAGGTGGAGGAGGAGGAGGAGGTGGAGGAGGAGGTGCTTGTGGCGGAGGAGGTGGACGTGGTCATGGTGGCAGAGGAGCTGGCGGAGGAGGGGGCTGAGGAGGCCACGGTTGCCCCAGAGGATTCAGATTCAGAGGGGGAGGAGGCGTGCCAAGCCCCGAAGTCCCAGCAGATCGGTATGTTTACATAATGCATCATTCATGAAGTAGTTGTAGTGGTATTTGTTATGTAGCACTGGTGATTAAAAATTTTGTTCCAATACTATTCATATAGACCCCAAAGTGGGTAGCTACAGATACAGGTACGGGTTAGATGGGGTGTCCAAGGCATCCCTTTCATCCAGGACACCTCTCAATTACACAGGTTTGTGGGATGGGTTGGAGCT
This sequence comes from Crinia signifera, assembly GCF_055691185.1. Lineage (NCBI taxonomy): Eukaryota > Metazoa > Chordata > Amphibia > Anura > Myobatrachidae > Crinia > Crinia signifera. The sequence goes on from NC_139218.1 coordinate 392,904,310, forward strand.
CCATTTTGACTGCCACATAACCGTTGTAGTTAAACAGGATCCTGGAGTAAAGGGATGAGTGGATCATTTGTGGATTAAATTCACCTGCTGCAAGCGTTGATTATGACCCATCAAATAGTGGAATCTATATTGTTGGTGAATGTTATTTATAAACTCTAGGATGTATGCTATAAATGGAGTATGGCCCGGCCTACCTTGGAATGGAGTCAGAAGTTGCCAGTGTCCCAGGAGCCTCCTCTACCTAAACACCCCCTGTAGTTCAGATTGTTTTTTTGCCCTCACAGAATTGTAGGTTGGTTTAGACAGAATTATGATTTTGAGGATGTGTACTGTGCATTCCTGACATTTGCATAACTCCCATGCCACAAACCATCACTGAACTTAGACTGAGCAGATTGTGACAAGTTGTTATTGACGGAGGCCATGACATGCTTGTCATTGGTTAGTCATGGGTGGGTTGTGACTGAGAAGAAACACTATGACTGTTATGTCTTCTGCAGAGTAAAGGGTAGAGGCAAAAAAAGACAGTATGTAGTAAATAAGTTTGCATGTATGTATATATGTATGTGTCATATCTATTTATCTATGTGTGTCTCTATCTCTCTACATAGATAGATATATATATATATATATATATATACACACACATGTCACCTAGCATTTGTGCAATTTATGTCGCAGTATGTGAAATGTATGCATGAATAACATGACTAATTTTTTCCCCTTTGACATGCCCACAGATGACACCACACCGGCCGATGAGGGGGTGCGTGGGGCCCTCCTGCGGGCGGAGCACCACTTGAGGCTCCTGCTAGCCGACCTGCAGGACCTCAGAGATCTGCTGATTTAATTTATTATTTGATATTTTTTTATTTATATGTTCATTGTGTTTTCTAATAAATTGTTTATGCAAGTTCACAGTTGTTGGTTTTCTTTGCACATTAAACAGTATATGTGTAGATTGTTTATAATCTTTTACACAGGGTGTAATACAAACCATTGCACTTCAATTGCTGTAAGGGTTAATGTGTGCAATGCATGTGTTAGGCATGCTTGTAAGGATATATTGGCATCTAATTGATTCCAATTCCAAATAAGCAGTTTTTTATGAGGATAGGTAATTGAATAAGTGGGTCATGTGATGTCTTGCAGAAGATACTTAATAGTGGGTTGTTTGGCGTAAATACTCCGCTTACGGGCGGTAGCACCGCTTGGCTCCCGGTCGGATGCGGTATTTCCGAGCATACTCTGTAATACTCTGTAATACCGTGCAGAATCGGAGTGTTTCTCCCGCACACGCATGGTTTGTATGTCGTCCGTAAACACGCCCTGTTCTTAAAGAGTGAGTCCGTCCGAATGCGGAGGACACGTGGGCGTTTCTACGGACGATGGCCGCATGCGGCAAAACACCGTGGCGTGCGGACCGCTCCGTAAGAATGCGGGAATATCCGCACCGATCTGAATAAGGGCCCTGGTTTTAAACTGCCACACCTCAAGACTCCATTTCACCTGGTTTTAAACTGCCACAGAACCTGTGTAATTAATATGTGTCCCGGATTAAAGGGATGAGTTGGTAACCCTAGCGGGGATTTAGTATGAAATCCCGGCGGTCGGGATCCCGGCGGCCGGAATCCCGACCACCGAAATCCCGACAAGGGGGGGACGTGGATCACCCCCCTTGCGGGCTCGCTGCGCTCGCCACGCAGTGGACCCGGTGCCTCGCTACGCTAATTTATTCTCCCTCCAGGGGTGTCGTGGACACCCACAGAGGGAGAAAGTGTCGGGATTTCGGCGGTCGGGATTCCAGCGTCGGGATTCTGAACGCCGGGATCCCGACCGCCGGGATTTAAACTGCATCCCCCCTAGCGGGCTATTGTTACAACACTGCATATTAGGGCTGTTCCATCTTGTGGAAGCGCTGTGGACATGTAACTAGATCTCTGTGATTGCAGGGATGGGAAGCCTGTGTTAAGGCCCCCATACACTATGCGATTTGGGCACGATTTCACCCGATTCGGATGAATCGGGCCGTGAAATCGGCCCAAATCGCACTTGCAGACACCCCGTCCGATCCGATGTGCGGTCCCGTGCACATCAGATCGGGGTCGGGAGGTCGGACGGGCTGCACATAAGATTTGCTAAATCTTATGTGCAGCCCAGCCCCGGAGCCATGCGGGGGATGACAGCGGGCGGGGGATGCTGGCTATAGAGAGCCGAGCAGGGGGAGGCTGCATAGGGAGCCGGGCAGGAGGAGGGTGACAGCGGGAGCAGCGCGCCGGGCAGGGAGGATGACGCTGGCTGCTGGGCAGCGGCGGGAGCCGGGAGGAAAACAGATAACTTGAAGAAAAAAAAAGCCCATACAGATGACTAGCAAGCCATTGATTGTCTGAGACCTCTCTCAGCCAATCAGCGATTGGCTGAGAGAGGTCTCAGCCAATCAATGGCTTGCTAGTCATTCTGTATGGGCTTTTTTTTTTTTTTCAAGTTATCTGTTTTCCTCCCGGCTCCCGCCACTGTCCGGCAGCCAGCGTCATCCTCCCTGCCCGGCGCGCTGCTCCCGCTGTCACCCTCCTCCTGCCAAGCTCCCTATGCAGCCTCCCCCTGCTCGGCTCTCTATTAGCCGGCATCCCCCGCCCGCTGTCATCCCCCGCACGGCTCCCTCCTCCTGCAGCTTCCCGGGGACCGCATATGATAAATCCATGCGATTTATCATATGCAAACCTTGGCACATCAAGTGCCTAATCGCGTGTCCCCCTCCCGGGGAGCTGCAGGGGAAATCAGGTCCGACTTGTCCTTAGGACAAGTCGGACTAATGTATGGGGGCCTTTAGACCGGGGAAGTGCTTAAGAATCTGTCAAGTTAATTTAGCCCATTTTATCACAACCCAGCAGGATATGATCACACTACAATGGATCAGGCTGGCCATAGTAAATAGGACAGTGACTGTACAACCTCTCTGACTGTAGTGTGTAACCCCAGGTCAGATTTGCCTAACTGACCCTCTCCATAAGGGAGAAAATGCTCTGTCCCTGGGCTTCCCATGATTGCCATCACCTATGGTGAAACACCTTTCTTATCAATTACCCAGCTCCCCACAGGTGATGGCAATCATACATTACAATGGAAGTCCAGGAACGGAGCATTTTATCCCTGAAGGAGAGGGTCAGGTAGGTAAGTATACACCCATACTTGCCTACTTTTGAAAACTAGTTTCAGGGAGATTATAGTTGGTAGCAGAATTTTGCGCAGCGCCCCATTGAGGGGGCGTGTCATGCTTCACCCAAAGGTGTGTCTAGTTCCATATATGGGCCCTTATTCTGATCGGTGCGGATATTCCCGCATTCTTACGGAGCGGTCCGCACGCCACGGTGTTCTGCCGCGTGCGGCCATCGTCCGTAGAAACGCCCACGGGTCCTCCGCATTCGGACGGACTCACTCTTTAAGAACAGGGCGTGTTTACGGACGACATACAAACCATGCGTGTGCGGGAGAAACACTCAGATTCTGCACGGTATTACAGAGTATTACAGATTATGCTCGGGAATACCGCATCCGAACGGGAGCCAAGCGGTGCTACCGGCCCGTAAGCGGAGTATTTACGCCAAACAACCCACTATTATGTATCTTCTGCAATACATCACATGACCCACTTATTCAATTACCTATCCTCATAAAAAACTTCTTATTTGGAATTGGAATCAATTAGATGCCAATATATCCTTACAAGCATGCCTAACACATGCATTGCACACATTAACCCTTACAGCAATTGAAGTGCAATGGTTTCTATTAGACCCTGTGTAAAAGATTATAAACAATCTACACATATACTGTTTAATGTGCAAAGAAAACCAACAACTGTGAACTTGCATAAAACATTTATTATAAACCAAAATTAACATGTCAATCACAAAATATAAAATTATAAATTATATCAGGAGATCGCGAAGGTCCTGCAGATCTGCTAGTAAGAGCCTCAAATGGTGCTCCGCCCGCAGGAGGGCCCCAATAACTCCCTCATCTGCCGGTGTGGTGTCATCTGTGGGCATGTCAAAGGGGCAAAAATTAGTCATGATATTCATGCATACATTTCACATACTGCTACATAAATTGCACAAATGCTAGGTGACATGTGTATATATATATATCTATGTAGAGAGATAGAGACACACATAGATAAATAGATATGACACATACATATCTACATACATACACACTTATTTACTACATACTGTGTTTTTGTCCCTCTACCCTTTACTCTGCAGAAGACATAACAGTCATAGTGTTTCTTCTCAGTCACAACCCACCCATGACTAACCAATGACAAGCATGTCATGGCCTCCGTCAATAAGAACTTGTCACAATCTCCTCAGTCTAAGTTCAGTGATGGTTCGTGGCATGGGAGTTATGCAAATGTCAGGAATGCACAGTACACATCCTCCAAATCATAATTCTGTCTAAACCAACCTACAATTCTGTGACGGCAAAAAAACAATCTGAACTACAGGGGGTGTTTAGGTAGAGGAGGCTCCTGGGACACTGGCAACTTGTGACTCCATTCCAAGGTAGGCCGGCCCATACTCCATTTATAGCATACATCCTATAGTTTAGAAATAACATTCACCAACAATATAGATTCCACTATTTGATGGGTCATAATCAACGCTTGCAGCAGGTGAATTTAATCCACAAATGATCCACTCATCCCTTTACTCCAGGATCCGGTTTAACTACAACGGTTATGTGGCAGTCAAAATGGAGCTCCAAGCCATCCCACAAACCTGTGTAATTCAGAGGTGTCCTGGATGAAAGGGATGCCTTGGACACCCCATCTAACCCGTACCTGTATCTGTAGCTACCCACTTTGGGGTCTGTATTAATAGTATTGTAACAACATTTATCATCACCAGTGCTACATAACAAATACCAGTACAACTACTTCATGAATGATGCATTATGTAAACATACCGATCAGATGGGACTCCGGGGCCTGACACGCCTCCTCCCCCTCGGAATCGGACACCTCTGGGGCAACCGTGGCCTCCTCAGCCCCCTCCTCCGCCAGCTCCTCCGCCACCATCACCTCGTCCACCTCCTCCGCCACAACCAACCCCTCCACCACCACCACCTCCTCCTCCACCTCCTCCTCCACCACCACCACCTCCTCCTCCACCTCCTCCTCCGCCACCAACACCTCCTCCTCTGCCACCAACTCCTCTTCCACCTCCTCCACCACCACCTCCTCAGGCACCTCCTCCTCCTCCACCACCTCCTCCACCATCTCCTCCACCATATCCTCCACTTGCTCCTCCAACATTTCCTCCTCCTCCTCCACTTGGTCCTCCTCCACCCTTGCCGCCACCTCCTCCTCAGGCTCTTGCCCCTCCTCCTCGGCCATGGCTGCCTCGGCCTCTTCACGTGCCTGTCGGGCTCGGGCTCGTGCTGTGTGGTAGAAAAAAAAATCATGGTCAATGTCGGGTCATTGGGGCACATGTATTAATCCATAACAAGACATACATGGAAGGGTGATAATGATGGCAAACGATGCTGGAAAGTAGCTCCTTACTGTTAATGGACTCCAAAATGTGACATTTAAAATATTATGTGATTGTTAGTAATTTGTTCAAACATTACAACCCTGGCATTTATCAATGTGTAACACATATTAGATCTGGCACATTGTATGCATCAGAATCATCAATGCTATGTCATTACATATAAAAGCCACATGACTGCATGTTAACCAGGAAGAAGCACACATAACAGTCTATGGACTTTTAAACCCATGGACACCCACTTATCATGAGACACATTTTATTGTTTATATATGCTATGTTGTAAGTGCGAATTTTCATAGCTAAAATACTCACAATCAGCTATTTCGCCCCTGATTTGCTGTAACAGCTGGGGCTGGCGCCTGCGGAGGTCCGACCACCGCCTCTCGAGCTGCCCGATGGACCTCCGCACCCGAGTGCGGGCGTAAATACGGCGCCCTGCCGCAGCATAGGCCCTCCGCTTATGGCGGTTACTGATAAAGGGCCCCGCACGGCCCAGCCTTGTCTCCATGACGGAGACCAGAACCCTCAGCTCCGCAGGTGAAAAGGGGTCTGCCCTTCGTGTCTCCGCCATGTTAACAATGGCATCAATCAACCAATCAGGTGGTGGCATTGGTTTATCACAGTTATTTGTGTTAATAACTTTATTGTTCATCTTTACATGAACAGCGTCTCTGCGCCAACACAAATGGTGACAAATTCGCATGCCTTCAAAACAGTAGTGCTGATGTATGGCAATGAACAAATCTGATATATATAAAACACAGTGTGTATGCACTTAGCAAATCCAATGACGCCTCGCTCCGCCAAGCAACGCGTGCTATAGCTTAGCAACGCATAGCTGTAGTTAGCATTACTTACTCTATGCATCTATGTGTATGCGTACATTTATGTTTAAAAGACACATACACATAGTTGCAGGTATCCTGAGACCAGCATTATACACCAGCCCTGCCTGCCTGCCTGGGTGCCTGCCTGCCTGCCTGCCTGCCTGCTCCTTGAAATGTTTAAACATGTTAATAAATTCAAATATCATATATATATATATATATATTTCTGCAAACAAATCATACATCAACACAGGAAAAAATCCCCAACACATTAGAGAATAAATCAATGTACTCACCAGTCATCAGGGATAGTATCAACTACAATAATGAAGATATAACAAACACATAAGATCCCTTGTAGAAGGTATAATAATGAGCACCTATATTGTACTTCCCCCAAAACTAAGCACATATGATAAATATCTACTATTTCTTTGCCATTAGGAGGGCAGGCTGGATAATTGTCGTTTTGTAACACTGACAACTACCACACTGTACTTATTTGAAGGGGTGATTTTGACAACAATTGGTGTGTTCTGGTCAACTAGATAAAATGTACCTGAAGTATCTTTGCGCCACAGAGTCCCGCAGCTGGTATCCCCTCCGGCATTCAGGGGCGCGGGATGGGCGCAAGGGCGGATCTTGCGGCTCAGATGGTACCTCCCACTCTTTAAAGGGTATCTCACGCCGCACAGCAATGTTGTGGAAAAATATACACAGGCCCACGATCCTCGACACCATTTGAGGCGCATACTGTAAGTCACCACCAGTGCGGTGGAGCACTCTAAATCTACCCTTTAAAAGGCCAATTGAGCGCTCCACCACTTGCCTGGTGGCAACATGCGCCACATTGAATGCCTCCTGTGGGCCCGGTGCTGGGTAGCTGTACGGCGTAAGTAGCCAGGGCGTACATGGGTAACCGGAGTCACCCAGAACCCACGCATCACGGCCTTCCAGCTCTTGTAGTCTTTGCCATATCCCGGTTTGTCGGATAACATGAGAGTCATGGGCACTTCCGGGAAACTTCGAGTTGAAGGCGAGAATCTCCATGGATGGGCCACATACCACCATCACGTTCAGTGAGTGGAACAATTTGCGGTTCCTATATATCTTCTCACTTCGAGATGGAGGCACAAATGGTACATGGGTGCCATCCACAGCCCCTATCACATTAGGGAAGCCAGCAATTTGATGGAAGGCCTGCTGGCTTCTGCGCAGGGTCTCGGTGGCAAATGTCATGGCCATGAAGTGCCCCTTGCGCCTGAACATGGCCGACGTCACACGCCTCAGGATTCGGCAGAAGGCCGGCTGAGATATTCCAGCAAGTACTGCCACTACTTGTTGGAATGATCCTGAGGCGCAGAAATGCAACACCGCCAGCAGCTGTGTGTGAGGCGGAATTGCTGTCGTGATCCCGTGTAGAGGTTCCAGATCACTCTCAATTAACGAGAGCAGATCCAGAATTACATGTGGCGGTAACCGGTACCTAGTAAGTACCTCATCATCGGGCATAGCAAACAGAGTCACCCGTGTGCGATAGATTCTAGCACGTCCTGGCCTCCTTGGGCGACGAGTGGGGAGAGCCGCAAGTGCCCTTAGCCTCCTTTCCATGTCCCGCAGCATTGCTTCAGCAACCTATAAAGAAATGAACATAAATACTGATGGACCTATGCACATAATGGCCATATCCCACTACAAATAGATTTGTAGGCTTCAATACGTACAATAGATGGCCGCCCCGTAAAATCCCGAGGATCCATTTGACTCTATAATGATGTAACAATAATATGAACTCAATACACACCGTCCTAAACACACAGATGCTTACAACATCGAACTACTAAACACTACTTGAGTATCCAAGGTGTCTGCATTTGTTGCCGACATCATGTACTATGAGACATTCCAGCTATTGCTGGGACATGTTGTCCTGCAATAGATGAACACACACAGGTTTCAGACCTGTGAGTGAAATAGTGAACATGTGACATGTTGCAATAATGCTACAAAGACTTTGCTGGCCCAACAATCTGTAGTCAGTGAGCCAATGGTGCATACATTCATACACTTACATTGTTAATGGATATCATATCTACAAGGACCATGGAAGAGCTTACCTTACACCCTGACAAGGCCAGATCTGGAGACAAATGATTCTAGCAGCAACTCACTATTTATAGGCCTGTCACATGTGTGGTCTATAACAGTAGTGATGAGTATTGCATGACTTGTGGCCTGGATTTTCGAAGGGATTGGGCTACTTTTAGCTTGCAATCAAACGCCACAATACCACAGTAGTCATGAACCAAATGTCATGTCATGCTAGCAAATAGCATGTGTATTGTGCGATAGTCACAGGTGTAGCAGAAGATTCTATGCAATGTTAGAATTGGTGACCAGTATTTCATGTCGAAGTTTCGCCAGGTTTTACACAATGGAATTTCCGCCACCGTATGCGGCGCGAAAAAACAGCGACGTACGCTCGTGCACGGAACGCAGCTGCCGCTGATGTCCGCCAAACAGGATACACAAACAGTATATAAAGGTGTATTAGAAGGTGACAATGTTGTTGCTAACATGTCTGGATCACAACCAGAGGTGGACCCAGACCTGCAGCAACTATTTGACCAGATGGACTCCAGCACCACCTATGTGCCACTGCACATGCGGCCAGTGGGTAATGAGGAGGCTGCTGGCCCTTCTACAGCAGGGCAACCTGCACCTGACCATTCTACAGCAGGGCAACCTACACCTGGCCCTTCTGCAGCAGGCCAACCTGCAGCTGGCTCATATGCACCATCAGCAGAATCTTTGGGAACACAACCGGGGACTTCACAAGATAGTACCATGGCCAGCCCTTCAAGTGCAGCGACAGGTGCCAGGGGGCGTGGCCATGGACGTGGCAAGGGGAGAGCAAGGGCAACAGAGGAACCAACTACAAGAAATAAGGCATATGAAGCACAGGAGCTTGCCATCCTGGTTCCCCGAGCACGTGATTGGATTGAGTGTCCATCGGAGAAGCTGACACACACACGCAGATGGAAGATTTGGGAACAGATAACGGCAGAGATTAATGAAGTAGCGCCACAAGTTCGTGAGACGGACCATGTGAAGAAGAGGCAAGTTGTTTTGTGATACATGTGCCCAGTAATAGCCAAGTAATGATTGAATTGATGCTTAGATGGATTTTGCAAATGGCCCGTGAGGTTGTTACGATACACAGACATTATTGCCATGTTATTTAGTTGAGAGTTAGAGTATGGTGATTGTGAATGTGTATTGTAACGGTTGATATCATAGTTGCATGTAATGTTATCTTTTGGACATTAAGCACATGTCGTAATATGTAGCACAGAGCAATGGCTGCAACAGCAAACATCTGGAGTGACATGGATTAATATGTCAACTTACATTGCAGGTGGCAGGACTTCAAAACCAACCTGAAGAGGAAGATGACCAAGCGGTGGGAACACAGCCAGAGATCTGGGGCCGGGCCCATGCCATCAGGGCTAGAGCTCACCCCCCTGGAGTTGATGGCCGAGAGCTGTATATCAGTTGAGGAGGTCAGGGGGGTGAGCACGATGGATAGCGAGGCCCCAGCTGAAGTGTTTGCGTCTTTTCTGGAAGGTAAATATTGGTCATGCCATAAGCTTGTGCAAGTAATTATCTTAGAATGTGTCCTAATTGTGTTTATCATTTTCCACAGACACCCCACTGCTTGGTGACGACTCTGCTCAGGAGGTGGAGGAGTCCGTGCCACCTGGCCCCAGTGGTAGGCCTGTGCAGCAGCAGCCGCCATCGGCCCAAGCCGATTTGGCCAGGTTGGCCCAGATGCTTGGGGACATAAACCAGCAGGGAGAGTTGGCATCAGAACGGATGCATAGGACCGAGGAGATCATGGCGAGCTTGGTCAGCACCCAGCAGGCCATCGCTGGGAGCCTGCAGGCCATGGCTGAGGCGCATCAGGCCATGGCTGCAAGTGCTCAGGTGCTGGCCGAGCAAGCCACCCGCCAAAATGATCTCCTCCTCCACCATAATGAGCTTATGGTGGAGCTGGTTAACAGCAACAGGGTCCTAATGTCATCCGTTTCTGGTGCATTACCACCAGCAACACTCCCTGCTGGCAGGAGGGGTAGACCAGCCAACCCCTCACCAGCATCTGCTCCACCTGCCCCAGCATCTGGCCGTGCCCGAAGAGCTGCTGCACAGGCCAAGGAGCCTACCAAGGCCAAACGTGGTCGAAAATGAACTTGTGGCTGCATTAATCTCCACCGTTATCTCATCCCAAATCTTCCATTGTACTGTGTGTGTCAGCTTCTTATGTCCAATCACGTGCTGAGGGTAACCAGATGAGCCCTTGCTTCCAATGTCCTTTTTGGTTCCCCTGTTGCCCTCTTTTGCCTGCCATTACTGTCAGCTGCACTTGATGTGATGTTGCTAAGTCCCCGGTTGTGTTCCCAAAGATTCTGCTGATGGTGCATATGAGCCAGCTGCAGGTTGGCCTGCTGCAGAAGGGCCAGGTGTAGGTTGCCCTGCTGTAGAATGGTCAGGTGCAGGTTGGCCTGCTGTAGAAGGGCCAGCAGCCTCCTCATTTCCCACTGGCTGCATGTGCAGTGGCACATAGGAGGTGCTGGAGTCCATCTGTGTGCAATTATATTTGTTTTGTATTATAATTTATTTTGGTACATTCCTGGCATGGTTTTTTTTTTTTGGTATTTTTATTTTTTTGTCATTGTATCACAGTGGCATTGACTGTGACATGTATATAAATAAATTGCTTTACTTTACAACAATTGTGTGGTTTACTTAGTACATGTCGCATACACATGTGTATTGCTAGTATTAATATTCAGTCATGTCCATTGTTAGCAGGTTTAAAGTGTGTCAGAAGTACAGCATATGTGGGTGATTAGTAAGGTTTCCTTGAAGCAGCAATGGTTTCAATTAAAGCACTGACAAGCGTCCTATTAGTGAGTAATGAGTAAAGGAGTCGATTCTATTGGGTTCAGGTGTTAATGCTTGTAGTCATTAGGCGGTCCGTTCGCCTCCCGCAGGAACGAGTGGTGTCCGCAAAGCAATAGTGGCCTTTTGGACACCGCACATTTCTTCCCTTTTTGTTCGCGTGCATTCGGAGTGCTATCCGAATGTACGCCCCCCAACATAAGTGTACTCCCCCGTGTCCGCCCATGTTTCCGCCCCGTTTTGCCCACTTTGAAACTACGCCCATGTGTCATTCCGCATGACGCCCATAATACGCCCATATTTCCCGACTGATTGCGGTGAACAGTTTTGTACGGGATTTGGCCGAACAGGTACGGAGTCAATGCGTGGCACATGCGCGTGGCGTTCGCCACGCATGCGCAGACGCCGTAAAGACGCGATCCGAAAGTATGCGGTAAAGTACGCGTCAATCAGAATAAGGGCCATGGAGAGATTGTGAAAAGAGATTGTGAAAGTGGCACCTAGAAGCGTTGGTGTGTACTGCTACATCTGAGAGGAATCTTCTAAAATAACTTATATCCAAATGTAGATGAGCCCCAAAGCAGTTAGTAAGAGATACTATCAGGGTTGCCGACCCTCCCGGAATTTGCGGGAGTCTCCCGAAAATCGGGTCCTTCCTCCTGGCCCCCGGAAGGGTGGGCAACCCTCCCGGAATCAGGGGGACCCCCACTGAGCCCCCCGATCGAGGCATTTATATGCCGCAATCCGCGGGTCTCAGGGGAGGGGGCGGAGCTAAAACGGCACAATCGTGTCGTTTTAGCCCCGCCCCCTCCATGGATAACAGTTATTTCGAGTATTTGCCGTAATGGGGGCAGGGCTTAATGACGTCACAGTTAAGCCCCGCCCCCAAAACGCGTAATGCAAGATTCCTCTCCGGGCTTCTCCCGGAGAGGATTTTTTTAAAGTCGGCAACCCTGGATACTATACTTGGTAATGTGCTGGGAAATGGTGCTGATGATTCAATGTGATTGTATCTATTTCTCATTCCTTCTTTCCCCCAAAAATGTAACAGTGTAATGTGGGCTAGGTGACATGAGGGAGATTGCTGGACTAATGAGGGAGAGAGGGAGATTGCTGCTATATCAGGGAGTCTCCTGCTAAATGCAGGAGGGTAGGCAACTATGTATATACACCACGTTAATTTACAGTCGCACTCCTCCTTCTCCTAGAACCTGCAGTCAGCTGCCTTATTTGTCGCCAGTATATTTTCTGACTCCACAATAGTCTCCATTTTGTTATCGCCATTTCCTTTAGCAGCACATAATTTGGGTCTTCGACAACATGGCCGCCGCACTATCTGTTCGCTCTGAGCTATGAGTGATGGATTAGACGAGCGTTGGCGAGAGACGACTATCTGATTTCAGTCACGTGTGCTATGTTGAGCCATGGACGACGCCGATGGCGACCAGAAAGGTATTCTGGGAGTTGTAGTCTTCGCTCCTATCGAAGGCAAAGTCGGTGGTACAGGGAGGGACTACATGTCCCGTCAACCCCTGCGGCACAAGTCTGAGTATAGGAGAAACCTATTATCATCAGAGCGGTGAGCATCCTGCTGCGGAGTTTAGGTGAGAAGTGTTATTGTTATTATTACGTACGGAAGCTATGTGGTATAAAGTGCTCAATCCCCCCTCTGTATTACACCATGCATGTAACATATAGTGTCACCTGGTGGCTGCAGGGCCCGGAGTGTATAGGGCCACAGCTCTGTTATGGGACCAGTCACCAGTTACTGTCCATAGTGTTGTGTATGTCACGTCCCTCCTCCAGTCCAGTACACCAACCACAACATGGCGGTGGTCTGAGGTTGGCAGGTTGCCCGCCTGGGCCCCCCATGTTGGTCATCTGGTAACCGAAAAGAGTAGGAGGAATGTGGGCGCCGTACCATGCATAGGCTGTATTACTCATCGCTTTCTGTATATAGCGTAGATTGGGGCCAATTCAGGATCGCTCGTAGCAATCCAAATTAGCCGCTCGCTGCGGGGAGTGAGGGCTGGGGGTGAACACAGGGCTAGACCATGGGAACCCCCAGCATTTTATGGGCGCCACCACGAAACACTGGGTGTTCCCATGCCTTCCGGGGGCAACTAGCTTCAGTTACAGGACGTTAGCCCCCCGCCACGTCTTCCTCCGAGCGCTTGTAAATAAGTCAGTTTAGACTGGATTTTATTTGCGAAGGCAAGAGAGGAGATCGTCCTATGGTTAGCGAGCCCCAATTCTATATCTGACTGCGCAGCTAAGTGTCATGTTCCCGCCTCCCACCTGCGCGTTATCTCACTGATCCTGCAGCTATTGGCGGCCCTGGAGAGAACGGACGTGCAGGAAGATACAACGGGAACATTCCAGGAGACGTCTGGGTTCTTTGTCATCTTCTACGGCCCATAGTGAATGCCGCATATACGTTTACTTTGATTGCATGCAGGCTGAATACTGGCTGCTTTTGCATGTAGCTCTTAAATGCTTTATTTTTACACTGCAGTTTAAACATAGGATGCGGCCCTCCCAAATCCAAGTCTCTCAGCACAGTTTACATCTGCCCCACATGCAGTACTGAATGGTTATACCATGGTGCAGAGTCTGGGTGCGGTTATGGGTGTTTACTCGCCCCTGCATTGGCATCTCACACTCTGGGGAATAGGAATCCTCCCTCAGAATCAAACCCTGTAGCAACAGTTCAACAATATGGAGCTGACATTGTATTCCCTTCCCTCAGGAGACGTCACCTGAAGACCAACCATGGAGGTCCTGGTCCTGGAACATATCCGGCACTCGCTACTGACTGACAGGAACAAAGACCTGATCATAGACAAGCTGCTGAGCCTCACCATGGAGATTATCAGTCTGCTGACGAGAGAGGTGAGAGGCGCTGAGCAGTGGCCGCCAGGAATTGTGGGTAGGAGCAGGCAGATGCCCTCTGTGTGTGTGTCTCCTGCCTCTTATGGTTACAGCCATATATACAGCACAGCCTTGTTACACAGAGATGGTGCAGAGCTGCTATCCCGCCTATATACAGCTGGGATTACTGTATGTGGGGAGATTGCTGTATTATATACATAGGGCGGCGTCTTACATCTTGGTGCTCTCATAGGATTTCATTGTTGTGAGAAAGTCGGGGGACCAGGTGACAGACATCAGCGGCCGTCCTGTGCCAGACAGAAGCAGCTGCACCCAGAGCCCAAACACAGAGGCTCCGCCTCGTGCACCAACAGAGGAGAGGAACCGTATCCGGGCACCTACTGAGGTACATCACAGAGAGGTTGAAGAGGTGAGCGCTCTTATTGTACATACAGCTGTATATTTCTACAGAGAACGCTGAGTTTTTTTGTTTTTATAATAATAAATACTATAAGAGAATTGATTGGGCACTGATTTATGTTGTACTATAGTGTAACAATACCGATCTCACTGGACCCCTGGTGATTGGTCAGTGCGCACTCTGTAATTGATCCCTGACCCATCGTTTTCCCGTAGTGCCCTGCAGGGGAATGTATTACACAGTACTCCTAGGTGTGTGGGTAAGTCATGTAACCAGCTCTCCTATGCTGCAGGTGCCTGGGAAGTGTAAGGATATGGAGGTCTCGTTCTCTGTGACAGAGTGGGACTATTCAGGCGGACACAAGGACGATGTAATGGACCCTCCGCAGCTGCCTGACTCAGTGGGTAAGAGAACGCCGTTCAGGGGGTGTGTCTCTATCCCGAACCATCCAGTCACTTCTCTCCACTCTTCTCCCGGGTGATTGGCTGTTACTAAGCATTGCTATATGGCTGTCATTGTCTGTTCTTCCCGCAGGTGAGTGTAGCTCTAGAAGCCCCCCAGGACGATGTGAGACCCCTCTGTATTCCCGGCATCATATAAAGGAAGAGGACTGTATTCTCATAGAGGATGATCAGGTAGCGGGACTGGCGGCATTATCTCTTCTGTATTATGTTACTGTCATATCCTTATCCTGTGTATCCTTCTGGTATAGATGCTCGGTGTAATAATATCTCTGTCCTTGTATGACAGGATGAGCCGGAACACAGGATGTATCACCCGCAGTGTAAAGAAGAGGAGCCGATCCCTGATCCCAGCAGCTCAGGTGAGACAGCAACGGGATGGCGGTCACATAACTTGTACATTGTGTGTAATTATATACTATATGGGGCCGGTTCTCCAGCCCGATGTCTGACCACTGGGAGTTGAATTCCTGGATGCTGCATCACTGCAGTGCTGTGGTGCACAGAGCTGCTGCCGGGGGACTGGGACAGCCAGCTCCCATTGCGGCACTGGCTAACCACTGGAGGAAGAACTATGGACCTGATGGATATGCCCATGCTGTCCTCTCTAGAAGGCGGGGGAAGCAAGGATCCAATGATCAGAGTAGATGGAGTTAAAGGACCGGAGAGTTAAACTTGGGACAGACGCGTTTCACTGTGTTTTCTTCAGCTTTTCCAAGGATTCCTGTCAGTCAAGTTGCGATGGGGATTGTGAATAGATGAATCGCTGATTTGTTTGCCACTGTTTAGCCTTGCGCATGCGCACTACAATCCCTACAAGTGCACGGTCATTCAATTATCCATCGAATTGCAAATTCGCACAACAGCAATGAGGCCTGAATTAGGCCCCTGGTCAGAGTCCCAGACTGCAAGACGGAATATAAAATGTGCATACTCTCTTCTCTGATAGACAGGAGGAGCCTGGGGCTCTCTGTGGGCTGCTGGGTCCCCCAGTCCCTCTCCCACTGCAGCCTCCTATAGCAAAGTGTCAGGAGACAGTATAGAGCATGGGTCTTCAAACTGCGGCCCTCCAGATGTTGTGAAACTACAAATCCCAGCATGCCTTGCCACAGTTTTGCTATAAGGGCGTGTTAAAACTGTGGCAAGGCATGCTGGGATTTGTAGTTTCACAACATCTGGAGAGCCAAAGTTTGAAGACCCATCGTATAGAGAAAGCTATCCAACCCTGACTGCTCATTATTCTCCTGCCGCTCCCTGGCCAGGAGTCTCTGCTTGGCGACCTTGATTGCCCATCTCTGGAGCCTAGATTCAGGCTGGAGGTGGCAGGCTTGGTCCCTTAGCAGCATCCTGGTAAGTACATGTTCGAGGGGTCTTTCCCCCGGACTATATGTGCCTGCACCTAGGGATCGGTGATCACTGCAAGTGGGCCCGGGCATAGTGTTATAGGTGAGCATACCTTGTGCATGACAGGAACATGCACGTAACGTGACTGGGTAAAAACTACAGGGGGGAACTTCCCCCTGCGGTAATGTGTTGGATTAGGGTAACGCTAGGCCTGTGTGTAGATTCTGTGACATCAAGAAGAATTGTAACTGGCAACACTGCATGCTGGGAAGGGGAAATAAGTGCTGGTGAGCGTCTCCTACAGATTGCTGTACATAGAATAACTATACCTACTGTAATGTAATGCTCTGTACCCATTCCCCGCAGGTGGGTGCAGCGCTAGAAATCCCGCAGACCCCTGTGAGACCCCTCTGTACTCTCCAGGCTGTATATAGAATAACTATACCTACTGTAATGTAATGCTCTGTACCCATTCCCCGCAGGTGGGCACAGCGCTAGAAATCCCGCAGACCCCTGTGAGACCCCTCTGTACTCTCCGGGCTGTATATAGAATAACTATACCTACTGTAATGTAATGTTCTGTACCCATTCCCCGCAGGTGGGCGCAGCGCTAGTAATCCCGCAGACCCCTGTGAGACCCCTCTGTACTCTCCGGGCTGTACATAGAATAACTATACCTACTGTAATGTAATGCTCTGTACCCATTCCCCGCAGGTGGGGGCAGTGCTAGAAATCCCACAGACCCCTGTGAGACCTCTCTGTACTCTCCGGAATGTATATAGAATAACTATACCTACTGTAATGTAATGCTCTGTACCCATTCCCCGCAGGTGGGCGCAGCGCTAGAAATCCCGCAGACCCCTGTGAGACCCCTCTGTACTCTCTGGGCTGTACATAGAATAACTATACCTACTGTAATGTAATGCTCTGTACCCATTCCCCGCAGGTGGGCGCAGCGCTAGAAATCCCGCAGACCCCTGTGAGACCCCTCTGTACTCTCCGGGCTGTACATAGAATAACTATACCTACTGTAATGTAATGCTCTGTACCCATTCCCCGCAGGTGGGCGCAGCACTAGAAATCCCGCAGACCCCTGTGAGACCCCTCTGCACTCTCCGGGCTGTATATAGAATAACTATACCTACTGTAATGTAATGCTCTGTACCCATCCCCTGCAGGTGGGCGCAGCGCTAGAAATCCCGCAGACCCCTGTGAGACCCCTCTGTACTCTCCGGGCTGTATATAGAATAACTATACCTACTGTAATGTAATGCTCTGTACCCATTCCCCGCAGGTGGACGCAGCGCTAGAAATCCTGCAGACCCCTGTGAGACCCCTCTGCACTCTCCGGGCTGTATATAGAATAACTGTACCTACTGTAATGTAATGCTCTGTACCCATTCCCCGCAGGTGGGCGCAGCGCTAGAAATCCCGCAGACCCCTGTGAGACCCCTCTGTACTCTCCGGGCTGTATATAGAATAACTATACCTACTGTAATGTAATGCTCTGTACCCATTCCCCGCAGGTGGGCGCAGTGCTAGAAATCCCGCAGACCCCTGTGAGACCCCTCTGTACTCTCCGGGCTGTATATAGAATAACTATACTTACTGTAATGTAATGCTCTGTACCCATTCCCCGCAGGTGGGCGCAGCGCTAGAAATCCCGCAGACCCCTGTGAGACCCCTCTGTACTCTCCGGGCTGTATATAGAATAACTATACCTACTGTAATGTAATGCTCTGTACCCATTCCCTGCAGGTGGGCGCAGTGCTAGAAATCCCGCAGACCCCTGTGAGACCCCTCTGTACTCTCCGGGCTGTATATAGAATAACTATACCTACTGTAATGTAATGCTCTGTACCCATTCCCCGCAGGTGGGCGCAGTGCTAGAAATCCCGCAGACCCCTGTGAGACCCCTCTGTACTCTCCGGGCTGTATATAGAATAACTATACCTACTGTAATGTAATGCTCTGTACCCATTCCCCGCAGGTGGGCGCAGTGCTAGAAATCCCGCAGACCCCTGTGAGACCCCTCTGTACTCTCCGGGCTGTATATAGAATAACTATACCTACTGTAATGTAATGCTCTGTACCCATTCCCCGCAGGTGGCCACAGTGCTAGAAATCCTGCAGACCCCTGTGAGACCCCTCTGTACTCTCCGGGCTGTACATAGAATAACTATACCTACTGTAATGTAATGCTCTGTACCCATTCCCCGCAGGTGGGCGCAGCGCTAGAAATCCCGCAGACCCCTGTGAGACCCCTCTGTACTCTCCGGGCTGTATATAGAATAACTATACCTACTGTAATGTAATGCTCTGTACCCATTCCCTGCAGGTGGGCGCAGTGCTAGAAATCCCGCAGACCCCTGTGAGACCCCTCTGTACTCTCCGGGCTGTATATAGAATAACTATACCTACTGTAATGTAATGCTCTGTACCCATTCCCCGCAGGTGGGCGCAGTGCTAGAAATCCCGCAGACCCCTGTGAGACCCCTCTGTACTCTCCGGGCTGTATATAGAATAACTATACCTACTGTAATGTAATGCTCTGTACCCATTCCCCGCAGGTGGGTGCAGCGCTAGAAATCCCGCAGACCCCTGTGAGACCCCTCTGTACTCTCCGGGCTGTATATAGAATAACTATACCTACTGTAATGTAATGCTCTGTACCCATTCCCTGCAGGTGGGCGCAGTGCTAGAAATCCCGCAGACCCCTGTGAGACCCCTCTGTACTCTCCGGGCTGTATATAGAATAACTATACCTACTGTAATGTAATACTCTGTACCCATTCCCTGCAGGTGGGCGCAGCGCTAGAAATCCCGCAGACCCCTGTGAGACCCCTCTGTACTCTCCGGGCTGTACATAGAATAACTATACCTACTGTAATGTAATGCTCTGTACCCATTCCCCGCAGGTGGGCGCAGCGCTAGAAATCCTACAGACCCCTGTGAGACCCCTCTGTACTCTCCGGACTGTACATAGAATAACTATACCTACTGTAATGTAATGCTCTGTACCCATTCCCCGCAGGTGGGTGCAGCGCTAGAGATCCTGCAGACCCCTGTGAGACCCCTCTGTACTCTCCGGACTGTACATAGAATAACTATACCTACTGTAATGTAATGCTCTGTACCCATTCCCCGCAGGTGGGCGCAGCGCTAGAAATCCCGCAGACCCCTGTGAGACCCCTCTGTACTCTCCGGGCTGTACATAGAATAACTATACCTACTGTAATGTAATGCTCTGTACCCATTCCCCGCAGGTGGGCGCAGCGCTAGAAATCCCGCAGACCCCTCTGTACTCTCCGGGCTGTACATAGAATAACTATACCTACTGTAATGTAATGCTCTGTACCCATTCCCCGCAGGTGGGCGCAGCGCTAGAAATCCCGCAGACCCCTGTGAGACCCCTCTGTACTCTCCGGGCTGTACATAGAATAACTATACCTACTGTAATGTAATGCTCTGTACCCATTCCCCGCAGGTGGGTGCAGTGCTAGAAATCCCGCAGGCCCCTGTGAGACCCCTCTGTACTCTCCGGGCTGTATATAGAATAACTATACCTACTGTAATGTAATGCTCTGTACCCATTCCCCGCAGGTGGGCGCAGCGCTAGAAATCCCGCAGACCCCTGTGAGACCCCTCTGTACTCTCCGGACTGTATATAGAATAACTATACCTACTGTAATGTATTGCTCTGTACCCATTCCCCGCAGGTGGGCGCAGCGCTAGATATCCCACAGACCCCTGTGAGACCCCTCTGTACTCTCCGGGCTGTACATAGAATAACTATACCTACTGTAATGTAATGCTCTGTACCCATTCCCCGCAGGTGGGCGCAGCGCTAGTTATCCCGCAGACCCCTGTGAGACCCCTCTGTACTCTCCGGGCTGTACATAGAATAACTATACCTACTGTAATGTAATGCTCTGTACCCATTCCCCGCAGGTGGGCGCAGCGCTAGAAATCCCGCAGACCCCTGTGAGACCCCTCTGTACTCTCCGGGCTGTACATAGAATAACTATACCTACTGTAATGTAATGCTCTGTACCCATTCCCCGCAGGTGGGTGCAGTGCTAGAAATCCCGCAGGCCCCTGTGAGACCCCTCTGTACTCTCCGGGCTGTATATAGAATAACTATACCTACTGTAATGTAATGCTCTGTACCCATTCCCCGCAGGTGGGCGCAGCGCTAGAAATCCCGCAGACCCCTGTGAGACCCCTCTGTACTCTCCGGACTGTATATAGAATAACTATACCTACTGTAATGTATTGCTCTGTACCCATTCCCCGCAGGTGGGCGCAGCGCTAGATATCCCACAGACCCCTGTGAGACCCCTCTGTACTCTCCGGGCTGTACATAGAATAACTATACCTACTGTAATGTAATGCTCTGTACCCATTCCCAGCAGGTGGGCGCAGCGCTAGTTATCCCGCAGACCCCTGTGAGACCCCTCTGTACTCTCCGGGCTGTACATAGAATAACTATACCTACTGTAATGTAATGCTCTGTACCCATTCCCCGCAGGTGGGCGCAGCGCTAGAAATCCCGCAGACCCCTCTGTACTCTCCGGGCTGTACATAGAATAACTATACCTACTGTAATGTAATGCTCTGTACCCATTCCCCGCAGGTGGGCGCAGCGCTAGAAATCCCGCAGACCCCTGTGAGACCCCTCTGTACTCTCCGGGCTGTACATAGAATAACTATACCTACTGTAATGTAATGCTCTGTACCCATTCCCCGCAGGTGGGCGCAGCGCTAGAAATCCCGCAGACCCCTCTGTACTCTCCGGGCTGTACATAGAATAACTATACCTACTGTAATGTAATGCTCTGTACCCATTCCCCGCAGGTGGGTGCAGCGCTAGAAATCCCACAGACCCCTCTGTACTCTCCGGGCTGTACATAGAATAACTATACCTACTGTAATGTAATGCTCTGTACCCATTCCCCGCAGGTGGGCGCAGCGCTAGAAATCCCACAGACCCCTCTGTACTCTCCGGGCTGTACATAGAATAACTATACCTACTGTAATGTAATGCTCTGTACCCATTCCCCGCAGGTGGGTGCAGCGCTAGAAATCCCGCAGACCCCTGTGAGACCCCTCTGTACTCTCCGGGCTATACATAGAATAACTATACCTACTGTAATGTAATGCCCTGTACCCATTCCCCGCAGGTGGGCACAGCGCTAGAAATCCCGCAGACCCCTGTGAGACCCCTCTGTACTCTCCGGGCTGTACATAGAATAACTATACCTACTGTAATGTAATGCTCTGTACCCATTCCCCGCAGGTGGGCGCAGCGCTAGAAATCCCGCAGACCCCTGTGAGACCCCTCTGTACTCTCCGGGCTGTATATAGATTAACTATACCTACTGTAATGTAATGCCCTGTACCCATTCCCCGCAGGTGGGCGCAGCGCTAGAAATCCCGCAGACCCCTGTGAGACCCCTCTGTACTCTCCGGGCTGTATATAGAATAACTATACCTACTGTAATGTAATGCTCTGTATCCATTCCCCACAGGTGGGCGCAGCGCTAGAAATCCCGCAGACCCCTCTGTATATAGAATAACTATACCTACTGTAATGTAATGCTCTGTACCCATTCCCCGCAGGTGGGCGCAGCGCTAGAAATCCCGCAGACCCCTGTGAGACCCCTCTGTACTCTCCGGGCTGTACATAGAATAACTATACCTACTGTAATGTAATGCTCTGTACCCATTCCCCGCAGGTGGGCGCAGCGCTAGAAATCCCGCAGACCCCTGTGAGACCCCTCTGTACTCTCCGGGCTGTATATAGAATAACTATACCTACTGTAATGTAATGCTCTGTACCCATTCCCCGCAGGTGGGCGCAGCGCTAGAAATCCCGCAGACCCCTGTGAGACCCCTCTGTACTCTCCGGGCTGTATATAGAATAACTATACCTACTGTAATGTAATGCTCTGTACCCATTCCCTGCAGGTGGGTGCAGCGCTAGAAATCCCGCAGACCCCTGTGAGACCCCTCTGTTTTCTCCGAGCTGTATATAGAATAACTATACCTGCTGTAATGTAATGCTCTGTACCCATTCCCCGCAGGTGGACGCAGTGCTAGAAATCCCGCAGACCCCTGTGAGACCCCTCTGTACTCTCCGGGCTGTATATAGAATAACTATACCTACTGTAATGTATTGCTCTGTACCCATTCCCCGCAGGTGGGCGCAGCGCTAGAAATCCCGCAGACCCCTGTGAGACCCCTCTGTACTCTCCGGGCTGTACATAGAATAACTATACCTACTGTAATGTAATGCTATGTACCCATTCCCTGCAGGTTGGCGCAGTGCTAGAAATCCCGCAGACCCCTGTGAGACCCCTCTGTACTCTCCGGGCTGTATATAGAATAAATATACCTACTGTAATGTAATGCTCTGTACCCATTCCCTGCAGGTGGGCGCAGCGCTAGAAATCCCGCAGACCCCTGTGAGACCCCTCTGTACTCTCTGGGCTGTATATAGAATAACTATACCTACTGTAATGTAATGCTCTGTACCCATTCCCCGCAGGTGGGCGCAGCGCTAGAAATCCCGCAGACCCCTGTGAGACCCCTCTGTACTCTCCGGGCTGTACATAGAATAACTATACCTACTGTAATGTAATGCTATGTACCCATTCCCTGCAGGTTGGCGCAGTGCTAGAAATCCCGCAGACCCCTGTGAGACCCCTCTGTACTCTCCGGGCTGTATATAGAATAAATATACCTACTGTAATGTAATGCTCTGTACCCATTCCCTGCAGGTGGGCGCAGCGCTAGAAATCCCGCAGATCCCTGTGAGACCCCTCTGTACTCTCCGGGCTGTATATAGAATAACTATACCTACTGTAATGTAATGCTCTGTACCCATTCCTTGCAGGTGGGCGCAGCGCTAGAAATCCCGCAGATCCCTGTGAGACCCCTCTGTACTCTCTGGGCTGTACATAGAATAACTATACCTACTGTAATGTAATGCTCTGTTCCCATTCCCTGCAGGTGGGCGCAGCGCTAGAAATCCCGCAGATCCCTGTGAGACCCCTCTGTACTCTCCGGGCTGTACATAGAATAACTATACCTACTGTAATGTAATGCTCTGTACCCATTCCCCGCAGGTGGGCGCAGTGCTAGTAATCCCGCAGACCCCTGTGAGACCCCTCTGTACTCTCCGGGCTGTACACAGAATAACTATACCTACTGTAATGTAATGTTCTGTACCCATTCCCCGCAGGTGGGCGCAGCACTAGAAATCCCGCAGACCCCTGTGAGACCCCTCTGTACTCTCCGAGCTGTACATAGAATAACTATACCTACTGTAATGTAATGCTCTGTACCCATTCCCCGCAGGTGGGTGCAGCTCTAGAAATCCCGCAGACCCCTGTGAGACCCCTCTGTACTCTCCGGGCTGTATATAGAATAACTATACCTACTGTAATGTAATGCTCTGCACCCATTCCCCGCAGGTGGGCGCAGTGCTAGAAATCTCGCAGACCCCTGTGAGACCCCTCTGTACTCTCCGGCCTGTACATAGAATAACTATACTTACTGTAATGTAATGCTCTGTACCCATTCCCCGCAGGTGGGCGCAGTGCTAGAAATCCCGCAGACCCCTGTGAGACCCCTCTGTACTCTCCGGGCTGTATAGAGGAAGAGAACAGGACAGTGACACAGGAATATCAGGTAGAGGAACCTGCTCCGACCTCTCCTCCTTGTACATCTTCTTCTCACAGTGCAGGATATTGTGTTATTCACATGTCCCCGCCCTGTGTGTGAGTCCTATAGTGATGTCCCGTGTAACGTGTGGGTGGGACACGTATGTGACACATGTTCTTGTATGACAGGCTGAGCCGGGACCCGTGATCTATCACCAGCAGTGTAAGGAAGAGGCCGTTCCTGCTGAGATCAGCCCAGGTGAGAGACACAGATGCTCTGGGGGTACAATATTACTGTATGGGGGGGATATGTATATTACTGGGAATGTAGGACATCACCGCCACCATCTTTACCACGCAGGGATCAGTCTCTCCAGTCTGATGTCACCGCTCCACCCATAAGATTGGGAACCTGATGACCCCAACTGGGCATCTACCTTATAACCAGCTGCACTGACTGCAGGGGGAGCTCTCTGTATCTGTGATCATTCCCAGCACTGGTGATCTCTCGGACATCTGCATATTAATCACCTACAGTATATAATGATTTGTTATGAATATTACTGGCTTTGTTATCTAAAGCACAACTGCACAGTATCCAAGCCAGAACATACAATGGTTACATAATGTCTTTAGCGCTAGGTCAAGCAGTTGTGTAATATAAACCTCAGCAGCCACCACGACGGAGCAATGCCAAGCTCCAAAAACACACAGCTAAAGTAAAGTATACTCAAACCGTGTATAGCTCAATAATGTATAGAAGAAACAATTTATAATAAAAAATAGTACAATGTATTAATTAATATAATTAATAAAACAACCTCTCGGGGGAATTAAATAAAAATAATGGCATGCACAGTATCACATTTACTGAATAATATTAAATACTTGCAACATACGAATGTCCTCATATTATTTTTGTTGTATCGATTTAAGTCTGAAAGGCAGATAATTGGCAGGAGGGTCCCGCCGCTGGCGTCCCTGCGGGCCCTGCTGTATTGCCTTTGCCGCTGATAGGCAGAGAACGATACAGTGATAATCTGGCTTCCCTGGAGCACGGAGTGGCGTATCGTGGCCAGCAGCACCTCACCAGCCAATGCGAGCATCCATCTAGGACACTGGAGTGATGGTTGCTGGAAATGGGCCTCTATACACCTATGTAGATAATACTATAAGACGTTTGCAGCTCGTATAGTCGCTTACCACATTAACAATGTATAGGGCGTAGTTCTGATTCATTTAATTTTGTCTTCATTTAAAAAAAAACAGGGTACTTCTATGTTAGTTGGGCGCCCACTATAGTTCGAACGCTCATACACAGACTATCCATGTCCGTGTGGAGTTGATTTTATATAGTGTGGCGGTTATTTTCTTCTAGGTGACCCCAAATGTTTGAACGGTAATGTAACTAAAATGTAATAATAATAAAACTCCTGCATTGTGTGACCTGGGAGACTGGAAATCTCCCACATAGTCAGGAGAGGTTTAGGGGGACATTTACTAAGATTCTGTTAGTTCTGTTTAACATGGGATGTTGCTATAGGCAACCAATTAGATACTGTATATTATCCTATAGAAGGTGCTAAATAAATAAGAAGTATTCTGATTGGTTGCCCATAGCAACAACCATGTGATCTAGAACTCCCATCTTAGTGAAGTCCCCCCTTAGAATCTGTGGGCTGTATTACATGTCTCCTGTGTTTGGTCTTCACCTTCCTTTAACCCCAAAGCGATCTCCGAGTACCATCGTTTTTAGGGCAGTTAGGGTTCCGTTCTAGAAATAGCGAACTCTCCACTATCCGGATGTGATGAGAGCTGTAGGGCCACATCTCCATTGGGCCTGTTACATACGTGGGGGTAGAGAGAGCACCACCTCCCCATCTGCCCTATCCCCTCCCACCCATCCTTCCCTACCTCTCTCCCTCCACCTCTTCAATCCCTCCCTCTCATCAGGCACCACCCCCTCTTCCTTCTTGCCTCACCTATCCATAAAACCCCTCCCTTGATCCAAATACCATCACCACCTACTGACCCATCCCTCTCCTCCCTTTTGCTTGCAAACTCCTTGAGCACATGATCCCATTCCATTCCTGCTTCCATCCCCTCCACTGTCACTGTCTTCACTTATGTCGGCAATGATCTTCACGCTGCCAAATCTAAGGGCCACTACTCCCTGCTTATTCTCCTTGACCTTGCTGCTGCTTCTGATACGGTGGACCACCATCTCCTTCTCCATATCCTTCACTCCCTCAGTCTGCGTGATACTGCCCTCTCCTGGCTGTCTTCCTACCTCTCTGACCACTCCTTCTCTGTCTCCTCTCATGGCTCCACCTCCCCTGCACTTCCATTGACAGTAGGTGTCCTGCAAGGCTATGTTCTTGGTGTTCTTCATCTCTCTCTGTGTCCTCTGGGTGAGCTCATTCACTCACTCGACTGCAAATATCACCTCTATGCTAATAATACTCATATCTACCTCTCCTGACCTCTCCTCTGCTCT
Source organism: Crinia signifera (assembly GCF_055691185.1). Lineage (NCBI taxonomy): Eukaryota > Metazoa > Chordata > Amphibia > Anura > Myobatrachidae > Crinia > Crinia signifera. The sequence goes on from NC_139218.1 coordinate 392,930,918, forward strand.
CCTCACTCTTATTTCCAACTGTCTCTACGCTGTCTCTTCTTGGATGTCCCAGTGTTTTCTTAAACTAATCGACTGTGCAGCGATACTACATTATCTCCGAACAAATGTCATACTACTCCTGCCAGCAGTTTCCGGCACCCCACCAGGTCCTGGGGGCTGCTTAAAAGCCTGTCATCTCCAGATTGGACTACTGTAAGCTCCTTCTTTCTGGCCTCCCTATAAAACACCTCTCTCCTCTCCAACCTATCCTCAATCTATTCTTGTTTTGTGATCATCTATGTATTGTCAGGCGCTGCGGAACCCTTGTGGCGCCTTACAAAACGATAATTAGTGGTCCTCTTGGTCTAAGATGCCTATAAGGGAGACCATTGCTTGGTGACTTTATTTGATAGTTCACCAGAGCTACATGATCATATTCCGGAACCACCCATATAACCTGCGTAAGCTCTTTTACTCCGTTACATCCCCACTATAGGTAACATAAGTTCCCTTTATTCACATTCATATCTTCCTGAACCTTTCCCAACAATCCTGACTGACTGGGTCATACAGCTCACCAAGAACCTCTGCAGTACGGCCGATCAATGATCCACTGTCTGTCTTATTTAATTACTATTTGTTCCTAATAGTAAGGCGCAACAGTTGTCATTGTATAAGTAGCTGTTAATAAATAAATATCTGGTTATAAGTCATGCAGCCGATTCCCCTTTCTGCCGATCCGATCCATCGGGGAAATTCATCACGTTACATTCTCCCAACTTGCTGATCATTTACAGTTCTCCGATTCACCCATCGGCAGAATGGGGCATTGCGGCAGTCTGGGCCCCGATACTCCGCCATATCAATCACTACGTGTGTGTGTGTCCTGGGTTGTTCATTTATGCAGATAAATCTTTGTCTATTCCCTGCAGGTGGAAGTAATCCTGCTCACCGTACAGACCACTGTAACAACCCTCTCTATACTCTGGCATGTATGAGAGAAGAGAACAGGATGATCAGCCAGAATTATCAGGTAGAGGAACCCGGACTGACCTCTCCCAGCTCTGCTTCCTCTCAGTGCAGGATATGGTGTTATTCCCGTGTCCTTGTCCTGTGTGTGTGTCCTATAGAGATGTTCTGTGTGGGTGGGACACGTACAGTATGTGACACATGTTCTTGTATGACAGGCTGTACCGGGAGATGGCATGTGTTACCAGCAATATAAAGAAGAAGCCTTCCCTGCTGAGATCAGATCAGGTGAGATAGGCTGATGTGCACACGGTATTGGCATTATTATTATTTTATTTATAAGGCGCCACAAGTGTTCTGCAGCGCCGTACAAAGGAACAATACAGGGAGACAAAACTTACAGTAAATAAATAACAGAAATAGATTACAGGTAAAACGAATGCCACAGTTCAATACACATTACAGCTTAAATGTAAGTAGTGAGGACTAGATACGTACTACTAGGGGCTGGTGGTCAAAGATGGACACTGAGTGTCTGAGTATGGGACAGCTGTGAGTGACATGTGAAGAGAAGAGGGCTTAGACGACAGGTGGGAAGAGGGCCCTGCTCTGAAGATCTTACAATCTAGTAGGAAGGGGAAACAGACAGATTACATGGGGTTGGAGAAATATGACACAGGTGCTTAGGGTTAGATGTTTTTAAAAAAGGCACAGTTCGGTCCTCATAATGGTTGTGAGAAAATTACTGTTATTTCTTTCTATATATGAACTGTAATTTTCGAGAATCAATCCGCAGCTGGCGGTGAGTCAGACGGTCATTTATTCATTCAACCGCTGACTACAAATAAGTGCAGTGTGTAAAGACGGCAGTGAAGGTACGGACTAATCCTTCCCACCCTGCTAACACGGCAGTGAAGGGACAGACTTTCTAAACTGGACTTTTGTTTTAGTGGCTCTTTTTACTTGTTTTTTTTAATCCATTTTTTTTATTAAAGGACTGTTTCTCGTAAATTACAGTCCATATATAGAAAGAAAAAATGTAACCCTAGTCTAACCCTAAGCACCTGTGTCATATTTTTCCAAACCCCTTTATTTCTACTAGTGTTGTTTGCTGGCTGATTGAACCGGCTGGAAATGTAATCAGGTTGCTGGGGGAAAGGCGCGCTTGATTGGATTAACACACCACACCATATCTTGTATAGATTACATGAGGTGCAAGCAGGTGGGAGGTGGGTTGATGGCAGAATGTAGGCAGGCAGAGATGGTCAACACGTGTGGCAGGGGAAAGAGGACAAGCCTCAGGACTTAAGCTGGGTACACATATATACAATCCATGTCTCTTTTAACCGTTTGGCCGACTGTACTCCCGTCGGACCGTCCACAAACAACAGCCGATCACGCGCATACACACCTGTACAATTTTACTTGCGACGTCCGATGTACTCCCTTCCAAACAGTCGCAAGAAAAAGATTGTACCACCGTACACACACTCTCGATTTGGGCTTTTGACATGATATATATGAACAAAATTATCATAATGGGCTGGGTTAAGGGCATACCAAAACAAAGAGGCGTGAGTACAGAACCTAAACAAAAGTGACGGGGTACGCGTCTAAAAATTAGTCAGCCTGCAAGGTGACTAAACTTCTATATAGAAATGCCGGTCTGGTCCCGCAGTTAAAGTTTAGACGCTGACTAGTCACCTCCAGACATGATTTATTCAAGTGTGCGTTCTGAATGCAATGTACTTATTATTCTACACTGCAGCAACTAGTGTAGTTCATTATATGTGACTCACCCCAGTCTATTACTATATACTTGCATATAGACTAGGGTGAGTCACAAATAATGAACTACACTAGTTACACTATAATAAGTACATTGCATTCAGAACGCACACTTCAATAAATCATGTGTGGAGGTGACAGGGTTAATGTAGTTCACGGAGCCGCGGCTCACTGCTCATGATATATCAGGCTGTCACAACATAAAGGAATTTGAGAGGCACAAACAGACAGACAATAGCCCTTAAAATGGCTAAGGATAAAACAAGGCACAGTTGCTAATATTTCAATATGCATTACATAATGTGACACACACGGAGCACCAAACTTCTATAAAGCCGGGTATGCGACTAATCAGTTTGCGGTAGTCACCCTGCCTAACTGCTATAAAGCCGGGTATGCGAGTATAGTCAGTTTGCGGTAGTCACCCTGCCAAACTGCTATAAAGCCGGGTATGCGAGTATAGTCAGTTTGCGGTAGTCACCCTGTAGTCTCGCATACCCGGCTTTATAGCAGTTTGGTGCCTCTCCCTGACATCACTGGGAAACCACTAATAGCATTATTTCACAGGTATGTCAGAAAGATTATAGAGGTTCACCAGCGCTCAGGTACTGAAGGAGGTATCGACTATTCTAATGAAAATGGAGCCCCAAATGTGTAGCAGCAAATGATATCAGAAATAAAAAGAAGGGGAGATTTATGAGGTGAATATACTGAACATAGTTTATTTAATCAGATTTATCGGAAATCGGCCAATCGGCCCAAAAATCGTTCTAGTGTGTGGGCACCTTTAGTCATACAGGTGATACGCACAGAGGTCTATGCTGCTGACATCAGATCAGGTGAGAGAGGCTGACGTACAGACGGTAGTGTCATACAGGTGATACGCACAGAGGTCTATGCTGCTGGGATCAGGTGAGAGAGGCTGACATACAGACGGTAGTGTCATACAGGTGATACGCACAGAGGTCTATGCTGCTGAGATCAGATCAGGTGAGAGAGGCTGACGTACAGACGGTAGTGTCATACAGGTGATACGCACAGAGGTCTATGCTGCTGAGATCAGATCAGGTGAGAGAGGCTGACGTACAGACGGTAGTGTCATACAGGTGATACGCACAGAGGTCTATGCTGCTGAGATCAGATCAGGTGAGAGAGGCTGACGTACAGACGGTAGTGTCATACAGGTGATACGCACAGAGGTCTATGCTGCTGAGATCAGATCAGGTGAGAGAGGCTGACGTACAGACAGTAGTGTCATACAGGTGATACGCACAGAGGTCTATGCTGCTGAGATCAGATCAGGTGAGAGAGGCTGACATACAGACGGTAGTGTCATACAGGTGATACGCACAGAGGTCTATGCTGCTGACATCAGATCAGGTGAGAGAGGCTGACGTACAGACAATAGTGTCATACAGGTGATACACACAGAGGTCTATGCTGCTGGGATCAGATCAGGTGAGAGAGGCTGACGTACAGACGGTAGTGTCATACAGGTGATACACACAGAGGTCTATGCTGCTGAGATCATATCAGGTGAGAGAGGCTGACGTACAGACGGTAGTGTCATACAGGTGATACGCACAGAGGTCTATGCTACTGGGATCAGGTGAGAGAGGCTGACGTACAGACGGTAGTGTCATACAGGTGATACGCACAGAGGTCTATGCTGCTGGGATCAGATCAGGTGAGAGAGGCTGACGTACAGACGGTAGTGTCATACAGGTGATACGCACAGAGGTCTATGCTGCTGGGATCAGATCAGGTGAGAGAGGCTGACATACAGACGGTAGTGTCATACAGGTGATACGCACAGAGGTCTATGCTGCTGACATCAGATCAGGTGAGAGATGCTGACGTACAGACGGTAGTGTCATACAGGTTATACGCACAGAGGTCTATGCTGCTGAGATCAGATCAGGTGAGAGAGGCTGACGTACAGACAGTAGTGTCATACAGGTGATACACACAGAGGTCTATGCTGCTGAGATCAGATCAGGTGAGAGAGGCTGACATACAGACAGTAGTGTCATACAGGTGATACGCACAGAGGTCTATGCTGCTGAGATCAGGTGAGAGAGGCTGACATACAGACAGTAGTGTCATACAGGTTATACGCACAGAGGTCTATGCTGCTGGGATCAGGTGAGAGAGGCTGACATACAGACGGTAGTGTCATACAGGTGATACGCACAGAGGTCTATGCTGCTGACATCAGATCAGGTGAGAGATGCTGACATACAGACGGTAGTGTCATACAGGTGATACGCACAGAGGTCTATGCTGCTGGGATCAGCTGAGAGAGGCTGACATACAGACGGTAGTGTCATACAGGTGATACGCACAGAGGTCTATGCTGCTGACATCAGATCAGGTGAGAGATGCTGACGTACAGACGGTAGTGTCATACAGGTTATACGCACAGAGGTCTATGCTGCTGAGATCAGGTGAGAGAGGCTGACATACAGACAGTAGTGTCATACAGGTTATACGCACAGAGGTCTATGCTGCTGGGATCAGGTGAGAGAGGCTGACATACAGACGGTAGTGTCCTACAGGTGATACGCACAGAGGTCTATGCTGCTGAGATCAGATCAGGTGAGAGAGTCTGACGTACAGACGGTAGTGTCATACAGGTGATACGCACAGAGGTCTATGCTGCTGAGATCAGATCAGGTGAGACAGGCTGACATACAGACGGTAGTGTCATACAGGTGATACGCACAGAGGTCTATGCTGCTGGGATCAGGTGAGAGAGGCTGACATACAGACGGTAGTGTCATACAGGTGATACGCACAGAGGTCTATGCTGCTGACATCAGATCAGGTGAGAGATGCTGACGTACAGACGGTAGAGTCATACAGGTTATACGCACAGAGGTCTATGCTGCTGACATCAGATCAGGTGAGAGATGCTGACGTACAGACGGTAGTGTCATACAGGTGATACACACAGAGGTCTATGCTGCTGAGATCAGATCAGGTGAGAGAGGCTGACATACAGACGGTAGTGTCATACAGGTGATACGCACAGAGGTCTATGCTGCTGACATCAGATCAGGTGAGAGATGCTGACGTACAGACGGTAGTGTCATACAGGTTATACGCACAGAGGTCTATGCTGCTGAGATCAGATCAGGTGAGAGAGGCTGACGTACAGACAGTAGTGTCATACAGGTGATACACACAGAGGTCTATGCTGCTGAGATCAGATCAGGTGAGAGAGGCTGACATACAGACAGTAGTGTCATACAGGTGATACGCACAGAGGTCTATGCTGCTGAGATCAGGTGAGAGAGGCTGACATACAGACAGTAGTGTCATACAGGTTATACGCACAGAGGTCTATGCTGCTGGGATCAGGTGAGAGAGGCTGACATACAGACGGTAGTGTCCTACAGGTGATACGCACAGAGGTCTATGCTGCTGAGATCAGATCAGGTGAGAGAGTCTGACATACAGACGGTAGTGTCATACAGGTGATACGCACAGAGGTCTATGCTGCTGAGATCAGATCAGGTGAGACAGGCTGACATACAGACGGTAGTGTCATACAGGTGATACGCACAGAGGTCTATGCTGCTGGGATCAGGTGAGAGAGGCTGACATACAGACGGTAGTGTCATACAGGTGATACGCACAGAGGTCTATGCTGCTGGGATCAGGTGAGAGAGACTGACATACAGACGGTAGTGTCATACAGGTGATACGCACAGAGGTCTATGCTGCTGAGATCAGATCAGGTGAGACAGGCTGACATACAGACGGTAGTGTCATACAGGTGATACGCACAGAGGTCTATGCTGCTGGGATCAGGTGAGAGAGGCTGACATACAGACGGTAGTGTCATACAGGTGATACGCACAGAGGTCTATGCTGCTGGGATCAGGTGAGAGAGGCTGACATACAGACGGTAGTGTCATACAGGTGATACGCACAGAGGTCTATGCTGCTGGGATCAGGTGAGAGAGACTGACATACAGACGGTAGTGTCATACAGGTGATACACACAGAGGTCTATGCTGCTGAGATCAGATCAGGTGAGACAGGCTGACATACAGACGGTAGTGTCATACAGGTGATACGCACAGAGGTCTATGCTGCTGGGATCAGGTGAGAGAGGCTGACATACAGACGGTAGTGTCATACAGGTGATACGCACAGAGGTCTATGCTGCTGGGATCAGGTGAGAGAGACTGACATACAGACGGTAGTGTCCTACAGGTGATACGCACAGAGGTCTATGCTGCTGAGATCAGATCAGGTGAGAGAGGCTGACGTACAGACAGTAGTGTCATACAGGTGATACACACAGAGGTCTATGCTGCTGAGATCAGGTGAGAGAGGCTGACATACAGACGGTAGTGTCATACAGGTGATACGCACAGAGGTCTATGCTGCTGGGATCAGGTGAGAGAGGCTGACATACAGACGGTAGTGTCATACAGGTGATACGCACAGAGGTCTATGCTGCTGAGATCAGATCAGGTGAGAGAGGCTGACATACAGACAGTAGTGTCATACAGGTGATACGCACAGAGGTCTATGCTGCTGGGATCAGATCAGGTGAGAGAGGCTGATGTACAGACAGTAGTGTCATACAGGTGATACGCACAGATGCCTATGCTGCTGGGATCAGATCAGGTGAGAGAGGCTGATGTACAGACGGTAGTGCCATACAGGTGATACGCACAGAGGTCTATGCTGCTGGGATCAGATCAGGTGAGAGAGGCTGATGTACAGACGGTAGTGTCATACAGGTGATACGCACAGAGGTCTATGCTGCTGGGATCAGATCAGGTGAAAGAGGCTGATGTACAGACGGTAGTGTCATACAGGTGATACACACAGAGGTCTATGCTGCTGACATCAGATCAGAGGATCTCAGCCTCCATGTACTGGGCTCTTACCTGTCATTGCTCCCAGCCTCCATCCTAGGACAGGCCCTCTCTGACTCCACCATTTCTGGGCATATCACACAATGAAGTTCTGCAGGCTGCTGGGAATTGTAGTGTAAAATAGAAAAACGTATCATGCGATTTACAGAGCGTACATCGCAGAGCTGGACTACAACTCCCAGCAGCTCCTGTGGTACTTAAGGATGCACATCCAATCGGTAATAGCCGCTATGCTGTAATAGAAGCCTGGCGGCCATAGTGTTATTGGTGACCAGCTATAACCATACAGCTCATAAACACAAGAGGTGACAATCTGATTTGTGGTGTTATAATGGACATGTGAGACGGGTGATGATTCTGTCACTAAAATAACTTTATATTAATAACGCGCTAGAACTTCATCCATGTGTTGAAGGATTTGCTTTCCCAAAAACATGGTTTCCGGTATTAGAGTCCCTAAAGTTTAAGCTTCGGTAGTTTCTAGTAGATCTTCCCCTGGAAGTGGTATAATCTGTAGGGGGAGCTGGCACAGAGAGAAGGTGAGCTGTCAAAGGGTAGAGTAATGTCTGAGCTAAGTGGTTCATTGGGTTACAGCTTGCTGTCATACCTGGTATTAGACCATCCCGATACACCGAAGTGTAACCATATACCAAGAGGCTTCCCCATTGTAGCCGGTGTCTGTATCAGTGTCGGGGAGAGAGGTGACCGGTACCTACAGGCATCCGATGTTGGGTTGAGTGTAAGAGCTATATCTCAGGCAGCCACAACTACATCTCGCGCACTTCATTACACATGGGGTTAGAGTGGCAAGGCGGTGCCAGCACTTAATGAGATAGCTAATTAGCTCGATAAATGCTCCCCCCCCTCTGACCCTGCTCAGATGTTCATTAAGTGCTGAAGGAGTACGTCAAATCTTGAGTTGGCTCCAGAGACAAGGCCGTCGGTGTTCCCTGATTTTGAATGAATTTTGAAGATCTGGACTGGGCTTAGCTGATGACCTATTGAAATTGGGAGCCTTGAGGAAGCTCCTGCTAGTCTGAGCCTTTACCCGAAAGAGTAGCGGGACTTCCGAGGGTAGTGGAGTCTGAACCAGAAAACCGAAGCAGCAAACACAGGACTAGAACTGGCCACAGGACATTAAGAACTGAACACCGGTGCATAGACATGGACTCAGTTGGAAGGAATCACAGGAAGTGGCACTGGTCAAAGTCAAACAACGGGAAACTGAAGCCATGGTGATATCTGTAAGATGGATAGAGGAGGATGCTATGGACAGGGCCAGAAGCCCATGGTACTGCAGAATGTTGAGTCAGGAGCACTTGGAACTGCAGGGGCAGTATCGGAGCCAGGAGACCTTCATCTAAGGACGAGAGTTGTTATGGCAGTGTGCCACCAGCAGTTCTTTGGTTAAGTAGGCCATCCTGTGCACCGATTGGCTGGCTGAATCATGGGACCGCAATAGCTTGGACTGGTTTGTCAGAATTTATCATGTGATGCAATCCAAGACAGCCACACCCTTAGGCTTGGAAGGCGAATATCCTTTATAGCCACTGTGTAATATAAATAGCTTTCCTGTCCATTCTATTATGGCCGTTCTAAAGCAGACTGTGTGTAGCATGTTCCCTACAGCTTACGCCTCCACTCGCATGTGGGCGCACTTAGGAGAAATCCCTGGATGGTTGCTCACCATCGGATGATTTCTCCAGCCTTTGCTCTGAAAAGCAAGTCATTACTTTTTCCTTTCAGATGGCCGCTACCCGCTGAATTGGGGGCGGGTGCTGAAGTCATGTGGCGTCAGCCGCCTGTCCCGAGGATGCGTGGGCACGCTTGCATTCGCAGGGGTACGCCCAGCGTTTCCATGGGCACACCTGTCATTTTTTTGTGGGCACGTCCATAAAACACTGGGCGGTCACATGCGTCCGCCACCTTCCCGGCCACCATTGTGCAAACACCTGGGCGAGAGTGAAACTCTCGCCTAGGTGTTTGTCTATGTGGCTAGCAGTATCATTACAGAGAAGATCTGGGAAGTCTATGTGGCTAGCAGTATCGCTTCAGAGAGGATCTGGGAAGTCTATGCGGCTAGCAGTATCGTTACAGAGAGGATCTGGGAAGTCTATGCGGCTAGCAGTATCGTTACAGAGAAGATCTGGGAAGTCTATGCGGCTAGCAGTATCGCTTCAGAGAGGATCTGGGAAGTCTATGCGGCTAGCAGTATCGCTTCAGAGAAGATCTGGGAAGTCTATGCGGCTAGCGGTATCGCTTCAGAGAAGATCTGGGAAGTCTATGCGGCTAGCGGTATCGCTTCAGTGAAGATCTGGGAAGTCTATGCGGCTAGCAGTATCGCTACAGAGAAGATCTGAGAAGTCTATGAGGCTAGCAGTATCGCTTCAGAGAAGATCTGGAAAGTCTGAGGCTAGCAGTATCGCTTCTGGGGAGATCCGGGAAGTCTATGCGGCTAGCGGTATCGCTTCAGAGAAGATCTGGGAAGTCTATGCGGCTAGCGGTATCGCTTCAGAGAAGATCTGGGAAGTCTATGCAGCTAGCGGTATCGCTTCAGAGAATATCTGGGAAGTCTATGCGGCTAGCGGTATCGCTTCAGAGAAGATCTGGGAAGTCTATGTGGCTAGCGGTATCGCTACAGAGAAGATCTGGGAAGTCTATGCGGCTAGCAGTATCTATGTCTATGTGGCTGGGGAGATCTGGGAAGTCTATGTGGCTAGCGGTATCGCTACAGAGAAGATTTGGGAAGTCTATGCGGCTAGCAGTATCGCTTCAGAGAAGATCTGGGAAGTCTATGCGGCTAGCGGTATCACTTCAGAGAAGATCCAGGAAGTCTATGCGGCTAGCGGTATCACTTCAGAGAAGATCCAGGAAGTCTATGCGGCTAGCGGTATCACTTCAGAGAAGATCTGGGAAGTCTATGTGGCTAGCGGTATCGCTACATAGAAGATCTGGGAAGTCTATGCGGCTAGCAGTATCTATGTCTATGTGGCTGGGGAGATCTGGGAAGTCTATGTGGCTAGCGGTATCGCTACAGAGAAGATCTGGGAAGTCTATGTGGCTAGCGGTATCGCTTCAGAGAAGATCTGGGAAGTCTATGTGGCTAGCGGTATCGCTACAGAGAAGATCTGGGAAGTCTATGCGGCTAGCAGTATCTATGTCTATGTGGCTGGGGAGATCTGGGAAGTCTATGTGGCTAGCGGTATCGCTACAGAGAAGATCTGGGAAGTCTATGCGGCTAGCGGTATCGCTTCAGAGAAGATCTGGGAAGTCTATGCGGCTTGCGGTATCGCTTCAGAGAAGATCCGGGAAGTCTATGCGGCTAGCGGTATCGCTTCAGAGAAGATCTGGGAAGTTTATGCGGCTAGCGGTATCGCTTCAGAGAAGATCTGGGAAGTCTATGCGGCTAGCGGTATCGCTTCAGAGAAGATCTGGGAAGTCTATGCGGCTAGCAGTATCGCTTCAGAGAAGATCTGGGACGTTTATGCGGCTAGCAGTATCGCTTCAGAGAAGATCTGGGAAGTCTATGTGGCTAGCGGTATCGCTTCAGAGAAGATCTGGGAAGTCTATGTGGCTAGCGGTATCGCTTCAGAGAAGATCCAGGAAGTCTATGCGGCTAGCGGTATCGCTTCAGAGAAGATCTGGGAAGTTTATGCGGCTAGCAGTATCGCTACAGAGAAGATCTGGCTGCTGGGAAATATATATATGCTGCTTATGGCAACTTTTGGACTAGCAGCTGCACGTAACGTAACTGCTGGGATATCACTTTTGTTTTTTTTTCCATATCTACCACCTTATTAGTTGGTTGCCTGCCATCTTTGGCAAATACCTTAATGGTTTTCCCACTTAGATGGGTTATTATATGGTATATGGTCTTAAAGTCATGCTAGATATGCCCCATTTATGGTAATTTAGCCACTGTTGTGTTGCACTGACTTCTGTCTGTGACCTGTCTTGGAGAATTGTTGGCTGCACCCATCTTTGCAGAACCCGTTGTCCTCAGAACTACAGAGAAACTGTAATAGTGTAATCTTTTTTTTTTTTCAGAATAGTTTTTATTTAATCAGTACAAATTTTGAACATGAAGTAATTCACATAAGGCCACAACATCAATTAACAATAGCAGAATAGTAATGTAAGGTACAGATGAGTTCATATAGCATCAAACTATAAAGTACTGACGTATTTAACAGGTCAGAAGGTAAAGACTCTGACCAATATAAACAAGGGGGGGGGGGGGAACTAGACATAAGACAGGAATATAAAGACATGGAGACATAGGTAGTAAGTCGCAAAGGACAGACACACAAGGGAAGAGACATGTGGGTAAGTGGGAGGTAGGGGGAAGGGAATCCAGGGCAATCATTCATACATCAACAGAGACATTTGACAGTACTGAGGCAGGGTCCACCTGGAGGGAGATTCCTAGTGGGAGGTTTCTTTTCTCTCTATAGGCACCACTTAAGCCACTTAGATTGTATAGAGTTGGCGGAAGAGGAATATTTGTAGTCAATCGTTTCAAATAGATAATGTTTATGAATTTTACCCAAAATGAGATGGATATCAGGAGTCTCCGGGGACTTCCAGCACTGGCCAATCGCTGCTTTAGTGGCAATTAGGTTCTGACCTATCAAATAGCTATCTTGTTCTGAGATGGAGGGAGATAGATGGAACAGCGCGGTAACTGGATCCATAGGTAGATTCCTCTCAACAGGGCAAACACTTCCCCCCATACCGGCCGTAGTTTTGGACAGTCCCAAAAGATATGCAGGAGGGACCCAACAGATCCACACCCTCTCCAACAGAGGTTAGAGACTGTCGGCCAAATTGTATGCATCCGCCGAGGGGTGAAATAAGCTCTATGGCATAGCTTGTAATACATTTCCGAATGACTTAAACATTTTGAGATCTTAAAGCAGGAGAGTGCGATACGGTCCCATTCTTCCCTAGTAAGGGCCCTACCCAAATCGGTCTCCCATCTGACCTGGGATAATAATTTGTCCGACTGTAATCTATTGACTAGTATGTTGTACCATCTAGAGATGCCTCCTTTATTGTTCTGCGAGGTCAGGACCAGTCTTTTTGGAAAAGAGAGTGACACTACAGGTCTACCAACAGCTGCAGTCAGCCAGTGTCTTAGTTGTAGATATTTATATAAATCATGTCGTGGTATATCAAATTTCTCTGAAATTTCTGTAAAGGACATAAGATTACCTACTGGACAAATATCTCTGAGTGTGGCTATACCGTTTGTTACCCAGTTATCTAATTTTAAATTGGGGATGAGGGATGCTATAGTCATGATGGCCAAGTCCGGACCAGGCAGGGAGGCCTCCGTGTCTTTTGCTATTAAGTCATGCCAAGTTAGTAGGGTATCTCTAATAGCTATTCCTGGACCCACCCAGGAGGGAATTTCCCCCCTGGGCAGCCAGAACAACTCCGACAGGCAGACTTTAGGCAGAAAGGACTGCTCTATAGACACCCACGGTTTCACCTGCCCAGTGGCGAACCAGTCCCTTGCCTGGTTCAGTACACAGGCTGAGAAGTAACACCCCAGATCCGGGTATGCCACCCCACCCAGTTGTTTGGGAAGAATAAGGACTTGTTTAGCTATGCGAGGTCTAGATCCTTTCCAGATGTATCTGGTAAATAGTTTATTGAATTCCAAAAAATAGGATTTAGGGGGTATCCTTGGAATGGCCCTAAACAGATATAATATCTTCGGGAGCAGCACCATCTTGGCTGCTGCGATGCAGCCCAACCATGAGATTTCGTGAAGACCCCATTCCCCTATCAGTTTATCTAACGCTCCTAGTAGAGGCTTATAGTTGCACCGAAAAATATCAGGGGCCCTAGCGATTTGGACACCTAGATATTTAATCGATGTCAATTGCCAGGCATATTGGTATTGATCTTTCAGCCGCTTAACTCTCTCTAAGGGAATGTTAATAGGGAGAGCTTCCGTCTTGTTGGTATTCAACTTTGTAGTATGATACACTAGAGTAGAGGGAAATAGTGTAATCTTTGAGATGGGTGATAAATGTCAGGAAAATTAGTCTTCTACCCCCTACAGTTCACGTTTCCCAGGTCAACCGGCATGTGCACTCTCTATTCACACACATTTTAAACGATCCAGCTAATTATTTCACTTGTGATTCTGTGTGGAGACCTGGAAAATGGGACCTGTTGGGGCTACTTGATGACCATTGATGACGATGAACGTGTTGGTTGGAAGGGAGAACTGTCCCAATCTCTGCTGTTCATCTTTGAGCTACTTAGCAGGAGCAGTAATTGAGTTGTGTTTGGCAGAACATTATATATATATATATATATATTACACAGAGATGAGGGCTCTTGGCCTAGGCCTGTTCATTGTCAGGAAGACAGAGGAATGTTACCCTACTAATACCATAGGCTGCCCACAGGAATTGGGTGCTTTCCCCGAACAAGGGCTTTTCCACTGTGTTATGGCTCATGTCCAGTCTGAGGAACACTGAATACTGACTGTGTGCAGAAGATACAGCCAGGTGTATAGGAAGTAAATATCTTCACTGAAAACACTGCCCCACTCCAACTCGTCACATCCCCATGAACCCCCAGTATTTTCTTTTACTGCCTAGGAGTAAGGGACTATTGCCAGCTGTTAAACCGCTTTATGATTGACCTCTCTCAGCTGCTCCCATTTCTCTGCTTGCAGGGCAGAGTGCCAGGGCAGTGACTTAGACAGCTAGATAGGTCGTCTGCTCCGGAGTGAGCCACCACTCCACTGGCTCAGAGCATCTGTACCGTTGGAGCTGCAGCCTGCTACTTATTGCTCACACTGTCCTCGGTACATGGCTCCAGTCAGGCCCACGTCACCAGGTGCTGGGAAGACCACTCAGCAGTGATAGGCTCCTAGCCGGTGCAGGAGTTCCGGAGGGTTTGGGCACCATTCCTCATGACTGCACTGACTGCCTCCTTGTGGTGCCATCTTACAGATGCTGAATACACTTACAGGGGCTGCAAGTACTATGCACATTTTCTGGAGGTTTTACAGTTCTTTAGTTCCCGCTGCTCCTGGGAATTCCTTCTGTTACTGGGGACTTGTTCATAACCTTACAGGCTTATGGGTCTCCCTACGCATACTACTATTGTTACTGCATTATTCACTGGTTCTGCAGTTCCGTGCGCTATCTTTCCATAGTTTAGGCAGGAGCATTGTTTGATTACTGTATAATAGTTTGTTCCCTTTATCAGGGCTATATGCTATTACTGTTCTTTATGTAGTGTTCATTCTAGCACCTTGCCAGCCATCTGGTGCTAAGGTGGATGAGCCGGCGATTCCCATTTGGGCTAGGTCTATGACTCAGGCCACTGACGAGCTTACATGACATATGGAACATCAGTCAGAGGTTAGTTCCCTGTTCCAAGTCAGAGACATCTTTCATCTGTTTATCCCACTGAACCCACATGGGCTCGTAACATTGAGGAAGCAGTTTTCTACATTCTTAGTTTTTCATGATTTTCTGATGTTTTAAATTAAGCGTGGCTAAAACCTGATGAAAGGTTTCAGGTACCTAGATGTTTTTGGTACTTCAACCCCTTTGCAGATGATGAAACCACTTCTTGAGATGTCCCACTGTGTGCAATTGAAGCACAGATGACCCAGTCACTTCCGTAGTTGGTCGTGGCATGATTGATCAAGTTCTAGAATTTCTGTCTTTGGTCAACCCCAGATCTTTGGGTAAGAATTTTGTACAGAGGTTGCAGCCAATATTTGGACGGTCCCATGCCCCAAAGATCTTTTGACAGATGGACATCATTGCGTCCAGAAGGATACTTCCAGTTTCCTTCTGCCAGCGAGGGTTAGGTTTTTATTCAAACATTTTTCTGGTTGGCAAGCTGAATGTATCTTCCGTCTATCTATACGTTTCTTTCTCGACTTTAATATGGAGACCGTGCACTCAGTCATCAGCCCGATGTAAGGTGGGAAGTTTTTCATATACATAGGTAGAGAGAATGCTTATAACCATGTTCCGGTCTAGTAATGTCGTCAACAATTTCTTTGCTTTGCAGTGGTCGTCTTTATGACCCTTTTTTTAGGCCTTACTCTACATTCTCTATGGTTCCCAGAATATTTTTCAAAGGTCATGGTCCACGTGATTTTTTTGTTAAGGAATCAGGGACTTATTTGGACAACCTTTTGATAAAAGCACCTTCTGTAGATGCTGGAAGTTCTCCAAGATCTACAAATTGTGGCTTCCACCTTGGAGAGACACAGCTGAAAACTGAATTATGCAATTAATCAGCTGCTTACAGAGGGTGATCTTTTTTGAGTCTATAATTTGAAACTTGCTGTCAGAAGTTGTACCACCCTCCCCTGAAAGTTCAGGACCTTCAGTTCTTGGTGAGGTCTTTCCTGCATCTACCACAGGTCTTTGTCCACCGCTTCATGCTTCCACTGGGGGGATTTCTTAGAGGCAATCCCTTTCTACAAGTTTTATGCTCAGACTCTACAGTATCAAATTTTACAGAGATGGTCCAGGATGGATTCCTGCGTAGACATCCAATTTTTAGCAACTCTCTCCTCGAAAACAAGTGGGTCACTCCTGTGGTGGCTCCACACAGAATCACTCAAGGGGGTTCTCCATTCTTGATCTGAAATAGGGTGTTATAACAGATGCCATCCTGACAGGCTAGGGTGTGCTTACTCCAGGCCTTCATCTTGAGAGTCTTTGGTCTGAGATGGCGTACACTCTCTCTATCATCATGGCGCTGAGGGTGATCAGATAATCTATTTCATGCCTGTTGGAGCTCTAAGGTAGACCTATTTGAATTAAATAGGATCACCACTGTGGCCTACATATGAAAGCATGGCGGATTTAAGCATCTTCGGGTGATGAGGGAAGTGATTCATATTATCAAGTACAGACATGTCCAAACTATGGCCCTCCAGCTGCAATTTCCATCATGCCTTGCCAGAGTTTTGCTATTAGGGAATGCTAAAACTTTAACAAGGCATGCTGGGATGTGTAGTTTCACAACAGCTGGAGGGCCAAAGTTTGGACATGCCTGATCTAGTGGATAAAGCATTGGATTTACACCATTCACTTTTCTGTGGGGAGAATTCGGAGGTGGATTTCCTTGATTGTTACACCGTCCATCCCGGATAACGGCACTCCATCAGAATGTGTTTCAGCTGACTGTTGACCAGTGGGGCTTGCCAGACATAGACCTCATGAAATTCTGCCTCCCGGTGCTGGGCTCATTCAAGAGATCTTTAGGCAGTCTCTGCCGATGCCACTTTGGTCATTTCGATGGGGATATCTGTTCCAACCATTGTCCATGCTAGCGAAGGTTCAGTGGGGTTTGACAGGAAGACCTTCCAGATGTTCTTGTAGTTCCATCGACAGAGTTACAGTTGGCAAATGGTACAATCTCCTTTAGGACATGCGAGAAGAGGTTCCTTTTTACTTAATCTACGAAAGGACTCCAGATTTAATTAATCTGGGTTTGACAGCATTGCTCTTGAGACCCAGATCTAAAGAACGCATGTTTTTTGTACATCGGTGATCCAAGCTATGATCTGTGCCGGGCACTTCCCAGATACACTATTAGGTGTGCCAGCTCTACGTTTGCTGCTGTGAACATCAGGTGCCTGTATTTAGCTTACCACATCATTTGTGCTTCTATCGTATATCAAGGGTCACATCTCTGCCTTTTCTATGGTTTTTTCTGAAGTGTATGGCTGCCATTATGGACGTACAGACCTTCCTTCAAGACGTACTGTGGATCCAGGCTCCACACGTCCCAACGATTATTCCTTGGGATTTTATTATTGTATTAAAAGATCTTCAGATGGCTCCTTGGGGGTTGTTGAAACTTTCCTTGAAGGACATTTATTCTGCTTGTATTTGCATCTGCGAGATGTGTTTCAGAATTGGCCACTATTCAGACCCATCCCGGGGAGGGTCTGGGAACCAAGAGTCAGACATAGGTGGGGGGGGGACTTTCGAAAATATTTTGTGTTGGGGTGTCATTACCATGTTAACTCAATGTGAGCATCTGGTCTGTCCTATATTTACCCTATAACTGTCCCATCCCATTTTGCCAGGGTGTTTTCCCCTTATTACCTTAGAGGAGAGCAGACAGATTCAGCAATATTATAGTTGTGTTAAAAAAAGATGGCTGCTTCCATTGTGCTGATGTGAATAGGGCGGCGATGTTAGCACAACGGTCCTTTTAAGGTTGTAAATACACCATAAACTAGACAAACTCCAAGGTTATGTGGGAATGACAGGGTTGGCTTATGAGTAACAATTGTATATGGTACCAAACACATCCAACAATATCTGCTATCTATATGGTCCATATGTATAACTGCACAGAATGTCTCGCACATGATGCCGCGACCCATCCGCTGATGTACAGAGGGTTTATCTTAGTACTTTTGTCCCCAACAGGTCCGCACGCCTCCTCACACTATCCTGAGATGACGCATCAGTGCTCGGAGTGTCCGCAATGTTTCCCTAATCATATAACCCTCGTCACTCATCAGCAAACGCATAGCGCCAGTAATCTGTATAGGTGCTCGGTCTGCGGAATGAGTTTCAGCGCCAAACTGGCTCTCACCGTCCACCAGCGATGTCACACTGAGGGAAAACTGTTTCACTGCTCTTACTGTGGGAAATCCTTTCATCAAAGGTCCAGTCTTCTTTACCATAAAAGGACTCACACCGGGGAGCGGCCATTTTTATGCCCAGAGTGCGGAAGATGCTTTTCTGGCAGATCTGCGCTTACGGCGCACCAGCGGATTCACTCCGGGGAGAAACCCTTTAGTTGCACAGACTGTGGGAAACGTTTTACGCAGAGATCCAACCTTGTGAAACACCAGCGCATCCACACCGGGGAGAGGCCGTTCGTGTGCGCTCAGTGCGGCCGCTGTTTTTATGACGGCTCAAATTTTACGCAACATAAGAGGGTTCACGCTGGCTTAAGTGAATAATCTGCCTCTGATACAGGAATCGTGGATTACAGACCGATCTCCCTCAGACGCAGGACCTGGAATTGCTTTTACATAGAAACTTTGTCATACATTACGGTTACATTATGATAATGGTATACATTACTGAGCAGTCCTCTTCAGGACAGTGAGGGACAATGGCTGCCGTCTTTATTGTGTGTTCTTGTATTACATTGGTCCTCCTAAAAACTTCTCCGCTCCCTGGGAACCAATGTCCTGGATTATGTCATTGTTAACGATCTCCTCAGGATCATCTTCCTGTTTATAGCATTGATTAAAACCCATTATTGATCATGTGCCTCGGAGGGGCGGGATCAGCTTGTGGTATTGTGGGGCGGGATCAGCTTGTGGTATTGTGATAGGCTGGCTGGGCAATAAGGACCAACACTGATAAGTCCCACTTGTCACCTGCCAGCGATAGCCCATGACAACGGTACTCATTACTGCTGGGTAGTCACTGCCAACATGTCAGCGTGGTGTGATTGCTGATGCACGTGATCACGAGACAAGATATCTGGGAATTCCAATTACCCTAGATGGGGAAGACACCATGCATCCCTTCACTACAAAGTGTATGTCCTCTTAGTAATTATTGTCTGGTGACTGATTCTCAAACTATGCCCAGAGTTTCCCATCCTTCTAGGTTAATAACTGATAGGCCTTGTAGGGTAACCTATTGCTGCACATGTTACATCTGCCCCACCTGCAGCGCAGCATGGTTTTGTCCATTAAAGGTGGAGTTTGCTTTTGCAAACCAGCCAGAATAAGGCCCGATGTGTGAAAATAAAACAAATGTTTGCAGGGATATCAATAAAACAGAGAACATCAGCCACTTTGCTTGTGTCAATGATTACCCTGTATTGTAAAAACTGAGGTAGAGTCGAGTGCGCATCGAAGTGCAGAATGCTGAGGTAGAGTCGGGTGCTCATCGAAGTGCAGAATGCTGAGGTAGAGTCTGTGTCGGGTGCGCTGGGAAGTGCAGAATGCTGAGGTAGAGTCGGTGCGCTTGTAATGCAGAATGCTGAGGTAGAGTCGGTGCGCTGGGAAGTGCAGCATGCTGAGGTAGAGTCGGTGCGCTTGTAATGCAGAATGCTGAGGTAGAGTCGGGTGCGCTTGTAATGCAGAATGCTGAGGTACAGTCAGGTGCGCTTGGAAGTACAGAATGCTGAGCTAGATTCGGGTGTGCATCGAAGTGCAGAATGCTGAGGTAGAGTATGTGTCGGGTGCGCTGGGAAGTGCAGCATGCTGAGGTAGAGTCGGTGCGCTTGTAATGCAGAATGCTGAGGTAGAGTCGGTGCGCTTGTAATGCAGAATGCTGAGGTACAGTCAGGTGCGCTTGGAAGTACAGAATGCTGAGCTAGATTCGGGTGTGCATCGAAGTGCAGAATGCTGAGGTAGAGTCGGGTGCGCTGGGAAGTGCAGAATGCTGAGGTAGAGTCGGGTGTGCTTGGAAGTGCAGAATGCTGAGGTAGAGTCGGTGCGCTGGGAAGTGCAGAATGCTGAGGTAGAGTCGGGTGCGCTGGGAAGTGCAGAATGCTGAGGTTGAGTCGGGTGCGCTTGGAAGTGCAGAATGCTGAGGTAGTCAGGTGCGCTTGGAAGTGCAGAATGCTGAGGTAGAGTCGGGTGCGCTGGGAAGTGCAGAATGCTGAGGTAGTCAGGTGCGCTTGGAAGTGCAGAATGCTGCGGTAGAGTCGGGTGCTCTGGGAAGTGCAGAATGCTGAGGTAGAGTCGGGTGCGCTTGGAAGTAAAGAATGCTGAGGTAGAGTCAGGTGCGCTTGGAAGTACAGAATGCTGAGGTAGAGTCAGGTGCGCTTGGAAGTGCAGAATGCTGAGGTAGATTCGGGTGCGCATCGAAGTGCAGAATGCAGAGGTAGAGTCGGGTGCGCTTGGAAGTGCAGAATGCTGAGGTAGAGTCGGGTGCGCTTGGAATGCAGAATGCTGAGGTAGAGTCGGGTGCGCTTGGAATGCAGAATGCTGAGGTAGATTCGGGTGCGCTTGGAAGTGCAGAATATTGAGGTAGATTCGGGTGCGCTTGGAAGTGCAGAATGCTGAGGTAGTCGGGTGTAATTGAAAATGGAGACTGTTGAGGCAGAGTCGGCTGCACTTGGATATGCTGATCCTGAGGAAGAGTCAGATACTTTTAGACATGCAGAGTGCGATTCTTCGTATAGGGGTGATCTACAGATCATCAGGTCAGGAAGAGGAACTTGACAAGAGCCTATTGCAAGACTTCAATAAAATGGCATTAAAAGGAGAGGTGATAATCATGGGAGACTTTAATCTGCCTGATGTAAACTGGGAGCTGCCTGTTGCAAGTTCCACCAGAAGTAGGGACATCCTGAATTCCTTGCAAGGAGCATCCCTCCAGCAATTGGTGAGGGAGCCCACTCGTAAGGACGCAATATTAGACTTAATACTGAAAACCTGGGATCCAGTGACCATCAAGCAGTGGTTAAGAATAAAGACAGAGACTGACTCATCGCACACAAAAACAAAGGTGTTAGATTTTAGGAAGGCTGATTTTGTAGAGATGGGAAACTTTGTAAGGGATTCTTTGGCAGAGTGGAGGAACTTGGAAGGCGTGCAGGAGAAGTGGGAACATTTAAAAAGTGCAATTCTAAAAAAGTTGGCCTTTAAGAAATATAAGCAGACACAGAATAATGAGGACAAAGAGGTGTATCTTGTTAGACAGAGGGAGGCTAAGAAGGTAATCAGATGTGCAAAAGCACAGGCTGAAGAGAAAATGGCCCAGTCAGTGGATAAAGGGGGGAAAACTTTTTTAGGTATATATATGAAAGGAGAAAAACGAAAAGTGGAATAATAAGACTAAAGGCAGAGAGTGGAAGTTTTCTTGAGGGGGAGAATGTAATAGCAGATCATATTAATAATTGTTTCTGCTCGGTATTCACTGCTGAAAGAGAGGAGAAGGGGCCACAGTTAAGTTGCAAGTATAGTAAGTGAGAATCAATTACATTTACAGAGGAGAAAGTCCTCACAGAACTCTCAAAACTGAAAGTGGATAAATCAATGGGGCCAGATGGGATACATCCAAGGATACTAAAAAAGCTTAAAGGGGAGCTGGTAAAACCAATACCAGAATTATTCAACTAGCTACTGGAGTAATCCCAGAGGACTGGAAAACAGTGAATGTAGTCCCACTGCACAAAAGTGGAAGAAAGGAAGAGGTAAGCAACTATCGACCAGTGAGCCTTACATCAGTAGTAGGGACATTGATGGAAACACTCTTAAAACAAAGAGTTGTACAATATTTCTAAACCAGCAAGTTATAGGATCCGAAACAGCATGTTTTACTGGGGGAAGATCATGTCAAACAAATCTTATTGACTTTTTTGACTGGGTGACTAAAGTAATAGATCAAGGTGGGGCTGTAGATGTAGCTTATCTAGACTTTAGTAAGGCTTTTGATACTGTCCCACATCGCAGACTGCTAAATAAACTTGAAAGCTTGGGATTGGATTGTAAGATAGTTGAATGGATAAGAGCGTGGTTGCAGGACAGAAAACAGAGTTGTAGTGAATGGAGTACAGTCAAAGGAGGGAAAGGTTACAAGTGGAGTACCCCAGGGATCTGTACTTGGACCAATGCTTTTTAATATATTTATTGATGATATTGTAAATGGAATTGAGGGTAAAATGTGCCTTTTTGCAGATGACACAAAGGTATGCAACAGGGTAGACACAACAGGAGGGGTAAAACAAATGATTGATGATCTAGGTAGATTAGAGGAATGGTCAAGAGCATGGCAACTACAGTTTAATGCCAAAAAATGCAAAATCATGCACCTGGGTCTCAAAAATGCAAAGACTAAATATAGTATAAATGGCACTATAATGGAAACTACTGAGGAAGAGAGGGATCTAGGTGTCACTTTTTTAGGGGACTTAAAGACAATGTAACAAAGCAATGAAGAAGGCAAGTCAGATGCTTGGTTGCATAGGTAGAGGTATCAGCAGTAGAAAGAAAGAAGTAATAATGCCACTGTATATATAGGTCATTGGTGCGGCCTCATCTAGAATACTGTGTTCAGTTCTGGAGGCCGTATCTCCAGAAGGATATAAATAAATTAGGGACTGTACAAAGAAGAGGAAACTAAAATGGTGCATGGCCTACATCACAAAACGTACCAGGAAAGATTAAAGATCTTAATATGTATACTTTGGAGCAGAGAAGGGAAAGGGGGGACATGATAGAAACTTTCACACATACCAAGGGCTTTAACAAGGTAGAGGTGGGAGACCTTCTTCACAGGAAGAGGAGCAGCAGAACACGAGGAAATGCACTGAAACTAGTGGGAGGAACATTCAGGGGAAATGTAAGGAAGAATTACTTCACAAAAAGGGTAGTGGATAAGTGGAATAGCCAACCATCAGAGGTGGTAGAGGCAAATACAGTAGTACAATGTAAACATGCTTGGGATAGGCATATTGATATCCTTACAAAAAAATAAGGATCAAATATGGTTTGAGGTAACATGTTTAACAAAAGGGGCAGACTAGATGGGCCAAGTGGTTCTTATCTGCCATCATATTCTAGGGGAAATTTACTAAAGGAAATTTGTAAAAAATAGGTGTATTTGTATCCAGAAATGCACTTATTTTTGACATTTACTATCCCGAAAATACGGCAATTCGTATTTGTATCGATAGCACATCAATAGGAATACGAATTGCCGTATTTTCGGGATAGTAAATGTCAAAAATGAGTGTATTTCTGGATACAAATACACCTATTTTTTTTTACAAATTTCCTTTAGTAAATGTCCCCCTCTATGTTAAGTGTAGAGGTAGAGTCGGGTGCTCTTGGTAATGCAGAAACAGGATTAAAGCTAGGAGACCGTCACATAAGGATGAGAGTTGTTCTCTTCGTCTCCCAACGTTCCTGGTTGGCTGAATCATGTGATCATAATCGCTGGAGAATGGTTTGTAAGAATGGATCATGTGATTCTATCTAAGATGGCCACACCCATTAAGCAGAACAGCATGGAGTGTTTTTATACATATTGTGAGTGTGGTCTCAAAGACCCCTACATGCTAAGCTATATTACAAATGTTATTGCTCATTTTGGATCTTCTGAGCGATATAGTTATAATATCATTTAGTGTTTACACTCAATATCATTATCGATTCGCGATATGGTGACCGGTAATGGCCAAGCTTGCCACTAATACAGCCATTGGTATATCGCCTCCATACACACATATACACCAGGGGAGGAAGGAGGAGTAAGCATGTGATGGAGGCACACTGGCTGCTGCTAACACGTATGTCCGGATATTCCTCCCGTCACATATGATAGCAATTACTGCTACACACAGACACCGGCCCCTTCTGTCTCTGCACACATGTGTCTATGTGTAACACTGGCTGCTGCTAACACGTACTGTATGTCCGGATAGTCCTCCTGTCACATATGAGAGCAATTACTGCTACACACAGACACAGGCCCCTTCTGTCTCTGCACACGTGTGTCTATGTGTAACACTGGCTGGGGGTAACACATATGTCCGGATATTCCTCCTGTCACATATGATAGTAATTAGTACTACACACAGACACCAGCCCCTTCTGTCTCTGCACACGTGTGTCTATGTGTAACACTGGCTGCGGGTAACACGTATGTCCGGATATTCCTCCTGTCACATATGATAGTAATTACTACTACACACAGACACCGGCCCCTTCTGTCTCTGCACACGTGTGTCTATGTGTAACACTGGCTGTGGGTAACGCGTATGTCCGGATATTCCTCCTGTCACATATGATAGTAATTACTACTACACACAGACACCGGCCCCTTCTGTCTCTGCACACGTGTGTCTATGTGTAACACTGGCTGCAGGTAACACGTATGTCCGGATATTCCTCCTGTCACATATGATAGTAATTACTACTACACACAGATACAGGCCCCTTCTGTCTCTGCACACGTGTGTCTATGTGTAACACTGGCTGGGGGTAACACGTATGTCCGGATATTCCTCCTGTCACATATGATAGTAATTACTACTACACACAGATACAGGCCCCTTCTGTCTCTGCACACGTGTGTCTATGTGTAACACTGGCTGGGGGTAACACGTATGTCCGGATATTCCTCCTGTCACATATGATAGTAATTACTACTACACACATACACCGGCCCCTTCTGTCTCTGCACATGTGTGTCTATGTGTAACACTGGCTGCTTATTGTCATACACAGGAGCTGAGGCCGGTGTAGAGCTGGATGCTGGTGACCATCGGGAGCTGCAGGAATATCTCCCAGAATCCAGTGCAGGTCAGTGCTGCTCGCTCTCCTATAATGTGACTTATACCAGACTGCCCTATTTCACATTGCCGGACAGAACCGGAGGCCATAGACTGTGCCCGGCGGCTGTTCTGGGTGTGTGCCGGTTCTATGGCTGCTCTGTAATATGTTGGGGGGGAATAGATGTGTGACAGCTGTAGAGACCTGACAGCCGTTTCAACTGCCTCCCTACAGGTCTCTACAGCTGTCATTTTTTGCAATGATGTGTTTGCAATAAAAGTTATTTTGTTTTTTCACTTACATCACTGAGTGCTGGCTTCAATTCCTTCTACACAGAGGGGGTAAGTGTTTTATATATCTATATATATCTATATATAGATATATAGATATATATAGATATATATTTATATATATCTAAAACGTCCACTGCCCCTCTCGGTGAGACAGGTGACTCTGCTAGTGCCGGGTGACTTTTTTGCATGTTTCAACCCAAAAATGCATCTTTGTCTCAATGCAATATGACTAGGACGCATCGGGAGACTCTGCTGCTCACTTGTATATCTGCATGAGACTGAGTTTGAATTTGTTATATGGACTACTCTGGTGCAGCAGCCATATGCACTGTATATTCACGTGCGTTGTGCTGCATATACAGGCTCAGTCACACACAGATGTACAAGTGTCCCATATCAAATTAGCACAGTCTCCGTCTGGTGGTACCAAAGTGCGATTCAGGTACAAACATCGTGCTACCAGTCACACAGGACCTGGCGCCTAGCTTCACATAGGTTATTGGGCTAGTTGTGAGAGGACACATCTGTACATCACACACAATTATACAAATTACATTAATCAACGCGACCAGCATCAGTAGAGCTGCATCAGGCCCAGCGGCTCACTCTGAGAGCACCCCTTCCTGACAACTTTCACTATCCATCACTCACCCATAAGTGCGGCATCACATGGCAAACTGCTGTAATACTTGGCTAGCATTCATTTTCTGGCCCCTGGGAAGACACCCGTCAGAAAAATGAGTCTGTACATCAAATTGGAAAAAAAATATGTAATTTACCGCTGAGTACACTGGATGCTTGAGTAGAATACTTAGTAAATACTAGAGAACCAGCGTCTGTACGCTTCATACCGTATATCACCTCTATTTGTGTAGCCAGGTTATTATTGCTTGGGCTAAGCCACCTGGAGATTCCCTTGAGTACTACAACTCCCAGCAGAGACTTCCTAGCCTTGTGGTATTAAGGCGGAGGTTTCCATCACTGGCTGCTCAGCAGATTCAGTCAGTCAGAGTGGTCTCAGGAACAGCCGCCCTCTCCCACTCAGCCAGGACATCGCTATGGTTACAGACCTGGGAATACGTTGCCACTTCCAGATGTCTGCATCAGATTCCAAAAATAATTTCTATTTTCCGTATAAGACCGAACAGAAATCTAAAGGAAACCTAAGAAAACATAGTTGAAAAACAACAAAGATAAACGAAGAGACAAGAACAGGGCTGGCTCTGCGTTAGGCAGCTGCTTGGGTTGCGGGATATCGGGGGAAGCCAAGGAATCTGCCTATCACAAAATGAAGATGTCTACGAGGAATCCATCCTTGTAGGTGGCGGCAGTGGAACTTCTAAGACGCCATCTTCACACCGTTGGGAGTATAAGGAAAGATCACCTGTTTTATTGTAGGAACATAGTCCAGACTTTGAAGGGCAACCATGAAACTCTGGGTATGGCAGGATGACCATAGAGTAGAAGTTGTCAGGAACAGACACAGGGATCCCAAACTCTTGCTTACAGTGCTGGAATTATATTTGGTAATTGTGAGGGCCGCGGATTACCGGCAGGAATCTAGGGCATAGAGTTAGACATTGCTGAGGAGAACTTTATCACGGTGGATGGGATTAGTCAGTCAGAGCAGTGAGTGTGCTCTAGTATCTGCAGAACCTCATGCATGGGGGCGGGCACCATTAGAACCGGACAGTCCAGAGGTAACGGTCTGCAATCCAGAAGTCAACATCAGATTACAGATTATTTCTGCCCATCTAGTAAGGACTGAAGCACAGGAGACCTGTGTGTACCAGGCACACAACAGGACGGATGTCACCGGGGGAACCAGGAACGTGAGGTTACACCATTACGAAGAAGATGATTGTTGGCTGGAAGGGAGTTTGAATTATCTTTGAGCTACTTTGCAGGAGTAGTAAGTGAGACCAGTCAGGAAGCTCTGGGCCAAGCAGAACATTATATATTCATATATTACACAGAAATGGGGACTCTCAGCCAATAGGCCTGAGCATGACCAAGTTAGATCTCCTAAGACGTAGGCTGCCCTCAGGACATAGGTGCTTCTCCCAAATACGTGCTTTCCCACTGGGTTCTGTATCTCCTCCACTTGGTGCTGAGTCCCAGGATCACCAGGTATAATAGACATTTTGGGTGAAATGTAATAGGATGAGAGATTCAGAAAGTGAGAGATTTGGTAAGAAATCTCCAGTTTTTTTAAAGTGGCAATCATTGACACAGCAAAATCACACTGGTTTTGCTGTGTAAATGATTGCCACTTTAAAAAAACTGGAGATTTCTTACCAAATCTCTCACTTTCTGAATCTCTCATCCTATTACATTTCACCCTTAGTGTTCGGTCTGGTTTGCAGCAAAGTTTCAGACATTCTGGATGATGGCATACAATTGGCCTAGATCCCTGATGGCTAATCTTGACACTCCAGCTGTTGTTGAACCACACATCCCAGCATGCTGTGCATCAGGTTTAGCATGGCCAAAATAGCAAAACTGAAGCAGAGCAGGCTGGGATGTGTAGTTGAAAAACACCTGGAGTGTCAAGGTTAGCCATCAAGGGCCTAGATGAAATGCGCGTAGCAGGTAGTATTTCCAGTGTCCAGTTGGTCTTCTCCTCTATTCTATATAAATTATCAGACAAGCCTTATACAGAGGTATCTACAGCACGCTGGGATCCCAGTTGGGTTTGATGGCCTTGGCTCTTTCTCAGTTTTTCTGAATTGCATGGACCTTTCTGCGTGTTATTACTGTGGCCGACCGGATTGCGGAAGTACAGGCTGTAAGTCTCTGTACCTGAGTAAATTCTAGGATTGCCCATGTTACCAGTACAATGTCAGCTATTCAGGTGGAGAAGGTGGATTTGTGGTACACCGTCTCTCTGCTCAAACCCATGTGCTGGCCAACCAGAATCCAGATATGGGATGCAAAAGTTCTAGTACAGGCAGTGATCTCTCTCTAAGGATGTTCTATGTAACAGTCTCCTGGTGGGCCCTATCCTAGGGACGGGTCTGGGAGCTGAGAGTCAGACCTATCCTAGGGACGGGTCCAGGAGCTGAGAGTCAGACCTATCCTAGGGACGGGTCCGGGAGCTGAGAGTCAGACCTATCCTGAGGAGGGTCTGGGAGCTGAGAGTCAGACCTATCCTAGGGACGGGTCCGGGAGCTGAGAGTCAGACCTATCCTAGGGACGGGTCCGGGAGCTGAGAGTCAGAACTATCCTGGGGAGGGTCTGGGAGCTGAGAATCAGACCTATCCTATGGAGGGTCTGGGAGCTGAGAGTCAGACCTATCCTATGGAGGGTCCGGGAGCTGAGAGTCAGACCTATCTGAGAAGGGTCCGGGAGCTGAGAGTCGGGCCTATCCCGGGGAAGGGTCCGGGAGCTGAGAGTCGGGCCTATCCCGGGGAAGGGTCCGGGAGCTGAGAGTCGGGCCTATCCCGGGGAAGGGTTCCGGGAGCTGAGAATCGGGCCTATCCCAGGGAAGGGTCCGGGAGCTGAGAGTCGGGCCTATCCCGGGGAAGGGTCCGGGAGCTGAGAGTCGGGCCTATCCCGGGGAAGGGTTCCGGGAGCTGAGAGTCGGGCCTATCCCGGGGAAGGGTCCGGGAGCTGAGAGTCGGGCCTATCCCGGGGAAGGGTTCGGGAGCTGAGAGTCGGGCCTATCCCGGGGAAGGGTCCGGGAGCTGAGAGTCGGGCCTATCCCGGGAAAGGGTCCGGGAGCTGAGAGTCGGGCCTATCCCGGGGAAGGGTCCGGGAGCTGAGAGTCGGGCCTATCCCGGGGAAGAGTCCGGGAGCTGAGAGTCGGGCCTATCCCGGGGAAGGGTCCGGGAGCTGAGAGTCAGACCTACAGTATCCTGGGGAGGGTCTGGGAGCTGAGAGTTAGACCTATCCTGGGGAGGGTCTGGGAGCTGAGAGTTAGACCTATCCTGGGGAGGGTCTGGGAGCTGAGAGTTAGACCTATCCTGGGGAGGGTCTGGAAGCTGACAGTTAGACCTACAGTATCCTGGGGGGGGTCTAGGAACTGAGAGTCAGACCTATCCTGGAGAGGGTCTGGGAGCTGAGAGTCAGACTTTATCTCTATCCAGGAATCCTCCAGAATCGTGCTTCTTGAGTGTCTCTCATTTATTAAGGGTGCTGTGTAAGTAGTATATGGGTCTGTCTCACCCTCATTTCCTTACTATCATGGTTGGGGTCATTTCATGTACAAAAGGGGATGTGTTGTCAGCTCTCGGGAGCTGCTCTCCTTGTGTATCTCTGCCCAATTATCCAGATCTACAGTATCTGTGTAGCCTGGGGTCCTAGATCTGTGCATGAAGCCTCCCATTTCCTCCATGTCTCTAAGCAGCTCACCGACGGCCAAACTCCTGCACTGTTCTATACCGCCACCATCACTGTGAGCCTCTGACCAAGCGCTATTAAATATCATAGTGCTGGGGCAGATAATCCAGACCTAGGAAAAGGGTAGGAATAGATTCTCCCCACTGCTGCCTGGTACATAGTAATCTGAGTGGCTGTAGTGTAAGATAGAGGTGGGCGATATCCCCAGGACAGACTGGGATTGCATATAACAATGTAACATGGACGTTCCTCTCTATCTTCCCATCCCCTTCTTCTTGGTGTTTCCACCACTTATTGGAGTAACAATGGTGTAACACTTGGGAGAAACCTCTAGTGGTGTATAATGGGAGATGGCTGCTTCCATTGTGCTGGGGAGGCTAGGATGTCTGTGTCACACACTTTGATATTTGTAACAAACCGCAATGTAATGTGGGAAGTAGAGGTGTAATTTTAGGGAACAAATCTCTATAATGTTGAATATGGTAGATGTCTGAGGTGTATATGTATAAGTAGGTATAGTGTGTCACACATGATGACGCGACCCATCCGCTGATGTACAGAGGGTTTATCTCAGTACTTTTGTCCCCAACAGGTCCGCACGCCTCCTCACACTATCCTGAGATGACGCATCAGTGCTCGGAGTGTCAGCAATGTTTCCCTAATCATTCAGCCCTCGTCACCCATCAGCAAACGCATAGCGCCAGTAATCTATATATATGCTCAGTCTGTGGGGTGAGCGTCAGCTCCAAACTGGCTCTCACCGTCCACCAGCGATCTCACCCCGAGGGAAAACTGTTTCACTGCTCTTTCTGTGGGAAATCCTTTTATCAGAGGTCACGTTTCCTGTCACATAAGAGGACTCACACCGGGGAGCGGCCATATTCATGCCAGGAGTGCGGGAAATGTTATACCGACCGATCTGCCCTTACTAAGCACCAGAGGATTCACTCTGGCCAGAAGCCGTATGAGTGCTCGGAATGTGGTAAATGTTTTGTCAATAAAAGCAACTTTGGTCAGCATCGGCGCACTCACACCGGGGAGCGGCCATATTCATGCTTGGTGTGCGGCTGTTCTTTTACACTCAAATCTACCCTAACTACGCACCAGCGGATCCATTCCGGCGAGAAGCCGTTTTCCTGTACGGAGTGCGGCAAATGCTTTATCCAGAGATCCAGCCTAGTCGCACATCGGCGCACTCACACCGGAGAGAAACCGTACTCATGTTCTCAGTGCGGGCAAAGCTTTTCTGACCGCTCAAGTCTCTGTCGACATAAGAAGGTTCACACGGGTCAAAGTGCATAAACTGCCCATCATACGCATAACCAGACTCGTATACAAACTGGAAATAAAATGGACATAATTTCCCGCCAGATGCATTATAAGGAGCAGGGCTGTGTTGTTTGGTCCTTCGTCCTGTAGAGGGCGCTGTGCCTAGTTATGGATCCATCTAATAATGTACATAGTGGATACAGTGATACCATCACGTGAATTACTTCTTGGTCTGTGTTATATTGGGAATGAGAGTGACGGGACATTGGGATCATATTTCACATGGCTGCTACTTTATCTTTCTTCATGTACTTGCTGTGCTGAGTGAGAATAAACTGGTTTGTGCGTTCTGTCTGTACTGACTGATTATGGATTGGGGTTTAAATCACTGCAGATTGTGTTGGTCCTAGTTGACATTTTCGTACAAGTCTTTGATACCTAGAGATTGACTAAAATCAAACATGGGAGCAAAAAACACAATTTCAACTACAAGCCATGCCCGACGCGGCACGTGGATGTCCATGCACCATCAAACCAACTCGCAAGCATTTTCCATACAAAGAATACACACAGATGTTTTCTAAGTGTTTGCGAACAGAGCAAAGTTGGACTACAACAGACGGTTCAAATAGGCAACTTTATCAGCCTAGGGACCATCCGAAAAAAAAGGCCCCCCCACCGTGCCCATACGGGCATTTGAGGGGTGCCGCCGGTGATTTCTGAGCATTCCCCAGCAGTCAGGATGGAGGGCCGTAGTTTATTCCTTCCTCATATAAGATCTGTCACCTGGGACCAGGTGTTACATAGGATTTGGTCAGGATACATTTCCTCCTAAACATCATACTGCCCACCATAATCCAGTACTATATCACACAGCCCACCATAATCCAGTACTATATCACACAGCCCACCATAATCCAGCACTATATCACACAGCCCACCATAATCCAGCACTATATCACATAGCCCACCATAATCCAGCACTGTATCACATAGCCCACCATAATCCAGCACTATATCACACAGCCCACCATAATATAGCGCTACATCACCCAGCCCACCATAATCCAGCGCTGCATCACACAGACCGCCATAATCCAGTGCTGCATTACACAGCCCACCATAACCCAGCACTGCATCACACAGCCCACCACAATCCAGCCGGCCATAATACAACGCTGCATCACACAGCCTGCCATAATCCAGCACTGCATCATACAGCCCACCATAATCCAGCACTGCATCACACAGCCCACCACAATCCAGCACTGAATCACACAGCCCACCACAAACCAGTGCTGCATCACACATCCCACCATAATATAGCGCTACATCACCCAGCCCACCATAATCCAGCGCTGCATCACGCAGTCCGCCATAATCCAGTGCTGCATTACACAGCCCACCATAATCCAGCACTGCATCACACAGCCCACCATAATATAGCGCTACATCACCCAGCCCACCATAATCCAGTGCTGCATCACGCAGTCCGCCATAATCCAGTGCTGCATTACACAGCCCACCATAATCCAGCACTGCATCACACAGCCCACCATAATATAGCGCTACATCACCCAGCCCACCATAATCCAGCGCTGCATCACGCAGACCGCCATAATCCAGTGCTGCATTACACAGCCCACCATAATCCAGCACTGCATCACACAGCCCACCATAATATAGCGCTACATCACCCAGCCCACCATAATCCAGCGCTGCATCACGCAGACCGCCATAATCCAGTGCTGCATTACACAGCCCACCATAATCCAGCACTGCATCACACAGCCCACCACAATCCAGCCGGCCATAATCCAACGCTGCATCACACAGCCCGCCATAATCCAGCACTGCATCATACAGCCCACCATAATCCAGCACTGCATCACACAGCCCGCCATAATCCAGCACTGCGTCACACAGCCGACCATAATCCAGTGATGCATTACACAGCCCACAATAATCCAGCACTGCGTCACACAGCCCACCATAATCCAGCGATGCATTACACAGCCCACCATAATATAGCGCTGCATCACACAGCCCGCCACAATTCAGCCGGCTATAATCCAGCGCTGCGTCCTACTGCTGCCTCTGCTCTGATTCCTAGCCCACCTGACGTTATATCTGCCAGTGCCAGGACTGCTGGTCCTGTAGGTGGGGCAGGGTGATCTGACCCCCAGGTGGGCAGCAGTTATAGGAATATGTGGGAGTGCTTGAAAAATATTCTCTAAACATCAAGTAATTCTGGGCATCTGTCTAACATCTTTTCTGTCCCTGAATTACTCTATACTTGCAATTTCCTCTTATTGCCAGTCTCTAGGGGAGGACTAAAAAAACTTAGGTTGAAATTCAACCAATCAGGCGCAAACACTATATCTCACACTTGGAATATGAGGTTATATTGAAAGGTAGACGGCTGCTCCCAATTAACAAATTGGATGGTTTGTTAGAGTAGAACAATAAACAAATGGATATATGTGAATGAACACATGTATCCATAGAGCGCCACACAATTGGAATTAGTTCAACGCGTTTATAAATTTATTGTTACAAACATATATAAAAATAATTATACCTTAGGTACAAATTTACAGTTAAAAATACACATAATAAAAATGCAAATAAAAAAAGGAACTTATATAGGGGTAATTGCAGCAGATGATAGTCCCAATAATTGGTAGTGCTAATAATCTCTCCTTATTTGATAAATACAATACTCCCTGTATACGAGTTGAAGGTGGTATTTTCAGGGAAACTGAAAAGATATTCAGTGGCCGATTATTTTAGGCTTTATGAATACAGTCCATCCTGTCCATGGACCGCTCAAGCTACACTGTCAGCTGCCGCCGCCTGTTGAAAATCAGCTGATGTTCTGTGTGCATTGAGCAAGCCGTCCACCTTCGGCGCACAGTCAGATGGAAGCCGCTGGACTGCCGGGGACTAGAAGGAATAGTGTAAGGTGCAGGTAGACTCACCCAGGCCACTCTGGTTTATCTCCCCTGCGAGAGAACGCCTTGCATTGTTGGTGCCAGGGCACTGGGGGTCTCCCGTTGATCACTGGCGTGAATTAGCCGGCTCAAAATGGTGATAAAGCGGTCTTGTGGAGGTAGCACGGAGAGCTGCTGGTATAGGGTTCAAATCAGCACCAGATTTGCCCTAAATGGGCCCCCCCCGGTACTCCTCCTCAATAGATTGGCAAAATTGGGGGCGAATCTAGTGCCCATGGCGGTACCCAGAATCTGTAAATAAAAAAGATCCATTGAAAGTGAAGTAGTTATGTGATAAAATAAAGTGAACTGCATTCAACAAAAAATTACGTTTGTTGTCACTGAGGCCCTCATCTTGATCTAAATAAAATTGGAGTGCCTCTATACCTCCTTGATGTGGGATGTTGCTGTATAGAGATTCGACATCGCATGTTAGAAAAAGGTAGTTAGATTTCCAGTTGACAGTTCTAATACATTTAAGGAACTGTGAGGTATCTCTGATGTAGGACCTCAGTGACACCACAATTCTCTGAAGGTGTGCATCTACAAAAGCTGATAAATTGGATGTGAGGGACCCAACACCTGAAATAATGGGACGTCCAGGAGGTGAAGTGATGGATTTATGTATTTTAATTCTTTCCTTTATTAATATAATTGTTGATACAATGCCAATATTATGTGATACTTAGATAGACCTATAGACACAATGCATTCACACCCTTGCTTAATTGGGCTGAAATCAGCATACTACTTTGATTCAACCTGTTAAAGGTTAATGAACCATCTGGAAACACTAATTAATGACTGAACACGATTGGTCATCAGTGTTTTAAAAACCATGGTCTGAGGACTCTGTTTATTTCCTTCTGAAAAAAAC
This sequence comes from Crinia signifera, assembly GCF_055691185.1. Lineage (NCBI taxonomy): Eukaryota > Metazoa > Chordata > Amphibia > Anura > Myobatrachidae > Crinia > Crinia signifera. Next base: position 392,965,594 of record NC_139218.1, read on the forward strand.
GCTATACGCCAATACAGCTGAGAAACGCGTCAAGGGGCAGAGCCAATGCATACTTCTCATTTAAACCCTATACCAGCAGCTCTCCGTGCTACCTCCACAAGACCTCTTTATCACCATTTTGAGCCAGCTAATTCACGCCAGTGATCAACGGGAGACCCCCAGTGCCCTGGCACCAACAACGCAAGCCGTTCTCTCGCAGAAGAGATAAAACCAGAGCGGCCTGGGTGAGTCTACCTGCACCTTACACTATTCATCCTAGTCCCCGGCAGTCCAGCGGCTTCCATCTGGCTGTGCGTCGAAGGTGGACAGCTCGCTCACTGCACACAGAACATCAGCTGATTGTCAACAGGCGGCGGCAGCTGACAGTGTAGCTTGAGCGGTCCACGGACAGGATGGACTGTATTCATAAAGCCTAAAAAAATCGGCCACTGAATATCTTTTCAGTTTCCCTGAAAATACCACCTTCAAGTCGTATACAGGGAGAGATTACCATATATACTCGAGTATAAGCCTACTTTTTCAGAACATTTTTTTTGCTGAAAAAGCCCCCCTCGGCTTATACTCGAGTGAGGGTCACACTTGAGAGTCAATACGTTTTCCGAGTTTTTTGTTGTAAAATTAGGTGCCTCGGCTTATATTCGGGTCGACTTATACTCGAGTATATACGGTAAGTTATCTGCATTTATCAATTAAGGAGAGATTATTAGCACCACTGATTATCGGGACTATCATCTGCTGCAATTACCCCTATATAAGTATGCGTTGTTCCTTTTTTTATTATGTGTATTTTTTTCTGTAAATTTGTACCTAAGGTATAATTATTTTTATATATGTTTGTAACAATAAATTTATAAACGCTTTGAACTAATTCCAATTGTGTGGCGCCCTCTGGATACATGTGTTCATTCACATATATCCATTTGTTTATTGCTCTAGGGGAGGAGACAGATTAAGCAACATTCAGGTAGATGGCTGCATCCACTGTGCTGATGTGAGTGGTGTGTCACTTCAACAGTTCATATTTGTTTACTTGCTAATGCTTCGAAAGCTAGTAGATGTAGTTTCACTTGCTGCCAACAGTTTGCAGTGTGTTGGAGTCACACGGACACTAGACACACATATATATATATATATAATGATAATGCTTAGTAAATAAGATCATTCTAGACAAACTCCAAGGACATGTGGGAGTGTCAGGGGTCACGTATGAGTAAAGGCTGTATATTACAGAATACATTCACTAATATCTGATATTTATATCCTACAGTATGTATAATTCTGCAGAGTTTATTGCTTATGGTGACCTGACCCATCCGCTGATGTACAGAGGGTTTATCTCAGTGCTTTTGTCCCCAACAGGTCCGCACGCCTCCTCACACTATCCTGAGATGACGCATCAGTGCTCGGAGTGCCAGCATTGTTTCCCTAATCATTCAGCCCTCGTCACCCATCAGCAAACGCATAGCGCCAGTAATCTGTATCGGTGCCCGGTCTGCGGGGTGCGATTCAGCTCCAGACAGTCTCTTACGGCCCACCAGCGATGTCACACCACGGAAAAACGGTTTAATTATTACAATGGGAAATCTTTTCTTCAGAGATCACGTTTCCGGTCACATAAGAGGACTCACATTGGGGAGAAGCGATTTTCATGTCCGGATTGTGGGAAATGTTTTACCAGAAGGTATGGCCTTACAGTGCACCAGCGGATTCACTCAGAAGTGAAACCTTTTCAGTGCACAGAATGCAGCCTTTGCTTTGTTACAAGCAGCAGCCTTGCCAAACATCAGCGCAGTCACTCCGGAGAGAGGCCGTTTTCCTGTCTGGAGTGCGGGAGCTGTTTTACCATCAGGTCTGCCCTTACCCAGCACCAGCAGATTCACAGTGGCGAGAAGCCGTTTCAGTGCACAGAATGTGGGAGATGTTTTGGCCGGAAATTCAACCTTATCACACATCAGCGCACTCACACCGGGGAGAGGCCTTATGTGTGTTCTGAGTGCGGCCGCTGCTTTTCTAATGGGTCTAGTCTTGGTCGACATCAGAAAGTGGCTCACCGGTTTGGGTGAATGAACTGCCGCTCACTTCTTTCCCTGCAATGTGCGGTTAAAGGTACACGGCTACATTTTTGATCCTCAGTCCTGCGGGTATAGAGGGCGCTGTGCCCAGTTATGGAGCCAGCTAAAAGTCACCTGTCCAGTCCTGTTAAAGCCTAACCTGCACCCTTTCCACCCACCTACTGCAGAAGTTTTCCCCATCTTACCTCCACAAACGAAGGGTCTAATTCAGAGATGATTGCAGGGCAAATTTGTTCTCAAAATAGGCAAAACCATGCTGCACTGCAGGGGTGGCAGATGTAACGTGCAGATTTGGGTGGGGTGTGTTGAAACTGAAATCTAAATTGTAGTGTAATGGCCCCCATACATTAGTCCGACTTGTCCTAGGGACAAGTCGGACCTGATTTCCCCTGCAGCCCCCGGGATGGGTCACACACGATTAGGCACTTGATGTGCCAAGTTTTGCATATGGTAAATCGCATGCGATTTATCATATGCAACGCCCGGTGAGCTGCAGTGCGAGAGACGGGCGGGGGATGCTGGGGAGCTGCAGGGGGAGAGCTGGGCAGGGTCAGCTGACATATAGGCAGCGGATGGGGGACGCCGGTAAAACAGGCAGGGGGAGAGGCTGGCTGGGGCAGCGGACACGGAGGACTGCAGTGGGCGGGGGACGCCGGTAGCTGGCGAAGGGAGCGGGTGAGCTGGGCGGGAAGATCAGGGAGCTGCAAGGGGAAAAAAGCCCAATACAAATAAATGGGCAGCCAGTGATTGGCTGAGAGATCTCTCATCCAATCAGCAATTGGCTGACCCTGCCCGGCTCTTGCCCTGCCTGGAGGCTGCACATAAGATTTACCAAATCTTATTTGCAGCCCATCCGACCTCCCGACTCCGATCTGATGCACGCGCGACCGCGCATTGGATCGGACGGGATGTCTAAACATGCGATTTGGCCCAATTTCGCAGGCTGATTCATCCGAATCGGGTGAAATTGGGCCCAAATCGCATAATGTATGGGGGCCTTAAGAAAAAAGATAACTCCCCCAAATCTAACTCTCTCTATACAGGTTACATCTGTCGTCGTCCCCCCCCCCTTCCCCCCCCTGCAGTGCAGCATGGTTTTGTCCATTTTGAGAATATATTTGTGACCTGGTCTGAATCAATGATTCTCAAAACTGGACATTTGCACAGTCTGACGTCACACAACAGTATATGTGCTCAGTGGGGCTGGGATTTTTTTTTTCTTTAAATAAAACAAAATTTGTTGCATGAATGTTTTCATTAAAAAAAAAGATGGAATCCTGTCTATTATATTATTACTGTGAAACATTGTTACAGTATGTATTAGAAACCTTGTTTTAATGCTTTGTAATGTGGCATACACACGGGGAGATTTCTGCTTAATTTTTTAAGCAATTTGGCTAATTCGCTTAGAAAACAAGCACAAATCGCACAATGCAGGGTTGCCTACTTTTAGGCTGTCTTCCCCGGGAGATGGCCGCCAGATTGAGGAAGCAGGGGGCGGGGCCGATGGGTGTGCCGTGAAAGGGATGGGGCAGGAGGCGGAGCTCAACAACTGAGCCTTGTGTGGGGACGTGGCCTTGCCCCTCCGCTGTGAAATGCCAGTATTACATGCATTGCATAGCGGGGGTGGGGCAATGATGACATAGAAACATAGAATTTGACGGCAGATAAGAACCATTTGGCCCATCTAGTCTACTCCTTTTTTATCCTTCAGGTAATCTCAATCCTTTTTGATCCTTATTTCTTTGTAAGGATATTCATATGCCTATCCCAAGCATGTTTAAATTGTTCTACTGTCTTAGCCTCTACCACCTCTGATGGGAGGCTATTCCACTTATCCACTACCCTTTCTGTGAAGTAATTCTTTCTAACATTTCCCCTGAACCTACCTCCTTCCAGTTTCAGTGCATGTCCTTGTGTTCTATTACTTCTTTTCCTTTGAAGAAAATTTCCCTCCTGTACCTTGTTAAAACCCTTGATATATTTGAAGATTTCTATCATGTCCCCCCTTTCCCTTCTCTGCTCCAAACTATACATGTTAAGATATTTTAGTCTTTCCTGGTACGTTTTGTGATGTAGGCCATGCACCATTTTAGTTGCCCTTCTTTGTACACTCTCCAATGTATTTATATCCTTCTGAAGATATGGTCTCCAGAACTGGACATGGTATTCCAGATGAGGCTGTACCAATGACCTATAAAGTGGCATTATTACGTCTTTTTTTCTGCTACTGATTCCTCTCCCTATGCAACCAAGCATCTGACTTGCCTTCCTCATTGCTTTGCTACATTGCTTTCCTGCCTTTAAGTCACTTGAAATAGTGACTCCTAGATCTCTTTCCTCCTCAGTAGTTATAGTACCCTTGATACTATATTGAGCCTTTGAGTGCATAATTTAGCATTTTTTAGCATTAAACTGTAGTTGCCATGCTCTTGACCAATTCTCAAGTTTACTTAGATCATCAGTCATTTGATTTACCCCTCCTGGTGTGTCCACTCTGTTGCATATCTTTGTGTCATCTGCAAAAAGGCATACTTTCCCTTCAATACCATTTGCAATGTCACTAACAAAGATATTAAAGAGCACTGGTCCAAGTACAGATCCCTGGGGTACTCCACTGGTAACATGTCCCTCCATAGAATGCACTTCATTTACTACAACTGTCTGTTTCTTATCCTGCAACCAGGTTCTTATCCATTTAATTGTTTTATAATCCAATCCCACACTTTCAAGTTTATTTAGCAGCCTGCAATGTGGGACAGTGTCAAATGCCTTACTAAAGTCTAGATATGCCACATCTACGGCCCCCCTTCATCTATTATTTTGGTCACGGAGTCAAAAAAGTCAATAAGATTTGTTTGGCATGATCTCCCTGCAGTAAAACCATGCTGTTTTGGATCCTATAAGTTGTTTAATTTAAGATAGTACACTATTCTTTATTTTAATAGTGTTTCCATTAATTTCCCTACTACTGACGTAAGGCTCACTGGTCTGTAGTTACTTGCTTCTTCTTTGCTTCCGCTTTTGTGCAGTGGAACTACATTTGCTCTTCTCCAGTCCTCTGGAACTGCACCTGTATTTAGTGACTGGTTGAATAAATCTGTTACTGGCGCTACCAACACATCTTTTAGTTCTTTTAGTACCCTTGGATGCACTCAGTCTGGCCCCATTGATTTATCCACTTTCAGTCTTGAAAGTTCTGTTAGGACTTTCTCCCTAGTAAATGTACTTCCATCTACCTTATTTTTATGACTGTCCTTGCAACTTAACTGTGGTCCCTTCCCTTCTCCTTCTATAGTGAATACAGAGCAAAAGTAATTATTTAGATGATCTGCAATTGCCTTGTCTCCCTCCACCAAATTCTCAGTGTCTGTCCGCAGTCTTATTATTCCTCCATTTGATTTTCTCCTTTCACTTATATACTTAAAAAAAAGTTTTGCTTCCTTTATCTACTGACTGAGCCATTTTCTCCTCAGCTTGTGCCTTGGCACACCTGATCACTTTCTTAGCCTCTTTGCGCCTGGCATGATACACTTCTTTGTCATTATTATTTTGAGTCTGCTTGTGCAGTATGTCCTAAAGGCTCTTTTTTGCTTTTACACTAGTTGTTACCTCTTTAGTAAACCACACTGGCTTCCTTTTCCTGGTACTTTTCTTAACCCTTTTGATAGAAAGGTCCGTTGCCCTTAGTATTAGTATGATGCAGGCCCCTAACCCCCCCTCCGAGGGGGGTTGAAGGAGACTGTGGGGATTACGGGGGGCTTTGTCCATCTTCCCCGGGGGGGGGGGGGGGGGGGCGGCAGGCGGACCTCCGTCTCAGAAGCCTCCTGGCCATTCCGGCAGGGTAGACAGGGTATGGCTCAGTGTGTATGCCCCATATCGATGGTAATGTACGGCACTGCTATCACCGGTCTAGATCATTCAAGCACGCAGTATATATCTAGTCAGATCTACGTCACCCTCACTCCTGTAATACCCACCTATTTTTGAATCTTTTTTTTTTTTTTGCTTAATCTCCCGTACTAAATCTCTCAGCACAAATCTCTTGTGCAAATCTCTCAGTGTGTATGGTAGATCTAGACTGTGGGAAATCTCAAATCTCCATAAGAATACAGGGGCATACAACAGGGAGATTTAAGCCCCATTTCTAGTTGATCGCTCAGCACACAGTCATGTGACAGCGATGGGTGCTGAGCGATCTGTCGGGGCCAGGGTTCTCCGGTGAGAACACTGGCGATATGACTAGATTTATCATGCATGATCTACATCGGCCGGCGATAGCGATGCGCGGATTAGCAGTGCTATCACTATGGCCCCTACACACAGAGCGATGTACGGTCATTTTTCTAAGCAATCTAGTCAAGCTGAAGGGGTGTACACCCGGAGAACTTTTAACAGGAGATTTTGACTAGATAGTAACAATCTCCTAGAACAGGGGTGGCCAACCGGTCAGAGGTAAAGAGCCGAAAAATATCAGTCGTCAAGCCAAAGAGCCAACATCATGCGCATGCCGTAGGGGCGTGATCGGGGGAGTGGTCAGGGGCGTGGTCATATGACACAAGGAGAGTGGCCACATGACAAAACTTTATGCCCCCAGTGCCAGATATGCCCACCACAGTGCCAAACATCATATGCCCCCCACAGTGCCAAACATCATATGCCCCCCACAGTGCCAAACATCACATGCCCCCCACAGTGCCAAACATCACATGCCCCTCAAAGTGCCAAACATATGCCCCCCACAGTGCCAAACATCATATGCCCCCCACAGTGCCAAACATCATATGCCCCCCACAGTGCCAAACATCATATGCCCCCCACAGTGCCAAACATCATATGCCCCCCACAGTGCCAAACATCATATGCCCCCCACAGTGCCAAACATCATATGCTCCCCACAGTGCCAAACATCACATGCCCCTCAAAGTGCCAAACATATGCCGCCCACAGTGCCAAACATCATATGCCCCCACAGTTAGGAAGCTGGGCCCTCCAGCACAGGTGTTGCCCACAGTGCAACACCTATGCTGGAGGGCCCAGCTTCCTAACTAAAGGGCCCACCTAGAGGGCCAGGAGGGCCCAACAAACAAATGAGCCACGGGCCAAGAGGGCCCGACTAATGCGCACACAGGCCAGAAGGGCCTGAATTTGCCCACGGGCCTAGTGCCCGACACCCGGTGGTCTAGGGTGGATGGAGGGTAGGAGGCCAAAGGCCCCTACCTGGTGTTGGGAGAGGCCGCTGGGGGGAGCTTCGTCAGCTCTTTTGCTTCCCACCCCCGCTGGCCTCTCCGGGAGCCATCTTCTTTTTTCTTGCAGAAGGCGCCGGAGATCTTCTGTCTTGATCCCGGCGTCTTCTGGCCTCTTCAGCGGCGCCGGAACTCTTCTCCCCGCCGCCGTCTTCTGCGCCATCCTCAGGCGGCTTCTCGCGTCTTCAGGAGCGCTCCTGCGCTCCGCCGGCGTGGAGAAGACTTTTCGCCCTCCCGCTGGCGTCTGATGTCAGACGCCGGGGGCAGGGCGGAAACGGCGCGGCGAGCGCTCATTGGCTCGCCGCGGCCGTTTCCTATTGGCCGCCGATGCAGCGTTTTGAATTTGGCAGCCGAATTGGCGCCAAATTCAAAACTCCGCTATGCAGACGGGATGGGAGGCTGGAGCCGCAATTTACAGCGCGGCGAGCCGCGGGTTGGCCACCGCTGTCCTTGAAGGTTAGCCAAAATCTCCCTATTTAGTCAATCTCCCATATTTAGTCAATATTGTCTAGCAGAAATTGCTTAGCATAGATTGGCTGTGCAGGCAAGGCAATTTTCCCTAGATCAGAGACTATCATTGCTTAGACAAAACAGCTTAGACAAAACAGCTTAGTCAAAATCTTCAGTGCATCTAGCCAAAATCTCTCCCAAAATTGCTTAGTCAAAATTGTCCATTAGTCAAAATCTCCCCGTGTGTACACCCCTTATGTCAGATCGCTTAGAAAATGTAGGCCCCATAAGCGAGTTGACTAGATAGCGTAGAAATGAAGCACAAATCGCTGTATGAGTAGGCCCCATAGAGATAGCGATGCATGTTATTTGGCGGGCTAGATTATTCATGCATACAGTATATATATCTAGTCATCGCCCGAATCTCTCCATTGAGAATACAGGCAGTGTCAGATCGCTGGTGCAAAGCTCAACTCGTTCCGTGTGTACGGGGAATAACAATCCAAAGTTAGATTTATAGAATTTATTTTACATATTTCAATAACATTAATTTTTGTATTGTTTATTATCATTTATCTATCTATCTATCTATCTATCTATCTATCTATCTATATATATATGTTTAGTGTCCATGAGTCTCCGATACACTGCCATCTGCTGGCAGAGAGTGAAACTACATCTCTTTCTCACACATGCACAAACACAGAAAATAGCAGACTAGCTTTCGAAGCTTTTGCTTCGAGCAGGCTTACTAATTGCTATTAAATCTGAATATATGTATATAGGATAAACATAATAAAATATACAAAGAACTCTCAGAGACATCTTTAATTGAACTGGACATGAAGCATGCCTCCCAACTTTTAAAGTAAAGGAATTTAAAAGGGGCGTCGCCTCACAGGAATGCCACAGTCATGAGCCCCCATTCCCCATCACTATTGGTGGTATGCCCAGCACTCGTGAGGTGACGGTGTCACCTTCCTCTCACTGACACTCGCTCATTCAGGGAAATGTGGTCATTGGGTCACCTGCATGATAGTCGACAAGCATTTAGGTCGACATGACTTAACCCCTTCCCGACATTTGACGTACATGTACGTCATGGTCGGGAAGTACTTCCCGACATTTGACGTACATGTACGTCATGGCTTGTAACTGTCACTGCGTCTATAGACGCGGTGACAGTTAGGAGATGTCTGCTGTCCCTGACAGCAGACATCCCCCCTCGCCGCCCAGGGGGGGCAGGGGTGCCCCCCCCCGGTCGGCGATCGCTGTGATTGGCTGTTCAAATCTGAACAGCCATTCACAGCGTTTCCTGTGTTACCGGCGGCTAAGCCGCTCGGTAACACAGAAAACGGTGGTGATCGGTGCAGCACCGATCACCACCGATGAGCAGCACCCCCCTCCCACCCACCCGGCACTCACCCGGCAGCTCCCTCAGGTCCCCCGGCAGCAGCAGCAGCACGCCAGGTCCCCCGGCAGCAGCAGCAGCACGGAGCCTCAGCGCACGCAGCGCTTCCCCCCTCCCACCCCAGCAATGAGTTAAAAAAATAAAAAAAAGGTACTGAAATATATATATATATAAATATATATATATATATATATATATATGTGTGTATGTGTATATATATATATACACACATATATGTATGTGTATATATGTATATATATATATATATATATATATAGACAGATATATGTGTGTATATATATGTGTGTGTATATATATATATATACACACACACACACACACACACACACACACACACACATATATATAGAAAGATATTCCCGACATATGACGTATATATACGTCATGGTCGGGAGGTACTTCCCGACCGAAGACGTATATATACGTCATGGTTTTAAACTGTCACCGCGTCTATAGACGCGGTGACAGTTTGGAGATGTCTGCTGTCCCTGACAGCAGACATCCCCCCTCGCGGCGATCGCTGCGATTGGCTGTTCAAATGTGAACAGCCAATTGCAGCGTTTTCTGTGTTACCGGCGGCTAAGCCGCTCGGTAACACAGTGATCGGTGGTGATCGGTGCTGTTAGGTACAGCACCGATCACCACCGATCGCCAGCCCCCCCCCCCTCCCACCCGGCAGCCCCCCTCACTCCCACCCACCCGGCTGCCGCAGCGCCAGCCCCCCTCCCAAAGCTGGTGACCAAAATGGGGTCACTTGTGGGGGGGTTCCACTGTATTGGTGCTTCGGGGGTCTTGCTAATGCGACATAGCACCCACCATTCATTCCACCACCAAATATCACTCCTTCCCTTCTGAGTCCTGCCATGCACCCAACTGGTATTTTTTGGTCACATGTGAGGCATTGCCGTACTCGGGAGAAATTGGGGCACAGATTTTGGGGTGCTTTGTATCCTTCATTCCTTGTGAAAATGAAAAATTTTGAGCCAGAACTGCATTTTTCTGTAAAAAATTACATTTTTTTACACAAAAATGCAGATCTGGCTCAAAATTTTTCATTTTCACAAGGAATGAAGGAGACAAAGCATCCCAAAATCTGTGCCCCAATTTCTCCCGAGTACGGCAATGCCTCACATGTGACCAAAAAATACCAGTTGGGTGCATGGCAGGACTCAGAAGGGAAGGAGTGATTTTTGGATTTTGCAGCACAGATTTTGGTGGAATGAATGGTGGGTGCTATGTTGCACCAATACAGTGGAACCCCCCCACAAGTCACCCCATTTTGCAAACTACACCCTTCAGGGAATTCATCAAGGGGTATAGTGTACATTTCAAACCCCCAGGGGTTTCACCAATTTTGATACAACTGAGCTGTGAAAATGAAAAATTAATTTTTTTTATTTTCACTGCCCAGTTGTACCACAATTGGTGAAACCCCTGGGGGTTTGAAATGTACACTATACCCCTAGATGAATTCCCTGAAGGGTGTAGTTTGCAAAATGGGGTCACTTGTGGGGGGGGGGGGGTTCCTAACTTTTAGCATCTTATGGTGCCTAGAAACCTACATGGTGCCTAAAAAATAATCTCATAAAAAGGAGGCTCCAAAATCAAGTAGGTGCTCCTTCTATTATGAAGCCTGTGGTTTGGTCACCGTGCACACTAGGGCCACATATAGGATATTTATGAAAACCAAAGAATTGGGGGAATCAATTTTTAGTCACATTTCTCTAGTAAAATCTACTGTATTCGTTAGAAAAATGTATTAAAATTGAAACTCTGCAAAAAAAATGAAATTTTGAAATTTCACCTACACTTTGTTTTAATTCCTGTGAAACACCTAAAGGGTTAACAAACTTCCAAAATGCTGTTTTGAATACTGTGAGGGGTGCAGTTTTTGAAATGGCATCATTTATGGGGGTGTCTCACATACAAGTCCCTCAAAGTCACATCAGAACTGAACTGGTCCCTAAAAAAATCAGTGTTTGAAATTTTCTTGAAAATTTGAGAATTTGCTATTCATATTTTAAGCCTCCTAGTGTCCAAAAAAATGAAAATGAGGTTGAAATAATGATGGCAACATAAAGTATACATATGGTCTATGTTAGTTATTAACTATTTTGAGTGGTAAGATTATTTGTCTCACAAGCAGAAAATTTAACATTTTGCAAATCGCAAAATTTTCCATTTTTTTACGACATTTTGGTATTTTTCACAAAAAAACACAGACTGTATCGACCAAAATTTACCACTAACTTGAAGTACAATGTGTCACGAGAAAACAATCTCAAAATCACTGGGATAAGTAAAAGCAAAAAAAAGTTATACCCACTTAAGTGATACATGTCAGATTTGAAAAAAAGGGCTCTGTCAGGAACGCAAAAACTGGCTCTGTCAGGAAGGGGTTAAGGTCCACATGCAGGAAGGTCGACATGAATAAGGTCATTAGGTCGACAGGGTCATTAGGTCGACATGGGTAAGGTCGATAGGGTCATTAGTTTGACAATGGGATACTTACTGTCTTTTGAGCTGACATGTGCCGACAGGTGGTATTAAATGTCCTACCAGCCACTAGGGCGTGGTGGTAAAAGAAAATAGAGTGATGAGCACAGCGAGGCACCGTGCCCGAAGAATGGCGAGCGTAGCGAGAGGGGACCCGGTCCTGTTTTTCGGTGTCCATGTCGACACAACATGTGCCGACAGGAGGTATTTAATGCCCTACTATCCACTAGGGCAGTGGTTCCCAAACTTTTTTGAATCACGGCACCCTAGAGCAGGGATCCTCAAACTATTTTGCTCTGGGACCCCATTAGACAATATAAATAATTACGGGACCCCAGCAAGTTACTGCAGTAGGTCATCACATCACATGTGTAGGCAGCAGACAGCTCATACATGGCAGCATTGTGGAGGCACAAAGTCATTGGAGGAGTCTAAAATAACAGACCATTCAACAGATTTTTCAGACTCCTTGAATCACTGTCTGAGATTAGAAAACTCATCAGCCTGATGGTCAGCAACATGGAGCTGTGACCCCATGCTGAGAAGGTCGGGACCCACAGTTTGAGAACCACTTCCCTAGATCATCAAAATAATTCGAGAAATTCAGAAAAAATATATTAAATGAATTACATTGTGTGCATATGTCACAGTTATCTGGTGAGGGACAGGATTTGCTTCTGTTTGTCCACATATATTATGATTGGCAGCCACCAGCACTGGTTTTGCCTGGTACATTGTCCATAAATAACATGAATTGATCTTGATCCACCAACCCAAGGCACCCCTGCAAGTGTCCTGAGGCACCCCAGGGAGCCTATGCACACAGTTTGGGAACCACTAGGGCAGGGGTGGCCAACCGGTCAGAGGTAAAGAGCCGAAAAATATCGGTAGTCAAGCTAAAGAGCCAACATCATGCGCGCGCCGAAGGCGAAAGCGCAAAAAAAAGGGCGTAGTCTATTTTGACCCCTTGGGTAGGTGTGACACAAATATGCCTCCAATAGTGCAGTGCCATATATACATATGCCCCCAATAGTGCCAGATACACATATGCCCCCCACACGGTGCCAGAAAGCTGGTATGCCCCCACAGGGCCAAAAAGCTGGCATGCCCCCACAGTGCTACAAACTGCTATGCCCCCACAGTGCCACAAACTGCTATGCCCCCACAGTGCCACAAACTGCTATGCCCCCACAGTGCCACAGACTGCTATGCCCCCACAGTGCAAATTTCCCAGCAGCAGCACTCACCGTTGTTGCTGCTGCTGCCGGGCGGGGAGAGGACAGTCTGGCGTCCCCCTGCAGTCCTGTCATGTCACTGAGGGGAGGAGAGCACAGCACAGGACACGGCGCGTCTCCTTCCCCCTCACTTCCCTGTGACTGGGCCGTCCACCAATGAAAGCTCGCTGGCCGGCTCCTGATTGGCTGCCGGCCCGCGAGCTCTAATTGGCGGACGGCCCAGTCACAAGGATGCACAGTAAGGGGTTGGAGAGATGCGTGATGCGCACTCTCCTCCCCTCAGAAGGAGAAGGGATTCAGGGAACCGGCAGCAGGGGGTACTGGGACGGACGGTGGGCGGCGGGCACCACGGGTTGGCCACCACTGCACTAGGGTGTTGTAAGAAAATAAAAGTGTGCCCGAAGCATGACGAGCAAAACGTAGCACCGTGTCCCCTCACATGGCTCGCTACGAACCATGTGAGGGGACGCGGTGCTACGTTTTAGTGTTTATGTTGACATTCCGGTTAAAAAAAAAAAAAAAACGTCGACTTTCTCAGTGTTGCTTTTACCCATGTCGACCTAATGACCCTGTCGACCTAAAGTCATGTCGACATTCCTGCATGTCAACCTTAACTCATGTCGCCTAAGTGCATGTGGACCTAATGCTTGTCGACCATAATGCTGGGGACCTAATGATCCACACCCTCTCTTCAGCTATCGCACAGCATACTCAGACTGAAAATCAAGTGACCTGTTGGTAGCCCCTGAGGACTAGGGTTGGCTACCCCAGGTGTAGAGGAACGATGGACCCAGGAGAGACCAATATCCACACTTAACAAGTTCAACATTGACCAAAAGTGTCGACATTTTCCTTGTGTCAACATATTTTCATGACAACCTTTGCTGTTTTGACCTATTGCCTATCAACCAATAGTGGTCGACCTGCTATGTAGAGTAGAGCTGTCATGCCTATTAGTATCTCTTTATTATAATGCTTGTTATTAGACTATCCAGGACCATCTCCACAGCAGGACCAGTAGCATGCACTGCAGGATGACTCCAATGTGCTGTGACACACGCACACATACTATAGCTAATGCCTGGCAGCCGCAGACACAGCCACGTCCATCCTGCAGGTGTCACACAGACACACACTGTAGCCAATGCTCGACAACCACAGCCACATCCTGGCAGGCTCCCTGCCAGTGTCACACACGTCCACACAGACACACCACAACAAGTTACACACTACGCCCCGCCCCCCTTGGCCACCAGGTGACCGGGCCTCCCTCTGCTGGATAAGAATGTCCCACAATGCATCTCTCCTCCACCATGAATGAGGGCTACGCTGCCTGTCACATGATTGGCTGCAGCAGCCGCCACTCTGAGAACTAAGGATGTGATTGGGCGAGAGGTCGGAGCATCCAGGAAGTGATCGTGTACCGGGCGGCTGCCTGCTGGTGTTGTGTTGTGTTGGGTGATACACATGTTGGAGCTGCAGGACACCCATTGGATGCACACAGGGGTCCCACTATTGCTCAGCTATTGCCTCTGAGCTCAAGGTATCCTCTCTCACCGGTCATTTCTCTTTCCGCAGAGCTCTTACCAATGAGTCATTACCCCCATAGCTGTCAGCAGCTGGAGGAGCTTCCAAAGTCTCCTGGTATTGGATGTAGTGGGGTAGGGGAGAATACCAGTGTATTCTAGCCTTATATAGTTTCTCCTGTATCATAAAAGGCTAACACTGCTCCTCACCTCTACAGGGGGAATTCAATGTTGTGTTTGTGTCAGTGGCTACTAGATGGCCCCTACAGAGCAATTCAAATGTTTCCTTCGGGCTGGCTGTGGCATGAGTGAGGGGTGGGTGTGTGTGTGTGAGATGCTCGAGCACCCCATTTGTGGCAGTGGACATGCTGGCATGTGTGACGCTTGCGTGTCCCTGTCTCGGCGACACGGCGTACTCTCAGGATGAATGACAGCAGCTTAATTTACATATCCTCCTTACACCCGCATCATCTATATACCTTCTGTACTCTCACTGGCTTCTGTTATCTGGAACAGCAGATACAGGAAATCTAACGCTGGGCACACACTACACCAGGCATGTCCAAATGATGTCCCTCCAGCTGTTGAGAAACTACAAGTCCCATCATGCCTTGTCACAATTTTGCTATTAGGGAATGCTGAAACTATGGCAAGACATGCTGGGATGTGTAGTTTCACAACAGCTGGAGGGCCACAGTTTGGGCATGCCTGCACTAGATGATGTGTGTATGAAGCGACATCGCAGGCAGTGGGAGCCGTCATTGGTGAAGTTAATATACTGATGTCTTCTGTCCCCGGAGTAGATGAGCGATGCGACTTCCTCTATGTGGCAGAGACTATGGCAGCAAATGACCTACATGGAGCTGACATTGTATTCCTTTCCCTCAGGAGACGTCACCTGAAGACCAACCATGGAGGTCCTGGTCCTGGAACATATCCGGCACTCGCTACTGACTGACAGGAACAAAGACCTGATCATAGACAAGCTGCTGAGCCTCACCATGGAGATTATCTGTCTGCTGACGAGAGAGGTGAGAGGCGCTGAGCAGTGGCCGCCAGGAATTGTGGGTAGGAGCAGGCAGATGCCCTCTGTGTATGTCTCCTGCATCTTATGGTTACAGCCATATATACAGCGCAGCCTTTGTTACACAGAGATGGTGCAGAGCTGCTATCCCGCCTATATACAGCTGGGATTACTTTGTGTGAGGAGGTTACTGTATTATATACATAGGGCGGCGTCTTACATATTGGTGCTCTCATAGGATTTCATTGTTGTGAGAAAGTCAGGAGACCAGGTGACAGACATCAGCGGCCGTCCTGTGCCAGACAGAAGCAGCTGCACCCAGAGCCCTAATACAGAGGCTCCACCTCATGCGCCAACAAGGGAGAGTAACCATATCCGGGCACCTACTGAGGTATATCACAGAGAGACAGAAGAGGTGAGCGCTCTTATTGTACATATAGCTGTATATTTCCAGGGAGAATGCTGCTTTTGTTGTTATATAATAAATCTACTGTATAAGGGATTTGATTGGTCACTAAATTATATTGTACTATAGTGTACATCACTGGACCCCTGGTGATTGGTCAGGGCGCACTCTATAATTGATCCCTGACCCATCGTCTCCCATAGTGCCCTGCAGGGGAATGTATTACACTGTACTCCTAGGTGTGTGGGTAAGTCATGTAACCAGCTCTCCTATGCTGCAGGTGCCTGGGAAGTGTAAGGATATGGAGGTCTCGTTCTCTGTGACAGAGTGGGACTATTCAGGCGGACACAAGGATGACGTAATGGACCCTCCGCAGCTGCCTGACTCAGTGGGTAAGAGGACGTCTGTCAGGGGGTGTGTCTGTATCCTGCACCATCCAGTCACTTCTCTCCGCCCCTCTCCCAGGTGATTGGCTGTTACTGATCGCTGCAGTTTGGCCCTAATTGGCCTCCATCACTTTGCATGTGGGTCCAAAGCGACTGCAAATTCCAGCTGACATCTGACCACCATCTATTGGATGTTGGGACTGGTGGAAGGTTGGATGACACATTCTTCCCCCAGTGTCACTGGTCATGATGACCCTCGGGAGGTGACATCCCACCCAGATACACGTAACGGTGCAGGGCTGTTACTCCCGACACCTAGTGACAGGTCCTGTGCAGTGATATGTGCTGCTGTTATTACTAAGTATTGCTATATGGCTGTCATTGTCTGTTCTCCCCGCAGGTGAGTGTAGCTCTAGAAGCCCCCCAGGACGATGTGAGACCCCTCTGTATTCCCGGCATCATATAAAGGAAGAGGACTGTATTCTCATAGAGGATGATCAGGTAGCGGGACTGGCTACATTATCTCTTCTGTATTATGTTACTGTCATATCCTTATCCTGTGTATCCTTCTGGTATAGACGCTCGGTGTAATAATATCTCTGTCCTTGTATGACAGGATGAGCCGGGACACAGGATGTATCACCCGCAGTGTAAGGAAGAGGAGCCGATCCCTGATCCCAGCACCTCAGGTGAGACCGCAGCGGGATTAGGTCACATGACTGATACATTGTGTGTAATTGGGCGTTACACAATGGATAAATAAAAAAAAATTGCATGTACTGTGGTGCCTATGGCAGCATTAGATTACACCTGATTTTCCTGTGTAGTTGCACACCCTGACTCTGACCTCCCAGCTACATTTTCCCTGTAACCATTTCAGTGTGCCAGATTCCACATCAGTTCTATCTGCACTGTATATGTCCCTCTGCACTGTATACTGTATGTTCCTGTGTACTGTATATGTCCCTCTGCACTGTATACTGTATGTTCCTTTGCACTGTATATGTCCTGCTACACCGGCTTCTCACGCTTACCCTAACTCTGTATTTCTTTCTTCACTCCATGTTGACATTATCTAAACTACACTATTGTACCAGACCATGGTTCCTCAATCCTGTGCTATACCTATTCACTGTACATGCTTTCTGCCCCCTAGAGGGGTGTGTTGTGGCATGGGCCACAGCGAAGGGCTGTTAGGGGTGAAGGGTGCAGGCGGAGGGGGGAGAGGACTATGTCCGTCCTGCTACCATCCCTGCCATAATCACGTCTTGCCTTCAGGTCTCCTTACCTGCACCTTATGTCACCTGTCTGTCTCCCCCTCCCTCTAGACTGTAAGCTCCTTGGAGCAGGGCCCTCTTCCTTACTCTTCTTGCATTTCAATTACAACTCTCTTACTCACCTACCATCTATACCTGCATCTCTTCTCACTCCCCTACATCTCAGCTCTAGTACTCACCTACCATCTATACCTGCTTCTCTTCTCACTCGCTTCCCTACATCTCAGCTCTCTTACTCACCTACCATCTATACCTGCATCTCTTCTCACTCCGTTTCCCTACATCTCAGCTCTCTTACTCACCTACCATCTATACCTGCATCTCTTCTCACTCGCTTCCCTACATCTCAGCTCTCTTACTCACCTACCATCTATACCTGCTTCTCACTCGCTTCCCTACATCTCAGCTCTCTTACTCACCTACAATCTATACCTGCATCTCTTCTCACTCGCTTCCCTACATCTCAGCTCTCTTACTCACCTACCATCTATACCTGCATCTCTTCTCACTCACTTCCCTACATCTCAGCTCTCTTACTCACCTACCATCTATACCCGCATCTCTTCTCACTCGCATCCCTACATCTCAGCTCTCTTACTCACTACCATCTATACCTGCTTCTCTTCTCACTCACTTCCCTACATCTCAGCTCTCTTACTCACCTACCATCTATACCCGCATCTCTTCTCACTCGCATCCCTACATCTCAGCTCTCTTACTCACTACCATCTATACCTGCTTCTCTTCTCACTCACTTCCCTACATCTCAGCTCTCTTACTCACCTACCATCTATACCCGCATCTCTTCTCACTCGCATCCCTACATCTCAGCTCTCTTACTCACTACCATCTATACCTGCTTCTCTTCTCACTCACTTCCCTACATCTCAGCTCTCTTACTCACTTACCATCTATACCCGCATCTCTTCTCACTCGCTTCCCTATATCTCAGCTCTCTTATTCCCCTACCATCTATACCTGCATCTCTTCTCACTCACTTCCCTACATCTCAGCTCTCTTACTCACCTACCATCTATACCTGCTTCTCACTCACTTCCCTACATCTCAGCTCTCTTACTCACTTACCATCTATACCCGCATCTCTTCTCACTCGCTTCCCTATATCTCAGCTCTCTTACTCCCCTACCATCTATACCTGCTTCTCTTCTCACTCGCTTCATTATATCTCAGCTCTCTTACTCCCCTACCATCTATACCTGCAACTCTTCTCACTCACTTCCCTACATCTCAGCTCTCTTACTCACTTACCATCTATACCTGCTTCTCACTCACTTCCCTACATCTCAGCTCTAGTACTCACCTACCATCTATACCTGCTTCTCACTCGCTTCCCTACATCTCAGCTCTAGTACTCACCTACCATCTATACCTGCTTCTCACTCGCTTCCCTACATCTCAGCTCTAGTACTCGCCTACCATCTATACCTGCTTCTCACTCGCTTCCCTACATCTCAGCTCTCTTACACATTTACCATCTATGCCTGCTTCTCTTCTCACTCGCTTACCTACATCTCTGCTGTCTTATGTACTAAGTATTGTGCTGCTTATTGTTACCTGTGGTCTGTTAATGGTTCTAAATAAAAATTTAATAATGGTGCGTCATTAGCTGCTGCCAGTGTTACAGCTGGTGACACTGCACTAGGAAGGGGGAAGAGGTGATGGCCATCTCTTCATACTGCCGGTGCATGTAACTACTGCTGTCAGACCTCCGTAGGTCCTCCAGGTCTATGGAAGATACAGGTCTCTCCTCACACTGGGTGTATGGAGCTGTGGTAAGCTGCACTCTGCACCCGGTCACAGGGCTGGCACACATAAGAGCACAGCCTGCTAAGGTGGCAGGTGATGGGTGACCTCAGTCATCTTCCTCACTCAGCTCTGACAGGAGACATTGTACCGCTGCAGCCTAATTCCTGTCAGTGTATGTAGTATAGTCAGTGCTGGTCCTGAGGAGGGGGAGGAGCCTAATTCCTGTCAGTGTATGTAGTGTAGTCAGTGCTGGGCCTGAGGAGGGGAGGAGCCTAATTCCTGTCACTGTATGTAGTGTAGTCAGTGCTGGGGAGGGGGGGGATTGTAATTCCTG
This sequence comes from Crinia signifera, assembly GCF_055691185.1. Taxonomy (NCBI): domain Eukaryota; kingdom Metazoa; phylum Chordata; class Amphibia; order Anura; family Myobatrachidae; genus Crinia; species Crinia signifera. The sequence goes on from NC_139218.1 coordinate 392,985,245, forward strand.
TCAGTGTATGTAGTGTAGTCAGTGCTGGGCCGGAGACTTCATCAGGTTTTTTTTTTAACAATCTCAACAACAATAAAGTTTATCTTGGTTCAAATGGATTTGGGTCTGTTGTATTAAGACTCCAAGCAGCTTCCTCAGAAGGATACATATCCTTCTGAGGAAGCCGCCGAGTGAAAGGCGGGGAAACGCGTTAAGGAGCCACACAGGTGCCGGCACCTCAACGCAGTTACACAGACGCTAACCTTGCTGCCCCGTTTCCAAGCGTGGAAGATCCCTGAAAGGCTGCATTGCATATGCAGAGAATCAGCAGCCGGGACACCACCACCTTGTGACCAGGACATTATCGGGAGAGTGGCTACTTATAGCTCAGTAGAGCTTTGTTTATCTCTGTCAATTCATTGGCTGAAATTCGTTCTGTACTAATCATTGAAGCATGCATGCTATCACTAACTAACAAAGAGGAGCTGTGAGAGAGCCAATTGTTGGTTGTAAGACTAACTGTTTATACTTGCTGATTACGGATTGCTAACAACTGTACTAACCTGAAGTTTAATATCATACATCCAAAAAAGCACCCTATAATTACTACATATATTGGGCTATGCTAAGATTCCTAAAGCAACAGGCACAGTAAAATCATAGTGAAAAGCTGCGTGTATATGTGTAGTACCGGCCGGTTATTTGTGTGTAATTATTGTTATATATTGTACTTTTTATTGAATTACATTTTTTTTTTTTTTAAATTACCTGGATCAGCGCTATCTCTAAGTCTTTTGATTGTCCTTTTGGTTGTAAGGGGTGGAGTATCACCTTAATAGAGACAGCTGCAGACCCAGGAGGGGATCTTAAATATAGATTTGCGCTCTGACACATTTTTTTTCCTTCTACTGTATTTGCCTCTACCACCTCTGATGGGAGGCTATTCCACTTATCTACTACTCTTTCTGTGAAGTAATTCTTCCTCACATTTCCCCTGTACCTTCCTCCCTCTAGTGTCAGTGCGTGTCCTCGTGTTCTGCTGCTCCTCTTCTTGTGGAGAATGTCTCCCACCTGTACCTTGTTAAAACCCTTGATATATGTGAAAGTTTCTATCATGTCCCCCTTTCCCTTCTCGGCTCTAAAGTATACATATTAAGATCTTTAAGTCTTTCCTGGTACGTTTTGTGATGTAGGCCATGCACCATTTTAGTTGCTCTTCTTTGTACAGTCTCTAATGTATTTATATCCTTCTGGAGATATGGCCTCCAGAACTGAACACAATACTCTAGGTGAGGTCGTACCAATGACCTATACAGTGGCATTATTACTTCTTTCTTTCTACTGCTGATACCTCTCCCTATGCAACCAAGCATCTGACTTGCCTTCTTCATTGCTTTGTTACATTGCCTACCTGCCTTTAAGTCCCCTGAAATAGTGACACCTAGATCCCTCTCTTCCTCAGTAGTTTCCATTATAGTGCCATTTATACTATATTTAGTCTTTGGATTTCTGAGACCCAAGTGCATGATTTTGCATTTTTTTTGGCATTAAACTGTAGTTGCCATGCTCTTGACCATTCCTCTAATCTACCTAGATCCTCAATCATTTGTTTTACCCCTCCTGGTGTGTCTACCCTGTTGCATACCTTTGTGTCATCTGCAAAAATGCACATTTTACCCTCAGTTCCATTTGCAATATCACCAATAAAGATATTAAAAAGCATTGGCCCAAGTACAGATCCCTGGGGTACTCCACTAGTAACCTTTCCCTCCTTTGACTGTACTCCGTTTACTACAACTCTCTGTTTTGTAACATGGGGCGTTGTGCCATTGTCTATACACTTACACAAGTTAGTATGTGGTGCCCGCTGTTCCTGTAACATGTCCAGGCTGTGACATACATGTAACGTGGTACTCGGGGGCAGGCGGTGGTCTCCTCATTGCTGAGTAGGGAAGTTCTCCCCTCCCCACATCGCTATACCTACTGTAATGTAATGCTCTGTACCCATTCCCCGCAGGTGGGTGCAGTGCTAGTAATCCTGCAGACCCCTGTGAGACCCCTCTGTACTCTCCGGGCTGTATATAGAATAACTATACCTACTGTAATGTAATACTCTGTACCCATTCCCCGCAGGTGGGCTCAGCGCTAGAAATCCCGCAGACCCCTGTGAGACCCCTCTGTACTCTCCGGGCTGTATATAGAATAACTATACCTACTGTAATGTAATACTCTGTACCCATTCCCTGCAGGTGGGCGCAGCACTAGAAATCCCGCAGACCCCTGTGAGACCCCTCTGTACTCTCCGGGCTGTATATAGAATAACTATACCTACTGTAATGTAATGCTCTGTACCCATTCCCCGCAGGTGGTGGCAGCGCTAGAAATCCCGCAGACCCCTGTGAGACCCCTCTGTACTCTCCGGGCTGTATATATAATAACTATACCTACTGTAATGTAATGCTCTGAACCTATTCCCCGCAGGTGGGCACAGCGCTAGAAATCCCGCAGACCCCTGTGAGACCCCTCTGTACTCTCCGGGCTGTATATAGAATAACTATACCTACTGTAATGTAATGCTCTGCACCCATTCCCCACAGGTGGGCGCAGCGCTAGAAATCCCGCAGACCCCTGTGAGACCCCTCTGTACTCTCCGGGCTGTACATAGAATAACTATACTTAATGTAATGTAATGCTCTGTACCCATTCCCCGCAGGTGGGCGCAGCGCTAGAAATCCCGCAGACCCCTGTGAGACCCCTCTGTACTCTCCGGGCTGTACATAGAATAACTATACCTACTGTAATGTAATGCTCTGTACCCATTCCCCGCAGGTGGGGGCAGCGCTAGAAATCCCGCAGACCCCTGTGAGACCCCTCTGTACTCTCCGGGCTGTACATAGAATAACTATACCTACTGTAATGTAATGCTCTGTACCATTCCCTGCAGGTGGGCGCAGTGCTAGAAATCCCGCAGACCCCTGTGAGACCCCTCTGTATTCTCCGGGCTGTACATAGAATAACTATACCTACTGTAATGTAATGCTCTGTACCCATTCCCCGCAGGTGGGCGCAGCGCTAGAAATCCCGCAGACCCCTGTGAGACCCCTCTGTACTCTCCGGGCTGTATATAGAATAACTATACCTACTGTAATGTAATGCTCTGAACCTATTCCCCGCAGGTGGGCGCAGCGCTAGAAATCCCGCAGACCCCTGTGAGACCCCTCTGTACTCTCCGGGCTATATATAGAATAACTATACCTACTGTAATGTAATGCTCTGTACCCATTCCCCGCAGGTGGGCACAGCGCTAGAAATCCAGCAGACCCCTGTGAGACCCCTCTGTACTCTCCGGGCTGTATATAGAATAACTATACCTACTGTAATGTAATGCTCTGCACCCATTCCCCACAGGTGGGCGCAGCGCTAGAAATCCCGCAGACCCCTGTGAGACCCCTCTGTACTCTCCGGGCTGTACATAGAATAACTATACTTAATGTAATGTAATGCTCTGTACCCATTCCCCGCAGGTGGGCGCAGCGCTAGAAATCCCGCAGACCCCTGTGAGACCCCTCTGTACTCTCCGGGCTGTACATAGAATAACTATACCTACTGTAATGTAATGCTCTGTACCCATTCCCCGCAGGTGGGGGCAGCGCTAGTAATCCCGCAGACCCCTGTGAGACCCCTCTGTACTCTCTGGGCTGTACATAGAATAACTATACCTACTGTAATGTAATGCTCTGTACCATTCCCTGCAGGTGGGCGCAGCGCTAGAAATCCCGCAGACCCCTGTGAGACCCCTCTGTACTCTCCGAGCTGTATATAGAATAACTATACCTACTGTAATGTAATGCTCTGTACCATTCCCTGCAGGTGGGCGCAGCGCTAGAAATCCCACAGACCCCTGTGAGACCCCTCTGTACTCTCCGGGCTGTATATAGAATAACTGTACTTACTGTAATGTAATGCTCTGGACCCATTCCCCGCAGGTGGGCGCAGCGCTAGAAATCCCACAGACCCCTGTGAGACCCCTCTGTACTCTCCGGGCTGTATATAGAATAACTATACCTACTGTAATGTAATGCTCTGTACCCATTCCCCGCAGGTGGGCGCAGCACTAGAAATCCCGCAGACCCCTGTGAGACCCCTCTGTACTCTCCGGGCTGTACATAGAATAACTATACCTACTGTAATGTAATGCTCTGTACCCATTCCCCGCAGGTGGGTGCAGCGCTAGAAATCCCGCAGACCCCTGTGAGACCCCTCTGTACTCTCCGGGCTGTACACAGAATAACTATACTTACTGTAATGTAATGCTCTGTACCCATTCCCCGCAGGTGGGCGCAGCACTAGAAATCCCGCAGACCCCTGTGAGACCCCTCTGTACTCTCCGGGCTGTATAGAGGAAGAGAACAGGACAGTGACACAGGAATATCAGGTAGAGGAACCTGCTCTGACCTCTCCTCCTTGTACATCAGCTTCTCACAGTGCAGGATATTGTGTTATTCCCATGTCCCCGCCCTGTGTGTGAGTCCTATAGAGATGTCCTGTGTAACGTGTGGGTGGGACACGTATGTGACACATGTCCTTGTATGACAGGCTGAGCCGGGACCAATGATCTATCACCAGCAGTGTAAGGAAGAGGCCGTTCCTGCTGAGATCAGCCCAGGTGAGAGACGCAGACGCTCTGGGGGTACAATGTTGCTGTATGGGGGGGATATGTATATTACTGGGAATGTGAGGTACATGTTACATTACGTATATGGTCATCCCTGACCGTTCCCTGGTCCCATCACAGTAAGTGTAACAGTCTGTGTTTCCCGGTCGCTGGTGACTGCGGCGCTGCAGGAGAACGGACCATTACCCGTGAGTCGAGATACGGTGGTTTTTATTTGCATGACTTTGGTTCTATGTTACTCCGCCATATCCGTCACTATAATGTGTTTGTGTCGGCTGAGTTCTTTTGCATTACCATTTATACAGATACATGTGTGTGCCCCTTCCCCACAGGTGGGTGTAATCCTACACATCCTGCAGACCCATATGAGACCCCTCTCTATACTCCGGGGTGTATGGGAGAAGAGAACAGGATGATCAGCCAGGATTATCAGGTAGAGGAACCCGGTCTGACCTCTCCCAGCTCTGCTTCCTCACATGTCTCACAGTGCAGGATATGGTGTTATTCCCGTGTCCCCGTCCTATAGAGATGTCCTGTGTATTGTGTGGGTGGGACACGTACAGTATGTGACACATGTTCTTATATGACAGGCTGAGCCAGAAGATGAGATGTGTTACCAACCATGTAAAGAAGAGGCCGTCCATGCTGAGATCCGATCAGGTGAGAGAGGCTGACATACAGACAGTAGTGTCATACAGGTGATAGGCACAGAGGTCTTTGCTGCTGAGATCAGATCAGGTGAGAGAGGCTGACGTACAGACGGTAGTGTCATACAGGTGATATGCACAGAGGTCTATGCTGCTGAGATTAGATCAGGTGTGAGAGGCTGACATACAGACAGTAGTGTCATACAGGTGATACGCACAGAGGTCTATGCTGCTGAGATCAGATCAGGTGAGAGAGGCTGACGTACAGACGGTAGTGTCATACAGGTGATATGCACAGAGGTCTATGCTGCTGAGATTAGATCAGGTGTGAGAGGCTGACATACAGACAGTAGTGTCATACAGGTGATACGCACAGAGGTCTATGCTGCTGAGATCAGATCAGGGAAGAGAGGCTGACATACAGACGGTAGTGTCATACAGGTGATACGCACAGAGGTCTATGCTGCTGACATCAGATCAGGTGAGAGAGGCTGACATACAGACAGTAGTGTCATACAGGTGATACACACAGAGGTCTATGCTGCTGGGATTTCCATGCAGTCTTCATGTTGGCCTATAACCGGTGTCTAGTGCCGTCTCCTGTAGGGTGTTCTACTTGTGGAGATATGGAACAAAGGACTCACACACACTGCCTGATTCTATTTTTCTTGGTAGCGAGCACCAGAGAGTAATTACTACTACACACAGACACCGGCCCCTTCTGTCTCTGCACACGTGTGTCTATGTGTAACACTGGCTACGGGTAACACGTATGTCCGGATATTCCTCCTGTCACATATGATAGTAATTACTACTACACACAGACACCGGCCCCTTCTGTCTCTGCACACGTGTGTCTATGTGTAACACTGGCTACGGGTAACACGTATGTCCGGATATTCCTCCTGTCACATATGATAGTAATTACTACTACACACAGACACCGGCCCCTTCTGTCTCTGCACACGTGTGTCTATGTGTAACACTGGCTGCTTATTGTCATACACAGGAGCTGAGGCCGGTGTAGAGCTGGATGCTGGTGACCATCAGGGGGTGCAGGAATATCTCCCAGAATCCAGTGCAGGTCAGTGCTGCTCGCTCTCCTATCATGTGACTTATACCAGACTGCCCTATATCACATTGCTGGACAGAACGGGAGGCCATAGACTGTGACCTGCGGCTGTTCTGGGTGTGAGCCGGTTCTATGGCTGCTCTGTAATATGTTGGGGAATAGATGTGTGACCGTCGGGTATGAGAGGGATCGGGCTGCTCCTCTGGTCACATATAATGATGGGAGGCCGTGGTTCTGGCTGTAGGGGGCAGTATGTGAGGTGAGGTGTAAGGACAGATACACAGATGGCTATAGGTGACCGTACAGCAGAGGCTCTCACACTTCTACACGGCATCAGTCGGCTACGCCAGCTGAGAGGGGTTCTTCAGGACATGTAGTGATCTGCACCCTTATTGGTGGTTGGGTGTATTGGATCTCCAAATGGCTGTGATGCTGAGTATGCCTGTGGGTGCCAGTAGCAGCATACAGTACACCCTACCCATGTGACAGCAGTGACGTTACATGTCCCTGGGCTCCCAATGTAACTAGCGGTAAGAGCATGGATGAGTGTAACAGAGAGGAAGTTTGGGCTTACCTATGGTGCCAGAGTGTACATAAGGGGTGTTGGTTACACCCTCTTACTGGCTGCGCTGTGTAGTACGCTGAGGTTGCCGGCCTCCATCGGGAAGTCGCTGGTCCTGCGTCCGCCCCTCCAGTGGTCAGTATTGTTTTGTGTTGATCACGGTACAGGTTCCAGCTCAGAGAGGTGACCTCAGCCAGGCTTACTCCCAGCATGCACTTCTCCATCTGCAGCATGTGCACCTAACACATAAACAGAAAGCATGTAAACAAACCAGACAGAAGTGATTACAGCACAGGCAACTGGGATAACGGGCCACTTTTGCATCCTGGTTTGCCTAGTTACTGATTGGCCTCATGGCTTCAGCCGGACACCTGTCTCTTATTAATTACCTGTCTGCAGCTAGATATCCGGTCATTGGTGGGAGTGGGTTTCCTTGCCATGTCTCCCTTCCGGTGATACTCGGTTGGTGCGTGCACGTTGCATATTCTATGGTCCTATCTCATGAAGATTCTGTGGATACTCTGTTCTGGATGCCCCTGTCTGACCTACATTCTCTCTACTTCGTGTGCAATTAAGTCCCGGACAAATGACTTGATTTCTGACCTGAACAGGCTGACCTGCAATCTCGCAGCATTTCCATCATCACCCTGGATTACAATTCTATGTAAATGTAAAGAGCTGGCCTGCAATCTTTCAGCACTTGCACTGCTGCCACTTGAGACTATCTATTTTCTGAACTTGCATACCTGAAAACATGGCCTGCACTGTCCTCTCTTCAGTGCTTCTTTGCTACCACACAGTGGCTTTAAGAGGGCTTGTCCAAATCAGTGGGCAGAAGTTCCTCAGTATCAGACTATCCTCAGGTCAGTCCTGTATTCCTGTTTATTGTTTTTTCCACTGTATCACGTAACATCTGTCAGTATCAGGTGACCCAGACAGGGGGCCACGAACCGTACGCTGGGTGCTGTGAAGCCCTTGTCCCCTTACAGGGGCCTCTATTGATTACCCTCAGTCTGTTGTTAGACCCTGCTCATCTGTCTTGGGTTAAGTCCACTACCTAGCAATATTTCTGACGCATCCGAGCACTGGCATTACTCCAACAAAAACGTATCCATTTTTTTTTTTTTTATTCAACACATAAATAGCAAAAGGTTAAAAAAGGATAACCTATATTCCATATATGTAATGTTAGCAGTAAAAGCGTTACTGAGGTTACAGCTAAGGCAGAAGTGTTAACCACTTTTGTTTTTTCATCAATTTTCACTAGCAAACGGGAGAATCTACAGGCACCATTAAGGGAGCCCCGCAATATTAACTATAGAATTCACTGCAAAGTATGTCCATAAGCGAGACTGCAAATTAAAACCAAACAAATCCCAGGGACCAGAGGGAATTCACCCAAGGGTACTGATGGAACTAAGGGATAGAAATTCTTTGGCATTCCATGTTTGAGAAATCATTTTTTTTCTGGTATGGTTCGAAGGACTGTAGATTATCAAAAGTAGTACCGATATTTAAAAAGGGAAACCTAGAAGTCCCACAAAGTTATAGACCAGTGAGCCTAACCAATTTTTTTTTAGGGAGTATTAAGAGATGGTATCCAAGATCATTTAGTGCTAAATAAAATAATCTGTGGGAACCAGCATGGATTTATAAGGGACCGTCATGCCAAACTAACCAAATTAGTTTTTTTGAGGAAGTCTGCATGAATCTAGATGCAGTCGGCGTTGTCTACCTGGATTTTGCACAGGCCGTAGACACGAGACTAATTCATATAATGCAGTATCTGGGAATAGGGGAAAAAATTGTATCTGGGTAAGAAACTGGCTGCTGGACAGCAAACCGAAAGTGGTTTTAAACAGTGCATTTTCAAATTGGATGCCAGTATTTAGTGGTGTACCGTATGGTCCATGCTCGGGCCTCTTCTCTTTAACATATTTATCCACAATGTAGAGGATGGTCTACTAAGCACTACACTACATAGGTAGTGTGATATATACCTGTAAGTGATCCTGTATAGGCTGTGGGGGAACACTGCCTCTGGTGGCCAGATCTGATGTTAGGTAGTTTGTTCTATGAGTGATTCTGTATAGGCTGTGGGGGAACACTGCCTCTAGTGGCCAGATCTGATGTTAGGTAGTGTGTTCTATACCTGTGAGTGATCCTGCATAGGCTGCGGGAGAACACTGCCTCTAGTGGCCAGATCTGATGTTAGGTAGTGTGATATATACCTGTGAGTGATTCTGTATAGGCTGTGGGGGAACACTGCCTCTAGTGGCCAGATATGATAGGTAGTGTGATATATACCTGTGAGTGATTCTGTATAGGCTGCGGGAGAACACTGCCTCTGGTGGCCAGATCTGATGTTAGGTAGTGTGTTCTATACCTGTGAGTGATCCTGTATAGGCTGCGGGAGAACACTGCCTCTAGTGGCCAGATCTGATGTTAGGTAGTGTGTTCTATACCTGTGAGTGACCCTGTATAGGCTGCGGGAGAACACTGCCTCTAGTGGCCAGATCTGATGTTAGGTAGTGTGTACTATACCTGTGAGTGATTCTGTATAGGCTGCGGGAGAACACTGCCTCTAGTGGCCAGATCTGATGTTAGGTAGTGTGTTCTATACCTGTGAGTGATCCTGTATAGGCTGCGGGGGGAACATCTCTAGTGGCCAGATCTTCTGTTAGTGTGTGTGTGTGTGTGTGTGTGTGTGTGTGTGTGTTTATATACCTGGGAGTGATGCTGTATACGCTGTGGGTGGAAGGGTTAAAAAAATAATAATTGTGGGACCACTCGGACAATGGTTGCTGTCTAGTTAATTAAAATCGGGTAATATCTTGGTTAACAGGAGCCTAAATATTTAGGATTTACTCTTTATGGTCATGTGCGCATAACTACTGCAAAGTGCGTTGGCATCGCTTTTTTTTTTCATTCTGTTTGTTGCTAAGTAGCAGACTACAATTAATCCAACCGTGCACATTTGCATGAGTACATCTGAGGTTATATTATAGACCTTATTTATTTTATCATTTTTGATAAATTACATCCAATATAAAAAAAATATATACTTCTATTAATAACGTTATGCAACATAAACACATTGGCATGTGACGTAAAACATTTCATTATTAGAAAACCATAATGAACCAGAGGCAGAATTAAGTATGGAACCTGTAATCTTTATATTGGAGAGTCTAATGTTTATTCTAAAACACAACTATTTCTGGTTTACTCTTAAATTCTTACTACAAAAAAAGGTACAGCAATGGGAATTATGTTTGCACCCTCTTATGCCAACTTGTTTCTAGCTCAATGGTTATAAGACAACATATGGATAAACAACCCATATATAAACGATCTAATCTTGTTGGCACATTTCATCGAAGATCTAATTGTTATACGGAGAGGAACAAAAACAACCTTAGAATTATTTAAAACATGAACAAAAAATGACAATTTGGAATTTACAAGCACAATAAATAAAAATGGGAAATACATTTTCTAGATCTGATGATCTAAGACCCAAAAGCTAAATATAGTATTAATGGCACTATATTGGAAACTGCTGACAAGGAATGGGAATTAGGAGTCACATATTAGGTGACATTAGGCAATTTAACAAAGCAATGAAGAAGGCAAGTCAGATGCTTGGTTGCATAGGGAGAGGTATCAGCAGTAGAAAGAAAGATGTAATAATGCCACTGTATAGGTCATTGGTACGACCTCATCTAGAGTACGGTGTTCAATTCTGGAGGCCATATCTCCAGAAGGATATAAAGATGGTACAAAGAAGGGCAACTAAAATGGTGCATGGCCTACATCACCAAACTTACCCAGGAAGACTAAAACCTCTCAATATGTAGAGAAGGAAAAGGTGGGACATGATCGAAACGGTCACATATATCAGGGGTATTACCAAGGTCCAGGAGGGAAGATTCTACAAATATAAAAAGTGTTAGAACATGAGATTTGAAGGGGAAGCAGGTTCAGGGGAGGTCTGAGGAAAAATGACTTCACAGAAAGGATAGTGGACAAATGGAACAGCCTCCCATCAGCGTTGGTAGAGGTTAACACAGTAAAACACTTTAAACATGCATGAAATAGCCCTAAGAATATCCTTAAAAAGAAATAAGGATCAAATAGGGTTTAGCATTCTCAGCATCGTTAAAAATAAGGACAGACTACATGGGCAGAATGGTTCAAAAGCTTTCCTAAGTAGATTGTAACCGTTACCTCAACGCCACCAGCAATCATGCTTGATTGAAAAATATACGAGGTGTCCAACTTAGAAGGAACTGCTCCAAACGAGATACCTTCAAGAAACAATTTCTGGAAAAAGACTTTAAGAAAGATTTTCTGGAGACAGAACTAGAAACATCAACAAAACCTGAAAGGACAGAACTTTTAGTCTATAAAAACAAGAGAGGGAGAGAACAGGAAGTCCGCCTTTTCATAACTGACCACTCAAGCCATGGTAAGGACTTGGAAAAAATACTGAAAAAACATTGGACCATCCTAACCATGGAAGAAGAAATAAAAAAAATCATTCCAGAAAAAAACAAAAGTGCACCCAAAATAAAGACCATAATAGTAAAAAGTCACTTGAAGGAAAGAAAACATGAAGAACACACACAATCTCGCGAATGAACTTTGATCTCTCCGGGTTCTACCAATGCATAAATTGCACAGTGTGTAAAAACGAAAAACCACAACAAGAAACCATCAAATCGAATTGCAATGTGTGGAGTTTTTAAGATAAAAGAAAAATATCACATGCCACATGAAAGACCAAAAGAAAACTCCATATCCAGATTTCAGGAAGATTTATAGAATATCATGAACAAAATAGAAAACCATACATTTTTTTTTAACCCCTTCCTGACATTTGACGTACATTTACGTCATGGCCGGGATGTATTTCCCGACGCATGGCATAAATGTACATCATGCCATTTAACTGTCACCGCGTCTATAGACGCGGTGACAGTTTGGAGATGCCTCCCCCCCCCGTCGGCGATCGCTGTGATTGGCTGTTCAAATGTGAACAGCCAATTACAGCGTTTTCTGTGTACCGGCGAATAACGTTCGCCGGTGACACAGGGATCGGTGGTGATTGGTGCTGTAAAGTACAGCACCAATCACCACGGGGTGTAAGGGTGACACTGGTGTCACCCCACCCGCCCCCAAAGGCCGTGATTGGTTCGTCGGACCGACGGACCAATCACAGCCATGGAGGGTGATTTAAACTAACGGTGACTGCACTGCAGACGCCATTCCGGTCTGGAATTGCGTGCAGTGCGGTCCGGTCACCGTGCCTATCTGCCGTGATATACTGACCTGATACTTGCAAATACTTACCTGATCACTGCTTGTAGCGTGCTGGATGCTTCCTGGATCTTGTGACTTCTTGTGACTTCCTGTGTTGTGCTGCTGCAGTGTGATAGTTATAGATAGAGAGATAGAGAGAGATAGAGAGAGATAGTGACAGAGAGTGCTATATTTTGTGTCTGCTGCCCCCCCCCCCCCCCCCCCTGTTGTGCTGATCAGTATATCTGTGCTGATCAGCAACTTTTTGGGGGTGCTGGTTTTTTTTTTATATATATATATACAGCTGTGCTGCGTGTGCAACTGACTGCTGCCCCCCTTTTGTGCTGATCAGTATAAATTAACTGATCAGCAACTTTTTGGGGGTGCAGAGTTTTTTTTTTTATATATATATATATATACCTGTCAGTGCTGCTGCTGCAGTGTCATAGAGTGATAGATAGTGAGAGATAGAGAGAGATAGTGACAGAGAGTGATAGAGAGTGCTATAGTTTGTCTGCTGCCCCCCCTTTTGTGCTGATCAGTATATCTGTGCTGATCAGCAACTTTTTGGGGGTGCAGAGTTTGTTTTTTATATATATACCTGTCAGTGCTGCTGCTGCAGTGTCATAGAGTGATAGATAGTAAGAGATAGAGAGATAGTGACAGAGAGTGATAGAGAGTGCTATATTTTGTGTCTGCTGCCCCCCCTTTTGTGCTGATCAGTATATCTGTGCTGATCAGCAACTTTTTGGGGGTGCAGGTTTTTTTTTTTTTTTATATATATATATATACCTGTCAGTTGCACCAAAGGTTGTGCACCTGCTGCCCCTCACTGGTAATCAGTGTCGCATCAGTGATCACCTTTTTTTTTTTTTTTTTGAGGGTGCTGTGGGGTCTTTTTTAAATTTTTTTTTTACACACACTGTGATTTTGTGGGTGTCCTGTGGCCACTGTGCGCTGATCAGTGACGTACATCACTAATCAGCTTTTTCGGCACAGGGTTGATCTATTTATTTTTTTTTTATCAAATTCCTGTTTCCTTTGAGCGCTGTTCAGTGACGGACGTTACTGACCAACATCTGTGCTCAATTTTTGGCGCAGGACCTTTTTTTTTTTTTTTTAACCCCTTCAATTTTTTTTTTTTTATTGGGATCAAATTCCTGTATAAAGTATTTTTTTTTTCTGCACTACATACACACTACACACTACATACCCCCCCGGGTTGAAATAAAGTTTGTACCCCCCCTACACTATACACGTGTTGAAACATTTCACTACCAGAAACACAAAAATAAAAATGGCATCCCAAATGTCATCCCAGTCATCCAGAAGAATGTATTCAGCGGAGGAGGCATATGCCATGCTTGCCTTCTGACACAGCCAGTGATGCAAGCGGGGAATTTGAAGGATTCATCTTAAGCTCCTCTTCCTCCTCTAGTGATGAGGGACCCCCTCAAAGACGCCCCCGTAGAGCAGCTGAGACCCCCACCCCCCCAATAATTGATCTCGTATGGACCCCACCACCAGACAATTTTGAACTCCAGGTTCCTGAGTTTTTGGCCATCCCAGGAATCCAATTTGATTCCACAGGTCTCAGAGAAATTGACTTTTTCAAATTATTTTTCTCTGATGATTTTATAAATTTAATGGTGGACCAAACTAATTTATATGCCCAGCAGTTTATTGCTCAAAACCCCACGTCATCATTTGCTAGGTGGACCCCTGTAGATGCAGTAGAGATGATGACGTTTTGGGGTCTGGTGTTTCATATGGGCATAGTAAAAAAAAGCCAGAAATTAGGCAATATTGGAGTACAGATGTTCTGTACAGCACCCCACTTTACCGTATGGCCATGACCCGGACTCGTTTTGAGTTAATCCTTAAATTTTTGCATTACAACAATAATGCACAGTGCCCACCCAGAGATGATCCCACCTTTGACCGGCTATTCAAAGTCAGGCCGGTCATTGATCATTTCAATGCCAAATTTGCAGAGATGTACATCCCAGATAAATTCATTTGCATAGACGAAGTCCCTTATACATTTTAAAGGAAGGGTTAAATTCCGCCAGTACCTTCCCAATAAGAGGGCAAGGTATGGCATAAAAATGTATAAGCTGTGTGAAAGCACCTCAGGGTACACCCACAGGTTTAGGGTATATGAAGGGAAGGATTCAAGAATTGAACCGCCAGAATGCCCCCCCTCCCTCGTAGGTGTTAGTGGAAAAATTGTCTGGGATTTAGTGCACCCCTTCCTGGATAAAGGTTATCACCTCTATGTGGATAACTTTTACACTAGAATCCCCCTGTTTAAGGCCCTTGGTTCAAGAGGTACAGCAGCTTGCGGTACTGTGCGCAAGAACCAAAGAGGCCTCCCAAAAACGCACATTGCCCAAGTAATGAGAAGGGGTGAAAGCAGGGCACAATCCACCGAAAATATGTTGTTGGTCAAATATGAGGACAAGAGGGATGTCCTTATACTGACAACAATTCACGGAGACAGTACCACCTCCGTCCCTGTACGAGGTACCAGTACCCACACCTCAAAACCTAATTGTATCCTGGATTACAATAAGTACATGGGCGGAGTGGATCTTTCAGATCAGGTACTGAAGCCGTACAGTGCCCTGCGGAAAACAAAAATCTGGTACAAGAAGCTGGCCGTGTATATCATCCAGATGGCACAGTATAACGCTTACGTGCTATTCCGTTCTACCGGCCAGAGGGGGACATTTATGCACTTTCAAGAGGAAGTCATAAAGGGCCTAATATTTGGGAACCAGCAGGCAGAGGGCCCCAGTACTTCTAGTACTGGCCCCCATATTGTACCAGGGCAGCATTTTCCTGATGAAATCCCCTATGTATAAAGGAGTGTTTTAAAATATACCACACATCTATGGATTATTAGGTTCATCATTTCACCGTGCTTCGGGGGTCTTGCTAATGCCACATAGCACCCACCATTCATTCCACCAGAATCTGAGCTGCAAAATCCAAAAATCACTCCTTCCCTTCTGAGTCCTGCCATGCACCCAACTGGTATTTTTTGGTCACATGTGAGGCATTGCCGTACTCGGGAGAAATTGGGGCATAGATTTTGGGGTGCTTTTTCTCCTTCATACCTTATGAAAATGAAAAATTTTGAGCCAGAACTGCATTTTTGTGTAAAAAAATGTAATTTTTCATTTGCACAGCCCAGTTGTATCAAAATTGGTGAAACCCCTGGGGGTTTGAAATGTACACTATACCCCTAGATGAATTCCCTGAGGGGTGTAGTTTGCAAAATGGGGTCACTTGTGGGGGGGTTCCACTGTATTGGTGCTTTGGGGGTCTTGCTAATGCGACATAGCACCCACCAACATTCCACCAGAATCTGTGCTGCAAAATCCAAATATCACTCCTTCCCTTCTGTGTCCTGCCATTTTTTGGTCACACATGAAGCATTGCCGTACTCGGGAGAAATTGGGGCACAGATTTTGGGGTGCTTTGTCTCCTTCATTCCTTGTGAAAATGAAAAATTTTGAGCCAGAACTGCATTTTTGTGTAAAAAATTTAATTTTTCATTTTCACTGCCCAGTTGTACCACAATTGGTGAAACCCCAGGGGGTTTGAAATGTACATTATACCCCTAGATGAATTCCCTGAGGGGTGTAGTTTGCAAAATGGGGTCACTTGTGGGGGGCTTCCACTGTATTGGTGCTTTGGGGGTCTTGCTAATGCGACATAGCACCCACCAAAATTCCACCAGAATCTGAGCTGCAAAATACAAAAATCACTCCTTCCCTTCTGAGTCCTGCCATTTTTTGGTCACACATGAAGCATTGCCGTACTCGGGAGAAATTGGGGCACAGATTTTGGGGTGCTTTGTCTCCTTCATTCCTTGTGAAAATGAAAAATTTTGAGCCAGAACTGCATTTTTGTGTAAAAAATTTAATTTTTCATTTTCACTGCCCAGTTGTACCACAATTGGTGAAACCCCTGGGGGTTTGAAATGTACATTATACCCCTAGATGAATTCCCTGAGGGGTGTAGTTTGCAAAATGGGGTCACTTGTGGGGGGGTTCCTAACTTTTAGCATCTTATGGTGCCTAGAAACCTACATGGTGCCTAAAAAATAATCTCATAAAAAGGAGGCTCCAAAATCAAGTAGGTGCTCCTTCTATTATGAAGCCTGTGGTTTGGTCAACGTGCACACTAGGGCCACATATAGGATATTTATGAAAACAAAAGAATTGGGGGAATCAATTTTTAGTCACATTTCTCTAGTAAAATGTACTGTGTTCCTTAGAAAAATGTATTAAAATTGCAAATCTGCAAAAAAAATGAAATTTTGAAATTTCACCTACACTTTGTTTTAATTCCTGTGAAACACCTAAAGGGTTAACAAACTTCCAAAATGCTGTTTTGAATACTGTGAGGGGTGCAGTTTTTGAAATGGCATCATTTATGGGGGTGTCTCACATACAAGTCCCTCAAAGTCACATCAGAACTGAACTGGTCCCTAAAAAAATCAGTGTTTGACATTTTCTTGAAAATTTTAGAATTTGCTATTCATATTTTAAGCCTCCTAGTGTCCAAAAAAATTAAAAGGAGGTTGAAATAATGATGGCAACATAAAGTAGACATATGGTCTATGTTAGTTATTAACTATTTTGAGTGGTATGATTATTTGTCTCACAAGCAGAAAATTTAACATTTTGAAAATTGCAAAATTTTCCATTTTTTTACGACATTTTGGTATTTTTCACAAAAAAACAAAGACTGTATCGACGAAAATTTACCACTAACTTGAAGTACAATGTGTCACGAGAAAACAATCTCAAAATCACTGGGATAAGTAAAAGCAAAAAAAAGTTATCCCCACTTAAGTGATACATGTCAGATTTGAAAAAAAGGGCTCTGTCAGGAAGGCAAAAACAGGCTGCGGCGGGAAGGGGTTAAAGAAATACGCGACCGCAATCCTCAAGATTTTTACTCCATAAGTATTTAAAAATAAAGCGATGAGAGTGCAGAGTTGGTAATCTGGACCTGAAATTATCAAAAGAGCAAACCGAGATGATCTACAAACTTAAGCATTAAATCTAGAATGTTATCTTTTACTATAATCAACTGTTTTATATCAAGAAACCTAGCTATTTGTTTATACATTTTTACATATATGTATAATTTATACTTAGACTGTATAATTATTAATCACTATTAGTTAAATAGTTTTACTTCACAATTTTATTTTTATTTCATTTTATTAATGAGGTGAACATTGTCTTTATTACATAAATGCAGCATACAGTTTACTATTATACTGTAACTGTCTACCCAAATTATCCTTTTTTTTGTCTCACCACTTCTGTTTAAGTCCGGGTTGGGTGGTTTAAACCAAATGGGTTTAAAAACAAAACAAATATATTTTAATATACTGTGATTACAGGCACAACACAGTGACTTCTTTAAAAAAAAAAAAGAAGCCTATTGTAAGGGAATCACTGGTATTATTCCACATTCTTTTCAGTCTTCATCTAAGTAAGCTGAATCAATTTAGAAGATCACACACACACACACACACACACACACACACACACACACACACACACACACACACACACACACACACACACACACACACACACACACACACACACACACACACAACAAAGATTTAGGGAGGTGAAACAAATAAGAGGTGCTAAATCTTCCTAGCATCAAGATCTTCCCAACATTCCCATGGGACAGGAAAAAAACAGTTAACACTCACAATCTTAAAGAGTAAACAACACCAATACATTAAAGAGTAAACAATACCAATACATTAAACAGGCAATACACAGAGAAACATTTTTTAATATTCATGTTTACTTCGATTCAAAACCTTGTGACCTATACCGTGCTAATGCTTAACTCCTTTTTTTTGTGCTTGTGCGTTTCTCTGAAAAGTACTTTTTACATGTCTTACTTAGGTTTAGTCTAAAATTGGTTTTATTGAAAGATTTCAAATAAATCATATCAAAGCCTAATGACTTTGTTGAAGCATCAAAACACGGTTTCAAATGCATAGCAATGTTTCACCGTATTATTATAACAAACATGATTACGTTTTTCCATTAATAGGTTAATGCAAAAACAACAAAAAAAGGTTTAAACAAAAACAGGTGTTTTTTTTTTTTTGCTTTTTGCTTTTGTTTTTTTTTAAGTTGTTTCCTACCGATCATGGTTTTAATATCACGGTCCTATTGTGTGTCCCTGTCTATACACTTGTCGCTACATTTCTGTCTTTATTCAATCTAGATATGTACTAAAAATGCCTAATGTCTATACTGATGATGAATTTTTGAGTAAATCTTCATGAAATACAATTGATCAAACACACCAGCGTCAGCCTGGCGGCTCTGCGACGTTTCCCAGGTTATGAGCTGGTAGTACTTTGATGCCCTTATATTGATTTCAGATATTTGACATATCGCCACATTTTCAGATGGAGCATCACTCGCTCTAACCAACTCTGATTAGCTCACAGTGATAACCAATCAGCGCATAGCCTGACCTTCTCCCCCGCTGTAGCTTCTACTGTCACAACCACAGCATGATGAGCAGGGAAGCAGCAATTTGCAAACCTTCGTACAATGACCTGGGATGTGGGCCAGCCGCCGGTATAGGTTGTGAATCTGTATCTCCCGCTGGATTTTTTTTTTTTGTACAAAACCGCCTTTGTTGGATTTGGTTTTGGACTAAAAGATGCTTGTGAAAAACCGCACCAAACAGTACACAGATTAAATGTGTTTGCTTTTATTACAAGGCTTACATTTGCGAGGCATGAAAAAAGATGTAATACAGAAATATTTTTTTTTCTTTTTGACTCACGTTAACACACAGTGGGGTATACACAGTGGTGAATGGCCAGCAGTCACAGTACTGTATACACAGTGGTGAATGGCCAGCAGTCACAGTACTGTATACATAGTGGGGGCTTATGGCCAGCAGTCACAGTACTGTATACACAGTGGGGGCTTATGGCCAGCAGTCACAGTACTGTATACACAGTGGGGGCTTATGGCCAGCAGTCACAGTACTGTATACACAGTGGTGAATGGCCAGCAGTCACAGTACTGTATACACAGTGGTGAATGGCCAGCAGTCACAGTACTGTATACACAGTGGGGGCTTATGGCCAGCAGTCACAGTACTTTATACACAATGGGGGCTTATGGCCAGCAGTCACAGTACTGTATACACAGTGGGGGGTTACAGCTAGCAGTCACAGTACTGTATACACAGTGGGGTTATGGCCAGCAGTCACAGTACTGTATACGCAGTGGGGTTACGGCTAGCAGTCACAGTACTGTATACACAGTGTGGTTACGGCCAGCAGTCACAGTACTGTATACACAGTGGGGTTATGGCCAGCAGTCACAGTACTGTTTACGCAGTGGGGTTATGGCCAGCAGTCACAGTACTGTATACGCAGTGGGGTTACGGCTAGCAGTCACAGTACTGTATACACAGTGTGGTTACGGCTAGCAGTCACAGTATGCACAGTGGTGTCCAGTATTTTAAAAAAAATAAAAACTATTGCAGAGTGCGCAGTGAAGCATTCTGACTCTGCCAGACTCCGATTCCCCGATGTTCTGATTCTCAAGAATCCGAACCACTCATCTTTTAATAATGATGTGACCCATCCGCTGATGTACAGACGGTTTATCTCAGTACTTTTGTCCCCAACAGGTCCGCACGCCTCCTCACACTATCCTGAGATGACGCATCAGTGTTCGGAGTGTCAGCAATGTTTCCCTAATCATTCAGCCCTCGTCACCCATCAGCAAACGCATAGCGCCAGTAATCTGTATAGTTGCTCGGTCTGCGGGGTGCAATTCAGCTCCACATTGGCTCTTAATGCCCACCAGCGATGTCACACCGAGGACAAAGTCTTTCACTGCTCTTACTGTGGGAAATCCTTTCATCAGAGGTCACGTCTTCTGTACCATAAGAGGACTCACACCGGAGAGCGGCCATTTTCTTGCCTAGAGTGTGGAAGATCTTTTACCAGACGCTACGGCCTTACCACACACCAGCGCATTCACTATGGTGACAAGCCGTTTAACTGCATGGAGTGTGGTAAACGTTTTGTCCAGAAATCCCGCCTTGTCAAGCACCAGCGCACTCACTCCCGGTAGAGGCCATTTGTCCACCCCCCCCCCCCTCCATTCTACAAAACTTTGCTATCAGTGTGTTGGAGCACCCCTACTTGGCACCTCCATCTTGGCTATCAAAATCTGTGGCCAACAAGTAAAAAGACTCCGCTGTGGAATTGTCAGACTGTTACGTTACAGAACATTTGCAGTTTTGTACATTTGTGAGGAAGCTTTAATAGGCCATGTAACATTACATCTTGATCTGCTTTCTAGCGAACACCACAAAAAAACAGCGGTGGCAGCCATTTTGTGGCTTAAATAGTAATATATGTCTGCGTAGCCTATCAGTACACTGGAACCCAGTGCCCTCAACAAGACAAGATGGCTGTTATGTGGGCTGAATGGAAAAAAGTTATAGCCTATCATGTCACTTGTAATCAATGAGGGACGCTCATTCCTAGTAAAAAGTTGAATATTTAGTATTAAATCATCCTACAAATGGCAGCTTCCACTCTGTGTGGGGGAAATTTACGAAGACGGGAGTTCTGTTGAAGAATAATAATAATTTTATTTATATAGCATGCTTTCTCCAATAGGACTCAAGGCACTTAACAAAATAAATTATACAGTACAGAAAAGTTTTATATAAATGATACTTAAGGGAATTAAGGAATTGCTTGAGTAAACAGGAAAGTCTTGAGTCTGTTTTTGAAAGGGGGCCTTGCACAGGGTAGTGGAGCTGCAACTCAACTCTATTGAAGATGGGATATTGCCCAAAGCAACCAATCAGCACCTCCTATAAGATAGTAGAATCTGATTGGTTGCATCTGAGTAGTTTTACTCCTGTGTGTGTATGATACAGTACGTCTGCTGGTGCTGATGTGTTTGGCTATTTGCACTTCTAAACTGCCGAGGTCACTTGCTGTTGCTGTTTATATAGAGGGGTATCTAATGATGACACTTTTACCCCTTTCACATCGCAAATGCCGATTCGTATTCTGGATTCGTGCATGCGTCCATCCTGGGAGCATATTGCTGGGTTGCTGACCTCAGTTAGGGGCGGGGCAGAGTGGCAGTGCGTCAGAAGTCCCTTTCACACTACACAGAGACCTGGGTTATTTTTGCAATGTGAAAAAGAGGTATTTTATATTCTATAGAGGCACAGCTAAATATATGGTCATTTATTAACCGTTTCTTATATTCCGCAGCGTTGTATAGAGTATATATGAACATTCACATCAGTCCCTGCCCCAGTGGAGCTTACAATCTATATTCCCTACCGCATGTACACGCACACACAGACATTCTAGGGTTAATTTTATTGGGAGCCAATTAACCTACTAGTATATGTGTGGATTGTGGGAGGAAACTGGAGTACCCGGAGGAAACCCAGGCAAGCATGGGGAGAATATACAAACTCCACACAGTTAGGACCATGGTGGGAATGGAACCCATGACCTCAGTGCTGTGAGGCAGTAATGTAACCATTACACCGTCCGTGCTGCCCCGTATATATAACACATGGTGGAATAGAACCCATGACCTCAGCGCTGTGAGGCAGTAATACTAACCACTACACCGTCCGTACTGCCCTGTATATATAACACATGGTGGAATAGAACCCATGACCTCAGTGCTGTGAGGCAGTAATACTAACCACTACACCGTCCGTACTGCCCTGTATATATAACACATGGTGGGAATAGAACCCATGACATCAGTGCTGTGAGGCAGTAATACTAACCACTACACCGTCCGTACTGCCCTGTGTATATATAACACATGGTGGGAATAGAACCCATGACATCAGTGCTGTGAGGCGGTAGTGCTAAGCATTACACCATCCGTATTGCCCCGTATATATAACACATGGTGGGGATAGAACCCATGACCTCAGTGCTGTGAGGCAGGAATGCTAACCATTACACCGTCCGCACTGCCCCGTATATATAACACATGGTGGGGATAGAACCCATGACCTCAGTGCTGTGAGGCGGTAGTGCTAACCATTACACCGTCCGTACTGCCCTGTATATATAACACATGGTGGGAATAGAACCCATGACCTCAGCGCTGTGAGGCAGTAATGTAACCATTACACCGTCCGTACTGCCCCGTATATATAACACTTGGTGGGAATAGAACCCATGACCTCAGTGCTGTGAGGCAGTAATGTAACCATTACACCGTCCGTACTGCCCCGTATATATAACACATGGTGGGAATAGAACCCATGACCTCAGTGCTGTGAGGCAGTAATGTAACCATTACACCATCCGTACTGCCCCGTATATATAACACATGGTGGGGATAGAACCCATGACCTCAGTGCTGTGAGGCGGTAATGTAACCATTACACCATCCGTACTGCCCCGTATATATAACACATGGTGGGAATAGAACCCATGACCTCAGCGCTGTGAGGCAGTAATGCTAACCATTACACCATCCGTACTGCCCCGTATATATAACACATGGTGGGGATAGAACCCATGACCTCAGTGCTGTGAGGCAGTAATGTAACCATTACACCGTCCGTACTGCCCCGTATATATAACACATGGTGGGAATAGAACCCATGACCTCAGTGCTGTGAGGCAGTAATGTAACCATTACACCATCCGTACTGCCCCGTATATATAACACATGGTGGGAATAGAACCCATGACCTCAGTGCTGTGAGGCAGTAATGCTAACCATTACACCATCCGTACTGCCCCGTATATATAACACATGGTGGGGATAGAACCCATGACCTCAGTGCTGTGAGGCAGTAATGTAACCATTACACCGTCCGTACTGCCCCGTATATATAACACATGGTGGGAATAGAACCCATGACCTCAGTGCTGTGAGGCAGTAATGCTAACCATTACACCATCCGTACTGCCCCGTATATATAACACATGGTGGGGATAGAACCCATGACCTCAGTGCTGTGAGGCAGTAATGTAACCATTACACCGTCCGTACTGCCCCGTATATATAACACATGGTGGGAATAGAACCCATGACCTCAGTGCTGTGAGGCAGTAATGCTATAACCATTACACCATCCGTACTGCCCCGTATATATAACACATGGTGGGAATAGAACCCATGACCTCAGTGCTGTGAGGCGGTAATGCTAACCATTACACCATCCGTACTGCCCCGTATATATAACACATGGTGGGAATAGAACCCATGACCTCAGTGCTGTGAGGCGGTAATGCTAACCATTACACCATCCGTACTGCCCCGTATATATAACACATGGTGGGAATAGAACCCATGACCTCAGTGCTGTGAGGCGGTAATGCTAACCATTACACCATCCAAACTGCTAAAATTGACTCACAGTTGTTAATGGTGGTTTAAGGGGAGTAAGATGGGTGGATTCCCAGAAAAGTACTTCAACAAATGACTTAAGTATATAATAATTTCATATTTTAATATTAATCTATGATTATTATCAGCATACTTTCCAATACAGCCTACACATCAGCAAACGCAGGAGCTGTGACAGCGGCATTAAGAGGCTGAGTTGGTTTCAATTCTTCCCGGCACTTCTGCAGTCAGTGTTTTCATCCAAGAATGAGGCTGCTCAAACACTGATAGAGTCCTGCTTAACATAGGCTACAGAACTTCCGAGTAAGATGTTTTATAAGTGCAAAGTCAACACTGCAATATCATAAATGCGAATAACCGTAAATGGCGCTGTTGCCTCAATTATAATTATTTGGAATTGCACATTAATTACAGTAGAGGGCGCTGCTGCCTCAATTATGGCTGTTCATACTAATATATTGACAAATGTGCAATGGATTACAGTCGATTAAAGATACAATGTGAATGTATTGTCCCCGGATTAAGAAACAAGGTGGAAAAACACTTGACTTAGTTCTAATATAACCGTTGTCCTTTTGTCTATTGGGAAAAAAACATGTTAGAAACTAAAACAGCCTATATCAGCTCCTTAGGGTCCACAACCCCCGTAGATAGAGATTACAAACTTTGGCGAGAGCAGCGAGCCCGCAAGGCGCTTTGTTGCGCTCACCTTCCCCCCCTGCTGGAGTACCGACAGTCGGGATTCCGATGGCTGTATACTGACCATTGGAATATCGACTGTTGGCCCACATACCACACCCTCTCCGTTTTGTAACATTTGTTAAAACTTGGGACTCAGAATGACTTTTACATATGTATAAATCTGCAATATTTTATAACACATTGAAGCGAACTATTCACTGTACAGAGGGTTTATCTTAGTACTTCTGTCCCCAACAGGTCCGCACGCCTCCACACACTATCCTGAGACGACGCATCAGTGCTCGGAGTGTCAGCAATGTTTCCCTAATCATTCAGCCCTCGTCACCCATCAGCAAACCCATAGCGCCAGCCATCTGTATAGGTGCTCGGTCTGCGGGGTGCATTTCACCTCAAAATTTACTTATACCACCCACCGCCAATGTCACACCAAGGACAGATTGTTTCACTGCTCTTTCTGTGGAAAATCCTTTCATCAGCGGTCCGGTCTCCTGTCACATAAGAGGACTCACACAGGGGAGAAGCCATTTTCATGCCAGGAGTGTGGGAGATGTTTTACCAGACGGTCTGTCCTTACTATGCACCAGCGGATTCACTCTGGTGAGAAGCCATTTGCCTGCACGGACTGTGGCAAATGTTTTGTCCAGAAATCCGACCTTGTGAAGCATCAGCGCACTCACACCGGGGAGAAGCCATTTGCATGTTCTCAGTGCGGCCGCTGCTTTTCCCAAAGCTCAGATCTCGCTCGTCATCGACGAACTCACACTAGAGTGGAATCTTTTGTGTTATAGTTCTCTCACAAATCCATGGCCTAACCAGATCATCCCGGGCATTGTGCGAAAGTAGCCGGGTGATGTCACAGAATCTTCAATTGCACCTTTCTATAACCGTTTGTGTTACCTCCTCATATTCCACCTCTCACTCTAGCGCAGGACTTTTTCCAGATTGTACTTGTTTAAACTATCCATAATAAACTTACTAATATGTTGGAAATTCTAGCCTAAAAGTCAATTATTTTCTGTTTGTGGAATGGCGTATTTGGGACAGTGTTACTGTACTTCGCACGCACTAACACATCTAGCCGCCTTAAGCTTATTCCATATGTGTACATTGATGCATAAACTTAAAACACCTGAAAAGTCACATTAAGGGGTACATTTAACTAAACAGCGGCTATGGCAGTGGTTCCCAAACTGTGTGTAGTTAATGACCAATTCTAATAATTTTTGGCCAGTGTAATAGGCAAATAATGGACGAACAGAAGTTGATCTTTTCCATTCCCACATAACTGACCTAGGGGGTGACGTGAGAGAAATTTGGGATACTCCGGGGTGCAGTGATTCTAAAATGTTTGTATTTCTGCTGGTACCTGCTACTAGGAGTAACTGCAAATAGCCACCAGACCAGGGACCTATTCTGCAGCATTCATTCGATTTGTCCCTAAAGTTTTTGCTTTCTGGTGTAAGATGCCAAACAAAATAAATACATAAGATGAAAAAACCTTTGGTGCTTACTGACAAATTCCTTTTCTCTGATTCCATAAGGGATACTGGAGAGCCTTTAACATTTGGGGTATAGACAGGTGATCAGTGGAGCCAAAACGTAAACCAGTTAGGAAACTGACCGGGGAGAGACAAAACCACAAACTGCAGAGGAGGTTATGGAACTCGAAGAGAAGAAAGAAACAGGAAAACATATAAAAAGCCGCTCAAACAGAGTCAAAGCTGTAACCAAATCCGTAATCTCCAGGAATAGCACAGCGCAGGGTGGGTTTCCAGTGTCCCCTATGGAATCAAAGAGATTTATCATTAAGTACCAAAGTTCAGTTTTCTCCTTCATCCATAGGGGACACTGGAGAGCCTTTAACCATGGGAACATCGTATAGCTCCTACCGCGTGTGGGAGAGTGCTGTGAGCCAAACTACACCTGCAAACTGAGATAGAGGCTGTGAGGGTATAAAACCTATAACTGTTGACAAAAATATGTCATCCCAACCATGTAGCAGCAAAATGTAACTGCAAAACATACACCCTGCGGGCATCTCAAGAAAATCCACCGATCAGGTGGAATGAGCCGAAAATGTGAAGATGGTAGAACGAGAAGATGCGGTATATGCCTGGTAGATAGCGAACCGGATCCAGCAGGGAAAGGACTGTTTGGAAATAAGCCAACTCTGATTATGCGCATCATACAGGATAAACAAGAGTACAGCTAATCGACAAAATGTGAAAAACCCGCACCACATCCAAGCACCCGACCGGAGAATCTCCAGGGAAAGCCGGTACCACAATAGGTTGGGTTATGTGGAAGGCAGAAAACCCCTCTGTAAAAAAAAAAAAAGCAGAACGAGGTATGAAGCTCTGCTTTGTTTGCAGGAAACATGAGATACGAGAATGGACAAGATAGATGCTCCCAACACAATTGGTTGTGGCTGTTGTGGAGAGGGAAAGACTGGCACAAGGCATGGATCCTCAGGGCACCAGTAGGTAATAGGCAGGGATGAATCTTGTGGTGACCAACAGCCCTTGGAAATGAGTGTTCATGGTCACTGCCCCCCAGCCACAGAGGCAGACATCAGTCTTCAGGAACACCCAACTCCATGTTACGAAGTGATGACCCTCTAGCCAATTTTCCCTTTGCAGCCACCACAGAAGAAATATTTTCGACTGGGGGGGGGGGGGGGGGAGGTGAATCAACTGATGTGGGTTCAGGTGAGACCCTATCCATGTGTATAGGAGATCCAGATGAAAGGTTCCGGATCGAAAGTGCCCATAATAATAAGGCAGCGACCAGCTTGCTTAGAAGTCGAACACAAAGGTGAACTGAAACCCCCCCAGAGAATGCAATATCAATCTGACTGACTCCTGTATGGACTGGGCCATGTACAGAGGAAGGAACACCTTTTTAGGCACCGTGTCCAGGATCATTTCCAAAAACTGAAGTCCAACCATGTTAGATGAGCTTTAAAACAACTTGGATGGAGCCCTGATCAGCAAATCGTCCAAGAAAGTGATGATTTGCACAGTTGTCACATTATCATTACTATGATCTTGGTAAATTAATTGTTGCATCGAAGATAGGCCGGAGGTTAACTCCTGAAACTGGTAATAAGAGTTGCGTAATAAAAATGAAAGATGGAACCTTCCGGCTTGGGAGCCACAAACAATCCCTAGTTTTGTTGCTATGGCGGGACAGGAACCAGGACTCTTGGAACCATCAACCTGTTGATGATGTCCTGTAAAACTTCTCTTCTTCTGTCCAGACCTGGTAAACTGGAGGTGGAGAACTGATGGGGAGGCTGGGAATGAGACTGACCCAGGCATCTTTGCAAGATTGATCCCAAATGTCACTGAAATATTTGAGAGATATTCTGGGGACCTTAGGTGAGATGGAAGGCCATCAAGCTGTAGGTTTGCAAGTAGGCGTGGGATCCTGCTGAGAGGTAGCGGCAGTTGGCCGATCACA
The DNA here is from genome assembly GCF_055691185.1 of Crinia signifera. Taxonomy (NCBI): domain Eukaryota; kingdom Metazoa; phylum Chordata; class Amphibia; order Anura; family Myobatrachidae; genus Crinia; species Crinia signifera. The sequence goes on from NC_139218.1 coordinate 393,013,101, forward strand.
GCCTCGGGATTCACGGCCAGTGAAGGAGGTCTCTGGATCTAGAGAGCGGAAAGAGGCTGAGGCAGAGAAGAGGTATGCAGAAAAATTACCTGGAGAAAGGCTGTTAGGGAGGACACACAGAGAGGCAGGAAAACAAAAGCTGTTAAGAGATCCTCAACAGCGAAAAAACACTGAACAGTCCCGGCAGGTAGTCACCGGTGGTGCACAAGTTGATCGATTAACATCCAACCATCACATGATGAGATTTTCCACAAAAACATGAAACCAATATTCACGAGGCTGCAGAATATAAGTTGGAAAGTAGAACAATTATCACATGTGATGGCGTTCGCCGCCAGGAGTACAGGATACAAAACCAGTTCTAGATCCTTCAACTAGTAACCCCACATTGATCAGAAGACGCGCACAATAATGATGGAACAGGAACTTCTGATTATCCATAGAGGAGCACCTGGGGTGTACAATACAGCGATCATGTCCCAAATGCCACATCACACGCGTGTACACCAGCACCGTGCACACTACAGCGTCATCCCTCAGTCCCCTCACAATACCAGTGATGGGCGGTTCCAGCTTATCAGACTGTAGAACCGGGGACAGTTACATTAGGTGCGGTTACCAGGGGTGACAGAAATGCTGGAAGTGGCGTTATCTAGCGAGCGGCCTCTCCAGTCTGAGGTGACGCAGGTCTGGGATGTACGACTCTGCCTTATATTGTGTAATAAGGGGAAGCAAAGACCCTGATGTGGCCACTGAGGGGGACGTCTGTGACGTGAGCAGATATTAGGGTTCCTCTGCACTGGGGTGCGTGTTGTTCGGGGTTCGCATACAGCACTAATACCTCTGTTGTCTGCTTTCATTATTATCCGCCCTCCGCTTATACAACATGTTTCGTAATTATCTCTATATATTCTATTATTCTGCTTCTCTTCTGGTGGTGTCCGAGGCAGTTTGTAGCATTTTCAGCGCAGGAATTACTATACGTTAGAATATCACTGACAATGGAAATAAATTGCAATATTAGAACTGATCCGGTAACTTCCATTCTCCATGATTTATCCCCCAAGGGTCTGTATAATGGGCCGGATTCAGACCCATATGATTGGCAGCCCTGTGAAATGACCATGCGAAGTCTAGCCTTCCCTAGCCACTAGCAAGGTGATTGACAGATGCTGGGCATTTGGAGGCGTAATGCTGGCATTATTCGGGAGTGTCCTGTAAATCACAGGCATTCCCCGGGCTGTTGGGAGGGAGCTCCGCTAATGTCTTAGAAACGGATTCGGTATGAAATGCCGGCGGTCGGAATCCCGTCCGCCGAAATGTCGACAAGGGGGGGGATGTGGATCGCCCCCCCTGCGGGCTTGCTGCGCTCGCTACGTTCGGTACACTATTTTATTCTCCCTCTATGGGTGTCGTGGACACTCATAGAGGGACAAAGTGCTGGCATTGCGGCAGTCGGGATTCCAGCGTCTGTATTTCGTCCGTCGGGATTCCGACCGCCGGCATATTGACCACATCCCTTAGAAACCTAGAATTTGATGGCTGCCCCTAACATGTTTGAAATGGTAACATTTCAAACATGTTACCTCTCCCTATTCACCTGCCTTCAGGTCCCCTGAAATAGTGACACCTAGATCCCTCTCTTCCTCAGTAGTTTCCATTATAGTGCCATTTATACTATATTTAGTCTTTGGATTTTTGAGACCCAAGTCCATGTTTTTGCATTTTTTGGCATTAAAAAATGTAGATGCCATGCTCTTGACCATTGCTCTAATCTACCTAAATCATCAATCATTTGTTTTACCCCTCCTGGGGCCAAATGTGATAGGATGAGAGTTTCAGAAAGTGAGATATTTTGGGAGAGTTTTCCCCTTTTTTTTAAAGCCACAATCAATTACATGGCAAAACCAGGTTGATTTTGAACTCTCCCAAAATCTCTCACTTTCTGAAACTCTCACCCTATTACATTTGGCCCCTGGTGCATACCTTTTGTGTCATCTGCAAAAAGGCACATTTTACCCTCAATTCCATTTGCAATATCACCAATAAAGATATTAAAAAGCATTGGTCCAAGTACAGATCCCTGGGGTACTCCACTTGTAACCTTTCCCTCCTTTGACTGTACTCCGTTTACTACAACTCTCTGTTTTCTGTCCTGCAACCATGCTCTTATCCATTCAACTATCTTAGAATCTAATCCCAAGCTTTCAAGTTTATTTAACAGTCTGCGATGTGGGACAGTGTCAAAAGCCTTACTAAAGTCTAGATAAGCTACATCTACAGCCCCACCTTGATCTATTACTTTAGTCACCCAGTCAAAAAAAGTGAAAAATATGATCTGCTATTACATTGTCCCCCTCATGAAGACTTCCACTCTCTGTCTTTAGTCTTATTACTCCACTTTTTGTTTTTCTCCTTTCACTCATATACCTAAAAAAAACGTTTCCCCCTTTACCCACTGACTGGGCCATTTTCTCCTCAGCCTGTGCTTTTGCACATCTGATTACCTTCTTAGCCTCCTTCTGTCTAACAGGATGGGTGCCGGACGGGTTCACGACAGTCGGGATCCCGACAGTCATTTACCCGACGCCGGGATCCCGACTGTAAAAACGCAGACAGCCGGGTGCCCGACGGCCACCAGCTATTTTCCCTCGTACCCCCATAGAGGGAGAATAGAATAGGTGGCTCGCTATGCGAGCCACCGTGCCCACATCGTGGCGAGCCTGCAAGGGGCTTTTTTGCGCTCGCCATGCTGTCTGACTCCGGAGTCCCATACCACACCCAACTCCGGACCCCGGAGTCCCATACCACACCCAACAGGATACACCTCCTTTGTCCTCATTATTCTGCGTCTGCTTATATTTCTTAAAGGCCAACTTTTTTGCTTTCACAGTACTTGCTACATCTTTCGCAAACCACAATGGCTTTCTTTTCCTTGCGTTTGTCCTAACTCTTTTGACACAAAGTTCTGTTGCTTTCAGTATTGCACTTTTTATTTTTCCCACTTCTCCTGCACTCCTTCCAAGTTCCTCCACTCTGCCAAAGAATTCCTTACAGAGTTTCCCATCTCTACAAAATCAGCCTTCCCTAAAAACACCTTTTTGTTTTTGTGTGCAATGGGTCACAAAAACACAAAGCGGCCTCCTTCTCCCCGCGACCTACGCAGCGCCGAGTGAGTCTAGAACTTAACCAGGAAAGTCAGTGATGCTGGGTCAGTAATAACGCCACTCCGCCTGCTGGTTGCCTTCTGCACATACAGCGCCCCCTGCTGCTGCCTGACCAGCATGATGCTGGATTAGTCTCTCCTGTTACTCAACTTGGGGATATACCCCTGGTATCTGTGGATCTCTCACATTCCTCCCACGGCCGGCCATATTCCAGTGCTGCGTCCTACTTCTGCCTCCGATCTCAGAGCCTTTTTCAGACCCGTTGGGCCAGGTCCGTATTTGGGTGCTGGCCGATGTTGGGCTATTGGGCATATGCATTGGCTGCAATAGAACGTCTGCGATCGTCTTAAAAAAAAACATTTCTATTTTCAAGCTGATTGCAGCGTGTTGGGGTGGATCCCGGCGGTTTCATGGGTGTGTCCCTAATCACGGTGGGCGCACCCAATGAAACGTTTGTAGTGTCCAAGAAAACACAGGTGTTTATGCCTGCTGGGGGAGGGCGGAGGACCCAGGTCTGAATCGGTCCCTGATTCGCAGCCCACATACTGTTAAATCTGCCAGTGCTGGGGCTCTATGCCATCCGATTCTGCTTGGTATCATTAACCCTTTGAGTGCCGAGTGAATTTGTCCAAATACTGTTGGTGTGAATTATGGGCAAGCACACATTTGTAATTCCTCATAATGACCTGAATGTTACCTTATATAGGAAATATAATCTTTTTTTTACCCAACATTTCTAATTTGAATTCATATAACAAACGTGAGCGACGCCGGCATTTTTAGTGGCCATTTTGCTCATATCTCACAGAGATGTTGGCACTCAAAGGGTCAATGCCAATGAGGGAAGTAGACAGATTTCGTAATGTTTTAGATTTTAACATGAGATTTTAAATACTTAGTAAACTTGACCGTTCTAGACAAACTCCAAGGTGGGAATGACCGGGTTAGCTTATAACAATTGCATATGGTACTGAATACAGCTAATAATATCTGCTATCTATATGGTCCATATGTATTACTGCACTGAATGTCTCACACATGATGACGCGACCCATCCGCTGATGTACAGAGGGTTTATCTCAGTACTTTTGTCCCCAACAGGTCCGCACGCCTCCTCACACTATCCTGAGATGCCGCATCAGTGCTCGGAGTGTCAGCAATGTTTCCCTAATCATTCAGCCCTCGTCACCCATCAGCAAACGCATAGTGCCAGTAATCTGTATAGGTGCTCGGTCTGTGGGGTGTGTTTCAGCTCCATATTGGCTCTTACCGCCCACCAGCTGTGTCACACCGAAGACAGAATGTTTGAATGTTACTGTGGAAAATCCTTTCATCAGAGGTCACGTCTTCTGTCACATAAGATGATGCATACCGGGGAGCGGCCATTTTCTTGCCCGGAGTGTGGGCGATGCTTTACCAGAAGTTGTGCCCTTACAGCGCACCAACGGATTCACTCTGGCATGAAACCTCATCAGTGCACGGAATGCACTAAGTGCTTTGTAACAAGATCCAGCTTTATCAAACATCGGTGCACTAACGCTGAAGAGCGGACATTTTCCTGCCTGGAATGTGGGATGTGTTTCACTAACCGATCTGCTCTTACTATGCACCAGCAGATTCATTCTGGCGAGAAGCTGTTCAAGTGCTCAGTATGTGGCAAATGTTTTGTACATAAAGCCAACCTTGTTAAGCATCAACGCACTCACACCGGGGAGCGGCCATTTTCCTGCCTGCAATGTGGGAGATGTTTTACCAACCGATCTGCTCTTGCTATGCACCAGAGGATTCACTCTGGCACAAAGCCGTTTTCATGTACGGAGTGCGGCAAATGCTTCATCCGTAAAGGCGACCTTGTCACACATCGGCGCACTCACACTGGGGAGAGGCCGTTTGTGTGTTCTCAGTGCGGTCGCTGCTTTTCTAATGGTTCAAATCTCTGTCGCCATCAGCGAGTTGTTCACCGGTCTAGGTGAATAAGCTGCCCGTCACATACATAACAAGACTTGTATGCAAACTGGATAAAAAAGTGACTTATTTTCCCACTAGGGGGGTTCTTCAACACTGCTTGCTAAGCGCGCCCGGCTGGGAGAAACTCAATGTGACTCAAATGTGACAAAATACAGTGTTGCGAAGCGGCGGCACTCCAATAGCAAAGGAAACAACCTGCTGTTACGGGTTTCCTTTGCTATTGGAGTGCCACCACTTTGCAACACTATATATAGATAGATATACATTTGTATATATTGACCCCTCCAGGATCAGGGCAGGGTGTTGGGGGAAAGAGGGCACCTTGAGTTCGGTGACCCTGGCCTGCCAGCGTCACTAAGGTGGGCGGGTCCACCTGCTCATGTCAGTAAGTGGGCGGGCCTGGGCCGCCAATGTCACTGTTGGGGTCATGCCCGGCACCTACATAGGTATTGGCCTGCCCCCAAGTTCTCTTCACACTTCGGTGGGGACCCACTGGCCTGGCTGTTTTAGCAGGGCGCTGCTAAACGGGCAGGGCATGGCGCCCTACTAAAAATTTTTTACCCAATTCTCATCCTATTCAAAATCCCCATATTATATTCATATGACAAACAACAACCACACTTCTAAATATTACATTGTATGTAAAATATATCATTGATGTATGCAAAATTAGTTTATAACATGAATTGAATGGAATAGTCCGCATACATGGTGTATATAATGTATAACTACTATCTCCCCCTCCGCATGAATACTTACGCTGTATATGTAATCTGTATTTGGTGCAAAAACAGACCGAGAACAGAATACAATCTATTGAAACTATTGGGACAGGGGAACCATGTAAATAGAGTAATAAATCTTGCCATCCATCTAACATCTGTTTGGTCTCAGAATTACTCTATACTGTTATTATTCTGTTCCGTCAGACTGTGCTTGGCGTTTTCCCCTTATTTCCAGTGAAGGAAGGAGACAGATTCATCAACATATTCTAGTAGTGTAAAAGAAAGATGGCTGCTGGTGTGACTGGTGTTTGTCAGTCCATTTATGTTCTAAATACACAGTAAGCTAGACAGATCTAGACAAACTCCAATGTTACAGGTGGAGCCATGCTCACCTAGCCTGCCTATGGCGTTTGTCTCGCCTACTCGCACACAGCACGCCTAGTTGCATGGGAGCGCAATAAGTCGCACAGTTTGGCGTATGGTGTTACCGGATGAGTGCAATACCAGCAATCATCCACCAGATGTCGCTTTTAAAATCACCACTGCACATGCGCAGAATCTGCATTGCGTGAGGCGTGAAGTGAAATGCACTATAGTGCAAGAACTACTTTACTGTACAGTACAGCGAAGGCAGCAAAGATGACGGCGGATTCATACTGTAGGGTACACTTTTGTGTAAGGGCACTGCTGTACGTGCGTCTCATTATGCCACACTGATTAAACATAGAATTACGCTACAGTATGAATTTCATACAGTACGATCAGGCCAGACATGAGCACCGGGGGTTAACAAAATGGCTACCGGGTTTCAGCCAGGGCTTCAAGGGAGCCCATATCTATGGAGCTAACAATTATTACACTGGTTCCTGCTGTGTGAAATACAGTACCGTATGTACCGTAACAACTGTAGTACAGTGCTTACAAAATTTTCTGCAGCAGTGCAATGAACAACTTACAATAATGTACAGTAGGTCATTTCTACAGTACAGTATGCCTCATACACATTTCCTATGGGAAATGTATGGTCTGTTTATACATTGTTCAATAGTAAGGCCTCATTTGATGACAGCCATTTAATAAAATATCACAAAAACCCTCTAACAATGATTATTTTTTTATTTTAAGTAATTTACTGTACAGTTCTAAGTATTGTAGGACAACTTACAGGGGCAGTACAGTATGAGCTTGTCCTACAGTATATTACATCCAAAAGAATCATGTGATATACTGCACTGTATTGCACTGTATTGCACGCAATACAATACAGTACTGTATAGAATACAAACCTGCCGCCCTGCATCTTTCAGTGCAGCTTAGCGGTTGCTAATGTATAGGTTCCTTAAGAATTTTGCTGGTACACTGGATGTATTCTCTACTGCAGGGTGGACTAGGTGTGCAACATTAAGGACCACGGTACAGTACTTTGCACAGATCCTTCACTGTAGCAGTCATACAGCACCAAGCGCTGTCCATCCATACAGTACATATTCCTTGGACGCACACATAATATACAGTACAGGCCAGTAAGCCCAACTGAAGACCGCATCTGTGAAATACATCTGGTTAACGCTGGCTGGTTAAACGCCCACCCCTTCTTCCTTTTCTGGGAGACTGCTCTTTTCACAGAGAAGGAGGTTGGTGTGGAAATGAAGGGCTGATACAGCATTCAGGCAGTCTGGCTGGGGGAAGGTACTATAGAGAAAGTACTGCACAATACATTGAGTTCAGTACTACAGTATGCTGTGGACTGTGCGTATTGAGATGTTTCAATAGACCTTCCCCCTGCCCCCCCCCCCCCCCCCCCCCCGGACGCTACACCTGAGTGCTGTACATTACAGGGCCCATTTGTCAGAGCTTGTATTGTACTGTACTGTACAGATGGAGCCGCAGCACCATTCACTGAGAATGAAACGTGCAAGAGTCTTACACACAAGCGCGTCCCATTCTCGGTGGTGAATTGTGTGACTCCATCTTTACTGCATATCACTGGATTACTGGAGCATTATCCACCCAGCCGTGGGGATGTGTATTGCATGCATATTGTATGGCATGCCTCAATGCGTGTCAGCACGCTACAAGTGGCACGCCAAAACCCTCGCCGAGGCGCGCTGACTAAATGGATGAGCGTGGCTCCTTCTGTATGTGGGAATGACCGGGTTAACTAATAAGTAGCATTTATAGATGATCAGATATAATTGGATGTTTTAAGTACCATATACATGGTACATATGTATAACTGCACACGCATGATGACGCCACCCATCCGCTTATGTACAGAGGGTTTATCTTAGTACTTTTGTCCCCAACAGGTCCGCACGCCTCCTCACACTATCCTGAGATGACGCATCAGTGCTCGGAGTGTCAGCAATGTTTCCCTAATCATTCCGCCCTCGTCACCCATCAGCAAACGCATAGCGCCAGTAATCTGTATATATGCTCCATCTGTGGCGTATGTGTCAGCTCCGACATCGCTCTTACCGCCCACCAGCGATGTCACACTGAGGACAAACTGTACCACTGCTCTTACTGTGGGAAATCCTTTCATCAGAGGTCCCGTCTCCTGGCACATAAGAGGACTCACACCGGGGAGCGCCCGTTTTCATGCCCGCAGTGCGGAGAATGCTTTTCCGGGAGGTCTTCCCTCACTAAGCACCAGCAGATTCACTCTGGCGAGAAGCCGTTTCAGTGCGCACAATGCGGCAAATGTTTTGTCCGGAAAAGCACCCTGGTCATGCATCAGCGCACTCACACGGGGGAGAGGCCGTTTTCATGTACGGTTTGCGGAAAGTGCTTTGTCCAGAGATCCGACCTAGTCTTGCATCAGCGCACTCACACTGGGGAGAGGCCGTTTTCATGCGCGATGTGTGGGAAGTGCTTCGTGCGGAGGTCCGACCTTGGCAAGCATGAGCGAACTCACACCAGGGAGAGGCCGTTTGTGTATTCTACCGGCTCTCATCTTGGTCAACATCAGCGAGTTGTACACCGGTCTAGGTGAATAAACTGCCGTCATATATACAGTATATACCAAGACTCGTTTACAAACTGGATAAAATAGTGGGCTTCTTTTCTCACCCAATGCATTATAAGGTGCAGGGCTACATGTGTTTGGTCCTCCGTCCTGTTGAGGGCGCTGTGCCCAGTTAAGGATCCATCTAGTAATGCACAGAGGGGCCAAATCAGATCCGCAAGCACAGGTCCAAATATTGACCCATGTTCGATGGTGGGGCTGCTACTGCACATATGCGGGAGCCTTCCACCAATTTCTCCATTGGCAAGGCGCTCACAGCCTGATTGACAGGTGGGGGGGGGTGTGGCAGGGTGGTCCCCTGGCATTTTAATTGGTGTGAACACAAAAAAAGGTGGACGTGCCCATAGGAATGCTAGGCGGGCCAATGTGATCGTATGCATACCTTTTCCTGGTGGGGGGTGGGGAATGATGTCTTCTCCCTCCCCGATTTTACCTCATTGCGGGCAGCCACCGAGTGACTCCTGGGTCACGCGGTGGCTGTGAGCAGTGGGGAGAGGAGGAGAAATCCTTCAATGGTAAATACCATTGAAGGGTTTCTCTTCTGTGAGGGCACTAGCTCTCCTTCCGTGTTGAACAGCCATTGTAGTTTCATCATGGCGTGACGCCCTAGTGTGTGTGACTTTTTTCCCCCAATTCGTTGCATTTTATAAGCAACACAGTGCGGACATGACGCACAAGCAGCTATTGCTGATTTAAAAGGATATGCAGAATCCCTATATTTTGTGTGTGACCGTGGGTGTATCTGCATACGAATTTCTACATTATTGTGCCAGTGGCTGTTTTCAATATAGGCCTACCACATATCATTGTAATAAGCAGATGATGCTTGTGCCCCCACTTTGCACCACTTTACGAATAAGACATTGTAATAGAAAAAGTTGCACGCAAAGACGGTCAGCTAGCGAGTCACACAGAGCTTGTAGCACACGGAGGGTAAATGTATGTGGATACATTTGTAGGACTGATACAGAGTTAATCCAAAAAACAACCACTGGCCCTTTTTCCAGAAATTATTATACACCTCCCCCACGAGTCATTCAGTGTCAAATCCAGTCTTTTTGTTAAAATTTTACCAGCTCAGATTTTGTGCTGATTTGGTATATGGAGAGTATATATATGTAGTCTAAGAACAATACAAAATTGTATTTCAAGATCTTATTCCATTTCCAAATTCTGGCTATGTAAAATAATAAAATCTGTTAAATGCACAACCAGCATATTTTGGAATCCCCCTAGCTGCTCGTCTAATAAAGCTAGCAGATGGGTGTCGTACCATTTTACTGGTTTTATTATGTCCTTTTCTATGATATATAACACAATAGGCTTTGTGAGGAAAAACTTTTAGCAATTTCAAACTGACATTTTTTGCCATGATTATCTCAAAAAGTGCATTGACAAAGTTAAAAAAATTTCAGGAAATGGACTCTGTACCAATGTTAAATGTTTGTAAAAAAAAATGTAACTATGTGAGGATAATGAGTTCATAGATAAAAATAGTTTTAAAGCTAGGTATTTTATAAAAAAAACAAAACAGGTGTATTACAATTAGTAATAGGTAATAATAGATTTGGAGGCTTCATTCGTTTAATTCTGTAAGTGGAATAGTAAGACTTGTGGTTAGTGTCGTCAGGATACATGACATAGATTCTTCCCATTGGAGTTATAGGGTGGACTTAGCAGAAGACATTGATTTAGAGGTATCCATACTACACCAGGCTGCCTTGGAGAGATAAATGGTGGTTGAGGTCCAGCTGGATGAAGGAAGGTCCTCTTCATTCTTGACCACCACAAGGCCACTGTTTCTTGTTCTACACAATGGATATATAGCCATTTATTTGTGTCAAGTGGAGTTTGTCTGGAGATTGCGTAACAAATACTGGTAGAAGATGTAGCCTTAGGAAATGTTTTTCAGATATTTTTGATGTATTTGAATCAACAGGTAAAAAAGCATGCTACTGTTGTGTTCCCTGAATTTAAGTACATCAAAAATATCTGTCACAGACGTGCCCAAAAAATGTCAAACCTCTGGCGAGAGATCAATGATCTAATTTCCCTGGGCCTTCAGACCCCCATACCAGGTGAAGCTAAGATTCTCCTCCTTCCTTTGGGACTCCCCAGAGGCAACAGAACAATTTGTTACGGGACATTGCTTCTGCTGATTGGAAACAGCCTCCCCGGCTTGAAACTCGGCCTTCTCACGTATCTGGTATACATACCGTGTGGAATATATGACTAGAATTATATGCAATTCTTCTAAAATATTTGATAACATTTGGGAGTCCTTGGCTTGCCACTCAAAAAGTCCCTTCTCCATTCGATAAAGGGTTAATGCGTGCAGAGGTGTACGCTTACACATGCTCTCGCATGCGGCCTCAACGAGGAAAAATCATTCGATGGTCAATCACCGTAGAATGAGGTTTCCTCCCTTTGTAGATTAAAGGAATTTTAGACTTACTATTTATGTATATGTGTTACACAGATGACATCACTAAGGTGGGCAGGCCCAGGCCGGCGATGTCATTGTTGGAGGTGGGCCTGGCACCTACGGAGGTTCTGTGCTTCCCCCAAGTTCCCTGGTCAATGCGAATAGATGCAGTGTGCATTTTCCCCTACTTGTCCTATAAAAAAAAACATATTATATTCATACGACAAACAACAACTACACTTCTAATATTACATTGTATATAAAATATATCATTGATATATGCAAAATTAGGTCATAACATGATTTGAATGGAATAGTCCGCATACATGGTGTATATAATGTATAACTACTATCTCCGCCTCCGTATGAATACTTACGCTGTATATGTAATCTGTATTTGGTGCAAACACAGACGAGAACAGAATACAATCAGACGGTGAAACTATTGGGACAGGGGAACCATGTAAAAAGTAAAATAAATCTTGCCATCCATCTAACATCTGCTTGGTCTCAGAATTACTCTATACTGTTATTATTCTGTTCCGTCTTACTGTTCTTGGCATTGTCACCTTATTTCCAGTAAAGGAAGGAGACAGATTCATCAACATATTCTAGTAATGTAAAAGAAAGATGGCTGCTGGTGCGACTAGTGTTTATGTCAGTACAACAGTCCATATATGTTCTAAATACACACAGTAAGCTAGACCCAATGTTATGTGGGAAAGACAAAGTTAATTAATAAGTATTCGGTATTATTGGATGTTTTCAGTACCATATTCATGGTACATATGTATAACTGCACAGAATGTCTCACACATGATGCCGCGACCCATCCGCTGATGTACAGAGGGTTTATCTCAGTACTTTTGTCCCCAACAGGTCCGCACGCCTCCTCACACTATCCTGAGATGACGCATCAGTGCTCGGAGTGTCAGCAATGTTTCCCTAATCATTCAGCCCTCGTCACCCATCAGCAAACGCATAGCGCCAGTAATCTGTATATATGCTCAGTCTGCGGAGTGAGTGTCCGCTCCAAATTGGCTCTTACCGCCCACCAGCGATGTCACACCGAGGACAAACGGTATCACTGCTCTTACTGTGGGAAATCCTTTCCTCATAAATCACATCTCCTGGCACATAAGAGGACTCACACCGGGGAGCGGCCATTTTCATGCCAACAGTGCGGAGAATGCTTTTCCTGGAGGTCTTCCCTCACTAAGCACCAGCAGATTCACACTGGCGAGAAGCCGTTTATGTGCACGGAATGCGGCAAATGTTTTGTCCGGAAAGGCACCCTGGTCATGCATCAGCGCACTCACACCGGAGAGAGGCCATTTTCATGTGAGATTTGCGGAAAGTGCTTTGTCCAGAGATCCGACCTCGGCTTGCATCAGCGCACTCACACCGGGGAGAGGCCGTTTTCATGCACCACTTGTGGAAAGTGCTTTGTACGGAGGTGTGACCTTGTTAGGCATCAGCGCACTCACACCAGGGAGAGGCCCTTTGCATATTCTCCCAGCTCACATCTTGCGCATATCAGCAGCGTTGGATGAGGCCCGATTTCAACCATTTCAGCGGAGCTAGAAAAGTTAGGTCTTGTTTCTACAAATAAATTCCTTCTCCTCGCCTTCCTATTATTAATTTATTCCTGTCCCATAAAACCCTAATCACCACTCCTTCTGGCCACCTCCTGCCAGTTTTTTAAACCCACCCCCCCGCCAAAAAAAACCCAAAACATTTGTGCAAATGAGGACACATCAGTTCCTACGCTCAATATTCAACCGCTGTTTGTAACCTTTTTGTCAAGTTAGCACTCATGCCTTTTGTGCTGTACATACGTGTCCACGTACATGACACTGCTCTCCTTCCGTGATGAACAGCCGTTGTAGTCGCACCAAGGCGTGACTCCCTAGATCAGAGTGTCTTTGTTTGTGACTTTTTTTCCAATTCATTCCATTATATACACAACACAGTGTGAATAGGATACACAAACAGCTTCTGCTGATTAAAATGATATGCAGCATGCCTATATTCTGTGTGTGTGTGACCGCAGGTGCATCTGCATACAAATTGATACATTACCGTGCCAGTGACTATTTTCCAGGAAAACACTGCAATGTAGCATTACAAATGTAGATACAGTGGCAGTTGCACACATAATATAGGCATGTCACATATCAGTGTAATCAGCAGAAGCTGCTTGTGTAGTAGTAGTAGTGCACAGCAATAGAAAACATTGCATGCGAAGATGCTCAGCTAGCGAGTCACACAGAGCTAACGCGTTGTGTGAAGGAGCGCATGGATTGTAGATGTATGTGGATACATTTGTATGACTGATACAGAGTAAATACAAAAAAAAAACGCTGGGTCATTTTCCAGCTATGATTATACACCTCAATTTTATCAGTTCAGATTTGGTATATGGAGAGTGTATATGTAGTCTAAGAAAAGTACCAAATTTTATTTCAATATATTTTGCCATTTCCAAATTAAAGCTATGTACATTTTTATAAATTAAAAAATCTGTAAAAAAAAAAAAACCACAACCAGCATATTTTTCAAATCGTCCTAACAGCTCTCCTAATTAAGCTAGCGAGGTGGAAATGGTGTAATTTTACTGGCTTTATTATGCCATTTTCTATGATATGCAACACTATAGACTATAGGCTCACTATAGTGAGGAAAAACTTTTTGCAATTTCAAACTGACATTTTTGGTCATGATTATTTCAAATAGTGCATCAACAAAGTTCAAAAAAATTCAGGATATCATCTATATTAATCTTTAATGTTAATGGATTCATAGTTAAAAATAGTTTTGAAGCAAGGTAGTTGATTTAAAAAAACAAACAGGTGTTTTTACAAGTAGTAATAGATTTGTTGGCTTCATTAGTCTAATTCCATAAGTGGAATAGAAATAGTTGTGGTTGTTAAAGTATCATTAGAAGACATTTATTTTTGATGTACTTGAATCAACAGGTATAAAAGCATGATACGGTTATGTTCCCTGAATTCGAATACATCAAAAATATCTGTGAAAGTCACCCAAAAATGTTGATCCTCTGGAGAGAGATCAATGATCTAATTTCCCTGGGTTTGCAGACCCCCATAACGTGTGAACCTAAGGTTTTTCCTTCTTCCTTTGGGACTTCCAGAGGCAACAAGACCCCAAAATAATTTGTTACGGGACATTGCTTCTGCTACAACTTTCCAAATTGCAGCTGATTGGAAACAGCCTCCCCGTCTTTAAACTCAGCCTGATCACGTGTCTGGTGTACATACCGTGTGGAATATATGACTAGTATTTGCAATTCTTCTAAAATATTTGATAACATTTTGAATCCCTGGCTTGCCTTACAAAAAGTCCCTTCTCCATTCGAAATATGTTAATGTTTTTGTCTTTTTCACTTTTTATACATATATTTGAGTTTTGTGGCCACCTAGTAAGACTCCTCCTTTCTCTGCTCCTTGGTTCAATACCCACCCCCCCCCTCCTACTTTTAGGGTCCGCCACACTGTTACTTTTCTGATCTCTTAACCTTTTATATAAAGACCAATCATTCTGTGATTCACAATATTTTTTAGGCATTGGTCTTGGACTATTTTTGAGGTTTAATGTTCATTGTATGTATTTCATTTCCTTCTGCTGTTGTGACTGTCTTAATAAACTTTTATATTAAAAAAAAGTCATATCTGTGAAATCCTTTTCTAAAGGCTACATCATAATCTACATCATAATCTACAGTATTTATTACAAAATGTACATAGCCATAATTTGGAAATTGAATAAGATATTTAAATAAAATTTAGTATTTTTCTAAAGGTCCATACACACATGGTGACTGCCCAGCGTGTCTGGACAGCGATGATGACTATCATCACTGCGGGGAAAGGCACTCAGTGCATACACACTGAGCGGCTTTCCCCCTGCCCGGCGCCGACAGAGGGGGGAGGACGGCGTTGCATAGCGCTCGTCCTGAAAGCCGCTCATCAGCTGGTATAACCAGCAGATGAACGGCTTTCCTGGCGATGTTGCGGGAGCGTGCAGCAGCGCTCATCGCCGGGCCATACACACTGGGTGACTTTGAGCTGACAGCCGCTCAAACATGCTGTTTTGAGCGACTGTCAGCTCAAAGTCGCCCAGTGTGTATGGGCCTTTAAACTACATATATACACCCCATCTGTGTTGGTGATGTAAAAATCTGTTTGCTGATTTGACACAAAATGACCCCCGCTCACTATTAATGTTGCGAATATTTTCACCCCCTTCTTCAGTTAATTCAGGAGTGGCACACTCCAAAGAGGGACGAGCGCGAAGAAGCCTATTGTGGACTTGGTGCCTCGCCATAGGTTCTGTTCACTCTTTATGGGGGTCGTGGACCCCCACGGGGGAGAATAGCCCCATTAAGTTGGGATCCTGACTGTCAGGCATTTAACAGTCAGGATTCTGACCTCAATTTAATGACCGTTGGAATCCCGACTGTCGGGTGGTCATCCCGCACCCATGGCTTAAGGCACAACTGCTAGATGAATTACAGGAGATTCTAGGTACTGCTGAGAGTCTTTTATCTACAGATCGCAGTTGGACACTTTTAGTGGGATATACAAATGCGTGTTTGACGTTTGGAAGATATTCAAAGGGAATGAAGTGTTTGATTTCGGGCTATGTTCCTCGAATGCAAGAATAAGGATTTAATTGTGGCTGAGATCTAAAGTTTAAGTGTCAGATGCCACCATCCAAGATAGCATCAAGATGTGTTGTGTAATTCTGAACCCCCAAATATACATTTGGTTGGTCACGCTGTAGTCTTGATCTTTGAAGTTGAGTCCTATCATACGGACCTCTGTTTTATCATCAGGATTCAGTCGCAACCACCTGGTGCTCATCCTCTCCGGGAGCTCAGCTAGACAGACATTAAGGGTTATTATTGGTTCTCAGTACCCGGGGTAAAGGACAGATACAGTTGGGTATCATCTGGATAGCAGTGGTAGTCCTATGCTATGCTGACTGATTGTTTCAACCAGGGGTATCATGTACACTGCAAAAATATGTGGACAGCACAGGGCAGTGGCACTGGTGAGGATGAGTATACTCCAGATAGAAATCTCTGTAACCTGATGCTGAGAAATAATTTAAACCAGCTTTGGACTGTGCCATCCGGTCCACAACAAATGTTTTAGGTGCTCAATCAGAAGCCCATGGTCCACAATATGAAATGCTGCAGAGAGATCCAGAAGGATTAAGATTGAGCAGTCACCTCTGTCTCTTGCCAACAAGAGATCATTTTACACACATGCCAGGGTTCTTTCAGTCTTCTTAGAAAAAAGGAAACAGTGGTCCTCAAGTGGTGGGCAGCCGTTCACAGAAAGGATTCCTTTTTGGAGGCACACTTTTAAATGATTAAAGATAATGTTTAATGAGTAAGATAAAACTTAACTTTTAATTCCATTTATTTTAAAATAATCATAACTCTATATTTACATATGATGCATAATTTGCCATGAAGAGGTAAATAAACAACAAATGCTTTTAGTGAAACAAAAAATGCCCACTGAAATTTACCATGTACTTATATCGACACAGTGGTAGTTGGTGGTGTTATTAAATAATCATATATTGTTGATATATGATTTACTTTGGGTCCTTCAATAGGACAGCTGATGACACGTCCAGATAGTGTGACGGGTCTGTACTGTTCAATAATCATACAGTCACAGAGAATTTTCAAGGAAAAATGTATTAAATTTGTACATACAGTTAGTCACACAAATACCCGTTGGTGGTAATATGCCGTCAATTAGTTAAATGAGAGAAGATGTATGCATTCATAACATATCAGGTATCCTTAGAGAGATGGGAAAAGGGGAGTACAGTGAGTTGGACTCCATTCTTTCTGCTACATAGTTACATAGTAGGTAAGGCTGAAAAAAGACTTGCGTCCATCTAGTTCAACCTGGTATAGATATCCATTGCTGATTTGGTAGGTTCTGGTATTTTACAGACAAATTATATTTCTTATTTGTACCCATGGATGTTTTTCTCCAGTAAATGTTTGTCCAACTTTGCCTTGAACGCATTTAATGAGCCAGCCGTTACCACCTCTCTGGGAAGAGAGTTCCAGAGTTTGACTGTTCTGACCGTAAAGAAATTCTTTCTACTAGCTGAATGAAATCTTTTTTCTTCTAATCTATATTCATGCCCTCGTGTCCTAGATTCCTTTCTAGTAGAAAAGAGGGTGTGTGACAGTTCCTTATATTGGCCCTTGATATACTTGTACATGTTGAGCATGTCCCCCCTTAAACGTCTCTTTTCCAATGTAAATAGTCCCAAATTGCTTAATCTCTCCCCGTAGCTTAAATTCTCCATTCCCCTAATAAGCTTTGTTGCTCGCCTTTGGACTTTTTCTAATTCTATGATGTCCTTTTTATAGTGTGGGGCCCAGAACTGCACTCCGTACTCAAAGTGAGGTCTCACCAATGCTTTATACAGTGGCATAATTACCCTTGAGTCCCTAGTTTCCATTCCCCTCTTAATACATGCCAGAATTTTGTTGGCCTTTTTTGTAGCTACATTACAATGGGCACTACATCCCAGTTTGCTGTCTATTTGGACTCCTAGATCCTTTTCAAGTATGGAATTACCCAGTTCCTCTCCGCTAAGGTTGTAACTTGCACACTGGTTGTGTCTCCCAAGGTGCATAACCTTACATTTATCTACATTGAACCTCATCTTCCATTTTTTTGCCCACTCATCTAGAATTGCAAGATCATTTTGAAGCATGGTGATGTCTTCTGATGATTTGATGACTTTGCTAAGTTTTGTATCGTCCGCAAAGATGGATACATTGCTCAGTAACCCTATCCCAATATCGTTAATAAAAATGTTAAACAAAATGGGCCCCAAAACCGAACCCTGGGGCACTCCACTTAGTACCGGTATCCAGAGGCGTAACTAGAATTTAGTGGGCCCCATAGCAAAATCTTGAATGGGGCCCCCCTCATTGGCACTCAGTGGTGAAAAAAATTAAACACACACATTGGTACTCATATGAATAAAATGTAACCGGACCAGGATAGAGCTGACAAGGAAAGGGCCAACACATAGTTGACAAAATCGGGACACAGGCGACAGGGACACGACTGAACAGAGGGGCAAGAGAGACAGGTGACAAGACAGAACAAAGGTGACATGACAGTGGAAACAGGAGAGAGGGGATGGCAAGAAAGAAGTAAAATTGTCAATACAGATGTGACAGGGCCAGGATTGACCTGACAGGGAGAAGGTAAGGACAGATATTACAGGACAAGGACAAGACAGTGGGGACAGGACAAAAGACAAGGCAGGACAGGGTTAGGCTGTGGAGGGGGGTTAAAGGCTGTGGGAAGGTGGGGGTTGTGTTAGGCTGCATGCTGATTGGGTTAGGTTAAGGCACTAGTAGGGAGGGATATGGTCAGGCTGCAGGGCAAGGGATTTAGGGTAAGGGGGATAAGGGGAGAGGATTATGGCACTTACAATGGGTGACAGCACCAGGACAGAGGGGACAGGACAGGGACAGAGAAAATAAGAACAGGAGAGAGATGAGTGACAGAGGGGACAGAGACATGTCAGTGAGAACAGGACAGAGGGGAAATAACAGATCAGTGGGGTCAGGATGAAGGGCAGTAGTAACCACAGAGAGGGCAGTAAAATTTTTATTTCTTTAATTTACTCACTGCCAGCTCTATGTGTCTGATAGCCGCGCCGGTGCCTGATCTGTGGTCAGCAGGTCCTTGCAGTGCAGGTCAGTGCCGCATGTGCATGCATCTTCCCCTGAGCACCAGTCAGGGAGACCTCCGCTGGATCAAAGAAGCCAGCTCAGCTGGGGAGAGGCGCGCAGGAAACAGGTGCTTAGAGCGAGCACTTGAAGGAGGGAATCGCTCTAGTATTGCTTGCTTCCGCACTACCGCCGCTGCATATATTCCTGCGCTCGTGAGATGATGTCACTATCATCTCACGAGTGTCTCCTCTCTCCTCTAGGCACTGCTCCGGCCGGGCGCAGTGAGTTCAGGGTCCCGGAGACCCCCCGCCCCTTATTAACCCCTTTCACTACTGGCGCAACTATGGAAGTGCGGTGCAGTGGAGTGCTTACTGGGCTTTGGGGCCCCCCAAACTGGCCGGGCCCCATAGCAGCTGCACCCCCTGCACCCACCATAGTTACGCCACTGCCGGTATCGTATCTGATACGGCACCATTCACAACCACTCTTTGTTCTCTATTACATAGCCAATTCCCTACCCATCTGCAGATATTTTCACCCTATCCTAGGTTCTCCATTTTATTAATCAATCTCTTGTGTGGGACAGTATCAAATGCTTTAGCGAAATCTAGGAAAATCACATCTACAGCATTTCCATTATCAAGGTTTTTGCTAACCTCTTCATAGAACCCTAGTAGATTAGTTTGGCATGAACGATTTTTCACGAACCCATGTTGGTTAGTACTGAGTAGACGGTGATGGTCTGAATATTCCTGGATACCATCCCTTAAAAATCCTTCAAATAGTTTACCCACAATTGATGTTAAACTAACAGGTCTGTAATTAGCGGGGATCTTCCTTTTTTTGAATATTGGCACTACCTCTGCTATTCTCCAATCTTTTGGTACTATACCTGACGATAGTGACTTGCTAAAGATATAATGTAGGGGGGTAGCTAGTTCATCCCTTAATTCCATTAATACCCTCGGATGAATCCCATCTGGCCCTGGTGATTTATTTGTTTTGAGTTTGCTTAGCCTCAGTATTCTTTCCTTCGGCGTGAAATCCACAATGAGATCTGGCTTATTTGTCCCGTTTGTGGTAAATGTTCGTTCCACAGTCTGCTCTCCCTTAGTAAATAGTAATACTGATGAGAAGAACTCATTTAACAGTTTTGCTTTTCCCTTGTCCTCAGTAAAACTTTTTCCACTAGTATCAGTTAGTGGGCCTATGTTTTCCTTAATTAAACGTTTACTATTTATGTATTTAAAAAACTTCTTTGGGTTGGTTTTGCTTTCAGTGGCTATGCACTCTTCATATAATATTTTAGCTGCTTTGATTACCCCTTTACAAGTTTTGTTTGATTCTTTGTATTTTGCGAAGGCCTCCTCATTCAAGTTATTTTTATAGAATTTAAAGGCTCTGGTTTTATTGTTGATAGCTGACCTTACTTTTTTGTCCAACCATGGTGGCTTTTTTGTTGTTGAATTTACCCTTAGTTACTTTAGGAATGTATTCAATAGTTAGTAAATCAAGCACCTTTTTTAGAGTATCCCACATTTCCTCTGCATTTTTTCCCTCCATAACCGTTTCCCACCCAATTCCTGTTAGGGCTTCCCTGAATAATTCAAAGTTCGCTTTTCTGAAGTTTAGTATTTTTGCAGATCCTTTTTGATGTAATTTACTGAAGTTGATTTCCTGTGAAACCATATTGTGATCACTGTTCCCTAATTGTTCAATTACTTTTGTGTTTGAAACTAAGTCTGTGTTATTTGTTAATACTAAGTCCAAGATTTTCCCAATCAATGTCGGGTAAATTAAAATCCCCCATAATTAATACCTGACCCTGATTTGATGCTTGTTTGATTTGGTTTAAAAGAAGAGACTCTTCCCTTTCATTTATATTTGGTGGTCTATAGCAGTGGTTCCCAACCTGTGGTACGCGTACCCCTGGGGGTACGCGTCCACACGCTTGGGGGTATGCGGCGGCCCAGCCTGTAATGGCGGCCGCGGCAGTCAGATAGGTCGCTGGAGGGGAGGAGAGTGTGCTTCCCTGTGACTGGCCGCCCGTCCGCCAATCAATCAGAGCTTGCGGGCCAGCAGCCAATCAGGAGCCGGCCCGCGAACTTTGATTGGCGGGCAGCCCAGTCACAGTGAAGGGAAGGAGAGATACGCAGTGTGCTGTACTCTCCTTCCCTGAGAGAAGCAGCGCGGCAGCTACACGGCAGGGGGACACTGGACTGTCCTCTCCCCAGCAGCAGCGTCAATGGTGAGTGTGCTGCTGCTGGGAAATACTATGGGGGCATTGCTGGCACTGTGGGGGCATATTTATTGCTGGCACTGTGGGGGCATTGCTGGCACTGTGGGGCATACTTGTTGCTGGCACTGTGGGGCATTGCTGGCACTGTGGGGCATACTTGTTACTGGCACTGTGGGGCATTGCTGGCACTGTGGGGCATACTTGTTACTGGCACTGTGGGGCATTGCTGGCACTGTGGGGCATACTTGTTGCTGGCACTGTGGGGCATACTTGTTGCTGGCACTGTGGGGCATTGCTGGCACTGTGGGGCATACTTGTTACTGGCACTGTGGGGCATTGCTGGCACTGTGGGGCATACTTGTTGCTGGCACTGTGGGGCATTTCTGGCACTGTGGGGCATACTTGTTGCTGGTACTGTGGGGCATACTCGTTGCTGGCACTGTGGGGCATTGCTGGCACTGTGGGGCATACTTGTTGCTGGCACTGTGGGGCATTGCTGGCACTGTGGGGCATACTTGTTGCTGGCACTGTGGGGCATACTTGTTGCTGGCACTGTGGGGCATACTTGTTGCTGGCACTGTGGGGCATTGCTGGCACTGTGGGGCATACTTGTTACTGGCACTGTGGGGCATTGCTGGCACTGTGGGGCATACTTGTTGCTGGCACTGTGGGGCATTGCTGGCACTGTGTCGATTATCTCTGCCCACACTGTCTCCGAGTTGTCTTCTTCCAGGTCTGTGCTCATATTTTTCTCACATGATGTTAAGTTATTATTTACATATAGGCACACACCCCCGCCCCTTCTATTTTCCCTGTCTTTAGAGTGTATATCCCTCCATGTTTAATGCCCAGTCATGCGACTCATTACACCATGTTTCTGTAATACCAATGATGTCGTAGTCGTCCCTACTGATCACCATTTCTAGCTCCCCGATTTTACTCACTAAGCTTCTTGCATTAGCCAGTAAGCATTTTAATTTATGTTTATTTTTAGATATGGCTCTAATATTGTGATTAGTTTCACCCCAGGACCCATTTGAATTCTTTACTAGCTTCCTCTTTCCCCTCTCCCCTTCAGTAGACTCTCTACAGCCCTCCCCACCATGCACACTGCCTGCCCTATTTATAGTTCTGGGAATTCTTCCTCTGTCCTTCCCTGCTGCCCAACGTCTTCACAAAAAGGAGCTGATGGAGGGTGAGAGAAGAGATTGATACACTGATAGAAAAATAGCAAGTGTAAGGAGGACACTTCTGTAAGTGGTGTTAGGTCCACCCTGATACTATAGCATTGCGGAAATGCACCACCAGAAAGTCTCTCCTACACGGAATAAGGGAAAAATTGTGGTATTTAAGACAATTGTATGATTGATAAGTTCAAATTGGATAAGTCCAATGTGTATGGATATTGGATTAAACTGAAAAAACAAATTGAACCATATCTCTTGCTGCAAAAGCTTATTGATCAAAACATGTCCGAATTAAAGCCAAACGATATATATAGTAACAAGGCAGCAAAATATAAAAGTGTTGAAATGCCGGGATCAGGCACTGCCGTCCCATCTTCAATGAGCAGATGGGAGGTGATAGTGATGAAGCCAACACACTGTGGAGGAAGAGGTTAGGAGCAGTGTGTGGGGACAGCAGCTGTGCGCGGTGTTAGGTCTGACCTGATGCCGTAGTAGAGAAGCCTTCCAGGTGATCAAGCCCACAAGGTGAAACGCGTTCTGCTTACGCTGTATAGGCTACAGCAACTCCCGGTTCAACGGGAAACTGTTAGCCCTGACAATGCTCCAG
Source organism: Crinia signifera (assembly GCF_055691185.1). NCBI lineage: Eukaryota > Metazoa > Chordata > Amphibia > Anura > Myobatrachidae > Crinia > Crinia signifera. Next base: position 393,036,203 of record NC_139218.1, read on the forward strand.
CCACCCGGTGCTACTGCAGGTATCCTCCCCCGATCCTTCTTCCTTCTCTGGGTGTGACGGACACGCTGGCGGCGCATCTCTGTCCTGCTCTACTACGGCATCAGGTCAGACCTAACACCGCGCACAGCTGCTGTCCCCACACACCGCTCCTAACCTCTTCCTCCACCTCTTCTGTGTTGGCTTCATCACTATCACCTCCCGTCCGCTCATTGAAGATGGGACGGCAGTGCCTGATCCCGGCATTTCAACACTGTTCCGTTTCTCTCCCTTTCCTCCAGGCTTAATATAACCCACAGTACAACCCATTCATACCTGTAATTTGCTCACTCTTTGGGTTACATTTAATTGCATAGGTATGCTTTTTAGTCAGACTGATAGGTGTATACACTAAAAAAACAGCAACACACTTTTGTGTAGATACATTCTGTGGATTGGTTCTTAGCACAACCTTCTCTTCAAAAAAGTTCAAATAAGGTTGCTTCGTCCAAAGAGCTTGTAGCTCAGACACTTTCCTGGCCGAGGTAATGGCTATCAAGAAGACCACTTTGATTGTTAACCATTTTAGGGCAACCTCATGTAGCGGCTCAAATGGTGGATCTACTAAGGCGTTAAGCACCAGGTTGAGGTTCCATGGTGCTAAAGGATTATGAAATGCCGGCTTGATTCGTCTTGCTGCCTTCACAAACCTCCTTACATACTTATTCTCAGCCAATTTCCAGTCAAGCATTGCTGATACTGTAAAGCTGAAATTTGAACTTTGATGGAGCTTGTAGACAGGTTTCTATCTAACCCCGCCTGCAGGAACTCCATTACCGTAGGTAAATCTCTCGAATTTTTATTGGTCATTCTACAGAAGGTAACGTATCTTCTCCATACTCTATGATAGGTTTTCGAGGTTGACCCTTTTCTTGCTTTAAGAAGAGTCCCTACTACCTTCTTAGAAAACCCTCTTTTTGCTAATAGCTGGGTCTCAGTAACCAGGCCGTTAATTTCCAGCTTGGTGGTTGAGCTTGCTATAATCCGTTTTGACTGATCAGGTCGCTCCGTTCTGGTAGTACCCAGGGATCGTCTATCGCCATTTCTAGCAGCTTGGGAAACCAGGCCCTCCTCGGCCAGTATAGAAGAACTGCAATCACCGTCGCTTTTTCTTTCTGAATCTTTGCCAACAGTTCTACTATAATTGGAAAAGGGGGAAACACATATACTAGAGTCCTTTCCCATTCCACAGTCAGTGTGTCTGATTGTTCTTCCTGTGGCTCCCAGTGTCTCAAGAAGAATCCCTGTACCTTCGAGTTCTTTACTGTTGCCATCAGGTCTATCTTAAAATTCCCCACTTTTCCACTAATTTCTTGAAAATTTCCGGGTCAATTCCCATTCTCCTGGTCTCAACTGATGCCTGCTGAGGCTGTCGGCTTGCCAGTTTTCTTTGCCTGCAACAAACACTGCTCCTATGCTGTTCACATGGTCCTCTGCCCAAGTAAAGATTTCTGCTACTTCCGACATTAATTCTCTGCTCCGTGTTCCGCCTTGTTTGTTGACATAAGAAACTACCGACTGGTTGTCTGATCTTATGATTACATCTATTCCCCTTAAAAAGTCTTGCAGATGCAGGCACGCCATACGAACTGCCCTTAATTCTCTGACATTCGAATGTTTTCGACTCATTTCTTTTGACCAGATTCCTTGAACTAAGCGACTTCCGCATACTGCCCCCCAGCCTGACTGGCTGGCATCTGTGGTTAATATAATTTGCTGCCTTTTCACAAACACTTTTCCTTGATCCAACCTTTGTACGCAAGACCACCAACTTAGATCTTGCCTTGCTCCTTTTGATAACCGGATGAACTGTCTTTTGTTCTTCCCGTCTCCATCCCACTGTGTGAGGAAACTATTTTGTAGGGACTGCATGTGGAACCTGCCCCAAGGAACAGTATCCAGTGCTGCCGAAATAAACCCGATTACTTTCATAAAGTCTGCTGATGCTGCCCCTCTTTTGTGCCGAAGCTTGACTACTTCGCTGACCAATTTTCTCTTTCTGTCTTCTATCAATTTTATTGTCATTGATGCTGTGTCTATTGATACTCCTAGATATTTCACCACGCGTGAAGGTTGTATTTTACCCTTTTTTAAATTTATTATCCATCCGTGATCCTCCAGGTACCGCATTACCTTCATTGTGTATTCCTCTGACTGCACCCTTGTTTGGGCCATAATCAGAATGTCGTCCAGGTAGGGCCACACTGATATGCCTTGTTGTCTTAAGTTGGCGATCATAACTACCAAGACTTTTGTAAAAGTTCTGGGTGAAGTGGCTAACCCGAAAGGAAGGGTGACAAACTGATATACCTCTCCTTTTATGCAGAACCTTAGAAACCTGTGATGTCCCGGGAATATGGGGACGTGTAAGTAGGCATCTTGTAAATCTATGGTTGTTAAAAATGCCCCTCTTTTGATATCTGGTAGAATAGTTCTTACGGATTCCATTTTGAACTTCTTTACTATCAAATAGGAGTTCAACCTTCTTAGGTCTAAGATAGTTCTGAACCCCCTGGATGGTTTTCGGACCACGAAAAATCTTGACTGCCAACCTTGGTGCTCTTGATCTCTTGGCACTTTTACCACCACTTTCTGGTGAATCCATGTTGGATAGGCTGGCCAATAAGGCTGACCTTTCTTCTGGATCTTGAGGGATGGGGGACTGCGTTCTCCAAGTCCCTGGGTGTTTCAGGAATTCGATCTTGTATCCGCAAGTTACTACTTCTAACACCCACCTGTCTTCGACAGATTGGGACCAGACTCGTCCGAATTCGAGTAGCCTGCCCCCAACTGTCAATCTGGCGTCATTGGTTAAATTGTCTGGAGGGATATCTTCCCTCTCTTCCTCTTTGGCCACGAAAAAAGTTCCTGTTGCCTGGCCAGGATCTTCTATAACTTCTCCCCGGTCTATAGGTTCTTGCCTCCCTAAATTCATTCTGTTGATATCTAAAGGGTCTGGCCGAAAAACCTTTTTTATTCTTATCTTGTGGCAACCACACAGACTTCCCACCGGATAGCTTTGTAATAATATCATCTAGCTTTGTGCCAAATAAATATTGTCCTTGAAAAGGTAATGAGATTAGTTTTTGTTTGGACTGCGTATCCGCTGCCCACGGTTTTAGCCACAAAGTTCTCCTCGCCACGGTTGCTGTGGCGCCCGTCCTGGAAGCCAACTTTACTACATCTAACATACCTCCCAACATTTGGCTTGAAGAAATCGCGCCGCGCGAGCGCCCGAAAAGGGGGCGGGGCGTATGCAAATGAGGGCGCGGCTTATGCTAATTAGCCGCGACCTCATTTTCATACGAGAATAGACGCTGTGCGCATTCGCACAGCGTCTATTCTACTAGATTGGGGGGTCTCCCAACTGCCACCCCCCGCAGCGGGACAATGCCTGCCGCGGGTGGGACAGAGGGACAGGACCCGAAAATCGGGACTGTCCCTCTAAAATCGTGACAGTTGGGAGGTATGCATCTAATGATGCATCACAGAAGAATTCTACCGCCACTTGAATATTTTGCATCACCTTTACCAATTCAGATCTTTTGATCCCATCTAAGGTATCTGATTCCAGATCTTGGCACCAGGAGCGTAGTACCCTGGATGTAACCGCCATTGCCGAAGATGCCTTCATAGTTGCACCTGAAATAGCATGCTGCTTTCTTAGGCTACCTCAATTTTCCTCTCCATCCTTAAAAATGTTGGCTTCCAATGGTAACGTTGTTTTTCTGGAAATTCTGGCAATGGCAGTGTCCACCTTTGGGGATTCTTCCCAACTTTTTACCTGATCAGAGACAAAAGGATACATTTTCGCATTTTTTAATGGTACCGCCACTTTATCTGGGTATCGCCACTCCTCTTCTACCAACTCCTTAAGGGTTTTTGAGAGGGGAAATTATTTCCCTTTTTTCTTCTTGTCTCGGAAAAGCAAATCCTGTAACTTTTCTTCCTCTTTGGTCTCCTCAATATTGAGAGACTTGTGTATGAGGGCCAACAGGTTTTCTATTAATACAGGATTAAAGTCCATATCGGTTTTATCCTGATCTAGCTCCCCTTCTTCCAAGTCATTTTCTTTAATGCAAGGGCCTTCTGCGGAATCATCAGATCCCTCCGAGAACACAGCCCTGCTTCTTTTAGTAGACATTTTTTTATATGTCTTGCTTCGTGACAAACGTGTCAGCTAACGCTGTTTTTAGCATGCTCACAAGTTCCGTTATCTGTGGCAATGTCCCCTGCTGAGCAGTTTTACACGTTTCACAGGTGGATCCTATGCATTTGTCAGATAACACCTTGTCACATAATGTACATTTAGAAGGGTGATGCTTCTTATGTTTTGCCTTGACATCCGCCTTTCCTTTGCTGGTGTCAGATCTAAAACAGTATAAGTACAGGTTGAGTATCCCGTATCCGTATATCTATTATCCGAATTATTCCAAAAACCGTGGTTTTTGGAATCATTCGAATTTTTTGTTTTTTTTTTACCCTCCCTAACCCTCTTTTTATACTTACCAAGTCCCAGGGCGTCCACAGCAGGCCTCCGGCATCTTCTCCAGGGTCTCCAGCGGTCCCAGGAATGCATTGCGCGAGTGTGCGCGCGCGCCGGTGACGTCACCGGTGCGCGCGCACACTCGCGCAATGCATTCCTGGGACCGCTGGAGACCCGGAGAAGATGCCGGAGGCCTGCTGTGGACGCCCGGGGACTGCGTGGACGCCGATGGACCACCGGACACCACCAGGGGACAGGTAAGTATGGCTAAAACAATTTATTCTAAAAACCGGAATATTCCCCTATCCGGAATGCTCGTGGTCCCGAGCATTTCGAATAGGGGATACTCAACCTGTAATAATAAACACTTGCTCATAGTACCATTACACCAGGGCTCGACAAAACCCGGGGGCCAGGTCGCCATGGCGACCAAATTCTGCTTCCTGGCGACCAGATTTGCCAGGAAGCAGAACCCCCGGGCAGAGTAGTGGCTTTACAGCAGCGGGCCCCGCTGTGGGCTATACTGTAAGAGCCACCGCGACAGCAGCCGGCAGAGCAGGGCACAACTCTCCCGGCTGCCGGGAGAGGGACATGGAGAGGCAGGGAGCTGGCAGCAGCCTCTGCGTTAGCAGCGGGTCCCCGTGGCTTGCTATCCTTTCAGCACATACAGCAGCCTGGGGTGCCCGTTTCAGACCACGTAAACAGATGGTGCCGCGGCGTGTTATTCTGTTCATTATAGCAGGCAGCCCGGCAGAGCGGTGCACAACTCTCCCGGCTGACGCTGCATCAGAGCAGGTCCGCGGCGCGACTATTACATAAGTCAAGGCGGCTCACAAGCTAATCGGGAGCTACCAATGCTGCTCCGTGCTTGAGTTTTGAAATAGGTGCACTGCGGACCTGCTCTGATGCAGCGGCAGCCGGGCTGCCGACGTGCTGGCTGTTATATTGAACATAATAAACCACTGCAGGGCCATCTGTTTAAGTGTCTTTGTTTTAACAGGGGCACCCGAGGCTGCTGCAAATGCTGATAGTATAACTAGCCACGGGGACCCACTGCTCACGCAGAGGCACGAGGCACCAGACACCAGAGGCACCCCCCCCCCCGTCATTTTTTCTCAGTCTGCCCCTGCCTGGCATCATGCCAGAAACCCATAGCAATGAGCATGTAAGTAAGCAGCACTGTGGCATAATATGCCATGGGCATTACGTTGTGTGGTATTATATGTAATGGGCAATGCGATGTTTGGTTCACCATGTAATGGGCATTGCGGTGTGTGTTGTATATGTAATGGCCATTATTGTGTGTGGTATAGTATGCAAAAAGGTTTTTCGGAGTGTGGCATAATGTGTAATGGGCATTGTGGTATGTGTAATGGGTATGTGACATATGTAATAGGCATTATGGTGTTACTTTTTGGCGCACACTGTCACTATTTTTTTTCTGGCTCCTACATTTTCATCCTGGCTCCTAGATTTTTTAGAAATTTGTCAAGCCCTGCATTACACACACCAAGTTCCTGGCTTACCCTGATACCTTTTGCCTTTTATCATCCTCCATTATGCTGCTTACAACTGCTTAACAGCCTTGAGCTAGAAGCAATATAAATATACATCCATCAGTATGAGTATTACAGCATAATCACTCCTTCAGCGAATGGTGTCTCAGGAGTCTTACCGGTCTGCTGGGTTTCCTGGGCTTCTAATGTAGTCTTCCTGGTGCCGCCGCTATTCCAGCACCATTTCCTGGCTTATAAGCTTTTAAAAATTGCCCGGCGCGTCCCCCCGGCGCTGCCCGGCCGCGTCACCTGACGTTAGACGCCGCCGGGTCCACGCCGCATCCAATCACTCTCTGGCCGGGTCCCGCCTCCTGACGTCAGACGCCGGCTGGAGATAGACGCAGCCACAAGCGCCCGCCGTGCGCCTCCTCCACACTGTTTCCCCAGCCGGAGCAGACGCCAACATGTTACCCGGCCGGTTCATACTCATCAGCGCTGTCTTCTCTGACACCGGCGGGCTGCTACGGAGCCCCAACTTCCCGGGACTATACCCAGCAGACACAGGTAGCCCTTACTGCACTCGCCAGCGGGATAACACAAACAATATATCTTTTAGCCTCGACCCCAACAACGCTAGGCAGTGGAGAGGGCTGACATTCAGGGTAAGCCTGACCACTACCCTGGAAAGGTAAAAAAGACACTAATACCTATGTAGGAGGTGCTTATATAGGGGCTTTTTTTGTGTTTCCTTTCCAGTATACTACCCTTCAGGCCTTAACCCATTAGTGGCTGCCATGGGGAGGTAGAGGAAAAGCTTTTTTTGTACTTCATTGTTCCTGTACTGTATTACATTCATTCTATCTATTAAGCGCCTTGAGTCATATTGGAGAAAGAGTGCTATATAAATAAAATTATTATTATTCTATATGTATAAGTATGTAATTATATCACACATGATGACGCCACCCATCCGCTGATGTACAGAGGGTTTATCTCAGTACTTTTGTCCCCAACAGGTCCGCACGCCTCCTCACACTATCCTGAGATGACGCATCAGTGCTCGGAGTGTCAGCAATGTTTCCCTAATCATTCAGCCCTCGTCACCCATCAGCAGACACATAGCGCCAGTGATCTGTATAGTTGCCCGGTCTGTGGAATATGTGTCAGCTCCAAACTGGCTCTCACCGCCCACCAGCGATGTCACACCGAGGACAACCAGTTTCACTGCTCTTACTGTGGGAAATCCTTTCAGAAGAGGTTCCGTCTCCGGGCACATGAGAAGACTCACAATGGGGAGCGGCCGTTTTCATGCCAGGAGTGTGGAAGATGTTTTACCTGCAGATCTGCTCTTGATATGCATCAGCGGATTCACACTGGCGAGAAACCCTTCAGTTGCACAGAATGCGGGAGGTGTTTCACGCAGAGATCCAGCCTTGTGACTCACCGGCGCATCCACACCGGGGAGAGGCCGTTCGTGTGTTCCCGGTGCGGCCACTGTTTTACTGACCGCTCAAATCTTTGGCACCATAAGAAGCTTCACATCGATCCAGGTAAATGATCCGCCCGTCACATATGTAACAGGACTTGTATGAGAACTGGAGACAGACTTCTTCTCCCGCTGAGTGCAGGACTTGGAATCGCACCAGGGGCTGTGTCCCGTTGTGGATCCATTGGGGGGTGACGCACTCACTTTCTCCATTAGCCGGGCCTCTACACTATGGGCCTAATTCTGTTCTGCTTGGTAAACTGTGAATCTCGCAGATTACCGAGCAGTTGTGGCTCCGCCCCGCCAAATGTTGATGTTGAGTCCTATCGTATGGACCTCTGTTTTATCAGGATTCAGTCGCAACCACCTGGCACCTGGTTGTTATTGGGTTCTCAGTACCCGGGGTAAAGGACAGATACAGTTGTGTATAATCGGGATAGCAGTGGTAGTCCTATGCTATGCAACTGATTACTTCACCCAGTGGTATCATGTATACTACAAAAAGCATGAGAGATAGTAAAGAATCTTGTGGGACATGGCAGTGGCACTGGTGGCAATGAGTATACTCCAGACAGAGGCGTAACTGTGGGAGGCAATGGAGTCATCTGCCACCGGGCTCCTGCTAAAAAGGGGGCACCTCTACTCCCCTGCCAGTTTGAATCAGTGTATTGAAAGCCGTCGATATCGCTTCTGTGGCTGACTCCCCCTCCTAGAATCATTTTTGCAAGTGTCAAACCCTGTATTAGATCCCATGACCTGTCTTAATAGAGACAGACACCTTACTGGTTGAGGTATTTGGGGGGCAATAATATTTGTCTTGCCTCCAGGCAACTGGGATGGACTTACTCCACTGACTCCAGATGGTGAGAACTGATTCAAACCAGTTTAGGACTGTGACATCCAGACCACAAAAATGTTTCAGGTGCTCAATCAGAAGCCGATGTTCCACGATATGAAATGCTGCAGAGAGATCCAGAAGGATTAAGATTGAGCAGTCACCTCTGTCTCTTGCCCACACCAGGCCTGTTTCAGCGCTGTGTCTTATCCTGGATGGAATGGGTTATAAATGTCATGGGTTGTCAGACTGGTTTCCAGTTGATTTGCAACCACATTCTCAATAGCCTATCCTAGAAGAGGAAGGTTTGATACCGGCCTGTAATTGTATCACCAAATCTTTCATAGAAGTGTAGTTCAGTGATTGTCACTCATCGTACTGACTCCCTCTTCTTTATATATAGTTGTGGACACATTTGTTGGCATCCTTACAGACCATTGACACCATGGGGGAAATTTACTAAAGGAAATTTGTAAAAAAATAGGTGTATTTGTATCCAGAAATACACTTATTTTTGACATTTACTATCCCAAAAATACGGCAATTTGTATTCGTATTGATGTGCTATCAATACGAATACAAATTGACGTATTTTCGGGATAGTAAATGTAAAAAAAAAAATGTATTTCTGGATACAAATACACCTATTTTTTTACAAATTTCCTTTAGTAAATTTCCCCCCATGCCTCATTCCATACTTGCCTACTTTTGAAAACTAGTTTCAGGGAGATTATAGTTGGTAGTAGAATTGTACACAGCGCCCCACTGAGGGGGCGTGTCATGCTCCACCCAAAGGGCGTGTCTAGTTCCATATATGGAGAGATTGTGAAAAGAGATTGTGAACGTGGCAGCTAGAAGCGTGGGTGTGTACTGCTACATCTGAGAGGAATATTGTAATATTACTTATATCCAAATGTAGATGAGCCCAAAGCAGTTAGTAACAGATACTATACTTGGTACAGTGCTGGGAAATGGTGCTGATGATTCAATGTAACTGTATCTGTCTCCCATACCCGAGCCTGCCGCCGACGTCACTGTAAAATGAGTGACGGCGCACAGATCGCCGGTGCAAAGGCTAGGGGGGGACTGAAAGGATGTGACAGGGGGGGGGGGGCTCTAGAGGTGCTGCACCAGTGTTGCACACCTGGACACCACTGGCGCACACCTATTCTATGTTAGTGGTATGCCTGGAAATTTTCCGGGACAGCCGCCGCGGCACCACAGCTGAGCCCGGAATATTTCCGGGCATACCACTCAAGGGGTTAAACCGATAATGTATTGCTATTCTCCAAGATATCATAAAATGACCTGGACAGAGATGTTGTTAACCCTTTATAAAATGAATAAACAGTTGGATTTTTGTGATTATTTCAATCTGTATGTTTTTTTGAATCCGCATCATACACGTCAATTTTGTTGTCCAGGGCCCCTACAGACCTCAGGCCCTATTAGAAATGTTTTACTTCCAATAATCGAAAATGTAAAGTAAAGACATTTATTCCTACATACTGTACAGATATTTAGGAGTTAGGACAGATTCAGCAGACACTGCAGTGTAAAAATGACGATGGCTGCAATGAATGTGCTTCTTTTACCACACTGTTGTTCTGTTATGTGAGAGAAGCGCTAATAAAGTGATAAATGAGAGTTTGCTGCGTCAGTGTATTTAGACCTTTCTGTCAGATGTTCCTTTGATATACTGAAGTAAAATGAGAGCGTTCATAAGTGTCAGCGGCTTTTATTGACCCTTACATTAAGTGTATGCAAACAGCCGATATTTTTACCTCTGCAATTCGCCCTGGCATGCTGTCAATCAACTTCTGGGCCCCATCTCGACTGATGTACACCCATTCTGGGCTAATCAATGCTTGAAATTTGGCAGAATGTGTGGGTTCTAGTTTGTCCAGCCTCCTCTTGAGGATTGACTGTCCACTGGCCATTCCTTGACAACTCTGCTGCCCGACTTCCCCCCCTTTCTCTCCTCTGACCTCCCCTCCATCATCCTTGGTGACTTTACCACCCCTATTGACATTAGTAACCCAGCCTTTACTAATCTTCTTGCCCTCTCCTTTTCCTTTGGACTTTCTCAGTGACCACCCTCTGTAATTTGGCCACTCCCTTAACCTAGTCTTCACTCACCGGTGTGACCCTGCTGACTTCTCCAACACTCTCTTCACCCTCTCTGACCACCGTCTACACTTTCACCCTATCATCTCCTCCTCTTCTCCCCATGCCCAGGCCCACCCTCACCAGATGCAATCTTAGTGCTCTGGAACCCACTATCCTATCCTCACTTGATACTTTCCTTTCTCTTCTCTCTGCCATGGCCTGCCCCAACCAGACAGCCTCGTTCTACAACTCCACCCTCATCTCAGCACTTGATTCTGTTGCTCCCATCTCCTCTATCCCCCTCCGTCATTGTAAACCTCAACCCAGTTGCTCCAGACTGACATGGTATCTGCATAAATGCTCACGTACGGCTGAGCGCCTCTCGAGGAAAACATGCTCCTTGGCAGATTTCCTCCATTTCAAGATTTTTTTGCATTCTAAAGCTCTGTCCCCTCCCTTGCCAAGCAATCCTTTTTCCAATCACTCATTTATTTTCAGTCCTCCAGTCCCTGACACCTCTTTGATACTAACAACACTATCCTTCGTCCCCCTCCTTCCCTCCCATCCTCCCTCACTGGCACTGAATTTGACTCTTAATCTTCTCCAAAAAAAGGCCATTTGCCATGAAATTTACTCCTGCTTTTTTCCACCAACTCAGCCACCCCCACAATCCTATCCCTCCAGCCTTCCCATCTTGTGCTCCTTCCACCTCAATACAGACAAGAAAGTCATCCTATACTCTCCCCCCTCCCGCTTCATCCCCTTCCCCTCTCACCTCCTCTGCTCCCTTTCCCCCACCTTGCTCATCTCTTCAACTTATCTCTCTACTGGCATCTTTCCCTCATCATTTAAACATTCCCAAGTCTCACCTATTCTTAAAAAAACTCAAACTTGACCCTTTCTCATCTGCCAGCTACCACCCAATTTCTCTCATCCCATTTGCCTCCAATCTACAGTATTCCCACTCCCATGCCTGTGAAGGAACTCCATACAAGAATGGTCGCTGGATGCTTTACTGTTGGCATGACAAAGGACTGATGGTAGCCCTCACATCTCCTACTCCGGACAAGTATTTTTCCAGAAGAACCAAACAATCTGAAAGAGGATTTATCAGATAACATGACTTTACCCCAGTCCTCAGCAGCGCCAATCCCTGTACCTTTTTCAGAATATCAGTCTGTCCCTCCTGTTTTTTCTTCTTTGCTGCCCTTCTTGACACCAGGGCATCCCCCAAAAGTGTTCACCTTGCTGCCCATGTAGATGCACTTATACATGCCTGCTGCCATTCCTAAGCAAGCGTTGCACTGGTGGTGCCCCCATCCAACAGCCACGTTATCTGTAGGAGATGGTCCTAGCACTTGCTACACATCCATCTGGAGCCTTCTTCACAACTATTGAGCCTTTCTCCTTAAAGTTCTTGATGTTTCAATAAATGGTTGATTGAGGTGCAATATTCTAGCAGCAATACCCTTACCTCTGAAGCCCTTTTTGTGCAAAGCAATGATGACTGTATTGCCTTCCATGGTTAACAGAGGAAAAACAATGGTTTTAAGTACCACCTTCCTTGAAGCTTCCAATCTGATAGTCTAATGCTGGGTACACAATTACCGGTTTATCTGTCCAATCTTTCTGGTGGAAACAAAAACCTGGTAATGTACTGGAACAAATGGCAATCAGCCATTTGGTCCCAAATATCAGAAAACAGACAATGGTCATTCAGACAAATTACATAAATCTTTTTGATTTAACAAATTTATCCAAAGTCATTTTTGTCCATTTGGAAGCCAATAGTTGACTGTCACTTTCTCCTACACATTACTAGGGATGGCCATCGACCATCGATGATTAAAAATCATCGATGGTTTATGGCCAAGGTCAAATACTTTTGCCATCGATTGGGGAGAACCAGATGGTTTCTCTCCACTTTGGGCCTTCAGTGTGAGAGCAGGCTAATTGTGTCAGGGCTTGGATCAGGGTCTCTGGGAAAACGGGCAGCAGGTCCGTTACGAGACACATTGATGTACTGACTGTAAGTACTGTGCACATACCTATTTTTATGGTAGGGGCAGGTCCTACCTCCCTGAGAGAGGGAATTTGTCATGTTTAGTTGATGCCCAGATGAAATAGGACACAGGTTCTCAAACTCGATCCTCGGGACCCCACACGGTGCATGGTTTGCAGGTCTCCTCACGGAATCACAAGTAAAATAATTAGCTCCACCTGTGAATTTTTTAAAATGTGCCAGTGAGTGATAAATGCACCTGTGCACCTGCCGGGTGACCTGGAAAACGTGAACTGTGTGGAGTCCTGAGGACCGAGTTTGAGAACCCCCGAAGTAGGATTTATCTTAATGTTTTATGCACTGCACAATAAGACTAGCCACAGTTTGCATGAAAACCCTGGACTGGATGGCTGTGTTTCCTGGCTACTGTGTGTTTGGAAGTGCCCATCTACTCCAGGAGAGGGCACTCTGACCTTGATCTCCACCAGTTTAAATACAACCTAAACTAGACTCCATTGTTATGTGGGAATGACGGGGTGATTGTAAACAATCTTCCCACATTATAGTTTATAAAACCTGATCTCTGAGGTGTACAACTTACTGAGTTTCAAAGCCCTACATGACCAAGGCCCAAGGTACCTGACGCAGCTTCAGATTCCATACTGTCCCACCCGATTGCTGCAATTTGTAAATAAAGGACGTTTAGCAGTACCTAGGATCGCCCGTAAATCATCTGGGGGTCGAGCTTTTATCCATTCGGCTCCGACTCTATGGAACTCACTTTCCCGCAGTCATAGAGCCCTTCACTTTAGAATCCGTCAAAAACAGACTCAAGACTTTCCTGTTTACTCAAGCATTTCCCTACTTACTTTAAGCATTGTTTATGAAAAGCTTTTTTGTACTTCATTGTTCCTGTACTGTATTACATTAATTCTATCTATTAAGCGCCTTGAGTCATATTGGAGAAAGAGTGTTGAATAAATAAAATGATTATTATTACATATGTATAAGTATGTATATAATATTGCACATGATGATGCCACCCATCTTCTGATGTACAGAGAGTTTATCTCAGTACTTTTGTCCCCAACAGGTCCGCACGCCTCCTCACACTATCCTGAGATGACGCATCAGTGCTCGGAGTGTCAGCAATGTTTCCCTAATCATTCAGCCCTCGTCACCCATCAGCAAACGCACAACACCAGTAACCTGTATAGAGGCTCAGTTTCTGGAGGGCCTGTCCGTTCCAAAGTGGCTCTTACTGCCCACCAGCGATGTCACACCGAGGACAGAATGTTTCACTGCTCTTACTGTGGGAAATCCTTTTATCGGAGGTTCCGTCTCCTGGCACATGAGAAGACTCACACCGGGGAGCGGCCGTTTTCATGCCAGGAGTGTGGGAGTTGTTTTACCTGCAGATCTGCTCTTGATATGCATCAGCGGATTCACACTGGCGAGAAACCCTTCAGTTGCACAGAATGCGGGAGGTGTTTCACGCAGAGATCCAGCCTTGTGACTCACCGGCGCATCCACACCGGGGAGAGGCCGTTCGTGTGTACCCGGTGTGGCCGCTGTTTTGCTGGCAGCTCAAATCTTTTGCGCCATAAGAAGGTTCACACCGATCCAGGGGAATAATCCGCCTGTCACATAGACTTGTATGAGAACTGCAGACAGACTTCTTCTCCCGCTGAATGCAGGACTTGGAATCGCACCTGGGGCTGTGTCCCGTTATGGATCCATGGAGGGGACGGGACACTCACTTTCTCCATTAGCCGGGCCTCTACACTATGGGCCTAATTCTCATCTTACCGAATCTCGCAGTTTACCGAGCAGTTGCGGCTCTGCCCTGCCAAATTCCCCACACTGCCGTATCCCCTCGCACCCATACAAGGGGATGTGTTATGAAAACACCTTTGCATATGCCTGGAGCAGGAGAAATGGTCGGCCACCATCGAATGCTCTCTCCTGGGCTCACAGATATACGCCAGTCTACACTGGGGTATATCTGCCGGCTCCGGGACGAAGACAGGGCGCGTGGATGACATCATGTGACATAGGCCACCCGCCTCCGGCACACTGCATCCCGTCTGCATTTGCATTTGAATGCCCAGTGTTTGCATGGGGACGCAGATGACGCTGGGTGTTCCCATGCCCCATTGCCCCCATCCGGCCTGTCCCGCCCCCATTCTGCCACCCCCTCCCTGCGAGTACAACGCTGCAGGACGGCGGAAGCGCCCGCACAGAAGCCCTGCACATGTGCAGAGGCTTACCATTGGTCCCCTGTGCGACGTCTACCCGGCCACTGGAAATAGAACCACCTCTGCTTCCGTTGTTACCGGGCTCCACAATGTCTAGCGGCCGTCCCGGTCACAATGGATCTTCGTCACTTAGAAATGCACTTTTCCAATAGTGCAACTGGAACGTGTGACATGTGCCCCTGACAAGTACAGGGTGAGGCCCAAATTAAACCATTTTGGAGTAACTAGAAAACAAGTCCTCTTGCTGTGCGGAAAAGGCTCTGCCGATCCCAACGCAGGGAATGGCGCTGTAAATGCTCCTCCTCCCCTTCATATTCTATATCCAATCCCGTCCTGTGAAATCACATCTTGCATTTGCATGTGGTGCAATACTACGGCTTATCTGTGCCCCCACATCCCCCTTTCTACCCAACATCTCCCATCAGACTTTACAGCTGCTCTGCCTGAAATTCTAGGCCTTTTCTACAGATCTGCAGCAATTGCACAACCTCCAGTAATCCATACCTCCCAACATGACCCATTCCAGGAGGGTCACAATGCTCTGCTCCTGGACTTCCTTGCCAGTGGCAGTTGCAAAGGTGGGATTGCACCATTGTCCAAAGTTCAAATAGGGGAGCCACACAATGGGCCTTATTTTGGTTCATTCTTTCTGACAAAATCCTTCTTAGATGGACAAAACCATGTGCACTGCAGGGGGGGCAGATGTAACATGTGCAGAGAGAATTAGATTTGGGTGAGTAATTTTGTTTCTGTGCAGGGAAAATACTGACTGCTTTATTTTTACACTGCAATATAGATCTCACTTTGAAGTAAAACCCCACCCAAATCTAATTCTCTCTGCACATGTTACATCTGCCCCACCTGCAGTGCACATGGTTTTGCCCATCTAAGAAGGATTTTGTCAGAAAGAATGAACCAAAATAAGGCCCAGTGAGTCCCGGACTGTGGTGTTTTGGGCGGCAGTTGGTGGGGCTCCCCTATCTGAATTTTGGACTGTGCTGCAGCCCTGCAACTGCCACTGGCATGGAAGTCCAGGAACAGAGCATGTTGTCCCTCCTGGAATGGGTCATGTTGAGAGGTATGAGTAATCCGAAATTTATCCAGCCATATGAAGGCTATTACCCTCGAAAGTTACACAAGGTTTGTCCATAAGTACTGGCTCCTATATAACAGGGTCCCTCAGAGTGAGAACAGCAGAAGTGCGTCTCCCAGCTGCGAGCACCGTCCTAGAACGCAGCCGGTATCCCTGTGTGTGGTGCAGAGAAGGCCTGCTGTGATTGGCTGTACCGGAGAGCATGTTATAACCGGCCGATACAAATGGTCTAATAACTGACACCAAACCTCTATAAATATACATTCTGGCCAGGCTGGGACACCGCCACGTGGAGGATGGCGTGGATGTATAAAAGGTTTTATTTTTATATTTGTAATATATGTTTATTACATTTTTGGGAGCAAAATAGTCATATACAGTAGTAATACATATAACAGACAAGGAAATAAAGATTATAAACAACGTAAGTGGCTCATGGAAGTTTGTACCCTTGTGAGTCAACCAGAACCCGCCCTACGAATGGGATAGTTCGCCCAGCATGGGCATGTTACATAAACATCCACTTGCAGGCCAGGTGGAACCTCCCACATCTTTCAATGGTCGCCGACCAGTGAAAGATGTGGTGCGTGCACGTATATATATATATATATATATATATATATATATATATAGAGGTCGACTGTAGACAGAGGCGGCACTCAGCGGACTTAGTGAAAAAAAAAAACACTTTTATCTGGAAAACTCCAACGTTTCGGAGCAAACGTGCTCCTTTTTCAAGGTGTACACCTTGGTACACCTTGAAAAAGGAGCACGTTTGCTCCGAAACGTTGGAGTTTTCCCAGATAAAAGTTTTTTTTTTTTTTCACTAAGTCCGCTGAGTGCCGCCTCTGTCTACAGTCGACCTCTATCCATCCCTCAGGAAAGGCACCAACGGCAGATGCTCCAAGAGGGACGAGTGCCAGGCTGACCCCGCTTGCTATATATATATATATACTGTATATATATATATATATATATATATATATATATATATATATATATATATATATATATATATATATATATATTGTGACTCTCAGGTCACTTGTATATGTGTGCGTATTTGGAAGTAAAAAGATGGAAAAGTAGCGCTATGCACCAATGAGATTTGAGGGTACTGCTTTCCTAGCACGGCGCCCGTCTCATTAATTGTATGCCTTAAGTTTAAGGTACTTAAGGCATACAATCAACACGATGGACCCGATTTTTTAATCTCATGGATCTTATGCATCCATAAGATGCATGAGATCAAAAATCGTGAGCCCCCAATAACCATTGTTAACGCCACCAGCACTATCAACGCCAACCCGAAGCGTGGCGAGCGCAGCTTGCCCGCGAGGGGTGGCGGTACGCGTCCTCCGACCTTTTCATACCCCCACTATCCACGTTGGCATGGAGTTGATTTTATATAGTGTGGCGAGCGCACGCGGACTACTTTACATGTATTCCGCGTCCCCTCGCGGGGCTCGCCACACTATATAAAATCGACTCCACGCCGACGTGGATAGTGGGGGTATGAAAAGGTCGGAGGACGCGTACCGCTGCCGCTCGCCACGCTTCGGGTTGGCGTCAATAGTGGGGTGGCGTTAACAATGGGGGGGCCATTTCACCCATGAGGGGGGTTAGCAATTAAAATTTAGGTTTTGGGGCCTTTTTACATTGATTCCAATGTAAAAATCTTGTCGATTGCATCATCTCATGCATCTTATGCCGCACAAACACATAAGATGCATGAGATGCTTGAGATATCAGCCCCACACATACAATCTAGATCGTGGGCGCCGTGCTAGGAAAGCAGTAACGATTTGAGATATATTTAATATTAATGCACATGAATAAAATCAACTAAAAACAATGATAGGCACCTCTGACCAAATAGATTTTTGTTAGTAACCGTTCCTATGTTACCACCAATGAAGTTCCCAAGCAATCATCTCCAAAATATAGGCCCTTATTCTGGTTGGTGCGGTCGAGCCGCATATGCGGCTCCGACCGCACCAGACGAATCCCCGCCCACGCTACGGATCGCCACGGCCGTCCGTACACGGACGGCTGGCGATCCGCACGAAAATGGTGGAGGCGTACGCCTCCACCATGGTGGGAGCTGCCCCCTGCATTCGATGGTCGACGACCATCGAAGGCAGGGCCGCACGCTCCCCCCGCTCACGCAAGCTTTTAGCACACGGACAATTGTCCGTGTGAAAGCTTGTATTGGGGCGGGCAGCTGACATCCGGCGATGTCAGCTGCCCGCCCACTACACTGGCGTCACGGCCTCATTACCATGTATACGCCCCGCGTTTGCATGGGAACGCCCATGAAACGCGGGGCGTATTCATAGGGTAATGAGGCTAAGTAGCCTCACACGCCCCTATACGCCCCCTTTGCGGCGTCTAATTTTTTCCGACGGAGAATTCCCCTGCACATGCGCAGAGTGACCTCTGCGCATGTGCAGAGAGAAAACATCGGCGGTACGGCCGCATGCGGGCCGTACCGCTTCAATCAGAATAAGGGCCATAGTCTCTTGTTGTAAAGAGTGGGTATATTTACCACAGTTCGTGCACTGAGGAATTATTCCATATTGGAAAGCATTGCAGCTGTATCCTCAATGTGGATGGTGTTGGAAGCTGTATAGATTAAATGGAGTATTGGTGCTGGTAAGGGGGTAAGTCCTTAGCTGGGCCGGATCTGGAGGAGGTGCAGAAGGGGTGCCGGACAGGGTCCCGACAGTCATTTACCCGATGTCGGGATCCCGACTGTTAAAACACAGACGGGTTCCGTACGGCCACTGGCTATTCTCCCTCGTGAGTGCAGCGAGCCAGCAAGGGGCTTTGTTGTGCTCGCCATGCTGTCTGAGTCCAGCCAGTCGGTATCCCGACATCGGGCTAATGACTGTCGGAACCCTATACCACACACGTGCAGAAGGTGCTTTGGCAGATGTCCAGAGTCTCTGTGCCTAACGTTTCACTGTATCAAAGGTATGAACATAAGTCTCTGGTGAGGGTTTATATACCCCTAGTTGGATGTCAAAATCAATACTTAGAATTACATACCTCCCAACTTTTCATGTTAAGAAATAGGGACACTCGCGCGGCGAAGCCGCGAGGGCCCCGAAAAGGGGGCGTGGCGTATGCAAATGAGGGCGCGGCTTATGCTAATTAGCCGCAACCTCATTTTCATACGAGAATAGACGCTGTGCGCATGCGCACAGCGTCTATTCTACTACATTGGGGGGTCTCCCAACTGCCACCCCCCCGCAGCGGGACAATGCCTGCCGCGGGTGGGACGTCGGGACAGGACCCGAAAATCGGGACTGTCCCGGCGGAATCGTGACAGTTGGGAGGTATGGAATTATGCCTGTGCCTCGAAGTGTATTGATGTTGATACACGGTGACTGGAAGAGCTGGATTTGTGAAAGAAGTGTAACGGGTCTAAGCTCAGACAGTGTTCTGTAGAGACAATCGAGAATGTATATCACGTCGCGTGACCTCCTGATCCTCTCCGGGGCCACCTGTAAATCTTCCATGGACATATACATATCCATTCCTGTATAGTGGGAGGGGAAGTAGATCGCCAGCAGCCTGAAATCATAGCTTTCGCTGCACTATTAACCCTTTGCGTGCCAACATCTGTGAGAGATGAGCCAAATATCCACTAGAAATGCCAGCACTGCTCACATTTGTTATATAAATTCAAATAAAAAGTGTTAGGTATAAAATAATATATTTCACATTACAGGTCATTATGATTTTCATACTTTGACCAATTCACTTGCCACTCAAAGAGTTAAGGAACTTTGATAAAGATTTTTGGTACTTGTGTAGTTTCATGGCGCTGTGCGTCTGAGTCCCCTCGCTTGCCCACGCTGCGGGCTCGGTGGCTCGCCATGCTAGGGAAGCCCAGGAACAGAGCATTGTGTCCTCCTGGAGAGGGGCATGCTGGGAGGTGTGGATAATGTATGATTGCCAGCACCTGTGGGGAGCTAGGTAACTGATAAGAAAGGTGTCACCACAGGTGCTGGCAATCATACATTACCAGGGAAGCCCAGGAACAGAGCATGGTGTCCTCCTGGAGAGGGGCATGCTGGGAGGTGTGGATAACGTATGATTGCCAGCACCTGTGGGGAGCTAGGTAACTGATAAGAAAGGTGTCACCACAGGTGCTGGCAATCATACATTACCAGGGAAGCCCAGGAGCAGAGCATTGTGTCCTCCTGGAGAGGGGCATGCTGGGAGGTATGGATAATGTATGATTGCCAGCACCTGTGGGGAGCTACAGGTAACTGATAAGAAAGGTGTCACCGCAGGTGCTGGCAATCATACATTACCAGGGAAGCCCAGGAACAGAGCATTTTCTCCCACATGGAGAGGGTCAGGTAGGCAAATATAACACAGCACCTGCTCCCCCTCCTGTGCATTACACCCCAGCATCTGCCCCCCTCCCTCCTCCACCGCTGCAGACAGGTACAAAACTGAATATTGTGGTCAGCCCGAGCACAAGACACCAAAGCCGCCATAATATCATCATCATCATCATCCGCTGCTGCCGCGGCCGCCTGGAGGACAGTCTGTGTGACTGTCTGACTCTGACACTGAAAGAGCAGCCGAGGAGACCAGTCACATGGTCTGATCACATGATGTGTGCTACAAAAACTGAAGTGGACCTAGCCACGACCCTACAACAGATAGCAGGAGCAGAGCATGAGTATGTTGCCCCTGCTGCACCATAGTGTCTGACTGATGGCGGCGGCCATCTTGTTGGATACAACTGCTATTATCCGCAGTACATGTCAGTCTTCAGAAACATGGCCTCCTCACCATATGTCTCCGTATAGGGAGCTGAGTCACTAGGATATCCGGTATATACTGTACTTCCGGCCACCGGCAGAGGTAGCATCACGTGACTACTTTGGGCATGTAGCTGTCCCACCTCAGTGTGTACTGGGAAGGACTACAACTCCCATCATCCCTTGCTGTTCTCTGGTGTACAGAGGCTTGTGTTGTCCATCAGCCAGGGACACCTCCTGCTGCAGGGTGAGTGAGGTATTAGCTGCTCTTATTGGTATCATGCAGCCTGGTAGTGCCTGTTGTGTGGAGATGCCCCTCCCCCCATCTCATGTCACATGACCACAGGGGGTATATTGTGCCAGCACTAGGGCCAGGGGTATTTATAGGTGAGGGTTATTTAAGATTGTTTGTGGGGCTTATTTGCCCTAATAACAGTGTTTGTAGGTATGTTGTGTGTATACTGTTAGTGTATGTTATGTGTGTGTCTATAGCTTGTGTGTATTTCTAAATATGCCCTGTGTGTATGTATGGTATGTGCATGCCCATGTGTATGTGTGGTATGTGCGTGTGTATGTATGGTATGTGCGTGTGCATGCCCTGTGTGTATGTATGGTGTGCGCGTGTTCATGCCCTGTGTGTATGTATTATATGCCTGTGTATGTATGGTATGTGTGTGTGCATGCCCTGTGTTTATGTATGGTATATGCGTGTGTATGTATGGTGTGCGCGTGTTCATGCCCTGTGTGTATGTATTATATGCCTGTGTATGTATGGTATGTGTGTGTGCATGCCCTGTGTGTATGTATGGTATGTGCGTGTGTATGTATGGTATGTGCGTGTGCATGGCCTGTCTGATCTCATGCTAATAAAATATGTGTATATGTATACATACACACTCTCACACAGGTATATTATAATTTTAATTTTAGACCTCAGTGCCCCCCTGTCATAAGTACCCCAGGCCCTCAGCAGTCTTAATCCAGTTCTGCCACATCCCCATGTCACATGACCACAGGGACCAGGGTTATACATTGCTGGGGGGTTATATAGTACCAGCACCCCCCACCCCCATGTCACATGATCACAGGGACCAGGGTTATACATTGCTGGGGGGGTTATAGTACCAGCACCCCCATGTCACATGACCACAGGGGCCAGGGTTATACATTGCTGGGGGGTTATATAGTACCAGCACCCCACACCCCCATGTCACATGACCACAGGGACCAGGGTTATACATTGCTGGGGGGTTATAGTACCAGCATCCACCCACCCGTCCCATGTTACATAACCACAAGGGCAGAGGCGTGGAAAGAGCAAGAGAGCATACGGCTATGCACTCTGCAGTGTCTAAAATGATGCCGGCCGGGACGCTGATTCCTAGCGCAACTGCGCATGCGCTGGGTCACCGCGGCCCATCGCGCTGTACACGCAGTAGGCTCAGCTGGCGCCGCTGAGACTGAGGCGCATGAAAGGGATGGAGCCGCACATGAGAGAGGGAAGAGCCGCATGCGGCTCGTGAGCCGCGGGTTGGCCACCCCTGCTCTAGTGCTTAACCATCCACACACACTTACCTACCCCCTAGTACCTAACCCTACCACCCCACAGCCTAAACCTAACCTCCCCCCCACACTCACCCAGCCCCTAGTATCCTCAGCGATGTCGGGTTTCAGTGTCAGTATCCTCAGCGATGTCGGGTTTCAGTGTCGGTATCCTCAGCGATGTCGGGATTCTGACGCTGGTTTGGTCGCTAGTTGGAATTCTGGTGTCGGCAATCTGACTGCCGGCATCTTATCCATGTAACCGGAATACAGAGACCGTAAGCACAAACATAGTGAGGACTTGGAACTTCTGGGCTACAAGATGGCCTGGTGACCTTTAATATGGTTGTAGTCGGTATAAGGGAGAGAGACGGGACAGGGGGAGATGGTCCAATGCCTCACGTTGTACAGATACTCGCACAGCGGTAGCGGGACAGGGGGAGATGGTCCAATGCCTCACGTTGTACAGATACTCGCACAGCGGTAGCGGGACAGGGGGAGATGGTCCAATGCCTCACGTTGTACAGATACTGGCACAGCGGTAGCGGGACAGGGGGGAGATGGTCCAATGCCTCATGTTGTACAGATACTCGCACAGCGGTAGCGGGACAGGGGGGAGATGGTCCAATGCCTCACGTTGTACAGATACTGGCACAGCGGTAGAGGGACAGGGGGAGATGGTCCAATGCCTCACGTTGTACAGATACTCGCACAGCGGTAGCGGGACAGGGGGAGATGGTCCAATACCTCACGTTGTACAGATACTGGCACAGCGGTAGCGGGACAGGGGGAGATGGTCCAATGCCTCACGTTGTACAGATACTCGCACAGCGGTAGCGGGACAGGGGGGAGATGGTCCAATGCCTCACGTTGTACAGATACTGGCACAGCGGTAGCGGGACAGGGGGAGATGGTCCAATGCGTCACGTTGTACAGATACTGGCACAGCGGGACAGGGGGAGATGGTCCAATGCCTCACGTTGTACAGATAATCGCACAGCGGTAGCGGGACAGGGGGAGATGGTCCAATGCCTCACGATGTACAGATACTCGCACAGCGGGACAGGGGGAGATGGTCCAATGCCTCACGTTGTACAGATACTCGCACAGCGGTAGCGGGACAGGGGGAGATGTTCCAATGCCTCACGTTGTACAGATACTCGCACAGCGGTAGCGGGACAGGGGGAGATGGTCCAATGCCTCACGTTGTACAGATACTCGCACAGCGGTAGCGGGACAGGGGGAGATGGTCCAATGCCTCACGTTGTACAGATACTCGCACAGCGGTAGCGGGACAGGGAGAGATGGTCCAATGCCTCACGTTGTACAGATACTCGCACAGCGGTAGCGGGACAGGGGGAGATGGTCCAATGCCTCACGTTGTACAGATACTCGCACAGCGTTAGCGGGACAGGGGGAGATGGTCCAATGCCTCACGTTGTACAGATACTCGCACAGCGGTAGCGGGACAGGGGGAGATGGTCCAATGCCTCACTTTGCACAGATACTCGCACAGCGGTAGCGGGACAGGGGGAGATGGTCCAATGCCTCACGTTGTACAGATACTCGCACAGCGGTAGCGGGACAGGGGGAGATGGTCCAATGCCTCACGTTGTACAGATACTCGCACAGCGGTAGCGGGACAGGGGGAGATGGTCCAATGCCTCACGTTGTACAGATACTCGCACAGCGGTAGCGGGACAGGGGGAGATGGTCCAATGCCTCACGTTGTACAGATACTCGCACAGCGGTAGCGGGACAGGGAGAGATGGTCCAATGCCTCACGTTGTACAGATACTCGCACAGCGGTAGCGGGACAGGGGGAGATGTTCCAATGCCTCACGTTGTACAGATACTCGCACAGTGGTAGCGGGACAGGGGGAGATGTTCCAATGCCTCACGTTGTACAGATACTCGCACAGCGGTAGCGGGACAGGGAGAGATGGTCCAATGCCTCACGTTGTACAGATACTCGCACAGTGGTAGCGGGACAGGGGGAGATGGTCCAATGCCTCACGTTGTACAGATACTCGCACAGCGGTAGCGGGACAGGGGGAGATGTTCCAATGCCTCACGTTGTACAGATACTCGCACAGCGGTAGCGGGACAGGGGGAGATGGTCCAATGCCTCACGTTGTACAGATACTCGCACATCGGTAGCGGGACAGGGGGAGATGGTCCAATGCCTCACGTTGTACAGATACTCGCACAGCGGTATAGCGGGACAGGGGGAGATGGTCCAATGCCTCATGTTGTACAGATACTCGCACAGCGGTAGCGGGACAGGGGGAGATGGTCCAATGCCTCATGTTGTACAGATACTCGCACAGCGGTAGCGGGACAGGGGGAGATGGTCCAATGCCTCACGTTTTACAGATACTCGCACAGCGGTAGCGGGACAGGGGGAGATGGTCCAATGCCTCACGTTGTACAGTTACTCGCACAGCGGTAGCGGGACAGGGGGAGATGGTCCAGTGCCTCATGTTGTACAGATACTCGCACAGTGGTAGCGGGACAGGGGGAGATGGTCCAATGCCTCACGTTGTACAGGTACTTGCACAGCGGTAGCGGGACAGGGGGAGATGGTCCAATGCCTCATGTTGTACAGATACTCGCACAGCGGTAGCGGGACAGGGGGAGATGGTCCAATGCCTCACGTTGTACAGATACTGGCACAGCGGTAGCGGGACAGGGGAGATGGTTCCAATGCCTCACGTTGTACAGATAATCGCACAGCGGTTGTGGGACAGGGGGAGATGGTCCAATGCCTCACGTTGTACAGATACTGGCACAGCGGTAGCGGGACAGGGGGGATGGTCCAATGCCTCACGTTGTACAGATACTCGCACAGCGGTAGCGGGACAGGGGGAGATGTTCCAATGCCTCACGTTGTACAGATACTCGCACAGCGGTAGCGGGACAGGGGGAGATGGTCCAATGCCTCACGTTGTACAGATACTGGCACAGCGGTAGCGGGACAGGGGGAGATGGTCCAATGCCTCACGTTGTACAGATACTCGCACAGCGGTAGCGGGACAGGGGGAGATGGTCCAATGCCTCACGTTGTACAGATACTGGCACAGCGGTAGCGGGACAGGGGGAGATGGTCCAATGCCTCACGTTGTACAGATACTCGCACAGCGGTAGCGGGACAGGGGGAGATGGTCCAATGCCTCACGTTGTACAGATACTCGCACAGCGGTAGCGGGACAGGGGTAGATGGTCCAATGCCTCACGTTGTACAGATACTGGCACAGCGTTAGCGGGACAGGGGGAGATGGTTCCAATGCCTCACGTTGTACAGATAATCGCACAGCGGTAGCGGGACAGGGGGAGATGGTCCAATGCCTCACGTTGTACAGATACTCACACAGCGGTAGCGGGACAGGGGGAGATGGTCCAATGCCTCACGTTGTACAGATACTCGCACAGCGGTAGCGGGACAGGGGGGATGGTCCAATGCCTCACGTTGTACAGATACTCGCACAGCGGTAGCGGGACAGGGGGAGATGGTCCAATGCCTCACGTTGTACAGATACTGGCACAGCGGTAGCGGGACAGGGGGAGATGGTCCAATGCCTCACGTTGTACAGATACTCGCACAGCGGTAGCGGGACAGGGGGAGATGGTCCAATGCCTCACGTTGTACACATACTTGCACATCGGTAGCGGGACAGGGGGAGATGGTTCAATGCCTCACGTTGTACAGATACTGGCACAGCGGTAGCGGGACAGGGGGAGATGGTCCAATGCCTCACATTGTACAGATACTCGCACAGCGGTAGCGGGACAGGTACGGCTTGTGTGCACAGAGGAGGATTACGCTGCTTCCATGTGCACATTCAGTCACATATATGACCTATATGGAGCTGACATTGTATTCCCTTACCTCAGGAGACGTCACCTGAAGACCAACCATGGAGGTCCTGGTCCTGGAACATATCCGGCACTCGCTACTGACTGACAGGAACAAAGACCTGATCATAGACAAGCTGCTGAGCCTCACCATGGAGATTATCAGTCTGCTGACCAGAGAGGTACTAGATAAATGACTGTTCTATGTACTAGAAGAACGACCGGGGTAATGGGGCCACGCAGCGATGTCAGGCCATTGTCTGAGCGATTTATCTACCTCACTACATCGCTGTGTGTGGGGGCATAGTTATAGCGTTGCACGGTCCCGCTCGTCGCAGTCGCCCGGCCATTGATATCCTGCACGCTGCATATTAATGGCTCATGGTCCGTGGTCTCACCGGAGAACAATGGCCCTGACAGATCGCTCAGCGCACAGCGCTGGTAAATCACTGTGTGCTGAGCGTTCTGTGTGATCTAGTATCGCTCGGAGCCCTCAGCGGGTCGCTACGTGTGTAGGGCCCATAGGGTGCCTGTAGTAGCAGCAACTGGCATTATTTGTTGGGAAGGGCAGTGATTTCATTGCTGGGGCTTTGATTTACAATTCTCAGAAATCCAAAGTTTGGTCGTGGTATAAATATGGCCGCACAGTTTGGTTGCGGTATAAATATGGCCACACAGTTTGGTCGTGGTATAAATATGGCCGCACAGTTTGGTCGTGGTATAAATATGGCCGCACAGTTTGGTCGTGGTATAAATATGGCCGCACAGTTTGGTTGTGGTATAAATATGGCCGCACAGTTTGGTCGCGGTATAAATATGGCCGCACAGTTTGGTCGTGGTATAAATATGGCCGCACAGTTTGGTCGCGGTATAAATATGGCCGCACAGTTTGGTCGTGGTTTAAATATGGCCACACAGTTTGGTCGTGGTATAAATATGGCCGCACAGTTTGGTCGTGGTATAAATATGGCCGCACAGTTTGGTCGTGGTATAAATATGGTCGCACAGTTTGGTTGTGGTATAAATATGGTCGCACAGTTTGGTTGTGGTATAAATATGGTCGCACAGTTTGGTTGTGGTATAAATATGGCCGCACAGTTTGGTTGTGGTATAAATATGGCCGCACAGTTTGGTTGTGGTATAAATATGGCCGCACAGTTTGGTCGTGGTATAAATATGGCCGCACAGTTTGGTCGTGGTTTAAATATGGCCACACAGTTTGGTCGTGGTATAAATATGGCCGCACAGTTTGGTCGCGGTATAAATATGGCCGCACAGTTTGGTCGCGGTATAAATATGGCCACACAGTTTGGTCGCGGTATAAATATGGTCGCACAGTTTGGTTGTGGTATAAATATGGCCGCACAGTTTGGTCGCGGTATAAATATGGCCGCACAGTTTGGTCGCGGTATAAATATGGCCGCACAGTTTGGTCGCGGTATAAATATGGTCGCACAGTTTGGTTGTGGTATAAATATGGCCGCACAGTTTGGTTGTGGTATAAATATGGCCGCACAGTTTGGTTGTGGTATAAATATGGCCGCACAGTCTGGTTGCGGTATAAATATGGCCGCACAGTTTGGTTGCGGTATAAATATGGCCACACAGTTTGGTTGCGGTATAAATATGGCCGCACGGTTTGGGTGCGGTGTAAATATGGCCGCTCGGTTTGGTTGTGGTAGAAATATGGCTGCACGGTTTGGTTGTGGTAGAAATATGGCCGCACGGTTTGGTTGTGGTAGAAATATGGCCGCACGGTTTGGTTGTGGTAGAAATATGGCCGCACGGTTTGGTTGTGGTAGAAATATGGCCGCACGGTTTGGTTGTGGTAGAAATATGGCCGCACGGTTTGGTTGTGGTAGAAATATGAGGCGGACCTAGTAACCTAGTGACATTTTGTTTACACATTTCAGCACTGACATATCTCCAGTCCCACCCCCACCTTCCCCAGTCTGTGCTGCCCCCATCTCCAATATGTTCAATGAGATGTCTCCTGCCCTCCTTCTTCCGGGACAGGGCCTGGGCGTGCTGCGCAGCTTGCTGGAGTCTGGACTCAGAGCCGCAGGGTGGTGCTGCTGCGGGCGGCGGGTGTGCGCAGCAGCTCCCACGTGCCTGTTAGAATATGGCCACATACAGTGCTGCTGCACATGTTCAGAAGCTGCTATTTGAGCCTGAGAAAGGAACAGCACTGTGTGATCAGAGAGGTAGACAGGAACAGCACTGTGTGATCAGAGAGGTAGACAGGAACAGCACTGTGTGATCAGAGTGGTAGAGAGGAACAGCACTGTGTGATCAGAGAGGTAGACAGGAACAGCACTGTGTGATCAGAGAGGTAGACAGGAACAGCACTGTGTGATCAGAGTGGTAGAGAGGAACAGCACTGTGTGATCAGAGAGGTAGACAGGAACAGCACTGTGTGATCAGAGAGGTAGCATGGAACAGCACTGTGTGATCAGAGAGGTAGACAGGAACAGCACTGTGTGATCAGAGAGGTAGACAGGAACAGCACTGTGTGATCAGAGAGGTAGCATGGAACAGCACTGTGTAATCAGAGAGGTAGCATGGAACAGCACTGTGTAATCAGAGAGGTAGCATGGAACAGCACTGTGTAATCAGAGAGGTAGCATGGAACAGCACTGTGTAATCAGAGAGGTAGCATGGAACAGCACTGTGTGATCAGAGAGGTAGACAGGAACAGCACTGTGTGATCAGAGAAGTAGACAGGAACAGCACTGTGTGATCAGAGAGGTAGACAGGAACAGCACTGTGTGATCAGAGAGGTAGACAGGAACAGCACTGTGTGATCAGAGAGGTAGACGGGAACAGCACTGTGTGATCAGAGAGGTAGACGGGAACAGCACTGTGTGATCAGAGAGGTAGACAGGAACAGCACTGTGCGATCAGAGAGGTAGACAGGAACAGCACTGTGTGATCAGAGAGGTAGCATGGAACAGCACTGTGTAATCAGAGAGGTAGCATGGAACAGCACTGTGTAATCAGAGAGGTAGCATGGAACAGCACTGTGTAATCAGAGAGGTAGCATGGAACAGCACTGTGTAATCAGAGAGGTAGCATGGAACAGCACTGTGTAATCAGAGAGGTAGCATGGAACAGCACTGTGTGATCAGAGAGGTAGACAGGAACAGCACTGTGTGATCCCAGAGGTAGACAGGAACAGCACTGTGTGATCCCAGAGGTAGACAGGAACAGCACTGTGTGATCAGAGAGGTAGACAGGAACAGCACTGTGTGATCAGAGAGGTAGACAGGAACAGCACTGTGTGGTCAGAGAGGTAGACGGGAACAGCACTGTGTGATCAGAGAGGTAGACAGGAACAGCACTGTGTGATCAGAGAGGTAGACAGGAACAGCACTGTGTGATCAGAGAGGTCTGATCGCGGAAGCCGCAGTAATGTTATTAAGGACAATAAATGAGGACAGTTTTCGTGGGAGGACAGAGCTTACAAAAGAAGGACGGTCTTCCCTAAAGGAGGACGGTTGGTCACCTTACTATAGCTAATGACGTAATATCCAGACTTCTTCATTAATTCAAAACTATTCTGTATAGGACGAAGGACCTGGAATTACTTCTAACATCTTCCTCCAACATGTGGATCTCTGTAGAGAAAGCGCGGACACGTGATATCCCTACTGCCCCTTTCCACTCTCCCATGAAATATTACGATACGGCGATGCAGACACTTAGGTCATCTCATTTGCAAGAAGTACATGCAGAAATGATACACCGGGCATACAGATCTCAGGAATTATATAATACATTTACTAAAGAATTGCAAATCCAGTGTATAAATGTTCTAGTAGTTCCCCCTCATTTATACACCAGAAGTATTGGTATAAAGCAGTGGTTCTCAAACTCGGCCCTCAGGACCCCACACAGTGCACGTTTTCCAGGTCACCCGGCAGGTGCGCTCATTACTCGGCAGGTGGAAGGTGGAGCTAATTGTTTCACTTGATTCTGTGAGGAGACCTGCAAAGCATGTGCTGTGCGGGGTTCTGGGAACCGACTTTGAGAACCTGTGTTATAAAGTACAAAACTGTTTTAATGCTACTTTTTCACTCAATATGCCATTAGTATACACCTGACTGTGCTAACTTTCAGCACAGAGGATTTAAGAAGCATCTGGTTGCAGTCTGTACTATTATTGTTACACTTGCAAAGACAATTCTATTAAATCACTGGGTGTCCGAAACATTCCCGACACTTATTGAGATGAAAAATACTTTACTTGTTTCCTAGCACGGCACCCATCACATCGCATACCATAAAACTAAATAAGGTATACGATGGTATGCGATGTGATGCGACGCGATGTTGTACAATAAAATATTGCATCGCATCGTATGCCATACAATGGCATACGATGCGATCGTATACGATTTTTGATTCTACAAGCACGTTGCGAGCGCAGTGAGGCCCGAGAGGGGCGGCGGTACGCGTCCTCCGACCTTTTCATACCCCCACTATCCACGTCGGCGTGGAGTTGATTTTAGATAGTGTGGCGAGCCACCGAGCCCGAAGCATGGTGAGTGCACGCGGAATACGAGCCCGAAGCATGGCGAGTGCACGCGGAATCCGAGCACGAAGCGTGGCAAGCGAACGAGCAATACATGTAAAGTAATCCATGTCCCCTCGCGGGGCTCACTATCTAAAATCAACTCCACGCCGACGTGGATAGTGGGGGTATGAAAAGGTCGGATACCATCGCATCACATGCATTGTACGCGGCTATATGGCATGCGATGCGATTGCATAAGATGCCATAAGATGAAAATAGTGGGCGCTGTGCTAGGAAACAAGTGCCCTTTACTTAGATGATTATATTATGACAGACAGGCTGCCCTAGCTGATTTAGAAAAGGTGCCAATACTTTCTATAAAACATGGGGCTCATATATTGAAACCTTATACCCCTTTTACACCAAAGCAAATTACAGGGTTAAAGATGTTCAACCCAGGAATTTGCTGAAACACCCGGGTTTTTCGGTGGTGTGAAAGGGTCAACGCTTTTCCTGTTGTGCTTCTGATCTGTCGGCTCTGTCCTATCAGTCTCTGCTCCTGGTTTTTCATCCTGATAGTGCGGTTCTTTGAACTGTTCCTTCACACCTCCCCAAGGTGGTGTCCAAGTTTCACGTGAACCAGGAGATAGTGGTCCTGGTCTTTTGTAGGCCGGATGCCTCTCCCGAGCAGCGTTCCCTGGATGTGGTCCGTGCTTTGCGCATCTATGTCCGTCGCACTAAAACCCTTAGCAAATCTGATTCTCTCTTTGTTCTCTATGGATTTCAGAAGAGGGGTTGGCCTGCTACCAAGGAGACGATTGCCCAATGGCTGAGGTCTGTTATCAAGCTGGCTTATTTCTGCGCCTCCCTCCTGGTACCTGCGGGGGTCCGGGCTCATTCCACGAGGTCTGTGGGTGCGTCTTGGGCTGTTAAGGGTCGTCTCCTCATACTTTCTTACATTTCTATGTGTTCGACACTGTGACCGGACGCCTGCCCTTACGCTCTGGCTACACCCTGGCTACACCCTTCGGTTCCTGGTCTCATGGGACCTGGACAATAGGGGATTCCCTGTTACTGACTCCGCCCACTATGCAGTAGGCGGGGATATCGCTGCCACCACCAGACTCCTCCTACGTGGCGTCTGGAACCACGTATACCTCCTCAGGCCCAAACACTGGCACCTGAGTACTACCTGCTGGAGTGTGTGCGTCGACACGCTGCTGACACCCCCCCCAACTGGCGTCAATTGGTTCCCCACTGGTCACGGACCAGACCTCTGTTTCGGTAGCGGGCAGAGCGGACACTTGGAGGACGCTGGATGCTTGTACCCAGAACAGCCGGAGAATGGAATTATTGCAGTAATTCTGTGGGTCACAAGATGAAAGTAGTCGTCTTGGGCAATAGATGGTTTATTTGCTCAAAGTAGAAGCTCTGAAAAGAGCCCTCTCCTAGGTCCCTATGAGGTACAGCATACAGGTAATGTTACAGCATTCAGGTCAGATAGATGCACAACTTTACAGGCAAAACTGGTGCCTTTTTTATCCAAAATCCACACAGCATAACACAGGGGGAAATTCCACACTGTTCTCCCCACCCAATCAGCATTGGGCAGGAGGTGTACATGCCTGGGACATTTACATTCATATATCAATTGGAACATTATCCTGTCATAAATAGATCCAGATTACATGGCAAAGGGTTCACTTCAATTTCCTTCGAATATTTACCAAATGGACTGGAACGCCTGGAATCCCTGACACATCACACACACAAGTGATGTACTACTGACACCTTCATACAGGGCCCACAGACACCAAGCCCGCTACCTGCGGTGCCGTGTCATTCTGTTAGCAAACGGACAATTAAGCATCTCATTTCCTTATCGCAGGAATTCCTTAAGTCATTTTCAAAGTGCATTTTCACATTTAAAATACATTTAAATGACACTTTATACATCATACGGAGCCTGTGCTCAGCAGAGACTTCCGACACCACATAACACTGCAGCTGCGGACCCTCAGTCCCAGCTCAGTGATTCACATATATTAATACATTTAAAATATTTTTATTTAACCCATTTTGCCCAGCTCGGGGCTCCCTTGAGCCCTGCAGCAGCTCCTTAACACTGGACTGGCTGCGCTGGGGAGCCGGCTTCCAATATGCGGTGCCCGGTCTCTTGGCAGCGGCAGTTTCCAGCGCACCACCGTGTAGCAGCAGCTTCTGTAGCGCTGTAGCCCAGGACAGCATTCCGAGTGCAGCGTCTCCCAGCACACCGCTCGGCCATGCCACATTCCCCCTCTACTGGAGGATAGGGGTTTACAGCTGGACGGCGCCAGGGTTGCTGGAGGAAGTCCGGGGCCAAGGTGCCCATACATAATGTGAATAAAAAAAATTTGACTTGAAGATGGCGCCGGGGCTGAAGGGGTGAACCCTTTCAGCTCCACGGCCGCCATGCCCCACGTGTGCCAGGGTCTCTGGCCACACTTCTCCTCCCCCGCCCCCCCCCCAATCCAAGCGGGAAACCAGAGGGCCATGTCCCCACGATTTGGCTTCTGGTCCCGCAGTCCATTTGGGGTTACTGGGAGTGTCTGAGGGTGTTGGCTCTAGCCTAGACAGTTCATCCAGATTGCAGTGGGTCTGTTCTGGTTGGTGTACAATGTCCCAAATGTCACCATCATGTTCAAGGCTCCACCACAACAGTCTGTTTGTTTTCCCCAAGGTAGGTTGCAAACCTTCATGAGGGGGGTGTTCCTTCACCCCGGTGGGGTGCCAGTGGCACCATCTGTGCCAAAGCTGGTCTGCTGCATACACAATTGCCACCAAGTGTGTCCAAATTGTGGCATACCCCACCTCCCACCATAGCAGTATCCTGCTCACACAAGCCAGAGGGTGCTCCTGCCCATATGGCTCCTCCTGGCTCAGTACTGCTCCCAGTCCATGCAGTGACGCAATAGTCCGTACCACAGTGTCCTGGTAATAAATATGCATCATCAGCACTGGAGCTGGTACCAGAGCCTCTTTCAGCGACTGGAATGCCAACTCACAAGCAGGTGTACAGTCCACTGTCTTGGGAAGACCCTTCATTGTCACTACTGTAAGGGGCGTCACTACCAAACTAGAGTCAGGGACAACTGGTCTGTAGGGCCTTACAGTCTCTAAGGTCAGTACCTGTCTGGGGGTTGTGGGCCGGGGACAGCCTCGGGGACTCACCCTGTCTGGTGTATCCCCTCCTACCTTCCTGACTACCCTGGGCCTGAACCCTTTCTGCCAGGGCGCACTCTCTACCCTCACCCCATCATGGATCTGACAATGCCAGTATGTTTTCTGTCTATTTAAACAGAGCCTGTGAGCCCAAGTTTTGGTACAATCTGCCTGATCTGAATGCTGTAACATTATCTGTGTCTCCTAGGGACCTAGGAGAGAGCTCTTTTCATTGCTTCTACTTTGAGCAAATAAACCATCTATTGCCTCGAGATGACTACTTTCATCTTGTGACCAACAGAATTATTGCAATAGTTCTGTTCTCCGGCTGTTCTGGGTACCAGTATCCAGCGTCCTCCCAGTCTCAGCCCTGCCAGCTACCAAAGCAGAGGCCTGTTCCGTGACCAGTGGGGAACCAAGTGAGCCCAGTCGGGCGTGTGTCAGCAGCGTGTCGGCGCACACCCTACAGCAGGTAGTACTCAGGTGCCAGCGGTTGGGCCTGAGTCAGTATCCGTGGTTCCAGACGCCACTTAGGAGGAGTCTGGTGGTGGCAGCGATATCCCCGCCCATTGTGTAGTGGGCGGAGTCAGCAACAGGCGGTTGCTGACGGTAACAGGGAATCCCCTATTGGCCAGGTCCCGTGAGACCAGGAACCACTATCTGTGGACCCGAAGGGTGTAGCCAGAGCATAAGGGCAGGCGTCCGATCACAGATGTATTTGGCCAGAGTGTAGTGGCTGCAGGCCAGGCACATCCCCACCCTTAGTTGGGCGTCCCACTGCTATCCCTGTGGCCCCTGACATCTACCGCAGAAGAAAATTACATTCGTCTTACCTGTTAAATCTCTTTCTTCATGAACGTCATTTTATGTGGTATACCACAGAAAAACCTGGGCTTTCAGAAAATTCCCGGGTTCAAAAGCTTGAAGCCGGTAATTTGCGGGTGGTGTGAATTGGGGTCAGGGTGCACTGGCAAAATGACCCGGCACTCAAAAATGCTGGGTAATTGCCGGGTGGCTGGTGTGAAAGGGGTATTAGATGAGACATTACAGTCAAAGATCTTTAAGATTTTTGAAGGAACAGATAGGTGATCCTACAGATGGCTCAGCAATAGCCCTAGATCGTGAACTCCTGTTCTTTCCCCTATATGTCTGGGAGCTGCTTATACAATCTATTTCTGGAATTATTTGCTACATTTCATTTCTACTGATAAAATGAATTTCTATATCCTGCTCTACATGGATCTCAATAATGTTATCTCTGTTTTGTTGCTCCCTATTTACACCTGGTAGCCAGAGACCCCGGCACACGTGTGTAATGGCTGCCACGGCACTGAAGGGGTTAAGCCATTTTGGACAAGGGTACTTTGTACATTTCTGGAGGGAGCAATTTAGCCGTCTTTGTGAAGAGGAAATGAGACGCTAAACAGTCCTTTTGCTAATGGCTGGGGAATGACTCGGCACAGCAGGTATCAGGATTTGTGTCTGTAGTTCCTGTGTAAAGGTGTTAGTAAGGAGCCCAGCACTGAGGCACAATGACAAAGTAAAAACACATATTCTAAAATGATATGTGCAGGCACTGAGCTGGGCCTACATGTCCCATGCTGCAGTGTTGCAGGGGGATGAAGCCCTGTGTAAGACAATGTATACAGTGTACAATGTATTTAAAATGTGTTGTGTGGCTTTTGGAGCCTGTGCAGTGCACAGGCTCAGTGTGTACAATGTAACACTTGTGCTTTAAATGTATTTTAAAGGAAAAGTGCACTTACTGGGGTTGTTGTGTCCCAGGGGAATCCAGAATCCTGTGTGGGCTGCTGGGTTCCCCCCAGTCTTTACCCCAAAAACAGAATGCTTTCCCAGACACCCTCCAAGCTGGGAGCTGTAGGGATGGTAGCAGGGAACATCAGCTTTCTAACAAGCTGAGTGGTTCCCTGGAGCTCCATGTGGCTCTCCATCTGCGGGCAGGGGATCAGGGCTGCCCATCGCGGGAGCTCACGTCTGGGCTAACGGTGTTCAGCTGGTCCCCTGGAAGGCTCCTGGAAGTATGTTTTGGAGGGAAACCTTCCCCCTAGCCAGACAAACCTGCACCTGGGTGGGTGGGCTGTGGCTCAGAGGAGTTACCACTCCCCTCTGTCCTTAAGGACAATGCTGAATGTGCATGTGTCCAGCGCATGCACGTCTCATGCTGATTGGTTGAAGACCACAGGGTGGGCTTACCCCCTCTGTTCATGTGGATTGGAGTAGCATATAAAGAGGGCTTCTGCCCTGGGTAAAGTTGTACTTCTACCTGACTTGAATGCTGTAACATCACTGAATGCTGTCCCTACTAGCGATAGGAGAAGAGGTCTTTTAAGAGCTATTGGCAAATAATCACCTTTTCGACAACCGTTCTCATCTGGCGACCAACAGAATTACTGCACTAATTCCGTTCTCCGGTTGACTGGGTACAAGCATCCAGCGTCTCCGAGTTCCGCTCTGCCAGCTACCGAAGCAGAGGTCTGGTCCGTGACCAGTGGGGAACCAATCAACGCCAGTCAGTAACAGGGAATCCCCTATTGGCCAGGTCCCGTGAGACCAGGAACCGCTATCTGTGGACCAGAAGGGCGAAGCCAGAGCGTAAGGGCAGGTCGTCCGGTCACACATCTTAACCCTTGTTCTATGTGGTTTCTGATTGTGGATACAGAGGAAGAAATAGAAGACTCAGCATATATGATTGATATACTCCTCTTTTATTGTTGATTACAGGATATGGATATGTGTCCATACAATCTGATTATCATTAGTCTGTATATGCTGCTTCAGGTCACTCGGAATGACAGCAATGTCCTATAGATACATAGTTACATAGTAGTGTAGTAGTTCACATGTCAATTGTTTCCAAGTCTGTTTCTTGTACTTGATGTTGTCTTTATGACCATATTGCCATTGTTGTGATATGTTGATATTTTCCTAATGCCCACAGAAAATCCAATAAATATATTTGAAAAAATAAATAAACCTGAGGGTATGATGGTACTGGGGTATAAGGATACAGGGTATGATGGTACCGGGGTATGAGGATACAGGGTATGATGGTACGGGGGTATGAGGATACAGGGTATGATGGTACGGGGGTATGAGGATACAGGGTATGATGGTACGGGGGTATGAGGATACAGGGTATGATGGTACTGGGGTATGAGGATACAGGGTATGATGGTACGGGGGTATGAGGATACAGGGTATGATGGTACAGGGTATGAGGATACAGGGTATGATGGTACCGGGGTATGAGGATACAGGGTATGATGGTACTGGGGTATAAGGATACAGGGTATGATGGTACCGGGGTATGAGGATACAGGGTATGATGGTACGGTGGTATGATGATACAGGGGTATGAGGATACAGGGTATGATGGTACTGGGGTATGAGGATACAGGGTATGATGGTACGGGGGTATGAGGATACAGGGTATGATGGTACCGGGGTATGAGGATACAGGGTATGATGGTACTGGGGTATAAGGATACAGGGTATGATGGTATCGGGGTATGAGGATACAGGGTATGATGGTACGGTGGTATGATGATACAGGGGTAAGAGGATACAGGGGTATGATGGTACGGGGGTATAAGGATACAGGGTATGATGGTACTGGGGTATGAGGATACAGGGTATGATGGTACGGGGGTAAGAGGATACAGGGTATGATGGTACGGGGGTATGATGGTACGGGGTATGATGGTACTGGGGTAAGAGGATACATGGGTATGATGGTACGGGGTTATGAGGATACAGGGTATGATGGTACTGGGGTATAAGGATACAGGGTATGATGGAACCGGGGTAAGAGGATACAGGGTATGATGGTACGGGGGTATGATGGTACGGGGGTATGATGGTACGGGGTATGATGGTACGGGGTATGAGGATACAGGGTATGATGGTACTGGGGTATGAGGATACAGGGTATGATGGTACTGGGGTATGAGGATACGGGGTATGATGGTACTGGGGTAAGAGGATACAGGGTATGATGGTACGGGGGTATGATGGTACGGGGGTATGATGGTACGGGGGTATGATGGTACGGGGTATGATGGTACGGGTGTTTGACAATACAGGGTATGATGGTACGGGTGTTTGACAATACAGGGTATGATGGTACGGGGGTATGAGGATACAGGGTATGATGGTACGGGGTATGAGGATACAGGGTGTGATGGTACGGGGGTATGAGGATACAGGGTGTGATGGTACGGGGGTATGATGATACGGGGGTATGATGATACAGGGTATGATGGTACAGGGTATGATGGTACGGGGGTATGAGGATACAGGGTATGATGGTACGGGGGTATGATGATACAGGGTATGATGGTACGGGGTATGATGATACAGGGTATGATGGTACGGGGGTATGAGGATACAGGGTATGATGGTACGGGGGTATGAGGATACAGGGTATGATGGTACGGGGGTATGAGGATACAGGGTATGATGGTACGGGGGTATGAGGATACAGGGTATGATGGTACGGGGGTATGAGGATACAGGGTATGATGGTACGGGGTATGAGGATACAGGGTATGATGGTACGGGGGTATGAGGATACAGGGTATGATGGTACGGGGGTATGAGGATACAGGGTATGATGGTACGGGGGTATGAGGATACAGGGTATGATGGTACGGGGGTATGATGATACAGGGTATGATGGTACGGGGATATGAGGATACAGGGTATGATGGTACGGGGGTATGAGGATACAGGGTATGATGGAACCGGGGTATGAGGATACAGGGTATGATGGTACGGGGTATGAGGATACAGGGTATGATGGTACGGGGGTATGAGGATACGGGGTATGAGGATACGGGGTATGAGGATACGGGGTATGATGGTACGGGGGTATGAGGATACAGGGTATGATGGTACGGGGGTATGAGGATACAGGGTATGATGGTACGGGGGTATGAGGATACAGGGTATGATGGTATGATGGTACGGGGGTATGAGGATACAGGGTATGATGGTACGGGGGTATGAGGATACAGGGTATGATGGTACGGGGTATGAGGATACAGGGTATGATGGTACGGTGGTATGAGGATACAGGGTATGATGGTACGGGGGTATGAGGATACAGGGTATGATGGTACGGGGTATGAGGATACAGGGTATGATGGTATGGGGGTATGAGGATACAGGGTATGATGGTACGGGGTATGAGGATACAGGGTGTGATGGTACGGGGGTATGAGGATACAGGGTGTGATGGTACGGGGGTATGAGGATACAGGGTATGATGGTACGGGGGTATGAGGATACAGGGTATGATGGTACGGGGGTATGATGATACAGGGTATGATGGTACGGGGATATGAGGATACAGGGTATGATGGTACGGGGGTATGAGGATACAGGGTATGATGGTACGGGGGTATGAGGATACAGGGTATGATGGTACGGGGGTATGAGGATACAGGGTATGATGGTACGGGGGTATGAGGATACAGGGTATGATGGTACGGGGGTATGAGGATACAGGGTATGAGGATACAGGGTATGAGGATACAGGGTATGATGGTACGGGGATATGAGGATACAGGGTATGATGGTACGGGGGTATGAGGATACAGGGTATGATGGTACGGGGGTATGAGGATACAGGGTGTGATGGTACGGGGGTATGATGATACAGGGTATGATGGTACGGGGGTATGAGGATACAGGGTATGATGGTACGGGGGTATGAGGATACAGGGTATGATGATACGGGGGTATGAGGATACAGGGTATGATGGTACGGGGGTATGAGGATACAGGGTATGATGGTACGGGGGTATGAGGATACAGGGTATGATGGAACCGGGGTATGAGGATATGGGGGTATGAGGATACAGGGTATGATGGTACGGGGGTATGAGGATACAGGGTATGATGGTACGGTGGTATGAGGATACAGGGTATGATGGTATGGGGGTATGAGGATACAGGGTATGATGGTATGGGGGTATGATAGTACGGGGTATGAGGATACAGGGTATGATGGTACGGTGGTATGAGGATACAGGGTATGATGGTACGGGGGTATGAGGATACGGGGTATGATGGCACGGGGGTATGAGGATACAGGGTATGAGGATACGGGGGTATGAGGATACAGGGTATGAGGATACAGGGTATGATGGTACGGTGGTATGAGGATACGGGGTATGAGGATACAGGGTATGATGGTATGGGGGTATGAGGATACAGGGTATGATGGTACGGTGGTATGAGGATACAGGGTATGAGGATACGGGGGTATGAGGATACAGGGTATGAGGATACAGGGTATGATGGTACGGGGGTATGAGGATACAGGGTATGATGGTACGGTGGTATGAGGATACAGGGTATGATGGTACGGTGGTATGAGGATACAGGGTATGATGGTACAGGGGTATGAGGATACAGGGTATGAGGATACGGGGGTATGAGGATACAGGGTATGAGGATACGGGGTATGATGGTACGGTGGTATGAGGATACAGGGTATGATGGTACGGGGGTATGAGGATACGGGGTATGATGGTACGGGGGTATGAGGATACAGGGTATGAGGATACGGGGGTATGAGGATACAGGGTATGAGGATACGGGGTATGATGGTATGGTGGTATGAGGATACGGGGTATGATGGTACGGTGGTATTAGGATACAGGGTATGATGGTACGGTGGTATGAGGATACAGGGTATGATGGTACGGGGGTATGAGGATACAGGGTATGATGGTACGGTGGTATGAGGATACAGGGTATGATGGTACGGGGGTATGAGGATACAGGGTATGATGGGACGGGGGTATGAGGATACGGGGTATGAAGGTATGGGGGCTATGAGGATACAGGGTATGAGGGTACGGGGTGTGAGGGTATGGGGGTATGATAGTACGGGGTGTGAGGATACAGGGTGTGATGTTACTGGGGTATGAGGATACAGGGTATGATGGTACGGGGGTATGAGGATACGGGGTATGATGGTACAGGGGTATGAAGGTATGGGGGCTATGAGGATACAGGGTATGGGGGTATGAGGGTACGGGGTGTGAGGGTATGAGGGTATGGGGTATGAGGATACGGGGTATGAGGATACGGGGTATGAGGATACGGGGTATGATGGTACGGGGGTATGAGGATACGGGGTATGATGGTACTGGGTATGATGATACGGGGTATGATGATACGGGGTATGATGATACGGGGTATGATGATACGGGGGTATGATGGTACGGGGGTATGATGGTACGGGGTATGATGGTAGGGGGGTATGATGGTACGGGGTATGATGGTAGGGGGGTATGAGGATACAGGGTATGATGGAACCGGGGTATGAGGATACGGGGTATGATGGTACGGGGATATGAGGATACAGGGTATAATGGTACGGGGGTATGAGGATACAGGGTATGATGGTACGGGGGTATGAGGATACAGGGTATGATGGTACGGGTGTTTGACAATACAGGGTATGATGGTACAGGGGTATGAAGGTATGGGGGCTATGAGGATACAGGGTATGAGGGTACGGGGTGTGAGGGTATGGGGGTATGATAGTACGGGGTGTGAGGATACAGGGTATGATGGTACGGGGTATGATGGTACGGGGTATGATGGTACTGGGGTATGATGGTACTGGGGTATGAGGATACAGGGTATGAGGATACAGGGTATGATGGTACGGGGGTATGAGGAGACGGGGTATGAGGATACAGGGGTATGAAGGTATGGGGGCTATGA
Source organism: Crinia signifera (assembly GCF_055691185.1). Lineage (NCBI taxonomy): Eukaryota > Metazoa > Chordata > Amphibia > Anura > Myobatrachidae > Crinia > Crinia signifera. Next base: position 393,077,666 of record NC_139218.1, read on the forward strand.
GGATACAGGGTATGATGGTACGGGGTATGAGGATACAGGGTATGATGGTACAGGGGTATGAGGATACAGGGTATGATGGTACGGGGGTATGAGGGTACAGGGGTATGAGGATACAGGATAAGTTGGTACGGGGGTATGAGGATACGGGGGTATGAGGATACGGGGGTATGAGGATACGGGGGTATGAGGATACGGGGTATGAGGATACGGGGTATGATGGTACAGGGGTATGAAGGTATGGGGGCTATGAGGATACAGGGTATGAGGGTACGGGGTGTGATGGTATGGGGGTATGATAGTACGGGGTGTGAGGATACGGGGTATGAGGATACAGGGTATGATGGTACGGGGTATGATGGTACTGGGGTATGAGGATACGGGGTATGATGATACAGGGTATGATGGTACGGGGGTATGAGGATACAGGGTATGATGGTACGGGGGTATGAGGATACAGGGTATGATGATACGGGGGTAAGAGGGTACGGGGGTATAAGGATACAGGGTATGATGGTACTGGGGTATGAGGATACAGGGTATGATGGTACCAGGGTATGATGGTACGGGGTATGAGGATACAGGATAAGTTGGTACGGGGGTATGAGGATACAGGGTATGATGGTACGGGGGTATGAGGATACAGGGTAAGAGGATACAGGTTATGATGGTACAGGGGTATGAAGGTATGGGGGCTATGAGGATACAGGGTATGATGGTACGGGGGTATGATGGTACGGGGGTATGATGGTACGGGGTATGATGGTACGGGGTATGATGGTACGGGGTATGATGGTACGGGGTATGATGATACGGGGTATGATGGTACGGGGGTATGAGGATACGGGGTATGATGGTACGGGGGTATGAGGATACAGGGTATGATGGTACGGGGGTATGAGGATACAGGGTATGATGATACGGGGGTAAGAGGATACAGGGGTATGCTGGTACGGGGGTATGAGGATACAGGGTATGATGGTACCAGGGTACGATGGTACGGGGCTATGAGGATACAGGGTATGATGGTACGGGGGTATGATGGTACGGGGGTATGATGGTACGGGGTATGATGGTACGGGGTATGATGGTACGGGGTATGATGATACGGGGTATGATGGTACGGGGGTATGAGGATACGGGGTATGATGGTACGGGGGTATGAGGATACAGGGTATGATGGTACGGGGGTATGAGGATACAGGGTATGATGATACGGGGGTAAGAGGATACAGGGGTATGCTGGTACGGGGGTATGAGGATACAGGGTATGATGGTACCAGGGTACGATGGTACGGGGCTATGAGGATACAGGGGTATGATGGTACAGGGGTATGATGGTACAGGGGTATGATGGTATAGGGGCTATGAGGATACAGGGTATGGGGGTATGAGGGTACGGGGTATGGGGGTATGATAGTACGGGGTGTGAGGGTACAGGGTATGATATGGTGGTAATGGAGCATATATGTTATAACTGGATCGTGTCAATGGTAACTGGAGGAGCGTATAGATGGTAACTGGAGGTACTTGGAGATAGTAACTGTAGGAGCGTATAGATGGTAACTGGAGGATCGTATAGATGGTAACTGGAGGAACATATAGGTGGTAACTGGAGGAACGTATATGTGGTAACTGGAGGAACGTATAGGTGGTAACTGGAGGAACGTATAGGTGGTAACTGGAGGAGCGTATAGATGGTAACTGGAGGAGCGTATAGATGGTAACTGGAGGAGCGTATAGATGGTAATTGGAGATACGTATTGGTGGTAACTGGAGGAGCGTATAGGTGGTAACTGGAGGAGCGTATAGGTGGTAACTGGAGGAGCGTATAGATGGTAACTGGAGGAGCGTATAGGTGGTCACTGGAGGAGCGTATAGGTGATCACTGGAGGAGCGTATAGATGGTCAATGGAGGAGCGTATAGATGATAACTAGAAACGCGTATAGATGGTAACTGGAGGAACGTATAGGTGGTAACTGGAGGAGCGTATAGGAGGTAACTGGAGGAGCGTATAGGTGGTAACTGGAGATACGTATAGGTGGTAACTGGAGATACGTATAGGTGGTAACTGGAGGAGCGTATAGGTGGTAACTGGAGGAGCGTACAGGTGGTAACTGGAGGAGCGTATAGGTGGTCACTGGAGGAGCGTATAGATGGTCACTGGAGCAGCGTATAGCTGGTAACTGAAGATACGTATTGGTGGTAACTGGAAGAGCGTATAGATGGTAACTGGAGGAGCGTATAGGTGGTAACTGGAGGAGCGTATAGGTGGTAACTGGAGGAGCGTATAGGTGGTAACTGGTGGAGCGTATAGATGGTAACTGGTGAAGCGCATAGGTGGTAACTGGAGGAACGAATTGGTGGTAACTGGAGGAGCGTATAGGTGGTAACTGGAGATACGTATTGGTGGTAACTGGAGGAACGTATAGATGGTAACTGGAGGAGCGTATAGATGGTAACTGGAGGAGCGTATAGGTGGTAACTGGAGGAGCGTATAGGTGGTAACTGGAGGAGCGTATAGGTGGTAACTGGTGGAGCGTATAGATGGTAACTGGTGGAGCGCATAGGTGGTAACTGGAGGAGCGTATAGGTGGTAACTGGAGATGCGTATAGGTGGTAACTGGAGATGCATATAGGTGGTAACTGGAGATGCATATAGGTGGTAACTGGAGATGCATATAGGTGGTAACTGGAGATGCATATAGGTGGTAACTGGAGATACATGTAGGTGGTAACTGGAGGAACGTATAGGTGGTCACTTGAGAATATAGGTGGTCACTGCAGCGTAGAGATGGTACACAGTATGTAAATTAAGGGTAGGAGTCGCTACTGATCACTAGTTGCTGGTATCCTACAAGGCGCTGCTGCCGCCAACACAGGAAACAGGATACATAGCTAGAAAATGATAGACAGAATCGTATTGGTTGTTATGGGCAACATCACCTCTTTTCATTGTATCAAATGTACCCCCGTACTGTCTATCAGACTTGCTCGCCCCCCAAACATACTTTAGGGTCAGCTTGTATTACAAACATCCAGCCCGTACATAACACCTGGGGAAGCTTACATCCAGCCCATACATAACACCCGGGGAAGCTCACATCCAGCCCGTACATAACACCCGGGGAAGCTCACATCCAGCCCGTACATAACACCCGGGGAAGCTCACTTCCAGCCCGTACGTAATTCCCGGGGAAGCTCACATCCAGCCCGTACATAACACCTGGGGAAGCTCACATCCATCCTGTACATAACACCCGGGGAAGCTCACATCCGGCCCGTACATAACACCCGGGGAAGCTCACATCCGGCCCGTACATAACACCCGGGGAAGCTCACATCCGGCCCGTACATAACACCCGGGGAAGCTCACATCCGGCCCGTACATAACATCCGGGGAAGCTCACATCCGGCCCGTACATAACACTCGGGGAAGCTCACATCCGGCCCGTACATAACACCCGGGGAAGCTCACATCCGGCCCGTACATAACACCCGGGGAAGCTCACATCCGGCCCGTACATAACACCCGGGGAAGCTCACATCCGGCCCGTACAGAACACCCGGGGAAGCTCACATCCGGCCCGTACAGAACACCCGGGGAAGCTCACATCCGGCCCGTACATAACACCCGGGGAAGCTCACATCCGGCCCGTACATAACACCCGGGGTAGCTTACATCTGGCACGTACATAACACCCGGGGAAGCTCACATCCAGCCCGTACATAACACCCGGGGAAGCTCACAGCCAGCCCGTACATAACACCCGGGGAAGCTCACAGCCAGCCCGTACATAACACCTGGGGAAGCTCACATCCAGCCCGTACATAACACCCGGGGAAGCTCACATAGAGCCCGTACATAGCACCTGGAGAAGCTCACATCCAGCCCGTACATAACACCTGGGGAAGCTCACCTGCGTTGCACAGGTAAAAGTCATGTTTTCCATTTATGACTTTCGCTGTTACTTGTCCAATGGAGCAGGTGCAGGTAATATGAGAGTCACTGCAGCAGTTATCGGAATCATTGCAGCCACTATATGAGTAACAGCTGCTGATGTCTGATGAATCCATAGACTTTGCTAGAAAATGATAGACAGAATCTTATTGGTTGTTATGGGCAACATCACCTCTTGTTATTGTAGCAAATGTACCCCGTACTGTCTATGAGCCTGATTCAGACTTGCTAGCCCCCATACACACATTAGGTAAGCTTGTGTTACACTTGTATTACAAACATCCAGCCCGTACATAACACCTGGGGAAGCTCACATCCAGCCCGTACATAACACCTGGGGAAGCTCACATCCAGCCCGTACATAACACCCTGGGAAGCTCACATCCAGCCCGTAAATAACACCTGGGGAATCTCTCATCCAGCCCGTACATAACACCTGGGGAATCTTACATCCAGCCCGTACATAACACCTGGGGAAGCTCACATCCAGCCCGTACATAACACCTGGGGAAGCTCACATCCAGCCCGTACATAACACCCGGTGAAGCTTACATCCAGCCCGTACATAACACCCGGGGAAGCTCACAGCCAGCCCGTACATAACACCCGGGGAAGCTCACATCCAGCCCGTACATAACACCCGGGGAAGCTCACATCCAGCCCGTACATAACACCCGGGGAAGCTCACATCCAGCCCGTACATAACACCCGGGGACGCTCACATCCAGCCCGTACATAACACCCGGGGAAGCTCACATCCAGCCCGTACATAACACCCGGGGAAGCTCACATCCGGCCCGTACATAACACCCGGAGAAGCTCACGTCCGGCCCGTACATTACACCCGGGGAAGCTCACATCCGGCCCGTACATAACACATGTTGAAGCTCACGTCCGGTCCGTACATAACACCCGGGGAAGCTCACATCCAGCCCGTACATAACACATGTTGAAGCTCACATCCAGCCCTTACATAACACCCGGGGAAGCTCACATCCAGCCCTTACATAACACCCGGGGAAGCTCACATCCAGCCCTTACATAACACCCGGGGAAGCTCACATCCAGCCCGTACATAACACCCGGGGAAGCTCACATCCAGCCCGTACATAACACCCGGGGAAGCTCACATCCAGTCCGTACATAACACCTGGGGAAGCTCACATCCAGCCCGTACATAACACATGTTGAAGCTCACATCCAGCCCGTACATAACACCTGGGGAAGCTCACATCCAGCCCGTACATAACACCTGGGGAAGCTCACATCCAGCCTGTACATAACACATGTTGAAGCTTACCTTTATTGCGCAGGTAGATGTTAACTCTTTCTTTTATTTCTTCTGCTGTTAGTTCTCCATTAGAGCAGTTGCAGCTAATATCAGAGTCACTGCTGCTGGTGTCTGAGGACTCAGTAGAGATATCTAGAAAATGATACAGAGTCTTATTGGTTGTTATGGGCAACATCACCTCTTGTTATTCTAGCGAATATACCCCGTACTGTCTATGAGCCTGATTCAGACTTGCTCGCCCCCCATACACACTTTAGGGGTAAGCTTGTGTTACACTTGTATTACAAACATCCAGCCCATACATAACACCTGGGGAAGCTCACATCCAGCCCGTACATAACACCTGGGGAAGCTCACATCCTGCCCGTACATAACACCCGGGGAAGCTCCCATCCAGCCCGTACATAACACCTGAGGAAGCTCACATCCATCCCGTACATAACACCTGAGGAAGCTCACATCCATCCCGTACATAACACCTGGGGAAGCTCACATCCATCCTGTACATAACACCTGGGGAAGCTCACGTCCACCCCGTACATAACACCCGGGGAAGCTCCCATCCAGCCCGTACATAACACCTGGGGAAGTTCACATCCATCCTGTACATAACACCTGGGGAAGCTCACATCCTGCCTGTACATAACACCCGGGGAAGCTCACATCCAGCCCGTATATAACACCTGGGGAAGCTCACATCCAGCCCGTATATAACACCTGGGGAAGCTCACGTCCACCCCGTACATAACACCTGGGGAAGCTCACATCCAGCCCGTACATAACACCTGGGGAAGCTCACATCCGGCCCGTACATAACACCCAGGGAAGCTTACATCCAGCCCGTACATAACACCTGGGGAAGCTCACATCCAGCCCGTACATAACACCTGGGGAAGCTCACATCCGGCCCGTACATAACACCTGGGGAAGCTCACATCCGGCCCGTACATAACACCCAGGGAAGCTTACATCCAGCCCGTACATAACACCTGGGGAAGCTCACATCCAGCCCGTACATAACACCTGGGGAAGCTCACATCCGGCCCGTACATAACACCTGGGGAAGCTTCCATCCGGCCCGTACATAACACCCGGGAAAGCTCACATCCAGTCCGTACATAACACCTGGGGAAGCTCACATCCAGTCCGTACATAACACCTGGGGAAGCTCACATCCAGCCCGTACATAACACCTGGGGAAGCTTACATCCAGTCCGTACATAACACCTGGGGAAGCTCACATCCAGCCCGTACATAACACCTGGGGAAGCTCACATCCAGCCCGTACATAACACCTGGGGAAGCTCACATCCAGCCCGTACATAACTCCCGGGGAAGCTCACATCCGGCCCGTACATACCACCCGGGGAAGCTTCCATCCTGCCCGTACATAACACCCGGGTAAGCTCACATCCGGCCCGTACATAACACCTGGGGAAGCTCACATCCGGCCAGTACATAGCACCTGGGCAAGCTCACGTCCAGCCCGTATATAACACCTGGGGAAGCTCACGTCCAGCCTGTACATATAACCCGGGAAAGCTCACATCCAGCCCGTACATAACACCCGGGGAAGCTCACATCCAGCCCGTATATAACACCTGGGGAAGCTCACATCCAGCCTGTACATATAACCCGGGGAAGCTCACATCCAGCCCGTACATAACACATGTTGAAGCTCACATCCAGCCCGTACATAACACATGTTGAAGCTCACATACGGCCCGTACAGAACACCTGGGGAAGCTCACATCCGGCCCGTACATAACACCCGGGGAAGCTTACATCCAGCCCGTACATAACACCCGGAGAAGCTCACATCCGGCCCGTACATAACACCCGGGGAAGCTCACATCCGGCCAGTACATAGCACCTGGGGAAGCTCACGTCCAGCCCGTATATAACACCTGGGGAAGCTCACGTCCAGCCCGTATATAACACCTGTGGAAGCTCACATCCAGCCCGTATATAACACCTGGGGAAGCTCACATCCAGCCTGTACATATAACCCGGGGAAGCTCACATCCAGCCCGTACATAACACATGTTGAAGCTCACATCCAGCCCGTACATAACACATGTTGAAGCTCACATCCAGCCCGTACAGAACACCTGGGGAAGCTCACATCCGGCCCGTACATAACACCCGGGGAAGCTTACATCCAGCCCGTACATTACACCTGGGGAAGCTCACATCCAGCCCGTACATAACACCCGGGGAAGCTTACATCCAGCCCGTACAGAACACCTGGGGAAGCTCACATCCGGCCCGTACATAACACCCGGGGAAGCTCACATCCAGCCCGTACATAACACCATGGGAAGCTCACATCCAGCCCGTACATTACACCTGTGGAAGCTCACATCCAGCCCGTACATAACACCTGGGGAAGCTCACATCCAGCCCGTACATAACACCCGGGGAAGCTCACATCCAGCCCGTATATAACACATGTTGAAGCTTACCTTTATTGCGCAGGTAGATGTTAACTCTTTCTTTTATTTCTTCTGCTGTTAGTTCTCCATTAGAGCAGTTGCAGCTAATATCAGAGTCACTGCTGCCACTATCAGAGTCACTGCTGCTGGTGTCTGAGGACTCAGTAGAGATATCTAGAAAATGATACAGAGTCTTATTGGTTGTTATGGGCAACATCACCTCTTGTTATTCTAGCGAATGTACCCCGTACTGTCTATGAGCCTGATTCAGACTTGCTCGCCCCCCATACACACTTTAGGGGTAAGCTTGTGTTACACTTGTATTACAAACATCCAGCGTGTACATAACACCTGGGGAAGCTCACATCCATCGTGTACATAACACCTGGGGAAGCTCACATCCTGCCCGTACATAACACCTGGGGAATCTTACATCCAGCCCGTACATAACACCTGGGGAAGCTCACATCCTGCCCGTACATAACACCTGGGGAATCTTACATCCAGCCCGTACATAACACCTGGGGAAGCTCACATCCAGCCCGTACATAACACCTGGGGAAGCTCAGATCCATCCTTTACATAACACCTGGGGAAGCTCAGATCCATCCTGTACATAACACCTGGGGAAGCTCACATCCCTCCTGTACATAGCACCTGGGGAAGCTCACATCCATCCTGTACATAACACCTGGGGAAGCTCACATCCTGCCCGTACATAACACCCGGGGAAGCTCCCATCCAGCCCGTACATAACACCTGGGGAAGCTCACATCCATCCTGTACATAACACCTGGGGGAGCTCACATCCTGCCCGTACATAACACCTGGGGAAGCTCACATCCATCCTGTACATAACACCCGGGGAAGCTCACATCCATCCTGTACATAACACCCGGGGAAGCTCACATCCATCCTGTACATAACACCTGGGGAAGCTTACATCCAGTCCGTACATAACGCCCGGGGAAGCTCACATCCAGCCAGTATATAACACCTGGGGAAGCTCACGTCCACCCCGTACATAACACCCGGGAAAGCTCACATCCAGTCCGTACATAACACCTGGGGAAGCTTACATCCAGCCCGTACATAACACCCAGGGAAGCTCACATCCATCCTGTACATAACACCTGGGGAAGCTCACATCCAGCCCGTATATAACACCTGGGGAAGCTCACGTCCACCCTGTACATAACACCTGGGGAAGCTCACATCCAGCCCGTACATAACACCTGGGGAAGCTCACATCCGGCCCGTACATAACACCCAGGGAAGCTTACATCCAGCCCGTACATAACACCTGGGGAAGCTCACATCCAGCCCGTACATAACACCTGGGGAAGCTCACATCCGGCCCGTACATAACACCCGGGGAAGCTCACATCCGGCCCGTACATAACACCTAGGGAAGCTCACATCCAGCCCGTACATAACACCTGGGGAAGCTCACATCCGGCCCGTACATAACATCCGGGGAAGCTCACGTCCAGCCCGTATATAACACCTGTGGAAGCTCACATCCAGCCCGTATATAACACCTGTGGAAGCTCACATCCAGCCTGTACATATAACCCGGGGAAGCTCACATCCAGCCCGTACATAACACATGTTGAAGCTCACATCCAGCCCGTACATAACACATGTTGAAGCTCACATCCGGCCCGTACAGAACACCTGGGGAAGCTCAAATCCAGCCCGTACATAACACCCGGGGAAGCTCACATCCAGCCCGTACATTACACCTGGGGAAGCTCACATTCAGCCCGTACATAACACCCGGGGAAGCTTACATCCAGCCCGTACAGAACACCTGGGGAAGCTCACATCCGGCCCGTACATAACACCCGGGGAAGCTCACATCCGGCCCGTACATAACACCCGGGGAAGCTCACATCCAGCCCGTACATTACACCTGTGGAAGCTCACATCCAGCCCGTACATAACACCTGGGGAAGCTTACATCCAGCCCGTACATTACACCCGGGGAAGCTCACATCCAGCTCGTACATAACACCTGGGGAAGCTCACATCCAGCCCGTACATAACACCCGGGGAAGCTCACATCCAGCCCGTACATAACACCTGGGGAAGCTTACATCCAGCCCGTACATAACACCCGGGGAAGCTCACATCCAGCTCGTACATAACACCTGGGGAAGCTCACATCCAGCCCGTACATAACACCCGGGGAAGCTCACATCCAGCCCGTACATAACACATGTTGAATCTTACCTTTATTGCGCAGGTAGATGTTAACTCTTTCTTTTATTTCTTCTGCTGTTAGTTCTCCAGTAGAGCAGTTGCAGCTAATATCAGAGTCACTGCTGCTGGTGTCTGCGGACTCAGTAGAGATATCTAGAAAATGATACAGAGTCTTATTGGTTGTTATGGGCAACATCACCTCTTGTTATTCTAGCGAATGTACCCCGTACTGTCTATGAGCCTGATTCAGACTTGCTCGCCCCCCATACACACTTTAGGGGTAAGCTTGTGTTACACTTGTATTACAAACATCCAGCCCATACATAACACCTGGGGAAGCTCACATCCTGCCCGTACATAACACCTGGGGAAGCTCACATACAGCCCGTACATAACACCCGGGGAAGCTCACATCCATCCTGTACATAACACCCGGGGAAGCTCACATCCATCCTGTACATAACACCTGAGGAAGCTCACATCCAGCCCGTACATAACACCTGGGGAAGCTCACATCCAGCCCGTACATAACACCCGGGGAAGCTTCCATCCATCCTGTACATAACACCCGGGGAAGCTCACTTCCAGCCCGTACATAACACCCGGGGAAGCTCACATCCATCCTGTACATAACACCTGAGGAAGCTTACATCCAGCCCGTACATAACGCCCGGGGAAGCTTACATTCAGCCCGTACATAACACCTGGGGAAGCTCACATCCAGCCCGTACATAACACCCGGGGAAGCTTACATCCAGCCCGTACATAACACCTAGGAAAGCTCAAATCCAGCTCGTACATAACACCCGGGGAAGCTTACATCCAGCCCGTACATAACACCTGGGGAAGCTCACATCCAGCCCGTACATAACACCTGGGGAAGCTCACATCCAGCCCGTACATAACACCCGGGGAAGCTCACATCCAGCCCGTACATAACACCCGGGGAAGCTCACATCCAGCCCGTACATAACACCCAGGGAAGCTCACATCCAGCCCGTACATAACACCTGGGGAATCTTACATCCAGCCCGTACATAACACCTGGGGAAGCTTACATCCAGCCCGTACATAACACCTGGGGAAGCTTACATCCAGCCCGTACATAACACCCGGGGAAGCTCACATCCGGCCCGTACATAACACCCGGGGAAGCTCACATCCAGCCCGTACATTACACCTGTGGAAGCTCACATCCAGCCCGTACATAACACCTGGGGAAGCTTACATCCAGCCCGTACATTACACCCGGGGAAGCTCACATCCAGCTCGTACATAACACCTGGGGAAGCTCACATCCAGCCCGTACATAACACCCGGGGAAGCTCACATCCAGCCCGTACATAACACCTGGGGAAGCTTACATCCAGCCCGTACATAACACCCGGGGAAGCTCACATCCAGCTCGTACATAACACCTGGGGAAGCTCACATCCAGCCCGAACAGAACACCTGTGGAAGCTCACATCCAGCCCGTACATAACACCTGGGGAAGCTCACATCCAGCCCGTACCTAACACCCGGGGAAGCTTACATCCAGCCCGTACATAACACCCGGGGAAGCTCACATCCAGCTCGTACATAACACCCGGGGAAGCTCACATCCAGCCCGTACATAACACCCGGGGAAGCTCACATCCAGCCCGTACATAACACATGTTGAATCTTACCTTTATTGCGCAGGTAGATGTTAACTCTTTCTTTTATTTCTTCTGCTGTTAGTTCTCCAGTAGAGCAGTTGCAGCTAATATCAGAGTCACTGCTGCTGGTGTCTGCGGACTCAGTAGAGATATCTAGAAAATGATACAGAGTCTTATTGGTTGTTATGGGCAACATCACCTCTTGTTATTCTAGCGAATGTACCCCGTACTGTCTATGAGCCTGATTCAGACTTGCTCGCCCCCCATACACACTTTAGGGGTAAGCTTGTGTTACACTTGTATTACAAACATCCAGCCCATACATAACACCTGGGGAAGCTCACATCCTGCCCGTACATAACACCTGGGGAAGCTCACATACAGCCCGTACATAACACCCGGGGAAGCTCACATCCATCCTGTACATAACACCCGGGGAAGCTCACATCCATCCTGTACATAACACCTGAGGAAGCTCACATCCAGCCCGTACATAACACCTGGGGAAGCTCACATCCAGCCCGTACATAACACCCGGGGAAGCTTCCATCCATCCTGTACATAACACCCGGGGAAGCTCACTTCCAGCCCGTACATAACACCCGGGGAAGCTCACATCCATCCTGTACATAACACCTGAGGAAGCTTACATCCAGCCCGTACATAACGCCCGGGGAAGCTTACATTCAGCCCGTACATAACACCTGGGGAAGCTCACATCCAGCCCGTACATAACACCCGGGGAAGCTTACATCCAGCCCGTACATAACACCTAGGAAAGCTCAAATCCAGCTCGTACATAACACCCGGGGAAGCTTACATCCAGCCCGTACATAACACCTGGGGAAGCTCACATCCAGCCCGTACATAACACCTGGGGAAGCTCACATCCAGCCCATACAGAACACCTGGGGAAGCTCACATCCAGCCCGTACATAACACCTGGGGAAGCTTACATCCAGCCTGTACATAACATCCGGTGAAGCTTACCTGTATTGTGCAGGTCGCAGTCCACTGGCGATTGTGGAGGTGTGTCCAGCAAAGGTGGAGTCACACTAGTGGTGGGGGGCCTGACCACGAGCCTCTTTACCTTGGCAGACTTGCCCGGCTATAAGGAGCAGAGGAAGAGACACCATGAGCTGTGACTACATAATTCTCCGCAGTGCGGTCACTTTCTACCATAGAAGCAATAGAATAGATCAGGGCAGGGGAACTGGCTGTAACTCCGCCATTGTGGCTTATAATGTATTGTTATAGCGATTAGTACAGACGCTGACAGTTATAATAAGATTATAGTAATATATAAGGATGGAGCAAGATCCTCCAGCTTTCTTACTGTACCTAAATGTCATATACTGTCAGTAATCTGTAACCATAGTAAGTGTAACACCCTCTGGGGAGACCACACCATCTGGGCGCCTTGGGGTAAGCACTAGTGCATGAAGGGGAAGGACCCACTACCTAGAACCCCTCCCCCCCCCCCCCCCACACACACACACAGCGGGTCTATGGTGAGGGGGGAGAGGCTAACATGCGAATAAGGCCAGCTTATATATATATATATATATATATATATATAATCTTATATTTAGCCATATCTGTCACTCATCCCCTGTGTATCTAATGTTACCGCCCAGCAGGATACACAAACCCGCCCCCCAGGGAAAATTGTTCTATGTGTATAACGTTCTACACACCCCACCCCCTTGACATCACCTCCCCCCGCCCAGCCAGGGCTACAGTACACGCCCACCATCCACCATTACTCCACAGCCACCATCCACCATTATTCGCAGGACCCCCGCGACCCCCCTCCCACAATTTGCGGGACCCCCGCGACCTCCCGCGGTTCGCGGGCCCCCGCAACCACTCCCATGATTCGTGGGACCCCCGCGACCCCCTCCCGCGATTCGCGGGACACAGGCACCTCCCCTCCTCCTGCAATTCGCGCCCCCCTTCTGCGATTCTAGCCCCGTAACTTCCGCCAGTGGTTACCCGCTCACCCTGTGTTGCCCACATTCCCCTATCATGCTTTACCACCCAGCCTTCTGCTCTAATGCACCCTAACTCCCACCCAGTAGGAGGAGACACTGACTCAGGGCCACCATCCTGTACTCCTGTGCTGCCACGCTGGACCCTCACCCACTGGCACAAGCTGCACAGTGTCCCCCACCCTCCCCTTTAGCCTACACACCCCTATCACTACCCAGCCTCCTGTTTTCCTGTGTCGTGACCACAATACAAACGTTCACAAATTAAGGGGCGCAGCCCCTTACGCTGGTGTGAAGAGCGCCCGTAGGGCGCGATGAATCACCTAGTATATATATATATATATATATATATACTGTAACGTTGAGGAGGCCCTCAGCGACATGAACAAGAGATAACCCAAAAGTGGATTTAGTACTTGTGTAATAGCACGGCGCCCATTACATAGTTAGCGTAGCGGCCCTGTCAGAATCAGCGCAGTGTTCGCGCGGCCACCGTAGTTAGCGTAGTCAGTCAGAAGTAGCTTAGTGTTCCCGCTAGGGTAGTCAGCGTCCCTGTCAGAAGTAGTGTAACGTTCCCGCGGCCAGCGTAGTCAGCGTCCCTGTCAGAAGTAGTGTAATGTTCCCGCAGCCAGCGTAGTCAGCGTCCCTGTCAGAAGTAGTGTAACGTTCCCGCGGCCAGCGTAGTCAGCGTCCCTGTCAGAAGTATTCCATAAACACCCCACTATCCAGGCCCGACCTGTTCATACCCCCACTATCCACGCCAGACCGAAGCGTGGCGAGGGGACGCGTTACGCATCCCCCCGACCTGTTCATACCCCCACTATCCACGTCGGCGTGGAGTTGATTTTATAAAGTGTGGCAAGCGCACGCGGAATACATGTAACGTTATCCGCGTCCCCTCGCGGGGCTCGCCACGCTTCGGGCTCGGTGGCTCACTGCGCTTGCCACACTTTATAGAATCAACTCCACGCCGACGTGGATAGTGGGGGTATGAACAGGTCAGGGGGGTGCGTAACACATGCCTTCGCGGGACTCACTTCGCTCGCCACGTTTCGGGCTGGCGTGGATAGTGGAGGTTTGAAAAGAAGGCTCTCCCTGAAGCCGTACCCTGCCACAACAGGAGCATCTCAGACAATGTGATCGCTTCACCGCCAGCGCCCGCATGATCCCCTCTGCACCGGCATCCGCCAGCGCAGGAGATCTGGCGGTTACCAGCGCTGTGTGAGAGGCGCTCACTAGGCTTGCCATGGATGCCAGGGACAGAGCCATGGATGCCAGGGACAGAGCCGGGCTGCCGCGGGGTCATTACGCTAGGCAGCCGTTGGGCTACGCCGACAGTGTAGCTTAGCCTATGCTGATAACGTAGCGTAGCCGGGCGCAGTGATATTACACAAGTACCGTGGATTTAATGGGCTTTTGGTTTATCTCTTGTTTATACATCTCTGATGCCGCCTCAATGATTGTTTATATATATCTACGGGATGAGGATGGTAAATTAGAACTATAGTTGTTTAGTAATTTACCTAATGACTGTCGACCTAGAACCCTGTCGACCTTGACCCATGTCGACCTTGGGGCCAGTCGACCTTCCGGGGTCGACCTAATGACTGTAGACCTAAGTCTGTTCTGACAGATGTACCGCTTCCTAACCCTCAGTCTGTGGCTTCCTGCTGCCCCCATTCCTCTCCTCACATCATGTCACTGCCCCTGTCACATGCAGGCCTGTCCTCACTGACACATCCCTCATCTCCTGATATACTCTGTGCTGCTGGGGACCCTGCTCCTCCCACTATATAACTCTCAGTCTGTGGCTTCCTGCTGCCCCCATTCCTCTCCTCACATAATGTCACTGTCCCTGTCACATGCAGCCCTGTCCTCACTGACACATCCCTCATCTCCTGATATACTCTGTGCTGCTGGGGACCCTGCTCCTCCCACTATATAACTATCAGTCTGTGGCTTCCTGCTGCCCCCATTCCTCCCCTAACATAATGTCACTGCCCCTGTCACATGCAGGCCTGTCCTCACTGACACATCCCTCATCTCCTGATATACTCTGTGCTGCTGGGGACCCTGCTCCTCCTACTATATAACTCTCAGTCTGTGGCTTCCTGCTGCCCCCATTCCTCTCCTCACATAATGTCACTGCCCCTGTCACATGCAGCTGTGTCCTCACTGACACATCACTCATCTCCTGATATACTCTGTGCTGCTTGGGACCCTGCTCCTCCCACTATATAACTCTCAGTCTGTGGCTTCCTGCTGCTTCCATTCCCCTCCTCACATTATATCACTGCCCCTGCCACGTGCTGCCCTGTCCTCACTGACATATCATGCATGTCCTGAAATACTCTGTGCTGCTGCCTCACCCATCGGGGTGCTAGGGGTGTTTTACCGCCACAGCGTTTGTTCCCAGATTGTAAGTCATATGTGTACCACGTTTGGTGTAAATTGCTGCAGCCATTCTGGAGTTATGCTGTCTCCTGATATACTCTGTGCTGCTGTAACACCGGAATTATACATATAAGCGTAGAGCAAAAATTGTGGGTTATTTTGTATAATGCTTTACTAAAATACAGCAGACAGAATAAGTATCACAGGTCCCTTTGGGGGACATAGACCACATTGATGAGATACAATACAGCAGACAGAATAAGTATCACAGGTCCATTTGGGGGACATAGACCACATTGATGAGATACAGTACAGCAGACAGAATAAGTATCACAGGTCCATTTGGGGGACATAGACCACATTGATGAGATACAATACAGCAGACAGAATAAGTATTAAAGGTCCATTTGGGGGACATAGACCACATTGATGAGATACAGTACATCAGACAGAATAAGTATCACATGTCCATTTGGGTGACATAGACCACATTGATGAGATACAGTACAGCAGACAGAATAAGTATCACAGGTCCATTTGGGGGACATAGACCACATTGATGAGATACAATACAGCAGACAGAATAAGTATCACAGGTCCATTTGGGTGACATAGACCACATTGATGAGATACAATACAGCAGACAGAATAAGTCTCACAGGTCCATTTGGGGAACATAGACCACATTGATGAGATACAATACAGCAGACAGAATAAGTATCACAGGTCCATTTGGGGGACATAGACCACATTGATGAGATACAATACAGCAGACAGAATAAGTATCACAGGTCCATTTGGGGGGACCACATTGATGAGATACAATACAGCAGACAGAATAAGTATCACAGGTCCATTTGGGGGACATAGACCACATTGATGAGATGCAGTACAGCAGACCACATTGATGAGATGCAGTACAGCAGACAGAATAAGTATCACAGGTCCATTTGGGGGACATAGACCACATTGATGAGATACAATACAGCAGACAGAATAAGTATCACAGGTCCATTTGGGGGACATAGACCACATTGATGAGATACAATACAGCAGACAGAATAAGTATCACAGGTCCATTTGGGGGACATAGACCACATTGATGAGTTACAATACAGCAGACAGAATAAGTATCACATGTCCATTTGGGTGACATAGACCACATTGATGAGATACAATACAGCAGACAGAATAAGTATCACAGGTCCATTTGGGTGACATAGACCACATTCATGAGATACAGTACAGCAGACAGAATAAGTATCACAGGTCCATTTGGGGAACATAGACCACATTGATGAGATACAGTACAGTAGACAGAATAAGTGACATAGACCACATTGATGAGATACAGTACAGCAGACAGAATAAGTATCACAGGTCCATTTGGGGAACATAGACCACATTGATGAGATACAGTACAGCAGACAGAATAAGTATCACAGGTCCATTTGGGGGACATAGACCACATTGATGAGATACAATACAGCAGACAGAATAAGTATCACAGGTCCATTTGGGTGACATAGACCACATTGATGAGATACAATACAGCAGACAGAATAAGTATCACAGGTCCCTTTGGGTGACATAGACCACATTGATGAGATACAATACAGCAGACAGAATAAGTATCACAGGTCCATTTGGGTGACATAGACCACATTGATGAGATACAGTACAGCAGACAGAATAAGTATCACAGGTCCATTTGGGGGACATAGACCACATTGATGAGATACAATACAGCAGACAGAATAAGTATCACAGGTCCATTTGGGTGACATAGACCACATTGATGAGATACAGTACAGCAGACAGAATAAGTATCACAGGTCCATTTGGGGGACATAGACCACATGGATGAGATACAATACAGCAGACAGAATAAGTATCACAGGTCCATTTGGGGGACATAGACCACATTGATGAGATACAATACAGCAGACAGAATAAGTATCACAGGTCCATTTGGGGGACATAGACCACATTGATGAGATGCAGTACAGCAGACAGAATAAGTATCACAGGTCCATTTGGGGGACATAGACCACATTGATGAGATACAATACAGCAGACAGAATAAGTATCACATGTCCATTTGGGGGACATAGACCACATTGATGAGATACAATACAGCAGACAGAATAAGTATCACAGGTCCATTTGGGGGACATAGACCACATTGATGAGATACAATACAGCAGACAGAATAAGTATCACAGGTCCATTTGGGGGACATAGACCACATTGATGAGATACAATACAGCAGACAGAATAAGTATCACAGGTCCATTTGGGGGACATAGACCACATTGATGAGATACAGTACAGCAGACAGAATAAATATCACAGGTCCATTTGGGGAACATAGACCACATTGATGAGATGCAGTACAGCAGACAGAATAAGTATCACAGGTCCATTTGGGGGACATAGACCACATTGATGAGATACAATACAGCAGACAGAATAAGTATCACAGGTCCATTTGGGGGACATAGACCACATTGATGAGATACAGTACAGCAGACAGAATAAGTCTCACAGGTCCATTTGGGGGACATAGACCACATTGATGAGATACAATACAGCAGACAGAATAAGTATCACAGGTCCATTTGGGTGACATAGACCACATTGATGAGATACAGTACAGCAGACAGAATAAGTCTCACAGGTCCATTTGGGGGACATAGACCACATTGATGAGATACAATACAGCAGACAGAATAAGTATCACAGGTCCATTTGGGGGACATAGACCACATTGATGAGATACAGTACAGCAGACAGAATAAGTATCACAGGTCCATTTGGGGGACATAGACCACATTGATGAGATACAGTACAGCAGACAATAAGTATCACATGTCCATTTGGGGGACATAGACCACATTGATGAGATACAGTACAGCAGACAATAAGTATCACAGGTCCATTTGGGGGACATAGACCACATTGATGAGATACAGTACAGCAGACAGAATAAGTATCACAGGTCCATTTGGGGGACATAGACCACATTGATGAGATACAGTACAGCAGACAGAATAAGTATCACAGGTCCATTTGGGGGACATAGACCACATTGATGAGATACAGTACAGCAGACAGAATAAGTATCACAGGTCCATTTGGGGGACATAGACCACATTGATGAGATACAATACAGCAGACAGAATAAGTATCACAGGTCCATTTGGGGGACATAGACCACATTGATGAGATACAATACAGCAGACAGAATAAGTATCACAGGTCCATTTGGGGGACATAGACCACATTGATGAGATACAGTACAGCAGACAGAATAAAGCAAACCATAAAATGGACAAAGCAGCGGAGTTTCAGAGGGAAAAATGTGGTTTTTAATTATTAAAGAAATGACCAATTTTGATTTGGAATTTTTTTAGGCGGCTCATCCGTGTTTTAATACGCTCCTATGTAACTTATCTTCCACTGTAAACTAAGTTTGTACAGAAAGACACATTTTAGTTTTTCTAGATTCCGAAAATATATATAATGGGAAAAGCCGTCACTCCCTGGCTACATACAGCAATCCTGATGTCAGAGGGAAGTCCAGGAGCGCTGTGTCCCTCCTGGAATGGGCCATGTTTGGTCACATCATGCGCTTCCCCTGGTATGAGGGTCACCAGGGGGCAGTTAGTGGCAGTTAGTCTGGCGGGAGGAGAAGGGGCAGGTGGATATATGTGACTGTTACTATCAGACCCACATGAGCAGGACCACAAGGGTCACCTATACCCACTCCCAAGTGCTAACCAGGGCTAACAAGAGTGTGCTCCTGTACCCCTAACACTACATACAGGGAGCGTCCCCCACCCATGTACCCCTAACACTACATACAGGGAGCGTCACCCACCCATGTACCCCTAACACTACATACAGGGAGCGTCACCCACCCATGTACCCCTAACACTACATACAGGGAGCGTCACCCACCCATGTACCCCTAACACTACATACAGGGAGCGTCACCCACCCATGTACCCCTAACACTACATACAAGGAGCGTCCCCCACCCATGTACCCCTAACACTACATACAGGGAGCGTCACCCACCCATGTACCCCTAACACTACATACAGGGAGCGTCCCCCACCCATGTACCCCGAACACTACATACAGGGAGCGTCACCCACCCATGTACCCCTAACACTACATACAGGGAGCGTCACCCACCCATGTACCCCTAACACTACATACAGGGAGCAACACCCACCCATGTACCCCTAACACTACATACAGGGAGCGTCACCCACCCATGTACCCCTAACACTACATACAGGGAGCGTCCCCCACCCATGTACCCCTAACACTACATACAGGGAGCGTCACCCACCCATGTACCCCTAACACTACATACAGGGAGCGTCACCCACCCATGTACCCCTAACGCTACATACAGGGAGCGTCACCCACCCATGTACCCCTAACACTACATACAGGGAGCGTCACCCACCCATGTACCCCTAACATTCCATACAGGGAGCGTCACCCACCCATGTACCCCTAACACTACATACAGGGAGCGTCACCCACCCATGTACCCCTAACACTACATACAGGGAGCGTCACCCACCCATGTACCCCTAACACTACATACAGGGAGCGTCACCCACCCATGTACCCCTAACACTACATACAGGGAGCGTCCCCCACCCATGTACCCCTAACACTACATACAGGGAGCGTCACCCACCCATGTACCCCTAACACTACATACAGGGAGCGTCACCCACCCATGTACCCCTAACGCTACATACAGGGAGCGTCACCCACCCATGTACCCCTAACACTACATACAGGGAGCGTCACCCACCCATGTACCCCTAACATTCCATACAGGGAGCGTCACCCACCCATGTACCCCTAACACTACATACAGGGAGCGTCCCCCACCCATGTACCCCTAACACTACATACAGGGAGCGTCACCCACCCATGTACCCCTAACACTACATACAGGGAGCGTCACCCACCCATGTACCCCTAACACTACATACAGGGAGCGTCATCCACCCATGTACCCCTAACACTACATACAGGGAGCGTCACCCACCCATGTACCCCTAACACTACATACAGGGAGCGTCACCCACCCATGTACCCCTAACACTACATACAGGGAGCGTCACCCACCCATGTACCCCTAACACTACATACAGGGAGCGTCCCCCACCCATGTACCCCTAACACTACATACAGGGAGCGTCATCCACCCATGTACCCCTAACACTACATACAGGGAGCGTCACCCACCCATGTACCCCTAACATTACATACAGGGAGCGTCACCCACCCATGTACCCCTAACACTACATACAGGGAGCGTCACCCACCCATGTACCCCTAACACTACATACAGGGAGCGTCACCCACCCATGTACCCCTAACACTACATACAGGGAGCGTCACCCACCCATGTACCCCTAACACTACATACAGGGAGCGTCACCCACCCATGTACCCCTAACACTACATACAGGGAGCAACACCCACCCATGTACCCCTAACACTACATACAGGGAGCGTCACCCACCCATGTACCCCTAACACTACATACAGGGAGCGTCCCCCACCCATGTACCCCTAACACTACATACAGGGAGCGTCACCCACCCATGTACCCCTAACACTACATACAGGGAGCGTCCCCCACCCATGTACCCCTAACACTACATACAAGGAGCGTCAACCACCCATGTACCCCTAACACTACATACAGGGAGCGTCACCCACCCATGTACCCCTAACACTACATACAGGGAGCGTCACCCACCCATGTACCCCTAACACTACATACAGGGAGCGTCACCCACCCATGTACCCCGAACACTACATACAGGGAGCGTCACCCACCCATGTACCCCGAACACTACATACAGGGAGCGTCACCCACCCATGTACCCCTAACACTACATACAGGGAGCGTCACCCACCCATGTACCCCTAACACTACATACAGGGAGCGTCCCCCACCCATGTACCCCTAACACTACATACAGGGAGCGTCCCCCACCCATGTACCCCTAACACTACATACAGGGAGCGTCCCCCACCCATGTACCCCTAACACTACATACAGGGAGCGTCCCCCACCCATGTACCCCTAACACTACATACAGGGAGCGTCACCCACCCATGTACCCCTAACGCTACATACAGGGAGCGTCACCCACCCATGTACCCCTAACACTACATACAGGGAGCGTCACCCACCCATGTACCCCTAACATTCCATACAGGGAGCGTCACCCACCCATGTACCCCTAACACTACATACAGGGAGCGTCCCCCACCCATGTACCCCTAACACTACATACAGGGAGCGTCACCCACCCATGTACCCCTAACACTACATACAGGGAGCGTCATCCACCCATGTACCCCTAACACTACATACAGGGAGCGTCACCCACCCATGTACCCCTAACACTACATACAGGGAGCGTCACCCACCCATGTACCCCTAACACTACATACAGGGAGCGTCACCCACCCATGTACCCCTAACACTACATACAGGGAGCGTCACCCACCCATGTACCCCTAACACTACATACAGGGAGCGTCCCCCACCCATGTACCCCTAACACTACATACAGGGAGCGTCACCCACCCATGTACCCCTAACATTCCATACAGGGAGCGTCACCCACCCATGTACCCCTAACACTACATACAGGGAGCGTCATCCACCCATGTACCCCTAACACTACATACAGGGAGCGTCACCCACCCATGTACCCCTAACATTACATACAGGGAGCGTCACCCACCCATGTACCCCTAACACTACATACAGGGAGCGTCACCCACCCATGTACCCCTAACACTACATACAGGGAGCGTCACCCACCCATGTACCCCTAACACTACATACAGGGAGCGTCACCCACCCATGTACCCCTAACACTACATACAGGGAGCGTCACCCACCCATGTACCCCTAACACTACATACAGGGAGCGTCACCCACCCATGTACCCCTAACACTACATACAGGGAGCAACACCCACCCATGTACCCCTAACACTACATACAGGGAGCGTCACCCACCCATGTACCCCTAACACTACATACAGGGAGCGTCACCCACCCATGTACCCCTAACATTACGTACAGGGAACGTCACCCACCCATGTACCCCTAACACTACGTACAGGGAGCGTCACCCACCCATGTACCCCTAACACTACGTACAGGGAGCGTCACCCACCCATGTACCCCTAACACTACGTACAGGGAGCGTCACCCACCCATGTACCCCTAACACTACGTACAGGGAGCGTCACCCACCCATGTACCCCTAACACTACATACAGGGAGCGTCACCCACCCATGTACCGTTAACACTACATACAGGGAGCGTCACCCACCCATGTACCGTTAACACTACATACAGGGAGCGTCACCCACCCATGTACCCCTAACACTACATACAGGGAGCGTCACCCACCCATGTACCCCTAACACTACATACAGGGAGTATCGTCTATGTGCACAGTACAATATATAAATATACCAGCGCACTGACCTTTCTCCGCGGTGCAGGGACGCACATCTTGCTGCATAGACAGCCCATGTCTGGTCCTGAATTACAGGTAACCTCAAAATGTCAGAGAAACACGGATTATAACCGATATCACAGGAGAGAGAGAGAAATCTGCTTCTTCTCTGGACGACAACAACTTCCCAACAGGGGAGATTCTCTGAGTGACAGAGCATTTGTGATGTCATAGTGTGACATGCAGCAATAGCGATGAAGTGATCATGCTCCAGCCAATCAGCTATGTTTGCAAAATGGCAGTTAGGAGTTGATTGGCTGTTGTGTTTATAGCCACTTTATCTCCTCACCAGGCTTAGTACATCTGCCCCTCCGGTCCTCCATCCGCTCACCTCTTTAAAGCAGTTTTAACATCATACAGTGACCGTGTGAGGGGGACAGGGAAAAGGGGGCGTGTCATGAGGCCAATACCCTGTGACTCCGCCCCATAAGCCCTGATCCCGCCCCTATTTTATCCACAATTACCCAGTATGTCCCTGATTAAGAGGAATAAAACATTATTAGTTATACTATGGGGCAGTATTATTTAGGGAGGGGGGATAATTAATGTATGAGATATGTAATGGGCCTTATTCTAGTTCACTCTTAGAGGCAAATTCCTTCTTAGCTGGACAAAACCATGTGCACTGCAGGGGGGCAGATGTAACATGTGCAGCGAGAATTAGATTTTGGGGGTGTTTTACTTCAAAGTGAGATCTATATGGCAGTGTAGAAATAAAGCAGTCCGTATTTTCCCTGCACAGAAACAAAATAACTCGCCCAAATCATATTATATCTGCACCTGTTACATCTGCCCCCCTGCAGTGCACATGATTTTGTCCATCTAAGAAGGATTTTGCCTCTAAGAGTGAACTAGAATAAGGCCCAATGAGAGATAGCAATACTTTATTAGAGTAAGGGGGCAATATTAATGGATCACTGATGGGGGCAATAAAAATGTTTTTATGATAGGGAACCATTTATGGTGGTCACATGGTAAAATAATAATTGTTACTTCTGTTCAAGACTCTCCAATGTATTGTCCCCAATACCAAAAAGATGTCATTGTCCCTTAATTATTTAATATATGATATTGCTCTCTTAATCTAATTATACCGCTGGGGGTAAATGAAGTAATTCCGTAGTGTAATGACATCTGTACGTGTTGCTTTATTTGGGCTTTCACTGTTGTGTCTCATAGGATTTCATTGTTGTGAGAAAGTCAGGTGACCAGGTGACGGACATCAGCGGCCGCCCTGTACCAGACAGAAGCAGCGGCACCCAGAGCCCAAACACAGAGGCTCCACCTCATGCACCATCAGAGGAGAGGAACCGTGATGGGATTATCCTGGCACCTACTGAGGTATATCACAGAAAGGTGAGCTCCTATCTATACATCTTATAACGTCTGTCTGATAAACTCCGAAACCCCGGAACCGGTTGTAGTACTGTAACCAATGACTCGGTGTCATTCCAGGTATAGAGACACCAGGTGTAGCGGCAAACACAGGGGCGGCACTCACAGGACTTCCAATCCGTATAGAAATACACACAGGGCACACCCTACTGACGGCCGCACGTCTCCGACTCGCTGGTGGCCGCACATCCCCGCCTCGCTGGTGGCCGCACATCTCCGCCTCGCTGGTGGCCGCACATCCCCGCCTCGCTGGTGGCCACACATCCCCGCCTCACTGACGGCCGCACGTCTCCGCCTCGCTGGTGGCCGCACGTCTCCGCCTCGCTGGTGGCCGCACATCCCCACCTCGCTGGAGGCCGCACGTCCCCGCCTCGCTGGAGGCCGCACGTCCCCGCCTCGCTGGCGGCCGCATGTCTCCGCCTCGCAGGCGGCCGCACACCCTTGCAAGCCCCATTTGTGGGACTGGGACGTGCATGCTTGTGCGAGCTAGATCACTGCGACTCCATCTGTACATCATCGCGCCTATATATATTCTGTAGCTATACCAGTGTTGGGGACGCGGGCGGGCTCTGAGATACTGTACCCATACTCCGGGTGGTTGAACACACCTCAGCCTTCAGCATCATATATGGTTAAACTTGGGTTCATATCACACTGATTAGAAAAGTTGCTGTTTGCTCAATAACCACATTGGATTATTCTATAAATAAGAGTCTGATTAAGATAAACTCTGAAAGCATGGAACCGAATCTGATATAAATTTCATCATTGTATATGTCATTTTCCCAGGCAGGTCTTAGGCTAAATATCATAAGACCTCAGTGGTCAGGGGTCTGTGGGCGGTCTTCAGCAGGAGGGGTCTGTGGACGGTCTTCCCTAGCAGGAGTCTTTGGGCGGTCTTCCCTAGCAGGGGTCTGTGGGCGGTCTTCCCTAGCAGGGGTCTGTGGGCGGTCTTCCACAGGAGGGGGTCTGCGGGCGGTCTTCTGCAGGAGGCGTCTGCGGGTGGTCTTCTGCAGGAGGGGGTCTGTGGGTGGTCATCCGCAGGAGGGTTCTTTCGACGGTCTTCCGCAGGAGGGTTCTTTCGACGGTCTTCCGCAGGAGGGTTCTGTGGGCGGTCTTCTGCAGGAGGGGGCTGTGGGCGGTCTTCTGCAGGAGGGGGCTGTGGGCAGTCTTCCCTAGCGGGGGTCTGTGGGCGGTCCGCAGGAGGGGGTCTGTGGGCGGTCTTCCCTAGCAGGGGTCTGTGGGCGGTCTTCCCTAGCAGGGGTCTGTGGGCGGTCTTCCCTAGCAGGGGTCTGTGGGCGGTCTTCCCTAGCAGGGGTCTGTGGGCGGTTTTCCCTAGCAGGGGTCTGTGGGCTGTCTTCCCTAGCAGGGGTCTGTGGGCTGTCTTCTGCAGGAGGGGGTCTGCGGGCGGTCTTCCGCAGGAGGGGTCTGTGGGCGGTCTTCCGCAGGAGGGGTCTGTGGGCGGTCTTCCGCAGGAGGGGTCTGTGGGCGGTCTTCTGTAGGAGGGGTGTGTGGGCGGTCTTCTGTAGGAGGGGTGTGTGGGCGGTCTTCTGTAGGAGGGGTGTGTGGGCGGTCTTCTGTAGGAGGGGTCTGTGGGTGGTCTTCTGTAGGAGGGGTCTGTGGGAGGTCTTCTGTAGGAGGGGTCTGTGGGAGGTCTTCTGTAGGAGGGGTACCCTGTGCTTCTTACCAGTTTTGACAATGCCTGGAGGAGTATCTTCACTTGCATGTGACAGTGCTGCGGGTAACAGGGCACCTGAGCAGAGTTGGGTATAGCCGCTAGTTATACATATGGCTATACATGCAGGTCATTCTTACAGGGGCTGACGGTCGTATAACCAACCGCCAGCCCACGGAAGGGGATGTGCGTGCACATCCCCTTACAACGGAGCTCCACCTGATTCCCCGCCGCGTCGCCACCAGTTCACTGCAGCGGAGACGGGCAGGGTTCGTGTCCCTCGTGCGTGTGGGACGCTCGTGCTTCCCAGTCAGATGGAGCGCCACTGGCAAGCCCCGGCGCTGGCTGTGAAGCGCTACATCTGTATATCGCTTTGGAGAAAACAATTTTTTGTATAATAAATGCTATATGTCCTTTTGATTGGTCACTGATTTATGTTGTACTATAGTGTAACAATACTGATATCACTGGACCCCTGGTGATTGGTCAGGGCACACTCTATAATTGATCCCTGACCCATCATCTCCCATAGTGCCCTGCAGGGGAATGTATTACACAGTACTCCTAGGTGTGTGGGTAAGTCATGTAACCAGCTCTCCTATGCTGCAGGTGCCTGGGAAGTGTAAGGATATGGAGGTCTCGGTCTCTGTGACAGAGTGGGACTATTCAGGCGGACACAAGGATGATGTAATGGACCCTCCGCAGCTGCCTGACTCAGTGGGTAAGAGGACGTCTGTCAGGGGGTGTGTCTGTATCCTGCACCATCCAGTCACTTCTCTCCGCCCCTCTACCAGGTGATTGGTTGTTACTGATGGCTGCAGTTTGGGCCTAATTGGGATTCAGTATGAAATCCCGGCGGTCGGGATCCCGGCGTTCAAAATCCCGACGCTGGAATCCCGACCACCAAAATCCCGACAAGGGGGGGACGTGGATCGTCCCCCCTTGCGGGCTCGCTGCACTCGCCACGCAGCGGGCCCGGTGCCTCGCTACGCTCGGCACACTAATTTATTCTCCCTCCAGGGGTGTAGTGGACACCCACGGAGGGAGAAAGTGTCGGGATTCTGAACGCTGGGATCCCGACCGCCGGGATTTAAACTGCATCCCCCTAATTTGCCTCCATCACTTTGCATGTGGGTCCAAAGCGACTGCCATTTCCAGCTGACATCTGACCCCCGTCTATCGGATGTTGGGGCTGGTGGTGGAAGGTTGGATGACACATTCTTCCCCCAGTGTCACTGGTCATGATGACCCTCTGGAGGTGACATCCCACCCAGATACACGTAACGGTGCAGGGCTGTTACTCCCGACACCTAGTGACAGGTCCTGTGCAGTGATATGTGCTGCTGTTATTACTAAGCATTGCTACATGGCTGTCATTGTCTGTTCTCCCCGCAGGTGAGTGTAGCTCTAGAAGCCCCCCAGGACGATGTGAGACCCCTCTGTATTCCCGGCATCATATAAAGGAAGAGGACTGTATTCTCATAGAGGATGATCAGGTAGCGGGACTGGATACATTATCTCTTCTGTATTATGTTACTGTCATATCCTTATCCTGTGTATCCTTCTGGTATAGACGCTCGGTGTAATAATATCTCTGTCCTTGTATGGCAGGATGAGCCGGGACACAGGATGTATCACCCGCAGTGTAAGGAAGAGCAGCCGATCCCTGATCCCAGCAGCTCAGGTGAGACCACAGCAGGATTGGGTCACATGACTGATACATTGTGGGTAATTGTAGCCTATACAGATTATAGTGTCAGGGCAGGTAATAAAGTTGTACGCACAGATTATAGTGTCAGGCAGGTAATAACGTTGTACGCACAGATTATGGTGTCAGGGCAGGTAATAAAGTTGTACGCACAGATTATAGTGTCAGAGCAGGTAATAAGGTTGTACATACAGATTATAGTGTCAGAGCAGGTAATAAGGTTATATGTACAGATTATAGTGTCAGGCAGGTAATAAGGTTGTACGTATAGATTATAGTGTCAGGCAGGTAATAAGGTTGTACATACAGTTTTTAGTGTCAGGGCAGGTAATGAGGTTGTACATACAGATTATAGTGTCAGAGCAGGTAATAAGGTTGTACATACAGTTTATAGTGTCAGGCAGGTAATAAGGTTGTACGTACAGATTATAGTGTCAGGCAGGTAATAAGGTTGTACATACAGATTATATTGTCAGGCAGGTAATAAGGTTGTACATACAGATTATAGTGTCAGGCAGGTAATAAGGTTGTACGTACAGATTATAGTGTCAGGCAGGTAATAAGGTTGTACATACAGATTATAGTGTCAGGCAGGTAATAAGGTTGTACGTACAGATTATAGTGTCAGGGCAGGTAATAAGGTTGTACGTACAGATTATAGTGTCAGGGCAGGTAATAAGGTTGTACGTACAGATTATAGTGTCAGGGCAGGTAATAAGGTTGTACGTACAGATTATGGTGACAGGCAGGTAATAAGGTTGTACATACAGATTAAAGTGTCAGGCAGGTAATAAGGTTGTACGTACAGATTATAGTGTCAGGGCAGGTAATAAGGTTGTACGTACAGATTATAGTGTCAGGCAGGTAATAAAGTTGTACGTACAGATTATAGTGTCAGGCAGGTAATAAGGTTGTACGTACAGATTATAGTGTCAGGCAGGTAATAAGGTTGTACGTACAGATTATAGTGTCAGGGCAGGTAATAAGGTTGTACGTACAGATTATAGTGTCAGGCAGGTAATAAGGTTGTACGTACAGATTATAGTGTCAGGCAGGTAATAAAGTTGTACATACAGATTATAGTGTCAGGGCAAGTAATAAGGTTGTACATACAGATTATAGTGTCAGAGCAGGTAATAAGGTTGTACATACAGATTATAGTGTCAGGCAGGTAATACAGATTATAGTGTCAGGCAGGTAATAAGGTTGTACATACAGATTATAGTGACAGGCAGGTAATAAGGTTGTACATACAGATTATAGTGTCAGGCAGGTAATAAGGTTGTACGTACAGATTATAGTGTCAGGCAGGTAATAAAGTTGTACGTACAGATTATAGTGTCATGCAGGTAATAAGGTTGTACGTACAGATTATAGTGTCAGGCAGGTAATAAAGTTGTACATACAGATTATAGTGTCAGGGCAGGTAATGAGGTTGTACATACAGATTATAGTGTCAGGCAGGTAATAAGGTTGTACATACAGATTATAGTGTCAGAGCAGGTAATAAGGTTGTACGTACAGATTATAGTGTCAGGCAGGTAATAAGGTTGTACGTACAGATTATAGTGTCAGGCAGGTAATAAAGTTGTACATACAGATTATAGTGTCAGGGCAAGTAATGAGGTTGTACATACAGATTATAGTGTCAGAGCAGGTAATAAGGTTGTACATACAGATTATAGTGTCACGAGGTAATACAGATTATAGTGTCAGGCAGGTAATAAGGTTGTACATACAGATTATAGTGACAGGCAGGTAATAAGGTTGTACATACAGATTATAGTGTCAGGCAGGTAATAAGGTTGTACGTACAGATTATAGTGTCAGGCAGGTAATAAAGTTGTACGTACAGATTATAGTGTCATGCAGGTAATAAGGTTGTACGTACAGATTATAGTGTCAGGCAGGTAATAAAGTTGTACATACAGATTATAGTGTCAGGGCAGGTAATGAGGTTGTACATACAGATTATAGTGTCAGAGCAGGTAATAAGGTTGTACATACAGATTATAGCGTCAGGCAGGTAATAAGGTTGTACGTACAGATTATAGTGTCAGGGCAGGTAATAAGGTTGTACGTACAGATTATAGTGTCAGGCAGGTAATAAGGTTGTATGTAGAGATTATAGTGTCAGGGCAGGTAATAAGGTTGTACATACAGATTATAGTGTCAGGCAGGTAATACAGATTATAGTGTCAGGCAGGTAATAAGGTTGTACATACAGATTATAGTGTCAGGGCAGGTAATAAGGTTGTATGTAGAAATTATAGCGTCAGGCAGGTAATAAAGTTGTACATACAGTTTTTAGTGTCAGGCAGGTAATAAGGTTGTACGTACAGATTATAGTGTCAGGCAGGTAATAAGGTTGTACATACAAATTATAGTGTCAGGCAGGTAATAAGGTTGTACATACAGATTATAGTGTCAGGCAGGTAATAAGGTTGTACGTACAGATTATAGTGTCAGGCAGGTAATAAGGTTGTACGTACAGATTATAGTGTCAGGGCAGGTAATAAGGTTGTACGTACAGATTATAGTGTCAGGCAGGTAATAAGGTTGTACGTACAGATTATAGTGTGAGGCAGGTAATAAGGTTGTACGTACAGATTATAGTGTCAGGCAGGTAATAAGGTTGTACATACAGATTATAGTGTCAGAGCAGGTAATAAGGTTGTACGTACAGATTATAGTGTCAGGCAGGAAATAAGGTTGTACGTACAGATTATAGTGTCAGGCAGGTAATAAAGTTGTACATACAGATTATAGTGTCAGGGCAGGTAATGAGGTTGTACATACAGATTATAGTGTCAGAGCAGGTAATAAGGTTGTACGTACAGATTATAGTGTCAGGGCAGGTAATAAGGTTGTACGTACAGATTATAGTGTCAGGCAGGTAATAAGGTTGGGTACTTGTTTCCTAGCACGGCCACAACGATTTAGATCGTTGTGGTCGTAAGATAAAAAATCGGATCGATCGCATCGCATGCGATTTGGTCGCATACGATGCGACCGATCCGACCGACCGATTTTTCACCCGATTTTTTTTTTTTTTCACCAGATTTTTTTCAATTGCCCCCCCAAATGTTACTAAGTGGGCTAGACCCCACGATAGACGTCAACCCGAAGCGTGGCGAGCGCAGCGAGCCCGCGAGGGGCGGCGGTGCGCGTCCTCCGACCTTTTCATTCCCCTACTATCCACGTCGGCGTGGAGTTGAGAATATAAAGTGTGGCGAGCGCAGCGAGCCACCGAGCCCGAAGCGTGGCGAGCGCAGCGAGCCCCGCGAGGGGACGCGTATAACTTCACAGGTATACGCGTCCCCTCGCGGGGCTCGCTGCGCTCGCCACGCTTCGGGCTCGGTGGCTCGCTGCGCTCGCCACACTATATATTCTCAACTCCACGCCGACGTGGATAGTAGGGGAATGAAAAGGTCGGAGGACGCGTACCGCCGCCCCTCGCGGGCTCGCTGCGCTCGCCACGCTTCGGGTTGACGTCTATCGTGGGGTCATGGCGGGCACATAAAAAATGTGAAATGGGTCATATTGGGCCATTTCACCTTTTTTATCATTTTTCCCTATGTGAGATGGACTTAATCAAGTCCATCTAATCTTGTGCCATTATAATGGCACAAGACCAACGCGATCCTCCCGATTTCAATGTTAAAAGATTTTTTAACATTGAAGTCTATGGAAAAATCGGGTGAATCGGTCGGTCGCATCGCGGCCGATTTTAATTGGTCGCGACCGACCGATTGACCCGATTTCTGTCATTCAAAGTGAAAAAATTGTAAAAAATCGGCCACATCGTGAGGATCGTGTCCCTTAATTAAGAGCCACGATCACTCACGATTGTGGCCGTTCTAGGAAACAAGTACCTAAGGTTGTACTTACAGATTATAGTGTCAGGGCAGGTAATAAGGTTGTACATACAGATTATAGTGTCAGGCAGGTAATAAGGTTGTACATACAGATTATATTGTCAGGCAGGTAATAAGGTTGTACATACAGATTATAGTGTCAGGCAGGTAATAAGGTTGTACGTACAGATTATAGTGTCAGGCAGGTAATAAGGTTGTACATACAGATTATAGTGTCAGGCAGGTAATAAGGTTGTACGTACAGATTATAGTGTCAGGGCAGGTAATAAGGTTGTACGTACAGATTATAGTGTCAGGGCAGGTAATAAGGTTGTACGTACAGATTATAGTGTCAGGGCAGGTAATAAGGTTGTACGTACAGATTATGGTGACAGGCAGGTAATAAGGTTGTACATACAGATTAAAGTGTCAGGCAGGTAATAAGGTTGTACGTACAGATTATAGTGTCAGGGCAGGTAATAAGGTTGTACGTACAGATTATAGTGTCAGGCAGGTAATAAAGTTGTACGTACAGATTATAGTGTCAGGCAGGTAATAAGGTTGTACGTACAGATTATAGTGTCAGGCAGGTAATAAGGTTGTACGTACAGATTATAGTGTCAGGGCAGGTAATAAGGTTGTACGTACAGATTATAGTGTCAGGCAGGTAATAAGGTTGTACGTACAGATTATAGTGTCAGGCAGGTAATAAAGTTGTACATACAGATTATAGTGTCAGGGCAAGTAATGAGGTTGTACATACAGATTATAGTGTCAGAGCAGGTAATAAGGTTGTACATACAGATTATAGTGTCAGGCAGGTAATACAGATTATAGTGTCAGGCAGGTAATAAGGTTTTACATACAGATTATAGTGACAGGCAGGTAATAAGGTTGTACATACAGATTATAGTGTCAGGCAGGTAATAAGGTTGTACGTACAGATTATAGTGTCAGGCAGGTAATAAAGTTGTACGTACAGATTATAGTGTCATGCAGGTAATAAGGTTGTACGTACAGATTATAGTGTCAGGCAGGTAATAAAGTTGTACATACAGATTATAGTGTCAGGGCAGGTAATGAGGTTGTACATACAGATTATAGTGTCAGAGCAGGTAATAAGGTTGTACATACAGATTATAGCGTCAGGCAGGTAATAAGGTTGTACGTACAGATTATAGTGTCAGGGCAGGTAATAAGGTTGTACGTACAGATTATAGTGTCAGGCAGGTAATAAGGTTGTACGTACAGATTATAGTCTCAGAGCAGGTAATAAGGTTGTACATACAGATTATAGTGTCAGGCAGGTAATAAGGTTGTATGTAGAGATTATAGTGTCAGGGCAGGTAATAAGGTTGTACATACAGATTATAGTGTCAGGCAGGTAATACAGATTATAGTGTCAGGCAGGTAATAAGGTTGTACATACAGATTATAGTGTCAGAGCAGGTAATAAGGTTTTACGTACAGATTATAGTGTCAGGCAGGTAATAAGGTTGTACATACAGATTATAGTGTCAGGGCAGGTAATAAGGTTGTACATACAGATTATAGTGTCAGAGCAGGTAATAAGGTTGTACGTACAGATTATAGTGTCAGGCAGGTAATAAGGTTGTACATACAGATTATAGTGTCAGAGCAGGTAATAAGGTTGTACATACAGTTTTTAGTGTCAGGCAGGTAATAAGGTTGTACGTACAGATTATAGTGTCAGGCAGGTAATAAGGTTGTACATACAAATTATAGTGTCAGGCAGGTAATAAGGTTGTACATACAGATTATAGTGTCAGGCAGGTAATAAGGTTGTACGTACAGATTATAGTGTCAGGCAGGTAATAAGGTTGTACGTACAGATTATAGTGTCAGGGCAGGTAATAAGGTTGTACGTACAGATTATAGTGTCAGGCAGGTAATAAGGTTGTACGTACAGATTATAGTGTGAGGCAGGTAATAAGGTTGTACGTACAGATTATAGTGTCAGGCAGGTAATAAGGTTGTACATACAGATTATAGTGTCAGAGCAGGTAATAAGGTTGTACGTACAGATTATAGTGTCAGGCAGGAAATAAGGTTGTACGTACAGATTATGGTGACAGGCAGGTAATAAGGTTGTACATACAGATTAAAGTGTCAGGCAGGTAATAAGGTTGTACGTACAGATTATAGTGTCAGGGCAGGTAATAAGGTTGTACGTACAGATTATAGTGTCAGGCAGGTAATAAAGTTGTACGTACAGATTATAGTGTCAGGCAGGTAATAAGGTTGTACGTACAGATTATAGTGTCAGGCAGGTAATAAGGTTGTACGTACAGATTATAGTGTCAGGGCATGTAATAAGGTTGTACGTACAGATTATAGTGTCAGGCAGGTAATAAGGTTGTACGTACAGATTATAGTGTCAGGCAGGTAATAAAGTTGTACATACAGATTATAGTGTCAGGGCAAGTAATGAGGTTGTACATACAGATTATAGTGTCAGAGCAGGTAATAAGGTTGTACATACAGATTATAGTGTCAGGCAGGTAATACAGATTATAGTGTCAGGCAGGTAATAAGGTTGTACATACAGATTATAGTGACAGGCAGGTAATAAGGTTGTACATACAGATTATAGTGTCAGGCAGGTAATAAGGTTGTACGTACAGATTATAGTGTCAGGCAGGTAATAAAGTTGTACGTACAGATTATAGTGTCATGCAGGTAATAAGGTTGTACGTACAGATTATAGTGTCAGGCAGGTAATAAAGTTGTACATACAGATTATAGTGTCAGGGCAGGTAATGAGGTTGTACATACAGATTATAGTGTCAGGCAGGTAATAAGGTTGTACATACAGATTATAGTGTCAGGCAGGTAATACAGATTATAGTGTCAGGCAGGTAATAAGGTTGTACATACAGATTATAGTGTCAGGCAGGTAATAAGGTTGTACATACAGATTATAGTGTCAGGCAGTTAATAACGTTGTACGTACAGATTATAGTGTCAGAGCAGGTAATAAGGTTTTACGTACAGATTATAGTGTCAGGCAGGTAATAAGGTTGTACATACAGATTATAGTGTCAGGGCAGGTAATAAGGTTGTACATACAGATTATAGTGTCAGAGCAGGTAATAAGGTTGTACGTACAGATTATAGTGTCAGGCAGGTAATAAGGTTGTACGTACAGATTATAGTGTCAGGCAGGTAATAAAGTTGTACATACAGATTATAGTGTCAGGGCAGGTAATGAGGTTGTACATACAGATTATAGTGTCAGGCAGGTAATAAGGTTGTACGTACAGATTATAGTGTCAGGGCAGGTAATAAGGTTGTACATACAGATTATAGTGTCAGGCAGGTAATAAGGTTGTACATACAGATTATAGTGTCAGGCAGGTAATAAGGTTGTACGTACAGATTATAGTGTCAGGGCAGGTAATAAGGTTGTACGTACAGATTATAGTGTCAGGCAGGTAATAAGGTTGTACATACAGATTATAGTGTCAGGCAGGTAATAAGGTTGTACGTACAGATTATAGTGTCAGGGCAGGTAATAAGGTTGTACGTACAGATTATAGTGTCAGGGCAGGTAATAAGGTTGTACGTACAGATTATAGTGTCAGGGCAGGTAATAAGGTTGTACATACAGATTAAAGTGTCAGGCAGGTAATAAGGTTGTACGTACAGATTATAGTGTCAGGGCAGGTAATAAGGTTGTACGTACAGATTATAGTGTCAGGCAGGTAATAAAGTTGTACGTACAGATTATAGTGTCAGGCAGGTAATAAGGTTGTACGTACAGATTATAGTGTCAGGCAGGTAATAAGGTTGTACGTACAGATTATAGTGTCAGGGCATGTAATAAGGTTGTACGTACAGATTATAGTGTCAGGCAGGTAATAAGGTTGTACGTACAGATTATAGTGTCAGGCAGGTAATAAAGTTGTACATACAGATTATAGTGTCAGGGCAAGTAATGAGGTTGTACATACAGATTATAGTGTCAGAGCAGGTAATAAGGTTGTACATACAGATTATAGTGTCAGGCAGGTAATACAGATTATAGTGTCAGGCAGGTAATAAGGTTGTACATACAGATTATAGTGACAGGCAGGTAATAAGGTTGTACATACAGATTATAGTGTCAGGCAGGTAATAAGGTTGTACGTACAGATTATAGTGTCAGGCAGGTAATAAAGTTGTACGTACAGATTATAGTGTCATGCAGGTAATAAGGTTGTACGTACAGATTATAGTGTCAGGCAGGTAATAAAGTTGTACATACAGATTATAGTGTCAGGGCAGGTAATGAGGTTGTACATACAGATTATAGTGTCAGGCAGGTAATAAGGTTGTACATACAGATTATAGTGTCAGAGCAGGTAATAAGG
This sequence comes from Crinia signifera, assembly GCF_055691185.1. Classification (NCBI taxonomy): domain Eukaryota; kingdom Metazoa; phylum Chordata; class Amphibia; order Anura; family Myobatrachidae; genus Crinia; species Crinia signifera. Next base: position 393,114,181 of record NC_139218.1, read on the forward strand.
TTGTACGTACAGATTATAGTGTCAGGCAGGTAATAAGGTTGTACGTACAGATTATAGTGTCAGGCAGGTAATAAAGTTGTACATACAGATTATAGTGTCAGGGCAAGTAATGAGGTTGTACATACAGATTATAGTGTCAGAGCAGGTAATAAGGTTGTACATACAGATTATAGTGTCAGGCAGGTAATACAGATTATAGTGTCAGGCAGGTAATAAGGTTGTACATACAGATTATAGTGACAGGCAGGTAATAAGGTTGTACATACAGATTATAGTGTCAGGCAGGTAATAAGGTTGTACGTACAGATTATAGTGTCAGGCAGGTAATAAAGTTGTACGTACAGATTATAGTGTCATGCAGGTAATAAGGTTGTACGTACAGATTATAGTGTCAGGCAGGTAATAAAGTTGTACATACAGATTATAGTGTCAGGGCAGGTAATGAGGTTGTACATACAGATTATAGTGTCAGAGCAGGTAATAAGGTTGTACATACAGATTATAGCGTCAGGCAGGTAATAAGGTTGTACGTACAGATTATAGTGTCAGGTAATAAGGTTGTACGTACAGATTATAGTGTCAGGCAGGTAATAAGGTTGTACGTACAGATTATAGTCTCAGAGCAGGTAATAAGGTTGTACATACAGATTATAGTGTCAGGCAGGTAATAAGGTTGTATGTAGAGATTATAGTGTCAGGGCAGGTAATAAGGTTGTACATACAGATTATAGTGTCAGGCAGGTAATACAGATTATAGTGTCAGGCAGGTAATAAGGTTGTACATACAGATTATAGTGTCAGGGCAGGTAATAAGGTTGTATGTAGAAATTATAGCGTCAGGCAGGTAATAAAGTTGTACGTACAGATTATAGTGTCAGAGCAGGTAATAAGGTTGTATGTACAGATTATAGTGTCAGGGCAGGTAATGAGGTTGTACATACAGATTATAGTGTCAGGCAGGTAATAAGGTTGTACATACAGATTATAGTGTCAGAGCAGGTAATAAGGTTGTACATACAGTTTTTAGTGTCAGGCAGGTAATAAGGTTGTACATACAAATTATAGTGTCAGGCAGGTAATAAGGTTGTACATACAGATTATAGTGTCAGGCAGGTAATAAGGTTGTACGTACAGATTATAGTGTCAGGCAGGTAATAAGGTTGTACGTACAGATTATAGTGTCAGGGCAGGTAATAAGGTTGTACGTACAGATTATAGTGTCAGGCAGGTAATAAGGTTGTACGTACAGATTATAGTGTTAGGCAGGTAATAAGGTTGTACGTACAGATTATAGTGTCAGGCAGGTAATAAGGTTGTACATACAGATTATAGTGTCAGAGCAGGTAATAAGGTTGTACGTACAGATTATAGTGTCAGGGCAGGTAATAAGGTTGTACGTACAGATTATAGTGTCAGGCAGGTAATAAGGTTGTACGTACAGATTATAGTGTCAGGGCAGGTAATAAGGTTGTACATACAGATTATAGTGTCAGGCAGGTAATAAGGTTGTACGTACAGATTATAGTGTCAGGCAGGTAATTAGGTTGTACATACAGATTATAGTGTCAGGCAGGTAATAAGGTTGTACATACAGATTATAGTGTCAGAGCAGGTAATAAGGTTGTACGTACAGATTCTAGTGTCAGGCAGGAAATAAGGTTGTACGTACAGATTATAGTGTCAGGCAGGAAATAAGGTTGTACGTACAGATTATAGTGTCAGGCAGGTAATGAGGTTGTACATACAGATTATAGTGTCAGAGCAGGTAATAAGGTTGTACATACAGATTATAGTGTCAGGCAGGTAATACAGATTATAGTGTCAGGCAGGTAATAAGGTTGTACATACAGATTATAGTGTCAGGCAGGTAATAAGGTTGTACATACAGATTATAGTGTCAGGCAGTTAATAACGTTGTACGTACAGATTATAGTGTCAGAGCAGGTAATAAGGTTTTACGTACAGATTATAGTGTCAGGCAGGTAATAAGGTTGTACATACAGATTATAGTGTCAGGGCAGGTAATAAGGTTGTACATACAGATTATAGTGTCAGAGCAGGTAATAAGGTTGTACGTACAGATTATAGTGTCAGGCAGGTAATAAGGTTGTACGTACAGATTATAGTGTCAGGCAGGTAATAAAGTTGTACATACAGATTATAGTGTCAGGGCAGGTAATGAGGTTGTACATACAGATTATAGTGTCAGGCAGGTAATAAGGTTGTACGTACAGATTATAGTGTCAGGGCAGGTAATAAGGTTGTACATACAGATTATAGTGTCAGGCAGGTAATAAGGTTGTACATACAGATTATAGTGTCAGGCAGGTAATAAGGTTGTACGTACAGATTATAGTGTCAGGGCAGGTAATAAGGTTGTACGTACAGATTATAGTGTCAGGCAGGTAATAAGGTTGTACATACAGATTATAGTGTCAGGCAGGTAATAAGGTTGTACGTACAGATTATAGTGTCAGGGCAGGTAATAAGGTTGTACGTACAGATTATAGTGTCAGGGCAGGTAATAAGGTTGTACGTACAGATTATAGTGTCAGGGCAGGTAATAAGGTTGTACGTACAGATTATGGTGACAGGCAGGTAATAAGGTTGTACATACAGATTAAAGTGTCAGGCAGGTAATAAGGTTGTACGTACAGATTATAGTGTCAGGGCAGGTAATAAGGTTGTACGTACAGATTATAGTGTCAGGCAGGTAATAAAGTTGTACGTACAGATTATAGTGTCAGGCAGGTAATAAGGTTGTACGTACAGATTATAGTGTCAGGCAGGTAATAAGGTTGTACGTACAGATTATAGTGTCAGGGCATGTAATAAGGTTGTACGTACAGATTATAGTGTCAGGCAGGTAATAAGGTTGTACGTACAGATTATAGTGTCAGGCAGGTAATAAAGTTGTACATACAGATTATAGTGTCAGGGCAAGTAATGAGGTTGTACATACAGATTATAGTGTCAGAGCAGGTAATAAGGTTGTACATACAGATTATAGTGTCAGGCAGGTAATACAGATTATAGTGTCAGGCAGGTAATAAGGTTGTACATACAGATTATAGTGACAGGCAGGTAATAAGGTTGTACATACAGATTATAGTGTCAGGCAGGTAATAAGGTTGTACGTACAGATTATAGTGTCAGGCAGGTAATAAAGTTGTACATACAGATTATAGTGTCAGGCAGGTAATAAGGTTGTACGTACAGATTATAGTGTCAGGCAGGTAATAAAGTTGTACGTACAGATTATAGTGTCATGCAGGTAATAAGGTTGTACGTACAGATTATAGTGTCAGGCAGGTAATAAAGTTGTACATACAGATTATAGTGTCAGGGCAGGTAATGAGGTTGTACATACAGATTATAGTGTCAGGCAGGTAATAAGGTTGTACATACAGATTATAGTGTCAGAGCAGGTAATAAGGTTGTACGTACAGATTATAGTGTCAGGCAGGTAATAAGGTTGTACGTACAGATTATAGTGTCAGGCAGGTAATAAAGTTGTACATACAGATTATAGTGTCAGGGCAAGTAATGAGGTTGTACATACAGATTATAGTGTCAGAGCAGGTAATAAGGTTGTACATACAGATTATAGTGTCAGGCAGGTAATACAGATTATAGTGTCAGGCAGGTAATAAGGTTGTACATACAGATTATAGTGACAGGCAGGTAATAAGGTTGTACATACAGATTATAGTGTCAGGCAGGTAATAAGGTTGTACGTACAGATTATAGTGTCAGGCAGGTAATAAAGTTGTACGTACAGATTATAGTGTCATGCAGGTAATAAGGTTGTACGTACAGATTATAGTGTCAGGCAGGTAATAAAGTTGTACATACAGATTATAGTGTCAGGGCAGGTAATGAGGTTGTACATACAGATTATAGTGTCAGAGCAGGTAATAAGGTTGTACATACAGATTATAGCGTCAGGCAGGTAATAAGGTTGTACGTACAGATTATAGTGTCAGGGCAGGTAATAAGGTTGTACGTACAGATTATAGTGTCAGGCAGGTAATAAGGTTGTACGTACAGATTATAGTCTCAGAGCAGGTAATAAGGTTGTACATACAGATTATAGTGTCAGGCAGGTAATAAGGTTGTATGTAGAGATTATAGTGTCAGGGCAGGTAATAAGGTTGTACATACAGATTATAGTGTCAGGCAGGTAATACAGATTATAGTGTCAGGCAGGTAATAAGGTTGTACATACAGATTATAGTGTCAGGGCAGGTAATAAGGTTGTATGTAGAAATTATAGCGTCAGGCAGGTAATAAAGTTGTACGTACAGATTATAGTGTCAGAGCAGGTAATAAGGTTGTATGTACAGATTATAGTGTCAGGGCAGGTAATGAGGTTGTACATACAGATTATAGTGTCAGGCAGGTAATAAGGTTGTACATACAGATTATAGTGTCAGAGCAGGTAATAAGGTTGTACATACAGTTTTTAGTGTCAGGCAGGTAATAAGGTTGTACGTACAGATTATAGTGTCAGGCAGGTAATAAGGTTGTACATACAAATTATAGTGTCAGGCAGGTAATAAGGTTGTACATACAGATTATAGTGTCAGGCAGGTAATAAGGTTGTACGTACAGATTATAGTGTCAGGCAGGTAATAAGGTTGTACGTACAGATTATAGTGTCAGGGCAGGTAATAAGGTTGTACGTACAGATTATAGTGTCAGGCAGGTAATAAGGTTGTACGTACAGATTATAGTGTTAGGCAGGTAATAAGGTTGTACGTACAGATTATAGTGTCAGGCAGGTAATAAGGTTGTACATACAGATTATAGTGTCAGAGCAGGTAATAAGGTTGTACGTACAGATTATAGTGTCAGGCAGGAAATAAGGTTGTACGTACAGATTATAGTGTCAGAGCAGGTAATAAGGTTGTACGTACAGATTATAGTGTCAGGGCAGGTAATAAGGTTGTACGTACAGATTATAGTGTCAGGCAGGTAATAAGGTTGTACGTACAGATTATAGTGTCAGGGCAGGTAATAAGGTTGTACATACAGATTATAGTGTCAGGCAGGAAATAAGGTTGTACGTACAGATTATAGTGTCAGGCAGGAAATAAGGTTGTACGTACAGATTATAGTGTCAGGCAGGTAATGAGGTTGTACATACAGATTATAGTGTCAGAGCAGGTAATAAGGTTGTACATACAGATTATAGTGTCAGGCAGGTAATACAGATTATAGTGTCAGGCAGGTAATAAGGTTGTACATACAGATTATAGTGTCAGGCAGGTAATAAGGTTGTACATACAGATTATAGTGTCAGGCAGTTAATAACGTTGTACGTACAGATTATAGTGTCAGAGCAGGTAATAAGGTTTTACGTACAGATTATAGTGTCAGGCAGGTAATAAGGTTGTACATACAGATTATAGTGTCAGGGCAGGTAATAAGGTTGTACATACAGATTATAGTGTCAGAGCAGGTAATAAGGTTGTACGTACAGATTATAGTGTCAGGCAGGTAATAAGGTTGTACGTACAGATTATAGTGTCAGGCAGGTAATAAAGTTGTACATACAGATTATAGTGTCAGGGCAGGTAATGAGGTTGTACATACAGATTATAGTGTCAGGCAGGTAATAAGGTTGTACGTACAGATTATAGTGTCAGGGCAGGTAATAAGGTTGTACATACAGATTATAGTGTCAGGCAGGTAATAAGGTTGTACATACAGATTATAGTGTCAGGCAGGTAATAAGGTTGTACGTACAGATTATAGTGTCAGGGTAGGTAATAAGGTTGTACGTACAGATTATAGTGTCAGGCAGGTAATAAGGTTGTACGTACAGATTATAGTGTCAGGGCAGGTAATAAGGTTGTACATACAGATTTTAGTGTCGGGCAGGTAATAAGGTTGTACATACAGATTATAGTGTCAGGCAGGTAATAAGGTTGTACGTACAGATTATAGTGTTTATAGATTTATTTATAAAAACCAAACTAAATTTCTGCCCTTCCGTCATTTGTAGCTGGTGGATCCGTGGGGTATAGAGGTGGCTCTAAGGGTGTGGGCAAAGTGTTGGTGCGGGAACTTTGGTTTGAAGAGGCGGCTGTAGGAGCGCGGCACAGAACCGTGGGGGCTATAGGGTTCATATATAATGGTGGTGCTATGACAGAACTCAATTATTTTATTATTCTAGGGTGTATTTCATCCGGGCCAGGAGATTTGTTACTTTTTAGGTTCTGTAATCTATTGTGGACTATTTCCTCACTCAAACATACAGTTTGAGAGCAATGATCTGAGCATTTAATCTGTGGGAGATCTTCTGAAGGTTCTTCCCTTGTAAATACCGAAGCAAAAAATTCAGTGAATATTTCCGCTTTCTCTTTTCCTTCTATTACCAGGGTACCCTGCTTATTTTTTAGTGGGTCAATATTTTCCTTACTTAACTGTTTCCCGTTTATATAACTGTAGATTTTTGGGGGATTAGATTTACTATATGTGGCTATTTTACATTCAGTCTCTAATTTAGCCATCTTGATTGTATTTTTACTTTTTTTATTACATTCTTTATATGAGGAAAATGATTTTTGTGTCCCATCTTGTTTATAAACGCTTTGAATGCCCTCCTGTTTTTAGCTATTTCAAATCTGACTTTGCTGTTAAGACACATACAGTAGGTTTCCTTCTGACATTTGTTCTTTTATTTACCCTAGGAATAAATGTATCAGTGCCCTCCAGCAGTATTTCTTTTCAAGTTTGCCACCTTTTAGTAGTATCCATACCTCTAAATAATTCCATCCAGTTTATATCCTTTAATGACTCCTCAAATTTACCATAGTTTGGATTCTGAAATTTAAGGACCTAATTGCTCCAATATAATTATCTTTGTTAAATTTTAAATCAATTGTGATCATATTGTGATCACTGTTCCCCAATGTCTCCCTTATGGTTATGTTAGTAAGAATGTCCCCGTTGTTGCTTATCAAGTAATCCAGGATATTGTTATTTCTGGTTGGACTTTCAATAAATTGATATAAATAGTGGTCATTAAGGGCATCCAATAAAACATTTCCCTTAGCGGTACTACTTGACATATCCTTCCAATTTATTTCTGAGTAGTTAAGTTGCCCATAATAATAATGTCCCCTAAGCTGGCCGCTTTTCCCACCTGTAGTAAGAGGTCCTTCTCCTCTGTATTTATGTTGGCAGGCGGTGGTCTCCTCATTACTCAGTAGGGAAGTCCTCCCCTCCCCACATCGCTATACCTACTGTAATGTAATGCTCTGTACCCATTCCCCGCAGGTGGGCGCAGTGCTAGAAATCCCGCAGACTCCTGTGAGACCCCTCTGTACTCTCCGGGCTGTACATAGAATAACTATACCTACTGTAATGTAATGCTCTGTACCCATTCCCCGCAGGTGGGCGCAGCGCTAGAAATCCCGCAGACCCCTGTGAGACCCCTCTGTACTCTCAGGGCTGTATATAGAATAACTATACCTACTGTAATCTAATGCTCTGTACCTATTCCCTGCAGGTGGGCGCAGCGCTAGAAATCCTGCAGACCCCTGTGAGACCCCTCTGTACTCTCCGGGCTGTACATAGAATAACTATACCTACTGTAATGTAATGCTCTGTACCCATTCCCCGCAGGTGGGCGCAGCGCTAGAAATCCCGCAGACCCCTGTGAGACCCCTCTGTACTCTCCGGGCTGTATATAGAATAACTATACCTACTGTAATGTAATGCTCTGTTCCCATTCCCCGCAGGTGGGCGCAGCGCTAGAAATCCCGCAGACCCCTGTGAGACCCCTCTGTACTCTCCGGGTTGTATATAGAATAACTATACCTACTGTAATGTAATGCTCTGTACCCATTCCCGACAGGTGGGCGCAGCGCTAGAAATCCCGCAGACCCCTCTGTACTCTCCGGGCTGTACATAGAATAACTATACCTGCTGTAATGTAATGCTCTGTACCCATTCCCCGCAGGTGGGCGCAGCGCTAGAAATCCTGCAGACCCCTGTGAGACCCCTCTGTACTCTCCGGGCTGTACATAGAATAACTATACCTACTGTAATGTAATGCTCTGTACCCATTCCCCGCAGGTGGGCGCAGCACTAGAAATCCCGCAGACCCCTGTGAGACCCCTCTGTACTCTCCGGCCTGTACATAGAATAACTATACCTACTGTAATGTAATGCTCTGTACCCATTCCCGACAGGTGGGCGCAGCGCTAGAAATCCCGCAGACCCCTCTGTACTCTCCGGGCTGTACATAGAATAACTATACCTGCTGTAATGTAATGCTCTGTACCCATTCCCCGCAGGTGGGCGCAGCGCTAGAAATCCTGCAGACCCCTGTGAGACCCCTCTGTACTCTCCGGGCTGTACATAGAATAACTATACCTACTGTAATGTAATGCTCTGTACCCATTCCCCGCAGGTGGGCGCAGCGCTAGAAATCCCGCAGACCCCTGTGAGACCCCTCTGTATATCTCCGGGCTGTATATAGAATAACTATACCTACTGTAATGTAATGCTCTGTACCCATTCCCCGCAGGTGGGCGCAGCGCTAGAAATCCCGCAGACCCCTGTGAGACCCCTCTGTACTCTCCGGGCTGTACATAGAATAACTATACCTACTGTAATGTAATGCTCTGTACCCATTCCCCGCAGGTGGGCGCAGCGCTAGAAATCCAGCAGACCCCTGTGAGACCCCTCTGTACTCTCCGGGCTGTATATAGAATAACTATACCTACTGTAATGTAATGCTCTGTACCCATTCCCTGCAGGTGGGCGCAGCGCTAGAAATCCCGCAGACCCCTGTGAGACCCCTCTGTACTCTCCGGGCTGTATATAGAATAACTATACCTACTGTAATGTAATGCTCTGTACCCATTCCCCGCAGGTGGGCGCAGCGCTAGAAATCCCGCAGACCCCTGTGAGACCCCTCTGTACTCTCCGGGCTGTACATAGAATAACTATACCTACTTTAATGTAATGCTCTGTACCCATTCCCCGCAGGTGGGCGCAGCGCTAGTAATCCTGCAGACCCCTGTGAGACCCCTCTGTACTCTCCGGGCTGTACATAGAATAACTATACCTACTGTAATATAATGCACTGTACCCATTCCCCGCAGGTGGGTGCAGTGCTAGAAATCCCGCAGACCCCTGTGAGACCCCTCTGTACTCTCCGGGCTGTATATAGAATAACTATACCTACTGTAATGTAATGCTCTGTAGCCATTCCCCGCAAGTGGGCGCAGCGCTAGAAATCCCGCAGACCCCTGTGAGACCCCTCTGTACTCTCCGGGCTGTATATAGAATAACTATACCTACTGTAATGTAATGCTCTGTACCCATTCCCCGCAGGTGGGCGCAGCGCTAGAAATCCCACAGACCCCTGTGAGACCCCTCTGTACTCTCCAGGCTGTATATAGAATAACTATACCTACTGTAATGTAATGCTCTGTACCCATTCCCCGCAGGTGGGCGCAGCGCTAGAAATCCCGCAGACCCCTGTGAGACCCCTCTGTACTCTCCGGGCTGTATAGAGGAAGAGAACAGGACAGTGACAGAGGAATATCAGGTAGAGGAACCTGCTCTGACCTCTCCTCCTTGTACATCGGCTTCTCACAGTGCAGGATATTGTGTTATTCCCATGTCCCCGCCCTGTGTGTGAGTCCTATAGTGATGTCCTGTGTAACGTGTGGGTGGGACACGTATGTGACACATGTCCTTGTATGACAGGCTGAGCCGGGACCCGTGATCTATCACCAGCAGTGTAAGGAAGAGGCCGTTCCTGCTGAGATCAGCCCAGGTGAGATACACAGACGCTGTGGGGGTACAGTATTGCTGTATGGGGGGATATGTATATTACTGGGAATGTGGGGTATATGTTACATTACGAATATGTCATCCCTGACCGATCCCTGGTCCCATCACAGTAAGTGTAACAGTCTGTGTTTCCCGGTCGGTGGTGACTGCGGCGCTGCAGGAGAACGGACCATTAGCCGGGAGTCGGGATACGGTGGTTTTTATTTGCATGACTTTGGTTCTATGTTACTCCGCCATATCCGTCACTATAATGTGTTTGTGTCGGCTGAGTTCTTCTTTCTTCTGCGGCAGACGTCAGGGGCCAGAGGGATTACATTGGGTAGAGAGTGAGGTCACGACCTTTCCAGCACCAGAAAGGATAAAACTTCTGGACTGCCCAGAGACAGCCCTGGCTCCTCCCTCCTCTACCCCGCCTCCTAGGCTAGCTTACTTTCAGTTTTGATTGTGCTGGCAGGAGCCAACACGCATTTTGAAAGGGCTGCTGTTAAAGCAGCTTAAACTTCGTTTTTAATTTTTTTTTTTTATTCTTATTTTTACACTGACTGGAGTCAGTGACAGAGCAGCAGCGCTGGGGGTCTGTTAGATCCCTGCACTGCGCTCCATCACCCGGGACCCGGCAGCCCAACACCACCCACGTGGCTCCCACAAGCGGAGGTGTTCGGCTGGCTCTGAAGCACTGCAGAGCACAGCCGCGACGGGGACCGGGACATCAGCGGTGACAACCGCTTTCAGGTAACGCGCTCCCCGCTGGGAGTGCGAATGCGCACGCAGTTATAGCGGCTGAGCAGCCCGGTGGGGGGGATCGCCGGGCTGCACTAGCAAGCGGCCAGAACGCCTCCTTTCACTAGGTGTGCACCCTGACCCGCTGGACCACCAGGGAGACTTTGAGTGTGGGCAGCGGCGTCGGTATGCGGGGCCGCCCGGCAAGCGCCGGATCCCCGCCATTTTACCGACGCCGCATGAGTCATGAAATCCCGGTGGCCATTTGCTAGTAGGGGGAAGGGAGCCTCTCCTCACACAGCCCCTCTCCCGGAGACAGGAGCTAGGATGTACCCACGTGGTTTCCAGCCCTGATCTCTTCCTGCCTGCCTGCTGCACGTGTAAGAAGGACACAGAGAGCTCTCTGCCAGTCTGGAGTTCCATCTCTTCACTGCCGGGCCATATGGGCAAATCCCACCTGTACCTCTCCTACTGGAGCACAGGGTACAGTACTTTATGCTCCTGCCGGCCTATGTGCTTTGCGGAGCTCAGTGCCACTTTTATTATTATATGCATTGTGCTGTGTCTCATAACTGTGTTAACACCATCACTGCATGTCAGAAGTATAGGTGTTAGCTGTACCAGTTTAGCTGCCTCTTGTACAATGTCAGAGGACAGCGATAGTGACATAGGGACTCCTATATTGGTGTCCTGCACACATTGCAAGGCTGGCCCAAGTACCATCGGCCAGCCTGGGCATATGAGTATAGCCTGATGGCGCGGCTACCCTTTCAAAAAGGGACGCCATTGTAAGGACGGAGTCCATGGTACTTTCCCAGCTATCAGGCGGTTCTGGCGGTCATTTTAACATACTTGCCGCCATTGCACGCTGCTGGAGGCTCCTGACTGCTAATGCCAGGGCTGTGCTCAAGCTTGTCCTGGTTAACTGCATATTGAATGCAGCTGCTCCCCCAGGTTCTGTGTTCAGACAGTGGGGTTTAGAGCATAGTGGGACAGTATTGGGCTGTATGTAAATTAGGCATATCACTCCTGTGTTATATACCATGGTGTTGTTGATGGCCTGTGGCAGCTCATCTCCTTATACTGTCTCTCTTATCCAGTGATTCTATCTCTGGTTACCTATACCTACTCTCTCTCCCTGTGTGTGTGTAGTGTATATATTGTCAGGTGGAAAGTGTATAACTCAGTTTACATTGTCATCTGAGGCCTGAGGCCATATACCCTGTTGCCTTGCCTGATGTATTTTTCCTCCGTGACATAGAGATCGTTAGATTTCTGCAATAAGCCTCTAATTGTGCAATGTGTATCTGCTGGCTGACAAAATAAAAACCCCTTCTTGCTTTCTTCCAGAAAGATACTGTGTTCTCAGATTACAGTTTATGGGGGGACAGTTTGCTGCCAGCTAGGTCATACAGAGGACAGCAGGAAGTCTTATACCCTGCTATCAGGGTGACACAGAGGTCACTGCCTTACTCTAATGCACAGATACTGAGGGTAACATTGCACTGTCACATACAGAGGACAGCAGGAAGTCTTATACCCTGCTATCAGAGTGACACAGAGGTCACTCCATTAATCAAAGGCAAGGGCAGCAATGTCTAATGCAGGTAGCATGACTTGTATGTTACTAACTCATGAGTTAGCAAAGTTATCCATAGCAAGTCAATTAGAAATCACAGTGTGTGCAGCCATTACAGTTCTGGTCCAGACACTTGGTGTAAGACACCTCTGCTAACTTTTAAACCCTGTCGGAACATAGTCCAGGCCTGTTTTACCCTAATAGAGCAATAGCTCAATCAGCAACGCTCCCGTCTCTTAAGTAGACAAGGCGCACGGCTATAAGTATTCAGTCCCCACAATACAGGGGTTATTTCATGTTCTGACAGGGCACTATGGTAAACGTCACCAACGGTGGACTCTGAGATGTAATTTCTCCACAGGATAACCTTTGGTATTCCTGGTCATTGGAAGTTGGAACATTGCACTGTCACATACAGAGCTGGTTGTGGTGTGTATGCACAATACAATCCAGTGTGGGATCTGACTATGTAGTCGGATTTACATTAGGATCACATGCATCTAACATGCAGATGGCACATTTGAGATAATTTGACTTAGTATTCCTCCAGGCCTCTAGTAGCCTTGCACCCCAGCGGGGTAGCATTTTTGGGAGATGCAGCTGTGGAGGTGCAGTACGAACTGTGTAATGGTTAACATTACTACCTCACGGCACTGATGTCAATCTATATTCATACCACACTGGATATGCCCAATCTCATTTGAGATCACATGGGAACACCAGCTGTTGTAGATAACATGGGTTCTATTCAAACAACGCCATTACCCTAACTGGGTGGAGTTTATGTATATTCTCCACGTAATTGCGTGGGATTACTCCGGGTGCTCCCGTTTTCTCCCACAAACAATTCGGTTTGTCATTTCTTATGGTTCTCCTTTAAATTATGTTAGCGGAGTAACACTGGCTGTAGCTTTTATAATTAAAAGCTAATATGGCCTTGACTATGCATCCCTTCAGGGACGCAATCTCACTTTGGTAGAAGTTTTACTGGTTGCCAATGTTGACGGCCTTGTTCATTTCAGCGCCACCATATGCTATATACCAATATGTTGCCTCTTAATCTGTACGACCTATTGTATAGGTGTACATGAATGCATATGTTTATGTTTGTAGGCATTTGTGTATGTACATGTGTGTATATATATGTACATACACAATATATATATGTATGTGTATGTGTGTATATGTGTATATATATATATATATATATATATGTGTATATATATATATATATATATATATATATATATATATGTATATATATATATATATATGTATATATATATATATATATATATATATATATATATATATATATATATGTATATTAGTGGATATATATAGCGGTGCTAGGTCAGCATTCTCGCTTCTTACATTCAGTTTCCTGTTTGTTTGTTTTCTAATGTATCTACATACACATACATTATAACCAAAACTGATCCTTTTGGTAAATCCGTGTTTTATACACGCAACAGTACATCTTAAGGCATAGACTGGATAATGCTATTATGGAAAAGATGCTTCTGTCTTGAAACCTAAGTGAAAAAGACAGTCCTGTGGGATTTCTGCAAGGTAGAACCTTGGTTTCTAGGTCACCCTGTGCAGGTCCAGTCGGGTGATGCAAAAAAGGGTGGTTTGTTATCAACCACTAGGGTGACACTCTGAGTGGGCCGGCTATGAGCCTACGGCCACACCACCCTGAACACGCCTTATCTCGTCTGATCTTGGAAGCCAAGCAGGGTCAGGCCTGGTTAGTACTTGGATGGGAGACCATCTGGGAATACCAGGTGCTGTAGGCTTAGGCCTCCCGCTTCTTCCAATGGGAGCGCAAGATCCCGGCCTTGTTGGCAAAACTATACCAACAGATGGACCCTCCCTTCGGAGGTGTTCCTGTGGTTGGTAGGCCATTGGGGTGGACCAATGGTGGTTTGATGGCTTTGCGTCACATTTACCAGGTCACCCTGTATGTGTCCAGGTCTCGAGACCCTGCAGGTTACAGAGTCCACGCTCTGTTATGTCAGTCCAGTGGCTATTCGTGCGGAGGTAGGCTTTTCACCATTTTTGCTCCTCCTCAAAGTAATTTGTACATTAAAAGTGGAGGTGGGGGCACCTTAATCCAGGAGAATCTGGTTCTCGGATCTGTGAACCCTGTTAGGGGTCTCTCTTATCTGTCTGCCTCTGGGGCCAGAACTGCTCACAGGGCTGTTAAGACAACCTAATTAAAAGCCACGGGATTGAATTCAATCCCAGAATTTACCGTTTGTCTAGGGTTTTGTCCTTTCGGTAGAAGTAGTGGGGGCTGGCCTCCGCCTGTTTCTTTAAAGCAACATGGCTCAGCTCTCTCCTTTGTATTCCACAGCCTATGAGCTCTGTGGTATGATCTCCGCTCATTCTTGCAGGGGGTCCTGCAGATCCAACCTCTGGTTGTTACAAACATGGTGGTTTGATAAAATCTTTCTCTGATTCTTTGGGCCCTTTAGGGCTCTTTACAGGCTAACTGGGACAACGGTTTTCCTGTTGACCGTTGCTGCTGGGTGTCTGCCCGGTAGGCTTTGTTAGGTCAATCGCCTTTCATAGTCTTTCATTCTCATAGAACGGATTCTTTGAAACGTTACTTTACACCTCACAAGGTGGTTCCTGAATTTCAAGTCATCCAGGAGATAGTGATCCCTGCCCTTTGTAGGCCGGCGGTCTCTCCTGGGCAGCAATCAACTGGAGATGGTCTGTGCTTTGCACGACTATGTACATCACGCTGTAATACTTTGGCCATCTGACTCTCTCTTTATCCACTAGAGAATTCATAAGAGGGGCTGGTCTGCTACCATGCAGACTATTGCCAGCCGATATCTGCGGTCGTTTATCAAGCAGGATTCCTTGTTCACCTCACTCCCCGTTCTTGCAGGGGTACGGGCTCATTCCACTACATCTGTGGGTGTGTTTCGGGCTTTTACAGGTGGTGCAACGGCAGAGCAACTTGGCAAGGCGGCAACTTGGTCGTCTGCCAACGATTTCTTACGCTTTTTTGCGTTTGTTATGTTTGCCTCTCAGAACTCGGCATTCGGCCAGAATATACTGGCCGCGGCACAGGCGCGTCCCCACCCTTAGGTGGCTGCTTTAGGACATCCCAATGTAATCCCTCTGGCCCCTGACGTCTGCCGCAGAAGAAACTGAGATTTATGTCTTACCTGTTAAATCTCTTTCTTCGAGGACGTCAGGGGCCACAGGGATCCCTCCCTGCCGCGCCTGCTTCATGGTATTGAAGTTCATAGTTCCTCCGTTGAGTGAACTTAGTTAAAAGTTCCTTTGTTGAGGTACTTATACATGTCACAGTTATGGTTCCTCTGTTGAGCAACCACACACACATATATTGGTTGAATGTGTTACTGTATGGGTTTCTCTTCCTTCTATCTTGTCTCCTGCCTGGCTTTGGAAAAAACTGAAAGTAAGCTAGCCTAGGAGGCGGGGTAGAGGAGGGAGGAGCCAGGGCTGTCTCTGGGCAGTCCAGAAGTTTTATCCTTTCTGGTGCTGGAAAGGTCGTGACCTCACTCTCTACCCAATGTAATCCCTGTGGCCCCTGACGTCCTCGAAGAAAGAGATTTAACAGGTAAGACATAAATCTCAGTTTTGCATTACCATTTATACAGATACATGTGTGTGCCCCTTCCCCACAGGTGGGTGTAATCCTACACATCCTGCAGACCCATATGAGACCCCTCTCTATACTCCGGGGTGTATGGGAGAAGAGAACAGGATGATCAGCCAGGATTATCAGGTAGAGGAACCCGGTCTGACCTCTCCCAGCTCTGCTTCCTCACATGTCTCACAGTGCAGGATATTGTGTTATTCCCCTGTCCCCGTCCTGTGTGTGTCCTTTAGACGGATTCAGTATTGAATCCCGGCGGTCGGGATCCCGGCGTTCAGAATCCCGACGCCGGAATCCCGACAGCCGAAATGCCGACAAGGGGGGGACGTGGATCGCCCCCCCTTGCGGGCTCGCTGCGCTCGCCACGCAGCGGGCCCGGTGCCTCGCTACGCTCGGCACACTCATTTGTTCTCTCTCCAGGGGTGTCTCCACCCCAGGAGGGAGAAAGTGTCGGCATTTCGGCGGTCGGGATTCCGGCGTCGGGATTCTGAACGCCGGGATCCCGACCGCCGGGATTTTAACTGCATCCCCTATAGACATGTCCTATGTAACGTGTGGGTGGTACACGTATGTGACACATGTTCTTGTATGACAGGCTGTACCAGGAGATGGGATGTGTTACCAGCAATTCAAAGAAGAGGACATCCCTGCTGAGATCAGATCAGGTGAGAGAGTCTGACGTACAGACGGTAGTGTCGTACAGGTGATACGCACAGAGGTCTATGCTGCTGAGATCAGATCAGGTGAGAGAGGCTGACGTACAGACAGTAGTGTCATACAGGTGATACGCACAGAGGTCTATGCTGCAGGGATCAGATCAGGTGAGAGAGGCTGACATACAGACAGTAGTGTCATACAGGTGATACGCACAGAGGTCTATGCTGCTGAGATCAGATCAGGTGAGAGAGGCTGACATACAGAGAGTAGTGTCATACAGGTGATACGCACAGAGGTCTATGCTGCTGAGATCAGATCAGGTGAGAGAGTCTGACGTACAGACGGTAGTGTCATACAGGTGATACGCACAGAGGTCTATGCTGCTGAGATCAGATCAGGTGAGAGAGACTGACATACAGACGGTACTGTCATACAGGTGATATGCACAGAGGTCTATGCTGCTGAGATCAGATCAGGTGAGAGAGGCTGACGTACAGACGGTAGTGTCATACAGGTGATACGCACAGAGGTCTATGCACACGTGTGTCTATGTGTAACACTGGCTGCGGGTAACACGTATGTCCGGATATTACTCCTGTCACATATGATAGTAATTACTACTACACACAGACACCGGCCCCTTCTGTCTCTGCACACGTGTGTCTATGTGTAACACTGGCTGCGGGTAACACGTATGTCTGGATATTCCTCCTGTCACATATGATAGTCATTACTACTACACATACACCGGCCCCTTCTGTCTCTGCACACGTGTGTCTATGTGTAACACTGGCTGCGGGTAACACGTATGTCCGGATATTCCTCCTGTTACATATGATAGTAATTACTACTACACACAGACACCGGCCCCTTCTGTCTCTGCACACGTGTGTCTATGTGTAACACTGGCTGCGGGTAACACGTATGTCCAGATATTTCTCCTGTCACATATGATAGTAATTACTACTACACACAGACACCGTCCCCTTCTGTCTCTGCACACGTGTGTCTATGTGTAACACTGGCTGCGGGTAACACGTATGTCCGGATATTCCTCCTGTCACATATGATAGTAATTACTACTACACACAGACACCGGCCCCTTCTGTCTCTGCACACGTGTGTCTGTGTGTAACACTGGCTGCGGGTAACACGTATGTCCAGATATTCCTCCTGTCACATATGATAGTAATTACTACTACACACAGACACCGGCTCCTTCGGTCTCTGCACACGTGTGTCTATGTGTAACACTGGCTGCACGTATGTCCGGATATTCCTCCTGTCACATATGATAGTAATTACTACTACACACAGACACCGGCCCCTTCGGTCTCTGCACACGTGTGTCTATGTGTAACACTGGCTGCGGGTAACACGTATGTCCAGATATTCCTCCTGTCACATATGATAGTAATTACTACTACACACAGACACCGGCTCCTTCTGTCTCTGCACACGTGTGTCTATGTGTAACACTGGCTGCGGGTAACACGTATGTCCAGATATTTCTCCTGTCACATATGATAGTAATTACTACTACACACAGATACCGGCCCCTTCTGTCTCTGCACACGTGTGTCTATGTGTAACACTGGCTGCACGTATGTCCGGATATTCCTCCTGTCACATATGATAGTAATTACTACTACACACAGACACCGGCCCCTTCTGTCTCTGCACACGTGTGTCTACGTGTAACACTGACTGCGGGTAACACGTATGTCCGGATATTCCTCCTGTCACATATGATAGTAATTACTACTACACACAGACACCGGCCCCTTCTGTCTCTGCACACGTGTGTCTATGTGTAACACTGGCTGCGGGTAACACGTATGTCCGGATATTCCTCCTGTCACATATGATAGTAATTACTACTACACACAGACACCGGCCCCTTCTGTCTCTGCACACGTGTGTCTGTGTGTAACACTGGCTGCGGGTAACACGTATGTCCGGATATTCCTCCTGTTACACATGATAGTAATTACTACACACAGACACCGGCTCCTTCTGTCTCTGCACACGTTTGTCTATGTGTAACACGTATGTCCGGATATTCCTCCTGTCACATATGATAGTAATTACTACTACACACAGACACCGGCCCCTTCTGTCTCTGCACACGTGTGTCTATGTGTAACACTGGCTGCGGGTAACACGTATGTCCGGATATTCCTCCTGTCACATATGATAGTAATTACTACTACACACAGACACCGGCCCCTTCTGTCTCTGCACACGTGTGTCTGTGTAACACTGGCTGCGGGTAACACGTATGTCCGGATATTCCTCCTGTCACATATGATAGTAATTACTACTACACACAGACACCGGCCCCTTCTGTCTCTGCACACGTGTGTCTATGTGTAACACTGGCTGCGGGTAACACGTACTGTATGTCCGGATATTCCTCCTGTCACATATGATAGTAATTACTACTACACACAGACACCGGCCCCTTCTGTCTCTGCACACATGTGTCTATGTGTAACACTGGCTGCGGGTAACACGTATGTCCGGATATTCCTCCTTTCACATATGATAATAATTACTACTACACACAGACACCGGCCCCTTCTGTCTCTGCACACGTGTGTCTATGTGTAACACTGGCTGCACGTATGTCCGGATATTCCTCCTGTCACATATGATAGTAATTACTACTATACACAGACACCGGCCCCTTCTGTCTCTGCACACGTGTGTCTATGTGTAACACTGGCTGCGGGTAACACGTATGTCCGGATATTCCTCCTGTCACATATGATAGTAATTACTACTACACACAGACTCCGTCCCCTTCTGTCTCTGCACATGTGTGTCTGTGTAACACTGGCTGCGGGTAACACGTATGTCCGGATATTCCTCCTGTCACATATGATAGTAATTACTACTACACACAGACTCCGTCCCCTTCTGTCTCTGCACACGTGTGTCTATGTGTAACACTGGCTGCGGATAACACGTATGTCCGGATATTCCTCCTGTCACATATGATAGTAATTACTACTACACACAGACACCGGCCCCTTCTGTCGCTGCACACGTGTGTCTATGTGTAACACTGGCTGCTTATTGTCATACACAGGAGCTGAGGCCGGTGTAGAGCTGGATGCTGGTGACCATCGGGAGCTGCAGGAATTCCTCCCAGAATCCAGTGCAGGTCAGTGCTGCTCGCTCTCCTATAATGTGACTTATACCAGACTGCCCCATATCACATTGCCGGACAGAACGGGAGGCCATAGACTGTGACCGGCGGCTGTTCTGGGTGTGAGCCGGTTCTATGGCTGCTCTATAATATGTTTGGGGAATAGATGTGTGACCGTCGGGTATGAGAGGGATCGGGCTGCTACTCTGGTCACATATAATGATGGGAGGCCGTGGTTCTGGCTGTAGGGGGCAGTATGTGAGGAGCAGGGACAGATACACAGATGGCTATAGGTGACCTCACAGCAGAGGCTCTCACACTACACGGCATCAGTCAGAGGGTACATAACGGCTGCACGGTGTCACTGTTCTTCCTCTCGCCTGGCTGCACTGGGCAATATGCCGAGAGTACGGATTCCAGCTCACAGATGAGACCTGGCCAGGCTTAGTCCCAGCATGCACTTCCCCCCTCCATCTGTAGCACATGTACCTAATTTATGGTCCGTCCACGTCATCCACCAGCATTTGCCCCTGTCCTATAAAAGGGCAGACAATGCGTTCGCAGAAAGGTTATGACTCGTACAGTACAATTAGATTAACGTGTGAGGGCGCAATAATTTATTACATATGTTATATTGAAGAATAAGTTCCTATCATACATCTTGTCTTTAGTTTGGCCATGTGCCTTCGCACTCAGGTCGGGAGTCACTGCGATATAACAGCAGGTATCCGGGCACTGCATATAAAATTGGGCTGCAGTCCCTCGCACTGGGATCACTATAAGACTTGTTCAGTGGAGAATGTCCCCTGGCGTCTTCTGTCTAAGTTACCCGTCACCATGTGATGTGACCACTAATCCTATGGGCCTGACAGCCGGGTGATGCCCAGTTGGTCACATACCTGTGTACTCTGAGATTGAGGGTTGGGGGTAATCACAGACGCTGTCTTCAATTGGGCTGACTGTACTGTATGTGTGCGTCCAAGTCCCCTAACAGTACAGTATGCTGTGACAACTGTAATATTACTGTACTGTATGTGTGCGTCCAAGTCCCCTAACAGTACAGTATGCTGTGACAACTGTAATATTACTGTACTGTATGTGTGCGTCCAAGTTCCCTAACAGTACAGTATGCTGTGACAACTGTAATATTACTGTGCTGTATGTGTGCGTCCAAGTCCCCTAACAGTACAGTATGCTGTGACAACTGTAATATTACTGTACTGTATGTGTGCGTCCAAGTCCCCTAACAGTACAGTATGCTGTGACAACTGTAATATTACTGTACTGTATGTGTGCGTCCAAGTCCCCTAACAGTACAGTATGCTGTGACAACTGTAATATTACTGTACTGTATGTGTGCGTCCAAGTCCCCTAACAGTACAGTATGCTGTGACAACTGTAATATTACTGTACTGTATGTGTGCGTCCAAGTCCCCTAACAGTACAGTATGCTGTGACAACTGTAATATAACTGTGCTGTATACGGTACACACAGACCAGTGGTCAGGTTGAGAGAGTAAAAAACAAAAAACAATACTATAAACCCATAAATAAAATTAGCATATTCCTACGCATATGAACGGTTTAAAGCGACGTTAGGCTTGTATGCGCGTCCGGGTCCCCTAGGCAAAAATAACGTACTGTATATACTGTAAAGCTAAACCAACGTGTTGCAGCAATCTTGCCGTACCCGATACAGCATAACTGATGGCGAGGGATCACTCCTGACATTGACTCGTGTGCATTGGTCACTACCACCAGATGTCATAAGCTTGTGGATAAGTGTGCCGCTCTCCATGCTTGCAGACCCAGGTTCGGTTCTTAGTGTGAGTTTTATTGGTTTTCTGGTTCTTACAGAACATTAATAGAACTCACATTTAATGTAAGTATGCACACACAAATAACTTGTCGCCATAACTAACTTTCCGAACGTCTCAATACGCACAATCCACATGTATATGTGTGTGCAAGATGCCATAGACTTTGCTCTCTGGAATACCAACATTGCATTTCGCCATATGTTTCATTTAGATTGTAAGCTCTTAGGTTGAGGGACCTCAGTGATGATGTTTTTTCTTTTGTCATGTGTAACTTCCCTTTTGTGCTTATAATGTACAGACGCTCCAAGTGAGCTTCTCAGTCCTTGTGCGTTCAGGACACTGATTGCTGCTTATTGGCTGTGCTCCCTGGGTGACGGGATACTGATCGTTGCTCATTGGCTATGCTCCTTGGCTGATGGGAGAATTATCAGTGCTCATTGTTGAGGTTCCCTGATTGCTGCTTAGTGTCTGTGCGGACTGGCTTACGGGAGACTGATCATTGCACATTGGCTGTGCTCTCTGGCTGTCTTGAGACTGATCGCTGCTTATTGGCTGTCAGAAGACTGATTGCTTCTCATTGGCTGTGCTTCCTGGATAACTGGAGACTGATCACTCCTCCTTAGCTGTGCTCCCTGGATGACTGGAGACTAATCGCTGCTCAATGGCCACGCTTCCTGGCTGTGAATACACTATTTATTGGGCACGCTCCCTGGCTGACAAGACACTAGTTATTGGGCAGGCCCCCTGGCTGACAAGGCACTAGTCATCGGGCACGCCCCCTGGCTGACAAGGCACTAGTCATTGGGCACTCTCCCTGGCTGACAAGGTACTAGTCATTGGGCACTCTCCCTGGCTGACAAGGCACTAGTCATTGGGCACTCTCCCTGGCTGACAAGGCACTAGTCATTGGGCACTCTCCCTGGCTGACAAGGCACTAGTCATTGGGCACTCTCCCTGGCTGACAAGGCACTAGTCATTGGGCACTCTCCCTGGCTGACAAGGCACTAGTCATTGGGCACGCCCCCTGGCTGACAAGGCACTAGTCATCGGCACTCTCCCTGGCTGACAAGGCACTAGTCATTGGGCACTCTCCCTGGCTGACAAGGTACTAGTCATTGAGCACTCTCCCTGGCTGAATGGAGACATTGAGTGCACCAGATACTAAATCACTGCATGCGTAATATAATGAGAATTCCACATTGTAGAGTCAGCAGATTCTTTCAGAGTGAGTAATTTATAACCAGACTTATTGATAACATTATCTTTTTTTTTTATAATCATGAATTTTTTTTTATTCGGTAAAAGCATTGTAACAATAACAAACATTTTGGGTACACAGATTGCAAAGGTACATTAGAGATCTAGCATTACAAATGTGTATTATCACTATTGATTGTTTATGGTTGTAGGTTACTGCTAGCATTTTGCAGCAATTGGAGTGTGCGCTGCAGTTCATCTTGTATTTAGGCTTGATTTGAGCAGGTCAATTGTGATCCAATAACGTATAAAGACCGAACAGTTTCTTTTTTTTTTTTCCTTTAACTTTGAACATGTAAACTGTAATAGACAATCTTTAACTTGACACATCGTTGGTGATTTGTTGTAGACTTGTTTCATTTCGTGTGTGGTTCGTTGAACATGTGGCTACACAATTTTCTGATAACATTATCTAGGCTGGCAATGTCGGTCATACAGCACCTAGGTGCTGGGCACATGGCAATACAATGTGGGTACAACCAGTTCTTGACTTTGGATGGAATACAGTGACCTTGGAGGATTGGAACCCTCTTGTTGTCCTCATTAACCATGTCTTCCGTCATCATTGTACATGCGAGGACATTGTAAATGGCCCGCGGGAGCACGTATCTGTAACAATACAGTGCGTGAAATTGATTACACCTGCGCTGCTGAGCCTATGAGCTTTTTGCTGAACAAAAGGACAACCGGAGACACTCAATAGTAATGTAACAAATTTTATATAAAAAGAATATAAATAAAGATATATAAATTCATACAGATATATTTAAAAACAGATACAATAAAGCATGCTCAATAGAGAAATGTATAGCAGAAAACACTCTCCACTTGGATCATAAAATAAATGCCTGATAGCAGAATTATAGCCAGTCTTGTTAATTTAGCAGAGTTCAGCTGTTAAATAGCAAGGGGAGAAGGGGGGAAGGTTGCGGGGGACACAAGCCAGTAACGATGGAAGCAGGCAGATAGAATATGCACAGATGACAATAGCGCAGTACCCTTTTTAGCGCGTGTAACGCAGATGGATGGTATTCGGGGAACGCACTAATGTCCAGGACCATATGCTCACCCTCCTTAGAATGGATAGCTGGAGGGGCCGGGGAGCACGATGTTGTAGGTTGCTCGACCCGGTGTCCGTGATGTTACTGTGTCTGCAGCTCTGACGGGGAACCCGATGGTGGCAGGGGCTCTACCCGGAGCGATGGCTTGGTGACGTCCGCCGGAGGGGAGAGACGGAGGCTCCAATCTGCTGCCGGCTGAGATGGAGAGCCGTGGGCAGTAGTGGTTGATGGGAAATGTAGTCGGCTGGCTTGTAGTTTGAGCTCAAGTGAGCAGCGTGAGTCGGCTCCAAGATAGCGTGTGGCTGTGATCACAAACAGTGGGAGGTTTCTGCTGTAAAGCGGAAGTAGGCGTCAACGCGTTTCGTACCCTTGGAAATGGGAACTTTCTCAAGACAAGTCTTGAGAAAGTTCCCATTTCCAAGGGTACGAAACGCGTTGACGCCTACTTCCGCTTTACAGCAGAAACCTCCCACTGTTTGTGATCACAGCCACACGCTATCTTGGAGCCGACTCACGCTGCTCACTTGAGCTCAAACTACAAGCCAGCCGACTACATTTCCCATCAACCACTACTGCCCACGGCTCTCCATCTCAGCCGGCAGCAGATTGGAGCCTCCGTCTCTCCCCTCCGGCGGACGTCACCAAGCCATCGCTCCGGGTAGAGCCCCTGCCACCATCGGGTTCCCCGTCAGAGCTGCAGACACAGTAACATCACGGACACCGGGTCGAGCAACCTACAACATCGTGCTCCCCGGCCCCTCCAGCTATCCATTCTAAGGAGGGTGAGCATATGGTCCTGGACATTAGTGCGTTCCCCGAATACCATCCATCTGCGTTACACGCGCTAAAAAGGGTACTGCGCTATTGTCATCTGTGCATATTCTATCTGCCTGCTTCCATCGTTACTGGCTTGTGTCCCCCGCAACCTTCCCCCCTTCTCCCCTTGCTATTTAACAGCTGAACTCTGCTAAATTAACAAGACTGGCTATAATTCTGCTATCAGGCATTTATTTTATGATCCAAGTGGAGAGTGTTTTCTGCTATACATTTCTCTATTGAGCATGCTTTATTGTATCTGTTTTTAAATATATCTGTATGAATTTATATATCTTTATTTATATTCTTTTTATATAAAATTTGTTACATTACTATTGAGTGTCTCCGGTTGTCCTTTTGTTCAGCAAAAAGCTCATAGGCTCAGCAGCGCAGGTGTAATCAATTTCTTGTCCTATTAACCCTTAGTGAGATTTAGCACTCTCACTTACACCTTGCAGCAGCCATCCTTATATACGGTTTTGATTATATCATCTTTTTTGGTTAAGCCCTTTTGCTTATCTAAAACAGCGCCAGGATCTGTGAACTTGAGGGGCTCTTCTTGGGTCCTCTTACGCTCACAAAAATCCCAACAATACAGTGCGTACAATCTAAACAATATGCACGGAAATATCATTCACAATATCGGTATTGTGTATATAGCTAATGATATTCGTCTAGTGTGTACGCATCTTAAGTAAACTGCGCCTACCTGTCTTCGTTCGGGACGGGTATGTGGTGGTCACAGTCTGTATGTTGTATGTATAGCAGCCACTAACACTGGTTTTAACCATAAATGATTGGATTTGGTTCTGGACCACCGACCCGTGGCACTCTATTAGGGAACCACTGCTGGAGTGAGTTGTGTCTCTGATATCCTGCATCTGAATACAATTACGGCAGAGAGCATTCCTTTGTTATGGCTCAGGATTATTCTTACTGCTTCTCATTTTAGCACCCTGCACCTTTCAAAAGTCATGTAGTTCCCCTATCCTGCTCGGGGTGTCACTTTTTAGCTTTTGTAGCACATTCAGGTCTATAACACAGCTTTGAAATACAGACCCAAGTGTGCTAGAAGCACAACAGTGGAGAGCGACACCCCAGACGGGAAAAGAGGAACTGCATGAGTTTTTTAAAAGGTGCAGGGTGCAGGAATGTACACTACTTACACAGTATACTTGGATTATTATTTAAATGTCGCAATCATTTATTGGATGTCCTCGAAACGTGATGGGGGTGGGGCTGGCAGACGTTTATTATTGATTAATGTTACCATCTCCTCCAGGCTGTACTTAGATTGGGAGACTGATATTGTGTATGCTCAAATTACTGCTTATTAGTTCTGTTCTGTTCCTCGAGTAAAACTATATATTCTCTGTTCTTCCCTAAATTGTGTTCAAACAGTTCTGCCCCATACACACTAAGCGAGGGCTCCGAGCGATATTGTTTACAATATGGTGAGCGCTTCATAATAGCACCCTCCCTTGTCCAGCACGTTCAGACGAGGGAGGTTCCGGTTAGTGTATGCACTTGCCGATGCCGGGTCCCCAATGCTACTGATATTGCTGTCGGAGGGTATTGGCTAGTGTGTATGGGGCTTTACAGTAATAATGCAGGTTTGTATTTGCTCACTGGACAGTATATACAATAATTGCAGTGTGTAATGATCTATGGTTGTATATAAGGTATAATTA
Organism: Crinia signifera; assembly: GCF_055691185.1. Classification (NCBI taxonomy): domain Eukaryota; kingdom Metazoa; phylum Chordata; class Amphibia; order Anura; family Myobatrachidae; genus Crinia; species Crinia signifera. The sequence goes on from NC_139218.1 coordinate 393,140,398, forward strand.
TGTACATTTATCTCTTGTTAAATATAAGATGTATTAACAAGAGATAAATGCAAGGGTGATAATGAGAAATAAACGTCCAGCCAATCACCTGCTAACTGCCATGTTACAGGCTGTGTTTGAAAAAAGTCAGTAAGGAGCTGATTGGCTGGACGTTTATCTCTCTTTATCACCCTTGCATTTATCTCTTGTTAAGGCTTAATACATCTGCCCCAGTGTTCAATATCATCAATATCAGTTTTTTTAAAGCGGCAATCATTTACACTGCAAAACCAGTGTAACTGATCACCGCTTTAAAAGAAAACTGGAGATCTCTCACTTTCTGAATCTCTCATCCTATGACCCGTGATGTCAAGGATGGACTGCAGAGCTACCAGGCTACCATTAATGTGTTTCGCTCCGCATGAAGCCTTTTCAAATACATTTTGTGTAATTATAACTATGTACCACCCCCTCCTCTCCCCTCCCTTCTCGGCTGCCTCTTGCTCACCATTGGTAACCTTTCCCTTCTTGAGTCCATTCCATGCGCTGGAACTCTGAAGCTTTCAGACCGTTTTGAATCCTCAGTTTTAACTTCTTTACCAGTTTTTGGCGTAGGACCAGTTATCGCTGCAATCTATGTAAGGTTCATCCATGGCTCCTTTTTGAATTACCTGGGTGCTTCCATCCACTCATTAAAATGAGTCACACCTCAATAGCTATTATCTATCTGTATACAGTGGAAGCGGTTATAAATCTTTCTGGATTTAATCTCACATCCCGCATTACATTACATTACAACACTTTTTTCTTTATTTTTTATGTGTTTTATTAAAGAACTGCATCAAAGTATACAGAAAAAGAAACAATTTTGAGAAATTAATACATCGGGTATATATCATAACAGAAACATAGTAATAAACAAAAGTTCAAATCGAGAATCGTGTGGTTGTTTATGAGCGTACATGTACATTTCATTCTTATATAAAATAACAAATCAGAAAGCATGTTCAAAAGCAATAAGAAGACAAGGAGAACCTACGAGGGAAAAATATGAAATCAAAATGGAGGCGTATACAACTGAAGAGCCACTAGGTCATACCAGGACATTAATTGTACAGCTTTCCTGAGAGAGTTTCTAATAGGGAGGGATAGGGATTTAACATATGGGAGCCATATTTCAAAGAATCTCTGGGATGCAGTCAAAATCCTGATGGTCAAAATACCGACAACCATTGACCGACGATCAAAATCCCGACAAGGTCAAAATACCGACATGGTCAAAATACCTGTAGACAGTAGGAGAAAAAGTCAACATGACTTTCGGTCGTCAGTTTGCGAGGTCAACATGTTTTTTTTCACTGTTTTTGGACCCGACAGGCGGCATTTCATGCCCTACCATCCACTAGGGCGTGGTGGGAGAATAAAATAATGTGCCGAGCGCAGCAAGGTACCGTGCCCGAAGCATCGTGAGCAATGCGAGGGGCTGCGGTTGACTTCCAACTGTGTCCTTGTTGACTGTGTCGACATTCGGGTCCAAAAACAGTGAAAAAACCCATGTTGACCTGTCGACCGAAAGTCATGTTGACTTTTTCTCCTGTCTACATTCTATGACAGTATTTTGACCTTGTCGGGATTTTAAATGTCGGTATTTTGACCATGTCGGTATTTTGACCTTGTCGGTATTTTGACCTTGTCCGGATTTTAAATGTCGGTATTTTGACCTTGTCCGGAGTTTGACCGTCGGTCAATGGTTGTCGGGATTTTGACCGTCAGGATTTCATACTGAATCCGAATCTCTTTGCCCTGGACTCCTTATTAAGAGACATTTCTAGCCAGTCCATGCGAGACCCTCTGCAAAAATAATGTTATAGAAAGAGTGTTGGAGGAGATCCACTGAGAGAGGATCGTTTTATGTGCCGCGGTGGACAATTTTGATAAAAAATATTCTCTGCCCTGAGGACAGGTGAGAGGTGTTAAGGGCAGGATAAATATCCCAAAGGGCCCATTCGGGTATGGGAGTGAATGAAATGCCATATTGGGTCCGTACATAATTAACCATTGAGAGCCAGAATGCATTGACTTCCGGGCAACTCCACATACAGTGTAGTAAGTCGGCATCTGGTGATGTGCATTTGAAACAGTGGGAGTTAGATGCTGCACCTATAACCATCCTGAGTTTTGGTGTATAATAGGCTCAATGTAATAGTTTGTATTGCATCTCCAAATAGGAGGCTGAAGCTAAATTTGTTTAACCGAGTAAAAGCGGAGATGAGGGTGGGTAAGGTGACACCAGAAAGATCTACAGACCATTTCGCCATGCCAGCGGTCAAGTTTTAGCTGACGTTTGAGATATACAATAGGGAGGTCTTACATGGTATACTATGAGAATGTCTAATCATGACATCTAATCCAGCAGTAATATCTGCCACGGGGACCTGCTTAGAATTGCTAGAGACGTAACTCTTCAGTTGAAAATATACAAACATGGATATCGATACACCAGTATATTTATCGCAAAGCTGTTGATGTGATAAAACAGTTGTACAATCCTCCAACATGAAGTGGTATATTAAACGCAATCCTGCCTCATCCCATTGTTTGGGTAATCTTAAATTTTGTAGTGTTGGTGTACAGGACACCGTATTGTAAAACAATGACTAAAACACAGTGCTATATGCAGAAAGTCCCAATTTAGAACGAGAACAACGCCAAGCCTGACAGGTCGGGTTGGCAATAGGGTATCAAACACCTGGAGGATAATTTGATGGCTTCATATGTAACAAACGAGATAAAGGTAGGGCAGGACAAAATGCTTGTTCAATAGCTATATTCACGTACTTGTCAGTCAAGTGTATCCAGTCAAGTGCACACCTAAAGTTGACTGCCAACATGTAACTTTTAATACATGGCAAATTAATGCCTCCTAAAGATGCGCTCTGAGACAGTTTAAACAACGAAATCCTACGCTTTTGCCACAGTACAACACGTTTAATGGCTCAGCTCAGAGGATTAAATAAAATTGACCAAGGCACTGCACTAATTAAGTCCCCTGTGGTCAAGTTTGGATATTCTTAAAACCAGGACTGTTGGGGTGGTGTGAGGTCCGTGTTTGGGAACCTCTACTGTAGTGTAATTATGTCCCTTGGTTAACTTTTGTACTTGTTTCCTATCTGGGCGCCCAGGTTTTCTACGTACGGCACCGTAATGAAATCGGATCGCATCGCATCGGATTCGGTACTCGATGATGTACGATGGCATACGATGCTATCCGATTTCATTTTAAATCGGATCGCATCGCATGCGGTGACGCGATCAACCAGATTTTTACATTTGAATCAATGTTAAATGGTCCCTGAGACCCGATTTTACATTGATTTCAATGTAATAACCCCGCAAACCCACGATTTGTATAGGAAACCCCCCCTGATGGTTTAAAATGCGCCTCCATTGTTAACGCCACCCCAGTATTGATGTCAACCCGAAGCGTGGCGAGCGCAGCGGTACGCGTCCTCTGACTTTTTCATACCCCCACTATCCACGTCGGCGTGGAGTTGAGAATAGAAAGTGTGGCGAGCGCAGCGAGCCCCGCGAGGGGACGTGGATACCTGTGAAGCCCGCGAGGGGACACGGATACCTGTGAAGTATCCACGTCCCCACGCGGGGCTCGCCACGCTTCGGGCTCGGTGGCTCGCTGCGCTCGCCACACTTTCTATTCTCAACTCCACGCCGACGTGGATAGTGGGGGTATGAAAAAGTCGGAGGACGCGTACCGCCGCCCCTCGCGGTGCTCGCTGCGCTCGCCACGCTTCGGGTTGACGTCAATACTGTGTTTCTGTGCAGATGTGACAAGGGGAGGGCTTTGAAGGGTAAATAAATACAGTAGTGTTACAGATGGGCCAACCATAAAAGCGGGAACGAAATCGGATCGCATCGCATCGTTCAATATCGTGTATGTGCATTTGTGGTATCCGATGCGATGCGATCCGATTTTTATACGGAGAATAGCATGGTGCGCCATTAACATAGCGGGCGCCCAGATAGGAAACAAGTACCTAACTTTTTTTTTTTTTATCAATAATATCATTAATTTTCTCATAAATAACATTTTCTGTATTGGACACATTTGTCAGATGATTACAGCTTTCGCCCCATATATTGTTTGCAGTGTAACACATAATCCTGATGAAGGTGCCGTAAAATAATCTAGCACCATCCGGTGCTGTACAAGTTTAGTTTTTACTGCTTTAAGCTCATGACCAATTTATTAGGCCTACAGTATCTGCAAATACGTTCAGAAATCTGTGACAACTGTTTACATTTATCATAAGTTCCAATTACTGACTTCGGCTCCTGGAGTCTGTTTGTGGCCAAGTTGTTGGTGCCACTGTTGATTTAAGAGTTTCTAGTGGTGTAGGAATCTCACATCCCGCATTACATTACAACACTTTTTTTCTTTGTTTTTTTTTATTATTTTATTAAAGAACTGCATCAAAGTATACAGAAAAAGAAACCATTTTGAGAAATGAATGCATTGGGTATATATCATAACAGAAATATAGTAATAAACAAAAGTTCAAATCGAAAATCGTGTGGTTGTTTATGAGCGTACATGTACATTACATTCTTATATAAAATAAATCAGAAAGCATAGAGTTTTTAATAGGGAGGGATAGGTATTTAACCTATGGGAGCCATATTGCAAAGAATCTCTTTGCCCTGGACCTTTTATTAAGTGACATTTCTAGCCAGTCCATGTGAAAGAGGCACGAGACCCTCTGCAAAAATTATGTTATAGAAAGAGTATTGGAGGAGATCCACTGAGAGAGGATTGTTTTATGTGCCGCGGTGGACAATTTTGATAAAAAAATATTCTCTGCCCTGAGGACAGATGAGAGGTGTTAAGGGCAGTATAAATGTCCCAAAGGGCCCATTCGGGTGTGGGAGTGAATGAAATGCCATATTGGGTCCGTATATAATTAACCATTGTGAGCCAGAATGCATTGACTTCTGGGCAACTCCACATACAGTGTAGTAAGTCGGCATCTGGTGATGTGCATTTGAAACAGTGGGAGTTAGATGCTGCACCTATAACCATCCTGAGTTTTGGTGTATAATAGGCTTGATGTAATAGTTTGTATTGCATCTCCAAATAGGAGGCTGAAGCTAAAGTTCTGGGAAGTGTTTTGTTGGTGTTTTCTACACCGGTAATCACTGTTACAGATTCCTCCTCCCTCTTGTGTTAAAATGGACTCAGTATGAAATCAAGTAATTGCCCTGCAAAGGAGATTTAAATGAGATGCCCGGTGTGTCTCGATACTTAAATTGATGAAAGTTTATTCCGGGAGTGCCCCACATCTGGTTCTTCCCCTGCGGCATGTTGTTTCTGCTGCGTCATTTCCCCCAGGCTCGTTCAGTGTTATTTTTGGCTTCCACAGGAAGTGCTATGTGCATATTTTAACCTTGCCATATCCTGTGATCCTGATATGTTGTTACGGTGCATAATTTCCGGAATCTCAGTTGCTTGGTAACCTGTTAATGTGGTACTAATGCAGAGGAATATTCCACATGATGATAAATCTAGTTTACTGGAATTGTGTCTGAAATGGAGGGTCTCCAAAGTAAAACAAGCATAGATAATGTGGATCAAGTGGATATAACCACAAAAAAATATAATCAATTATACAATAATAAAAATGTAGCGGGTAAGAATGCTATAGTGTACAAAATATACAAATGATAATCTTTATACAAGCTTGTAAAAAACACTTGATTTCAAAGTCTATGTTCAATTCCCATGGGCTTTAGGTTGATGAACTCGTAATTGCTCTTCAGTTTTTATTCCTTGATAATCGTGATGAAGGATTTCTTTTTCTGTTATTCACAATAGTTTTGAATCCTAAAAATCTCACTACGTAGGCAATGTAATGAGTCTCAAGACCCTTTTTTATATTTGTGATTTGTTCACTGAGGTGCATTTTAAATGGTCTACATCAGGAATGGGGATCCTTGGTCTAGACGTACATACTAAATAAAAGACGTGACAAGTACATTCAATTACATACACTATATTTTTAGTGTTGTAAGTAATGAAGTCCTTCAGGATTTATTTTTTCCCATATATTTCTATTTCCTCAGTTTTTTGTTGCTGTCAATTTTTAAATATATCTACATCCTCTACAATTGATACACCTATGAAACCCTTTGCTTAAGATGGTTCTGTTTGGTTTCCTCATTGGCATAGAGCTCCTAAATCAATTCGGATATTTTGAACATCTCTCACAGAGATGTTGGCAATTGTTATAGAGCTCCTAAATCAATTCGGATATTTTGAACATCTCACAGAGATGTTGGCACTCAAAGGGTTAAGTAACCCTCCTCATAAAAAATGGTGATGTCTAGGAAATCAACAGAAGTTTTATTGGTGTTGAAGGTGAATTTGATTTTCCAAAAATTGTTATTTAGATGTACACAAAATTGTTGGAGTTTTTATTTACTACCATTAAAAAAAAATAAGACATCATCGATGTACCTTGTCCAGGATCCATATTCGTGCCAAATAGGTTATTACCCCAAATGTGGTCCAATTCCCATCGGCCCATAAAGATGTTAGCAAAGCTTGGAGCAAATCTGGTGCTCATGGCTGTACCCACTTACTGGATATATCCCCCCTCTAATAAAATGTAATTATTTGTTAGAATAACATTTACTCCTTCTACTAGGAATTCCTGGAGTCCTTTGTGTAATTCACTTTTTTTTTCTAGGATTTTTTTTACAGCCAATATTCCAACTTTGTGGTCAGTGACTGTATATAGGGCCTGATTCAGACCTGAACGCATGTCTGTAAATTAGCGGGCAGGGCGATTGATATACTGCGCATGCATATGGCCAGTAGTTCCCATGCGTCAGGCAGTAAACGCCTGCTAATTTTTTGAATGCTGGCCTTTCAGAAGGTGATTGACAGAAAGCCGGCAGGCAAAAAAACGGGCATGCCCAGGCATTTTGAGGAAGGGTGTGTGATGAGTCAAAACCTGTAGGGAACAAATCTCTATGATGTTGAATAGAGCCTGATGTTGGAGTTGTACATTTGTATAAGTATGTTTAGTTTATTACGCATGATGACGCGACCCATCCGCTGATGTACAGAGGGTTTATCGCAGTACTTTTGTCCCCAACAGGTCCGCACGCCTCCTCACACTATCCTGAGATGACGCATCAGTGCTCGGAGTGTCAGCAGTATTTCCCCAATCATTCAGCCCTTGTCTCCCATCAGCAAATGCATAGCGCCAGTAATCTATATAGGTGCTCAACTAGCGCAGTGTGTGTCAGCCCCACATTGGCTCTTACCGCCCACCAGCAACTGCATACTGGGGACAAACTTTTTCACTGTTCATACTGTGGGAAATCCTTTCATATGAGGTCCCGTCTCCTGTCACATAAGAGGACTCACACCGGGGAGAAGCCATTTTCATGCTTGGAGTGCGGGAGATGTTTTACTAGAAAGTTTGGCCTTACCACGCACCAGCGGATTCACTCTGGCGAGAAGCCGTTTAAGTGCTCGGATTGTGGAAAGCTTTTTGCCCAAAGTTCCAACCTTGTCAAGCATCAGAGAACTCACGCCAGGGAGAGGCAGTTGGAGTGCACCAGGTGTGGCAAGCATTTTGTCCACAGATCTAAGCTTGACAAACATTTGCGCACTCACACTTGGTAGCGGATGTTCATATGTTATCGTTAGCGGCCGATGCTTTTCCCAGTGCTTAGATTTTGTTCTGCACTTGACAGTTAAACCGGCAGGATATCTCTGTGATGTAGCAGAATATGCATTGGGTTACATCATGTGGCTGGTGTGCACAGACAACGTGGACTTGCATTGCTTCTTTGCCCACCAAATGCTACATGCCAACTATTTTGTATTAGAAATGAGATGTGATAACGGGAATGGTCCCAGATACAAGTCGATCTAAGAATGTGCTGTTTGGAAGTGATCACCAAAGGAGCTTGGTGTTCATTAATTTATTATATTTTAAATATGAGCCCAAAATATGAGAATTGTGTCGATTTCTCAATATTTATAAACCTGACTGTATTTTCTATATAAACATAAATTAGGCCATTGGACCCAGCGTACTCTGGGTCACTTCAGGCTTCGCCTCCCACTTTACTCTGCCTGCCCTCCACTTTGTCAGACATGTGATGCATTGTGCTGCCTGTCTCCTCCCCTTGCCCCACATCGACAGAGTGATGCGGATGGTGCTCAGCACAAAGAGCATATGCCTTGTGGGTGGAGTCCATCTGCATACACCCATCATATATATGTTCTACCGCCTGCTGTAATGTATGTAGAGATCCTCCAGGCTCCTTCTTTGCTGATGGGAAATGTGGCTCATCCCCAGTGGCATGAGAGTAGTGAGGAGCGTGTACTTTTGGCACGGGTCAGTTGGAGGGGCACAGTCTGAGGCAGCTTTAGATTTAGGGAGACTGTATTTACAATCAATAAACATTTGACTGGTAGAGCAGCAATGTCCATCAGAGAAGAGTCGTGGGAGGAGTTCAGTTTATGAGCGCTCATAGGTCCCCCTATTTTATTTTATTATAGCCGCTGATCACCGAAGACAGGGCATGCGCTGTCGTCATGTGACATCAGACGCCCGCCCCGAGCAGGGAACGCCACCCCTGCGTTCCTAGGGAATGACCAGCGTTTTCATGGGGACTCCAATAAAACTCTGGGTGTTGCCCTGCCTCAGGACACTTGTAGGGGTGCCTTGGGTTGGTGGACCAGGATCAATTCATATTATTTATGAAAAATGTAACAGGCAAAACCAGCGCTGGTGGCTGCCAATCATAATATATGTGGACAAATAGGAGCAATCTTTCCCCTCACCACATAATTGTGAAATATAAACACAATTTACTTAATTTAACTGTTTTTTTTCTGAATTTCTCAATAAATATTATTAATAATAATAATAATAATAATAATAAATAATTTGGCTTAGGGGTGCCTTGAAAACATTTTGATGTTCTAGGGCAGGGGTGAGGAACCTCCGGCGCAGGGGCCGCATGCCCCTGTAGCCAGTCTGAGTGGCCTGTCCGGCGGCTTTGCCGGGAGTCAAGTACAGGGTAATTATCACAAGAGGTCGGTAGATCTTGCAAGATTCCTCTTACTCAACAGCAGCCGGAGACTGTGAGTCCTATTCAGCGGCAGCCGGCGGAGCGTGGGACGGCTCAGCAGGAAAATATGTAGGAGAAATTTTTACATATGGCCCACAAAGGATTTTTTTCCCATACAAACGGCCCTTGGCACAAAAAAGGTTCCCCACCCCTACTCTAGGGCGCCGTGGTTCAAAAAAGTTTGGGAATCGCTGGTATAAATATCCTTCAACATAGAAGCTTGTTGTGAACATTCTACAAATGTTATTGTGTTCAAATATATAAATTATAGTAAAATTATTCACATACATATACTGTGTCTTGATTGTCTAAAAAGTAGAGTATAAAATAATATTTATTTGGTAATATAACAGAAATCTATATGGCACCCTACCCCACATTCAAAAGCTAGGGATTCAAACCCTAGCTTTCAGTCATACTGGGCAATGTACATAGTATTGGTCTGCTGGAGTTATCTGTTGAAACAGTACAGAAGTAAACTTTCAACAAATGAACCCAATGATCAGGGTTTTTAAGAACAACTACTTATTAAATGGGTTCTATGATGTTAGTATTGCTCCAGTAATATGAGCACATAGTGGCGGATGGATATACAGTACAGTACAAGCTCTGGCAAATGGCCAGGGACAACTGTATTGTCACTGTATTCTGTACACACAGATCAATGGCCAGACGGAGAGACTCCATTAAAAAGATCCAATAAATCAGTAAATAAAAATATTGCATACAGACACAAACAAAATCGATATAGTCATTCAGCCCTGTTGGAAACCGAGGGATGATACTATTCTACATGAAAGGTGTGATGTGCTGCTGTTGTCTGACTTGGCATAGAACTGTTCAGAGCCCTATAGGCAGCAAAAAGTTTTGCGCAAACATGGTTTTCAAGGAATGTGTGGAACTGAAGGCCACATATGCACTACATGTATATATCATACTTGCCTACTTTTGTCTTCATCTCTCCGGTAGAAGCCCAGAGAGGCAACACGTCAGGGGGGTGGGGACAAGGCTGACATCACTTGGCCCCGCCACATGACATAAAACGACGTGATTCGTGGGCCGCAGAAAGGGGCAGGGCTTATATCTGCCTATATATAAATGGGCATAACTGGGAGCAAACCTGGTGCCCATGGCCGTACCCAGCACCTGAAACTAGAAGTAACCCTAAAACATGTATTAATTATGTAATGGAATATGGGTGATTTGCAGTTAAAATTAATTAGCCAAAATCCTTTGAAATCTCCATATCTGAGACTGCTCAAGTATAAGAATACCCCAGTACCCTCTTTTGGGGTTATTTCTATCATACATATAGTATTGTATTCAAGTCTTATCACCCTCTATTGTAATCAGCACCTCCATGATCTTGGTGATTATAACCAAGTATAAACTTGTATGCCCACTATAGGGTATTTTTATGGTTGAGTAGTATCGGTAATACTATGATTGTTCAATTATTGTACTCTGGGGTTCTAGTGCATTTGTATTCAGTTCAAAATGTAGTGCCCTATAAAAGGATTACTTAATTTTGTCTTTGTAGTATGGTTTTTGAAACTAGGGTCCCTATTCAGGTTGGCTTGATGAGCTGCAAACATCGCAGCTCACCGAGTGCCAGAGATGCCGCCCATCCAAACGCCTACACTCCCCCCCCCCCCCCCAGTCACTGCCGATTCTCCTTGGTAACATGTGAGGACGTGTAATGAAAACACATCCCCTCGCATGCCTCCACTTCAGGAGATATAATTTGATGGTCGACGACCTGCCTACGCAAATAGAAGTCAGAGGAAACAAACTTATATTTCTATTTGTCTGTGCCAGCAGGCATCGGCCCACCTGCGTACCCATGGCGGCACCCATAAAATGTTGGAGATGTCCATAAAACCTGTGTCCGAGCCCTTTTCTGCCCGCCGGCCGCCTCGGCACGCCCCAATGCTTGCGTACAGCTCAGCAACTATGCAAGTCACTGAAGCCATTTGGAAAGGGGGGGCTGTAGATGTGCATAATAGACCATGTGCAGTCTCCAAAGCTAGGGATGGGGCCGAAATCACACCCTAGGTGACTTTTCTGAGGTTTCTTTGTAAGAAGGCTCCTCCTTTGCACCATCTGTTGGACAGCTAATAGCAATGTTCCTTGGTTATAAATGCAAATTATGACACTGATAAAAATCTGAAGTCCGAATTGTACAGTTGTACAAATCCATATCATCATCTTATCACAAGGTGAAGTGATCCATCACTGTACAGAGGGTTTATCTCAGTACTTTTGTCCCCAACAGGTCCGCGCGCCTCCTCACACTATCCTGAGATGACGCATCAGTGCTCGGAGTGTCAGCAATGTTTCCCTAATCATTCAGCCCTCGTCACCCATCAGCAAACGCATAGCGCCAGTAATCTGTATAGGTGCTCGGTCTGTGGAGTGTCCTTCAGCTCTGACATCGATCTCACCGCCCACCAGCAATGTCACGCCGAGGGAAAACAGTTTCACTGCTCTTACTGTGGGAAATCCTTTCATCAGAAGTCCCGTCTTCTGTACCATCAGAGGACTCACACCGGGGAGCGGCCATTTTCATGCCCAGAGTGCGGAAAATGTTTTACCAGAAGGTCTGCCCTTACTACACACCAACGGATTCACTCTGGCGAGAAGCCGTTTAAGTGCTCGGAGTGCGGCAAATGTTTTGTACGGCGGTCCGGCCTTGTCAAGCATCAGCACACACACAGCAGGCAGAGGCCTTTCGTGTGTTCCTAGTGCGGCCGCTGCTTTTCCCAGAGCTCAGAGCTTGTACGTCATCAGAGAATTCACACTGAGGGGAAATCTATTCTAGGTGAATAAACTTTGGAATGCATCACAGGACTGGCTTATGTATCACAAACAACTTGGTCTTGCAGTATTTGTCCACCAAATGCATTTTGAGGGGATTATGCCCAGTTGCAGATTCATCTAAGACCATTGAGGAAGGAATCACTGTAGGCGCTAATTATTCCATATTTTGTTTTTAATAATCAGAAATTACTTATGACAGTGAGAGAATATCAGCACTGTCGTATTCCATTAAATTTTTTTGTGTGTCATCAATCCATTGGTTGAAGTGCATCGAGACTGGTGGTTTTCCAAATGGCAGGTTGAAAATGCACTTGTTGCAAGTATAGGATAGTCCCAATCTCCAATTTTTTTAAAGCAGTAGATAAATTAAGCCTTTTCCCTAAGAGGAAGTAGGCAGCTCCCCTTCTTTCCTTTTAATCTCATTCAATTATTTCTGTCCACCTATTGAAAAACTTGTTTTTTTTTCATGTGGGTGCAAAGTCAACGCACTGATATTCTGCACTTGCCCGCCAACCTAACCACCCACCCGCTCCAACCCAACCACCACCCACCTTCTACCAAACACTGGCATCGGTTTGTTGGAGAACCTCTACTGGAGCGTCCATCTTGCCTCTCAAATCCATGGCCTACAAGTCAATAGACTTGTACAACTGTGTAATAGTAGCATAGTAACGTTACGGGACATTTGTAAACAAGCTTTAATATTCTGTGAAACATTACATCTAATTCTTTCTGTCGTGAATGCACTTTGTTAAAAGTTATTATGATGAAAGTGTGTCCGCTGAAAGTAAACAGTGGCAGCCATTTTGTGTGCTGAAGTAATGCGTGACTATGCAGCCTATCAGTACACTAGAACCCAGTGACATTACCAGGACAAGACGACCTTTCTGTAGGCCGAATGAAAACACAAAGTTGTAGCTTATCAGCTCACTAGTAAGGATCACTCGTTGCTAGAAAATGGATATTCTTTAATATTGATTCAGTCCATACTACTCAATGAGAAGTTTGCTGGTGCTGTTGTATTGGGTTAGTTACCTCCATACCCGGAACACCACACTTTTATTTATTATTATTTATTTCTGATAAAATCCATTCTCAAGGTTATTGTTGGATTTCAGTATTGGGGGGTGGTCCGGGATCATCGCTACTTACCTAGACCAAGCCACCATCAACAGTGTCCTTCCTGCTCCTCTCTCATCCTGGCTGTTGAACCCGTGTATTCCTTCTTTTTTGGTATCTACATCGTCACGTTATGTTTGTTTTTATGTCTTATTTGTATTTTTGTGGCACATCTACTAAATGATACTGTTTTCTATAGTAATGCACAACTAGTGTGCTTTGTCATTATTACTTTATTTTAAGATACATCCTTTTATTGGGACACTGAAGAGAGTCCTCTTAAAGTCTATTTCATCCATGTGGTGCAGGACATGCATATCGTCAAGCTTTGTGTACTGCAATGCCCTCTACCTGGGTCTCCCAGCAAAAGGATTGTGCAGCTTGTGACTGGCATAAAATGCAGCTGCCAGGCTATCCAGCAACCAGAATTTTTCAGATCAGACCCTTTTTCAGATCAGACCCTGTGTGCGGCGAAACGCATCTCCAGAGGATTTTTGTATGCAGGGACTCATCTCCGCCAGCTTGTCATCACGCCCGAAATCCAGCGGCCTCTTTCAGCGGCTGCCACGTGTACACGCCGGGAACGGCATAAGCAAGAGCCGGCATCAGCTTCTACACTCAGTGAGGCCCCTCATGGCAGCTGACAGCCTAAACGCCGGGCATGGAGTGAAGACACCCAGGCAGAGAGTGCTATCTGGAGTCACAGCGGAGAGCGTCCCCTTACAATGTCACAAGATCTACCCTGCCAGGCTGTGCGAGCAGCTACCACATGCCTGGAGATTCAGCAGCTATTGAGGACGCTCTTGGCAACCACTATTGGCTCTCTTGACCTATATATTTGGAGGTAATCTATCCACCACCCTTTTAGCAACTCAAGTGGTAGCCTCCTGTGACCACACACTTATTACTGGATGTGTATTTAGCTCCGGGAAGATATCCTTATACATGAGGACTAGTGCCTCCCTTTAGGCCAGGGATGGGGAACCTTTGGCTCTTTAGCTGTTGAACTACACATCCCAGCATGCTTTGCTACAGTTTTAGCATTGCCAAATAGCAAAGCTAGCAGTATGTGTAGTTCCGCAACAGCTGAAGGGCCAAAGGTTCCCCATCCCTGCTTTAGGCAGATCAAGGATCTGAGGTCTCTATACATGAAGTGCTAAAGCATTATGAGCAAGCTTGCATTTATAATAATAATAACTTTCTCCAATTGGACTCAAGGTGCTTAACAGATAGAATGAATGTAATACAGTACAGAAACAATAAAGTACAGAAAAGCTTTTCATAAACAATACTTAAGGGAATGAAGCGAATGCTTGAGTAAACACTCTTGAGTCTGTTTTTGAAGCATTCTAGAGTGGGGGCCTCTTGAACTGTGCAGGGAAGTGAGTTCCATAGAGTCAGAGCTGAATGGCTAAAAGCTCGACCCCCAGGAGAAATACAGGAGATCCTAGGTACTGCTAAAAGTCCTTCATCTATATATTGCAGTAATTGGGTGGGACAATATGGAATCAGAAGCTGCGTCAGGTACCTTGGACATTGGTCATGTCGGGCTTTGAAACTCAGTAAATTGATCTTAAAGATGATTCACGATTTTATTGGCAGCCAGTGGAGGGAGAAGAGAATCAGAGTTATGTGGCTAGAACAGGTTGTTGGGTATCAGCTTGGCAGCTGTGTTTTGTACCAGCTGTAATCGGTGCAGTTCTTTTGCTGGGAGACCCAGGTAGAGGGAATTGCAGTAATCCAAACGAGATGATACAAATGCATGTATGACTTTTGGCGGATCTCCAGAGGGGATTAAGTGTTTGATTCTGGCTATGTTCCTCAGATGGAAGAATTAGGATCTGATTGTGTCTGATATCTGATGTTTAAGTGTCAATCCACCATCCAGCACCACACCAACATTCCGCACGTGATCACAGTTTTGTAATTCTATACCCCCGTGTCAGTCCAGTTGGGGGGCTATGCTGCAGTCTTGTCCTTTGTTGTTGAGGTTCTATCACAAGGACCTCTGTTTATCAGGATTCAGCCTCAGCCAACTGGCACTCATATAACTTTTTTTTTTTGTATGACCCCGGGGAGATACTTACGTTTCTGACATTTTTGTGTCTTTGATATTTTCTTCGCTTATTGTATTTATTTATCCATTTTTTATTTAGTGTTTATGTGTTTAGTTCGGTTGTGTCAATAAATTTCCATTATTGGTCTTTGTTGTGTAATTAAGGGCCCCACATTCTATGTACTTTTGCCACCCTCTTTCCCCTAACACACCCACACCACCAGCCTGCCACCGGCTACCCCCTAACACACCCACATCACCAACCTGCCACCTTCTACCCAGTAACACCCACACCACCAGCCTGCCACCTTCTACCCAGTAGCACCCATATCACCAGCCTGCCACCCTCTACCCCCTAACACACCCATACCACCATCCTGCCACCCTCTACCGCCTAACACACCCATACCAACATCCTACCACCCTCTAACACACCCACACCACCATCCTGCCACCCTCCACCCCCTAACACACCCACACCACCAGCCTGCCACCCTCTACCCCCTAACACACCCATACCACCAGCCTGTCACCCTCTACCCCCTAACACACCCATACCACCAGCCTGCCACCCTCTACCCCTAACACACCCACATCACCAACCTGCCACCCTCTACCCCTAACACACCCACACCACCATCCTGCCATCCTCTACCCACTATCACACCCACACCACCAGCCTTCCACCGGCTACCCCCTAACACACCATCACCACCTGCTCAGACAGAAGGTGATGTAATATAGAGCAGGAAGTGATGTCAGAGGGGTTCCCTGGATGGGTTACTTGTAAACTACATATTGAAATACTTCTATACGTCCTGTTTTATAATACACCCTAAATTAGGCTCCAGTGTCACATGGGAATGACAGGGTTAATATAAACTATTTTTACATGTGATATTGTATAAACCTGAGGTGTGTAAATGTCTGAGGTGTATATGAATACGTATGCATAGTGTATCACACATGACGCCACCCATCCGCTGATGTACAGAGGGTTTATCTCAGTACTTTTGTCCCCAACAGGTCCGCACGCCTCCTCACACTATCCTGAGATGACGCATCAGTGCTCGGAGTGTCAGCAATGTTTCCCTAATCATTCAGCCCTCGTCACCCATCAGCAAACACATAGCGCCAGTAATCTGTATATATGCTCCGTCTGCGGAGTGTGCGTCAGCTCCGACATCGCTCTTACCGCCCACCAGCGATGTCACACCGAGGACAGATTGTATTCCTGTTCTTACTGTGGGAAATCCTATCATCAGAGGTCACATCTCCTGACACACAAGTGGTCTCACACCGGGGAGAAGCCATTTTCATGCCAGGAGTGCGGGAAATGTTTTACCAGAAAGTTTGGCCTTACCACACACCAGCGGATACATTCTGTGGATAAGCCATTCGAGTGCACAAAATGCAAAAAAACTTTTGTCAGCATAGATATCTTTGTGCAGCATCAGCGCACTCACACCAGGGAGAGGCTGTTCCCGTGCCCTGAATGCGGGAAATGTTTTACAGCCAGAAAAAATCTTGTCCAGCATCAGCGGATTCACACTGGCGAGAAGCCGTTTAAGTGCTTGGAATGCGGCAAATGTTTTGTCCATAGATCCAACCTTGTGACGCATCGGCGCACTCACACCGGGGAGAGACCGTATGTGTGTTCTCAGTGCGGGCGCGCCTTTTCTGACAGCTCACATCTTCGTCGACATGAGAAGATTCACAATAACACCGTGTAGATACAATAGAAACATCACCTGAAGGCCCAACCTACTACCTAGTTTTCGAGGATCTGAAATTGGTTATGGGAAAGAAAGACATTATAACTGCCTCTATTCCATGTGTTACTTTTATGGGTACTTGTGTATTATCAGGGCGCCCGGCTACGCTACGTTTTCAATGTAGGCTAAGCTACGTTGTCACTGTAGCCGGCGCCGTGATTATACAGGAGGCAGCAGGGTGGTGTGGTTTATACTTAACCTCCTCCGGCCCGGGCAGTCGCATTCAGTCCCCCTGCTCTGGCACTCGCAGCGGACACTGTACATAATTCAGCGTAGTGCCACTGGTGGCGCATCACATGGTTTCCCTGCTCCCCCAGCGGCACTACACTAATTGCGTGCAGCGTCTGTGGCGAGTGCCAGAGCAAGTAGTAAACTACTTACGTAGTTTACGTAGCCAGCATAGTTGGTATTCTCAATACAGCACTACGTAATGGGCGCCCTGATAATACACAAGTACCCTTTTACGTGTTTATTTGAATTATGTTCAGGATTGCAATTTTTGCGGGGACGGGTTTCCGAAAAAAACAAAGGATCCTGGACTGAAAGGTGCCGGCTGCCGCAGTTCAATCCAGTCAATCCTGACTGCTAATTGATTACGTGAAGGTGGATCTCCGTTACTTCTTTCACATCGCAAATGCCGGGTCATATTTGGGATTTGGACAAGGGTCCTTCCTGGAAGTGACCCGGCATTTGTGAGGTTTTTCTTCCCACAGCGACCCAGCAAAAACCCGGGTTGCTGATGTCATAAGGAGGGGCGGGGACGAGCAGCAGCGCGTCATTGGGATATGAGGCGGAGGCAGTTCTTGGAGCGGACGCTGTAAAAAAATTATAGCCATGGAGGTATTCCTTTCCAATCCAGCCTTGTACACATAAATAGGAATTAACAGGAAACATTTTGATATATGGCTCCCTAACGTTGTTTTATTTAATCAACATTGGTCAAAGAGGCCTTACATAAATGTTTCCAATCTACAGAAAACAAGGAAACTCTTAATGCAAGTACTCCACTTTATTTCTTTATGGGCAAAGTGTCCTACACCTCGTTATTATTAATCAGAACAAAACACAGCATAGTTTATGTATTATCATCTATATATGTCTAGTGTATGTGAGTCTCTGAAAAACTGCCATCTGCTGGCAGAGTGTGAAACTACATGCAAAAACACAAAGGGTAGCAGACTAGCTTTCGGAGCTTTTGCTTGGAGCGGGCTTACTAGTATCTTGTATTTTGCTGTACAACTTTATATGTTATACAGATGTCATTGCATGTCTCAAGTTTTGTTATTGTGTTCCAGACTTAATATACTGTACACAGTGCATAGTGTGGGATTTTAAACCTGTCAATAAAGTTTTTGAAAGAAAAAAAAAAGAAGAAACTTTAAATCCTCTTCAGTCACAACGCCTTTATTTCCTGACTGGCCACATCAGGCTGGTATTTCTGACTCTAGCCTGAGAGGGAGCGTGTGGCAGCCTGAGAGGGAGCGTGTGGCAGCCTGAGAGGGAGCGTGGGGCAGCCTGAGAGGGAGCGTGGGGCAGCCTGAGAGGGAGCGTGGGGCAGCCTGAGAGGGAGCGTGCGGCAGCCTGAGAGGGAGCGTGCGGCAGCCTGAGAGGGAGCGTGCGGCTGCCTGAGAGGGAGCGTGCAGCAGCCTGAGAGGGAGCGTGCGGCAGCCTGAGAGGGAGCGTGTAGCAGCTTGACCATCTGATGTGCACGCAAAGCTCTCTGGTGCCTTAGCTTTGCATGTTCCCTGTCCGGGAGCAGAGCGGGCAGCTTACATCCGGTGATGTCAGGCACCCGCACCCGGCTGCCGCGTCACTGTCTAACTTCCATGGGAACGCTCAGAGGTTTCATGGGAACACCCATGAAAAAATGGGCATTCCCATGGTCGCAGCCCATCGCCGCTGCCCCACACCCCATGCCCACACTGGTGCGAAAGGGACAGCGAACTAGCATTACAGATGACGATCCGGATTTAATACTTCTTATAGCCCTGAATTGCCGGGTTGGTCGACCCAGGTTATAAGCTGTGGAGCTTGCATACGGCATCTTGCCCTGGGCCCTCATCACCAACCCAGCAATATCCTGGGTCCGAGGTGCGATGTGAAAGGGGCATGTGTCTCTCTCATGGATATATCTTGAAGGTCGTCACATTCTGTGACTGAAACGTTGACATTGTGTGGTGACATTGTGTGGTGACATTGTGTGGTGACTTGTGAGGGACAAATGTTGTTGGTTTGCTATACTGAGAAGACCTGGTGAGTGCACCTCATTTCCTATACAATAATAAGTTTCATCAGAGGGTGGGGAGTAATGTACTGAGAATGCAGGGTTAGGCTGCAGGACGGGGGGGGGGGGGGTTAGGTTAGGTCTAGTTAGGCTGTGGGGGGTAACGTTTAGGCAGCTTGAAGGTCGGGTCAGGGGGAGGATAAGTATACTTATCTGACCCCTATCGGGACTCTGGGATGCCGGCGTTGGTATTCTGATCACCAGCATCCGTATGTATCCCATCGCTGCTTTCCTCTTTATTGTAAGATATAACACAAACCGGCAGATAGGGCAGTATCATTTTAAAACTATATAGCGTTACTTAAAATGTACCCTTATTGTCATATAGAGGGGAGGAGACAGATTCAGTAACATTCTAGTAGTGTAAAAAGCCAAAGATAACTACTTTTATGATGATGTAGTGAATATATAATGTCGTGATGCTGATGTACAGAGGGTTTATCTCAGTACTTTTGTCCCCAACAGGTCCGCACGCCTCCTCACACTATCCTGAGATGACGCATCAGTGCTCGGAGTGTCAGCGATGTTTCCCTAATCATTCAGCCCTCGTCACCCATCAGCAAACGCATAGCGCCAGTAATCTGTATCGGTGCTCGGTCTGCGGGGTGCGATTCCGCTCCAGACAGTCTCTTACGGCCCACCAGCGATGTCACACTGAAGACCGAATGTTTCACAGTGGGAAATCCTTTCATCAGCGGTCCCGTCTTCTGTCCCATAAGAGGACTCACACCGGGGAGCGGCCATATTCATGCCAGGAGTGCGGGAGATCCTTTTCCAGAATTTCTGTTCTTACTACGCACCAGCGGATCCACTCCGGGGAGAAACCCTTTAGTTGCGCAGAATGCGGGAAGTGTTTTGCGCAGAGATGCAACATGGTGACCCATCGGCGCATCCACACCGGGGAGAGGCCGTATGTGTGTTCCCAGTGCGGCCGCTGCTTTTCTGATCGCTCCAATCTTCGGCAGCATAAGAAGGTTCACACCGATGCCGGGGAATAATCCTGGTGTGTGAAGGGGGTGGCGGAGGCGGGCAGGAGGTGTGTAGAACACTCACCCCGGTTGCTGGTCCTCCGTGCAAGCCAGGGATCCACATGGGCGGCGGGCGCAAATGACGGGACAGCCGGCGGATGAAGATGACGCAGCTCTCTGGTGCCCTCGCTGCCGCCGGAGAGCTGCGTCATCTTCATCCGCCGCCTGTGTGGATCCCCGGCCGGACAGCACACCGAGGACCGGCAACCCGGATAAGTATCCCCTACCCCATTCACACCGGCCAGGTCCCCAGGTTAAACCCGGGACCAACCCTGCTCCATAGCAGGATTGATATCCCGGCAATTTTCGCTGGGATTTTGGCCAGGGAACCTTTCACACCTGCGCTAGTCTCGGGTTGTTCCTGGGCCCAACCCGGGAAATGATGCTGGTGTGAATAGGGTATTAGATGGGAGTTCTATATCAGATATAATGTTGCTATGGGTAACCAATCAGATTCTATTATCTTCTAGGAGGTGCTAAATAAATAAGTAGATTCTGATTGGTTGCTCTTCGCAACATCCCATGTGAAATAGAAACTCCCGTCTTAGTATATTTCCCCCTATGAGTCATCAGAATCCTTCCATGTATCTTCCATGACTGAATATACAGCATATAGACTGCTGAGGTTTGTACGGTCCCTTGTGCTGGACATGGCGGTCTTGGGTCATCTCTAGATCCTCTTCCCATATCATCTGCCATTCTATCATATGTGGGTGTTTGCTTTGGGGAATCCTCTAGGAATACAGTAAGATCATTAAACCTTTGAGTGCCAAGTGAATTGACAACATAGGTGTGAAAATTGCCAAGGAAACCTTTGTATTCATCGCAACGACCTGTAACGTTCACCTTCTATAGGAAATACAGGGGGAGATGTAATAGGGTGGGATGTTTTTTTTAGACAGTTAAAATATCGCAAATGTCAGAAATGATGATTTCTGCCGATTTTTAGTAACGGTAATGAGTGATATTTTTGGAACATGAATGTGCAAATTTTTGTTCTAATGCCCGGCTGTGGCATGACACCGCTGGCTGTTGGAGCCCGGTGCTGGTTCCAAAATACGGGGGGCCCCACAATCTTTTTGTCTCCCGTATTTTTGGAACCAGGACTGGTCCAAGAACCCGGTGCTGGTTTGTTAAATACAGGGAATCCCCCTCTATTTTTGTCTCCGGTATTTAGAGAACCGGGTCCGGCTCAATTAGACTTTAGAATTAGAATTTTAACTTTTACACACCTTTTTTTTTTTTATGGATGTTGGGCGACCGCTTTTGGTTAATAGGGCCATAGGTCAACATGCTTTATGTTGACAGGGTCAAAAGGTCAACACAAGCAATAGGTGGCATGAGTTTTTAAAAATTGTTGGGGGTGTCTGTCAACATAGGTCGACATGAAGACCGTATAAGTGTACCGCTTTGTTCGCATGGTTCGGGCACGGTGCCTTGCTGCGCTGGGTACGTTGTTATATTCGCCCCCTTTGCCCACTGGGATGGTAAAGTATGAACAATTTTTTGGGAAAAAAAATCATGAAAAAGTGATGTTGCCCTTCTGCTGGGGCATCTCCCGGGCGACTATTTGTGTTTTATAGGGCTGTAACAACTATTATTGATCCTCTCAGCTGTGGCCAAATACGTCGTCTTCCACAATGGCCTCATCCCACTGATTCTCGCCATGATCCTGGTTCTCCGGACTCGGTGCTGCATCTTTGTGTCACATATATATTGCTATATTACATGTTTATCGCCTTTGTACTTTGATACTTTGCCTCTACTGACTTCAATTAAAGTATTTTGGGAAGAAAATGTTCATTGGAGCTGCTGCTGGTCCTGGTCCTTCCTCACTGGTGGTATTCTCACTGTCACTATCTCCTGCATGTTGTCACTGCACATCTTCTCATATTCACAATGCATAACGTCAGTAGCAGTAAGGGGGTGCAGTCGGCATCCAGATGGGCACAATACCAAACATTACAATACCAGAAATCCTGAAGGGTGAAAATGCCAACAACTTGTATTGGCAAGTACATGGGTTAGGCTGCGGGAGGGAGAGGGTTAGGCTGCGGGGGCAGGGGGGTTAGGGTGTGTGTGAGGGGAGGGTTAGTGTTAGGCTGTGGGTCAGGGGGGGTTTGGTTTAAGTGGGACTGGTGTGTACATGGTGTGGGGTGATGGGCTGTGAGTGGGGACAATAGGTGTGGGGTGACAGATTGTGAGCGTGGAGGTAGCGGGTACAGGGTGACAGGATGAGTGGGAAAAATAGGGGTGGGGTGACAGGGACAGGAAGATCTGGGTAGAGGGAGAGGAGGGATTTTTTTTAAATAAAAAAAAAACAGATGGAAATTATTCCGATTAGAAATCAGTATGCTTAGGTAAAACACATGTGACTGGCCCGCTCCGCCTGCGTGCGACTGGCCCGCTCCGCCTGCGTGCGACTGGCCCGCTCCGCCTGCGTGCGACTGGCCCGCTCCACCTGCGTGCGACTGGAGTCACTGGTCTGCTGTGCCTGTGCGAACCTGGCCTGCTCTGCTTGCATGTAACTGGCCTGCTCCTCCTGCGTGTAACTGGTCTACTGTGCCTGCGTGTAACTGGCCTGCTGTGCCTGCGTGTAACTGGCCTGCTCCTCCTGCGTGTAACTGGTCTGCTGTGCCTGTGCGAACCTGGCCTGCTCTGCTTGCATGTAACTGGCCTGCTCCTCCTGCGTGTAACTGGTCTACTGTGCCTGCGTGTAACTGGCCTGCTGTGCCTGCGTGTAACTGGCCTGCTCCTCCTGCGTGTAACTGGTCTGCTGTGCCTGTGCGAACCTGGCCTGCTCTGCTTGCATGTAACTGGCCTGCTCCTCCTGCGTGTAACTGGTCTACTGTGCCTGCGTGTAACTGGCCTGCTGTGCCTGCGTGTAACTGGCCTGCTCCTCCTGCGTGTAACTGGCCTGCTCCGCCTGCGTGTAACTGGTCTGCTGTGCCTGTGCGAACCTGGCCTGCTCTCCTTGCATGTAACTGGCCTGCTCCTCCTGCGTGTAACTGGTCTACTGTGCCTGCGTGTAACTGGCCTGCTGTGCCTGCGTGTAACTGGCCTGCTCCACCTGCGTGTAACTGGCCTGCTCCACCTGCGTGTAACTGGTCTGCTCCCATAACTCCACCCCCTTGCCATCACTGCAGCATTCTGCCCTTTGTCTCTCTCGATTCCTGGACCCTGTATTTCCAACTTCCTGATTTCTGTTCCCTGTCCCCATGTCTCCCCAACCTACTGCCCCATGTAATTACAGCCTGCTGCGTGCACCCCAAGCCTTCTGCCACATGTCCCTGTAACTTCAATCTTCTGCCCCATGTCTCTCTAGCCGCTTGTTCTCCTGCCCTCTGTAATTTCAGTGTCTTTTTCCTATGTCTCTCCAACCTTACTGACAGCTGCACTGGCGGGGCAACTGTGGCATCCTGGGCAATAGCCCTGCTAGCCCACCCCTTGAACCGCCACTAGATTGAAAGTATCTGTGAAATGAATGATACCGTGCAGCCCTTAGGGTCCACAACGTGTATCAGGTTGCCTATTCCTGATCTGTAAATTAAGGTATCATCAGGTATTATATACCAATATCTCTCATCTGTTCGTTTTGGTGGGCACTGTCCCACCATACCATGTGAGAGCCACAGTAGGGTGCAAAAGTGCCATTTAAACCACACCCTCTTGCTAGGCTACACCCCCTGATAGCAGAAACAGAACATGGTCACCACGCCTGCATATAACTGGCCCGCTCCGCCTGCGCGAACCTGGCCCGCTCCGCCTGCGTGAACCTGGCCCGCTCCGCCTGCGCGTAACTGGCCCGCTCCGCCTGCGCCAACATGGCCTGCTCTGCCTGTGCATCATCACGCCATGGCGCAGGTTAGCTGGAGGCAGTGGCATAACTAGAAATTTTGCTCCCACACACACACAAAAATTGCGCATCCCTATGGTGTGCCCATTCCAAAAAAGGGTGTGACCTCACTGCAAGGCATTCAGCTACTGTAAGGCCTTTTATACATTATGCCCCACATTGACATGTCCATTACACTTTATACCACACACTGTAATGTCCATTACACGTTATACCACACACTGTAATGTCCATTACACTTTATGCCACACACTGTAATGTCCATTACACATTATACCACACACCATAATGTCCATTACACATTATACCACACACCATAATGTCCATTACACATTATACCACACACCGTAATGTCCATTACACATTATACCACACACCGTAATGTCCATTACACATTATACCACACACCGTAATGTCCATTACACATTATACCACACACCGTAAACCGAGCATCAGGGGCATATAAAATGGGTCCTCAATACACACAGTTTAAAAAGCATTGAGGACCCATTTTTTATGCCCCTAATGCTTGGACCCATCCGACCTGCGGGGATCAGTACAACTGTCCCCTCTGACCAAATATGATCAAGGCCCCTTTCCCTTTGTCTTCTCTACATAATGATGCTAACTGCTCACTGTCATTATGTAGCTATACTATACTTAGAGGGGGTAGGGCCAGTACAGAGCAGGGAGTAAAATAGGACAGAGAATCAAACATAAAAGATTAACCCACACTTAACTGGATCACGCTGTCTCTCTTCCGTCTCGTTCTCCCTTCACCACCTCATGGAATTCACCCCTTCTCTTTTTTCACCTTCACCCTCCTCCAACCAAATATAACCCTCTCTAATGAGACTTAAAAATATACACTTGTATAGATGTAAAATTACATCACTTATGGCATATTCATATTTTTCACCAATCAGATCCTTATTTTACCCCTGATGAAGTCCTAAAGGGACGAAACGCGTAGGGATCTCGCATCATAAGAAGTTACACACATCATGAAGTGGGATCTGATGCTACTTATTTGAACAAAACTGTGATCTGAATTTGAAAAGTGAACCAAACTTTGTATAAGCCTTTTTACTGACACTCTATTATTGTGATGAAATTTATAATAAAAAACTTCTTTTATGTACCAATGCATGACTGCTAATGTACTAAAGTGGTGAAACACAGAGCGCACATCTATCTCTTCTTCTTCTATCTACCCCACCTGGTACCTACATTTAACAGCTAGGTACGGTAGAAGTGCTGCTCACTAACCAGCGCAGAAAAAGGACCACACACCCCCCCATTTTCTATAAAAGATTTTATATTCAGCAAATTCAACAATATATCCATTAATCAATGAAACTATAAACCAGGTCAGTCAAAGTCTCATAACACTTAGGGGCCCATTTACCAGAATCGCATTGTACAATACGATCACACCTATAGAAACCTATGGGGGAGGCTGTCGGCGGTGGTGCAGGGGGGATCGCAGCAGGGATCAGAGATTCCTGCTGCGGTCCCCCTTTGATACATTTGGGGGATACTTAATATTTGCTGCTAAATTCCCGAAAACACCCGTTTTCGGGGATTTAGCCGCAAATATTGTTTGATAAATGGGCCCCTAAAGCACCAGGAGCAAGAGTGTTACCTGACTGTTCACCATGGGTTAAAGGTAGCCCATCTGTTGTATTTCATGGGAGAGATGGTGAGAGGCTGCGGGGAGTGTCACAGAGGCAATGAGGCTGGAGAAACATGAAGGGGGTAAGGCAGGAGAGACTGGGGGGTAATAGACCCACGCCTGCAAGTCAGTGACCAATGCGCAGTTTCACCATGCCAGCACTGTTAAATACCCCCAGCGCACGCTCGCCCAACATTGTAAACAGGGCTATTTTTCAGCAGCCTCCAGCAGGAACTGTGGCCCTTATTCTAGTTCACTCTTTCTGACAAAATATTTCTTAGATGGACAAAACCATGTGCACTGCAGGTGGGGCAGGTGTTACTTGTGCAGAGATAATTCGATTTGGGTGGGGTTTTACACCTCCCTCACCTGCAGTGCACATGGTTTTGTCCATCTAAGAAATATTTTGTCAGAAAGAGTGAACTAGAATAAGGGCCTCAGTTCCTGCTGGAGCCTGCTGAAAAATAGCCATGATTGTAAAACTAATCCCCTCTCACCTCTAATTGCCAGGATCATCATCTTGAGGTGATCAGTCCGAGAGCACCCAAAGTCTGGTTACTGGGAGGGGATCTGGGAGCTCCCGCCATGTGGTGTTGAATCGCAAGCCGATCGGAGCTTGCAGTCTGGCAGCCAATCAGGAGCCCCCGCTGCCTGATTGGCTGACGGACTTCAAGTTCTAATTAGTTTGCAGCCAGCGCCGCAGTTGAAAATACCCGGGGACATGCACAGTGGGAGAGCAGGCAGGGAGCGAGGTCAGGGAGAGGGAGCTGAGCGGGTGTCCGTGTGATAGAGACTCCGCAGCCAGCAGCTGCTGCCATCTCTCTCCCCACACTGAATCCACATTGTTCACACAGTGATGTCACTCGCCTAGCTTCTCCCCGTTCTGTGTCTATCCCTGACCATAGCTCCCGCAGACCCCCGGCGCCCAAATTTACGAAACACCTCCAAGCCACCGCGGGGTCTGCTGAGCTATTGTTATGCCACTGGCTGGAGGGAAGAGAAAAGGGTCTGTGTAACTCTGAGGAAGCTTTCCCATCATGCACTGGGTCTACATCAACTTCTATTGGGAATAGCCTCCCACTTGGGTGGCCAATCACCGGGATTTGGTCCCAAAATTGCCAGGATTTAAATCCTGGGATTAGAGTTACCAATCCTGGGAATTTGGGATTAGATAAGACTGTGTATGTGCAGTCCAATGCCGGGCAGCGTCTGATTACTCACTCACTGCTGCCCGGCTGTTTACGACCCTTCGTGCGGCTCTGCGCAGTGTGACATGATGTCAGAGGTCACGCTGCGCGGCACCTCCACACCACGTGGGCCGCTCATCTGCTGAACTGACCATGGATTGAGCATTTTTCAATCCTGAGTAGTGGGATTGAAGAAATGCCCCGGGATTGGCATCTCTACCAACAGCTGTACTGATTTAGCTGGTACAGTTCTGTTTTTTAACGATCTGCGCTGGCTAAAAACCCCTGTACCGATTGTAATCTTTTCTACCATCTTGAGGAAATCTCTGGTTTCCTAGGAGACCAAAAGCTTGATGTCACTTCCAGAAAACCGTGCCTGTAAAGCCTCATCGCCTGACCCCGTCTGCACCCTGTGCTCGCTTGCCAAACCTTGGAAAGGGAGTGGGGCCGACATTAGGACGCTGTTACTCTGCCGCTGCCACTATGATTCCACTCACCCCTCTTACATGAGCAGGCTCGGCTGCCTGGACACCTGCTCGGTATTCGGGTGACTGGTTTGTAGTCAGCCATTATGTGAATGCTTGTGTCGACCTTAGCCATGTCAACCTATTTCAGGTGTCGACCTTCAGTGGTTGACCCAGTGACAGTATGCCAGCACAGAGATACATAAAGATACTGGGGAATGTGTCTTTACAATGTCCAGAAATAGACCACTACTAGCACTTCCTATTCCCAGGCACTGTATAGTCTGGGACCGCATTGGTAAACGCTCCTGATAGGCTGCCAGACCATGAGCTCCTATTGGCTCACGGTCCAGCGGGACAATTGAAAATAGCGACGGTCACAGACAGCTCCCCCTGCCATTTCTTTAAATTGTGTGCATCCGGCGGCTCCCCCTTGACAATAAACAATCCCCCCCCCTTGCAAAGCGCAATCCCCCCCCCCCCCCCCTTGGTGATGAGCAATTTTACTCCCCCTCTGCAATGAGCACATAACCCTCCCTTGGCAATAAGCAATTCACTCCCCCTTCATTCCCCATTGGCAACAAGCATGTATTCCCCCTTGGCAACAAACATGAAGCCCCTGACATCGAGCATTGTAAAGTCCCTGGCATCAGGCTATGAGCATGTAGATAAGCTGCACTTATGTGTCAAATATGTAATGGGTGTCATGGTGTGTGGAACAATGTGTAATGGGCATTATGGTGTGTGGCCTTATGTGTAATGGGCATTACAGTGTGTGGTATTTGTGATGCCACGCCTTCTTCCCATGAGGTCACGCCCCCTTACTGAATGTTTACCGATTTCTGCCCTTCAGATGTTGGAGCCGGGGTATGATATTATGGGGACATATGAGTGTGATATTATGCAGGACTCCTCTGGGCGCATTGGGAGCATCAGCAGTAAGGGGGAGATGTATCATGCGGATTGCGGAATGATTTAATAACATGGGCCTAACTAAAAAAAACTAGAGATTGGGCATGGTAAAGACCAACGTCCGCCCTCACCTGATGTCACATCCGGGTCCTCTCAATGAAGCGCATAGATTCAAACATTCTTTTACTAGACGCACCAGTAACGGCGGCGGCCATTTTGTTTGGTACATTTGCTATGTTCTGTACTAAGTCACGGTCTTTAGAAAGATGGCCGCCGCCGCATATGTCCCCTTACAGGGCGCTTAGACTCTAGGGTATCTAGTGTTCATTGTACAATATTCTTGTCTCCCGGGTTGCGGCAGGGTGAGGTATGAGCTGCTGTTATTGTTATTATGTAGGGAGCACACAGGGCTGGGCCTCATCCCCTCATCCTGTGCAGGTGCCGGCATTATACCCACTCAGCCTGTGCAGGTACAGGCATTATACCCCTCATCCTGTGCAGGTGCAGGCATTATACCCTTCAGCCTGTGTAGGTGCCGGCATTATACCCCTCATCCTGGGCAGGTGCAGGGCTATACCCCTCATCCTGTGCAGGTACAGGCATTATACCCCTCATCCTGTGCAGGTGCAGGCATTATACCCCTCATCCTGTGCAGGTACAGGCATTATACCCCTCATCCTGTGCAGGTGCCGGCATTATACCCCTCATCCTGTGCAGGTGCCGGCATTATACCCCTCAGCCTGTGTAGGTGCAGGCATTATACCCCTCATCCAGGGCAGGTGCAGGCATTCTACCCCTCATCCTGTGTCACGTGCTGACATTATACCTCCTCATCCTGTGCAGGTGCAGGCATTATACCCCTCATCTTGTGTCACGTGCTGACATTATACCACTCAGCCTGTGCAGGTGCAGGCATTATACCCCTCGTCCTGTGTAGGTTCGGGCATTATACCTCCTCATCCAGTGCACGTGCTGACATTATACCTCCTCATCCAGGGCAGGTGCAGGCATTATACCTCCTCATCCTGTGCACGTGCTGACATTCTACCTCCTCATCCTGTGCACGTGCTGACATTATACCTCCTCATCCTGTGCACGTGCTGACATTATACCTCCTCATCCTGTGCACTTGCTGACATTATACCTCCTCATCCTGTGCACGTGCTGACATTATACCTCCTCATCCTGTGCACGTGCTGACATTATACCTCCTCATCCTGTGCACGTGCTGACATTATACATCCTCACCCTGTGCACGTGCTGACATTATACCTCCTCATCCTGTGCAGGTGCAGGCATTATACCCCTCATTCCATTCAGGTGCAGGCATTATACGCTGCTGGGGGTTATATATAGTGCCAGTGTGGCATGTTATCTATTGGTGTCATTACTGAGTAGGTTATTTAGGGTTACCACCTTTCCCCTTTAATTCCGGACACATATTAATTACACAGGTTCAGTGTAATGGAGTCTTGAAGTCTGCCAGCCACAGAACCTGTGTAATTAATATGTGTCCGGAATTAAAGGGGAAAAGGTGGTAACCCTAAGGTTATTATCTGTAAGCGTTATTACAGTGTGGTGTATTACTAGTTGATGGTATTACAGTGTGGCATGTTCTCTATAGGGGGCATTACGGTGTGGCATGTTATCTATAGGGGGCATTACAATGTGGCATATTATCTATAGGGGGCATAACAGTGTGTCATATTATCTATAAGGGGCATTACAGTGTGGCATGTTATCTATAGGGGGCATTACAGTGTGACATGTTATCTATAGGGGGCACTACAGTGTGCCGTATTATCTATAGGGGGCACTACAGTGTGCCGTATTATCTATAGGGAGGCATTACAGTGTGGCATGTTATCTATAGGGGGCATTACAATGTGGCATATTATCTATAGGAGCATTACAATGTGGTATATTATCTATAGGGGGCATAACAGTGTGGCATATTATCTATAGAGGGCATAACAGTGTGGCATGTTAGTGTTCATTCTAGCACCCGCCATATTTGAAAACTCATGCAGTTCCTCTTGCCTGCCTGGGGTGTCGCTGTCTGCTGTAGTGCTTCTAACACAGTGTGGTCTTTATATCAGCACTGATATGCAAACCAGACCTGTGCTAGAAAAACCACAGCAGACAGCGACACCCCAGGCAGGGAAGAGGAACTGCATTGGTTTTCAAATATGGTGGGTGCTAGAATGAACACTAGCATGTTATCTATAGGGGGCATTAGAGTGTGGCATGTTATCTATAGGGGGCATTAGAGTGTGGCATTTTATTATTGGGGGCATAACAGTGTGGCATGTTATCTATAGGGGGCATTACAGTGTGGCATGTTATCTATAGGGGGCACTACAGTGTGCCATGTTATCTATAGGGGACATAACAGTGTGGCCTATTATCTATAGAGGGATTTACAGTTTGGCATGTTACCTATAGGGGGCATTACAGATGGGTATATTATATTTAGGGGGCATTATGGTGGAATATTATATATAGGGGCATTACAGTGGAATATTATATATAGGGGGCATTACAGTGTGGCATATTATCGATAGGGTGCATTTCGGTGGAATATTATCTATAGGGGGCATTACAGTTGGCATATTCTCTATAGGGCTGCTGGGAAATCCCGTAATTCCCACATCACAGATGGCGTATAGTGCAGTAACTGACTGACACTGATGTCTTCTGTCCCCAGAGTAGATGAGCGATGCGACTTCCTCTATGTGGCAGAGACTATGGCAGCAAATGACCTATATGGAGCTGACATTGTATTCCCTTCCCTCAGGAGACGTCACCTGAAGACCAACCATGGAGGTCCTGGTCCTGGAACATATCCGGCACTCGCTACTGACTGACAGGAACAAAGACCTGATCATAGACAAGCTGCTGAGCCTCACCATGGAGATTATCTGTCTGCTGACCAGAGAGGTGAGAGGCGCTGAGCAGTGGCCGCCAGGAATTGTGGGTATGAGCAGGCAGATGCCCTCTGTGTGTGTCTCCTGCCTCTTTTGGTTACAGCCATATATACAGCACAGCCTTTGTTACACAGAGATGGTGCAGAGCTGCTATCCCGCCTATATACAGCTGGGATTACTGTGTGTGAGGAGATTACTGTATTATATACATAGGGCGGTGTCTTACATATTGGTGCTCTCTTAGGATTTCATTGTTGTGAGAAGGTCAGGAGACCAGGTGACCAACGTCAGCACCCCCGCTATGCCAGACAGAAGCAGCCGCACCCAGAGCCCAAACACAGAGGCTCCGCCTCATGCACCAAAAGAGAAGTGGAACCGTGATGGGAGTGTCCTGACACCTGCTGAGGTATTTCACAGTGAGACAGAAGAACGCTGCTTTTTTGTTGTTAGATAATAAATCTACTGTATAAGGGATTTGTTTGGTCACTGATTTATGTTGAACTATAGTGTAACAATACTGATATCACTGGACCCCTGGTGATTGGTCAGGGCGAACTCTATAATCCCTGACCCATCGTCTCCCATAGTGCCCTGCAGGGGAATGTATTACACAATAATCCTAGGTGTGGGGGTAAGTCATGTAACCAGCTCTCCTATGCTGCAGGTGCCTGGGAAGTGTAAGGATATGGAGGTCTCGTTCTCTGTGACAGAGTGGGACTATTCAGGCGGACACAAGGACGATGTAATGGACCCTCCGCAGCTGCCTGACTCAGTGGGTAAGAGGATGTCTGTCAGGGGGTGTGTCTCCTGCACCATCCAGTCACTTCTCTCCGCCCCTCTCCCGGGTGATTGGCTGTTACTGAATGCGGCAGATTGGCCCTAATTGGCCTCCATCACTTTGCATATGGCTCCAAAGCGACTGCCAATTCCAGCTGACATCTGACCACCGTCTATCGGATGTTGGGGCTGGTGGAAGGTTGGATGACACCTTCTTCCCCCAGTGTCACTGGTCATGATGACCCTCGGGAGGTGACATCCCACCCAGATACACGTAACGGTGCAGGGCTGTTACTCCCGACACCTAGTGACAGGTCCTGTGCAGTGATATGTGCTGCTGTTATTACTAAGCATTGCTATATGGCTGTCATTGTCTGTTCTCCCCGCAGGTGAGTGTAGCTCTGGAAGCCCCCCAGGACGATGTGAGACCCCTCTGTATTCCCGGCATCATATAAAGGAAGAGGACTGTATTCTCATAGAGGATGATCAGGTAGCGGGACTGGCTACATTATCTCTTCTGTATTATGTTACTGTCATATCCTTATCCTGTGTATCCTTCTGGTATAGACGCTCGGTGTAATAATATCTCTGTCCTTGTATGACAGGATGAGCCGGGACACAGGATGTATCACCCGCAGTGTAAGGAAGAGCAGCCGATCCCTGATCCCAGCAGCTCAGGTGAGACAGCAGCGCGATTGGGTCACATGACTGATACATTGCATTACACATTGGATAAGTAAAGGAAAATTGCATGTACAGCTATAGCAGCATTGCGTTATTATGTTACTGATTATGATACTGTGGGGTAGATGTATGAAGCAGTGATACTAGAGGAGAAGTGATAAAGTGCCTGGTACTTTATCACCGGCCAATCAGCTCCTGACTGTTAAGTTACAGGCTGGGTTTAAAAAGGATCAGTCAGGCCGGTTATAAAGTACCAGGCACTTGATCACTTCTCCTCCCTTATCACTGCTTCATACATCTACCCCTGTGTATCATTAACTGCTGCCAGTGTTACAGGTGGTGACTGTGTGCTGGGAAGGGGAAATAGGTGCTGGGCATCACCTCATACTGCCATACACATTCCTCATGCAGTCAGGCCTCCGTTTGGATGACCCGGGCACTGCCATAATGGTGGGCAGCCTTTTGCATGAGATAGCACTCCGCAGCTATGGTGGTTACCTGTCACAGGGCTGGAACACATAAGAGCACAGCCTGCTAAGGTGGCAGGTGATGGGTGACCTCAGTCAGCTTCCTCACTCAGCTCTGACAGGAGACATTGTACCGCTGCAGCCTAATTCCTGTCAGTGTATGTAGTGTAGTCAGTGCTGGGCCTGAGGAGGGGAGGAGCCTAATTCCTGTCAGTGTATGTAGTGTAGTCAGTGCTGGGGAGGGGAGGAGCCTAATTCCTGTCATTGTATGTAGTGTAGTCAGTGCTGGGGAGGGGAGGAGCCTAATTCCTGTCAGTGTATGTAGTGTAGTCAGTGCTGGGGAGGGGAGGAGCCTAATTCCTGTTAGTGTATGTAGTGTAGTTAGTGCTGGGCCTGAGGAGGGGAGGGGCCTAATTCCTGTCACTGTATGTAGTGTAGTCAGTGCTGGGCCTGAGGAGGGGAGGAGCCTAATTCCTGTCAGTGTATGTAGTGTAGTCAGTGCTGGGGAGGGGAGGAGCCTAATTCCTGTCATTGTATGTAGTGTAGTCAGTGCTGGGGAGGGGAGGAGCCTAATTCCTGTCAGTGTATGTAGTGTAGTCAGTGCTGGGGAGGGGAGGAGCCTAATTCCTGTTAGTGTATGTAGTGTAGTTAGTGCTGGGCCTGAGGAGGGGAGGGGCCTAATTCCTGTCACTGTATGTAGTGTAGTCAGTGCTGGGTCTGAGGAGGGGAGGAGCCTAATTCCTGTGAGTGTATGTAGTGTAGTCAGTGCTGGGGAGGGGAGGAGCCTAATTCCTGTCAGTGTATGTAGAGTATTCAGTGCTGGGGAGGGGAGGAGCCTAATTCCTGCCAGTGTATGTAGTGTAGTCAGTGCTGGGCCTGAGGAGGGGAGGAGCCTAATTCCTGTGAGTGTATGTAGTGTAGTCAGTGCTGGGGAAGGGAGGAGCCTAATTCCTGTGAGTGTATGTAGTGTAGTCAGTGCTGGGGAAGGGAGGAGCCTAATTCCTGTGAGTGTATGTAGTTTAGTCAGTGCTGGGCCTGAGGAGGGGAGGAGCCTAATTCCTGTGAGTGTATGTAGTGTAGTCAGTGCTGGGGAAGGGAGGAGCCTAATTCCTGTGAGTGTATGTAGTGTAGTCAGTGCTGGGGAAGGGAGGAGCCTAATTCCTGTGAGTGTATGTAGTGTAGTCAGTGCTGGGGAGGGGAGGAGCCTAATTCCTGTCAGTGTATGTAGTGTAGTCAGTGCTGGGGCGGGGAGGAGCCTAATTCCTGTCAGTGTATGCAGTGTAGTCAGTGCTGGGGAGGGGAGGAGCCTTATTCCTGTCAGTGTATGTAGTGTCAGTGCTGGGCCTGAGGAGGGGAGGAGCCTAATTCCTGTCAGGGTATGTAGTGTCATCAGTGCCGGGGAAGGGAGGATCCTAATTCCTGTCAGTGTATGTAGTGTAGTCAGTGCTAGGGAGGGGAGGAGCCTAATTCCTGCCTGTGTATGTATTGTAGTCAGTGCTGGGGAGGGGAGGAGCCTAATTCCTGTCTGTGTATGTATTGTAGTCAGTGCTGGGGAGGAGCCTAATTCCTGTCAGTGTATGTAGTGTAGTCAGTGCTGGGGAGGGGAGGAGCCTAATTTCTGTCAGTGTATGTAGTGTAGTCAGTGCTGGGGAGGGGAGGAGCCTAATTCCTGTTAGTGTATGTAGTGTAGTTAGTGCTGGGCCTGAGGAGGGGAGGGGCCTAATTCCTGTCACTGTATGTAGTGTAGTCAGTGCTGGGCCTGAGGAGGGGAGGAGCCTAATTCCTGTGAGTGTATGTAGTGTAGTCAGTGCTGGGGAGGGGAGGAGCCTAATTCCTGTCAGTGTATGTAGAGTATTCAGTGCTGGGGAGGGGAGGAGCCTAATTCCTGCCAGTGTATGTAGTGTAGTCAGTGCTGGGCCTGAGGAGGGGAGGAGCCTAATTCCTGTGAGTGTATGTAGTGTAGTCAGTGCTGGGGAAGGGAGGAGCCTAATTCCTGTGAGTGTATGTAGTGTAGTCAGTGCTGGGGAAGGGAGGAGCCTAATTCCTGTGAGTGTATGTAGTTTAGTCAGTGCTGGGCCTGAGGAGGGGAGGAGCCTAATTCCTGTGAGTGTATGTAGTGTAGTCAGTGCTGGGGAAGGGAGGAGCCTATTTCCTGTGAGTGTATGTAGTGTAGTCAGTGCTGGGGAAGGGAGGAGCCTAATTCCTGTGAGTGTATGTAGTGTAGTCAGTGCTGGGGAGGGGAGGAGCCTAATTCCTGTCAGTGTATGTAGTGTAGTCAGTGCTGGGGAGGGGAGGAGCCTAATTCCTGTCAGTGTATGTAGTGTAGTCAGTGCTGGGCCTGAGGAGGGGAGGAGCCTAATTCCTGTCAGTGTATGTAGTGTAGTCAGTGCTGGGGCGGGGAGGAGCCTAATTCCTGTCAGTGAATGCAGTGTAGTCAGTGCTGGGGAGGGGAGGAGCCTTATTCCTGTCAGTGTATGTAGTGTCAGTGCTGGGCCTGAGGAGGGGAGGAGCCTAATTCCTGTCAGTGTATGTAGTGTAGTCAGTGCTAGGGAGGGGAGGAGCCTAATTCCTGCCTGTGTATGTATTGTAGTCAGTGCTGGGGAGGGGAGGAGCCTAATTCCTGTCTGTGTATGTATTGTAGTCAGTGCTGGGGAGGAGCCTAATTCCTGTCAGTGTATGTAGTGTAGTCAGTGCTGGGGAGGGGAGGAGCCTAATTCCTGCCAGTGTATGTAGTGTAGTCAGTGCTGGGTAGGGGAGGAGCTGAATTCCTGTCAGTGTATGTAGTATCGTCAGTGCTGGACCTGAGAAGGGGAGGAGCCTAATTCCTGTCAGTGTATGTAGTATAGTCAGTGCTGGGCCTGAGGAGGGGGAGGAGCCTAATTCCTGTCAGTGTATGTATTGTAGTCAGTGCTGGGCCTGAGAAGGGGAGGAGCCTAATTCTTGTCAGTGTATGTATTGTAGTCAGTGCTGGGCCTGAGAAGGGGAGGAGCCTAATTCCTGTCAGTGTATGTAGTATAGTCAGTGCTGGGCCTGAGGAGGGGGAGGAGCCTAATTCCTGTCAGTGTATGTATTGTAGTAAGTGCTGGGCCTGGGAAGGGGAGGAGCCTAATTCCTGTCAGTGTATGTAGTATAGTCAGTGCTGGGCCTGAGAAGGGGAGGAGCCTAATTC
Organism: Crinia signifera; assembly: GCF_055691185.1. Classification (NCBI taxonomy): domain Eukaryota; kingdom Metazoa; phylum Chordata; class Amphibia; order Anura; family Myobatrachidae; genus Crinia; species Crinia signifera. The sequence continues at coordinate 393,176,745 of NC_139218.1, forward strand.
CTGTCAGTGAATGTGGTGCAGTTAGTGCTGGGCCTGATGGTAAGGGGATATATAACCCTGTATAGTTTGGGTTAGGGGCCATGTCCTTATAGCACGTGATTGTTGCATGATACATGTACATGTTTGGGGCTATCTTGCATGGCAGCACCAGCTATAGAATAACTATACCTACTGTAATGTAATGCTCTGTACCCATTCCCCGCAGGTGGGCGCAGCGCTAGAAATCCCGCAGACCCCTGTGAGACCCCTCTGTACTCTCCGGGCTGTATATAGAATAACTATACCTACTGTAATGTAATGCTCTGTACCCATTCCCCGCAGGTGGGCGCAGCGCTAGAAATCCCGCAGACCCCTGTGAGACCCCTCTGTACTCTCCGGGCTGTACATAGAATAACTATACCTACTGTAATGTAATGCTCTGTACCCATTCCCTGCAGGTGGGCGCAGTGCTAGAAATCCCGCAGACCCCTGTGAGACCCCTCTGTACTCTCCGGGCTGTATATAGAATAACTATACCTACTGTAATGTAATGCTCTGTACCCATTCCCCGCAGGTGGGCGCAGCGCTAGAAATCCCGCAGACCCCTGTGAGACCCCTCTGTTTTCTCCGAGCTGTATATAGAATAATTATACCTGCTGTAATGTAATGCTCTGTACCCATTCCCCGCAGGTGGGCGCAGTGCTAGAAATCCCGCAGACCCCTGTGAGACCCCTCTGTACTTTCCTGGCTGTACATAGAATAACTATACCTACTGTAATGTAATGCTCTGTACCCATTCCCTGCAGGTGGGCGCAGCGCTAGAAATCCTGCAGACCCCTGTGAGACCCCTCTGTACTCTCCGGGCTGTACATAGAATAACTATACCTACTGTAATGTAATGCTCTGTACCCATTCCCCGCAGGTGGGCGCAGCGCTAGAAATCCCGCAGACCCCTGTGAGACCCCTCTGTACTCTCCGGGCTGTATATAGAATAACTATACCTACTGTAATGTAATGCTCTGTACCCATTCCTCGCAGGTGGGCGCAGCGCTAGAAATCCCGCAGACCCCTGTGAGACCCCTCTGTACTCTCCGGACTGTATATAGAATAACTATACCTACTGTAATGTAATGCTCTGTACCCATTCCCCGCAGGTGGGTGCAGCACTAGAAATCCCGCAGACCCCTGTGAGACCCCTCTGTACTCTCTGGGCTATACATAGAATAACTATACCTACTGTAATGTAATGCTCTGTACCCATTCCCTGCAGGTGGGCGCAGCGCTAGAAATCCCGCAGACCCCTGTGAGACCCCTCTGTACTCTCCGGGCTGTATATAGAATAACTATACCTACTGTAATGTAATGCTCTGTACCCATTCCCTGCAGGTGGGCGCAGCGCTAGAAATCCCGCAGACCCCTGTGAGACCCCTCTGTACTCTCCGGGCTGTATATAGAATAACTATACCTACTGTAATGTAATGCTCTGTACCCATTCCCTGCAGGTGGGTGCAGCGCTAGAAATCCCGCAGACCCCTGTGAGACCCCTCTGTACTCTCCGGGCTGTATATAGAATAACTATACCTACTGTAATGTAATGCTCTGTACCCATTCCCTGCAGGTGGGCGCAGCGCTAGAAATCCCGCAGACCCCTGTGAGACCCCTCTGTACTCTCCGGGCTGTATATAGAATAACTATACCTACTGTAATGTAATGCTCTGTACCCATTCCCCGCAGGTGGACGCAGCAATAGAAATCCCGCAGACCCCTGTGAGACCCCTCTGTACTCTCCGGGCTGTATATAGAATAACTATACCTACTGTAATGTAATGCTCTGTACCCATTCCCCGCAGGTGGGCGCAGCGTTAGAAATCCCGCAGACCCCTGTGAGACCCCTCTGTACTCTCCGGGCTGTATAGAGGAAGAGAACAGGACAGTGACACAGGAATATCAGGTAGAGGAACCTGCTCTGACCTCTCCTCCTTGTACATCGGCTTCTCACAGTGCAGGATATTGTGTTATTCCCATGTCCCCGCCCTGTGTGTGAGTCCTATAGTGATGTCCCGTGTAACGTGTGGGTGGGACACATATGTGACACATGTCCTTGTATGACAGGCTGAGCTGGGACCCGTGATCTATCACCAGCAGTGTAAGGAAGAGGCCGTTCCTGCTGAGATCAGCCCAGGTGAGAGACGCAGACGCTCTGGGGGTACAATATTGCTGTATGGGGGGATATGTATATTACTGGGAATGTGGGGTATATGTTACATTACGTATATGTCATCCCTGACCGTTCCCTGGTCCCATCACAGTAAGTATAACAGTCTGTGTTTCCCGGTCGGTGGTGACTGCGGCGCTGCAGGAGAACGGACCATTAGCCGGGAGTCGGGATACGGTGGTTTTTATTTGCATGACTTTGGTTCTATGTTACTCCGCCATATCCGTCACTATAATGTGTTTGTGTCGGCTGAGTTCTTTTACATTACCATTTATACAGATACATGTGTGTGCCCCTTCCCCACAGGTGGGTGTAATCCTACACATCCCGCAGACCCATATGAGACCCCTCTCTATACTCCGGGGTGTATGGGAGAAGAAAACAGGATGATCAGCCAGGATTATCAGGTAGAGGAACCCGGTCTGACCTCTCCCAGCTCTGCTTCCTCACATGTCTCACAGTGCAGGATATTGTGTTATTCCTGTGTCCCCGCCCTGTGTGTGCCCTATAGACATATCCTAGGTAACGTGTGGATGGTACACGTATGTGACACATGTTCTTGTATGACAGGCTGTACCAGGAGATGGGATATGTTACAAGCAATGTAAAGAAGAGGACGTCCCTGCTGAGATCAGATCAGGTGAGAGAGTCTGACTTACAGACAGTAGTGTCATACAGGTGATACACACAGAGGTCTATGCTGCTGGGATCAGATCAGGTGAGAGAGGCTGACATACAGACAGTAGTGTCATACAGGTGATACGCACAGAGGACTATGTGCTGGGATCAGATCAGGTGAGAGAGGCTGACGTACAGACAGTAGTGTCATACAGGTGATACACACAGAGGTCTATGCTGCTGAGATCAGATCAGGTGAGAGAGGCTGGTGTACAGACGGTAGTGTCATACAGGTGATACGCACAGAGGTCTATGCTGCTGAGATCAGATCAGGTGAGAGAGGCTAACACACAGACGGTAGTGTCATACAGGTGATACGCACAGAGGTCTATGCTGCTGAGATCAGATCAGGTGAGAGAGGCTGACATACAGACGGTAGTGTCATACAGGTGATACGCACAGAGGTCTATGCTGCTGAGATCAGATCAGGTGAGAGAGGCTGACATACAGACAGTAGTGTCATACAGGTGATACGCACAGAGGTCTATGCTGCTGGGATCAGATCAGGTGAGAGAGGCTGACATACAGACAGTAGTATCATACAGGTGATACGCACAGAGGTCTATGCTGCTGGGATCAGGTGAGAGAGGCTGACATACAGACGGTAGTGTCATACAGGTGATACGCACAGAGGTCTATGCTGCTGGGATCAGGTGAGAGAGGCTGACATACAGACGGTAGTGTCATACAGGTGATACGCACAGAGGTCTATGCTGCTGGGATCAGATCAGGTGAGAGAGGCTGACGTACAGACAGTAGTGTCATACAGGTGATACGCACAGAGGTCTATGCTGCTGGGATCAGGTGAGAGAGGCTGACATACAGACGGTAGTGTCATACAGGTGATACGCACAGAGGTTTATGCTGCTGAGATCAGATCAGGTGAGAGAGGCTGACATACAGACGGTAGTGTCATACAGGTGATACGCACAGACATCTATGCTGCTGAGATCAGATCAGGTGAGAGAGGCTGACACACAGACGGTAGTGTCATACAGGTGATACGCACTGAGGTCTATGCTGCTGAGATCAGATCAGGTGAGAGAGGCTGACATACAGACGGTAGTGTCATACAGGTGATACGCACTGAGGTCTATGCTGCTGAGATCAGATCAGGTGAGAGAGGCTGACGTACAGACGGTAGTGTCACACAGGTGATACGCACTGAGGTCTATGCTGCTGGTATCAGATCAGGTGAGAGAGGCTGACATACAGACGGTAGTGTCATACAGGTGATACGCACAGAGGTCTATGCTGCTGACATCAGATCAGGTGAGAGAGGCTGACATACAGACGGTAGTGTCATACAGGTGATACGCACAGAGGTCTATGCTGCAGGGATCAGATCAGGTGAGAGGCTGACGTACAGACGGTAGTGTCACACAGGTGATACGCACAGAGGTCTATGCTGCTGAGATCAGATCAGGTGAGAGAGGCTGACATACAGACAGTAGTGTCATACAGGTGATACGCACAGAGGTTCTGCTACTGGGATTTCCGGCAATGATTACAATATAGACGGCTGTAGCAATATCCCCAATCCACAGGATAAACCCCCCCACTGTGACCCAGCAGGCGCAGGATGTAATATATGGGGATGATTATGTTGCAGTACAGTATATGCCGGGTCTGAGAGACGCTGGGTACCAGAAATGGGCCGCACATAAGTGTGACTGTCGGGGGTCTGATCATATTATGGGATAGTAACTATATAAGGAGTTACCTGAGGGGGGGGGGGGGGGGGGGTGCCGGACAGGGTACCAACAGTAATTTACCCGATGTCTGGATCCCGACTGTCAAAACCCTGACACACGGGGCCCCGACGGCCACCAGCTATTCGACCCCCATAGAGGGAGAATAGAATAGGTGGCAAGCGTAGCCCGCAAGGGGCTTTGTTGCGCTCACTGGGTCTGGCCAGTCAGGATAATGACTGTCGGGATCCCGACTGTCGGAACTCTATACCACACCCCTCCCAGCAAAGGTCACTATTTCCTTCGGGAGAAATCAGGGGCCACAGTTTTACAGTGAGTAGTGAGAGTGGGAGAGAGCACCAGCACCCTAGAGGTTAAACTTGATCTGCCTTCCAGGCAGCCGGGCTCCTCCCCTCCTCCCTAAGCTCAGTTTTTTTTCGGGTGCTGGCAGGAGCCAGATGCACCTACCAGAGGGGCTGCTATTTTTGCAGCCTTACTTCATTTTTATATTACATTTTTTACTTTTCTTTTACACTGACTGCTGTCAGTGACAGAGCAGCAGCGCCGGGCATCTGAGCAGACCCCTGTGCTGCTGGCTCCATCATCCGGGTCCGGAGCTGCATTGCCACTCGTGGGTGGGGACCTGCAGCGCCCCCCGGGCACTGGGGAGCCACAGCCGCCACCGGATGCCGGGGACCTGACAAGGTAACGCGCTCCCCGATGGGAGCGTGCACCATCGCACTTGCGGGGGCATTGCGGCTGCAGAAGTTCGGCGGGGGGGGGGGGGGCGCCGACTAGGCTGACACCCGCTTCCACTGGACCACCAGGGAAACGGTTTGTGGGTAGCGGCGCCAGGTAAGCGGGGCCGCCCAGTGCGCACCGGATCCCCGCCATTTTACCCCATGTGGACACCTCCCTGGGGGCCAATTGTCAGCGGGGGTGAAGGCTCCCCCCACATCATCCTCTCCACCCGGGGACAGTAGGCAGAGTTCCCGCCACTGATATCCCTTCCTGCCTGCCTGCTACATGTGAGAAGGGACACGGGGGAGCTCACAGCCACCCGGAGTTCCACTCCTCCACGGCCAGGTCACTTAGGCAAGTCCCCCCCGTACCCCTCCTGCGGGACACTGTACAGTACCGGGCTCCAGCCAGCCTTTGTTGCTGCAAGAGCCATTGTGCCATTATTGCATTGCATTCTGCTAGCATGCGTCAGCATGTGTGGAGGGACACAGAGCGCTTACTAGCCAGTCTGGTGTTCCACTCTTTCAGTGCCGGACACCTGGTACAGGGGGTACCACTCCTCAAAAACAGGAGTCAGCTACAGACAGAGTTCAAGCCCCAGTCAGCTATTGCTGCTGCTAGCTCAGTGCAAGGTTGCAACTGCCATACATATTCAATGCTCCTATGTCGCCGTAAATAACGGTGAGTGTGCATGTTTTTTGGAGAGTGGTGAACTTTTCTCTCCTATTTTGTGCTTCCCTGTATTCAGCTCTGTTGCTTCTCCAAAAATATTTTGCGAAGCTAACTCAGTTCACCCTGCACTTCTCCCCGGTGTTCGCAATGTCTGTTCAATGGGGATTTTAGTGTCTCTCTCCAAAAGTGTATTCAATGCACAAATTGCGAGTCCTGCTGATTTCTTTTTTTAGAGATGTTCTCCATTTTTCCCTCGGCATCTTTTTTAGGTGAACTGTAGGGCTATCTTTGTTAAAGTTGTTATTTTTTTTGTTTTTTATGGCTTATAAATTAAAATAAATGTACTCTAATGTATTTATTGCAAGTGCCATAATGCTGTACTTCTATATTAATTTATTTGGAATTTAATAAGTTATTTTAATGGTAACCAATAAGAAATCATTTTGGAATGCTCCTAGTAATTTCCCATGCTTCCTCTCTTCTTCCTCACCTAACCCCCAAACAGGCTTTTAAACACGCTAACAATTATAAAATAAATTAAATAAAAACACAGGGCAAAGAAAAAATGCTAAAAGCACAACACAAGGATAAAGGCCAAATACACCCGTCTGCACAAACCCAATTAAAATAGTCACACAGCCATTTGTTGTAAAATAAATACTGAACAAAACATTTACCTTTCTAAACCTTTGTAAAAAAAAATACAAGTCCACAAATGTGAGGAACACGCTGCTGAGAATATCCCAGTCTGACCAGCTCACGTGGAGAGCAGGAGATAACAGATGTCTCCAGTTACAGCTCTCCCATTTCAACTCGCATAATTATGCTAAGTTCGCAAAAGGGGCCGGCGAGCTGGCCACACGTTGAATACTGAGGAAGTCAGAAATGAGGAGATAAGAAAAAGTGGAGAGCACTTTAGCGAGATCACAGGGACACAGAACAGTGAGCGGTGAGCCAGACTCTCAAAAAACATTGAATACTGTTGGAAGTATACTGTGTTAAGGCCCATAGACACTTGACGATTTTCAGCTGAAAATCGGTCAAAACAGAAGTTTTGAGCGATTTTCGGGTGAAAATCACCCAGTGTGTATGCCCCATAGATTGCCGACTAGCGATGATGCGCGCTCCTGCATCATCGCTAGGAAAGTGCTTCATCTGCTGGTTTTACGATGGATGTTTTTTCATCCATCATCGCTATGTGTGTACACTCCAAGGCTGAAAGATTAACCACTTTCAGCCCGGCAGACCGCCCCGCTGCCTCCCCCCCGCTCCCTCCCCCCCGCTCCCTCGCCTGTCATATACTCACCCTGCAGGATTGGTCCGCGCCGCCCCGCTCAGACTGCTGCTGCTGCGGCTGGATGATGCAGTGCAGAGCCCTGCTCCCCCGCCGTCTGCTGCACTTGTCATCCTGGGTCCCAGGCAGCTCTGCCGCCCGGCCACACTGACAGGCTGACGCCCCGCCCCCCCCCCCATGTGCCAGCAATGTATATATATTAATGACACCACTGGGCACCAATGAGATTCTTAAGCCAGTAATATATACAATGCTGGCATGTGCCAGCAATGTATATATTAATGGCACCAATGTTTTCCTTTTTAAGCCAGTAATATATACATTGCTGGCCTGTGCCAGCAATGTATATATTACTGGCACCACTGGGCACCAATGATATTCATAAGCTAGTAATATATACATTGCTGGCACGTGCCAGCAATGTATATATCACTGGCACCACTGCCCACCAATGATTATTTACTGAATTTGTTAGCCAGTAATATATACCCGGCTGTCTCAGAGCAGGTCCATCCGTCTGTGGCACGGCTATTTCAAAAGATGCGCTTGCTCGCGACTCCTGAGCCAATCGGAGTTAGCGGCCCGGCAACCAATCAGGCGCTGCCAGGCCGCGAGCTTCTATTGGCTTGCGAGTCACGAGCTGACACATCATTTCAAATAGCCGCGACACGGACGGAAAGACCTGTTCTCAGACATCTGGGTTTCCCACCGCTATTCCCTGGCTGTCTCCTTTACCACGGAGTGCAGGGCACAGAGTAACTTCCCCTGGCAAAGAGCATGAAGCCCCTGGCAAAGATCAAGAAAACCCTAGCTGGCAGCGTAGGGTGGGTTTTACCTGATCGCTGGGCTTCGAATATACGCAGCCCAGCGTTTAGTTCTGAATCAGGCCCCAAGAACAGAAATGCACTAAATACAATGGCCTCTGCTCCCGCCCTTGGAATTCAAACCCCGCCCATTATGTAAATAGCCTTTTAATGAAAGATTTTCAGCAAAGTATTTCGCCTCCTCAAAATCTTTTGCTCTTTGGGGAAAATAGCTCAGTGTGTATGCACTACTTTGGTGACGGGTATCAAAGATTTTGCCAAAGTCTTTTGAAATGAAAATCTTCTAGTGCAGGGGTTCTCAAACTATTTGCTCTGGGACCCCGTCAGACAAATATTATTACAGGACCCCAGCAAGATACCACAGAATGTGTGGTCAGTGAAGTGAAGTGGCCGCTATTGTGACAGGGAGGCAGTGGGTAAGGAGGGGATGAAAAAGGGGGAGGAGGGAATAGAAGAGGGAAGCAGTGGGTGTTTACTTAATGAGTTATCCCGTCCCCCCTCAACAAACACATTAGTCTGATGGCCAGCAACATGGAGTTGTGACCCCATGCTGAGGTGGTCGGGACCCACAGTTTGAGAACCTCTGTTCTAGTGTGTATGGGCCTTTTGCTGTACCATATAGGCTACCTGTCTATTTCACTGCAATGTATGTCTAATACAAGCTTCCTGTGTACTGTATATAGCTTTAACACTATCACTGCCTGTCAGACGTATACTGTGTTGGCTATAACATATAGGCCGCTGGTCTATATCACTGCATTGTATGACTCTGCTTGTCAGACGTACGCTGTGTTAGCTGTACCATATAGGCTGCCTGCCTATATTGCAATATTTACATAGTACAAGATTACTGTGTGCTGCGTATAGCTTTCACACTATCTCTCCTTGTCTGTATTACCAGTACCATATAGGCTAAATATCTACGTCACTAGTACAAGCAATATTTGCCTAGTACACAGAGGTATGCTGTTATCTGCACCATATACACTGCCTGCCTATGTCATTGCAATATGGGCTTAATACAAGCTTACTGGGTACTGTGCATAGCTTTTACCCATGTTAGCTGCACCATATAGGCGTCCCGCCGAGACAGAAATGAGGACACCTAGGATTAGGATTGTCTAGAGGGGGCCGTCGACGACGGTATTGTTGATTGGGGACCTGTGATAAGGTGAAGCCAGCTCCTCTTCTTGAGGTGCCGGCCTTGGTCTCAGCTGTCTAAGAGGTCCCTTGTGCAAAATTACCCTGCTGAGCTGCCTACACCTTTGGGAAATTCCCTAGGTGTACTCTCGGTTTATTCCGTAAATCAGTAAACTTCACAGGTCACCCGTTGGGAGATGCCTAACTGGAAGTTTAGCTTGCCATAAGCGGTTTCCCTTCCTTTTTACCTCCATCCACAGGAGGACAGAGTCCCCGTGGAGACTGTCCCTAAGGTTGACGCACTCCTGCCCCAGGCATTTGCTTGGGTGGCTACGGCCTTAGTTGCATGAGCAATTCCTCTCACCACTGCATAAGGGGTGTCTGAGGAAACCCTGCTGCCTTGTATTGAGCATCAGGGGACACTTTACCATGGGAGTGGCAGTTCTGGAAATTATGCCACTCAGCTCCAGAGTGTCACCATCGGCATGGCTGCACACGCATACGGGTGTCTGCACTCTTGGAAGGCCCGAACTCAAAAACCCTTTGAGGGTTCCTTCTTATTCGGGCCAGAGCCATTAGATACTGTTTGGCAGCTGGGGGATTGCCATCTGCTCTACAGTCCAGGATCAGTCATCTCTTCTCCCCCTGGCGGGTGTGTCTGCATGCCTGCATGGGGTACCCTGCGGTTTGTGTTGTCGGCCCTTGCATTGGTAGAATAGGCTCAGTTCCATTCCTGCTCTCTACAGGGGAGGATTCTCTACAGGGGGTTGGGACCCTACCACAATATCCGGCCCCAGAAGTTCACCTGCTTTCCAACAGCACCTATATCCCTTTCCGCGTGGCCTCGGGACGGACCTCACTACTGGGATGGCCTTTCGGGATCCACATGTGGACACTCCTTGCCACGGAGGCTAGCCTCACTTGTCAGAAGTCATTCCAGGGTATCTGGACCACTCTGGAGGACCAGCTCTCCGCCTGGTGGAACCCTGACATAGGGGTCGCCCGGTGCAGTTTCAGTCGGACATTGCGACAAGGGTGGCTTAAGTTAACCACCAGGGTGGCACTCGCTGTCAGCCCGCTATGGCGGAAGCATCCCACATCTTTCAGGGATGATCCCTGCTCTTTCAGCGATCTTTATCCTGGGAGTCCTGAATTGGGTGGAGGTCTTCCACGGCTGTCAGACCCTGGATGCCGACGACTTGACCCTCCATCGGGAGGTGTTTCAGATGTGGGTACAAAGGTGGGGCCTAACGGAGGTGGCCTTGATGACCTCTCGCCATACCCACAAACCGCCACTGTGCGGGCCCAGGTCTTGCGACCCAGAGGGGGGCTTGCCTGGTAGATGCCCTGTCCACTCCGTGGCCGTCCACACTGATGGCGCCTTTCCGCAACTTTTATTCCTCTTGCGAATGACTCGCAAGCTGAAGCCGGAGGGCGGCACCTTGATTCTGATTGCTCCACCTTGGCCCAGATGAATCTGGTTTTCGGATCTACAGTCCCTGTCAGAAGCCCCTCCTATTCGGGGGTGGCTGTTGAGTCCTCCCGGTTAAGACCCAGTGGGTTTCACTCAAGAGTGACCTCCACCATGCTCAGGGCGAGGAAACCTTCCTAGACGGGGGTGTACCATCACTTATGGAGGGCTTACTTTTCCTGGTGCGTACTCTGGGCTTTAGATTCCGGGACTTACTGCCTGGCTAGGGTTCTGACCTTCTTGCATAAGGGCCTGGAGGCTGGGATGCTTTAATCATCTTTAAAGGTTCAGATTTTGGCCTTGTACATCTTGTCCTGTCGACGGGTGGCTTTGTCGACGAATGTCTGCACATTCCTGCAGGGTGTATTGCATATCCAGCCTTCCTTTGTTACCACGGTTGCCTCGTGGGATCTCTCTAATCCTGTCGGCTTTGGGGCCCACCTTTTTGTGCCCTTGCGGTCGGTGGACCTGTGTTGACTCGCCTGGAAGATCGTTTTCTTGTTGGCGATAGCTTTGGCCAGGGGAGTCTCTGACACGTCAGCTCTGTCCTGTAAGTCCTTTTTTCTTGGTCTTTCGTTCTAACCGGGTGGTTCTTCGTACCGTCCCTTCTCAACCAGGACGTTATTGTTCCGGCATTTAGACAGTCTGTTGTTACTACGGCTTGGTTCTCTTTGGACGTTGTCCGGCCGTGGTGCATCTATGTGCGCCGTTCTAGGCTGTGGCTCTGGTCAGACTCTCTCTCTCTCTTTGTACTATATGGGTTTCGGATGAGAGGGTGACCTGCCTCTACGCAAACTACTGCTCGCTGGATTCGCTCTGGCAGACATATTTGGGTGCCTTCCTCTCGGTTCCGGTGGGGATTCGGGCACATTCCGTTAGGTCTGTGGGGGTGTCCTGGGCTGTTAGAGGCGGTGCTACAGTTGAGCAAATTTGCAGGACGACGACTTGGTCGTCCGCCAATACTGTCTTGCGTTGTTGCGCTTTTGACACGTTTGCTTCCTAGGACTCGGCCTCCGTCCCCACCCATAGGTGGCTGCTTTAGGACATCCCACTGTGAGATTTATGTCTTACCTGGTAAATCTCTTTCTTTGAGGACATCAGGGGCCACAGGGATCCCCCGCCGCGCCTGCTTTACTTCCGTTACGGTTAAGATACGATTAGGTTATATTGTTCCTCGGTTGAGGGTACTAACATGTGTTCAGAATGTGTTCTGTGCGGTGCTTCTCTTCCTTCTCTCTTGTCTCCTGCCTTGGCTTGTTAAAAAACTGAGCTTCCTGGCCTGGAGGCGGGGTAAAGGAGGGGAGGAGCCTGGCTGCCTGGGAGGCAGTTCAAGTTTAACCTCTAGGGTGCTGGTGCTCTTTCCCACTCTCACTACCCACTCACTGTAACGCTGAGGCCCCTGATGTCTTCGAAGAACGAGATTTACCAGGTAAGACATAAATCTAATTTTTGCACTGTTTTTATGACATCAGACTGAATGGGGTAACATCCTTTTTTGACATGGACTTACACACAGATCAGTCACTGGTGGGGGATGGGGATCGAGAATTAGAGCTGGGAGCAGAAAACAAGGGATGAGGACCCTGCCCGTCACTGCTCACCTAGATTACCATTGTCCTTCTGTCTCTGCACACGTGTGTCTGTGTGTAACACTGGCTGCTTATTGTCATACACAGGAGCTGAGGCCGGTGTAGAGCTGGATGCTGGTGACCATCGGGAGCTGCAGGAATTCCTCCCAGAATCCAGTGCAGGTCAGTGCTGCTCTCTCTCCTATAATGTGACTTATACCAGACTGCCCTATATCGGTATAAAGTCATTAAATCAACACTATTAAAGTGTGGGTTGACCTCTGAATGTCGACTCATGAAAAAAGTCGACAGGTCGATGGGGTCAAAAGGTCGACACACGCATCAGGTTGACAGTCAAAAGTTGACATAGGTGTTTTGCGTGTGTTTTTTTTAGCCGACGTGCTGATATTTCATGCCCAGCGTAGTGAGGCGCTATGCCCGAAGCATGGCAAGGAGACGCGGTGCAATTTCTCGGTGTCCAAAAACCTTGAAAAACACGTCAACCTTTTTTCAGGTATCGACTTAAGGCCAGTCAACCTTCAGTGGTCGACCCATTGTATGTCGACCTTAATAGTGTCGACCCAGCGACCAATACCCCTATATCACATTGCCGCACAGCAATGGTCATGTGACAGTAGTGGTGTTCTATGGCCCTGTGGTCAGCATGAGAGTAGCAGTTATTAGCAGTGAGAGCATGAGCGGGTGTAATGGAGAGGAAGTGTGGGGCTTTCCTATGGTGGAGTGTACCTAAGGGCTGCTGGGTGTCGCCGTTCTCCCTCTCGCCTGGCTGCGCTGTATGATACTGATTCCAGACCTAACCTGGCTTACTCCCAGCGTAGTGTTCATTCTAGCACCTGCCATCTCTGAGTACCCCTGTAGTTCCTGTTTGCTGCCTGGGGAAGCACTACAGCAGACAGCGACACCCCAGGCAGGGAACAGGAACTGCATGGGTTTTCAAAGATGGCGGGTGCTAGAATGAACACTACAGCATGCACTTCCCCCCATCTGCCTGTCCATCATCTGCCTGTATTTGTACCTGTGCTGCTGTTCCACAACAGCTGGAGGGCCCCGAGTTTGACAGCAGTGGTTTAGAGGTTAGTTTGAGGCACCTACCTCAGGCGGTCAGCGTTCCGTGCATCCAAACCGCTTCAAAAAGCTGTAGAACGAAACGCGACGGAGAACTTAGACACGGACACCCACCATTTGGATTACAAATCTGCGGCCACTGCTGCGACCGGACCAGCGTTCCTCTCTCCCTTCAGGCATACTGACACCAGGATATAAACTTCTAACAACAGGACTTCCCTATTCAGGCGTCCCTGTGGCTGGAGAGCGCAGTCTCTCCCCAAAATATCCTCCGATTGGCTCCCAACTATTGGGAATTACAAAGGAAAGCAGCCTAGGAACGGACATTGGGCACCAATTCCATCTGGACCCTTGGGTGACTATAGTCGTGTACTTATTTATGGTACTAAAACACCTTACGGCAATCACACGTATATATTTTTTTAAATCTATATATTTTTTAATTATGTCTTAATAAATTTTCCCAATGTTATTGTTCCACCTGTTGCATGTGTTTAGATACAGCGCGGTTATCTCCTTTTCTTGTATTTATTTTCCTGTTTGGGTCTGACCCCCCAAATTATCTAACCGCAACTACGCACCTCAGCTCCCCCCTAGGCGCCTTCCTAGGACACTTAGTGCCCTATCTCTTCTCAATTGTGAGTACCCCCCACCCCCCTGCTAGAGGGGGTCAGGTCACATTAAAAACCGGCGGTCCTTGGCACTCTTTTTTTTTTTTTAAAGCTTCAGCTGAGTCAGATAGTGGGGTATAGAGGGTGTGGGAACAGTATAGGCTGTATGTAAAATTTTCGTCATAGCACCCTGTGTACAGTATATACAGCATATAGCGCTGTTGTCAACCTGTGGCAGCTCCTTTTCTATACTGTCTCCTAACCAGTGATTCTGTCTCTGGCTATCTACACATACGTGTGTGTGTGTGTGTGTGTGTGTGTGTGTGTGTGTGTGTGTGTGTGTGTGTGTAGTGTATAAGTATTAATAATGGCAGGTGGAAGTTTAAAAGCTCTGCAAAAAGTGGTTTGCACAAAATGTAATACTAAGTTAGCTCCCTCTGCTGAGGGATCTCTGCTCTGTGACAAATGTGCAGCTGATGCTCCAAAGGGATTCCCCTGCCTGCGCCTCGCAGCTCACAGAGGTCATGTCTAAGTTGTCTGCTGAGTTATCTCAAAAGGACAGAGATGCCTCTAGGACACCGCAAGCTAGTTTAGCTTCGGCGGTCGAGGGCCTCACAAGAGGCCTAGCCCCTGAACCTACAGCCCAGGCGCCCCTTCCTCTTTTACAAAAACAGAGGTTGTTTTCTCAGAGAGTAGAATCGGATGACTCCGATGGGGATATGCCTGCCTTAGAGGAAGGCAAGTGTGATGAGACTGAGGTGGAGGTTGTACAAGAGGAACCAGAACCGTTTTCTCAGGGTTTGGAAGATCTCATTGACATGGTCAAGCAGGCCTCGAATGTTGAGGATGGAGAGCAGGCACCTCCTCGTTTTTCGTTATTAGGTAAACGCCAGAAGCAGTCATCCTCTTTTTTCCTCTGTCTGAGGAATTAGACGATCATTTGTGAAAAGCCTGGCTCCACCCAGATAAAAAATATCAAGTTTTTTATCTACCTGCGGAGGGTAGGAAATGTTGTGAGACTCCACCCATGGTGGACCTATCCGCCTTGTGTCTTTCTAAAAAGACAGTGCTTCCTGTCCCTGGGGCATCTTCTCTAAGAGACCCCTCTGACAGAAACGACCCATAAGTCCATCTATACGGCTGTTGGTGTATTGCAGCATCCTGTCAAGGAGGATGTTGGGTAAAAAAAGTAAAGAGAGTTTGGTCTGCCTGTATCACTACCGACACTACACTAACCCTGATGCAGATAGCCTAACAATATTGGTGGAACATATCCGCAAAGCCTCGGCTTCCTCTGAGGTCTGCATCTTGGCGGCCCAAATTTCGGTTCTCTCTGTGTTGGCCCACAGGGCCTTATGGCTCCGGCAATGGCATGCGGACACAGATTCCAAAGGGGCGTGGAAGCACTCCCCTTTAATGGAGTAGTCTTGTTCGGGCCCAAACTTGACAAATGGATCTCCCAAGCTATGGGGGTAAAATCACATTTTCTACCAATGACAGCTCGTTCTCCTCCTCCTCCTCCTCCCCCCTCGTCAGACCTTTCAGGCACCCTCCTTTCAGTCCTTTCCCCCGACCAGTAGGTTCCGTGGTCACTCCAAAAGTGGTTCTGCCTCACATCGGGGTTCCCGGGGATGTTGGAGAGGTGCTTCCTCTTCCCACCATGGGGCAAAGCCTCCACCAAGCCCTCTGCATGACAGACTTCTATCCCATCTGGGGGATTCCAGGACGGATGCATGTCTTCGGGTCTTCAAAGACGTGTGGTGGCGGTCTTGTCACGATGCTTGGGTCAGGGATTTGATAGCATTCGGCTACAAAATCTTTTTGTAATACCTCCACCTCAGAGGTTTACACTGCATCACACAGCCCACCACAATCCAGCGCTGTATCACACAGCCCACCACTATCCAGCGCTGTATCACACAGCCCACCACAATCCAGCGCTGTATCACATAGCCCACCACAAGCCAGCGCTGCATCACACAGCCCACCACAATCCAGCGCTGCATCACACAGCACACCATAATCCAGCACTGTATCACACAGCCCATCACAATCCAGCCCTGCATCATACTGCCCCCACAATCCAACACTGCATCACACAGCCCACCACAATCCAGCACTGCATCACACAGCCCCCCACAATCCAGCACTGCATCACACAGCCCCCACAATCCAACACTGCATCACACAGCCCACCATAATCCAGCACTGCATTACACAGCCCCCCACAATCCAGCACTGCATCACACAGCCCCCCACAATCCAGCGCTGCATCACACAGCCCACCACAATTCAGCGCTGCATCACACAGCCCACCACAATCCAGCTCTGCATCACACAGCGCACCACAATCCAGCACTGCATCACACAGCCCACCATAATCCAACGCTGCTTCACACAGCCCAACACAGTCCAGCGCTGCGTCACATAGCCCACCACTATCCAGCACTGCATTACACAGCCCAGCATAATCCAACTGTGCATCACACAGCCTACCACAATCCAGCACTGCATCACACAGCCCACAATAATCCAGCACTGCATCGCACAGCACACCACAATCCAGCACTGCATCGCACAGCCCACCATAATCCAGCGCTGCATCACACAGCCCACCACAGTCCAGCACTGTATCACACAGCCCACCATAATCCAGCACTGCATCACACAGCCCACCACAATCCAGCACTGTATCACATAGCCCACCATAATCCAGCGCTGCATCACACAGCCCACCACAGTCCAGCACTGTATCACACAGCCCACCATAATCCAGCACTGCATCACACAGCCCACCACAATCCAGCACTGTATCACATAGCCCACCATAATCCAGCGCTGTATCACACAGCCCACCACAGTCCAGCACTGTATCACACAGCCCACCACAATCCAACACTGTATCACACAGCCCACCACAATCCAACACTGTATCACATAGCCCACCATAATCCAGCACTGCATTACACAGCCCCCCACAATCCAGCACTGCATCACACAGCCCCCCACAATCCAGCACTGCATCACACAGCCCCCCACAATCCAACACTGCATCACACAGCCCACCACAATCCAACACTGTATCACATAGCCCACCATAATCTAGCACTGCGTCACACAGCCTCCATCACTCTGATTCACAGCCCAAATGCTATAATGGTGCTGGGACTGGCAGTCCTTAATAAAGGGGAGGAGGAGGAGGAGGAACAGTTTCCTGGTGCAGACCAGTCCCCAGACAGGAGGTGATGTAATATAGAGCAGGAAGTGATGTCAGAGGGGTTCCCCTGGATGGGTTACTCGTAAACTAATTATAAAAATCCGTCTATATGTCCCGCTTTTTAATACACCCTAAAATAGACGCCAGTTTCACATGGGAATGACAGGGTTAATATAAACTATTTTCACATGTGATATTGTATAAACCCAATGGCGAGGTGTATATACTCTATGTATACGTATGCATAGTGTATCACACGTGATGACGCGACCCATCCGCTGATGTACAGAGGGTTTATCTCAGTACTTTTGTCCCCAACAGGTCCGCACGCCTCCTCACACTATCCTGAGATGACGCATCAGTGCTCGGAGTGTCAGCAATGTTTCCCTAATCATTCAGCCCTCGTCACCCATCAGCAAACACATAGCGCCAGTAATCTGTATATATGCTCAGACTGCGGAGTGAGTTTCAGCTCGATGTTGGCTCTTACCACCCACCAGCGATGTCACACCGAGGACGACCCCTTTCACTGCAATTACTGTGGGAAATCCTTTCATCAAAGGTCACATCTCCTGACACACAAGTGGACTCACACCGGGGAGAAGCCATTTTCGTGCCAGGAGTGCGGGAAATGTTTTACCAGAAAGTCTGCCCTCACCTCGCACCAGCGGATACATTCTGTGGATAGGCCAATCCAGTGCACAGAATGCAGCAAAACTTTTTTCAGCATAGACGTCTTTATGCAGCATCAGCGCACTCACACCAGGGAGAAGACGTTCCCGTGCCCGGAATGCGGGAAATGTTTTAGAGCCAGAAGAAATCTCGTCCAGCATCAGCGGGTTCACACTGGCGAGAAGCCGTTTAAGTGCTTGGAATGCGGCAAATGTTTTCTCAATGGATCCAACCTTGTGACGCATCGGCGCACTCACACCGGGGAGAAGCCGTATGTGTGTTCTCAGTGCGGCCGCGCCTTTTCTGACAGCTCACATCTTCGTCGACATAGGAAGATTCACGCCAATACAGTGTAGAGACAATAGAAACATCACTCGAATGTCCCACCTACTACCTTGAGGATCTGAAATTGGTTATGGGAACTGCCTCTGTTCTATGTGTTACTGTTACGTGTTTATATGAATTACATTCAGGATTGCAATTTTTGCGAGGACGGGTTTCCAAAAAAACAAAGGATCCTGGACTGAAAGGTGCCGGCTGCCGCAGTTGATCCTGACTGCGAACTGATTACGTGAAGGTGGATCTCTAATAGTTCTTTCACATCGCAAATGCCGGGTCGTATCTGGGGTTTGGAAAAGGGTCCTTCCCGGGAGCGACCGGGCATTTGTGAGGTTTTGCTCTCTGACATCAGGTGGGGCGGACCTGCGGCGTGTCATTGGGGTCCGGGTGTGAGGCAGTGTTTGGAGCTGATGTTGTCTCCAAGCGATACCTCCTCCATAGTGTGAACGGGACCTAAATTACACTGCACAGCAACAACCCGGGTTATTTTTAACGACCTACAAATTACAAGGCTGGATTGAAAAGTAATACCTTCATGGCTATAAGTTTTTTATTTTTTGTACATGATAACTCAGTTTATCCTTATGTAATGCACTATTCACTTGTCAACCTAGTACCCATCCCTTTCCACGCATGTGCGCCAACGCTTGACGAGTCGGGCAAACCCATCCGAGAAGAAAGCTGGTGGTTGTTGTTGACAGCAGGACCGAGCGGCAGCTTTCACCTCGTCGTCAGAGTTGAAATGTTGACCCTTAAGGTGCTCTTTCATCTTTTGGAAGAGGGATGCAGCACCTGCAGTTCAGGGAGGTTCTGACACACCCATCGTACAGCCCCGACTTTGCTCCCTGCGACTTTCACCTCTTCCCAAAGATGAAAGAGCACCGTAAGGGTCAACACTTCAGCTCCGACGACGAGGTGAAAGCTGTCATTGGGTCCTGTGTAGACAACAGCCACCAGCTTTCTTCTCCGACGGGTTTGCCCGACTCGTCAAGCGTTGGCGCACATGCGTGGAAAGGGATGGGGACTACTTTGGAAAGGGATTAGTGCATTACATAGAGGATCAACTGAGTTATCTTGTACAAAACAAAGTGTTCAATTGTGTTCACAAATAACAAACTTTTTGCCATGGAGGCGTTATTTGCAGTCCAGCCTCGTACACAGAAAGAGAAAGTAACAGTAAAAACATTTTGATATACTGTATTGCTCCCCTACGTTAGGAATTTACCAACATTGTTGTTATGTGTAATAGATTATTTAGGCAATAGTGTAGGCTGTCTATCAGAACTATAATAGTCTTAATGAATAATTGTCACTTACAGAGTATCTTGATATTCACCATTATACCTTCATTCATGTCAACGTTACGTCTTTGAAAATAAATGATACTAATAAAGTTTAGTATTTCAAGTAAAATCATTTTTTTTCTTTTATATAATATCTGTTTCCAGACATAAATGGGGGAAGTTAAGCAATACAGAAAAAAAAGGGTTGGGGGGGGGGGGACATAGTGGTACACAAAAATGATAAACAAAAAAAAAAAAGTCACGACGAAGTAATATAACAATAGTTATATAACAATATTATCCATCAACAAACATCTTACATTGAATAAGACACTAAACTTTGCGGTCAGACATCATGAGGTCTAAATGGTACTTGTGTATTTTGGCGGCGCCCATCGCATCGCATACCATAAGGCATACGATGGTATGCGATGCGACGCGATATCGCGCGATACTGTACAATGCCATACAATGCGATGCGATTAAACATTGTATAAGCACCCTAATGGGTGCTTACAATGTGAAATGCACCCCCCCGCCACCCCCACTATAAACGTGAACCCGAATCGCAGCGAGCCCTGCGAGGGGACGCGGATACCTGTGAAGCCCACGAGGGGACGCGGATACCTGTGAAGCCCACGAGGGGACTCCGATACCTGTGAAGGTATCCGCTTCCCCTCGCGGGGCTCGCCACGCTTCGGGCTCGGTGGCTCGCTGCGCTCGCCACACTTTCTATTCTCAACTCCACGCCGACGTGGATAGTGGGGGTATGAAAAGGTCGAAGGACGCATACCGCCGCCCCACGCGGGCTCGCTACGCTTCGGGTTCACACTTATAGTGGGGGGGTGGCGTGGGGGTGCATTTCACATTGTAAGCACCCATTAGGGTGCTTGAAAGCACCCTTTATGGTGCTTATACGATCTTTCATCGCATAGGGGGCAAAAATCGCGTCGCGATGCATGCCATGCGATGCGACGAAAACATTGCACAATGCACATCGGGGGCGCCGCTACAATACACAAGTACCGTCTAAATTGCTATAAATTTGTTGCTGTGTGTCAATCGGCTTGGAAAGAATTGGAGGGTCTTATTTCCTAAAGGTAGACCTTGGCAAGAGAAAATTCGTGAGCGCATTGTATCTCTCATCGTACATATATTTCCATAATAGATCCTCCAAATTGAGTATGGAGGGCGCAAGTTTCATGATCCATGAATTTAACATAACCTTTTTTGCTGAGGTAATTGGGTATTTTTCCATCCTGAAAGAACAATAGAATTAATGTCGGATTTGCTTACTTCTGACTTTATGTTTTAATAAATTTAAAATAATTAGTCCACTGTGAAAATGTCAAGGTGGTGGCTATTATTAAGCCTGTTCTATATACATATATGTATGTATGTATGTGTATATATATATATATATATATATATATATATATATATATATATATATACATTCATTTATTCCTCCACTAACAGGGAGGTATCATAGAGTGCAGCTGTCACATATAGCACAAACAAATGTCTGTTCTATTTCATATATTTAGTTTTGGTTTAAATTTCCCAAGTAAACATTTAATCACCATAGAGTAAAGGAAGGACCAGGCGATAATGTGTGGTATCTACTGGCGAAAGGGAGTTAACAAAATGAGTCAGTTGGGCAATCGAGAAAAGGGTACTGCCCGGGAGACCAAACACGTCTGTAAGAACCTGGGAAGACAGAATTCGGCCTCCAGGATCAAAAACTTGCAAGATCAATTTTAAAACGTTTGACTGTATGCGTTTAGAAATTGGATTCACAATACCTGGGGGGGGGGGGGGGGGGGAGTAGTATAGGAATCCACTCCGGTCCGAGGGAATCAATATCAAATTTTGCATTCACAAATCTCCAAGCAACGTAGGTATCCTTAAAAAAGAGGTTGATATATATGTGTTTGGGAATCCTATTTTTTGGGGTGTGGAGGAGTGGGCCGGGATGATATGGGAAGAACATTGCATAGTCTAAATCATGGAGTGAGTGTCATCTTCCAATAACAACCCAATGCATATCTATATAACAGTGCCAATCAGTCAAGGATTTAACTTTTTAACTTATAACTGGGGAAAAATTGAGTTTATAAAGGTTATCTATGGGTGTAGGAATTTGTATCCTGAGATATTTAATTTTATTTTTGATTTTAATAGTATTAATAGTAGGGATTCCAATTACGAGCAGTTTAGTACTTGGCTGAGCATGAGATGGGAAGACAGAGTTTGTTGGTTTCCTTAGGAGTGCGATCTAGAGGGGGCATAGAAGGTTCGCTGGTGTTTGAGGTGGTTTAGGGAGAACAGCAACTTGTAATATAACTGAGCGTACCATGTCCCAGTAAGGCTGAAGCATTGGGCAAGACCACCATATCTGGTTAAAAAGTACCTTGTTATAATGCCCCAGTGCAGGGCATCACTTTGGAGGAATATACCTCACAGCAAAATCCGGTTACATCCTGGTAATCCTGATCAGCCTTGAGAGGACTCACAAAGATTATCATGTGATGAACATTTGAATTTTTATACACGGTACGCACAATAATGGCTGACAGCATTGTACAGGCATCTTGGCAAAACGAGTCTGACTTTAAAAGCAGTTGGGTCCATTCTTGGGAGAACGGCCGTGGATTGTTGAGCTTTCTCACAGTCGCACCCTTTTTTGGTGTCAAGCGGCCCGGGAACGGGACAGGGTCACTGCTGTCGAGGCATCCCAACAGTCGTGACCCAGTAGGAATATCCCCCTAATACCCCTTTCACATCACATAAATAACCTGGGTCAGACCCAGTTTATTGCTGATTTGACCCGGGGAAGCACCTCAGTCAACCACAGAATAACCCGGTATTTCAACCCGGAAAAAAAGAAGGGTTATACATGGGTCAGACCCAGGTTATTGTGCATTTAAAACTGCAGACCTGGGTTATTTCCTTGCTCTGAGTAAAGAGTGCTGATTGATTTCAGTTTCAGTGGCCTGCAGAGCACACAATAGTTTTGTGCACTGCACAGTGAGGACAAGCATAACAGCTAAAATGTGGCAGCAAGAAGTGTACTGTACTGTACTTTATACAACTATACTGCACTGCACATTCTACCTACTATACTTCACTGTACATTCTACCTACTGTACTGCACTGTACATTCTACCTACTATACTGCACTGTACATTCTACCTACTATACTACACTGTATATTCTACCTACTATACTACACTGTATATTCTACCTACTATACTGTACTGTACATTCTACCTACTATACTGCACTGTATATTCTACCTACTGTACTGCACTGTACTTTCTACCTACTATACTGCACTGTACTGCAATTTCAGTGGCCTGCAGAACACACAATAGTTTTGTGCGCTGCACAGTGAGGACAAGCATAACAGCTAAAATGTGGCAGCAAGAAGTGTACTGTACTGCACTGTACTTTGTACCTACTATACTGCACTGCACATTCTACCTACTATACAGTACTTTATATCTACTATACTGCACTGTACATTCTACCTACTATACTGCACTGTATAGTCTACCTACTATACTGTACTTTATACCTACTATACTGCACTGTACATTCTACCTACTATCCTGCACTGTATATTCTACCTACTATACTGTACTTTCTATCTACTTACTGTACATTTTACCTACTATACTGCACTGAATATTCTACCTACTATACTGTACTGTATATTCTACCTACTATACTGCACTGTACATTCTACCTACTATACTGCACTGTACATTCTACCTACTATACTACACTGTATATTCTACCTACTATACTGTACTGTACATTCTAACTACTATACTGCACTGTACATTCTACCTACTATACTGCACTGTACATTCTACCTACTATACTGCACTGTATATTCTACCTACTATACTGTACTTTATACCTACTATACTGCACTGTACATTCTACCTACTATCCTGCACTGTATATTCTACCTACTATACTGTACTTTCTACCTACTTACTGTACATTTTACCTACTATACTGCACTGTATATTCTACCTACTATACTGCACTGTACATTCTACCTACTGTACTGCACTGTACATTCTACCTACTATACTACACTGTATATTCTACCTACTATACTACACTGTATATTCTAACTACTATACTGCACTGTACATTCTACCTACTATACTGCACTGTACATTCTACCTACTATACTGCACTGTATATTCTACCTACTATACTGTACTTTATACCTACTATCCTGCACTGTATATTCTACCTACTATACAGTACTTTATACCTACTTACTGTACATTAAAACTGCAGACCTGGGTTATTTCCTTGCTCTGAGTAAAGAGTGCTGATTGATTTCAGTTTCAGTGGCCTGCAGAGCACACAATAGTTTTGTGCACTGCACAGTGAGGACAAGCATAACAGCTAAAATGTGGCAGCAAGAAGTGTACTGTACTGTACTTTATACAACTATACTGCACTGCACATTCTACCTACTATACTTCACTGTACATTCTACCTACTGTACTGCACTGTACATTCTACCTACTATACTGCACTGTACATTCTACCTACTATACTACACTGTATATTCTACCTACTATACTACACTGTATATTCTACCTACTATACTGTACTGTACATTCTACCTACTATACTGCACTGTATATTCTACCTACTGTACTGCACTGTACTTTCTACCTACTATACTGCACTGTACTGCAATTTCAGTGGCCTGCAGAACACACAATAGTTTTGTGCGCTGCACAGTGAGGACAAGCATAACAGCTAAAATGTGGCAGCAAGAAGTGTACTGTACTGCACTGTACTTTGTACCTACTATACTGCACTGCACATTCTACCTACTATACTGTACTTTATATCTACTATACTGCACTGTACATTCTACCTACTATACTGCACTGTATATTCTACCTACTATACTGTACTTTATACCTACTATACTGCACTGTACATTCTACCTACTATCCTGCACTGTATATTCTACCTACTATACTGTACTTTCTATCTACTTACTGTACATTTTACCTACTATACTGCACTGAATATTCTACCTACTATACTGTACTGTATATTCTACCTACTATACTGCACTGTACATTCTACCTACTATACTGCACTGTACATTCTACCTACTATACTACACTGTATATTCTACCTACTATACTGTACTGTACATTCTAACTACTATACTGCACTGTACATTCTACCTACTATACTGCACTGTACATTCTACCTACTATACTGCACTATATATTCTACCTACTATACTGTACTTTATACCTACTATACTGCACTGTACATTCTACCTACTATCCTGCACTGTATATT
This sequence comes from Crinia signifera, assembly GCF_055691185.1. NCBI lineage: Eukaryota > Metazoa > Chordata > Amphibia > Anura > Myobatrachidae > Crinia > Crinia signifera. The sequence continues at coordinate 393,201,587 of NC_139218.1, forward strand.
CTACCTACTATACTGTACTTTCTACCTACTTACTGTACATTTTACCTACTATACTGCACTGTATATTCTACCTACTATACTGCACTGTACATTCTACCTACTGTACTGCACTGTACATTCTACCTACTATACTGCACTGTACATTCTACCTACTATACTACACTGTATATTCTACCTACTATACTACACTGTATATTCTACCTACTATACTGTACTGTACATTCTAACTACTATACTGCACTGTATATTCTAACTACTATACTGCACTGTACATTCTACCTACTATACTGCACTGTACATTCTACCTACTATACTGCACTGTATATTCTACCTACTATACTGTACTTTATACCTACTATCCTGCACTGTATATTCTACCTACTATACTGTACTTTATACCTACTTACTGTACATTTTACCTACTATACTGCACTGTATATTCTACCTACTATACTGCACTGTACATTCTACCTACTGTACTGCACTGTACATTCTACCTACTATACTGCACTGTACATTCTACCTACTATACTACACTGTATATTCTACCTACTATACTACACTGTATATTCTACCTACTATACTGTACTGTACATTCTAACTACTATACTGCACTGTATATTCTACCTACTATACTGCACTGTATATTCTACCTACTATACTGCACTGTACATTCTACCTACTATACTGCACTGTACATTCTACCTACTATACTGCACTGTACATTCTACCTACTATACTGCACTGTATATTCTACCTACTATACTGTACTTTATACCTACTATACTGCACTGTACATTCTACCTACTATCCTGCACTGTATATTCTACCTACTATACTGTACTTTATACCTACCTACTGTACATTTTACCTACTATACTGCACTGTATATTCTACCTACTATACTGCACTGTACATTCTACCTACTGTACTGCACTGTACATTCTACCTACTATACTGCACTGTACATTCTACCTACTATACTACACTGTATATTCTACCTACTATACTACACTGTATATTCTACCTACTATACTGTACTGTACATTCTAACTACTATACTGCACTGTATATTCTACCTACTATACTGCACTGTACATTCTACCTACTATACTGCACTGTACATTCTACCTACTATACTGCACTGTATATTCTACCTACTATCCTGCACTGTATATTCTACCTACTATACTGTACTTTATACCTACTATACTGCACTGTACATTCTACCTACTATCCTGCACTGTATATTCTACCTACTATACTGTACTTTATACCTACTTACTGTACATTTTACCTACTATACTGCACTGTATATTCTACCTACTATACTGCACTGTACATTCTACCTACTGTACTGCACTGTACATTCTACCTACTATACTGCACTGTACATTCTACCTACTATACTACACTGTATATTCTACCTACTATACTACACTGTATATTCTACCTACTATACTGTACTGTACATTCTAACTACTATACTGCACTGTATATTCTACCTACTATACTGCACTGTACATTCTACCTACTATACTGCACTCTATAGTCTACCTACTATACTGCACTGTACTTCTACCTACTATACTGCACTGCATTGTACCTGACCCCGGTTGGGATTCCTTCCTTTGGGATGCCAGTGTTGGTATTCTGATCACCAGCATCCTGACTGCCGGTCATCGGTATGTATCCCATCGCTGCTTTCCTCTTTATTGTTAGATCTAACACAAACCGGCAGATAGGGCAGTATCATTTTTAAACTATATAGCGTTACTTAAAATGTACCCTTATTGTCATATAGAGGGGAGGAGACAGATTCAGTAACATTCTAGTAGTGTAAAAAGCCAAAGATAACTACTTTTATGATGATGGAGTGAATATATAATGTCAGTACAACACTGTATATATGTTTTCTGTACACGCGTGAGGGCTGATGTACATAGTGTTTATCTCAGTACTTTTGTCCCCAACAGGTCCGCACGCCTCCTCACACTATCCTGAGATGACGCATCAGTGCTCGGAGTGTCAGCAATGTTTCCCTAATCATTCAGCCCTCGTCACCCACCAGCAAACGCATAGCGCCAGTAATCTATATATATGCTCCGTCTGCGGAGTGAGTGTCAGCTCCAAACTGGCTCTCACAGCCCACCAGCGATGTCACGCCGAGGACAAACTGTTTCACTGCTCTTACTGTGGGAAATCCTTTCATCAGAAGTCACGTCTCTTATACCATAAGAGGACTCACACCGGGGAGCGGCCATATTCATGCCAGGAGTGCGGGAGATCCTTTTCCAGAATTTCTATTCTTATTACGCACCAGCGGATCCACTCGGGGGAGAAACCCTTTAGTTGCGCAGAATGCGGGAAGTGTTTTGCGCAGAGATCCAACCTGGTGACCCATCGGCGCCTCCACACAGGGGAGAGGCCGTATGTGTGTTCCCAGTGCGGCCGCTGCTTTTCTGACGGCTCCAATCTTCGGCAGCATAAGAAGGCTCACACCGATGCAGGGGAATAATCCGCCCCTCAGATACATAATAAAATGTATGACTCGTTTCTCCGCCAAATGCCGGACTTGGAATTGCGCATGTTACGGGACAGACTCATCTTTTATATAAAGGTTACACTGCGATGGTGATGAACATTACTTAGATTACAGTGTCCATGATGCACATTATGCCGTCTTTATTGGTTCATGTCCATCTAGAAAGCTCTTGGCTCACTGGAACCAGTGACCTCACAATGACATAGTTTCAGCCCAGAGACGGCAGCTGTAGTGATTGGTTAGTTTTCTCTATAACCTGAAGCTCCTTTTCCTATTGGTTAGAAAACTCCATGGGGGAAATTGACTAAGATTTTAGTTCTAAGGGCCAGATGTATCAAGCTTCAAAAAGTGATAAAATGGAGAGTGATAAACAGCCAGCCAATCAGCTCCTACCGGTCATGTTACAGGCTGGGTTTGAAAAATAACAGATATGAGCTGATTGGCTGGTTGTTTATCACTCTCTGTTTTATCACTTTTGAAGCTTGATACATCTGGCCCTAAATCAGATGGGATGTTGCTATGGGCAACCAATCAGATTCTATTATCTTCTAGAAGGTGCTAAATAAATAAGTAGATTCTGATTGGTTGCTCTTCGCAACATCCCATGTGAAATAGAAACTCCCATCTTAGTATATTTCCCCCCATGAGTCATCAGAATCCTTCCATGTATCGTCCATGACTGAATATACAGCATAGACCGCGGAGGTCCCTTGTGCTGGACATGGCGGTCTTGGGTCATCTCTAGATCCTCTGCCATTCTATCATATGTGGGTGTTTGCTTTGGGGAATCCTCTAGGAATACAGTAAGATCATTAACCCTTTGAGTGCCAAGTGAATTTGTCAAAATAGGTGTGAAAATTTGCCAAGGAAACATTTTTATTCATCGCAACGACCTGTAACGTTCACCTTCTATAGGAAATATAGGGGGAGATGTAACATAAAGGGTATGGACCATACGATAGACAAGTGTTAGGTCGACATGACTGAAGATCGACATGAATGAAGGTCGAAATGACTGAAGAGCGACATGGGTTACGTCGGCAGTGTCACTTGGTCGACAAGCATTCGGTCCACATGGGGTTTTCACCTTTTTTTTTACCCGAATGTCGACACAGTCGACATGGACTCTAAAATAGTGCACCGCGTCCCCTGGCATGGCTCGCTGCGCTCACCATGCTTCAGGAACACTATGTTATTCTCCCACCGCGCCCTAGTGGATGGTAGGGCATGAAATACCGCCTGTCGGCACACGTCATCTTAAAAAAGTGAAAAACCCCATGTCGACTTAATGTCCCTATTGACATCCAGTCATGTCGACCTTCATGCATGTTGACCTTCAGTGGTCCATCTAATGCTTGTTGACCTTCCCCCTGTGGACCTTGTGACCATATCCTGATGTAATAGGGTGCGATTGTTTTAGACAGATCACATATCGCACATGTCACATTGATGTTACTATAAAATGGTCAGAAATCACTTGCGATTTCTGACCATTTTATAGTAACATCAATGTGCGGGTTGTATAAAAAGTGTCCCCTGGCTGTGGCATGACACCGCTGCCTGTTGGGGCCCAGTGCTGATTAAAAATTACAGAGGAGCCCCAGTCTTTTTGTCCCCCCATATTTTTGGAACCAGGACCGGTCCAGGAGCCCGGGGCTGGTTTAATACAGGGAACCCCCCCCCCCCACACACACTATTTTTGTCTCCAGGATTTGGAGAACCATGGCCCTTATTCGGGTTCACTCGCAAAGGCAAATTCCTTCTCAAATGGACAAAACCATGTGCACTGCAGGTGGGGCAGATGTATCATGTGCAGAGAGTTAGATTTGGGTGGGGTTTTACTTCAAAGTGAGATCTATATTGCAGTGTAGGAATAAAACAGTCAGTATTTACCCTGCACAGAAACAAAATAACTCACCCAAATCTAACTCTCTCTGCACATGTTACATCTGCCCCCCTGCAGTGCACGTGGTTTTGTCCATTTGAGAACGAATTTGCCTTTGCGAGTGAACCAGAAAAAGGGCCAATGTCGTTGAGCTCGACACTCATTTGGTTGATACTTGAAAAAAGGTCAACATGCTTTGTTGTCAGGGTCAAAAGGTCGAAACAAGCAACATGAGATTTAAAAATGTTTGGGGTGTCTATGTCAACATAGGTTGGACACCATATAAGTGTACCGCTTTAATGGCACGGCTCGCTGCGCTGGGTACACTGTTATATTCTCCCTCTATGCCCACTGGGATGGTAAAGTATGAACCAGTCAGTTTTTAGAAAAAAAAATCATGAAAAACTCATGTCGACCATATTGCTTGTTGACATTTTGACCCTGTCCACCTAAAGCATCTCTGCCTTTCTCATGTGTCAACCTTCTGCCTGTCGACCATTAGTGGTCCACTGAATGCTTGAGGACCTGGACATTGTCCATTACACAATATACCACACACCGTAATGCCCATTACATATTATGCCCCACACCATAATTCCTATTACATATTATGCCACATAAGTGCCACTTATCTACATGCTCATTGCTAGGGTTTTGTTGCTCGGTGCCAGGGGTTACAGTCTCTGCGTGACAGAGGTAACATGCACAGTGCCAGGAGTTACAGTCTCCGTGACAGGGGTAACATGCACAGTGCCAGGGGTTACAGTCTCCGTGCCAGAGGTAACATGCACAGTGCCAGGGGTTACAGTCTCCGAGCCAGAGGTAACATGCACAGTGCCAGGAGTTACAGTCTCCGTGACAGGGGTAACATGCACAGTGCCAGGAGTTACAGTCTCCGTGCCAGAGGTAACATGCACAGTGCCAGGAGTTACTGTCTCCGTGCTAGAGGTAACATGCACAGTGCCAGGGGTTACAGTCTCCGTGACAGGGGTAACATGCACAGTGTCAGGAGTTACTGTCTCCGTGCCAGAGGTAACATGCACAGTGCCAGGAGTTACAGTCTCTGTGCCCGAGGTAACATGCACAGTGCCAGGAGTTACAGTCTATGTGCCAGAGGTAACATGCACAGTGCCAGGAGTTACAGTCTATGTGCCAGAGGTAACATGCACAGTGTCAGGAGTTACTGTCTCCGTGCCAGAGGTAACATGCACAGTGCCAGGAGTTACTGTCTCCGTGCTAGAGGTAACATGCACAGTGCCAGGAGTTACAGTCTCTGTGCCAGAGGTAACATACACAGTGCCAGGAGTTACAGTATCTCCGTGCCAGAGGTTACAGGCTCCGTGACAGGGGTAACATGCACAGTGCCAGGAGTTACAGTCTCCGTGACAGGGGTAACATGCACAGTGCCAGGGGTTACAGTCTCCGTGCCAGAGGTAACATGCACAGTGCCAGGGGTTACAGTCTCCGTGCCAGAGGTAACATGCACAGTGCCAGGGGTTACAGTCTCCGTGACAGGGGTAACATGCACAGTGCAAGTTGGAAGTTGCTGTGCGGTAAAGGAGACTGCCGTGCAGAGCGGTGGGAAAACCGCCTGTCTCAGAGCAGGTCCATCCGTCTGTGGCATAGCTATTACAGAGATGTGCCGGCTTGCGACTCGGAACACAGTTCCACCCCATTCCGGCTGACTTTAACCCATAGGCAGTGGTACAATAATATATATACGTTGCTGGCCTGTGCCAGCAATGTATACATTACTGGCTAATAAATTGTCGGGTTGGAGTAATTGGGTCTACAGCAAGTTGGTCGACAAGCGTTAGGTCAACACCGTTAGGTCGTCATGGGTCAAGGTCGACGGGTCAATAGTCGACACAAGCAATTGGTTGACAGTCAAAATGTTGACATGGGGTTTTCCACTGGTTTTTGACCCGCATGTCAACACTGTCAACATCAACACAGTTACCAGTGCTTCGCTTGCGATGCGTCAGGCACGGTGCCTCGCTACGCTCGGCACACTATTTTATTGTCCCACCACGCCCTAGTGGATGGTAGGGCATGAAATACCGCCTGCCAGCACATGTCGGCTCAAAAAACTGTGAAAAACCCCACTTCAAACTTTTGACTGTCGACCTAGACCTTGTCGACATAATGCTTGTGTCGAACTAATGACCTGTTGACCTTGACCCGTGTCTACCTGGGTCTACGCTTGCTGACCAACTTGCTGTAGACCCAATGACCGTATCACAAATTATTATTGGTGCCCAATGGTGTCAATAATATATACATTTCCGGCCTGTTCCAGCAATGCATATATTACTGGCTAATAAATTATCATTTATCAGTGGCTTAAAAATTAAACATTGGTGGCCAGTGTATCTATTCTCCGTGTTGAGCAGGCCGGGAGTGGGGCGAGCAGGCCGGGAGGGGCGGAGCGAACAGCCTGTGTGGAGCCAGGCCGAGCGGTGACAGCGGGGTAGTGCGGTGAGCAGTGTGTAGGCCATGCGTCTGGAGCAGGGGGAAGGGGCCGGGCTTAAAGTCTCTCATTGCGTACCTGGACTGCTCTGCCTGCACGTAACTGCCCTGCTCTGCCTGTACATATCTGGCCTGCGCGTACCTGGCCTGCTCTTCCTGGGCGTACCTGGCCTGCTCCGCCTGCGCGTACCTGGCCTGCTCCGCCTGCGCGTAGGCATGGGAGGGAGGCGGAGCTGCTGCAAAGCCTCTCTCTCCCTGGTCCTACTGGTCCGTGGGGCAAAACACAGGGCGGGTAAATCTTGCTTGTACGGTCATTGCAGATCGACGATCAGTCTTCAGCCTTGTCTCTCCAGCCTCCTTCCCCTTTTCACTACAACCTCCTATACTCCAGCTCCTGCCATCACTCCAGCATTCTGCCCTTTGTCTCTCTTGACTCTTGGACCCTGTATTTCCAACCTCCTGATTCCTCTGCCCTGTCCCCATGTCTTCCCAACCTACTGCCCCATGTAATTATAGCCTGCTGTGCCCCAAGCCTTCTGCCACATTACTCCAGCCTCCTGTCCCTGTAACTTCAATCTTCTGCCCCATGTCTCTCTAGCCGCTTGTTTTTCCAGCCAGAAGGGTAGGAATTATTTAAATTATTGATGGTTTATGGCCGATGTTGAATAATTTTGCCATCGATGGTGAAGAACCAGATGGTTTCCCTACATCGATGGCACAGCAAAGCCGATGTTTTGCTTTTGGACACGGAGAATGCTCCGCCCCCGACACCCGTGTTGCCCCGCTCCCACATTCTGATTGGCCCACAGGCCAGTCAGTCAAAGAAAATGGATGACCATCGATAGGTAAAACTGCCAATGGTCATCCATCACATAGTTTATTAGTATCGATGGCTGCATGGTTCTGGACAGGAAGAAATGTCACTGTGTGGTACACCTATAGAAGATTTATTAAAATGTAACCTTTATTTATATTTGGTTAAAAGTATAGCGAAATAAAATGACACAAAACATAGAAGACATACATATTCTTGTTAAAAAAGGATATAAGTTATCCTTACAACGTGGGGCCCCACACTCCTTATTAACAGTTTCCACTTGGATTTGAGTACATACACTGTCTAGAGGGTATATCTCTTATATATTTGGCTACATCTGTCACTCAAAGTGTGTCTGGAGATATAACGCTGGGTGGAGCCTCTGACTCACATGACTGACTCACATGACAGAGAACCAGCCCAGTGAGCCCACAGACAGTGCCAGACACCCTCTGCCTCTCCATGTTACACAGCAAAGACACAGCTACTCACCAGACACACCAGGTGAGCGCCCCACACCTCCATACCTCCCAACATGACCCTCTCCAGGAGGGACAGAATGCTCTGTTTGTGGACTTCCATCTTAATTTATGATTGTCATCACCTGTCATTTTAAACAGGGTAACTGATAAGAAAGGTGTTTAAGCACAGGTGATGGTAATCCATAAATTAAGAAGAAAGTCCAGAAACAGAGCAATGTGTCCCTCCTTGAGAGGGTCATGTTGGGTATGCACCTCCCCCCCCCCCATTCACGGCATCCCCACGATTAAATGGCACATGCAAAACACTGACATGGCTATGGTCGACAATGAAAAAGGTTGACAAGATTTATTTTTCACTTTTTCAATATTTTCATATTCATTGTCATGTGTCGACATGGACACCAATGAAGTGCCACACTTATGTCAACATTTACATGTGTTGACCTTTCTGTGTTGATTTTTTCTTGTGGCGATTCGCGGCACCCCCCGCGACCCCCCTCCCGCGATTTGCAGCACACCCCCCGCAATTCGCGGCACCCCCGGTGACTCCCGTGATTCGCAGCCCCACCCCGTGACACCCCCCCTCCTGCAATTCGCGGCACCCCGCGACCCCCCCTCCCACGATTTGCGCCAACCCCCCGGGCCCCCCCTCCCGCGGTTCACGGTGCCCCCCACGACCCACCCTCCCGCGATTCACCCCAACCCCCCGTGCCCCCCCCATCCCACGATTCGCGGCACCCACACCCCCCCCGCGACCCCCCCTCCCGCAATTCACGACATCCACCCACGACCCCTCCTCCCGTGATTCGCGGACACCCCTCACCTCCTCCCTCCCCCCCCACCCCCGCACGTGATTCACGGCAACCCAAGGATTAAATGGCACATGCAAAACACTGGCTTGGCTATGGTCGACAATGAATAAGGTTGACATGAGTTTTTAAAGATTTATTTTTCTTTTTTTGAATGTTTTCATATTCATTCTCATGTGTCGACATGTACACCGATGAAGTGCCACACTTATGTCAACATTTACATGTGTTGAACTTTCTGTGTTGATTTTTTCTTGTAGCAATTTTTTTCCAGTGACAACTATGAACTATGTGCACGTCAACCTACACATCATCAACCAATTCTTTGTATAATATATAACACCTGTTCTGTTTTACTGTAGGTGTTTTAAGTCAGACCTTTTACTGCTACTATTACTGTTTATGTAAATGCATTCTGAATTGGGGGCGTGGCCTAGCGGGGCATGGAGTAAGCTGTGATCTTGCCGAGCTCCTGACCCACATCATCCGTTTAGCATCCTGATCGTGAGTGGGGACCCTAAAAGTTGACCCTGTGGAGAGCGGAACGTGCCCTGCACCTGTACCAGCTGCCTTAAAAACCTGAGCTGCTCGGAGGGTGAGCGACAGTACCATCTTCGCTCCCCTCGTGTGTCCTGTGCTGGCCGGCGCCATCTTGGAGGCGCAACCTGATCCGGGCTGCGGACGCTGCTGGAGACAGGCGGCGAGGGAACCCGCTGCCTGTGGAGGGGCTGTGCCTGCGGCGGGCTACGAGGGTGGAGGCGGCTGCTCCCGGTCTGCGGTGGACCCCCGGGAGCGGGACCCGAAGCATCGCGGCTGCGGACTAACCGGCGCCATATTGGAGGAGGCAGCGGCTGCGAACCCCCGGCGCTGGTGAGAACTGGGCGGCAGAGGCTGGGAATCCCTGAGACAGCACGGGGGACAGCCTTGGGGGCAATCTGTGACGGAAGTGTGCAGGGACAGAGACGCCACCTAGGGAGACTGACGCCTGAACTGCCTGCACCTGCACGGATGGGGGACTGAGGCCTCCTGGGGCTGCAGTGCTTGAGGGGCGCGGAGATCTTCTGTGTGAGGGGCCTGGGCAGCGCGGCTGGAGCTTGGGTGGCTGCTTCCTGTGCCCCTCTCATTACTATCCAGTTTCTCCTGCCAATCCCCCCCCCCCCCCCCTGATTTCTCTGGCCTTTGCTAAGCATATTCTGGAAGGACTGTCCTCTATCAGGAGTGCCCTCAGTTACAAAGATCTGGACACTGAGCTCTGTGGTCTGCTGATTTGTGAGTACTCCCCCTCTGTATGTGTGCCTGAGATATATTGCACGGACTGTGGTTGCTCTTTATACGAATCTTGATACCTGCCTTATGGGCCGTAGGTCTGGGCCTGCTGCTGCGGCAAAGTTGGCCAGGTTTGCTAGGACTGAGCGTGATCCTGCGCCGCCTTCCCCCACTCCTGCCTCCCTTCCGGTGCCTGATCGACAGCAGCCCCCCTCCCCAGTCTCTGAGATGGCGGAATCTCCTGAGGTTACACTTGCACAACTTCTGCAAGCCATCACGGATTCTGAAAAACGTCTGGCTGACAGAGTGGGGGAGGTGAAGATTGATATATCCTTTATCCGGCAGGATATGCAGAAGCTGCGGGACCGGGTTGGGGAGGTCGAGCACCGGGTCTCAACGTTGGAGGATACGTGCGCCCCCATACCCGACCGTGTTTCTGCCTTGGAATCACGTATGACAACATGCCAGCAGAAACTGACGGACATGGAGGGGAGACTCAGGAGAAATAATGTCCGTTTTGTGGGACTCCCTGAGAAGGCTGAGGGTACTGATCCGGAAGGGTTCTTAGAGAGATGGCTGATCTCTCTATTTGGAAGAGAGGAATTTACCCCACAATTTGCAGTTGAAAGGGCGCATAGGATCCCCACCCGCCCTCTTCCCCCGGGGGCGCCCCCTCGCACCTTTATTGCAAAATTCCTTCACTATAAGGATCGAGATGCAGTCTTGAGACTGGCCAGGCTTAGGGGCCCGCTGGAGTGTGAGGGGAATAGAGTGGCCGCCTTTCAGGACTTTTCACTGGAAGTTCAGAAAGCCAGATCCCAATATGCCAATGTGAAGCAAAGGCTGAGATCTCTTCAGATAAAATATTCCATGATGTATCCGGCACGGTTGCGGGTGGTTGATGGTAACCGAACCCATTTCTTTGATAGCCCGCAGGCTGCCTCGAAATGGGCGGACCTGCAGCCGGCTCCGAGGGACCTACCTCCCTGAGACTGTGCAGGACTCTAACAACTTCTTTCCCCTCCGTTTTTGCAGGGTACAAGATGCTTTGCGTTAAATGGTATTGAATTTCACTCTAACTTGCTAAATGCTACTTGGACCCTCTCTGTGATACTAATGTATGGGTCAGGAGCTACATGTTCTTTAGGCTATAGTAAGGGTTGCCCCTTAAGGGCTATCAGTTCAGAGTGTTGACTCCTTAGAGGAGGTATAACTGGTTTGCGGTTAGGGACTAAGTGTACCTATGTTGGGGTGGGTATGCCGGGTGGGGGGGGGGGGGGTTATTGCTTTTGTTTGTTTCATGATATTGTGTTCTCTTTTGCTTTACTTTATTTTAAGGTTTTTCAAGTGTGTGGGATTTTACTATTTGTGATCCGGGGACAATATGCGGACAGATGTTTTACAGTGGGGGCTATGATGACTAGAATATCTGCTTACAGTGTTCTCACTAATGCTTTATGGTGAAGATTATTAGCTGGAATGTAAGGGGACTCAATGACAGGGTAAAACGCACATTAGTGCTGAACCAGGTTAAATCGTATTCACCCGATATTGCATGTTTATTTGAGACCCACCTGACAGGTAGCCGGGTACTTGCCCTTAAGAGGCCTTGGGTGGGATGGGTATTTCACTCGTGCTTTCATCCGAACTCTAGAGGGGTTTCAGTCCTTATTCATAAAAATGCGGGCTTTAAATGCCATAAGGTACAGGCAGACCCAATGGGATGTTATGTTTTTCTGGCGGGTACCCTGCACGAGCAGCCCTTCGTTTTACTGGGCATTTATATACCCCCCCCTTATCAGCCCTCTATACTGCACAAGGCCTGTATTTTTGCCCAGGACTTCCCTCTCTCCCCAATTATTTGTGTGGGTGACTTCAATGCAGTGATGGATGAATCCCTGGACAGATGGCGCCCGGCTGGAGATGTGGGGAGGAGCGGGCCCACTGCGTTTGCCCGCTTGGTGTCTGAGCTGGGCCTGGTGGATGTCTGGAGGCTCAGGTTCCCATCCGCTAGGTCCTTCTCCTGCTTTTCGGGCTCCCATGGAGTCTTCTCGCGCATTGATATGGCCTTGACTTCCAGGCGCCTGATACCATCTGTGACGGCTGTTGACTATCTACCACGAGGGGTCTCGGATCACTCGCCGGTGTACATGGGGGTGGAGCTGGACTCCCCCCAGGGAGCTAGATTCTGGAGACTTAATCCATTCTGGCTGTCGCAGATGGGGGCCGCCTGTGAGTTGTTAGCGCTATGGGAGGAGTTCTTTGCAAACAACCCTATAGAGGATAACAGCCCCTTGGTCTGGGATACGTTTAAGGCAGTGCTACGGGGCTCTATGATCTCTCGAGTGGCGCAGCTTAAAATTTTTACACGTAAAAACAGAGGCTGAGTTGGAGAGGCGGTGTGTTGAGCTTGAGCAGAGATACCTGAATTCGGGTGGGGAGACGGACCGGGTGGAGTGGCAGATTGTACACAAAAAATGGACTGAGGCTCTGCTTGAAAAGACTAAGAGACGGCTTCTATTCCGATCACATGACTTTTATACACACGGGGACCGTGCGGGTAAATTCTTGGCCTATTTGGCTAGAGAGGACCTTCCCCCCACAGTTATACATAGCATAAGACATAGTGACGGTACTCTGTATGAGGGCACTCTTCCGATTGCCGCAGTCTTTCATGATCATTACCGTTCGGTGTACCGGACTGGGGCTGATTACACGGCGGAGGAGCTGGGTGACTTTCTGGGTCGGATGGTTGTCCCTAGGCTGGGTGAGGACTCAAGGAGTCTATTGGAGGCCCCCATTACCTTGGAGGAGGTGGAAATCGCAATCAAATCATTCCCTAACTCCAAAGCTCCCGGGGTAGATGGACTTCCGATCGAACTATATAAGACTCACATAGGTTATTTTGCCCCGAAGTTACTTCTGCTTTTTAACTGTCTGCTGCGGCAGGGCTCCCTCCCCCCGTCTATGTCGGAGGCTCTGATAGTTTTAATTCCTAAACCCGGGAAGGACCCGATGTATCCGGACTCTTACCGGCCTATCTCGCTATTGTCCACAGATATCAAGGTGTTGGCTAAGCTCTTAGCCACACGGCTAAATGCGGTGGTGTTGGAGCTTGTACATGCTGACCAAACCGGCTTCATGCCGGGGAGGTCGACGGCTCTTAGCCTGCGCCGCTTATTCACCTATCTGCAGTGGGCCGGTGAGGGAATGGAGGATGCGGTGATTGTCTCCCTGGATGCAGCTCGCGCCTTTAATTCGGTGGAATGGGGTTATCTATGGGCGGTGTTGATTAAGTTTGGGATTGGGACGAATTTTCTAGCCTGAGTTAAACTGTTATATTCCCACCCGGCAGCCAGACTTAGGATCAATGGTTATACAACAGATTCATTTGCCCTGGGCAGGGGTACTAGGCAAGGGTGTCCCCTATCCCCTCTGCTGTTTGCCCTTGCGGTGGAACCACTGGCATGTCACATTAGAGCTTCCCCCCAGGTGGGTGGCCTCTTGATTGAGGGTAGAGAGGAAAAGATTGGGTTATATGCCGATGATATGATACTTTACTTGGCCAACATGACGTCTACACTCCCCTATCTCCTTACTCTAATGTCAGAATTTGCCCGCTTCTCTGGGGTGGGCATTAACTGGGATAAATCTGTGGTGTTTCCCTTGTTGCCCAATGTTCCGAAGCCCTCCACTTATGACTACCCGCTTCGCTGGTGCACTCAATTTAAGTACTTGGGCATCCAGGTCTCCCACTCCCCAACGGAGTTTATGACCCTAAACCTGATGCCGCAGATAGATGCACTGAGACAGCGGACTCGGATCTGGCAGTCGCTCCCCCTATCGGTTACTGGTAGGGTGAATCTAATAAAAATGATCATTCAACCCAAATTCCTGTATATTCTACAGAATTCCCCGATATATATTCCTGCCTCTAGATTTCACCTTATTATGAGCTGTATTGCTACCTTTGTCTGGGGTGGGAGAAGAGCCCGTATTGCAGTCAAAACTCTGTGTAGGTCCCGGTGGGATGGGGGGCTGGCGCTGCCTGATCTGAGACTATATTATCTGGCCACTCAGCTCGCTCAGTTGGTGGAGTGGGTGGAGCCGGCTAACTATGGCTATTTACCTATTGCACTGCTGGCCAAAGCGGGAATGACTTTCTCACCCCTGCACTTCTTATTGGCCAAAACGCCTTTGGCGGCCCTCCCCCCCCTCCTGCAGCAGGCTCGCAGGGTCTGGTTGGCGGCGGGGGTGGTGAGAGGCGGCCAGGTCACGGACTCCAGATCGCCCATATGGCGTAACAGAGATTTCCCTGAACTCTGCAAGTTGGGAACGGGTAGGGAATGGGTGGAATATGGGGTCACTGAAATTGGACACATTTATCGAGAGGGTGTGCTATGCTCTTTTGAACAGATGCAAAACACGCACGGTATCCCAAGACATTTTTTCTATAAATATCTACAGTTAAGGCATGCGGTAAACACGCAGTGGAGGGACACTGCTCCTGACCTAGCTGACAGCCCGGTTCGCACATTGGTCCGTGAACTCCCAGACCGGAAAAGGGTCTCTGCTCTATACTCCGTTCTCCTCACCTTTGCCGGGACTGGGCAGCTGGATGCATTGCGGGGTAGATGGGAGGTAGACCTGGGACCCTTGGATGACGAGGACTGGTCCTATATGTGCGGGTCACCTAGGCGAGCCACGGCGTATGCCAGATTCCAGCAGATCCAAATGTATATTTTGCATCGGGTCTACTGGACTCCACATAGGCTGCTTCAACTTGGGGGTACTGCAAGTGGCGAGTGTCCCAAATGCGGGGAGGAAGGGGCGAATTTTTGGCACCTTCTTTGGAGTTGTCCACAATTACAGATTTACTGGAGTCAGGTACTTGATAAGATCAGAGGTACAGAGGTGCAAATACCTACCCTAGACCCATGTCTGTGTATCTTTGAATTAGGAATGGAGGAGACTTTCTCCAAATTTCAGAGGATTTATCTGAATAATCTCTTCATGCTCGCCCGGGTGTGTATTGCAAGGGCATGGATGAGTCCTAATGCACCCTCTATACATATGTGGATAGCGCTTGCTAACACTACTATTTCACATGAAAAATTCATGTACAAGAAGCGTAAATGTTCAGCTAAATTTGAAAAGGTCTGGCACCCCTGGACGTCTTCTCCGTTATATATTCAAGAATCTAGCACATAGCCTGTCATACTTTATACAGCAGGGTTTATTTACTGTAATAAGGGCTTATTCCAATGCTTGTCTTATTAATGCCTGACATGATGATATTCCCACGGATCATACTATTTATGTTTGTCACTGCTATTATCCACTAATATATATGACATGATGTACTGACATGACTGTAAAGATTCCACACACACTTGAAATTTATTTGTTTTCTTTACTTTATTGTATTGTATTTTTTCTTGTTTTATCTATTATTGTTTAATGAAAAATTCAATAAAAACTCACAATTTAAAAAAAAAAAAATGCATTCTGAATGACAGCAACATCCTACCATCCTTCTACAAGAATATATAACCAACTAGGTGATTCATCGCGCCCCGTGCCCCCCCCTCCTCCCGCAATTCACGGACCCCCGCGCACCCCCCCTTCCGCGATTCGGACCCCCCTCGCGCAATTCACGCCCCCTCCCACGCTTTGTGGACCCCCGCCCTCTCCCACGATTCGCCGACACCTGCGCCCCCTCCCTCCCATGATTCACAGCACCCCCCGCGCCCCTCCCGCAATTCACGGCACCCCTAAGCCCCTCATTAGTCCCCCGTATACTCACACACCCCTATCACTACCCAGCTTCCTGCTCTCCTGAACCGTAACTTCCACCACTGGGGAGTCGCTGACGCTGTTTTGCCCACATGCCCCTATCATGCCTCATAGCCCAGCCTCCTGTTCTCATGCACCCGAACTCCCACCCAGTAGGAGGAGACACTGACTCAGGGCCACCGTCCTGTACTCCTGTACTGCCACGCTGGACCCTCACCCACTGGCAGAAGCTGCACAGTAACTCCCACCCTCCTCTTTAGCCCCCCTTATGCCCACACACCCCTATCACTACCCAGCCTGTGTTTCCTGTGTCGTGACCTCCGCCAGTGGCATACCTCCCAACTTTGGATGTTGAGTAGGCGAGATGCTGCGCGCCGGAGGCGTGTCGAAATTTTCGGGGGCGTGGCCTACACTCGCGGCTCTCCCGCGAGGCCACGCCCCCATTTTGCCGCTATGGGGGCATGACCCAGAGGCTCTGTGAGCCTCTAGCCATGCCCCCAGCCCCCTGGCTGCGGGAATAGACGCTGTGCGCATGCGCACAGCGTTTATTCCCCGCTGCTTAGCAGCTGACAGGGGGGACTCCCAACAGCCCCCCCCCCCACACCGCGGGACACTGCCGCCCGCGGGTAGGACAGCGGGACAGGCCCTGACAATCGGGACTGTCCCGATAAAAGGACTGTTGGGAGGTATGCAGTGGGGAGCCGCTGACTCAGAAACACCCTACTATACTATTGCACACACACACACACCTCAACAACACGCACACCCCCCCACACACACAAATGTCACTGTACCATCCACACCATCAATGTACATCTTTCTCTGTAACCGCTTTTTAATTAAACAAAACAATACACACCCCCTTCCAAATCATATGCTCTCTATTTAACACATTTCACCTATAACTGAAGTTGCAATACAGGCCATCTTTCATACAATTCTAACCATCTTTCTCATATACAAATGTTCACAAATTAAGGGGGCGCAGCCCCTTACGACGGTGTGAAGAGCGCCTGTAGGGCGCGATGAATCACCTAGTTAAATATTCTTTATAAGTATGTGGCGGATAGTGAACTTATAGGTCTCAGCTGAGTTCAAACCGAGTCACCCCAATCATTGGGGAAAGGACGGTGCAACTCCAAACAGTCTGTCAAGGTAGGTGTAACACCCTTCAGTTAGGGTATATAGCGTATTTGGCAGCGTAAAAATATAATTCAAATAACCAGTGCTTGTGTTTGGGGGCACCGGTAGCCGTTCAGTATGCGGTGTTAACACGCTGACTGTGTTTATCAATAATAGCGCTGATCCCACAATCTCTGATATATAACGTATTGGCAGCGTGAAAGTACAATTGAAATAGCCGGTGCTTGTGTATGAAAGCACCGGCAGCTGCTCAATAAGCGGTGCTTACACGCTGACTGTGCGTATCAGTAGCAGCGCTGATCCCACAGTCCTTGGAGTGCGGCGTGCTCTAGTATGACACACCGTCTCACAATCAGCAGGACTGGGTGACAGTTCTGATATGTTAAAGTAGGTAGGAGTGTGCCCTCAGCCAACGGGCTGTATGTTCACACGACCGCTCAATACCACAATTTTAAACTAGACAGATCAAAATTTTTGTACATTTCAATGGGGGTGGGGGTAGCTGACGAAGCTCATTAGCGAAGCGTACGCCGACCGTACACTTCGTGGGTTACCCCCACTCCCCCACCCCCATTGAAATGTACAAAAATTTTGATCTGTCTAGTTTAAAATTGTGGTATTGAGCGGTCGTGTGAACATACAGCCCGTTGGCTGAGGGCGCACTCCTACCTACTTTAACATATCAGAACTGTCACCCAGTCCTGCTGATTGTGAGACGGCGTGTCATACTAGAGCACGCCGCACTCCAGGGACTGTGGGATCAGCGCTGCTACTGATACGCACAGTCAGCGTGTAAGCACCGCTTATTGAGCAGCTGCCGGTGCTTTCATACACAAGCACCGGCTATTTCAATTGTATTTTCACGCTGCCAATACGTTATATATCAGAGATTGTGGGATCAGCGCTATTATTGATAAACACAGTCAGCGTGTTAACACCGCATACTGAACGGCTACCGGTGCCCCCAAATACAAGCACTGGTTATTTGAATTATATTTTTACGCTGCCAAATACGCTATATACCCTAACTGAAGGGTGTTACACCTACCTTGACAGACTGTTTGGAGTTGCACCGTCCTTTCCCCAATGATTGGGGTGACTCGGTTTGAACTCAGCTGAGACCTATAAGTTCACTATCCGCCACATATTTATAAAGAATATTTAATATACCCTCTAGACCAGGGGTGTCAAACTCAAATTCATCGGGGGCCGCATCAGCAGTTTGGTCACCCTCAAAGGGCCGCTGTATAATAATAATGCAATTACACCACAGGCTGCTCCCGCTGTATAATAATAATGCAATGACATCACAGGCTGCTCCCGCTGTATAATAATAATGCAATGACAGCACAGGCTGCTCCCGCTGTATAATATAACAATAGTAATGCCATGACACAAATTATTATACAGGGGGAGCAGCCTGTGGTGTCATTGCATTATTATTATACAGAGGGAGCAGCCTGTGGTGTCATGGCATTACTTTTATATTATACAGGGGGAGCAGCCTGTGGTGTCATCGCATAATGCCATGACACCACAGGCTGCTCCCCCTGTACAATAATAATGACACCAAAGGCTGATCCCCCTGTATAATATAAAAGTAATGCCATGACACCACCACCAGATATATTGTTTTTTTTATGTAACTTACTGTATTTTATCCCTCAGGCTCCTTTACTGCTGCTGCTGCTGCTGCGGCTACAGTAATTTCAATTCCACTCTCTGCGCCGCGGCCTGTCCTGCTGCGGCCCCCCGACTCGGCCTGCCTTCCTTCCTCTCTGCAGGTGCGTGGATGGGAGGCGTCATCGTCATGACGTCCCCACCCAGCGTCTGCCACTGCCTCGATAAGAGGGAACAGGCTGCCGGGCCCTCCTCCACGTAGCCGTGGAGGCCGGCAGCCATGTTCCTGTGGCCGCAGACATCTTAAAAGACCACAGGAACATGGCCGCCGGCAGTGCAAAAAAACCCCTCTCAAAATAGATCTAAAAAAAGAGAATAAAAGGTGAAGGCTGGCGGCGGCGGCTGCGCGGGCCACATGACGAGGTCTGTCGGGCCGGATTTGGCCCGCGGGCCTTGTGTTTGACACCCGTGCTCTAGACAGTGTATGTACTCAAATCCAAGTGGAAACTGTTAATAAGGAGTGTGGGGCCCCACGTTGTAAGGATAACTTATATCCTTTTTTAACAAGAATATGTATGTCTTCTATGTTTTGTGTCATTTTATTTCGCTATACTTTTAACCAAATATAAATAAAGGTTACATTTTAATAAATCTTTTATAGGTGCAGTGGCGTAGCTATCGTGTGGCAGCCCCCGCAGCCACTTGGGGGAGCGGGTCTGTGGTGGGCGCCCAGCACAGGATAGCTATCGCCACTATGTCAGAGTCATGTGTCAGCGGCACCCGTCACTGACATTAGGCTGCCGCAGCCCGCAGGACTCCCCCCTCACTTCTGTGCAGCAGCTAGGATGCGGACAGCTTGTAGCATTGTAGCGCTATGTGCCGTCGGGGCAGGAAGCGCTGCTGATATGAAAAGGCCGGCTGGACACTGACTAGCTTAGAGAATTCAACCAGTCAGTGTCCGCCCGGTCTTTTCATATCAGCAGCGCTTCCTGCCCCGACGGCACATAGCGCTACAATGCTACAAGCTGTCAGCCGCTGACGCTGTCTGCTGTAGTGGCGTGTTTATTTGTGTGAGTGCTGCCGCTGCTACCAAGTACCCAGCAGTCAGCATTTCACAAGCCTGCGCCATTTCACAAGCCTGCGCCGCGGCTGTGGCTCCCCAGGACCAATTTTCCAGCTCCTCCCTCCGGTGAGTGAGGACTTGTTGCAGCTTAATTGCCTGCCAGCTGCTGGATATAAGGTAACTCCACGGCACTGGGAGCAACTGGGGGGGTGCCTAAAAATAGTTTGGCTTGGGGGAGCAAAATTTATAGTTACGCCACTGTATAGGTGCACCACACAGTGACATTTCTTCCTGTCCAGAACCATGTATATAATCAATTGATGTCCCGTGGTAGCACACCCTCATCCGTTACATAAATTTATACCACCAGACATTTATTGAGGGGCCACCTTTTGATTTACTTTACTCTTCCTGTGCGACTACCATTTCTTTCTCTTAAGTATCGATGGCTGGTTGAAGCATCACCATCGATGACAACCATTAATGGTGAGTGAGTGCACCCAATGGCCATCCCTAATTCACGGACTATATGGGGCTGTATCTAGGGTTGCCACCTCTCCCGGATTCCTGGGAATCTCCCGTTTCTGGTGGCAACCCTCCCAGAGGCTTCTCCAGTCTCCCGGATTCCAGGTGTCTTAAAAAGCCTCCGGTCCTACCCCCAGTCCAACCCGTTCGCCACCGCTGCGGAGATGCCCCGGTGCGCTCGCGAGATGATGTCATAATCTCGCGAATGTCAGCTCTGCACTCACTCAGCAGGCCCGCGCCGGCCCGCCGCTGATGTCTCCTGGTGTCGCTGTCGGACCGCGCGCCCAGCAGTGACAGCTAGGTAGCATGCCCAGCCCAGCCCAGCCCAGCCAGCCAGCCTGGAGACTGCCCCAGGTATATTTTCTAAACAGCAAGCCCAACACATATATATGTATACATCTATATATATGTATGTATACATCTATATATAATATATATATATAGCAGGGCCCAGGGAAAGAACCGGCACTACTGAAGGCTGCAAATGTAGACAATTACCGGGGTGCTGTGCATAAAAACAATGTAGACTGGGGTACAGCACTGCACTCACTTGGGTTTCCACAAATGAAGACGCCACACAAATGACCTGACGCTAATTTGTGTGGTGTCTTCATTTGTGGAAACCCGAGTGAGTGCAGTGCTGTACCCCAGTATATAAATATATATATCTATATATATATAGATATATATATCTATATATATATCAGGGGCAAACGCAGGAATTTCAGAAGGGGGTTTCCAGAGGGGCGGAGCAAAGCACGGAGATGGACAGTTAAAGTGTTATAGATAGACCAAATGTATATAACTAATAATAATAATAATAATAAAAAAATAATAATAAAACATACATACATACATACACACACACACACACACACACACACACACACACGGGCGTCAACAGCAGTGTATACCCCTGGGCATAGCAATGTATTGGGGCCCCTACCGATCCTCCAGCGGTAGGGGTGGGAGAAGCTTTGATGTCCCCCGGGTGGTAGGGGGTATTATATCAACCGCTCAGCATGTAGGGCCTGGATCAGTAATTTCCACTAATTACCCCTTTACTGCACAGATGGTGGGAGATGAGGTGGGAGAAGGGGGCATTGGGCTGAATGAAGGGGTCCTGATACATAACTTCCAGGGTGGAAGAGAATGTTTAATATGCAGAAGAGGGGTGTATAGTGGAGTGGGCTTATTATTCATAATTTTCTGGTGGGAGAACAGCTTGCTTGACTGCAGATATCTCCAGTTCCCGGAAATAGATTTCTTAGATTTTAATGGAATTAAAAACTAGAGAATCCCATCTATCAAATGGTACTGGGGACTAGGGGATCAGAGTTCAGGAGGCAGAGCAATCTGCCAACAAGTATATACAACTACATACCAGGTGTGTGGAGCTGGAGCAGTAACCAGCTGCTGGAAGGCTGATATCTCTGGTTGTGAGAACAGTAGAGACAAGCTACTACTGTCCATCAATGGGGGAGAGTCCCAGCTTTTTGAATGTACCCTCAGAAAAACTCTAAGTCAGACAGAACCTGAAATATCTGACTGGGAAGGGCAATTAACAGGCTTGGATGAGGACCACTGCTTTGAAGTCAGATATCTCCGGTTCCCAAGGGCCGATTTTTTAAATTCTTGTACCCATGGAAAGAGGGGACCCTCAGCTTCCAGTCTAGGGCCCTTAGACTCATGGAGGGGGTTTCTGGGTACTCAGAAACCCCCCCTGCGTGCGCTACTGTATATATATATATATCTATAGATATATATATATCTATAGATATATATATATCTATAGATATATAGATATATATATATCTATATATCTATAGATATATATATCTATATATATATATAGATATATATATTTATATATAGATATATAGATATATATTTCTATCTCTCTCTCTCTCTCCATTCGATTTCAGGCATTAGAGACCACGCCCATTCTTGAATTGGCCATGCCCATTTATGTAACCACGCCCACTTTTCCCGGGGCGCACGCATTATGATTGCGGAGGGGGAACTCTCCAGGAATCAATAATGAATAGGGTGGGGACCCTAGCTGCATCTCTGGGATTTTATAGTTCTACAGCTGCCACCATAACATGGTGACATATGAGTAATGCAGGACTCCTCTGGGCGCACTGGGACCATCAGTAGTAAGGAGGAGATGTAATATGCCGATTCAACTTCAGACCATGGGCGTAAATAAAAGAAAACAACCTAGATCGGGCATCAAAAAACTTCCGCCCTCACTTGATGTCACTTTCGGGTCCTCCCAATAAAGTGCACAGCTACAATCCTGCTTTTATTGGACTCACCGTTGTGTCCTAGTAATGGGTTGGGATCATTGATGGCGGCGGCCATTTTGTTTGGTACATTTACTATTTGCTGTACAGAGTCATGGTCTTTATAAAGATGGCCGTCGCTCCATGTGTCTCCATACAGGGAGCTTAGTCTCTAGGGTAGCCAGTGTTCATTGTACACTTCCTGTCTCACGGGCTGCTGCAGGGTGAGGTAACTATGAGCTGCTGTTATTGTTATGTTAATAAATAGGGAGCACACAGCAGGGCTGGGCCTCACCCCCTCATCCTGTGCAGGTGCCGGCATTATACTCCTCATCCTGTGCAGGTGCTGGCATTATACCCCTCAGCCTGTGCAGGTGCCGGCATTATACTCCTCGCTGGTGCAGGCATTATACTCCTCATCCTGTGCAGGTGCCGGCATTATACTCCTCATCCTGTGCAGGTGCCGGCATTATACCCCTCAGCCTGTGCAGTGGCAGGAATTATACCCCTCAGCCTGTGCAGGTGCAGGCATTATACCCCTCATCCTGTGCAGGTGCAGGCATTATACCCCTCGCCCTGTGCAGGTGCAGGCATTATACCCCTCGCCCTGTGCAGGTGCAGGCATTATACCCCTCATCCTGGGCAGGTGCAGGCATTATACCCCTCAGCCTGTGCAGGTGCCAGCATTATACCCCTCAGCCTGTGCAGGTGCCGGCATTATACCCCTCATCCTGTGCAGGTGCAGGCATTATACCCCTCGCCCTGTGCAGGTGCAGGCATTCATTATACACTGCTGGGGGTTGTATACTGTATAGTGCTAGTTTGGCATAGTATCTGTTGGTGACATTACAAAGTAGGTTATTATCTGTAACAGGTATTACAGTGTGGGGTATTAACGTTTATGGTGATAAGGTGCATCATAATTTCTATAGGGTGCATTAAAGTGTGGCATATTATCTATAGGGTGCATTACAGTGTGGCATATTATTTATAGGGTGCATTACAGTGTGGCATATGATATATAGGGTGCATTACAGTGTGGCATATTATCTATAGGGTGTATTACAGTGTGGCATATTATTTATAGGGGACATTACAGTGTGGCATATTATCTATAGGGTGCATTACAGTGTGGCATATGATATATAGGGTGCATTACAGTGTGGCATATGATATATAGGGTGCATTACAGTGTGGCATATGATATATAGGGTGCATTACAGTGTGGCATATGATATATAGGGTGCATTACAGTGTGGCATATTATTTATAGGGTGCATTACAGTGTGGCATATGATATATAGGGTGCATTACAGTGTGGCATATTATCTATAGGGTGCATTACAGTGTGGCATATTATTTATAGGGTGCATTACAGTGTGGCATATGATATATAGGGTGCATTACAGTGTGGCATATTATCTATAGGGTGCATTACAGTGTGGCATATGATATATAGGGTGCATTACAGTGTGGCATATGATATATAGGGTGCATTACAGTGTGGCATATTATTTATAGGATGCATTACAGTGTGGCATATGATATATAGGGTGCATTACAGTGTGGCATATTATCTATAGGGTGCATTACAGTGTGGCATATTATCTATAGGGTGCATTACAGTGTGGCATATTATCTATAGGGTGCATTACAGTGTGGTATATAATCTAATAGCTGAAGTACCCAGCGGTGCTCGGGTTGGTGGTGCAATTAGCTTTTTTTGAACTTCTCTTGTTTTAACCCATTGAGTAACAAAGGAATTTGTCAAATTAGGTTTGAAAATTGCCAAGCAAACAGGGTTTATTTTAACCCTTTTGAGTGCCACCGTTGCTGTGAAAGATCCTGAAAATATCCATTAAAAATGACAGCTACTGTTCTTGTTTTGGGTGCAATATTTAAGTGAACTTCAATTAATTGACTGGGCCTTATTTGTATTTATTTATACTAAAAGGACAGTCGCTGGCATTTTTAGCAGATATTTTGAAGATTGCTCAAAGGGTAAAGCTTGACAGCTCCGCCAACAGACCCAGCAGGCGGCTGCCTGGTGTCATCTGTAGTTCTCATCCAAATCCGTCCGGCGTGAGGCCCTGAACATGCTCCCCATGCCCATGGTATGCCTCTATGGTCGGCTCCTGGATCTGACAACCTTTTTTTTTTTTTTATTATTAAGCCTCATGTCCTCTACCCCCATCTGTGATATGCAACTTTGCCGTACCTTGCTTCCCTGACCCACTTTGTGTTGTGGCCAAACCCTGTTTTGGACCCCTGGGGACGGGATTGGGGGTATTAGTGGCTGTGAACCTAATCTGGACCCAATCAAGCCACCTTGCATTGGTTTCATCCAATTCAGTCCAACAATGTCCAAATGCATACGGGACACCCAACCAAACAAATAGCAGACGACAAATATATAAGAGATCAGGGCATAACAGTCTGGCATATTATCTATAGGGGGCATTACAGTGTGGCATATAATCTATAGGGGGCATTACAGTGTGGCATATAATCTATAGGGGGAATTACAGTGTGGCATATTATCTATAGTGAACATTACAGTGTGGCATATTATCTATAGGGTGCATTACAGTGTGGCATGTTATCTATAGGGGGCATTACATTGTGGCATATTATCTATAGGGGGCATTATGTTGTGGCATATTATCTATAGGGGCATTACAGTGTGGCATATTATCTGTATGGGGCATTACAGTTGGCATATTCTCTATAGGAGCTGCTGGGAAATCCCATAATCCCCACATTACAGATGGCGTATAGTGCAGTAAGTGACTGACACTGATGTCTTCTGTCCCTGGAGTAGATGAGCGATGCGACTTCCTCTATGTGGCAGAGACTATGGCAGCAAATGACCTATATGGAGCTGACATTGTATTCCCTTCCCTCAGGAGACGTCACCTGAAGACCAACCATGGAGGTCCTGGTCCTGGAACATATCCGGCACTCGCTACTGACTGACAGGAACAAAGACCTGATCATAGACAAGCTGCTGAGCCTCACCATGGAGATTATCTGTCTGCTGACCAGAGAGGTGAGAGGCGCTGAGCAGTGGCCGCCAGGAATTGTGGGTAGGAGCAGGCAGATGCTCTCTCTGTGTCTCCTGCCTCTTATGGTTACAGCCATATATACAGCACAGCCTTGTTACACAGAGATGGTGCAGAGCTGCTATCCCGCCTATATACAGCTGGGATTACTGTGTGTGAGGAGATTACTGTATTATATACATAGGGCGGCGTCTTACATATTGGTGCTCTCATAGGATTTCATTGTTGTGAGAAAGTCGGGAGACCAGGTGACAGACATCAGTGGCCGTCCTGTGCCAGACAGAAGCAGCGGCACCCAGAGCCCAAACACAGAGGCTCCACCTCATGCACCAAGAGAGGAGAGGAACCGTATTTGGGCACCTACTGAGGTACATCACAGAGAGACAGAAGAGGTGAGCGCTCTTACTGTACATATAGCTGTATATTTCCAGGGAGAACGCTGAGTTTAATGTTGTTGTATAATAAATACTATAAGGCAGCGGTTCTCAAACTGTGGGTCCTGACCCCAAAGTGGGTCCAAACCTTCTCAGCATGGGGTCGCGACTCCATGTTGCTGACCATCAGGCTGATGAGTTTTCTAATCTCACAGTCAGTGATTCAAGGAGTCTGAATAATCAGTTGAATGGTCTGTTATTCTAGACTCCTCCCATCACTCTGTGCCTCCACAATGCTGCCATGTATGTGCTGCCTGCTGACTACACATGTGATGTAATGGCCTTCTACAGTAACCTGATGGGGTCCTGTCATTAAATTTATTGTCTGATGGGGCCCCAGAGCAAATAGTTTGAGGACCTCTGCTATAAGGGATTTGATCGGTCACTGGTTTATGTGGTGCTAACCAATCTCACTGGACCCCTGGTGATTGGTCAGGGCACACTCGGTAATTGATTCCTGACCCATTGTCTCCCATAGTGCCCTGCAGGGGAATGTATTACACAGTACTCCTAGGTGTGGGTTTATGTCATGTAACCAGTTCTCCTATGCTGCAGGTGCCTGGGAAGTGTAAGGATATGGAGGTCTCGTTCTCCGTGACAGAGTGGGACTATTCAGGCGGACACAAGGACGATGTAATGGACCCTCCGCAGCTGCCTGACTCAGTGGGTAAGAGGACCTCTCTCAGGGGGTGTGGTTGTTTTTTATCTTGTGTGAGACCTGTCCAGCCCCGTTCAGGCTCCTCCCTCCATTCAAAGAGAAAAGAGATATTCGCTGGGAATATTCAGGCGCTTAGACAATGAGCTGTTTCTACAATGTAAGCTGCTGCCTGGGTGTGAGGGTAGTCACTCCTCACTGGTACAAAAAGAAGGAAGTACTCGCACAGGGCGAGTTTAGGCAGCGCTTAGGTCAATGAATGGAAATAAAATTTGTTTATAAAGGTACAAATATATTTTACTGGTTTAAAATTGCATATATACACAATATATATTGATACAGTAATGAACAAAAAACATAATATAACTAATTAAAATCGAGAAGGTGGGGAATAAAAAGTAAACTGGAATTAACGGAAATAAAGTTAATAAAGGAATATCCCGCCTCAAAGGACATGTATTGGTGAGCAAACGGTGTGATCACTTGATTTGTGGAAAAAACAGGTAAGTGCACTTTACCAATTAGGAGTTCTGGATCTTTGTGGAACAAAAGATGGTACGGGGCTGGTTATATCCTCACGATGGATGCGGCTATTTTTGTCGTGCCGCTGGAGGGGTCAGAGATCGCTAGATGGAATCAGTCCTCTGTGATAAGGTGTGAGACAGATGGAATATGTCTCCAACACCAGAGGAATGTTGTTGTGGCGATATGACCAATGCAATGTCCAGGAGTATGGGAGTAGGCTTCCGTGACCCAGGGATGATCTCACCGGTGTAGATGTTGATGACCAGTGGTGTCTGGGAACACGGTGTCCGCCTTGTAGTATAGTCTCCAATCAGCAGCAAAAGATAAGTGTCCACAATGAAGTAGGTCTCACAATGGGTCCTGAGGCTGGGAAGGGAGTACAGGTTCACCTAACGCGTTTCACTGCGTCCTGCAGCTTTATCAAAGGTGACATGAAATACATGTCCTTTATTAACTTTATTTCCGTTAATTCCAGTTTACTTTTTATTCCCCACCTTCTCGATTTTAATTAGTTATATTATGTTTTTTGTTCATTACTGTATCAATATATATTGTGTATATATGCAATTTTAAACCAGTAAAATATATTTGTACCTTTATAAACAAATTTTATTTCCATTCATTGACCTAAGCGCTGCCTAAACTCGCCCTGTGCGAGTACTTCCTTCTTTTCCTCCCTCCATTCCTCTACTGGCTACTTCTGCAAAGGCAAAATAACCAATCAGATTCCAGCGACCATTTCCTAGACCACGCTAGATACAGTGCAGTGCTATTACTTGCCCTCTCTATCCCTTGTTCGTTTGGGAAACTACTACAGAAGTTTCCAAAGATGGCTGCGGGGGGGGGGGTCTGAAGACTTTTGGCGAATAGGCAAATGTATATATCCCATAAATAAATAAAATATTCAACTTTATTATATTATACTGACAGCACTTAAGCGCCTTACACTTTGTTGCTGTCTGGTGAGAAGCCTGGAGACCCCCCTGGACCTCCGGAATGGAGAGCCGACGTGCCGACAGGCGGTATTTCATCCCCTACCACCCATAAAATAGTATGCGGAGCGCAGCGAGCCGTGCCAGGGGACGAGGTACACTTTGACAGTGTCGGTGCCGACTTTGTCGACATTGGGGACACCAAAAATGTAAAAAAACTCATTTCGACCTTTTGGCTGTTGACCTTTCAACTGTCGACCTAGTGCTTGTGTCAACCGTTCAACCCTGTTGACCATTTCGACTTATTTGAGGTTTTGACTAAGCCCTATTGACCTTCAGTGGTCAACCCAATACATGTTGACCTAAATAGGGGGGACGGAATGACCTGTACCCCCGACCATCTGCACCGCTCTCACAGTCTGATCTCCCCGCAGGCGAATGTAGCTCTAGAAACCCCCCCGGACGATGTGAGACCCCTCGGTATTCTCTGGATCGCCTAAAGGAAGAGAACAAGATCATCGCACCAGAGTATCAGGTAAGCTGCTCATTCTCCTCTCTCATTGGCTGCCGGTGTCATGTGATACATAGTTTCACCATCTTTCATTAGACCCTCAGCATACCATCGTTTCCCCGTTACAGATTTGATATGTAGATCGGGAACCTCTGAGCAATAAATGTCATATAAGAATTCAGGGTCATTTATTGTGGCTTATGTTTATGTGTTTAAATGTGTACGACTACGCGTCCGGTCCCTCCTCCTGCTCCCAATATGGGACTACATCTCGCCTGGTGCCTCCTCGTTACTGGTCCGGTGCCCAGGCCGTGGGGAGAATGCCGAGGGCTAGGGCAGTCCCAGAAAAGGCTGCATAAAGGGAGGGTTAAGGTTAGGGGGAAGGTAAGTATACTTACCTGCCCGTCACCTGTATGTATCTCGCTGTGATTTCTGGTTTCTTCCAGACAAGGCTAGGTCTCTTACCGGAGTCCTTTATGCAGGGCGTGACCTGTGCAGTCCGCCTGTAGTCCCTTGGAGCTTGCATCCGTTGGACCATTGTTAGTACAATACTGTAGTCATAGAGGAGGGAGGGCCGCCAAAAGGATTCATTCATCTAAAGTCCTGCTCGAGGCTATATATCCCTATGGTTCTGTGTGTCCCCTGATAGACTCAGAGAAGAGGATGTAACAAGTATGTAATTAATGTTATTCCTATGTCCTGTATCCTGTGTATCCTTCTGGTATAGACGCTCGGTGTAATAATATCTCTGTCCTTGTATGACAGGATGAGCCGGGGCACAGGATGTATCACCCGCAGTGTAAGGAAGAGGAGCCGATCCCTGATCCCAGCCGCTCAGGTGAGACCGCACATGACGGACAAACAGAAAATGTAACATATCAGTGTGTAATGCGCGAGAGCCAATTAGCTAAATGTATACAATCCTGTCGTGTACCAAACATTACAATGTGATCATTCAGAGAAGCTATAGAGTAACTGCATGTACCTACAGCATGTAATGGCCACATTGCAGCAATAAATGACTGTACAGCGCTAAAGATTATTTATCAACGTTTGGAGAGAGAGATAAACTACTAACCAATCAGCTCCTGTCATTTCGTAAACGCGGCCTGTAACATGGCAAGTAGAAGCTGATTGGTTAGTACTTTCTATCCACTTTATCACTGTCCACTCTTTGATAACTATCCCCAATATTGTTTATAGATGTAAAAAAGTCTCATTTACAGAAATTAGGTTCTTATTAATACACAGGAGACCAGTAATATCCTGCAGATGATTTATTTTATTACCTTTAATTCTAATTCCCTCTTCTCCACCTGAGGATCACATGTTTGAAAAAAGGACGACTGAACCGAGATTCCCACCCTGCCGCTATTTCAGTGCATTGACCCTTTTTGATGATGTGAATGTGCCCACTGTAATTGTGGGGTTTATGTTATGATTGTATAGGGCTGACAGTTACCTTATTGGGGACATGACTTCACTGAACAAAATCTAGTTTTGCACATTCAAACATTTGATTAAACACAGTATGTATGTAACTACCTACCATTCCACACAGGTGAAATCCCGCAGACCCCTGTGAGACCCCTCTGTACTCTCCAGGCTGTATATATAATAACTATACTTACTGTAATGTAATGCTCTGTACCCATTCCCCGCAGGTGGGCGCAGCGCTAGAGATCCCGCAGACCCCTGTGAGACCCCTCTGTACTCTCCGTGCTGTATATAGAATAACTATACCTACTGTAATGTAATGCCCTGTACCCATTCCCCGCAGGTGGGCGCAGCGCTAGAAATCCCGCAGACCCCTGTGAGACCCCTCTGTACTCTCCGGGCTGTATATAGAATAACTATACTTACTGTAATGTAATGCTCTGTACCCATTCCCCGCAGGTGGGCGCAGCGCTAGAGATCCCACAGACCCCTCTGTACTCTCCGGGCTGTATATAGAATAACTATACTTACTGTAATGTAATGCTCTGTACCCATTCCCCGCAGGTGGGCGCAGCGCTAGAGATCCCACAGACCCCTGTGAGACCCCTCTGTACTCTCCGGGCTGTATATAGAATAACTATACCTACTGTAATGTAATGCTCTGTACCCATTCCCCGCAGGTGGGCGCAGCGCTAGAAATCCTGCAGACCCCTGTGAGACCCCTCTGTACTCTCCGGGCTGTATATAGAATAACTATACCTACTGTAATGTAATACTCTGTACCCATTCCCTGCAGGTGGGCGCAGCGCTAGAAATCCCGCAGACCCCTGTGAGACCCCTCTGTACTCTCTGGGCTGTATATAGAATAACTATACCTACTGTAATGTAATGCCCTGTACCCATTCCCCGCAGGTGGGCGCAGTGCTAGAAATCCTGCAGACCCCTGTGAGACCCCTCTGTACTCTCCGGGCTGTATATAGAATAACTATACCTACTGTAATGTAATGCTCTGTACCCATTCCCAGCAGGTGGGTGCAGCGCTAGAAATCCCGCAGACCCCTGTGAGACCCCTCTGTACTCTCCAGGCTGTATATATAATAACTATACTTACTGTAATGTAATGCTCTGTACCCATTCCCCGCAGGTGGGCGCAGCGCTAGAGATCCTGCAGACCCCTGTGAGACCCCTCTGTACTCTCCGTGCTGTATATAGAATAACTATACCTACTGTAATGTAATGCTCTGTACCCATTCCCCGCAGGTGGGCGCAGCGCTAGAGATCCCGCAGACCCCTGTGAGACCCCTCTGTACTCTCCGTGCTGTATATAGAATAACTATACCTACTGTAATGTAATGCCCTGTACCCATTCCCCGCAGGTGGGCGCAGCGCTAGAAATCCCACAGACCCCTGTGAGACCCCTCTGTACTCTCCGGGCTGTATATAGAATAACTATACTTACTGTAATGTAATGCTCTGTACCCATTCCCCGCAGGTGGGCGCAGCGCTAGAGATCCCACAGACCCCTGTGAGACCCCTCTGTACTCTCCGGGCTGTATATAGAATAACTATACCTACTGTAATGTAATGCTCTGTACCCATTCCCCGCAGGTGGGCGCAGCGCTAGAAATCCTGCAGACCCCTGTGAGACCCCTCTGTACTCTCCGGGCTGTATATAGAATAACTATACCTACTGTAATGTAATACTCTGTACCCATTCCCTGCAGGTGGGCGCAGCGCTAGAAATCCCGCAGACCCCTGTGAGACCCCTCTGTACTCTCCGGGCTGTATATAG
The DNA here is from genome assembly GCF_055691185.1 of Crinia signifera. Lineage (NCBI taxonomy): Eukaryota > Metazoa > Chordata > Amphibia > Anura > Myobatrachidae > Crinia > Crinia signifera. The sequence continues at coordinate 393,233,643 of NC_139218.1, forward strand.
AATAACTATACCTACTGTAATGTAATGCTCTGTACCCATTCCCCGCAGGTGGGCGTAGCGCTAGAAATCCCGCAGACCCCTGTGAGACCCCTCTGTACTCTCCGGGCTGTATATAGAATAACTATACCTACTGTAATGTAATGCTCTGTACCCATTCCTCGCAGGTGGGCGCAGCGCTAGAAATCCCGCAGACCCCTGTGAGACCCCTCTGTACTCTCTGGGCTGTTCATAGAATAACTATACCTACTGTAATGTAATGCTCTGTACCCATTCCCCGCAGGTGGGCGCAGTGCTAGAAATCCCCTCAGACCCCTGTGAGACCCCTCTGTACTCTCCGGGCTGTACATAGAATAACTATACCTACTGTAATGTAATGCTCTGTACCCATTCCCCGCAGGTGGGCGCAGCGCTAGAAATCCTGCAGACCCCTGTGAGACCCCTCTGTACTCTCCGGGCTGTATATAGAATAACTATACCTACTGTAATGTAATGCTCTGTACCCATTCCCAGCAGGTGGGTGCAGCGCTAGAAATCCCGCAGACCCCTGTGAGACCCCTCTGTACTCTCCGGGCTGTATATAGAATAACTATACCTACTGTAATGTAATGCTCTGTACCCATTCCCCGCAGGTGGGCGCAGCGCTAGAAATCCCGCAGACCCCTGTGAGACCCCTCTGTACTCTCCGGGCTGTATATAGAATAACTATACCTACTGTAATGTAATGCTCTGTACCCATTCCCCGCAGGTGGGCGCAGTGCTAGAAATCCCGCAGACCCCTGTGAGACCCCTCTGTACTCTCCGGGCTGTACATAGAATAACTATACCTACTGTAATGTAATGCTCTGTACCCATTCCCCGCATGTGGGCGCAGCGCTAGAAATCCCGCAGACCCCTGTGAGACCCCTCTGTACTCTCCGGGCTGTATATAGAATAACTATACCTACTGTAATGTAATGCTCTGTACCCATTCCCCACAGGTGGGCGCAGCGCTAGAAATGCCGCAGACCCCTGTGAGAACCCTCTGTACTCTCCGGGCTGTACATAGAATAACTATACCTACTGTAATGTAATGCTCTGTACCCATTCCCTGCAGGTGGGCGCAGCGCTAGAAATCCCGCAGACCCCTCTGTACTCTCCGGGCTGTACATATAATAACTATACAAAACAAAAATACTTGAAATTCTGTTGCGCAATCAAAAGTGCTGCTGGTCTCCTCAACCAGTGTTATCAAACTGGTTAAAAACTACCATATATTACAGACAAAATTTTGGGAGTACAGCGCTCTACTGTAATGTAATGCTCTGTACCCATTCCCCGCAGGTGGGCGCAGCGCTAGAAATCCCGCAGACCCCTGTGAGACCCCGCTGTACTCTCCGGGCTGTATATAGAATAACTATATCTACTATAATGTAATGCTCTGTACCCATTCCCCGCAGGTGGGCGCAGCGCTAGAAATCCCGCAGACCCCTGTGAGACCCCTCTGTACTCTCCGGGCTGTATATAGAATAACTATACCTACTGTAATGTAATGCTCTGTACCCATTCCCCGCAGGTGGGCGCAGCGCTAGAAATCCCGCAGACCCCTGTGAGGCCCCTCTGTACTCTCCGGGCTGTACATAGAATAACTATACCTACTGTAATGTAATGCTCTGTACCCATTCCCCGCAGGTGGGCGCAGCGCTAGAAATCCCGCAGACCCCTGTGAGACCCCTCTGTACTCTCCGGGCTGTACATAGAATAACTATACCTACTGTAATGTAATGCTCTGTACCCATTCCTCGCAGGTGGGCGCAGCGCTAGAAATCCCGCAGACCCCTGTGAGACCCCTCTGTACTCTCCGGGCTGTACATAGAATAACTATACCTACTGTAATGTAATGCTCTGTACCCATTCCCTGCAGGTGGGCGCAGTGCTAGAAATCCCGCAGACCCCTGTGAGACCCCTCTGTACTCTCCGGGCTGTACATAGAATAACTATACCTACTGTAATATAATGCTCTGTACCCATTCCCCGCAGGTAGGTGCAGTGCTAGAAATCCCGCAGACCCCTGTGAGACCCCTCTGTACTCTCCGGGCTGTACATAGAATAACTATACCTACTGTAATGTAATGCTCTGTACCCATTCCCTGCAGGTGGGCGCAGTGCTAGAAATCCCGCAGACCCCTGTGAGACCCCTCTGTACTCTCCGGGCTGTACATAGAATAACTATACCTACTGTAATATAATGCTCTGTACCCATTCCCCGCAGGTAGGTGCAGTGCTAGAAATCCCGCAGACCCCTGTGAGACCCCTCTGTACTCTCCGGGCTGTATATAGAATAACTATACCTACTGTAATGTAATGCTCTGTACCCATTCCCTGCAGGTGGGCGCAGCGCTAGAAATCCCGCAGACCCCTGTGAGACCCCTCTGTACTCTCCGGGCTGTATATAGAATAACTATACCTACTGTAATGTAATGCTCTGTACCCATTCCCCGCAGGTGGGCGCAGCGCTAGAAATCCTGCAGACCCCTGTGAGACCCCTCTGTACTCTCCGGGCTGTATATAGAATAACTATACCTACTGTAATGTAATGTTCTGTACCCATTCCCTTCAGGTGGGCGCAGCGCTAGAAATCCCGCAGACCCCTGTGAGACTCCTCTGTACTCTCTGGGCTGTATATAGAATAACTATACCTACTGTAATGTAATGCTCTGTACCCATTCCCCGCAGGTGGGCGCAGCGCTAGAAATCCCGCAGACCCCTGTGAGACCCCTCTGTACTCTCCGGGCTGTATATAGAATAGCTATACCTACTGTAATATAATGCTCTGTACCCATTCCCCGCAGGTGGGCGCAGCGCTAGAAATCCCGCAGACCCCTGTGAGACCCCTCTGTACTCTCCGGGCTGTATATAGAATAACTATACCTACTGTAATGTAATGCTCTGTACCCATTCCCCGCAGGTGGGCGCAGCGCTAGAAATCCTGCAGACCCCTGTGAGACCCCTCTGTACTCTCCGGGCTGTAGACAGAATAACTATACCTACTGTAATGTAATGCTCTGTACCCATTCCCCGCAGGTGGGTTCAGCGCTAGAAATCCCGCAGACCCCTGTGAGACCCCTCTGTACTCTCCGGGCTGTATATAGAATAACTATAGCTACTGTAATGTAATGCTCTGTACCTATTCCCCGCAGGTGGGCGCAGCGCTAGAAATCCCGCAGACCCCTGTGAGACCCCTCTGTACTCTCCGGGCTGTATATAGAATAACTATACTTACTGTAATGTAATGCTCTGTACCCATTCCCTGCAGGTGGGCGCAGCGCTAGTAATCCCGCAGACCCCTGTGAGACCCCTCTGTACTCTCCGGGCTGTACATAGAATAACTATACCTACTGTAATGTAATGCTCTGTACCCATTCCCCGCAGGTGGGCGCAGCGCTAGAAATCCCGCAGACCCCTGTGAGACCCCTCTGTACTCTCCGGGCTGTATATAGAATAACTATACCTACTGTAATGTAATGCTCTGTACCCATTCCCCGCAGGTGGGCGCAGCGCTAGAAATCCCGCAGACCCCTGTGAGACCCCTCTGTACTCTCCGGGCTGTATATAGAATAACTATACCTACTGTAATGTAATGCTCTGTACCCATTCCCCGCAGGTGGGCGCAGCGCTAGAAATCCCGCAGACCCCTGTGAGACCCCTCTGTACTCTCCTGGCTGTATAGAGGAAGAGAACAGGACAGTGACACAGGAATATCAGGTAGAGGAACCTGCTCTGACCTCTCCTCCTTGTACATCCGCTTCTCACAGTGCAGGATATTGTGTTACTCCCATGTCCCCGCCCTGTGTGTGAGTCCTATAGGGACGTCCCGTGTAATGTGTGGGTGGGACACGTATCTGACACATGTCCTTGTATGACAGGCTGAGCCGGGACCCGTTATCTATCACCAGCAGTGTAAGGAAGAGGCCGTTCCTGCTGAGATCAGCCCAGGTGAGAGAGTGTAAACAGGAGACCGTATATTAATTCACAGGAGATCCACATACATGCAAGTTGCTCCCCGCACAGGTTTATGCTGTCACGACGTCGCCTTCACACATTCTTGAGAATAGCAGAGTTCGCTGCCACAATGAGAATATGTAAAAGTTCAGAAAAATAACGTAAACCTTTTGCAAGATGAATCCTCACAACACTGTGCAGACCAGTGGCGTGTAGTATGTAATATACGTGTATGACTGCTGGGTCTCCCAGCCTCTGGGTGACTGTGCTGTGTCTGCACACGTGTGTCTATGGGGGTTATTCTAGTTCACTCTTTCTGACAAAATCCTTCTTAGATGGACAAAACCATGTGCACTGCAGGTGGGGCAGATGTAACATGTGTAGATAGAATTAGATTTGGGTGGGGTTTTACTTCAAAGTGAGATCTATATTGCAGTGTAAAAATAAAGCATCCAGTATTTACCCTGCACAGAAACAAAATAACTCACCCAAATCTAATTCTCTCTGTACATGTTACATCTGCCCCCCTGCAGTGCACATGGTTTTTTCCGTCTAAGAAGGATTTTGTCAGAAAGAATGAACTAGAAGAAGGCCCTATGTGTAACACTGGCTGCGGACAACACGTACAGTATGTCCGTATATTCCTCCTGTCACATATGAGAGTAATTACTACTACACACAGACACCGTCCCTTCTGTCTCTGCACACGTGTGTCTGTGTAACACTGGCTGCGGGTAACACGTATGTCCGGGTATCCCTCCTGTCACATATGATAGTAATTACTACTACACACAGACACCGGCCCCTTCTATCTCTGCACACGTGTGTCTATGTGTAACACTGGCTGCGGGTAACACGTATGTCCAGACATTCCTCCTGTCACATATGATAGTAAATACTACTACAGACAGACACCGTCCCCTTCTGTCTCTGCACACGTGTGTCTATGTGTAACACTGGCTGCGGGTAACACGTATGTCCAGACATTCCTCCTGTCACATATGATAGTAAATACTACTACAGACAGACACCGTCCCCTTCTGTCTCTGCACACGTGTGTCTATGTGTAACACTGGCTGCGGGTAACACGTATGTCCGGATATTCCTCCTGTCACATATGATAGTAATTACTACTACACACAGACACCGGCCCCTTCTGTCTCTGCACACGTGTGTCTATGTGTAACACTGGCTGCGGGTAACACGTATGTCCGGATATTCCTCCTGTCACATATGATAGTAATTACTACTACACACAGACACCGGCCCCTTCTGTCTCTGCACACGTGTGTCTATGTGTAACACTGGCTGCGGGTAACACGTATGTCCGGATATTCCTCCTGTCACATATGATAGTAAATACTACTACACACAGACACCGGCCCCTTCTGTCTCTGCACACGTGTGTCTATGTGTAACACTGGCTGCGGGTAACACGTATGTCCGGATATTCCTCCTGTCACATATGATAGTAAATACTACTACACACAGACACCGGCCCCTTCTGTCTCTGCACACGTGTGTCTATGTGCAGTATTCAATGTGAATACTGGCGACGTGCAGCGAATCCTGTTTAGGATTCGCTGCACATTCGCCACTGCTCGCTGTGTTCCGGAGGCTCGCCGCAGGGAGCCTGAGGACGGTGGCAGGCAGGGAGATGGAAGTCTCCCTGCCTGCCCCAGAATGTTTGTGGGGGGGAGGTGGGCTCCCCGGGAGCCAGGCAGCACAGGCTGCCCCCCGGGGGTGCCAGCAAGGGACCGGGTATATTCACTACACCCGATCATGCAAATGTAATGATCGGGTGAAGTGAATATATGAATATCTAATGAGCGGCTCGGCTCCGGGCCCCCTGCTGGCTGGTCTGTGTAAAAAAAAAAAAAAAATATTTAAATTAAATATATATTCATGTGCTTACAGCACATGAATAAAAATAGCATGCCCCTCCTCAGAATAAAATTCCAGATTTTTTTACACCAATTGTAAAAAACAAAACACTTTATTTTAAAAGTTTACATTCCACTTCACCATAAAAAGATAGCGATTGCTACTCGGTGAATCATGGCAAAAAAAACCTTGAAATGTATTCGCCATCTGGTCATTGAATAGGGTGATTCACCGTTTTAGTCAGAAATTCGCCTTACAGCACAAAATCGCCATAAAAACCTGGCGAATCAGCCTCATTGAATACCGCCCTATGTGTAACACTGGCTGCTTATTGTCATACACAGGAGCTGAGGCCGGTGTAGAGCTGGATGCTGGTGACCATCGGGAGCTGCAGGACTTCCTCCCAGAATCCAGTGCAGGTCAGTGCTGCTCGCTCTCCTATCATGTGACTTATACCAGACTGCCCTATATCAAACTGCCCTATATCTTCTATCACGTTCTGCTGGTTGGAAAAGGAGTAAAGAATTCTGAGTGGTTGTATCAGGGTTTAAGCCCCTTTTATTACAAGCGAACATGATAGCATTCGGTGACTTTCACACCCCCTACTGTGCCCCTTCTCCATCTATTACACCCGTTACTGTTACCTACTTTATGGTGTATGAGTCTCTCTGTTGCCAGTGAAGCCCCGGGTAAGCAGCTGTGTATATTACGCCTCTCGCATTAATCGGTGCTGAGTTCTGCTGCTGCCGCGATCACTGTGATTCTGAACAATATTGGTAGTGTCTCCTTATTGTTAGTCCCCTATCTATGCCGACTTGGAAGACAGATTCAGTAACATTCTGGTTGTGCATAAAGAGAGCTGGCTGCTTCCAGTTTGCAGTTGTAGATAGAACCACAATGTCATTGCACCATCCCCTTATGTTAGTAATACCACCTGAGCTAGGGAATGATCCCCGCAGAATTATCACCTATAATAATCCCTCACGTGAATGTCTCTCTTGTGTCGCCAACAGGTCCGCACGCCTCCTCGCGCTATCCTGAGGGAACGCACCAATGCCCGGAGTGCCAGAGAATGTATGCCAGTCATTCCGACCTCGTCGCCCATCAGAGCACCCACAGCGCCAGTCACCTGTTCTCCTGTTCCTTGTGCGGACTATATTTTGATTCTGAACTGGTTTTTATTGCGCACCAACAATTGCACACGGAGGGGAAATTCTTCTGCTGCTCTCACTGCGGTAAATCATTCAACCGGAAATCGCGCCTACTGTCCCATAAGAGAACTCACACCCGGGAGAAACCCTACCGTTGCCAGGAATGCGGGAGGTGTTTCGCGGAACGATCTGCCCTGATTCCACATAAGCGGATACACTCCGGCGAGAAGCCTTATAGCTGCGCAGAGTGTGGCAAGAGTTTCGTCCAGGGATCCAGCCTTATGAAGCACCAGCGCATTCACACCGGGGAGAAGCCGTTTGTGTGTTTCCAGTGCGGCCGCTGCTTTTCCGACAGCTCCAACCTCTTCCGACATCAGAGGATTCACTCCCGGGAAAAAACATTTGTAATCTAGATGCAGAAACGTTCCGATACACTGCGGTGTAACATCACATACTGAGGAAACGTTCCGATACAGTGCGGTGTAAAATTGCATACTGAGGAATCGTTCTGATACAGTGTGGTGTAATAATACATACTGGAGAAACGTTCCGATACAGTGCGGTGGAACATCACATACTGGGAAAACGTTCCTTTACAGTGCGGTGGAACATTGCATACTTGGGAAACCTTCCGATACAATGTGGTGCAACATCACATACTGAGGAAACGTTCCGATACAGTACGGTGTAATATTACATACTGAGGAAACGTTCCAATACAGTGCGGTGGAACATCACATACTGGAGAAACGTTCGGATACAGTGCGGTGTAACATCACATACTGAGGAAACGTTCCGATACAATGCGGTGTAATATTGCATACTGAGGAAACGTTCCAATACAGTGTGGTGGAACATCACATACTGGAGAAACGTTCGGATACAGTGAGGTGTAATATTACATACTGAGTAAACATTCCGATACAGTGCAGTGGAACATCACATACTGACGAAATGTTCCGATACAGTGCGGTGTAATATTATATACTGAGGAAACGTTCGGATACAGTGCGGTGGAACATTACATACTGAGGAAACGTTCCGATACAGTGCGGTGTAACATCACATACTGAGGAAACGTTCCGATACAGTGCGGTGGAACATCACATGCCGGAGAAACGTTCCGATACAGTGCGGTGGAACATCACATACTGAGGAAACGTTCCGATACAGTGCGGTGGAACATCACATACTGAGGAAACGTTCCGATAGTGTGCGGTGGAACACCACATACTGGAGAAACGTTCCGATACAGTGTGGTGGAACATCACATACTGAGGAAACGTTCCGAAACAGTGCGGTGGAACATCAAATACTGAGGAAACAAATATTAAATAAATAAGTTCATTTATTTTGGTTTTAACCAAATCTTATTGTATTATTTTCCAACACTTTATTTAATTACCTGAGGGTTTGTAGTTGTTTTTTGCCCTTTTCGAGGCCAGACCAATTACACCGATCAAAACTTTGGGGTAAGGTTGTGGTACTGATTTCAATATGATAAGAGTTTTCCTAGATTAGCGCTAATGTTTCAGATACACAGATGAGAAACAGGAAAGACACATACCAGCGCCAACCTTTCTTCCTGTAGCAGACCCCCACCCCCTCCCCCTCAGAAGTGACTTCAAACTCATCTCCACCCTCTCTAAGGCTGTGTACACACGGGGGCGATTTTGTCTAATATCGCGGGATATATGGTCGCTGATATATCACCGGGTGCGCGCTCCTGTTTTCTCCCCCGTAGTGATCGCTGGTCGCAGGAACATGCTCCTGCGACCAGCTGATTTCCACTGTCGGGCTTCCCCGGCGGTTTCTTTTGCATCAGTGACCATCTCTGGTCGCTGATGCAAACGGGACACTGAGCGATATATCGCTCAGCGATGTATCCCCCCGTGTGTACGGGGCTTAAAGCTATCAGCAACACTACCCTCCTGGGAAGCTGAGAATGGGAAGGTGGGTACTGATTTACCCACACCCTGTCGGGGGGAACGCACCAGCTACCAAGGGTTACAATTGTCCACGCCACCAGCTCACTGGTCGAGCACATTGTATTTTCCATTTGTTATCTACCACAGAGGAGGCGTGACCACGCATCCAGAATTTCCATAGCCCCTTCTGTACCTGGGCCCCACAGATATCCTCTGAAAACTACAACCATGTCCCCCGTCCCCATTTCCTCATAGATCTGCTGCTGACCCGTGCATATACTCTTCTTACATAATCGCATCTCGCTCCGATCGCCAAGATTTCTTAACCTGAAGTCTCTTTACCATATCCTGCTAAACTCTGACACCACTCACACTGGGACGCCGATCTGAGGATGGAGCTAGATTGTCGGTACGCATGCTGAACGTTTTGCCATCGCCGCCTGGACTTCCCTGGTAATGTAGGATTGCCATCACCTGTGGTGACCCCTTTCTTATCAGTTACCTAGTTCCCCACAGGTGCTGGCAATCAAACAATATCCATACCTCCCAGCATGCCCCTCTCCAGGAGGACACAGTGCTCTGTTCCTGGGCTTCCCTGGTAATGTATGATTGCCAGCACCTGTGGTGACACCTTTCTTATCAGTTACTTAGCTCCCCGCAGGTGCTGGTAATCATACATTATCCATACCTCCCAGCATGCCACTCTCCAGGAGGACACCATGCTCTGCTCCTGGACTTCCCTGGTAATGTAGGATTGCCAGCACCTGTGGTGACACCTTTCTTATCAGTTACCTAGCTCCCCACAGGTGCTGGCAATCATACATTATCCATACCTCCCAGCATGCCCCTCTCCAGGAGGACACAATGCTCTATTCCTGGACTTCCCTGGTAATGTATGATTGGCAGCACCTGTGGTGATACCTTTCTTATCAGTTACCTAGCTCCCCACAGGTGCTGGCAATCATACATTATCCATACCTCCCAGCATGCCCCTCTCCAGGAGGACACCATGCTCTGCTCCTGGACTTCCCTGGTAATGTAGGATTGCCAGCACCTGTGGTGACACCTTTCTTATCAGTTACCTAGCTCCCCACAGGTGCTGGCAATCATTCATTATCCATACCTCCCAGCATGCCCCTCTCCAGGAGGACACAGTGCTCTGTTCCTGGGCTTCCCTGGTAATGTATTATTGCCAGCACCTGTGGTGACACCTTTCTTATCAGTTACCTACCTCCCCACAGGTGCTGGCAATCATACATTAGCCATACCTCCCAGCATGCCCCTCTCCAGGAGGACACAATGCTCTGTTCCTGGGCTCCCTGGTAATGTATGATTGCTAGCACCTGTGGTGACCCCTTTCTTATCAGTTACCCAGCTCCCCACAGGTGCTGGCAATCATACATTATCCATACCTCCGAGCATGCCCCTCTCCAGGATGGACACAATGCTCTGTTCCTGGGCTTCCCTGGTAATGTATGATTGCCAGCACCTGTGGTGACACCTTTCTTATCAGTTACCTAGCTCCCCACAGGTGCTGGCAATCCTACATTATCCATACCTCCCAGCATGCCCCTCTCCAGGAGGACACAATGCTCTGCTCCTGGGCTTCCCTGGTAATGTATGATTGCCAGCACCTGTGGTGACACCTTTCTTATCAGTTACCTAGCTCCCCACAGGTGCTGGCAATCATACATTATCCATACCTCCCAGCATGCCCCTCTCCAGGATGGACACAATGCTCTGCTCCTGGGCTTCCCTGGTAATGTATGATTGCAAGCACCTGTGGTGAAACCATTCTTATCAGTTACCTAGCTCCCCACAGGTGCTGGCAATCATACATTATCCATACCTCCCAGCATGCCCCTCTCCAGGAGGACACAATGCTCTGCTCCTGGGCTTCCCTGGTAATGTATGATTGCCAGCACCTGTGGTGACACCTTTCTTATCAGTTACCTAGCTCCCCACAGGTGCTGGCAATCATACATTATCCATACCTCCCAGCATGCCCCTCTCCAGGATGGACACAATGCTCTGCTCCTGGGCTTCCCTGGTAATGTATGATTGCCAGCACCTGTGGTGACACCTTTCTTATCAGTTACCCAGCTCCCCACAGGTGCTGGCAATCATACATTATCCATACCTCCCAGCATGCCCCTCTCCAGGAGGACACAATGCTCTGTTCCTGGGCTTCCCTGGTAATGTAGGATTGCCAGCATCTGCGGTGACACCTTTCTTATCAGTTACCTAGCTCCCCACAGGTGCTGGCAATCCTACATTATCCATACCTCCCAGCATGCCCCTCTCCAGGATGGACACAATGCTCTGTTCCTGGGCTTCCCTGGTAATGTAGGATTGCCAGCACCTGTGGTGACCCCTTTCTTGTCAGTTACCTGGCTCCCCACAGGTGATGGCAATCATACATTATCCATACCTCCCAGCATGCCCCTCTCCAGGAGGACACAATGCTCTGTTCCTGGGCTTCCCTGGTAATGTATGATTGCCAGCACCTGTGGTGACACCTTTCTTATCAGTTACCTAGCTCCCCACAGGTGCTGGCAATCATACATTATCCATACCTCCCAGCATGCCCCTCTCCAGGAGGACACAATGCTCTGCTCCCGGGCTTCCCTGGTAATGTAGGATTGCCAGCACCTGTGGTGACACCTTTCTTATCTATTACCTAGCTCCCCACAGGTGCTGGCAATCATACATTATCCATACCTCCCAGCATGCCCCTCTCCAGGAGGACACAATGCTCTGCTCCCGGGCTTCCCTGGTAATGTAGGATTGCCAGCACCTGTGGTGACACCTTTCTTATCAGTTACCTAGCTCCCCACGGGTGCTGGCAATCCTACATTATCCATACCTCCCAGCATGCCCCTCTCCAGGAGGACACAATGCTCTGTTCCTGGGCTTCCCTGGTAATGTATGATTGCCAGCACCTGTGGTGACACCTTTCTTATCAGTTACCTAGCTCCCCACAGGTGCTGGCAATCATACATTATCCATACCTCCCAGCATGCCCCTCTCCAGGAGGACACAATGCTCTGCTCCTGGGCTTCCCTGGTAATGTAGGATTGCCAGCACCTGTGGTGACACCTTTCTTATCAGTTACCTAGCTCCCCACAGGTGCTGGCAAGCATACATTACCAGGGAAGTCCAGGTACAGAGCATTTTCTCCCTGAAGGAGAGGGTCAGGTGGGCAAGTATGGGTAAGGGTGCGGGCTCATGTCCTGAACCCTTGGTTTAGTCGCTGCAGGGGCCCGGAGATGTTGGGTTGCGCCTCGTGAGCAGTCAGTCTGCAGTAGCAGCACCCAATTCTGTGTGCATTGTCGCACACACAGCTCGGCTCCTGTCACTACAGAGGAGCCTGCACTTTTATGTCGCCCCTCGCCAGGTTACACCCCGGCGTGGCTTGCACCTCTCTTAGTGGCGCTACCGGAATGGGGTGGTCAATGGCATAGCATTTAAATTGCATTATGTGTCAGGACAGGGACTGTAATAAGGGTACAATGAGCCCAGCAGCAGTGTCCCTGCAAATGGGGTATACAAAGTGTTTCCAAACAGTTTATAGTCTGGTAACACGCAGCAGTCCCAGCAGGTATGGATCATTGGGTAGACAGCATGATGGTCGACATGGGTTAGGTCAGTGATGGCTAACCTTGACACTCCAGCTGTTGGACTACACATCCCAGCATGCCCTGCTACAGTTTTATTATTTGGCCATGCTAAAACTGAGGCAGGGCATGTTGGGATGTGTAGTTCAACAACAGCTGGAGTGTCAAGGTTAACCATCACTGGGTTAGGTCGACAGGGTCATTAGGTCGACATGGGGAAGATTGACAGTCAAAAGGTTGAAATGGGGTTTTTACAAAAATAACATTCTGTCCCAAATTTCGACACAGTCGACATGGACACTGAAATGTAGCACCGCATGCGCTAGCCATGCTTTGGGCTAAAGAAATGTGAAAACCCCAAGTTGACCTTTTGACTGTTGACCTTCATGCATGTCGACCCAATGCTTGTAGACCTAGTGACCGTATCCCGTCCCAGAATGGTACCCTCCACACACAAGTGCAAAACCACAAATCCCGGCATGCCCTGATAGCCATAGGCTTGACTGTATGGTATCACGTGGTAGAATAGCGTTGCACTTATGTATTGCTGCCGCCACCTTGTGGCAATAATGGGAACAGCAGCTCAGACACCGTACCGGCGCAGAGCACGTCGGGATTGGTAGTTCCACCCGCTGCGGTCTCCATGGCGACGGGTTGTTGTCGCTCCCATAGTGCTCGGCGTCCCTAGCAACGCCACAGTGCGACCCTAGCAACGCAGCGGCGCGGCCCGGAGACCGGCATGGGGCAGGATTACTACTCGGTGCTGGAGATCACCCCCAGCGCCGGCCAGGCCGACATAAAGCGGGCGTAAGTATCCCCATTACCGGCCACAGAGGGGGAGGTCACCGGCGCTGTGTCACTGCAGAGACCGGGCATGCTAAGGCTTGTAGTCCAACAGCAGTAGCTGGCAGGGCATGCTGAGTCTTGTAGTCCAACAGCAGTAGCTGTCAGGGCATGCTGAGTCTTGTAGTCCAACAGCAGTAGCTGGCAGGGCATGCTGAGACTTGTAGTCCAACAGCAGTAGCTGGCTGGGCATGCTGAGTCTTATCCCACAGCAAAGGCTGACTGGGCATGCTGAGGTTTGTAGTCCCATATGGGAATTCTGTGTATCTGTATTTTCCCGTTTATGTTCTGGTTGTTTTCCCAGCAATTGTCATTATTTTACTCTGATTTAGATACCGGAAGTTGGCGCTGAAATATCATCCTTTGAAAAACAAAGAGCCCTCTGCCCCCCACCGCTTCAGGCAGATTGCGGAGGCGTACGACGTCCTGAGTGACCGTAAGTCCCACCGGTGCCACTTTCCTTATGTGTTCTGCTGTAATGCCCAGTTATTCCAAGATATGTCCCTCTTCCTGCTGTACTTCTCAGATATACCCCCTGTTATACCCCTCTTCCTGCTGTACTGCCAGATATACCCCCTGTTATACCCCTCTTCCTGCTGTACTGCCAGATATACCCCCTGTTATACCCCTCTTCCTGCTGTACTGCCAGATATACCCCCTGTTATACCCCTCTTCCTGCTGTACTCCCAGATATACCCCCTGTTATACCCATCTTCCTGCTGTACTTCTCAGATATACCCCTCTTCCTGCTGTACTGCCAGATATACCCCCTGTTATACCCATCTTCCTGCTGTACTTCTCAGATATACCCCCTGTTATACCCCTCTTCCTGCTGTACTGCCAGATATACCCCCTGTTATACCCATCTTCCTGCTGTACTTCTCAGATATACCCCCTGTTATACCCCTCTTCCTGCTGTACTGCCAGATATACCCCCTGTTATACCCATCTTCCTGCTGTACTTCTCAGATATACCCCTCTTCCTGCTGTACTGCCAGATATACCCCCTGTTATACCCATCTTCCTGCTGTACTTCTCAGATATACCCCCTGTTATACCCCTCTTCCTGCTGTACTGCCAGATATACCCCCTGTTATACCCATCTTCCTGCTGTACTTCTCAGATATACCCCCTGTTATACCCATCTTCCTGCTGTACTGCCAGATATACCCCCTGTTATACCCATCTTCCTGCTGTACTTCTCAGATATACCCCCTGTTATACCCATCTTCCTGCTGTACTGCCAGATATACCCCGTGTTATACCCCTTTTCCTGCTGTACTGCCAGATATACCCCCTGTGTTATACCCATCTTCCTGCTGTACTGCCAGATATACCCCCTGTTATACCCATCTTCCTGCTGTACTTCTCAGATTTCTCCCTGTTATACCCATCTTCTTGCTGTACTGCCAGATATACCCCGTGTTATACCCATCTTCCTGCTGTACTGCCAGATATACCCCGTGTTATACCCATCTTCCTGCTGTACTGCCAGATATACCCCCTGTTATACCCATCTTCCTGCTGTACTTCTCAGATAGACCCCCTGTTATACCCATCTTCCTGCTGTACTGCCAGATATACCCCCTGTTATACCCCTCTTCCTGCTGTACTGCCAGATATACCCCCTATTATACCCATCTTCCTGCTGTACTGCCAGATATACCCCCTGTTATACCCATCTTCCTGCTGTACTTCTCAGATATACCCCTCTTCCTGCTGTACTGCCAGATATACCCCCTGTTATACTCATCTTCCTGCTGTACTTCTCAGATATACCCCCTGTTATACCCCTCTTCCTGCTGTACTGCCAGATATACCCCCTGTTATACCCATCTTCCTGCTGTACTTCTCAGATATACCCCCTGTTATACCCCTCTTCCTGCTGTACTGCCAGATATACCCCCTGTTATACCCATCTTCCTGCTGTACTTCTCAGATATACCCCTCTTCCTGCTGTACTGCCAGATATACCCCCTGTTATACCCATCTTCCTGCTGTACTTCTCAGATATACCCCCTGTTATACCCCTCTTCCTGCTGTACTGCCAGATATACCCCCTGTTATACCCATCTTCCTGCTGTACTTCTCAGATATACCCCCTGTTATACCCCTCTTCCTGCTGTACTGCCAGATATACCCCCTGTTATACCCATCTTCCTGCTGTACTTCTCAGATATACCCCCTGTTATACCCATCTTCCTGCTGTACTGCCAGATATACCCCCTGTTATACCCATCTTCCTGCTGTACTTCTCAGATATACCCCCTGTTATACCCATCTTCCTGCTGTACTGCCAGATATACCCCCTGTTATACCCATTTTCCTGCTGTACTGCCAGATATACCCCCTGTTATACCCATCTTCCTGCTGTACTGCCAGATATACCCCCTGTTATACCCATCTTCCTGCTGTACTTCTCAGATATACCCCCTGTTATACCCATCTTCTTGCTGTACTGCCAGATATACCCCCTGTTATACCCATCTTCCTGCTGTACTGCCAGATATACCCCCTGTTATACCCATCTTCCTGCTGTACTGCCAGATATACCCCCTGTTATACCCATCTTCCTGCTGTACTTCTCAGATAGACCCCCTGTTATACCCATCTTCCTGCTGTACTGCCAGATATACCCCCTGTTATACCCCTCTTCCTGCTGTACTGCCAGATATACCCCCTGTTATACCCATCTTCCTGCTGTACTGCCAGATATACCCCCTGTTATACCCATCTTCCTGCTGTACTTCTCAGATATACCCCCTGTTATACCCCTCTTCCTGCTGTACTGCCAGATATACCCCCTGTTATACCCCTCTTCCTGCTGTACTGCCAGATATACCCCCTGTTATACCCATCTTCCTGCTGTACTTCTCAGATATACCCCCTGTTATACCCATCTTCCTGCTGTACTGCCAGATATAACCCCTGTTATACCCATCTTCCTGCTGTACTGCCAGATATACCCCCTGTTATACCCCTCTTCCTGCTGTACTGCCAGATATACCCCCTGTTATACACATCTTCCTGCTGTACTGCCAGATATACCCCCTGTTATACCCATCTTCCTGCTGTACTTCTCAGATATACCCCCTGTTATACCCATCTTCCTGCTGTACTGCCAGATATACCCCCTGTTATACCCATCTTCCTGCTGTACTGCCAGATATACCCCCTGTTATACCCATCTTCCTGCTGTACTGCCAGATATACCCCCTGTTATACCCCTCTTCCTGCTGTACTGCCAGATATACCCCCTGTTATACCCATCTTCCTGCTGTACTTCTCAGATATACCCCCTGTTATACCCATCTTCCTGCTGTACTGCCAGATATACCCCCTGTTATACCCATCTTCCTGCTGTACTGCCAGATATACCCCCTGTTATACCCCTCTTCCTGCTGTACTGCCAGATATACCCCCTGTTATACACATCTTCTTGCTGTACTGCCAGATATACCCCCTGTTATACACATCTTCTTGCTGTACTGCCAGATATACCCTTTGTTATACCCATCTTCCTGCTGTACTGCCAGATATACCCCCTGTTATACCCATCTTCCTGCTGTACTGCCAGATATACTCCCTGTTATACCCATCTTCCTGCTGTACTGCCAGATATACCCCCTGTTATACCCATTTTCCTGCTGTACTGCCAGATATACCCCCTGTTATACCCATCTTCCTGCTGTACTTCTCAGATATACCCCCTGTTATACCCCTCTTCCTGCTGTACTGCCAGATATACCCCCTGTTATACCCCTCTTCCTGCTGTACTGCCAGATATACCCCCTGTTATACCCATCTTCCTGCTGTACTTCTCAGATATACCCCCTGTTATACCCATCTTCCTGCTGTACTGCCAGATATAACCCCTGTTATACCCATCTTCCTGCTGTACTGCCAGATATACCCCCTGTTATACCCCTCTTCCTGCTGTACTGCCAGATATACCCCCTGTTATACACATCTTCCTGCTGTACTGCCAGATATACCCCCTGTTATACCCATCTTCCTGCTGTACTTCTCAGATATACCCCCTGTTATACCCATCTTCCTGCTGTACTGCCAGATATACCCCCTGTTATACCCATCTTCCTGCTGTTCTGCCAGATATACCCCCTGTTATACCCATCTTCCTGCTGTACTGCCAGATATACCCCCTGTTATACCCCTCTTCCTGCTATACTGCCAGATATACCCCCTGTTATACCCATCTTCCTGCTGTACTTCTCAGATATACCCCCTGTTATACCCATCTTCCTGCTGTACTGCCAGATATACCCCCTGTTATACCCATCTTCCTGCTGAACTGCCAGATATACCCCCTGTTATACCCCTCTTCCTGCTGTACTGCCAGATATACCCCCTGTTATACACATCTTCCTGCTGTACTGCCAGATATACCCCCTGTTATACCCATCTTCCTGCTGTACTTCTCAGATATACCCCCTGTTATACCCATCTTCCTGCTGTACTGCCAGATATACCCCCTGTTATACCCATCTTCCTGCTGTACTGCCAGATATACCCCCTGTTATACCCATCTTCCTGCTGTACTGCCAGATATACCCCCTGTTATACCCCTCTTCCTGCTGTACTGCCAGATATACCCCCTGTTATACCCATCTTCCTGCTGTACTGCCAGATATACACCCTGTTATACCCATCTTCCTGCTGTACTTCTCAGATATACCCCTGTTATACCCCTCTTCCTGCTGTACTGCCAGATATACCCCCTGTTATACCCCTCTTCCTGCTGTACTGCCAGATATACCCCCTGTTATACCCATCTTCCTGCTGTACTTCTCAGATATACCCCCTGTTATACCCATCTTCCTGCTGTACTGCCAGATATACCCCCTGTTATACCCATCTTCCTGCTGTACTGCCAGATATACCCCCTGTTATACCCCTCTTCCTGCTGTACTGCCAGATATACCCCCTGTTATACCCATCTTCCTGCTGTACTGCCAGATATACCCCCTGTTATACCCATCTTCCTGCTGTACTTCTCAGATATACCCCCTGTTATACCCATCTTCCTGCTGTACTGCCAGATATACCCCCTGTTATACCCATCTTCCTGCTGTACTGCCAGATATACCCCCTGTTATACCCATCTTCCTGCTGTACTGCCAGATATACCCCCCTGTTATACCCATCTTCCTGCTGTACTTCTCAGATATACCCCCTGTTATACCCATCTTTCTGCTGTACTGCCAGATATACCCCCTGCTATACCCATCTTCCTGCTGTACTGCCCAGTTATACCCCCCTTACTGCTGTACTGCCCAGTTATACCCCCTGCTATACCCATCTTCCTGCTGTACTGCCCATATATACCCCCTGCTATACCCATCTTCCTGCTGTACTGCCCACATATACCCCCTGTTATACCTCTCTTCCTGCTGTACTGCCTATATATACCCCCTGTTATACCCATCTTCCTGCTGTACTGCCCCGATATACCCCCTGTTATACCCATCTTCCTGCTGTGCTGCCCAGTTATACCCCTCTTCCTGCTGTACTGCCAGTTGTACCCCTGTTATACCCCTCTTCCTGCTGTACTGCCCAGTTAAACTCCCCTGTTTTACCCCTCTTCCTGCTGTACTGCCAGTTATACCCCATTATACCCCTCTTCCTGCTGTACTGCCAGTTATACCCCTCTTCCTGCTGTACTGCCAGTTATACCCCTGTTATACCCCTCTTCCTGCTGTACTGCCAGTTATACCCCCCTGTTTTACCCCTCTTCCTGCTGTACTGCCAGTTATACCCCGTTATACCCCTCTTCCTGCTGTTCTGCCAGTTATACCCCCTGTTATTCCCCTCTTCCTCCTTTACTGCCAGTTATACCCATGTTATACCCCTCTTCCTGCTGTACTGCCAGTTATACCCCCTGTTATACCCCTCTTCTTGCTGTACTGCCAGTTATACCCCTCTTCCTGCTGTACTGCCCAGTTATACCCCTGTTATACCCCTCTTCCTGCTGTACTGCCAGCTGTACTGCCAGTTATACCCATGTTATACCCCTCTTCCTGCTGTACTGCCAGTTGTACCTGTTATACCCCTCTTCCTGCTGTACTGCCAGTTATACCCCGTTATACCCCTCTTCCTGCTGTACTGCCAGTTATACCCTGTTATACCCCGTTATACCCCTCTTCCTGCTGTACTGCCCAGTTATACCCCTCTTCCTGCTGTACTGCCAGTTATACCCCGTTATACCCCTCTTCTTGCTGTATTGCCAGTTATACCCCGTTATACCCCTCTTCCTGCTGTACTGCCAGTTATACCCCGTTATACCCCTCTTCCTGCTGTACTGCCAGTTTTACCCCGTTATACCCCTCTTCCTGCTTTACTGCCAGTTATACCCCGTTATACCCCTCTTCCTGCTGTACTGCCCAGTTATACCCCGGTATACCCCTCTTCCTGCTGTACTGCCAGTTATACCCTGTTATACCCCGTTATACCCCTCTTCCTGCTGTACTGCCCAGTTATACCCCTCTTCCTGCTGTACTGCCAGTTATACCCCGTTATACCCCTCTTCCTGCTGTATTGGCAGTTATACCCCGTTATACCCCTCTTCCTGCTGTACTGCCAGTTATACCCCGTTATACCCCTCTTCCTGCTGTACTGCCAGTTATACCCCGTTATACCCCTCTTCCTGCTGTACTGCCCAGTTATACCCCGTTATACCCCTCTTCCTGCTGTACTGCCAGTTATACCCCTCTTCCTGCTGTACTGCCCAGTTATACCCCTCTTCCTGCTGTACTGCCAGTTATACCCCGTTATACCCCTCTTCCTGCTGTACTGCCCAGTTATACCCCGTTATACCCCTCTTCCTGCTGTACTGCCCAGTTATACCCCTCTTCCTGCTGTACTGCCCAGTTATACCCCGTTATACCCCTCTTCCTGCTGTACTGCCAGTTATACCCCTCTTTCTGCTGCAAGTCTAATGATTTTATTTCCGTTACCAAATTTCCAAGCAGTTTTTATTGTCTAGCAATGTTCTCTCCCAGTCCCTGTACTCCGCATGTAACCGTGGATAAGGATACACTTACAGGAACAGGACAGGGAGTAATAGGGAACAATGGGTCCGTCCCAGATGCTGTCACCACATATGATAAACTGAAAGAAACAAGCACAGAATGTACATAACTAAGGAGTAACATAATGCTACGTTCCCAACAGATAGGAACAGTAATTATATAACACTGATTGTTACATAACAGTCAGATCATACATTTATCTCACATCGGAGGCCATACCCTTATGGAGAATTACCCTTCGCATGGGGCTGTGTAAGGTTTCCATGGTGCGACCGATGGTTGTGTAAGACTAAAAAACAGCAGTTCAGCTTGTAAAGAGTCACACAATGCTGTGGTTACATATGTGATCCCGGCAGAATAGCACCCACTGAGGCTGCAGCGTCCCCCTCAGGCCCTTTATGTGTATGTGATACACGGCTGCTGTTTCTGGTAACCCTGCACCTTACTAACCATCTAGGCGGTACGCCCGGAATATTCCTGGCTGAGCTGCGTGCCAGGAGCGGCCTCTTCCGGGCATACCACCGATGAGCAAGTGTGCGCCAGAGGTCCCTCCAGTGATGCACCACTGGCACACCACCATTTGGCAGCACCAGCCGCCCCCCCAACTCACACACTTGTCACTGCACCTTTCACACCAGCCAGTAACCCTGGAAGGACCCGGGAGAAACCCTGCTACCTAGCAGGGTTGAATTGCCGGCAATTTTATCCGGGAATTTGACCCTAGAACCTTTCACACCAGCTTTAGTCCCGGGTTGTTCCCGGACCCAACCGGGGAATTTAGGCTGGTGTGAAAGGGGTATCAGTCTACAAGTATTAGGTCGACATGACTGATGTGAGTGTTCACGTACTCTCTGTAAAGCGCTGCAGAATATGTATGCGCTATATAAGAAATAAATAATGACGGTCGACATGCAGGAAGGTCGACATGGGTTAGGTCGACAGTCAAATGGTCGACATGGGGTTTTTCGCATTTTTTGGGAACCGACAGGCGGTATATCATGCCCTACCGTCCACTACGGCATTGTGGGAGAATAAAATAGAGTAGCGAGCCATGCGAGGGGACACGGGGCTACGTTTCAGTGTCCATGTCGACATTCGGGATAAAAAAAAATTGAAAAACCCCATGTCGACATTTTGACTGTCAACCTTCGCCAGTGTCGACCTAATGACCCTGTCGGCCTTCCTGCATGTTGACCTTCAATCATGTCGACCTTCATGCATGTCGACCTAGTGTTGTTGACCTAATGATTGTTGACCTAGTTGCTGTCTATCCTATGATCCATACCCCCAATGGTCCACACAGCCGATCCTCCCCGTCGCCACTTGTGGAAGCTCGGGGCCGCTCAGGGGTGCTCGGTCGTTCGTATGTTCATGTATTCGGATGCCCAAGCACCCAATCAACCGAGCGCTCTCCAGCACCTCCGTGCAGCCCTGAACTTCCCTGAGCTGCCGCAAACAGCCGAAGCCAGAAGCAGCAGCGCCAGGGAAGCAGGGGATGCTGCAGGAGACAGCGGCTGCCACTTCTGTGGTGACTATTTCTGGGGCCACAAAGCACAGCACTACTTTTGTAAACTAGTTACAGAGAGATTGTAGTCTGCATTAGAATGCGGTGCAGGAAGTGTGGTGCACCATAGAGGGGGCGTGTCATGCACCACCCAAAGGGAGTGTCTAGTACCAAATACGGACTGATCTACGCTTAAATGTTTGCTGCAAGATATTTCTATATAAAATCAGTAGCAATATATTTTGGGAAGTTTTGCAAACATGGATACCAACGTTTCTGCCTGCAATACTGGATTTCTCGTTTGCATCTATTGACTGCTAGATTTATTTTCTTCTCACTCAGCAAAGTAAACGTAATAAATGTGAGCAGTAAATGTCAACTGCAATTTGACCTTTTGTGAATTTTTACTTGAATAATCATCTCTTAGGGTAAAACAATGGTTTTAAAAACTTTTTTTGTATTGTTCCTTGTGTGTGTTTCACTAAAGATTACTAAACATTCCACAGTTATATATGGGGTTTGATGTAATAAGCAGGCATGATGTACTTTCTCTGTTGGGAACATGGCATTATTTCAGTTGTTACATCTTTCGGTCCCCCCCGCACTGATCACTGTGTGCCCCCTACAGTCAGGAAGAAGGCCACCTATGACAAATTTGGAGAAGAGGGTCTGAAAGGTGGAATCCCTGCTGAGTTTGGTGGCGAGGACGCCTGGACATCTGCCTACGTGTACCATGGGAATCCCGACAAGACCTTTAAAGAGTTTTTCGGTGGGGATAACCCATTTGCAGGTAAGAGATCGAAGCCAAACACGTTTTATAAGACCGTTGCGGTGACACGGAATAGAGGTGAGGATGACGCGCATTGATGGGGTCACATATAGGTCTAGAAACATACTTTCACCATACAGAAGATTTCTAACAAAAACAGCGATAATGAGTTCATCCACATACTTCCTGCTGGTTATAGTGCGGAACCTTCTACCGCTGAGTCGGCACCAGCTCAAATGCTGATATTTGTTTTAAATTGTTGATTATTCATAGGGACGTCTCTATCATAGTCTCACTGTTACTCCACCATGCTGACTTATAGCTCTTGTATTGTCCTTTCTGTCTCCTGCCCGTATCACGTCTCTTCATTCAGGTTATTGCATCTTTATTCAAACAATTCTATTGACACAGTGACGCAACGGGGGCGGTAAATGCAGGGACACAACGGGGACGGTAAATGCAGGGACACAACGGGGACGGTAAATGCAGGGACACAACGGGGGCGGTAAATGCAGGGACACAACGGGGGCGGTAAATGCAGTGACACAACGGGGACGGTAAATGCAGGGACGCAACGGGGACGGTAAATGCAGGGACACATCGAGGACGGTAAATGCAGGGACACAACGGGGGCGGTAAATGCAGGGACACAACAGGGACGGTAAATGCAGGGACACAACGGGGACGGTAAATGCAGTGACACAACGGGGACGGTAAATGCAGGGACGCAACGGGGACGGTAAATGCAGGGACACATCGAGGACGGTAAATGCAGGGACCCAACGGGGGGCGGTAAATGCAGGGACACAACGGGGGGCGGTAAATGCAGGGACACAACGGGGGCGGTAAATGCAGGGACACAACGGGGGCGGTAAATGCAGGGACACAACGGGGGGCGGTAAATGCAGGGACACAACGGGGGCGGTAAATGCAGGGACACAACGGGGGCGGTAAATGCAGGGACACAACGGGGGGCGGTAAATGCAGGGACACAACGGGGACGGTAAATGCAGGGACACAACGGGGCCGGTAAATGCAGGGACACAACGGGGGACGGTAAATGCAGGGACACAACGGGGGCGGTAAATGCAGTGACACAACGGGGGCGGTAAATGCAGTGACACAACGGGGGCGGTAAATGCAGGGACGCAACGGGGACGGTAAATGCAGGGACGCAACGGGGACGGTAAATGCAGGGACGCAACGGGGACGGTAAATGCAGTGACGCAACGGGGGCGGTAAATGCAGTGACGCAACGGGGGCGGTAAATGCAGGGACACAACGGGGACGGTAAATGCAGGGACACAACGGGGACGGTAAATGCAGGGACACAACGGGGACGGTAAATGCAGGGACACAACGGGGGCGGTAAATGCAGGGACACAACGGGGGCGGTAAATGCAGGGACACAACGGGGACGGTAAATGCAGGGACACAACGGGGGCGGTAAATGCAGGGACACAACGGGGACGGTAAATGCAGGGACACAACGAGGACGGTAAATGCAGGGACACAACGGGGGCGGTAAATGCAGGGACACAACGGGGACGGTAAATGCAGGGACACAACGAGGACGGTAAATGCAGGGACACAACGGGGGGCGGTAAATGCAGGGACACAACGGGGGGCGGTAAATGCAGGGACACAACGGGGGGCGGTAAATGCAGGGACACAACGGGGGCGGTAAATGCAGGGACACAACGGGGGCGGTAAATGCAGGGACACAACGGGGGGCGGTAAATGCAGGGACACAACGGGGGCGGTAAATGCAGGGACACAACGGGGGGCGGTAAATGCAGGGACACAACGGGGGGCGGTAATTTCAGGGACACAACGGGGGCGGTAAATGCAGGGACACAACGGGGGCGGTAAATGGAGGGACACAACGGGGGCGGTAAATGGAGGGACACAACGGGGACGGTAAATGCAGGGACACAACGGGGGCGGTAAATGCAGGGACGCAACGGGGACGGTAAATGCAGGGACACAACGGGGGCGGTAAATGCAGGGACGCAACGGGGGCGGTAAATGCAGGGACACAACGGGGACGGTAAATGCAGGGACACAACGGGGACGGTAAATGCAGGGACGCAACGGGGACGGTAAATACAGTGACACAACGGGGACGGTAAATGCAGGGACACAACGGGGACGGTAAATGCAGGGATACAACGGGGGCGGTATATGCAGGGACACATCGAGGACGGTAAATGCAGGGACCCAACGGGGGGCGGTAAATGCAGGGACACAACGGGGGGCGGTAAATGCAGGGACACAACGGGGACGGTAAATGCAGGGACACAACGGGGGCGGTAAATGCAGGGACACATCGAGGACGGTAAATGCAGGGACCCAACGGGGGGTGGTAAATGCAGGGACACAACGGGGGGCGGTAAATGCAGGGACACAACGGGGGCGGTAAATGCAGGGACACAACGGGGGCGGTAAATGCAGGAACACAACGGGGACGGTAAATGCAGGAACACAACGGGGGCGGTAAATGCAGGGACACAACGGGGGACGGTAAATGCAGGGACACAACGGGGGCGGTAAATGCAGGGACACAACGGGGGACGGTAAATGCAGGGACACAACGGGGACGGTAAATGCAGGGTCACAACGGGGGCGGTAAATGCAGGGACACAACGGGGGACGGTAAATGCAGGGACACAACGGGGGGCGGTAAATGCAGGGACACAACGGGGGGCGGTAAATGCAGGGACACAACGGGGACGGTAAATGCAGTGACACAACGGGGACGGTAAATGCAGTGACACAACGGGGGGCGGTAAATGCAGTGACCCAACGGGGACGGTAAATGCAGGGACACAACGGGGGGCGGTAAATGCAGTGACACAACGGGGACGGTAAATGCAGGGACACAACGGGGGCGGTAAATGCAGGGACACAACGGGGGACGGTAAATGCAGGGACACAACGGGGGCGGTAAATGCAGGGACACAACGGGGACGGTAAATGCAGGGACACAACGGGGGCGGTAAATGCAGGGACACAACGGGGGACGGTAAATGCAGGGACGCAACGGGGGCGGTAAATGCAGGGACACAACGGGGACGGTAAATGCAGGGACACAACGGGGACGGTAAATGCAGGGACACAACGGGGGCGGTAAATGCAGGGACAATGAGGACGGGATATGATTGGTGCAGGGACACTGAGGACGGGATATGATTGGTGCAGGGACACTGAGGACGGGATATGATTGGTGCAGGGACACAACGAGGACGGGATATGATTGGTGCAGGGACACATGGAGGACGGGATATGATTGGTGCAGGGACACTGAGGACGGGATATGATTGGTGCAGGGACACTGAGGACGGGATATGATTGGTGCAGGGACACTGAGGACGGGATATGATTGGTGCAGGGACACAACGAGGACGGGATATGATTGGTGCAGGGACACATGGAGGACGGGATATGATTGGTGCAGGGACACTGAGGACGGGATATGATTGGTGCAGGGACACTGAGGACGGGATATGATTGGTGCAGGGACACATGGAGGACGGGATATGATTGGTGCAGGGACACATGGAGGACGGGATATGATTGGTGCAGGCAGCTGGTAACACCCGGGGGCTGACGGACAGATCTGATATATTTGTGGACATGGGACATTTATACCGAATGTTGCCAACAGGATTTTCTGTCTTATTCTATCCCTAAACCGAACCCTGAAATTAGTTGTTGACATTCTGGCAATGTCAACACCATGTCGATGTTCTGAATGTCAGCAATGTGACTGCATACCACCAGTGCAAAGGGCCTGATTCAGACCTGTTTGCTAAGCTGCGTATACCTGCGACCTAGCGAACAGGTCAGTGCTGCCCCCCACCGCCATCGATAGCATGTGGGGGATGTGTTCCCTAACATCGGTCGCACACCATCGAATGATTTCTCTCCCCTTCGGTAATAAAAGTCCATCTAAATTAACTTTTATTCCAGCGGCAGATCGCAGAAAAGGGGGCGGGCACTGGCGCCATGTGATGTCAGCATCCCGCCCACCCCATATAACGCTGGGTGTTACCCTGCAGCCACCCCCTGCCTGTCCTCGGACCTCCCGATCGGGGTTTGCACATGTACAAACCCCCCACCATTGGACAAGGGGATGAATTCGGCCCTGAATCGGCCCCAGTGAGGATAGTCCAGTACTGCACAGTGCAGTACTGCTTAGCGGGTTGTCACCAGTGGGAATTGTGCAGCAGTTACTGAACTGTAACCTCTTTATATTTATTATTATTTTTCCCCACTTAAGACTTTTTCACGCCGGATGGCTCTGAGGTGAACACAGGGTTTGGAGGTCTGCGGGGGAGAGGGGAGAAGAAACAGGACCCACCAATTGCCAGAGATCTCTACCTCTCATTGGAGGACTTATATTTTGGTTGCACAAAGAAGATCAAGATTTCACGCAGGGTAAGAGAGAATCTATAGGTGACTTAGTGACACCCAGGGCGAATGTTGGGCTGAGGTGCTGTAATTAGAGCTCAGAGCTGCACGATCTGTGGCCACGCCTCCTATGTAAGCCCCACCCTGTTCCTACAGTACCCAGGTACCTCTAAATACACACATACAGACATCATGTAATTATGCCGTAGAACATGGGCGGTCCCACAAGTCCAATCCCCATATATATATAGATCACATATTATGGGGGGGGGGGGCTGAATCCAGGCTACTAATCCAGGCTACTAATCTCTGTGACCCTTCAGGTGATGAACGAGGACGGACACACATCCAGCATACGAGATAAGATCCTGTCTATAGATGTAAGCGCTGGCTGGAAGCCGGGGACCAGAATCACCTTCCCTAATGAGGGCGACCAGGTGAGAACAATATAAGGACATTGAGCATTTCATCTGCCAGGTGCAAGTTGTAGCTTCCCTCCGTATATCCACATTGTTGTGGGGAGTCCCGGGGGCCCCTTTCTTACTCACTAGTCTCCCCCCCGTCATTGTCTCTCTGACCTCTTCCTTCCCCCAGGCCCTGGTCTCACCCATCATCACATGACCCAGACTCTCCGCCCTGTCTCTCTCCTCCGCCACTATGCCTACAAGCATATAAAAGGATTGCCTGTCTCCACCACACGTCCTTCCTTTCTACCCGCTAACATTTACTCTCATCTCTCCCCCAATTCCACTTCCTCTGTGTCATCCTCCACTCCGCTCTCCCCTCACTCCCCACATTCAGGCCATCTCTCAATTCTGCTGCTTCCACCCCAGAGAACATCACTAGATTCTGTACAGTACACAACCAACTCCTCAGCCTCATGCAGCCCGTGTGTAGGGGACCGTTCACGTCATTATGTTATGTTCCATGCTCCTGACCTTATGTACGGACACTGAGGTGTCCTTGTGTGTGTCTTGCACCAGTCTTGCTTCTATGACTTTATGTAAGTTCCGTATCTGCAGACGCTTATATACCGTTTGGTATCCTTACACATACCATCGAATCTTCAACCAGTATGGCCTCCAGTTTGCAACCGCCCGCAACGCATCCAAAACACAAACCATCTCTGTGCGGACTCTTGGATCCCTATCTGTCTCTGGCCCAGGGCCAGCAAGAGAAATCCTGGGCCCCGGTACAACAACTTCCTGGGGCCCCCACGAACGGCGCTCCCCTCTGCGGACCCTTGTTACGCCACTGCTTCCAAGATGGATACAGGGACAAAAATGTACACCGTAATGCCTATTACACATGTCACACACCCATTACATATTATACCACATGCCATAATGCTCACTACACGTTATGCCACACACCAGAGTGGGAAGTACACATTATGCCATACACAATAATATCTATTACATATTATACTACATGCCATAATGCCCATTACACATTATTCCACACACCGTAATGCTCATTGCATATTAGGCGGTCAACATGCTCGTTGCCATGGGATTACCCTGCTCTGCCAGGGGTTACATGCTCTGCCAGGGGATAACATGCTCTGCCAGGGGTTAACATGCTCATTGCCATGGGATTAACCTGCTCTGCCAGGGGTTACATGCTCTGCCAGGGGATAACATGCTCTGCCAGGGGTTAACATGCTCATTGCCATGGAGTAACATTCTCTGCCTGGGGTTACTTGCTCTGCCAGGGATTAACATGCTTGTTGCCATGGGGTTACATGCTCTGACATGGGTTACATGCTCTGCCAGGGGTTACATACTCTGCCATAGGTTACATGCTTTGCCAGGTGTTAACATGCTTGTTGCCATGGAGTTACAGTACATGCTCTGCCAGGGGTTACATGCTGACTTCCAGAGTTGTATCTCAGCCACAGCAGCATGTAGGGAGGCAGCAGACACAGAGTAACGAGCCACCCACCTCCACCTTGGAACACAGTGACCTGGGCATGGCTGGGGAACCAGGTCTGGGACTGCTGGGCTGGAGACATGGCACTGGCACCTGCTGTAGCTGGTGGCGGCTGGGATGGGAATGTGGGCAGCGGGGTGGGCTGGATTCTGCAGAGTGGGTGGTACTCCCACTGGAGGTGGCCTCTCTCTGACCCAGTTCCTCCCGGCACCCAGGGACTACCTACCCTAAGTATCCTCCTGTCGCCGAGCCACGGTAAACTCCCAAGTCACATGGCTGGCTCTCAGCAGGCCCTGGAGTCAGAGAGAGTGGAACGACACAAAAGGACCTCTGTGATGCTGCTGCCCCCACACTGGCCACATCCGCACTCCCTATGCTGCCGCTGAACATCTGACTCCGGCGCACTCAGACGCGCCACCAAACAAAAAAAAAACCTGTGTGTCCAAACCAGGGCCCCCCTGACAGGCTCGGGCCCGGGTAAACTGTACCTGTTCCCCCCCCCCCCCCCCTCCCTCTCAGCACCCCTGCTCTGGCCCAAGACATCTCCAAGGCTGTGCGTCTAAATCGCAGCTGCGACTCTGTGTTCACCGGATCTGGGCCCCATGTACAATAGAATAAAAACTGTGCACGACTCGAGCGCGTAGCATAACCGCATTTTACTTACGAACCCTTAATGAATACAGCGATATACAGTATGGAAGTGATATGTGTTATTGTAATCATGAACCAGTTCTTTTTGTAGGGTCCGAACATCATCCCAGCAGACATAGTATTCATAGTGAAGGAGAAACCCCACCCGCGCTTTGTACGACAAGGGGACGACCTGATCTTCACGGCCAACATCGAGCTCGGGAAGGTAAAAGTGTTATATAGGGGTGTAATCCAGACTTGTGGTGGACTGATCCAGCATTGATAAGACCGCAGCCCTTCTTTACTTGGAACCAATCACTCCTACATCTCGTGATGTCACTAGTTCCTGGTGAATTGATTGGCTGCCTGGAGATATGAGTGGAAGCATAAATGAGCCTACAGTCATCAGGCTGGAAGTG
Source organism: Crinia signifera (assembly GCF_055691185.1). Classification (NCBI taxonomy): domain Eukaryota; kingdom Metazoa; phylum Chordata; class Amphibia; order Anura; family Myobatrachidae; genus Crinia; species Crinia signifera. Next base: position 393,263,760 of record NC_139218.1, read on the forward strand.
ATTGACAGCTCCTGTAGAAATCTTCACCTGTCAGATAGGAGCTTAACCGTAATGATCTGTTTGTATGCTGCGACTGTTTACTTTCCAATGTAATTTCACAAAGCAGCCAATAGGAGGCAACAGCTGACAGATGAGCTTCCTACTGAGGTGTCTCCAATGTTTTTCAGGCTCTGATTGGCTGCACTGTGGAAGTTGAAACCTTAGACGACAGAATATTGACTATCCCAATTAATGACATTGTACAGTAAGTATTTACTGTCAGTCTGTACTAGGGGAAGGACCTTCTATTTAAAGAACTAAAGTCAACAGTTTAAAAACACATTTCTCTGCTCTTAGACAATGACCGGAGCATACTGGCAAAAAGCTCAAATAGCAAAGCATAGCATGCCAGTTACAACATTTGCACGTATTAAGACATTACTATCATAGTGTAGTCCGTTATGAAGGAAATAAGCAGAATGTTATTTATAGTCCCGATATATTGGCGGCCAGGATTGATGCAAGGTAGAGAAGCGATGCGTTACCGGCGCAGGTTATTAGCTCCTCCCTCTAGGATCTGTTGTGCAGCCATTTCTCAAACATATTTGTGGTCCGCGAGGTGAAGGACCAGTCAGATGCAGCAATCACAGGCACCCCACCTTTTGATTGGACCCGATCAAAAGGCAATTAGGGCCATCACCCAGGCAGCCCGATTGGAGGACACTACAGTATGTGTAATATTTGGGGTTCTGATAGTATTTATACGTTTTAATAACCTCACCAGCATACGGTATTAACCGCTTATTGGGGTACCCCACAAGTTAGGTCAGCTTCATCCAGCCCTGATTGGACTGCCGGTATACAGCTTTCTACCAGTGCCAGTTTAACCAGTTTAAAGTTCCTATAAAATTGATGACCTGCTATGGAAACGCAGCTTTAGTGATAGAAACAACCCCCCCCCCCCTCCTTCCTCGTCACCTAATACAGTGGTGGTTCTGAAACTCCATCCTCAAGGACCCCCGACAGTTCGTGTTTTCTGGGTCAAATTAGGAACAATATATGAAAACACCCTGGGCGCATATAACGGACTAAAACAGGTCCGAATCTATATCATACACAATTTACTGCATTTAAAAAATTTTAAGTAACTATGTTTGCCGTGTATTGATGGGCGGTTTCCACCTGCTCTCACCTAGGGCGGGATGTACTAACATCCGCAACCCTTCTTTGTCCCACATAGCCGGCTACCACAGGACAGCTCTTCCGATAACAGTTGTCCTTTGCGATGCAGCGATGTCCCTGGACTTCTGGGGTCTGAGACCCTGGATTCCCTCTGCACATGTGCACAGGTGTACTCATTACGCATGGACACATTTATCTGGTCACCAGCAGGAGCGCAGATGTACTCACTACTCACTGACACATTTCTAGGTCACCCAGCAGGTGCACAGGTGTACTCATCACTCACTGACACATTTACCAGATCGCCCGGCAGGTGCACAGGTGTACTCATTACTCACTAACACATTTACCAGGTCACCCGGCAGGTGCACAGGTGCACTCATTACTCACTAACACATTTCCCAGGTCACCCAGCAGGTGCACAGGAGTAATCATTACTCACTGACACATTACCCAGGTCACCCAGCAGGAGCACAGGTGCACTCATTACTCACTGACATTTCCCAGGTCACTCGGCAGGCGCACAGGTGTACTCATTACTCACTAACACATTTCCCAGGTCACCCAGCAGGTGCACAGGAGTAATCATTACTCACTGACACATTACCCAGGTCACCCAGCAGGTGCACAGGTGTACTCATTACTCACTGACACATTACCCAGGTCACCCGGCAGGTGCACAGGTGTACTCATTACTCACTCACGCATTTCCCAGGCCACCCAGCAGGAGCACAGATGTACTCATTACTCGCTGACACATTTCCCAGGTCACCTGGCAGGTGCACAGGTGTACTCATTACTCACTGACACATTTTCCAGGTCACCTGGCAGGTGCACAGGTGTACTCATTACTCACTGACACATTTTCCAGGTCACCTGGCAGGTGCACAGGTGTACTCATTACTCACTGACACATTTTCCAGGTCACCTGGCAGGTGCACAGGTGTACTCATTACTCACTGACACATTTACCAGGTCACACAGCAGGTGCACAGGTGTACTTATTACACACTGACATTTCCCAGGTCACAGGTGCACTCATTACACCCCTGAAAGCCTGCAAAGGCCCACCCTCCTTCTCTCCCTTTACCCCTCTCCCTAAATACCTCATCTTCGTGGGCTTTAAAAAGGCCATTTTCAATGATATTCTCATAGAAATGCAGGGTCATCCCGGGTTCAGTGTGAAAGGGTCCCAAGCATGTGTGAATGGGTCCCAACCCGGGAATGTCCCTGGAATTTTATTCCCGGTTGGTCTCTGCATAGTATGAGCACACAGGGCTCTATCTATGCCAGTGATGGCTAACCTTGACACTGCAGCTGTTGTTGAACTACACATCCCAGCATGCCCTGCATCAGTTTTAGCATGGCCAAATAGCGAAACTGTAGCAGGGCATGCTGGGATGTGTAGTTCAACAACATCTGGAGTGTCAAGGTTAGCCGTCGCTGATCTACGCCAAAGCTAGGTTGCATTTTGCAAGCTCGGTTGGACATTGCCCCTGTCCCTGTTTATACCAGCTATAAAACACTCTGATATAATCTTACAGCCACAATAAATATTATTCCAGATGTAATCTCCAGTACAGACGGAGCTCATTGATTTGTTTCTGCCAACAGCCCCAAGTACAGTAAAGTGGTCCCTGGGGAGGGCATGCGGCTGTCCAAAGACCCCAATCGGAAGGGGGACCTCATCATCCAGTTCGACATTCAGTTCCCGGAGCACCTGACGCCCCAGAAGAAGCAGCTGCTGCAGAAAGCGCTCCTGTCCTAACAACGCGACACCGATCCTTATCAGGACACTACCGATATATCATTACACTACAGGAGACTTATCAGTAAAGTGGTGTTTACTGACGGGTACCAGATGTCTGTCAACCGAACTCCAACCAACCGCCGGTCATATTCTAGGGAGTTTATACCAAGTATCCTGCTTGCAGTCAGGTTAGACCTGGGGTAGCCAACCCTAGTCCTCGAGAGCTACCAACAGTACATGTTTTGCAGGTCTCCTCACAGAATCACGTGAGCTAATTAGCTCCATCTGTGGATCTTTTAAAATGTGTCAGTGATTAATGAGTGCAGCTGTGCAGCAGCTAGGTTGTCTGGAAAATGTGACCTGTTGGTAGCTCTCGAGGGCTAGGGTTGGCTACCACTGGGTTAGACCCTACTTGTATATTTTCATAATCTAGTTCAATAAACAAGTGTATTACAATCATCCCGCACTTCTACTTATAATTACAGGGGTCCTGTAATAACCATTCCCAACCTCGGTCCTCAGGGCACACTTATGCTGGGTACACACTGGCAGATATATTGGCCGATCAATTGACTGGCTGATATACACTGCTCAAAAAAATAAAGGGAACACTAACATAACACATCCTAGATCTGAATGAATGAAATATTCTTAATAAATACTTTGTTCTTTACATAGTTGAATTTGAGGACATCAAAATCACATAAAAACGATCAATGGAAATCAAATTTATTAACCCATGGAGGTCTGGATTTGGAGTCACCCTCAAAATTAAAGTGGATAAACACACTACAGGCTGATCCAACTTTGATGTAATGTCCTTAAAACAAGTCAGAATGAGGCTCAGTAGTGTGTGTGGCCTCCACGTGCCTCCCTACAATGCCTGAGCATGCTCCTGATGAGGTGACGGATGGTCTCCTGAAGGATCTCCTCCCAGACCAAAGCATCCGCCAACTCCTGGACAGTCTGTGGTGCAACGTGGCGTTAGTGGATGGAGCGAGATATGATGTCCCAGATGTGCTCAATTGGATTCAGGGCTGGGGAACGGGCGGGCCAGTCCATAGCATCAATGCCTTCGTCTTGCAGGAACTGCTGACACACTCCAGCCACATGAGGTCTAGCATTGTCTTACTTTAGGAGGAACCCAGGGCCAACCGCACCAGCATATGGTCTCACACGGGGTCTGAGGATCTCATCTCGGTACCTAATGGCAGTCAGGCTACCTCTGGCGAGCACATGGAGGGCTGTGCGCCCACCCCAAAGAAATGCCATCCCACACCATTACTGACCCACTGCCAAACCAGTCATGCTGGAGGATGTTGCAGGGAGCAGAACTTTCGGTACCTATGTATTATCTGGACTCCCATGTTAAATGCACCCCATTTTTTCATACCCCTACTATCCAACTACGCATGGAGTTGACTTTATATAGTGTGGCGAGCGCAGCGAGCCACCGTGCCCGAACCGTGGCGAGGGGACGCGGTCTCATAAGAAAAACGGGAGCCCAGATATTACATAAGTACCAAACTTTCTCCTTGGTGTCTCCAGACTCTGTCACGTGCTCAGTGTGAACCTGCTTTCATCTGTGACGAGCACAGGGCACCAGTGGCGAATTTGACAATCTTGGTGTTGTCTGGCAAATGCCAAACGTCCTGCATGGAGTTGGGCTGTAAGCACAACCCCCACCTGTGGACGTCGGGCCCTCATACCACCCTCATGGAGTCTGTTTCTGACCGTTTGAGTAGACACATGCACATTTGTGACCTGCTGGAGGTCATTTTGCAGGGCTCTGGCAGTGCTCCTCCTGTTCCTCCTTGCACAAAGGCGGAGGTAGCGGTCCTGCTGCTGGGTTGTTGCCCTACTACGGCCTCCTCCACGTCTCCTGAAGTACTGACCGGTCTCCTGGTAGTGCCTCCATGCTCTGGACACTACACTGACAGACACAGCAAACCTTCTTGCCACAGCTCGCATTGATGTGCCATCCTGGATGAGCTGCACTACCTGAGCCACTTGTGTGGGTTGTAGACTCCGTCTCATGCTACCACTACAGTGACAGCACCGCCAGCTTTCAAAAGTGACCAAAACCATAGCTCCCAACATGAGCCCCTCCAGGAGGGACACAATGCTCTTCTCCTGGACTTTCCTCTTAATGTATGATTACAATCACTTGTGTTTAGCAGGGTAATTGATAAGAAAGGTGCTTCAACACAGGTGATGGTAATCATACATTAAGAGGAAGTGCAGGAGCAGAGCGATGTGTCCCTCCTGGAGAGGGTCATGCTGGGAGGTATGCCGAAACATCAGCCAGAAAGCATAGGAGCGGAGAAGTGGTCTGTGGTCACCACCTTTATTGGGGGGTCTTGCGAATTGCCTATAATAGCCACCTGTTGTCTATTCCATTTGCACAACAGCATGTGAAATTGATTGTCAGTGTTGCTTCCTAAGTGGACAGTTGGATTACACAGAAGTGTGATTGACTTACATTGTGTTGCTGAAGTGTTCCCTTTATTTTTTTGAGCAGTGTATGGGCTATTTCACACGCTCCGGCTCCTCCCGGGTGGCGGAAAGCCGTGCCGCACACCGTAGTTAATGGACACAATTGTGTCCATTCACACGGGACGGGCCCGGCCGCCCGTTTGCAGCCGGATCCCACCACTGGAAGGAAGGGCTGTGGCCATCCCCACCATTCTTGGCCGTGCGGGGTGCCCGGCAGGAGCGAGAGTGTGAAATAGCCCTATATTGTTTAGGGATCGGCGTTGTCTGAACAACACTGTCCACAGACGTATCGCTCTGAGTGTGCAACACAGCCGATGGGCAATATATCTTAAAGATCCCGTGACTTCCTGTTCCAGGAGCAGTCATGATTGGCTGAGTTGCGCAGCTGACACAGTGGTCGACAGGTGTCTAGGTTGACACTGTTTTTTTCACCCATACATCACATTAAGTGCACTGCGTACCCTCGCATAGCTCGCTGCACTCAGCACACTTTTATTCTCCCCCCACACCCTAGTGGATGGTAGTGCAGCTCAAAAAAAAAAATTGAAAAACCCCAAGTTGCCCTTGGTTCAAGGTCGACCGGTGTCTAGGTTGACATGACACATGTCAACCTTGTAGTATGTTAACCTAATTACTGTCTACCATCATTAGGTTGACCAACCAATCATATCCCCTCTGACCCTACTGCTCCCAGCGCAGAAGAGGGGCCTGGCTACAGAGTCTGTATACAGGAATCAGTCTCTAACCGCCCCTGGCCTTCCTACTTCACACCAACAATCGCTCTTCAGTTTCAGACCGCTGCTGCCCCCTCACCATCGTGTACAAGAACTCATGAGACCATCATTGTATGTGATCCGTGCACTATAAAAAGGTAGTGACAGGGCTTTGATGAACCTGAGGCAGGAACATCTAATAAACCATTAGGCCGCTGATAAGTGGCGAGAACCGGGGACTTTGACACATTCAGGCTGTAAACGGATTAACACTTCTGGGAAGTACAATAAAGGCAGACGGATGTTCGCCTGGGTACAAAGTGTGTTCTTGTTGTGGCAAAGCGCAGTCCCAGCCGTCGCATAATACCCCTCACGCCAGGTTCTGATTAAGAATGTGCAATTAGTGTTTAACATGTACTATGGACCCAATATGCTGCAGTTTTTTATATTCAGGTCTAAATTACACCCCCCCCCCCCCCAAAGGCGAAATCCTACAGTAGCCAATAATCTGCACGAAGCCCGGCAGCAATTAATTCCCGCTACTTTTGTATGCACGCAAGCAAAAGGAAAAAAAAAAAAAAAAAAAAGCTTGTGACTGGTTTTGTACATAGTCACACAGCTGCGAATAGCTTTGCAGCCTTACACAGCTTCAGCTATTACTGGACTACACATCCCAGCATGCCCTGCTACAGTATGCCATTTGGCCATAATTAAACTGTTGCAAAGCATGCTGGGATGTATAGTTCAACAGCTGGAGGGCTGAAGGTTTCCCATCCCTGGTATAGCGTGTACAAGGCACATTACACAAGTTGTTCTACTGTTGCAATTTTATGGTTACATTTAAAAGTAACATTTTTACCAAACATTGAGATTTAATAATGGGCTATTTGTGGCTTCTTAATCTGGTTTAATTGTTAAAGTTTCAACAAAAACTGCACCTTTTGAATGGTAAGAGGGTGTTTGTATCTGAGAACTTGGACTTTTCCCAAGTTAAAGTCATTTTACCTGTACATATGCTCCCTGGGTTAGCAACACTAATTGTTATCTACAAAAGGTGCGTAATACATGAAGTCTCAGAGAAGATCATCCCATTTTACCGTTCCCACCAGCCCACAGCAGGGTCTGACCACCGACGGAAACAAGCCACAGAGATGTATTTTGATGTATTGACTTTATTTGAATTTCTGCAGAGTCATCCACACAGAAGACAAACAAGATAAAATAACCAGTAAACAACTGCTCGCTTGGTCATATTACAGGAAAGAAGGGAGTGGTACTGGGTGAGCAGAGTGATGCCCGGGGGAGACGAGTTACCGGTCTCCCTCTGTACACCTACAGGGCAGGAAGCTGAGCAATGATCACGTCAGGGCAAGGTATGAGTCACTGCACATGGAACGGTGAAAAAGCAGAAGCTGCCGATTGCTGACACCATGCAGAGATCCAAGCCGGGAGCACAGAGGAGACAAGAGGATGGGGGTTTACAGAACACAAGTTTTAAATAACAGATGTGAAACAAATAGTAATCATTTGTTAAACTTAACCAGCTGTGTGCTTTCCTCAGTCTGCTGGATAGGGTTATTGACAAATAAGGAATGCTGAATCATGGTAGTCTAATACATTAAATTAGTTTAATACCCAGCAGTCAGTTCACTAGGAACCGGTAATGTTACCAAGGCACTGCCATGGGTCAAGTTCCCAGTGAGACAAGCTGGTCACGTCTGAGATCAGACTTCTTAGGATACGGGGGCTATTAAAAAACAAAATAGGAGGGTTGCTTTAAAATAAGGCAGAAAGACTGCGCTTAAAGCCAGTGCAATAGTTTAATATATAAAATCTAGGGAAACCCTTTTGTCAGCTTCATTTTAGTAGAAAAACATTTTAAAAACTGAAGTTGGTGATGTCATCACCACAGCGGTTAAAATATCCTGATGCAGATGCCACCCAATAGCCCTGCCGGATTGTTACCTCTGGGGTGGTCCAGCGGCACAATCCGCACTTATCACCGAGCGGGGAAGGGAGTTCAGAATAACAGACAGATCGGTACTTTGGTTTACAGGACTACACGGGGAGGTAAAACCTGGTGCAAGCAATACAAGAGGTAGAGACACAGCTAATCCTAAACACACAAAGCCCACTGGACGGGCACTTCATCAGGGTCAGACAGGAGCCTCCCAGGAGGTACGGGCCGACATCATGCCTCTCTTCAGCTGTTCATAGGTCACAAACATGACCACGTTCCAGGATCCCAGCCTCAAGAAAGAGGGCATGAATCTGTATATAGAGAAGAGAGCAGTCAGGGCAGAGAATTACCCACAATTCCCATTCTTCCTCCCCCAGCAGGAAGAGACTACGTTACGCGGTGCCTGCCGACAGTTCTATAGAGCAGCAGACTCGCCCCCATTTGACCCATGTAGTCCCTTCTATGCGCCACTTACCCTTTGTAGAAAGCCTTGGGCCCCTCCTTCCGGAACATGGAGACGGCACACTTCAGGGCACTTGGGTACTGGCCCTTGGCAGAGTTCATGTATCTTGTCTTCACTACATCGACGGGGGACGCGATCACAGTGGTGCAGAAACCAGCTCCGAACGCTGAGGTGAAGTGACAGGGGAGGGTGTCTGCAAGACAAGTCATCAATTACGGCCATGCGGTTTCTGCATTATGCGCGGCGACCTGGTAATACCAGACCGGGGGACAGATGTATGATAGGAAAGAGGAGACTCACCACTCATAAGGTTGGATTTCAGGAGAGTGTCCTTGATGAGGTCATAGGTCACCAGCTCTGTGCAGTTGACGATGGCGTTACGGGTGATGTTGGGGGCAGTACCTGGGTACATAGAGATGGGGGATTAAACATTTTACCACAAGTAACCCTATAGCGCTGCCTCATACCTTTGGGAAAGTTCTATCCTACAAGGAACTGGACCCAGCAGCCATATATAGGCCGGAGCATTCTAAAAAGGCCAGATTCTAGCTAACTTTACAATATGTACAACGACTAACTATTTCTCCACAGGACTAAATAGCTTCCCTCATCTCCTTCCCTGAGCTCCTGTGGGGACAGATTTATCTGTAGCACATGCGATGACCCCACTTTCCGTCAACAAACCTTTCCAGAGGCCACGCATGCCTTCCTCTCTGGCGATCGTTTTGTAGGCGTCCATGGTCCCCTTGTACCTTCGGGAGCTGGAGACGTTGGCCTGAGCCTGGAAACGCACCTTCACCACGTCTGTAGGCTGGGCTATCGCCACAGCCATGGCTCCCGTGGTACAGCCAGCAAGAAGCCTGCTGCCAATTCCCACATCTGTGAGGAACAACAAATAAGAGTCATTGTAAGCAGCCAGATGAACCCTACATAGACCTGCTCTACCACACATCATCCCATTACCGGGAATAATACAGACACCAGTTTGTCATGATGTTCTACCAGCCACGGAGCCCGTGGTCAGCCATTGCTGGCAACAATGCAAACACTTCCTGTTTAGGTCACGGTAACCATGGCACCCTGCAGACCAGGGTCACACATGGGAGAGAACGAGTCGATCCTTCCAGACAGGACATTATCTCATCTGTTAGATCATTCCCAGAAACAGTTGTGTAAACCTGTCCCTGAAAAACTGGTTCCTAATTAGACTGACTTAGGAAGTGGTTACATCCACCTAAAAAGATTAGTTCCCCCCCCCCCCCACTGGCAACACCCTAAGGGGGGTATTTCCTTACGCTCAGATCCTTTGGTGTAGAATTGCTTGACAGAGTCATACAGTCCGATGCGGACGGACGCAAAGCTCATCTGTCTCTGGAGACCGGCCGCCAGCCCGTTGTAGAGGCTTCTTGGCCCTTCGGTTTTGACCATGGTGGAGATGGTCCCGAATACGCCTCTGTACTGGGCGGCCTGCTTGCTGACAGGCATCTTGGTCTCTCCTTGGATCTGCAGGGAGCAGGTCAAGAAGAGTCATAAATAATAGTATACAAAGAAAATAAGAGTTCTAGATAAAGAACCAATTCTAGAAACGGCCCTCAGATAACAAAAGGGCCAGTTTGAGGTCCCAGCGATAGTGCTGCTTGTATGCTGGACCCATTCCATGTATGTGCATTAATCAAGCCCTATATTCACAGTTTAAAGTTCTAATGTATTCCATCTCACTACTGTTAAAGAACAGTCACCGGATCTACAAAAAGGGCGTTTTGAACCCACCTGAAGCCTGACTTTGGCGGTGTCCAGAGGGAAGGTGAACAGGTCCGCTATACAAGCGGCTGTACCGGCGCCAATGAACTTCACTGTAGCAGTAGGGGGCACATCTGTGGGTTTGAATCCAACCATCTTGAGGCTTTGAGTGGTGTAAAGACCACAAGATAAGAACTTGAGTGTCCGGGGAAGTGTTGTAGTGATAAGACAAGGCAAATAAACTCTGCCGGCGTCTAAACAGCAAAAACACACACATTAGAGTACCCATCTATAACCAACACTGCTAGAACGACACAGGGGGGAGGTGGTGCCCGCTGAGCACACTGCTAGAACTACGCAGGGGGGAGGTGGTGCCTGCTGAGCACACTGCTAGAACTACGCAGGGGGGAGGTGGTGCCCGCTGAGCACACTGCTAGAACTACGCAGGGGGGAGGTGGTGCCCGCTGAGCACACTGCTAGAACTACGCAGGGGGGAGGTGGTGCCCGCTGAGCACACGGCTAGAACTACGCAGGGGGGAGGTGGTGCCCGCTGAGCACACGGCTAGAACTACGCAGGGGGGAGGTGGTGCCCGCTGAGCACACGGCTAGAACTACGCAGGGGGGAGGTGGTGCCCGCTGAGCACACGGCTAGAACTACGCAGGGGGGAGGTGGTGCCCGCTGAGCACACGGCTAGAACTACGCAGGGGGGAGGTGGTGCCCGCTGAGCACACGGCTAGAACCACGCAGGGGGGAGGTGGTGCCCGCTGAGCACACGGCTAGAACCACGCAGGGGGGAGGTGGTGCCCGCTGAGCACACGGCTAGAACCACGCAGGGGGAAGGTGGTGCCCGCTGAGCACACTGCGGACATAGCACCAAGATGGACTGAATTAGGGATCCGATGGGGTCTAACAGACTAAGATATTAGGGGGCAGACGAGAGCGCAGTCCGTTCTATAGAATCCGGTGCAACCAATGTTATAGCACCATGACTGTACTATAATATAGTCTGTGGGTACATTCCTCTCCCAGAAATCCAGTGGAAGCTTCCCATAGGGCACTCAGGCTGTAGACCTGTACAAACACTAGGCCGGATGTGATTGGCATAGCAACAGAAAGTGACAATATGGGTACTGGTGAGTGTCATTGTGCAAATAAGATTGACACCAACATTCCTATACAGTGACATTCTGCTACTCCCCAGCGGCAGCAGACAGGAGACTATGGGGAATCCTGCACTGAGTGATTTATGGCCAGGCTCCCTCAGATATACCACCCCCTCCCTCCTCCGGGACCTTTCCCCTACATAGTGAATGAGCGCAGGGAAAACAAGGGGTGTACTTCAGACAGGCAAGGATCAGGTTACAATGTCATGGCCATTGTATCGTCTTTTATACCAGTATCTGCTGCTCAGTATTATCCATACACTGGACTCACCTTATTCAAGTAATCCAGCGGGCGCAGTGGTGATCAGGATTCCCTGAAAGCGTCCCGACCATCACATTTACCACTGCCCATGGACATACGGTGCCCTTTACTTTCCATAGAAAATTGTTGGTAATGAAGATGCTGTATAATCATAATACTTATCCTGTAAGGAGGAGAGACATCATCAGTAACATGACCATAGCAACACGCAAGCTGCAGGAGAACTACAACTCCCAGCAGCTCAGACATTCACACAGGGATTTGTCAGTTATAGGACAGAACTGCGATGTCCCGGCACAGCCTACATATAGGACACAGCCTGGGAACGCAGCCCCTGGGTGACTGATAATATACAGTAGCTGGTATAATAAGCCATCCCATTATCTTACACACTGGGGTTAGGGTATTAGGAGAACGTACAACACAGGGGGTGCCGCCAGCTGACACTTCATAGGAACAATCCATTATTAACGTTTGCAGGTCCTGAAGCACTACAACACCCAGCATTCACCAAGTTAAACGTTTTACATGTATATTCTCTAATAAAGCAGAAGATAAGTTGGACATTTGGCAGGGGGGAGGGAGACTCATACTCCTGAATTTCCTGGGACATTCCCCAACAGCAGAGGGTCCCGGCAGATGTGCAATCACCATAAACATAAAGGACTCAGCTCCTTCCCCCTCCCCCAATACAGGGCTCTATAGCTGCATAAACATCACAGCAGGGTCCTGACTGACAAAGGACACTACAAATGGTATATACACACACACTCACACACACACACACACACACACACACACACACCAGAAGCCAGACAGGCAGGTTGTGGGGTATCCATGCACCCCCACTTGTACCAAGGGTCCCTAATGCAGCCACCCAGCAGGGACAGGAGACAAAGGAGATGAATGGGAGAGATCAGATGTCAGTAACACAATAGTCACCCTGCACAGCAGCCACCTGTTACTGAGAAAGCAGAATGACCCCACATCCCTACTGCAACCCCCCATTACACACTGCACCCCATCCCTACTGTTCACACACACACACACCACCTCCATACACTGCACCCCATCCCTACATCACACACACACTGCATCCCATCCCTACTGCAACCCCCTATTACACCCCATCCCTACCACACACACGCACTACAACCCCCCCCCTCCCCATTACACACTGCACTCCATCCCTAATGCTCACACTGCAACCCCCCCATTACACCCCATCCCTAACACACACACACTACAACCCCCCCCCCCTCCCCATTACACACTGCACCCCATCCCTAATGCTCACACTGCAACCCCCCATTACACCCCATTCCTACACCACACACACTACAACCCCCCCATTACACACTGCACCCCATCCCTACTGCTCACACACACACACTGCACCCAGCCGATCACTGGCCATCCCGGGACACGGGAACAGGAGCCAGCAGCAGCAGTAACCGGGCAGCGGATGCCGGAACCACCGGACCGGTAGCGCACAGGCACCGGGTACACGTGCGGCACTTACCGGTGGGGGGAGAAGACGAATCAGTCCGGCAGGAAGGGGTGAGAAGCTGTGAGGGGTCAGCAGTGCGGGGACCGGGAGGAGGCGGGGCCGGCGATGGGCTGCAGGATGCGGGTGAAGCGGGCGAGCAGGAGACAAGGAACCGGCTCAGACGCTATATATACACTGCGCGCCGGCGTGGGGGCGGGGTCAGGTGACCGACCCTCCCACAGGCCACGCCCAGACCCCCATCCAGTACAGTGCAAGGATGAGCCGAGCCGAGCCGAGCCCAGCCAGTGCCGGCAGCGATATACATCGCGGTGATGGGGCTGCTGCCAAACGTTATCTCCTGCTTGGTAAATAGGGCCTTATTCTAGTTCACTCTTTCTGACAAAATCTTTCTTAGATGGACAAAACCATGTGCACTGCAGGGGGGCAGATGTAACATGTGCAGAGAGAATTAGATTTGGGTGAGTTATTTTGTTTCTGTGCAGAGAAAATACTGACTGCTTTATTTTTACACTGCAATATAGATCTCACTTTGAAGTAAAACCCCACCCAAATCCAGGGGCGTAGGGAGGGAGGAGCCGGTGGTGAACCTGCTCCAGGTGCTGAGAGGTCAAATGGCGCCAGAGCTGAGCAGCAGCAGCTGGCCACTGGCAGAGCGAATATTAGCTTCCCGCCCCAACCCCCCCCCCCCGCCTGCGACACCGTCGGCGTGGAGCGGGACTCACTTGGAGATTTTGCGCCTTTTGCTACAGGTGCTGCTCATCGTGGTCGTCCGGACTGCTGGACCACAGTCATCTACCTGGGCCTCCCGACAGCTATACCCAGCTCGCATCTGGTACTGGCTGTGTGTGTGATCCCCGCTGGCTGTGTATGTGATCCCCGCTGGCTGTGTGTGTGATCCCCGCTGGCTGTGTGTGTGATCCCCGCTGGCTGTGTGTGTGATCCCCGCTGGCTGTGTGTGTGGTTATGGATCACACTTATATTATGGTTCACACTCACACTTATATTATGGATCACACATATTATGGTTCACACTCACACTTATATTATGGATCACAATTATATTATGGACCACACTTATGATTCACACTTATATTATGATCACAGTCATCTACCTGGGCCTCCCGACACCTATACCCAGCTCGCATCTGGTACTGGCTGTGTGTGTGATCCCCGCTGGCTGTGTATGTGATCCCCGCTGGCTGTGTATGTGATCCCCGCTGGCTGTGTGTGTGATTATGGATCACACTTATATTATGGTTCACACTCACACTTATATTATGGACCACACTTATGATTCACACTTATATTATGATCACACTCATAATTATATTAACTATCACACTTATGGATCACACTCACATATTATGATCACTTTCAAACTTAATAAGTTTGTCATAGTCGTCTGTAGGCAACATTAATGTTGGTGCCCCACACTATATAGATGTCTCCCTCCAAGTGCGGCACATGATCAGGCCTGTAGAGGGGATGCAGGATCCCTGGTTGTACCTGTTCAGGGAGAGCACTGACACAGAATCAGGCCTGTAGAGGGGACGCAGGATCTAAGGTCGCACCTGCTCAGGGAGAGCGCTGACACAGAATCAGGCCTGTAGTGGGGATGCAGGATCTAAGGTTGCACCTGCTCAGGGAGAGCGCTGGCACATAATCAGGCCTATAGTGTGGACGTGGGATCTAAGGTCGCACCTGCTCAGGGAGAGCGCCGTCACAGAACCAGGCCTGTAGTGGGGACGTGGGAAGTAAGGTCACACCTGCTTAGGGAAAGCGCTGGCATAGAATAAGGTCTGTAGTGGGGACGCGGGATCTAAGGTCGCACCTGCTCAGGGAGAGCGCCGGCACAGAACCAGGCCTGTAGTGGGGACGTGGGAAGTAAGGTCACACCTGCTTAGGGAAAGCGCTGGCATAGAATAAGGTCTGTAGTGGGGACGCGGGATCTAAGGTCGCACCTGCTCAGGGAGAGCGCCGGCACAGAATCAGGCCTATAGTGGGCACGCAGGATCTAAGGTCGCACCTGCTCAGGGAGAGCACCGGCACAGAATCAGGCCTGTAGTGGGGACGCAGGATCTAAGGTCGCACCTGCTCAGGGAGAGTGCCGGCACAGAATCAGGCCTGTAGTGGGGACACGGGATTTAAGGTCGCACCTGCTCAGGGAGAGCGCTGGCACAGAATCAGGCCTATAGTGGGCAAGCAGGATCTAAGGTCGCACCTGCTCAGGGAGAGCATCGGCACAGAATCAGGCCTGTAGAGGGGACGCAGGATCTAAGGTCGCACCTGCTCAGGGAGAGCGCCGGCACAGAATCAGGACTGTAGTGGGGACGCAGGATCTAAGGTCGCACCTGCGCAGGGAGAGAGACGGCACAGAATCAGGCCTGTAGTGGGGACACGGGATCTAAGGTCGCACCTCCTCAGGGAGAGCGCCGGCACAGAATCAGGCCTATAGTGGGCACGCAGGATCTAAGGTCGCATCTACTCAGGGAGAGCACCGGCACAGAATCAGGCCTGTAGTGGGGACACAGGAGCTAAGGTCTCACCTGCTCAGGGAGAGCGCCGGCACAGAATCAGGCCTGTAGTGGGAAGGCGGGATCTAAGGTCACACCTGCTCAGGGAGAGAGCTGGCACAAAACCAGGCCTGTAGTGGGAACGTGGGAAGTAAGGTCACACCTGCTTAGGGAAAGCGCTGGCATAGAATCAGGTCTGTAGTCGGGACGCGGGATCTAAGGTCGTACCTGCTCAGGGAGAGCCCCGGCACAGAATCAGGACTGTAGTGGGGACGCAGGATCTAAGGTCGCACCTGCGCAGGGAGAGAGACGGCACAGAATCAGGCCTGTAGTGGGGACACGGGATCTAAGGTCGCACCTCCTGAGGGAGAGCGCTGGCACAGAATCAGGTCTATAGTGGGCATGCAGGATCTAAGGTCGCATCTGCTCAGGGAGAGCCCCGGCACAGAATCAGGCCTGTAGAGGGGACGCAGGATCTAAGGTCACACCTGCGCAGGGAGAGAGCCGGCACAGAATCAGGCCTGTAGTGGGGACACGGGATCTAAGGTCGCACCTCCTCAGGGAGAGTGCCGGCACAGAATCAGGCCTGTAATGGGCACGCAGGATCTAAGGTCGCACCTGCACAGGGAGAGAGCCGTCACAAAATCAGGCCTGTAGTGGGGATGCAGGATCTAAGGTCGCACCTGCTCAGGGAGAGCGCCGGCACAGAATCATGCCTGTAGTGTGGGATCTAAGGTTGCACCTGCTCAGGGAGAGCGCCGGCACAGAATCATGCCTGTAGTGTGGGATCTAAGGTTGCACCTGCTCAGGGAGAGCGCCGGCACAGAATCAGGACTGTAGTGGGGATGTGGGAATTAAGGTCACACCTGCTCAGGGAGAGCACTGGCACAGAATCAGGCCTGTAGTGGGGACACAGTATCTAAGGTTGCACCTGCTCAGGGAAAGCACCGGCATAGGATCAGGCCTGTAGTGGGGACGCGGGATCTAAGGTCGCACCTGCTCAGGGAGAGTGCCGGCACAGAATCAGGCCTGTAGTGGGGATGTGGGATCTAAAGTCGCACCTGTGCAGGGAGAGCGCCGTCACAGAATCAGGACTGTAGTGGGGACGCGGGATCTAAGTTCGCACCTGCTCAGGGAGAGCGCCGGTACAGAATCAGGACTGTAGTGGGGATGCGGGATCTAAGGTCGCACGTGCACAGGGAGAGAGCCGGCACAAAATCAGGCCTGTAGTGGGGATGCAGGATCTAAGGTCGCACCTGCTCAGGGAGAGCGCCAGCACAGAATCAGGACTGTAGTGGGGACGTGGGAATTAAGGTCACACCTGCTCTGGGAGAGAGCCGACACAGAATCAGGCCTGTAGTGGGGACACAGTATCTAAGGTTGCACCTGCTCAGGGAGAGAGCCGGCACAGAATCAGGCCTGTAGTGGGGACGCGGGATCTAAGGTCACACCTACTTAGGGAAAGTGCTGGCATAGAATCAGGCCTGTAGTGGGGACGCGGGATCTAAGGTCGCACCTTCTCAGGGAGAGCACCGGCACAGAATCAGGCCTGTAGTGGAGACGTGGGATCTAAAGTCGCACCTGAGCAGGGAGAGTGCCGGCATAGAATCAGGACTGTAGTGGGGACGCGGGATCTAAGTTCGCACCGGCTCAGGGAGAGAGCCGGCACAAAATCAGGACTGTAGTGGGGACGCGTGATCTAAAGTCGCACCTGCGCAGGGAGAGCGCCGGCACAGAATCAGTACTGTAGTGGGGATGCAGGATCTAAGGTCGCACCTGCTCAGGGAGAGCGCCGGAACAGAATCAGGCCTGTAGTGTGGACATGGGATCTAAGGTTGCACCTGCTCAGGGAGAGCGCCAGCACAGAATCAGGATTGTAGTGGGGACGTGGGATATAAAGTCGCACCTGCGCAGGGAGAGCACCGGCACAGAATCAGGATGGTAGTGGGGACGCGGGATCTAAGTTCGCACCTGCTCAGGGAGAGCGCTGGCACAGAATCAGGACTGTAGTGGGGATGCGGGATCTAAGGTCGCACCTGCACAGGGAGAGAGCCGGCACAAAATCAGGCTTGTAGTGCGGATGCAGGATCTAAGGTCGCACCTGCTCATGGAGAGCGCCGGCACAGAATAAGGCCTAAAGTGTGGACGTGGGATCTAAGGTTGCACCTGCTCAGTGAGAGCGCCAACACAGAATCAGGACTGTAGTGGGGACGTGGGAATTAAGGTCACACCTGCTCAGGGAGAGAGCCGGCACAGAATCAGGCCTGTAGGGGGGACACAGTATCTAAAGTTGCACCTGCTCAGGGAGAGAGCCGGCACAGAATCAGGCCTGTAGTGGGGACGCGGGATCTAAGGTCACACCTGCTCAGGGAGAGAGCCGGCACAGAATCAGGCCTGTAGTGGGGACACAGTATCTAAGGTTGCACCTGCTCAGGGAGAGAGCCGGCACAGAATCAGGCCTGTAGTGTGGTACGCGGGATCTAAGGTCACACCTGCTTAGGGAAAGCGCCGGCATAGAATCAGGCCTGTAGTGGGGACGTGGGATCTAAAGTCGCACCTGCGCAGGGAGAGCGCCGGCACAGAATCAGGACTGTAGTGGGGACGTTTGATCTAAGTTTGCACCTGCTCAGGGAGAGCGCCGGCACAGAATCAGGCCTGTAGTGGGGACGCGGAATCTAAGGTCGCACCTGCTCAGGGAGAGTGCCGGCACAGAATCAGGCCTGTAGTGGGGACGCGGAATATAAGGTCGCACCTGCTCAGGGAGAGTGCCGGCACAGAATCAGGCCTGTAGTGGGGACGTGGGATCTAAAGTCGCACCTGCGCAGGGAGAGTGCCGGCACAGAATCAGGACTGTAGTGGGGACGTTTGATCTAAGTTTGCACCTGCTCAGG
The DNA here is from genome assembly GCF_055691185.1 of Crinia signifera. Taxonomy (NCBI): domain Eukaryota; kingdom Metazoa; phylum Chordata; class Amphibia; order Anura; family Myobatrachidae; genus Crinia; species Crinia signifera. The sequence goes on from NC_139218.1 coordinate 393,282,383, forward strand.
GAGAGCGCCGGCACAGAATCAGGCCTGTAGTGGGGACGCGGAATCTAAGGTCGCACCTGCTCAGGGAGAGTGCCGGCACAGAATCAGGCCTGTAGTGGGGACGCGGAATATAAGGTCGCACCTGCTCAGGGAGAGTGCCGGCACAGAATCAGGCCTGTAGTGGGGACGTGGGATCTAAAGTCGCACCTGCGCAGGGAGAGTGCCGGCACAGAATCAGGCCTGTAGTGGGGACGCGGAATCTAAGGTCGCACCTGCGCAGGGAGAGCGCCGGCACAGAATCAGGCCTGTAGTGGGGACGTGGGATCTAAAGTCGCACCTGCTCAGGGAGAGTGCCGGCACAGAATCAGGCCTGTAGTGGGGACGTGGGATCTAAAGTCGCACCTGCTCAGGGAGAGTGCCGGCACAGAATCAGGCCTGTAGTGGGGACGTGGTATCTAAAGTCTCACCTGCGCAGGGAGAGCACTGGCACAGAATCAGGACTGTAGTGGGGACGCAGGACCTAAGGTCACACCTGCGCAGGGAGAGAGACGGCACAGAATCAGGCCTGTAGTGGGGACGCGGGATATAAGGTCACACCTGCTCAGGGAGAGCGCCGGCACAGAATCAGGACTGTAGTGGGGACGCGGGATATAAGGTCACACCTGCTCAGGGAGAGCGCCGGCACAGAATCAGGACTGTAGTGGGGACGTTTGATCTAAGTTTGCACCTGCTCAGGGAGAGCGCCGGCACAGAATCAGGACTGTAGTGGGGACGCAGGATCTAAGGTCACACCTGCTCAGGGAGAGCCGGCACAGAATCAGGACTGTAGTTGGGACGTTTGATCTAAGTTTGCACCTGCTCAGGGAGAGAGACGGCACAGAATCAGGACTGTAGTGGGGACGCAGGATCTAAGGTCACACCTGCTCAGGGAGAGTGCCGGCACAGAATCAGGCCTGTAGTGGGGACGCGGAATCTAAGGTCGCACCTGCGCAGGGAGAGCGCTGGCACAGAATCAGGCCTGTAGTGGGGACGTGGGATCTAAAGTCGCACCTGCTCAGGGAGAGTGCCGGCACAGAATCAGGACTGTAGTGGGGACGCGGGATCTAAGTTCTCACCTGCTCAGGGAGAGCGCCGGCACAGAATCAGGCCTGTAGTGGGGACGTGGGATCTAAAGTCGCACCTGCTCAGGGAGAGTGCCGGCACAGAATCAGGCCTGTAGTGGGGACGTGGGATCTAAAGTCTCACCTGCTCAGGGAGAGCGCCGGCACAGAATCAGGCCTGTAGTGGGGACGCGGGATCTAAGGTCACACCTGCGCAGGGAGAGTTCCGGCACAGAATCAGGCCTGTAGTGGGGACGCGGAATCTAAGGTCGCACCTGCGCAGGGAGAGCGCTGGCACAGAATCAGGCCTGTAGTGGGGACGCGGGATCTAAGGTCACACCTGCTCAGGGAGAGCGCTGGCACAGAATCAGGCCTGTAGTGGGGACGTGGGATCTAAAGTCGCACCTGCTCAGGGAGAGTGCCGGCACAGAATCAGGACTGTAGTGGGGACGCGGGATCTAAGTTCTCACCTGCTCAGGGAGAGCGCCGGCAATGAATCAGGCCTGTAGTGGGGACGTGGGATCTAAAGTCGCACCTGCTCAGGGAGAGTGCCGGCACAGAATCAGGCCTGTAGTGGAGACGCGGGATCTAAGGTCACACCTGCTCAGGGAGAGCGCTGGCACAGAATCAGGCCTGTAGTGGGGACGTGGGATCTAAAGTCGCACCTGCTCAGGGAGATAGCCGGCACAGAATCAGGCCTGTAGTGGGGACGCGGGATCTAAGGTCACACCTGCTCAGGGAGAGCGCTGGCACAGAATCAGGCCTGTAGTGGGCACGTGGGATCTAAAGTCGCACCTGCTCAGGGAGAGTGCCGGCACAGAATCAGGCCTGTAGTGGGGACGCGGGATCTAAGTTCTCACCTGCTCAGGGAGAGAGCCGGCACAGAATCAGGCCTGTAGTGGGGATGTGGGATCTAAGGTCGCACCTGTGCAGGGAGAGCGCCGGCACAGAATCAGGACTGTAGTGGGGACGTGGGATCTAAGTTTGCACCTGCGCAGGGAGAGCGCCGGCACAGAATCAGGACTGTAGTGGGGACGTGGGATCTAAGGTCGCGCAGTTACAGTAAATCACTGTTCTTGCAAAGAAACTCCTTAGTGGCACCCCTGGCAGAATCTGAATAATCCAGAAGATAAGGACAGGAGCCTCCAGCAGGAACCTCCGTTCTCTCTTTTAATACTGTGTTAAATCTGGGCCTTACTCAGAAACGACTGGTTATATTCTAAGATACAGAATCTACACCCAGTGTGAGAATTACTATGGGATCAGTCGTGTTGGTGAAAGCTGTGAATAGATGTACACGTCCATTCTAACAGCGAGCGCATTCATTCACAAGGCGGGAGTTCGAGGCCGTGCAATCAGGTCTGAATCGGGTCCTTTGTTTGCAAACCATGCTGCACTGCAGGTGGGGCAGATGTTACGTGCAGAGAGTTAGGGAGTTGTGCTGTTTCTGTGCAGGGTAAATACTGGCTTCTTTACTGCAATTTAGATTTCAGTTCAACACACTCTACATAAATCCCTTCCCCTTTTTTATCTGCCCCACCTGCAGTGCAGCATGGTTTTGTCCATTTGCAAACAAAATGTGCCCTGCGATCAGGTCTGAATTAGTCCCTTTTGTGTATGAGCATCTCTTGAGATGACAAACAGGCCCCAGTGGCAAGTGTAGGGTTGGGATTGGCATAACTATACATCCAATATATCGGTATTTAGGTTCTGATCCTTATTCAATACCTAATCAATGCAGTATTCACAGACTCTATGGACAAAAGTACTTGGACTAGGGATGATAATCCCGGGGCATTTATTCAATCCTAGGATTTGGGATTGAAAAATGCTCAATCCCGGGATTGGCGGGTTCCCGGGATTGTCATCCCTGGTGGGGAGAGGTGAACAGACATTAGGGAGGTGGGGGTGGAAAAGGGGGATAGGCTCGCAAAGCTGAGGTGGGATAATGAACAGGTGGAGGGAGAACAACCCTGCCGTCCATGCAAGCCGACCACCGTGCAGAATTACCAGCGGCTGGGGAGCGGGCAGTCGATGTAGGCAGGGAGCGGGCAGTCGATGTAGGCAGGGAGCGGTGCAGTTGATGTAGCCGTGGGGGCTTTACAGAGGTGCCACACTGAGCGCAAGGCAGGCAGTAGCGGAGCGGGCAAGGTGGGCGGTGCGGGGTTGCGGCCTGCGCAGTGTGACCACTGACATCACGTCATGCTTTGAGCCGGTGCTGGTTCCAGAAATACATAGCAACAAAAACTGGGGTCCCCCTGTATTTCTATAACCAGCACCGGGCTGCCAGCGGTGTCATGTCAGATGGCGGGAGACTTTTAAAACAAGTTCCCCCGGCCAAAACATGGCCGGCGTGGTCTTATTCTTTTTTGGCCCCCGTATTTTTGGAACCAGGACCGGTCCAAAAGCCTGGTGCTGGTTATAGAATTAAGAGGGGGACCCCAGGTTTTTGTTTCCCTGTATTTCTGGACAACACTGGCTCACAGACCCCGGGGCTGGTTATACTTGTGGGGGGGGGGGGGGGGGGGGACAACACCCCACGCCGCTTTTTAAATTATTTCTTTTTTCTGTTTTCTATACAGAGAATCAGTCAGATCCGTGCGATGCTTCAGCCAAATTCGCATGACATCAACGAATCCTGAGAACTCGAAGCTTAGTAAATGAGCCGAGTTCTCAGTCCACATTTCCCAGCCGATCCGGTTCGCTCACGGGATTGGTCACGATCGCTGGTCCCCTCTATTGAGCTATAACAGGTTCCACTCTTCGTGAAATCTTTCCACGAGATGCTGTGGTGTCTGTAGGAGTTTGGGCCCATTCATTCTGTAGAGTGTACGTATATGGGGGTCAGGCCCCGTCGAGAAGGGGCTCACAATGTCCATTCCAGTTCATCCCAAAGGTATTAGATGAGGCTGAGGTCAGGGCTCTGTGTGGGCCAGTTACGTTCTTCCACATCGGACTCATTCCACCATGATGTTATATCCGTCCGTCCGAATCATTCCCAGAGGAGCATTGTGTAACTGTCATGTCACGCTATGACATCACATGGCCCCGCCCACACTCCCAGTCCATTTAATGTTCTCCGATAGGATAATAAAATGTCTGGACACACAGAATGGTCTCATCCCGGGTATGTGGGCAGTCAGGTTAGTATATATATATATATATATATATATATATATATATATATACATACATACATACACACACACATCCTGGTCACTTTCCTAGTAGTCTCTGGCAGTTACAGGGTTAATGTCACAGCGTGATGCAATGATGTTGGACTATTACTGTGCATCCAGTAAACATGACTCTGCTCCCTGTCCTACTGCTGGATCAGCAGGACGTCTCCCATTGCAGGAGAGGGACAGCGCCCCCGCCCAGACAGCCAATAGCAGAGCAGGAGACGTCACCTGTCCCCACAAGGAGGGGTGGGTGTTATACTGTAATATTTGCATCACTTCTCCTGCGGTCGGTCCATAGGTGATATGTATACAGTGTCATCACCTCACATCTGCGCTGGGTGCATAAGTACAGAGTGCACTGCTCCACAGACAGACAGATAGATAGACAGACAGACAGACAGACAGACAGACAGACAGACAGACAGACAGATAGATAGATAGATAGATAGATAGATAGGTAAGAGTGATGATGATAGATAGATAGATAGATAGATAGATAGATAGATAGATAGATAGATAGATAGATAGGTAAGAGTGATGATGATAGATAGATAGATAGATAGATAGATAGATATATAGATAGATAGATAGATAGGTAAGAGTGATGATGATAGATAGATAGATAGATAGATAGATAGATAGGTAAGAGTGATGATGATAGATAGATAGATAGATAGACAGACAGATAGATAGATAGATAGATAGATAGATAGGTAAGAGTGATGATGATAGATAGATAGATAGATAGATAGGTAAGAGTGATGATAGATAGATAGATAGATAGATAGATAGATATCCCTGTAGAATTGCAGACTATAGTCCCCTCATTGTACGACCGCACACTTCATTCTGGTTGACTCACAAAGCACCAGATATAAGCGGTCAGATATAAATATCATTATTATTATTATCACACCCTGTGTGACTATAATAACTGTATATATGGCAGTACTGTATATATGTATGTATATCAGTACACACTATACCCCTGGAATGATATACATGACACCTGTAGGCTATTTCTGTGTCTCTTGCGTACAACATAAGACTTGTTATTGTCTCTTCCTCCCAACATTACCATCTCCGCAGGGTATCTCTGTCCTGCATCCACTACACTGGGGGCTGATGCAATCAGATAAAGACCCATCAGCACCTGTGATAGAGCACAGCAGGACTAGTGTCAGGATTCTCACCTGTAACAGGATTATTAGCACAACAATGTCTGTGCTGTTATACACAACTCACACCAACCATAACAAATGCCTTTACCTTTAGATTGCCATTAACACATCTGGCTTGTGTACTCTCGCCTTCTCCTGTGTGTTAATTCCAGGACACTGCCCGGAATGATTACTGTACTTGTCATTTGTTATTCTGGTACATGTGTATTAGCAGGGCTATGTGCTTAGTGGGCTATTCTGCGTAGTGAAATTGCATCGCATGCAATTTTTCTGTGCAATGCGATGCGATGTGATTCGATGCGATTTTTCATTGTATAAGCACCCATACCATGAGATGTGATGGTACTTCATTTTAAATGCACCCATGCACTCTGTTACGCGTCCTCCCGTCCTTTTCATACCCCCACTATCCTCGCCGGCGTGGAGCTGATTTTATAAAGTGTGGCGAGCGCAGTGAGCCACCGAGCCCGAAGCGAGGCGAGCGGACGCGTAATACATGTAAAGTAATCCGTGTCCCCTCACTTTGGGCTCGGTGCGCTCGCCATGCTTCAGGGTGACGTGGGTAGTGAGGGTGTGCATGGGTGCTTTTAAAATGAAGTACCATCACATCTCATCGCATGGGTGCTTATACAATGAAACATTGCATCGCTTCGCATTGCACAGAAAAATTGCATGCGATGCGATACGATTTTCGCATGGATGTAAATTGGGCGCCCTGCAAATGCACAGACCCGTACTGCGCATGTGCAGGTCCTGCGTTGTCGGACGTAGTATGGCTGCAGATATCAGACAATTTGCTGACGTTTGGTGGTGGCGATGGCCAGGGTCCCCTTGTTCACAGCCAGCCGATGGTGTTGCAGAGTGATGCGAGGCTGTGTACTCACGGCCTGATTCAGACCTGGTAGCAAGGCTGCAATGTTTGCAGATGGACAAAACTATGCTGCGCTGCAGGTAGGGCAGATGTAACGTGCAGAGAGAGTTATGGGGCAATATCAGGGCATTTTCTAAGCGATGTAACTAGAAAATGCCTCTATATCACTCTGTGTGTAGGTGCCATAGTCATACTCCCAACTGTCCCGCTAAACGCGGGAACGTCCCGGTTTTTGGGGACGTTAAACGTCCCTCCCGTGGCCGGCAGTGTCCCTCTGCGAGAGGGAGGGGGGGGCGTTGGGAGTCCCCCCAATCTGACAGAATAGACGCATGCGCACATCGTCTATTCAGAGGCATAGTGGACGAATAATAATCCATGAATAGAATATGCAAGTAGGATGCAGCATTAATATCCCAGTGAGCGGATAGGCCTTGTGGATCTTGGCCAACAAAATGGCCGCCTCCACAGCGTACGTGAGCTCTGAGAACACAAGTATGTACCGTGTAGCACAGCGTCACTAGTTCCTGGGAAGGCCGCTATATTTAGCTGTGCGACTAACGAAGCTCTAATAACTAGACTTAGCCATGGGCCGCCTCAGGAGTGCCGTGTCAGAGGCCCCATCCAGTTATGTTCTCAGTAACTCTATCATTACACCGGCTGTAAGTGCCGGGCGTCACAGGGACCTGACAGACATTTGGGCCTGATTCAGGGCCCGGGGCTGCTGTGGCAGTAGGCACACAAGTACCGATGTTCGGACCGCACTGTTACCTCCCCCCAAGTGGTCTCGTCCTGTCAATCATTCTGCAAACAGAGCCTAAAGGGCAACTTTACACAATCGCTCAGTTGTGAAAATATTGTACAAGTCTAAGATGACGGGGGAAGGAAGAGAGCCACAGAGACAATGGGCCCGATTCAGACCTCATCGCTGCTGCACGAATCAGTGACTGATTATCAATACACTGCGCGTGCAAGGCGTCTATCAGATCACTGGCAGCAGCAGAGTCATAGTAATAATGATGTATTGTAAAGATGGCGGTATACAGCCTGGTGAAGAGATAAAGTGGAGATAATATAGAAGGTGATAAGGCACCAGCCAATCTGCTATGTTTGAAAAATGGCAGTTAGGAGTGATTGGCTGTTGGGTTATCACCTTCCATTTTATCTCTTCGCCAGGCTTAATGCATCTGCCCCACAGTGTCTAGTTAGACCAGTGGTGGTCAACTCATGGCCCTCCAGCTGTTGTGGAACTACACGTCCCAGCATGCCCTGTCACGGTTTTAGAAATCCATTATATAAAATCTGTGGCAGGGCATGCTGGGACGTGTAGTTCCACAACAGCTGGAGGGCCTTGAGTTTGACACCACTGAGTTAGACAGTCAATAGTTCAACAACAAAAGGTTGACGTGTAATAGGTCGACACATGAAACAGAACGACACAGACAAAAGGTCAAAATGCAATAAGTCGACATTGTCAAAATGTCGACACAAGCAAAAATTTGACATATGGGGCCAGATGCACCAAGCTTGAACAGTGATAACATGGAGAGTGATAAACCACTAGGCAATCAGCTCACAACTGTCACATCACAGACTGGGTTTGGGAAATGACAGTTGGGAGCTGATTGTATGGTCGTTTGTCACTCTCACTTGTATCACTTTTCAAGGCTTAGTACATCTTGCCCATGAAAGGCTGACATGAGTTTTTCACTTTTGCCAACGTCGACATGAACCCCCAGTTAGTGCCAGGCATACCCTCGCATGACTCGCTGCGCTCCGCACAATTTACCGTTACCAACTGTTGTCCACGTGGGTAGTAAAGTATGACATTTTTTGTTCAATTGTGAAAACGTCGACCTTTTCATGTCAATATTTTGCTTTTGTCAGCCGTTTGACCACGTCGACCTTTTGTCAATGTCGATCTATTGACGGTCTACCTAGTCACTGCAGACCTATAGTATGGCAGCATTGTTTACACACTCGCAGGGCCTGATAGTATTGTCTGTACAGCACAGCAATATGGGCTCTGTACAGGGGAGCTGTATAAGGGAGCTGTATAAGGGAGCTGTATACGGGAGCTGTATAGGGGAGCTATATAAGGGAGCTGTATAGGGGAGCTGTATAGGGCAGCTGTATAAGGGAGCTGTATCGGGGAGCTGTATAGGGGAGCTGTATAAGGGAGCTGTATAGGGGAGCTGTATAGGGGAGCTATATAGGGGAGCTGTATAAGGGAGCTGTATAGGGGATCTGTATAAGGGAGCTGTATAGGGGAGCTGTATAGGGGAGCTGTATAAGGGAGCTATATAGGGGAGCTGTATAAGGGAGCTGTATAAGGGAGCTGTATAAGGGAGCTGTATAAGGGAGCTGTATAGGGGAGCTGTATAAGGGAGCTGTATAGGGGAGCTGTATAGGGGAGCTGTATAAGAGAGCTGTATAGGGGAGCTGTATAAGGGAGCTGTTTAGGGGAGCTGTATAAGGGAGCTGTATAATGGAGCTGTATAGGGGAGCCGTATAAGAGAGCTGTATAGGGGAGCTGTAAAGGGGAGCTGTATAGGGGACCTGTATGGGTGTACATGTGGTAGGGAATATAGATTCTAAGCTCCATTGGCGCAGCACGCTGATAAGGATGGCGAACATTCTCTGTACTGTGCAGCGGAATATGTGTGCGCTATAAAAAGAACTGGTAATGTATAAATAGTGCATATAGTGGGTGATACACAGACAATGATACCGGCCATAACTGCAGGAGATATATCTTTATTGGTTTATTTGTGAACGATCAGCTTCAATAAATAAACAAGTGAAGACATTTTAAGTGAAAGCACAGAATGGTCCCTGAGTACCAGCCCTCAAACCAATAGTAACTATTCCTGGGTGCTGGTCATTGCTGTGACACCAATCCTCCATCAGATGATACACTGCTGAGTCTCTGGGCCTGCACTCACTGTCACTCTGACGAGCAGTGCAACCCTCCCAACGGTGCAACCCTCCCAGTGTGTGTGCTGACATCCAATGGCCAGATTCAAGCATTCATCCAGAGTCACGCCACTGAGCCGTCTTCTCCCTGACATATATTAGGCCAATTTGACAAAATTTATTACAGCAAAAAGTTCAAAGCTGAATTTATTAACTTTCCCTGCATTTATAATCCGCAGTTCGGTATAACTCTGTAACTCTTTATGATGTTCAGTTCACAAGTTCAGCGATAACGGTATATCAAATACATTGCAGTTGTGTATTCTGTTATCCCTGTCTGGAGCTGATAAGGCTGCCCCTATCCTGCAATGATTTACAAAAAGTCCTTATTACCAAAAGTCAGAGTCCAGCAGCTACTCTCTGTATCACATCCATGATTCTCTATTACCCCTTGCTATTGGTTGTCTTCCTGCCTCGTACACACGTCAAGTTTAGCACCTGAAAAAGCATAGGCATATCTATCGTAACTTTGGCAGGAGAAGTAGTGCCCGCAGACTGAGCACCGCCAGGAGAAGTAGTGCCCTTTGGCTGAGCAATGGAAGGTGGTGGTGGTTCCTGATGAGGTGGTGCCTTGGTTGAGCACTGGTTGGAGAAGGAGGTAGAGCTCTAGGGCTGAGCCTCGGCAGCCAGATGTAGTGCCTATGGGCTAAGCACTGGTTGGAGGAGGTAGTGCCCTTGGGCTGAGTACTGGTTTGAAGGTGGTAGAGCTCTTGGGATGAGTCTTGGCAGGTAGATGTAGTGCCCTTGGGCTAAGCACTGGTTGGAGGAGGTAGAGCTCTTGGGATGAGCCTTGGCAGGAGGAGGTAGTGCCCTTGGGTTTAGTACTGGCAGGAGAAAGTAGTGCCCTTGGGCTGACCATTGGTTGGAGGAGGCAGTGCCCTTGGGATAAGCACTGGTTAGAGGAGGCAGAGCTCTTGGGATGAGCCTAGGCAGGTGTATGTAATGTCCTTGGGTTTCATACTGGCAGGAGAAGGTAGCGCCCTTGGGCTGAGCACTGGTTGGAGGAGGCAGTGTAGGATGTAGAGTCGGAGACTTTGCAGTGTAAACAAAAGTCATTGTCACCATGCTCTCTATTGGTCCTCAAGGTACGAAGAACAACCAATATCCACCTATTGTGTCTTGAGGACTTGTCCATAGGCATCTCTTTGTGTCCATCATGAAATAAGATGTTGGATAGAGACAGCCATTGGTCCTGAGGCTTCTCCCCCTGGAAGCAGGGGTGTCTCGCCATAGGTCAGCATCTTATGATGCCTGTGTCAGCAAAACTTTGGAGCTTGAGGTCCTCTCTAGCGGGGGCTCCCTCAGGATCCATGAGCCATCATCATCGCCCTCTTCAGCTGCTCGTAGCTGACAAACATAACAATGTTCCAGGAGCCCAGCCTGAGGAACGCCGGCACGAACCTATGGGGAAGAGTCAATGAATTATCACTCCGGGCACAGGGGTAGATGATGCACCTGGGTCACCTACTCAATAAGGCCAGTATAGAAGACCAACAGTCCTGGGAGAGGAGGGTGTAAGTCCAGGTCGTCCAGGACATGAAGGTCATCCCATACAATTATTTTTTTTATGTCCCATTCAACATTTCTATTGTACTACAAGGAATAATGTAAGTGGTTCTGTCAAATAAAACAGATCAGAGCAATCGCAAACACGTTTTGTGGCCTGTATGAAAGTATGAGGTCTAGGACCGATGTCTTTATATTTCCATGGAACCACCCCATAACATTTAGGGGGAAATTTACTAAGGGAAATTTGTAAAAAAAAAATAGGTGTATTTGTATCCAGAAATACACTTATTTTTGACATTTACTATCCCGAAAATACGGCAATTCGTAGTCGTATTGATGTGCTATCAGTACGAATACGAATTGCCGTATTTTTGGGATAGTAAATGTCAAAAATAAGGGTATTTCTGGATACAAATACACCTATTTATTACAAATTTCCTTTAGTAAATTTCCCCCTTATTGTCTTTATGTTTTAGAGTTGGCTGTGCATTACTGTCATGATAATACACTGTTCCCCTGTATTCTGTAGTTCTAAACACTATGGTCCTCATCCTGCATCTAGGTGGCCGCATCTAGGGGGTTCTTTCAGTCGATCACTGATGTGCGAATTCGCAATCCTATCAGTTATCCAATGTTCCCACGGCTATTCCTCCCACCGGCCAGGGAACACCAGTGTTTTCCGGGACACTCACAGAAAATGCCGGCGTTACACCCCCAAACGCCCAGCGCCTGTCCGTCACCTTGCGAGAAGGTTAGCCTATGCATGGTCCACTTGCGAGGGGACCCCGTACCATGTGCATGTGTGAATTAGCAGTCCTGCGTATGTGTCTGAATCAGGCTCATTGGCAAAATCACGTGCATTACTGAATGAGGCTCTACTGTATGTGATAAGATTATGTTTCCGTTTGGGATTGAAGACGTACCCTTTGTAGAACGCTGTGCTGCCTTCCTTGATCACCATGGTCAATGCGCAGTTCAATGCGTTCTTGTACTGGCCAGCTGTAGAGTTCATGTACCGGGTCTTCACCACGTCCACCGGAGATGCCACCACTGTGGTACAGAATCCAGCACCAAAGGCAGCCACGAAATGACACGGCAGATTATCTGGAACAGCAATGTAATTGGAATTATCCTACCTGTGTCCGTACTTTGGGTGCCACATTGCAAATCAGGGTCTATGAAATGATAAACGTTATACCGTTTACCATGGGAAATCTACCAGGTGTACCTCCTTAACTGATTTTTTTTTTTTTATTTAAGGGGGTCCGGAACATCCCAATTGTGGAAGAGTCCTCCAAAATGAAGACCACTCCAACAAAAGCAGAAATCCTGGGGGGAATGTGTCTAGTGTATTCACGCTGTTATCTCAAAGGTTTCTCCTAGAAACATCATTGAGATGTCATCAAGAGTTCCCATCATGTGCCTATAATGTTTTGGCCGTCAGACCCAGAGGACTTGGAACGTTCTCCTGCCTGCACAGCGATGGTTACCTGTCATTAGATGATGGTTGATTATGGCTTCCTTGATGAGGTCATAGGTGACCAGTTCTGCGCAGTTTACGATGGCATTGCGAGTGATGTTGGGCAGGGTACCTACGGAGGAGAGAAGGAATGGGTTATTCACTAATTAGTTACCATGTCAAGACCAATAAAACACTGCGGGTCAGCGCTCAAATGAATATGAAATAGGTGATAACTGGCCCTACTCATTATTCAAGACCATTTAGGAGATAATGGCAATTTATTGGCAATAAAAAATACTGTATCGATAAAGCAATTTGTAAAATAATTTTTGTTCAGTTATCGCCATCCTGAGATAAAGGAACAGGTACAATCGCAATGCTCAAATAAATAGGCTTCCGCGGGTGATTGTGTGCCGTAGCCACAATAAAGTGTAGGTCGGAATGAAAGCCATCGCTATCACCGGCCAATATTCCCATTATCGCCAGCAGTAGGGATTCTCAGCCTTGGATAAAATGCCCGTTCATTTACTATCCTTCATTCCACCACAGTACATGTCCTATATTCTGTGTGACCATACATGGAATTATTATGTGTTTCTCTACCTTTCCACAGTCCTCGGACTCCCTCCTCCTTGGCAATGGTCTTGTAGGCGTCTACCGTCCCGTTATACCTCTGGTGACCATCGATGAATTTCACATGAGCCTGGAATCTAACTTTCACCACGTCCGTTGGCTGAGCAAAGACCACGGCCAAGGCCCCTGTGGTGGAACCGGCCAGCAGCCGGCAGGTGACTCCAGAATCTACGAGACCAGAAAGGGGGATTCTGTTCATAGAGTGTTCCACCCAAATCTATTTAACACAGATTACTAGAATTGGCCTTAAAAGCCCTTTAATCCAATAAGAAAGGGTATTTTGTGACATTTACTCACTTTCTGACTGGCGGCAGTAGAACTGTTTGACCGAGTCGTACAGGCCAATGCGTATGGACGCAAAAGTCATCTGTCGCTGCAGACCGGCCACCAGCCCGTTGTATAGACTGGCTGCTCCCTCCATCTTCACCATGGTGGAAATGGTCCCCATCACTCCCTTGTAGTGGACAATTCTGATGTTGGGCTCCGCCAAACACTCCCCTTGGATCTACAGAAGGGACGAGGCCCAAAGATAAATACAAGACTTGGACTTCTTTCCTACTTCTTAGACAGATCCTTTATATCAGTGGTTCCCAACCTCAGTCATCAAGCACCTCCAACAATGCACGTCGCCCAGGTCTCCACGCAGAACGACAAGTGAAATAATTAACTCGGCCTGTGGATCTTCTAAAATGTGTCAGTGAATGAGTGCACCTGTGCACCTGCAGGGTGACCTGGAAAACCTGAACTGTTGGGGGTACTTGAGGACCAAGGTTGGGAACTTGTGTAGTTTCACGGCGCCACTGCGCGCACAGTCTCTCATGAAACTTGGCAGCTTGCCAGACTCTGTGTTTACTGAGCGTGTGCCGCTCTAGATGTAATGTACATTATCAGCATAGCGCTGGCAGCAGCAGCACACGTCCGACCGAACTTTTCATACCCCCACTATGCACGTCGGCGTGGAGTTGATTTTATAAAGTGTGGCGAGCGGATACGTATACCTGTGAAGTTATGCGCGTCCGCTCGCCACGCTTCGGGCTCAACTCCACGCCGACGTGGATAGTGGAGGTATGAAAAGGTCGGTTGGACGCGTACCGCCGCCGCTCGCCACGCTTCGGGGTGGCGTGGATAGTGGAATTAACAAGGTCGACAGCTGTTACATCGACTAGTGTCATTGTGAACAGGTTTAAGAGTGTTTTGCACAGTGCACCCCTTTGTACCCCTACACCCTACTAAATCTAGACGCTTCAGCGTCTAAATTTTAGCGTCTGCATTTGGGACACCCTGTTCATTAGCGGTGTGCCGGGGTGTCCACTGTGGAACTACAAGTACCACAATGACCTGTCAGCGCTGGGCAGCGCACGCTGCTGCCAGCGCTATGCTGATAACATACATTACATCTAGAGCGGCACGTGCTCAGTAAACACAGAGTCTGGCAAGCTGCCAAGTTTCATGAGAGATTGTGCGCACAGTGGCGCCGTGAAACTACATAAGTACCAACCTCTGATATATATCCTTTGTGTCTATTAACTAAGTATTGGAGAGAGATAAAGTGGAGATAATTTACACACCGACCAGCTCACACACAGCCTGTAACCTTGCATCTCGGAGCTGATTGGTATCTCTCTCTGAAGGCTTAGTAAATAGCCCCCTTTATCTGGTATTTAGATATCACCGGTAAATGTACCTGCAGTCGGACTTTGGCCGTGTCCAGCGGGAAGGTGACTAGGTCCGCTATACAGGCTGCTGCCCCAGCTCCCACAAATTTCACCATGAATGTGGGAGGAACGTCTAAGGGCTTCAGTCCAACCATCTTCGGTCAATGCCAGACAGGGTCGCGGGTCAGTGACGAGTTACCAGTTACCTAGAAGAGAGCACACGACATCATGGCGGTCATACTAGGGTACACAGCAGCTGCAAAATTCATCTTCCCCAAACTTGTCTGCCCTTATTATAGGGGTCTATGACAGAGATAAAGTACAAGCCAATCAGCTCCTAACTGGCTGTGTTTGAAAAAGACAGTTAAGAGCTGATTGGCTGGTACATTATCTCCGTCCACTTTATCTCTCTCCAAGTCTTAGTACATGGACCTGTAAGTTCTTTCACCTCCAAGTATGTTCGCTTACTCCAACACCACAAACGATTGAGCATAACACCCCAAAATAATCCAACCAAAATCAGAGGGCTCATTACCAAGATACTTGCCTAACGTTACACCTCATTTCTGGGTGAGGTGGTGCTTATGTGTAAAATGAAGAGGTGGGTGTGATTTTGTGAGGCAATGGCCAACACCCAGTGGGCGGGGCAATTATATGATGTCACTCATTGTGTCATTACGCCCCTAACCTCTACAGTGGGCAGGATGTGGTGAGACCAGCTGCACCATTGCTGAGTGCCTCTCTGATAACCCTAACGGAGATAAGCTCTGTCCTAGGAGAACTGCTGTCTGTCCCAGGAGTCCAGGGGACCTCCCCGTAATCCGGGAGAGTACGAACCTTTAACTATTATCAGCGTTATTGGTAAATGTGGGTGAAAGATCGACAGCCATGAGCCTGATTCCTAACTCAGTCACCCAGCTGGACACCCATGGGTGCTACCAACACAATCCTGTTGCCCTGGTGGGATCGGACACCCAACGTCAGCGTAAGACGCCCATTGACCTCTGGAACCTTTATAATTTACACTGACCATGTCTATAAATCAACCAATCTGCATTCTTCCATTGTGTTACCTATGAGACTGTAAGCCATTCACGCAGGTTCAACTCCACCCAAGCTTAACCCATAAGGTGCACGTGTCTTGGCTGAGGAGACGATATTCATCAGAATACAACCTATTACTGTACATAGCAAAGCAGTGACATCACTGAGGCATGCCGGAGCCTCACACCTCAGTTGCTATGAAATATCCCTGGCAACCAATATTTTATTGGTCGGTGTAAGACAGTGTAATACCGTATAAGGTTGTATGGCCGGTGCCCGCAGCCTGCTGGGAGGTGATCTGGGTACACGCCGGCAGAAATATGGGGCAAGGGTGAGACTTGTTGACGTATATAACCACCAGGTGCTACAAGGAGTGACCTCTCCCTGGTATGCTGACCACCGGGGAACGTTGTGAGGAGACGTAGATATCACAAGGCCCAAGCCAGTAACGGGATACGCCACCTTCCGTCCTGCCAAGTCCTGCGCTGACCCGGTGTGTCCCTTGGGGGCACGGTGACACTGATACTGCCATAACGTTATATTAGTACTCATTAATTATTACCAACAGTTATCATTTATCATTCATAACTCTCACCATTCTATTAATATTATTATTATTATAAGTATCCGGGATACGCCGGGTCAGCCCTGCCACCCCTCTATACTGTGTTTGTGCTTCTCCCCTGCTGGTCTGTCACGTCTAGCCTGCGGCACTTGTCCCTACTCCCTCTGCGTATGACGGAGATGGGGTAGCCCATTGTTGGGCATTATATAGACGTTTGCCATTAATTCCCACAATTCCTCATATGGGGCGAGATGCACTAAGCTTCAAAAGTAATAAAATGGAGAGTGACAAACAGCCAGCCAATCAGCTGCTACCTGCCATGTCACAGACTGTGTTTGAAAAATGTCAGGCAGGAGCTGATTGGCTGGCTGTTTATCACTCTCCATTTTATCACTTTTGAAGCATAGCGCATCTGGCCCCCTGGCTGATATGCTTACATCTGAGGAAATGTTGGCATTTAAGGCCTACCTCATGTCTGTGCACCATGGCCTATGTTCTCGCTCATGAGTGAGTATGTGCAGACTGCATGATTGCACCGCGATCAAAGTTCCGCTGCAACGGGGTGTAATGGGGAATAGGTGCAAAAGCGCAGGTTTTTGGTTCATGTATCTGCCGACCGCTGCAAGCTATTAGGTACAAAAACATGGCACCAGCGTCGCTACTGCCTTGTCCGGTCTGCATAGCAATAGGTCACCCCTAGCAGTCAATGTTCCCCCTTATTGCATATATATATATATATATAATGTAGATCAGGAATGTCCAACCTTGGCCCTCCAGCTGTTGTGAAACTACAAGTCCCATCATGCCTTGCCACAGTTTTGCTATTAGGGGATGCTAAAACTATTGCAGGGCATGCTGGGATGTGTAGTTTCACAACAGCTGGAGGGCCAAGGTTGGACATGCCCGCTGTAGATGCAATACAGGGGTTGATGTATCAAGCAGTGAAGGTGTTGCCCAGAGCAACCAATCAGAGTTGACGTAGCATTAAAGAAGTATAAAATGATAATCAGAAGCTGATTGGTCACTATGGGAACTTCAGCACTCTGAGTGTTTATCCGGTGTCACATGTACTGGAGACTATTGTCACTCTCCCGCGGTGCAGGCTGTAATTACCTCATGGCTGTAATGTGGTAACAGATCCTTCCTGCCTGGTGCACGTTCATCTTACAGTACAATGGCGCCGGGCAGCTACACCCAGTGCGGCAGACATTATCTACAAGCCAATATTGTGCAGCTTGCAGCCACAGGCGCCACCCATCACAGCGATGTCCGAATGCTTCCACCTGTTATGGCGGCTCAGCATTGCTTATGTTGCTATACACCCCTCAGGGGCGTGAGGAAAATACTAGCAACACAGCGGGCCGCTATTCTGGTGCAGCACTGAGGGGTAGTATATGTATCAAGGCTGGGAGAGAGATAAAGTACCAGCCAAACAGCTACTAACTGCTGTGTTACAGGCTGTGGGGCAGATGTACTAAGTCGTGGAGAGAGATAAAGTACCAACCAATCAGCTCCTGGCTGTTTGAAAAATGACTATTAGGAGCTGACTGGTTTGTACTTTATCGAGGGTTTGACACACCTCCCCCATAATAATCCCCCGTGGCCCCTGCGGAATTTTACTGGTAAACTGCAGCGACAGAAAATCCCCCTCATCTGCGCTTTTCACAGTGATTCGGCTCCGCCCCCTTAATGACATCACACAAATAATCCTTTCCTCACAAGATGAAGTCACCAGACTACTACAGAATGAATGCCATAACGTCATTATACCAACAGAAGATGGAATATTCCTAAGCGGCCACAGATCGTGGTCCAGCAGCTGCCGGGGGGTCAGATCACATGGGGCCAGCAGCAGCCGGGGGGTCAGATCACATGGGGCCAGCAGCTGCTGGGACCCTGGGGATCAGATCACTTAGGGCCAGCAGCAGCCGGGGGGTCATCACCCATAGCAACCAATCAGCACAGTTTGAGAAATGACAGGAGCAGATTGATTACTTAGGGCATCTTTTCCTCCCCTTTATCTGCCTCCATGGCTGGATACATTTCCCCCATTGGATGACAGTGCTCGCGCACATATCCTGTTTTATGGGCAGTCACACTCATTACTCCATAGGAAATAATCTCTTTCATTTCTGTCTGAGAGGACAAAACATATAAAAACATCACAGTCATCTCCTCCATTGAACTCCTAATCCCGCAGCGGGTGTGACTGAAACGTCATGTGGTCTGGTGCGTAACAACCATTGTTATATATATCTTGTTGGTACGTAATAAGCCATGATGTATTATAGGACAGACGTACAGATCACCGTTCTCACGGATGCATATTTCTCAGGACCGTACGGAAAAACATTCACAACCGTTCTATTCAACTTTGCTGCAGACATCCCATTAATATCTGACGTATATCTCACAGGAATTCCCTGTCTCACCCGGGTTACACGGTGCATAGAGGACACCTGGGGATTGTCCCCCAGCAAATCCAAATCACACACCTGAGCATTGGGCAGTAGCGGAGAGGCCCAAAGCTGGGGAAGTCAGGTACACAGAAAAGTGTGGAGAGCTCGGATGTGTTCTGGGGTGACAGGTGGAGTAGATGGAACCGTGCAGGTGGGATAGGTGGAACCGCACAGGTGGGATAGGTGGAACCATGCATGAGGTATAAGTGAAACCGCACAGGTGGGATAGGTGGAACCACGCAGGTGGGATAGGTGGAACCGCAAAGGTGGGATAGGTGGAACCACGCAGGTGGGATAGGTGGAGCCGCAAAAGTGGGAGAGGTGGAACCATGCAGGTGGGATAGGTGGAACCGCACAGGTGGGATAGGTGGAACCGCATAGGAGGGATAGGTGGAACCGCGCAAGTGGGAGAGGTGGAACCGCGCAAGTGGGAGAGGTGGAACCGCGCAAGTGGGAGAGGTGGAACCGTGCAGGTGGGATAGGTAGAACCGCGCAAGTGGGATAGGTAAACCGCACAAGTGGAACTGCGCAGGTGGGATAGGTGGAACCGCGCAGGTGGAATGGTGCAGCAGGTGGGATAGGTGGGACCACACAGGTGGGATGGTGCAGGTGGGACCACACAGGTGGGATGGTGCTGGTGGGAGCACACAGGTGGGATGGTGCTGGTGGAATAGGTTGGACCACACAGGAGGGATTGGTGGGACCACACAGGTGGGATGGTGCAGGTGGGATAGGTGGGACCACACAGGTGGGATAGGTGGGACCACACAGTTGGGATAGGCGGGACCACACAGGTGGGATAGGTGGGACCACACAGGTGGGATAGGTGGGACCACACAGGTGGGATAGGTGGGACCACACAGGTGGGATAGGTGGGACCACACAGGGCAACCAGTGTAAAACATGTTAGTAAGAAACATAATATTTTAACTGTCAAAAAGTCACCAAAGAATTGTCTGTGAATGACGGAGCTAAACAGGAGAAATAATCCACAAAATTCCCATTTCTGCAATAGATCATTCTGTGCCAAGAGTAAACAATGACCCCGAAAGTGGTATTATGGACGTTGTGCCCCCCTACCTGTGTGCGCCAGTAATCCTGGGTGTCTCTCTATGAATCCAGGAGCAGAGATCAGTGATGTGGGAGGATGCAGGACCCTCTGTATTTATACCATGGTCACAGGACCCTCATCTTGTTACCAGTCTCCTGGAACAGGGACAGGACACTGGGATCACTGACAGCAGCAGCAGGGGGTGTAAATCACCCGGCGGAGGCCCTGCCACCCAAATATGACATAAAGACGTCATTGTTGTTTACACAGCAGCATGGTTGCATTGCAGTTAGTATCGCCATTCACGTATGTAAACTATGCAGCCATGCAGTGTACAGTATGTAGCTCATGGGGGAGAACACGCCAAATAAATCTTACTGACACCCTGACTAAAAAAATAGATGGATGGGGCCGTAGATGTCACATATCTATAATATATATATATACACTATAGTCACATATAGTCACATATCCAGACTGTAGTCAGGCGTCTGACACTTTCCCACATCTCAGGCTGCTCATTAACCTGGAAAACCTGGAGACCGGATCCTAGGACAGGTGACTGGGTAAGACAGAGTTGTGGTAAATGGAGGGAAATCGTAGTGTAACTATAGGGTCATTGGGTTGACCCAATTTATGTCGACATGCATTAGGTTGATCACTGAAGGTCGACGGGGCTTACGTTGACAACTGAAATAGGTCGACGTGGCTAAGGTCGACGGGGCTGGAAGGTTGACAACCATTAGGTCAACAATGGCATAGTCCACAGTCAAATGGTCAACATGATTTTTTTTCACAGGTTTTCTTGTCCCGAATGTCAACATAGTCGACAAGGACACCGTCAAAGTGTACCACGTCGCTACACTCGCCATGATTCGGGCACGGTGCCTCGCTGCGTTCGGCACACTATTTTATTCTGCCACCACGCTGTTATGGATGCTAAGGTATGAAATCCTGCCTGTCGGCAAATGTCGGCTCAAGAAAAGTGGGAAAAACTAACGTCGACCTCATAATCTATCTTTATGGCTACGATCGTTAATGTCAACCTGAAGCCTGTCGACCTTTTTTCATGTGTTGATCTAGTGACCTTTGACCTAATTATTGTCGACCAATCGACCGGTTCTCGGAGGGAGACATTCTTCCCAGGAAGAGAAGTATTGGAACACGAGGACATGGGTAGAACTACAAGCACCAGACTCCCATGGTACATATCAGTGCACCATGCCAGCCTCTGCCCCAGTATACCCGCACATATGTCCTACAAGATGCATCTATAATAAGACTCATTGTTCTTCTAGCTGCTGTGCAGGGAACGCGGCCTTCCAGCTCTGACGGGGTTAATGGCAGCGCTGCGTCACGGAGGCTGCGTTCCTAGAATATCCCGTCGTACAGTACTAGGTATCAGGAATGGCTCCGCTCTGATTGGCCGCTGGGATCCAGAGGCTGGTACTGGGCTTGGTAACACAGTGTCCAGATAGTGTTTACTGGGAGGGAATCCGATCCCAGGAGATAACTCCGGTTTTCCCTTCCACCAGGAAGAACACGATATTCCCCAGCGCGGTGTCCTGCGTATAAGTCCCAGCACCAGGTTATTGGAACATGAGATGCTGGGACACTATACGCAGGTACCTGGCTGCTGACGTGGCACTGTGCTGATAACAGGACCGGGGGTGGCCTGCTGTATATAGACCCGGCCACCGCTTAGTACTGGTCTGTATTATCAGCCAGTTACCCATTTACTAGTACTATATATATCTATGGGTAAACATGACATCGCTGGGGTATAGGTGATAGATGCTCTGTTACTGGGAACACTGACAGGTAAACAGGAAGTGCTACACCCTGCGGCCTGACTGACGGATCTCTACAATACAGGACTGACTAGGACATGCCCTTATTCAGATCTGATCGCAGTCATATTTGTTCTCAAAATGGGCAAAACCATGTGCACTGCAGGTGGGGCAGATGTAACATGTGCAGAGTTAGATTCGGGTGAGTTATTATGTTTCTGTGCAGGGTAAATACTGGCTGCATTATTTTTACACTGCAATTTAGATTTCAGTTTCAACACACCCCACCCAAATGTAACTCTCTCTGCACATGTTACATCTGCCCCACCTGCAGTGCACATAAACAAACAAATTTGTACTGCGATCAGATCTGAATAAGGCTCAATGTCTATGTCGACAATCACTATTGGTCGACAGTGAGTAGATCGACACCTAAAAATGGACAATATACTCCTGGTTGACAGTGGCAGAAAGTCGTCCTGAGCCAAAGGTCGACATCAGTGTTTCAGAGTTTTTTGCGTGTCTATGTCGACGTAGTCACTCTGTAAGTGTCCCGCTGCGCTCGCCATGCTTTGGGCACGGTGCCTCCCCGTGCTGGGTACACTATTATATTCCCCCTATATGTCCACTGGGATCAGAAAGTATGAACAAGTCGGTTTAAAAGGGAAAAAAAAGGGAAAAACTCCATGTTCACGTCGTCATTTTTTTGTCAACCAAGATTATGTTGACAATTTGTATGTATCCACCTACTCACTGTTTACCAAGAGTGGTTGATCTAGACATTGTCCACTAAATACCCTAGGACAGTGGTTCTCTAACTCGTTCCTCAGGACCCCACACAGTTCCCGTTTTCCAGGTCACCCGGAAGGAGCACAGGTGCACTCACTACTCTTTGTCACATTTTAAAAGATCCACAGGTGGTGCTTATTATTTCACTTGTGACTCTGGGGGGTTATTCTGGTTGAATCGGACAGGCATGTGACCGTCCTTACGCCCCGCGCATTCGTTCAGTGAGCGTGAGTACGCCCACAAAACATCTGCACACGGTCGTTTGGACGGTCAAACAAGCAAAGGGGAGCGGCGTGCATATGAATGTACCCTACCGTGCTCGGACGGATCTCATCCTTTTCACTCGGAGACTGAGCGTGTTCCTCCAAGCGTAAGCGTCCGTCCGAGCAGGCAGCCTCATATGGCACAGCAATTATTATTATATATTATTATTATACGGCACAGCAATTATTATTATTATATATTATTATACGGCACAGCAATTATTATTATATATTATTATTATACGGTACAGCAATTATTATTATATATTATTATTATACGGCACAGCAATTATTATTATATATTATTATTATACGGCACAGCAATTATTATTATATATTATTATTATACGGCACAGCAATTATTATTATATATTATTATTATACGGCACAGCAATTATTATTATTATATATTATTATTATACGGCACAGCAATTATTATTATATATTATTATTATACGGCACAGCAATTATTATTATATATTATTATTATACGGCACAGCAATTATTATTATTATATATTATTATTATACGGCACAGCAATTATTATTATTATATATTATTATTATACGGCACAGCAATTATTATTATTATATATTATTATACGGCACAGCAATTATTATTATATATTATTATTATACGGTACAGCAATTATTATTATATATTATTATTATACGGCACAGCAATTATTATTATATATTATTATTATACGGCACAGCAATTATTATTATTATATATTATTATACGGCACAGCAATTATTATTATATATTATTATTATACGGTACAGCAATTATTATTATATATTATTATTATACGGCACAGCAATTATTATTATATATTATTATTATACGGCACAGCAATTATTATTATATATTATTATTATACGGCACAGCAATTATTATTATATATTATTATTATACGGCACAGCAATTATTATTATTATATATTATTATTATACGGCACAGCAATTATTATTATTATATATTATTATTATACGGCACAGCAATTATTATTATATATTATTATTATTATTATACGGCACAGCAATTATTATTATATATTATTATTATACGGCACAGCAATTATTATTATATATTATTATTATACGGCACAGCAATTATTATTATATATTATTATTATACGGTACAGCAATTATTATTATTATATATTATTATTATACGGCACAGCAATTATTATTATATATTATTATTATACGGCACAGCAATTATTATTATATATTATTATTATACGGCACAGCAATTATTATTATTATATATTATTATACGGCACAGCAATTATTATTATATATTATTATTATACGGCACAGCAATTATTATTATATATTATTATACGGCACAGCAATTATTATTATATATTATTATACGGCACAGCAATTATTAATATATATTATTATACGGCACAGCAATTATTATTATATATTATTATACGGCACAGCAATTATTATTATATATTATTATACTGCACAGCAATTATTATTATATATTATTATACGGCACAGCAATTATTATTATATATTATTATTATACGGCACAGCAATTATTCGCTCTGAAGTGATCCTGAAACAACGAGCCAATTATCCTGAGTGCCTCTTTACATGTTTATTTATTGTGTTCCTAATGAGCCACTTTCCTCACAATCTATGTGGTGGCCCCAATGTTTTTGTATTTATTTTGGTGTTTGTCTGCATGCTGTTATTAATGTTGTTCTAATGATGATGTCCCTATTTATTTACATGTCTCGCTACCCTAATGATATGTGAGATGTTCTCCTCCAACAGCAACTAACATTCATACATTTTCAATATGTGTTAAGTAACCCTACAATTCCCACATGTACAGAGGCAGAACTGTGGGAGGCAATGGAGTCATCTGCCGCCGGGCTCCTGCTCTCAAGGGGGCTGCAGTTCACTTCCAACTATGTCCATGTCGCCTGTGTCGCATTCGGGTAAAAAAAAAAAGTGAAGAACCCATGTCGACCTCGCGACCTGTAGACCGAAAGTAATGTTGACTGTTTCACCTGTCTACATTCCATATGTCGGTATTTTGACCTTGTCGGGATTTTGTCCTTGTCTGTATTTTGACCGGCGGGATTTCATACCCAATCCATATATATACCTATATATATATTTTTTTTTTTTCAGTTCTTGCTCACCTAAACTTTTAGGTTTATATCTCCTCTAGCAGTTTACCGTTTACCTTTGAACCACGTCAGGTTATTCACTGGACAAATGGGCTTTTGAGCGGTAATGTAGTCCCGGGCCTGCGGCGGAAGGATCACACTTTGTGGGCGGCGAGTTCAGATCTTACAGAACAGTTCTCACCAGTGCTCACAAAGGCGTAAAGCGCAATGTCGTAGCAAAGTTACTATACCGGAAAATGTGCAGAAGTCACTGGGGACTATATGACCGCTCTCGGATCTATAATAATGCGCAGTATGGGACTCAGCAGGTGTATTAATCCTTGTGAAGTGATAAAGTACCGGCCCATCAGCTCCAACTGTCATTTTTCAAACCCAGCCTGTAACTTAACAATTAGGAGCTGATTGGCCGGTGCATTATCACTTCTCCAAGCTTAGTACATAGGCCCCAATGGATTATTCCTTACTGTACGTACAAAAATTCTCCCCATGTGCACCACACTGGTATTATAGTACCAGGACACTGGCGCAGTGTAAGTTCCGGAAGCTCCATCACATATTACTCATTACTGTGCTGATGTAATGTGTCATTGTCACTTACACCGTGACATTTCCACCCCCAGTAAAATGAAACGCTCCATAAATAAAGCACTGTTTACCCCAAGTGCCGCAATTTTCCAGGAAAATGACTGAAGTTGGTTGTATGAAGCTTGTTCCGCATAGAGGAGGATTTCACACCCGATTCTCCGATTCCCCGCACCAATCACTCGTTCTGCCCCCTCCAGCGACAGCTCTTCTACAGGCACCGGGCTCGAAAAATGAGTACAAGCAGAGCCAGATTAATGTCTAAATGGGCCTGGAGCTGAAAATGATCAAGGACCTTTTATGCACAATAATAGGGGTTGTGGCCAGCACCTAATAATGTGTGTGTGTGTGGGGGGGGGGGGGGGGGGGGGGCAGTGTTCTGGTTGGGTGGTCTGCTCATGGGTGTGTCTCTATTTGTGTAAATACTTTCAACTAATTATATAGGTACTTGTGTAGTTTCACGGCGCCAGCGCGCGCCACTCTGTTTGAATCTTGGCAGCTTGCCAGACTGCCTTACTTTACTAAGCTACATTATCAGCGTAGCGCCTGTTTGAAAGCTGGCATCTCGCCAGCTGCCTTACTTCTGTAATCTACGTTATCAGTGTAGGCTGGCGCCGTGAAACGACACAAATAACTACCGTACTGTTGACGGGAACAGCATCTCTGTCCCCGGCGCCCCTGGCAAGCCTAGTCAGCGCCTCTCTCACACCACCGGCGCCAGCATGATCCCCTGTCTTTGGCGGAGAGGGGATCATGCTGGCACGGGCGGGGAGGCGCTCCATTTGTTTGAGCTGCAGGAGCGACTCCGACGCTCCATCAATGGTACGCTCCTGCGTCTGAGTAGCTATTGCTGACATGTATGATATGGCAGGTGTAAATGTGTTCCTGAAAAACCCCACCACACCCCCACTATCCACACCTAACCCTCCCGCCCCACCCTAACCCAAACCTTCACTACTTGTAGTCTGAGCCCCCTCTTCTTAGTGCCTAACCCTAATTCTCCTACCCCGCAGACTAGCCATAACCACCCCATCTTAGTGCCTAAAGGTGCCCATACACTATGTGACTTCTCCCCTCAGAGAAGTCGCTGGTGATCCCCAGTTGAGCCACCCAGGAGAATCCCATGCAATCCCAGCCAAGCCTGCCCAGCTCAGAAGCAATCCAAGAGATTGTGCAGCAGCTCACAGGCGCCGATGCGCTGCGCACAGGACCGTGCATCGCATTGGACCTGCTGTCAGTCACCTGCAATTTTTGCGCTTTTACTGCGATTGATTGCTGCAACCGCAGGAAGAGAGCCCAAGTTTCAAGTGAATTGCCCTGTCAGTGTATGGGGCTTTAACCCTGACCTTCCCTCCGCAACCTAACCCTGACCTTCCCTCCGCAACCTAAACCTGACCTTCCCTCCGCAACCTAACCCTGACCTTCCCTCCGCAACCTAACCCTGACCTCCCCTCCGCAACCTAACCCTGACCTCCCCTCCGCAACCTAACCCTGACCTTCCCTCCACAAACTAACCCTGACCTTCCTTCCAGGGCCGGATTAAAGCAGGGGCAAAAGGGGTCAGTACCCCTGGGCCCCCCTCTAGCTAGGGGCCCCCTGTGGTTGGCATGTATTTTTTTTTTTTTTTTTTAGCTAAAGCTTTTGTGCATGGGAGTGGGGTAGTGCTGCAGCTTCATCTATCTGCCAATGTGACAATGATTTATGGTGCTGAGCATAGGGTGCCAAGGCACACTGACTGTGGAATGCATTACTGGGAGTTTACTAAGCCCCATGACACTTGAGGGCAGAGGCTGAGAGGTTTGTGCTGAGCTCTGATTGGTGGAGCTCATTACATGCTTCTCAGGCCCATGGAGGACAGCTGCAGCCTAGTCATGGGAGGGTTTTAATCAGAGGCAGCACTGGGACTGTGAGATCTCCTACAGTTCTACAGAGTAAGGTGCAGAGGGACAAACACAGGCTTTTTATGTGGTATGTACTGTATGTATGTATATATATATATATATATATATATATATATATATATATATACCCCCCCTGCAGTTACCTATTGACCAAGTTTATATTGCCTTTACTCTATGTTTTGACAGTGTAATATTCTCTCCTGCAGTTTGCAGCCAGTAATGACAAGTGCAAGGGGGTCCCCCTGTCTAAAGTGCTCCGGGCCCCCCGAAGGCTTAATCTGGCACTGCTTCCTTCCACAACCTAACCCTGACCTTCCCTCAGCAACCTAAAGCTAGCCATTCATCTACAGATAGATTGTCAGCTTGGGCTGGTTAGAACAAAATCCTGGTAATATCTGAATGACAGTTTTTGGCAGTCTTCCAGCATTTCAAAGCAAATGGTCAACTGTCATTTGCTCTCATCCATTACCAGGATTTTGTTCCAACCAGCCCAATCTGACAATCGATCTGTAGATGTATGGCCAGCTTTACCCTGACATTCCCTCCACAACCTAACCCTGACCTTCCCTCCGCAACCTAACCCTGACCTTCCCTCAGCAACCTAACCCTGACCTTCCCTCTGCAACCTAACCCTGACCTTCCCTCCGCAATATAGTCAGATTTCCAGCGTCGGCATCTCCAGCAATGGCGGTATTTGGACTGCTGGCATCTTGAGCACACCAGAGAATAATAATAATTATTACACACTGTAATGGTGGCACCAGCACAGCGGAACACACGACAACAAAGTGACAGATAAATATTACCCTGATTATTCTGGGAACCAGCAGATTCATACAATATATATATATATATATATATATATATATATATATATATATATATATATATATATATACAGGTTGAGTATCCCTTATCCAAAATGCTCGGGACCAGGAGAATTTTGGATAACGGATTATTCCGTATTTCGGAATATTTTAATATTTCAATGATGTATTTTGAAGTATCTTGCATTTATGCTGTATAAACACATAATATACACACAAATATATTTTATTACCACATAAAATACACACAAATATATTTTAATTGTTCAAAAAACAAGGTTTCAAAATGTGAAACAAAATGTGTGTACTATCTCAGTACTGATTTTGAATGCCAAGCAATCATTGTCTTGTACATATATAGTGCCAGTTACATATCATGTCCCCAGTGATGCTGTTTCAAATGTCCCCAGTGAGTTTTTAGCAAAAAAAAAATTTTTTTTCACTTTCTGGAATGTCCGTATTTCGGAATAATTCGGATAACGGATATTCGGATACGGGATACTCGACCTGTATATACATACACACACACACACACGTACGTAATCCTGCACCTGGTGGGAACCGCAGCTCTTATCTCTGCAGTAACAAAACTCCCTAGATTTTCTCATAACATCTAGCAGGAGAAATCTCCCGTCTCACCCACATCTCGCCCGCAGCTGTCTGGGCACAGTTACGTTATGGACCGTTATCAAAGACACAAGCAGCAACTGTGCTCCGTGTATTGCCCATGTTACACTTATTCCTAATAGCCGCACATGCGCTTCCAGCTACGGCCCATGTCACTGTGGGGTAGATGGATGAAGCAGTGATAAGGCAGGAGAAGTGATAAAGTGTCTGGTACTTTATCACCGGCCAATCAGCTCCTGACTGTTAAGATACAGGCTGGGTTTAAAAAGGGACAGTCAGGAGCTGATTGGCCGGTGATGATGTACCAGGAACTTTATCACTTCTCCTCCCTTATCACTGCTTCATACATCTACCCATGAGCGCGGTATGCCGTCCTGTAGCGCAGGAATGACACAAGAAGTCTTGTACCAAAGAAAGAAAAATACTCGTCACGTTTAAACTCCGTTACTGTTGAATATTAAACACGTATTATATTTGTATGTCAGCCATTTTGTATATTTGTATTTTCATTTGGTCACTGGCTGGTATAATGGCATTGAGGGATTATAGCCCCACAGATACCAATTGCAGGGACCGACTCAGAGATGTACGCATTGCTGATATCTAGAGTTCTGTGATTATTTCCGGTGGGTGTCTCGTACATTTCCAGGATTTAGAATATCTGCGCTGATCTGCAGTGTACAGAGCCGCAGCTGTGAGGCAGGTGTGAGACAGGTGGGTGAGGTGGGGTGACTGCGTCCAGCCTGTGGACACAGAGAAGAACGTGCCTTGTGCACCTAGCGTGTTCTATGTCACTGATCACATTCTACACTCAAGGCCTTACTCTAGTTCACTCTTTCTGACAAAATCCTTCTTAGATGGACAAAACCATGTGCACTGCAGGGGGGAAGATGTAATATGTGCAGAGATAATTCGATTTGTGTGAGTTTTTTTGTTTCTGTGCAGGGTAAATACTGGCTGCTTTATTTTTAGAGGGAAGGGAACATTCACAATAATTATTTGAATAAGACAAATCTATATTCATGTATATATATATAAGTGAAAAAGAGAGACGCTTCTAGTAGCCCAGAGGCAGCGGACGCTGCGGGGGACACAGGCGGCAGTAACGTAGAGGCAGGCAGGGGGAGCCGGGAGCTGTCAGCGCTGGAGAAAAAAAAAGCCCATGCAATGAATGGGCGGCCTGTGATTGGCTGAGCACTCTCTCCAGCTTCTCCAGCGCTGACAGCTCCCGGCTCCCCCTGCCTGCCTCTACGTTACTGCCGCCTGTGTCCCCCGCAGCGTCCGCTGCCTCTGGGCTACTAGCAGCGCCCCCCAGCCACCTCGCAGCGTCCTCCACCTGCCACCAGGATGTCCCTTGCCCCCCTGCTCCCTCCACCTTGTAGCTCCCCGGGAGTTGCAAATGATACATCGCATGTGATGTATCATTTGCAAAACTTGGCACATCAGTGCCTAATCGTGTGTCCCCCTCCCGGGGAGCTGCAGGGGGAAATCAGGTCCGACTTGTCCTTAGGACAAGTCGGACTAATGTATGGGGGCCTTAACACTCTCTGCACATGTTACATCTGCCCCACCTGCAGTGCACATGGTTTTGTCCATCTAAGAAGGATTTTGTCAGAAAGAGTGAACTAGAATAAGGCCCTCAGAGAGGTGTTTTCTCGATACAGAGAAGCATTTTCTATTAGGGCTAAATTTCCTAAGATGGGCTTTCTACTGAAGATGGGATGTTGCCAGAGGCACTGTAAGAGAGGAGGCCCGTGGGCAGTCTCCTCCGCTCGGGCCCCCTCCTCTCTCCCGGCCTCTGCAGCGCCGCTCTAGTGCTCAGTGCAGTACAGTGTGAGCACTAGAGGGCTCAGACTCTGAAAAAATTGCACCATGGCCATTTTTTTGGTGATTCCGCCAGTGCTGCTGCCTTCATCGTGGGACTCCAGAGGGGTATAGGCAATGGATGCACCCATTATAAATACGCCACAGGATGTTGCTCACACCAACCAATCACATTCTATTATCTTCTAGAAGGTGCTAAATAAATAAGTAGGATGTGATTGGTTGCTATGGGAGACATCCCATCTTCAATAGAACTCCCACCCTAGTAAATTTATCCCATTGTGTAAAACAAAATAGATTGAAGCCGACGTGAGGTCACAGCCCAGCGCCACAACCCCAGTATGAAGGGTGGTGCCACCCAGTGCCCGCGCTGGTCCAGCCGAGGCATCCTGGTTCATTATAATGGTATTACAGCTATTGCGGAACTACAAGTTCCAGCACCTGGGTGTGGTATATTAGGTCGACAGCAAAAGGTGCTTGTGTGGACCTTCCGACCACGCAGCCTGTAACATGGCAGTTAGGGGCAGATTGGCTGCAAACTTTATTCCTCTCCAAGGCTTAAGGCCCCCTTACACTGCACCGATATATATATCGGATGCTGAAATTGGACGCAATTTCCCTTGAACTACCCCTGGACCTTCCCGGGAGTGATTCCAGCCAATTTGTACTTTGGTGTCATTTTTTGCATAAGATATATCTCATGCAATGGATCAAGCTGAGATAAATCCCATAAGATATATGGTCTCCCTTATGGCATACCATTGTACCATACGATATAGCTGATGGGCTGGATTAGGGGCTAGAGGGACTGGAAACTGCCAGGCAAACTTTCTGCAATATATCACATGCGCAAAAAGCAGGGCCAGTGCCACCACTAGGCATTTGCCTAGGGTGCCGGCTACTGGAGGGAGCGGTACTGAGCCGCCGAGGAGAGGTACCATAGCAGGGAGCATTCCTTCCCCCCTCCCAGATCCAGCAAGTTAATCAATGCTGCCCCCTGCAGTATCGCCCGCACCCCCCCCTCCCCTGCTGGTCAGCGGGAGTCAAGCGGTGTATAGTGCCCGCTGAAACCCCCCCCCCCCCAGAGTGGAGAGGGGGAACGGGCGGTGAGGGGGGGGATTGCCTGGGGCCAGGGCAGCCGAGAGGAATACCGGGCCCCGGTAAAATTTTGGGGGTGTGGCCTAAGTGTGTGTGGTGTGGGCACCTCCCACACTTAGGCCACGCCCCCAAAATGTTTAGAGGAGGGTGAAAGAAAACTCTAAAAACTGTAATCTCAGAGGCAGCACACACCTACAGCATGTGCTGTGCTGACAGCAGGCTCAGCATGACTTCTCACGCTGTCAGTGAGGCACTCATGCTGAGCCTGCTGTCAGAACAGCACATGCTGTAGAAGTGTGTGCTACTGTTGCTACCCGGGAGGGACAGAGGGGGAAGGGAGGGGTCGGACCAGGGCCCCTCCAGCAAGCCTGGGCCCGGGTAATTAGTACCTGCTCCCCCCCTCTCTCGGCTCCCCTGCCTGGGGCATAGAAAGGCTTTGTACCGGCCCTGGCAAAAAGCACTCCGTTTTCCATCCGATTCTGATATTTCACAGGTGCGGTCTGACCAACCTAGAGGCTCCTATCCGACTGTCACGGGACCGCGCATCGCATCAGATCGGATGGTAAACACAAACGATGTGGCTCTTTTCAGAAAATATATCGACCCGAATGGTTGGAATCGGCCAAAATCATGCAAAACTGTTCTAACGTAAGGTGGTCTTAAGTATTAGTACTTAGACCCCAGGAGGGTAATTAAATTTCAGGCGAATACACCTGCCTGGCTGAATAGTCACACTTTACGGCAGCTCGATCTCGCACAGAAGTGTCATCTGCTGTGGTATCCAATCACTGAATGTACAGCTGGGTACTGAAGGGGGCCAGACGGAATCCGGGAGGCATGGAAGCCACAGCGATAGGACGCGCATGGTAATGCAGCAGGAGGCGTAGATAGTAGTGTTCTAAAACGCAGCATCGGATCATGAAGTCCCGCAGTCTCCGCAGCTCCTCACTGTCATTGTTACCGCACAGTACTGCAATCTTGTAAAGCCAGTTTCAGCAGACACACGTTACACCGCATTGAGGTCTGACCTCGCGGTGAGTGATTTGGCTCCATTGGGACTAATAAAACAAACAAAAAGAAATAAAAGGGCCCAGATTTTCCCCTGAATGGCTTTGGCCTGACTTTCACTATTGCTGCACGATTATAGTAGTGGAAGTGACGGTGACCGCTGCACTTTGGCACAGACTGCCGGTTAGACTTCCCCATCTATTATGTAACGCTGCACAAAGCAGTTCTGCCATCACCCTTGTCCCCTTTCACCGCGACGACGCTGTTTCCGCAGCTACACATTAACCGCCAGTTCCGGCCTAGCAGCATAATGCTGGCTCACTGTACACTGACTTCTTCTTCCTGTACAATAAAACCCCCAAACAATGCATTATACTCAGACAGTACACGGGGGAGGAATCAAACTGTGACATTTCTATACACCTCTGCAGCTTTTAATGGCCCAGTGCCTGGGAGGGCAGACATTCCGGACTAGAGAAGCTGATCGAGTGGGAAAGGTCACCACTGGAGACCAGGATAGTGCAAGATGAGAGTCAGGAGGGTGGAGGGCCCTGCCCCCGGGATCTTACATTCTACAGGAGTGGGAGTAGTGAGGTGAAGCCCTGCAGGGTGATGCAAAGGAGATTAGGGGGGGGGTTGGAGATGTAGGAGGGTGAAGACCTTAATCTGGATTCTGTAAGGGGACAAGAAAGGAGAGGACAAGTGGATGAGCAGCAGGAAGGATAGATATAAGGGGAGAGAAGGTGATAGGTTAGGTAGAAGGTGGCTGCAGTCCAGGTGGGAGAGGATGAGGGCACGAATAACACCACTTTTACACCGCAAAGCCGGGTCACACCGTGATTTTAGACTCTGCAACCCGGCTTGTGACCCCTTTTAGACCGGCACCCCGACACGGCATAATGCCGGGCAGGTGAGAGAAGAGCATCTCCCAGCACCGGATTTTCCATTGCAGTTAACGTGTCGCAAGGATCCGAGTTACCCAATTACACTGCACAGGGATCCGGGGTGAACTCTGTTTAATGGGCCCGGCTCCGGCCACCTGCCCACCCCCTTCCCTCCACTCACAATCCAAAGCCTCAGCGAGTGAGATACTCGCACATGCGCAGACCACCACCATTGGCCAGGGGATCAGATTCGTCCCAATCCGATTTGCGCCTGACGGATCTTCTTCCTCCTAGTGCTCTCGCTGTCAACCAACGCATTTCACATCAACCAGGATACTCGGGAGAATGCTGCAAGTAATTCAGTGGTAGGAAAAACATACTAATCCCAGTGTACACACACACACACACACACATACACATACATACGGTCTGATTCAGGTGTGTAAGTAAAGCAGAAAAAAAGAAACTGGACAACACCATGCTGCGCTGCAGGGGGCAGATGTAACATGTGCAGAGGTTTAGGGGTACATTTACTTATGCTTCTAAATATAAAAAGCGGGCAACCAATCCGATTCAGTCTATACGTCCACTGTTGCATCCTAGAAAATGTTAGATCATATCTTATTGGTTGCCTTGGGCAACAGCACCCTATTTCATTTTTAGAAAATGTACTAAATGTGCCCATTAGATTAGGGTGGGGGTCTAAGTCCCATTTATCATATAACACTTGTGGCTAATTCCCCCAATAAACCCGTTTTCAGGGATTAACCACAAAAATGAAGTTACCCCTGAATGTGTCACGGAGGGACCACGTGGCCCGCTGCACCATTATATTCTCCCACCACGCCCTAGTGGATGGTAGGGTATGAAATACCGCCTGTCGGCACATGTCGGCTCAAAAGAACCTGTGAAAAACCCCATGTCGATCTTCCCATTGTTGTGTCAACTGAATGATATCCTGAATCTCCGATCCCTGCTATGATCCCCCATAGATGTTTATGGGGCATGCGATGTTGGCCGATGTATCAGTATCAGGAGGAGGCCTGGGGCTACCAGCTTTCTGAGATGGCCCATTGTGGCCTATGGGCTACAGACCGGCGGGGCAGTGCGGTCAGCACGGGGGCAGTGCTGACGGCGCATTTGCGGACCCCCGATAAAGCAGATCACAGGGATGGGCTCCATATGGATCTCGTATTGCAATGTGATCCTGGGCGGTAGATCCCTTCACATGTCGCATTGCTAATGCGTTCCAATAATAAATGTGCCCCATGCAAAAGCAGCCAGTATTTACCCTGCACATAACAATATAACTATCTGTACCTGTTGCACGGCAACATGGCTTGTTCCAGACACAATGTAACTGACAAACAAGAATCAGGCCCAGAGTACGTCAGCGGCTCTGTAATCCAATGCCGCTACAATGGCCGCCTGCCCGCCGTATTATGTTGGGACAGATAACGAGGGAGCGTTGGGGAACTAGACGTCCACATCTATTACTGGGAGAAAGGTCATCGCTGGTGTGTTCCCAGGACATGGCAGTGGTTCAGCTTTTCCTGGCACCACTCACGTTCTCTGTCCACTTATTTACCAACCGGATACAAAAAGCCAGTTTCCCATAGCAACCAAGGCTCTACGACACATCTAGCACAAGTCGGGTAAACAGTAAAATATCCAGGACTTTGATGCACAGGTGCCGCTCAGTAAAATAGCGAATTTCGGTACCAGCATCGGAAGCAGAATTAGTTCCTATATCTATAATATATCTGTCTATATGGTTTATGGATGTTGGTGTTTGTGACAATCATCGTGAAGTCGCACCAACTAATGTATGCCACCCTTGCCCCAGTTCTGCCCGCTTGGCAAACCGCAGCTTTTCAGGGTTGTGTTTTTGCACTTCGAATCCTGTTCATGTAGGCACAAGCCCCAGCCCAGTACTATGGAAATCCTATTCCCCCAGTGACGGTCTGGTCATTACCGCCACACACGTCTCACCCCTGCTAAGCGGTGCTGGATGACCCCACGCCGACAGGATAACACAGGAATTTGCCATAAATATATATATTTTTTTTATTTAAAATTTTCTGCAAAAAATAAATAAGACAGAATAGATTTGTGGTAACAAAAGTACAAATGTGACCAAATAATTTAAAGATCGAAAAATAATAATTATTACAATAAAATAGTTCTATAATACACACATATGTATCATACATGTTACACGGGATCACAGTGCCTGCCAGAAGAACTCATGAAGCTGAAAATGAGTGGCCCCGGGGCCAGCACACATCTGAGGAGATTATTAATAGCGGCTGCGATCTGTGCTTGGTCTCTTATACGATAAGGGGAACCAAATGCAACTTGGGCTCAGGCAGCCCGGCGTTGTGGATCTACAAGTCCCAGCATGCCCTGCCAGCCGAGGTGTCTTCTCCTAGCGCTACCCACACGGGCGGCTGATATGTGACCCCAGTTTGGGGGGGAATGAATCACTGTTTGTTGGAAAACTTTGCTGCAAATATTCTTGCAATGCGATTGGCCTCTTCTTTTGGTAATTCAGCCGCGGTCATCCTGGGCACTGGCCGGGCTCGCCGTCGGAAAGGGATTCCTTTACCTCGCTCCTCGCTTCCAGCCTAGAAAAGGGGAAACCTGGTGAGTTATTCATATATTTTGAAAAATAACGGCTGACTGAAGCATATATTATATACTGTATATATATATCTTGTGTGCTCCACAGCGTGCGCGCACACACACCTACCTCTCCTCAGCCTGCACACCTACCTCCCCCTCTGTGCGCCACAGCAGGCACCTACCTCCCCCTTCTGTGCGCCACAGCAGGCACCTACCTCCCCCTCTGTGCGCCACAGCAGGCACCTACCTCCCCCTCTGTGCGCCACAGCAGGCACCTACCTCCCCCTCTGTGCGCCACAGCAGGCACCTACCTCCCCCTCTGTGCGCCACAGCAGGCACCTACCTCCCCCTCTGTGCGCCACAGCAGGCACCTACCTCCCCCTCTGTGCGCCACAGCAGGCACCTACCTCCCCCTCTGTGCGCCACAACAGGCACCTACCTCCCCCTCTGTGCGCCACAGCACGCACCTAACACACCCCTCTTTGCGCCACAGCATGCACCTAACACACCCCTCTGTGCGCCACAGCACGCACCTAACTCCCCCTTTCCTGTGCCACGGCAAAGAAGATTTATATATAGTTTTTTTCCCATTCTGTGCACTTGCAGCCGCACCTACCCCTGTGTGATGTGTTGACCGGAGAGGATGGCAGTCCCCAGTCACCTGCTGTTTTCCCCAGTGTAATATATACAGCCTCCCTCCTGTTACGCAGACACTTTTAGAACATAGATTTGCAGCATCACAAGTCGTGGTATTAAGACACAGGGAAGTGTTTACCCAGCAAGCCCCCTAATGTCATCACCATACAAAGGCGGTGCTCTTACCCACTGAGCAGCACCTGAGACACAGGATGCTACATATATACAGCTGGCACCAACAGACTGGACGGCTGGAAGGTTCTCCCTGCACTGACAGAGGTGACACCATGCTCATGAATTGGGGAGGACTAAGATCATTTCTCGGGGCTACCAGTACATTCGCAGGTGGCATAAGGTGGATCTACCCGAGTGCTGGGCACTGGGACTCCCAAACAGAAGCTGAAGAAGCACCTCGTGGCTCGCACCTCCCTAACGAGGCATGAAGATGGATTACACGCACAGGGTTACATATGGCATTCTGCACATAGAAATGATTGTGGAATGTATTTGTATGGGTCTGATTCTGAGCAAAGCATAGTAACTGTGCCTGCGGATGTTTGCATGCAGGGTAAATACTGTCTGCTCCTGCATGCAGCATTCTTGCACTGCAGTTTAGATCTGAGCTAGGACAGGAGCTGTGTGACAGGATGGTCCTGCTCAGCAGAGCTTTACCTGACAGCTCTGGGGACCCAGCAAGGAGGAGGTTATGTGACAGTACGCTGGGGATGACGGGGTTACTGGGCACAGCCGACACCGCGGCCACTGAGTAACATCAGATCCCAGGGCTGCTAATATCAGCAACGGCGGATTGTGCAGCGTCAGCCAGAGCCAGCCGGATCCAGATTATCACTGCCTGACCTTTGTACACAGTAACAGCACACGCCAACGTCATGTAACCTCCCCTGCCAGGACACGCAGATAACATGGCACTACGGAGACCGCGCTGAGCCCATCATATGGTGTCTATCACCTGTACACCCCTCAGCACACGCCAACGTCATGTAACCTCCCCTGCCAGGACACACAGATAACATGGCACTACGGAGACCGCGCTGAGCCCATCACATGGTGTCTATTATCTGTACATCCCACAGCACACGCCAACGTCATGTAACCCTCCCACAGCACACGCCAACATCATGTAACCTCCCCTGCCAGGACACACAGATAACATGGCACTACGGAGACCGCGCTGAGCCCATCACATGGTGTCTATTACCTGTACACCCCACAGCACACGCCAACGTCTTGTAACCCTCCCACAGCACACGCCAACGTCATGTAACCTCCCCTGCCAGGACACACAGATAACATGGCACTACAGAGACCGTTCTGAGCCCATCACCTGTACACCCCTCAGCACACGCCAACGTCATGTAACCCTCCCACAGCACACGCCAACGTCATGTAACCTCCCCTGCCAGGACACACAGATTACATGGCACTACAGAGACCGGGCTGAACCCATCACATGGTGTCTATTACCTGTACATCCCACAGCACACGCCAACGTCATGTAACCCTCCCACAGCACATGCCAACGTCATGTAACCTCCCCTGCCAGGACACAAAGATTACATGGCACTACAGAGACCGCGCTGAGCCCATCACATGGTGTCTATTACCTGTACATCCCACAGCACACGCCAACGTCATGTAACCCTCCCACAGCACATGTCAACGTTATGTAACCTCCCCTGCCAGGACACACAGATAACATGGCACTACAGAGACCGGGCTGAGCCCATCACATGGTGTCTATTACCTGTACATCCCACAGCATATGCCAACGTCATGTAACCCTCCCACAGCACACGCCAACGTCATGTAACCTCCCCTGCCAGGACAAACAGATAACATGGCACTACAGAGACCGGGCTGAGCCCATCACATGGTGTCTATTACCTGTACATCCCACAGCACACACCAACGTCATGTAACCTCCCCTGCCAGGACACAAAGATTACATGGCACTACAGAGACCGCGCTGAGCCCATCACATGGTGTATATTACCTGTACATCCCACAGCACACGCCAACGTCATGTAACCCTCCCACAGCACATGCCAATGTTATGTAACCTCCCCTGCCTCCCCTGCCAGGACACAGATTACATGGCACTACAGAGACCGTGCTGAGACCATCACATAGGGTCTATAACATGTACATCCCACAGCACAAAGGAGCGTGGGGGACGGACAGAAGGAGCTGTGATGTCACCGCAGGGCGGCACTATGGGGAGATGCACACAGCTGTGATGTCACCGCAGGGCGGCACTATGGGGAGATGCACACAGCTGTGATGTCACCGCTGGGTGGCACTATGAGGAGATGCACACAGCTGTGATGTCACCGCAGGGCGGCACTATGAGGAGATGCACACAGCTGTGATGTCACCGCAGGACGGCACTATGGGGAGATGCACACAGCTGTGATGTCACCGCAGGGCGGCACTATGGGGAGATGCACACAGCTGTGATGTCACCGCAGGACGGCACTATGGGGAGATGCACACAGCTGTGATGTCACCGCAGGGCGGCACTATGGGGAGATGCACACAGCTGTGATGTCACCGCTGGGTGGCACTATGAGGAGATGCACACAGCTGCGATGTCACAGCAGGGCGGCACTATGGGGAGATGCACACAGCTGCGATGTCACCGCAGGGCGGCACTATGAGGAGATGCACACAGCTGTGATGTCACCGCAGGGCGGCACTATGAGGAGATGCACACAGCTGTGATGTCACCGCAGGGCGGCACTATGAGGAGATGCACACAGCTGTGATGTCACCGCAGGGCGGCACTATGAGGAGATGCACACAGCTGTGATGTCACCGCTGGGCGGCACTATGAGGAGATGCACACAGCTGTGATGTCACCGCAGGGCGGCACTATGAGGAGCACACACACAGCTAGCACCCTGACCCAGCCATAGAAAAGCAAAAATATCCTGTCAGTAACTGGAGAAAGCTTTCTAGGTTAGCCTATATTAGTGACACCAAAATGTTGACATCTTAACACGTGGACTTCCAAATAGTCCATGTGGTTTGCTGGTCAGACTGTAACCAAAGTAGGAAACAAAGTCCAAAAAGAAAATTATTCCCCCCCAAAATGCATGCATCAACCATGGCCACGCTGCATTTGTGTCGACCATTGTCTATGTCGACCTGATACAAAGTAGGTTGACTGTTATTGTCCTACTGAGCACACACAGCCCTCTGCAGCACAGTGCATGCAGTGAGCGCAGTGCATGCAGTGTCCGGGCAGCTGCAGTCGGCAATGCATGTAGCCTCCATGAAAGGGCTAAGCTGATTTTACAGCAAAGAGGAAATATCAGATCTTATTCCACGTCTTGTTTGTCTCGGTGTAAAACCGGTTCTCACCAACAAAGGGAGAAGAGGAGGAAAACATGTTTATG
Organism: Crinia signifera; assembly: GCF_055691185.1. Lineage (NCBI taxonomy): Eukaryota > Metazoa > Chordata > Amphibia > Anura > Myobatrachidae > Crinia > Crinia signifera. The sequence goes on from NC_139218.1 coordinate 393,322,478, forward strand.
ATACAAGACGGCAGGAACCACCTCCCCGAGACGTCTGTCCCTGACCTGTGGGGTTCACTGTCATTGCTCCTCACTCGCACTGTACCTCCCACACCAGCTCCCAGAGAGTCACGTCTGTTTACTGCATTCCCGGGGGAATAGGAGCACCTGCCAGGCAGGGGAGGGTGGGAACGGATGGGGTCCTTGTAACACTTTGCCTTGTGAACATAATGCGACCTATTGTCACACGGTTCTGTACACATGTGCAGAAGCCTCAAACATACATGATGACATGTGGGGGATCGGACAACATGCAGCAAATGAGGTAGAACATAAGTCAGGGATGAGACAGAGGGCCCGATTCAGATTCGAATTTGCAGACCTGCCATTTATCGAAAGATCGCACATGCGCAAAGCCATCCTACGATGAAAACCAGCGACTGCTTTTCATCGCTGGCCATACGGCTTTGGGGGCGGCACCCGGCCATTTAATGTAAGGGTCAGGAGGGGGGTGCAGGATGATCGCACCTCCGAGTAAGTCCATCGCTACTCAGGCCACTGCACACCGATATGGAAAAAATGTAATTTAGGTACTAGTGTAGTTTCACGGCGCCACTGCCCCCGGTGCATGCGATGCGATTTAGCACACACCCACTATCCACGTCAGCCTGAAGCGTGGCGAGCATACGCGGTACTCGTCCTCCCAACCTGTACATACCCGCACTATCCATGTTGGCGTGGAGTTGATTTTATAAAGCCCGAAGCGTGGCGAGCGCAGTGTGCCCCGCGAGGGGAAGCGGAAAACGAGCCCAGCGAGGGGACACTGAATACACGTCAAAAAATCCGCGTTCGCTTGCCACACTTAGGGCTTGTTTTCCGCGTCTGCTCGCCACACTTTATAATGTCGACTCCACACCGACGTGGATAGTGGGGGTATGAACAGGTTGGGAGGACGCGTACTGTGTGCGCTCGCCACGCTTCGGGCTGATGTGAATAGTGGCGGTGTGCTAAATCATATTGCATGCAAATTGCATAAAAATGCAATCCGGGGGCAGTGGTGCCGTGAAATTACACAAGTACCAACATTTTTACTATCGGTGATGGGAAACCATTTGGCTCTCCACCATCGATGCGAAAAGTACTCAACAGCGACCATAAACCATTCATTTGAAATCCTCATTTTTTTTCCTTTTAAAAATCGCTTCACTGCATCCGACATCGACACTGCATCCGACTTAGAATTGGGCCCATAATGAAGAAGCGGTATATAGGCAGATACTTAAAAATAAATTACATATTTTCCATTTTCTCCGCCCCCCACTGAAGACCTAGGAAAATAATAAATGTATTGTACAATCAATATCCGGACGTCTAATATTAGTACATTCTGGTACGCGTGCCGTGTGATCGCATTTACTGCAGAATCCCAGCAATGTCACTTTCCCTGCTCGTCCCATCTACAGATGAATCATCGCAGAGCTCCCTCTAGTGGTGCTCACACTCATTGCTCCTGCTCGCAGGGATGAAATCCGCCAACATTTATTAGCAATTTCGTATATGTGGGCTACAACTAAATGGCTACATGAGTGTTACATGAGTGCGTGCCCAAGGGTACAAACAATACAAAGATAAAAGTAAAGGACTATGGGGCAAATGTAATAAAGCATGGATAGAGATAAATGCCTTCATTCCGGTCTGGTTGGTCCTGCACCCCTTGCCACACAGTACCAATGTTCAGCGCTTTGCGTGTGCGGAGAACGGGTCCTGCGACACACGGTATCAGACCGCCAGTGATTGATAATGTGATGCTGTATGGGACTGGCGACTGCCTCGGTTGTGAACGCGGAAGTGTCGCCACAGTAGAGAGAGACTTAAGGGGCCGGGATCTCCATTGATGGATGGAGATTTCCTGGCCTATTACAAGTATCTGCGACGGGCAACTTGCCCGAACCCATGGGTGCCGCAAGTCACCTGACTGTCTCAGTGATCAGAGGCCGGTGTCCTAGGACGCATCCCAAGATCTCTCCTGAAGCAGGGAGTGTCCTGGAAAACGCAGGTGTTGAGGGAGTGGGCCGCTGAAGTCAGCACTTCTCCCTATTCCCTTCGTAGTGCCAAGTCAGTCAGTCAGCGCTGTGGGCAGGGGAAAATCATTAGATGGTGGATTATATTGCCGCGTGTGCACAGGGGCAGGGGAGGGGGATGATGTGCGTTCAGTGGTGTTCACCTGCTCGTGAGTGAGCAGATCTGTATTGGGCCTTATGTCCCTAGCACAGCTGCCATACAGGGAAAACTAACAGCAGGGTTTAGTGATCACAGTCACACAATGTTAGTGGGGCCCCGTCACCCCCCTCCGGGATCCGCCAATGTTTTGGGGGCACTGTGAGAGATATCGCAGGAATGGATTTACACATCTGGGAAAGAAAAGTAATAAATCATCCAAACGCGGAAAATAAAAACAAAATCGGTTCAGCGTCCACCCTCTGACTCCGCCTCTAACTCCGCCAACCGTTTCGCAGCTCTAAGTGAAGGGAGGCATAAGTGCGAAACACGTCCCAATGCACAAATAAATGTCAAATTGTAACGTTCTGCGCACAGACACAGTATTGGAAATAGACAAATGCCGTTTCCACCAAAGTCGCGCAGTACCAGCTGTATTGGGGAAAGTGCTCACATGAGTATATAGATATTAATCAAAGTATAATGCGATATAAAACACAGACAGAAGCTCACAGAGAATATACAAGTACCAGTAAGCCAGCTCGAAGCAAAAGCTTCGAAAGCTAGTCTGCTACCTTCTGTGTTTGTGCATGTTTGAGAAAGAGATGTAGTTTCACTCTCTGCCAGCAGATGGCAGTGTTTCAGAGACTCCCGGACAGATGATACCACAGAATACAGTATGACTACACCTTGCCCGCAATGCCACACATATATAGTACCATGGATTACACGTACCCTCTGAGCTGCGGATGACGGGAGAGCAGGCGACAGGCTCAGGGCCCTCATGGAAGCCTCTAAGTGCTGCGGTGGGAGGAAGAAGTTTGGAAGCAGGATGGGGTCACAGCTGGACAGGAGGATTATGGGAAAATAACTGCTGCTCTAATGACAACATGTATATAACACAGATTATACTCGGTGAGCAGCCTTTATTCCTGTGCGGTCACTTACACACGCCGGTAACTCTGCACCATGCAATAATTATTCCTCCTATGGGGGACACTGGGCACACTGGGGTATAACACACGGCGGTAGGACCTCAGGATAACTCAGCTCCAGCCCTATTGGCTACCTGGGAATCACAGCAGTGGTACGGACCCTCCCCTAGCATTTACATCTCATTGATCAACAACCCTTGGACACAACACACTCTCAGCTTGGAAACCCAATAAGGGGATTGGTCAGGCTGATAGATCGACAGTGTCTATATAGACAGTCAATAGGTCGACATCAAAAGGTCAACAGGGTGAAAATTTTGAAAGGGTCGATATGCAACAGATCACAAAGTCGACAGGCAATAGGTCGACATGAAAAAGGTAGACAGAATTTTTCATGATTTTTTAAAATTTTAAACTGGCCTGTTCTTACTTCACCATCCATGTCGGCATGGAGGGAGAATAGAATAGCCCAAAGCACAGCGAGGGTACGCGTTACACTAATTGGGGATCCATGTTGACATTGACGCCAATTTTTTTTTTAAACTCATGTCTACCTTGTTCATGTCGACATTTAGTCCCCATTGACATTCCCCATGTCAACCATTGCCATGTTGACCCTTTGAACCTGTCCAACCTTCTGGGGTAGACCTATTAACTGTCTAGCTGATAATCCGCACCCAAAAGGGGATTGGGCGGGGGGGGGGGGGGGGGTTTGCTGTTGGTTACTACTGCCACAGGTAGTTTGGAGAACATTCCAAAAAAGCAGCATCTTCTGAGCGTTCTCCAGAGTTGACTTTTCCCCCGTAGGAGGGAGCTAAGGTGGCAGAGAGTTAGAGTTGGGTGGGTTATATTGTTTCTGTGCAGAGAGTTAGATTTCGGTGGGTTATATTGTTTCTGTGCAGAGAGTTAGATTTGGGTGGATTATATTGTTTCTGTGCAGAGAGAGTTAGATTTGGGTGAGATATATTGTTTCTGTGCAGAGAGCGTTAGATTTGGGTGGGTTATATTGTTTCTGTGCAGAGAGCGTTAGATTTGTGTGGATTATATTGTTTCTGTGCAAAGAGAGTTAGATTTGGGTGGATTATATTGTTTCTGTGCAGAGAGAGTTAGATTTGTGTGGATTATATTGTTTCTGTGCAGAGAGAGTTAGATTTGGGTGAGATATATTGTTTCTGTGCAGAGAGCGTTAGATTTGGGTGGGTTATATTGTTTCTGTGCAGAGAGAGTTAGATTTGGGTGGGTTATATTGTTTCTGTGCAAAGAGTTAGATTTGGGTGGGTTATAGTGTTTCTGTGCAGAGAGTTAGATTTGGGTGGGTTATATTGTTTCTGTGCAGAGAGAGTTAGATGTGTGGATTATATTGTTTCTGTGCAAAGAGAGTTAGATTTGGGTGGGTTATATTGTTTCTGTGCAGAGAGAGTTAGATTTGGGTGGGTTATATTGTTTCTGTGCAGAGAGTTAGATTTGGGTGGGTTATATTGTTTCTGTGCAGAGAGTTAGATTTGGGTGGGTTATATTTTTTCTGTACAGAGAGTTAGATTTGGGTGGGTTATATTGTTTCTGTGCAGAGAGTTAGATTTGGGTGGATTATATTGTTTTTGTGCAGAGAGGTAGATTTGGGTGGGTAATATTGTTTCTGTGCAGAGAGTTAGATTTGGGTGGGTTATATTTTTTCTGTACAGAGAGTTAGATTTGGGTGGGTTATATTGTTTCTGTGCAGAGAGTTAGATTTGGGTGGGTTATATTGTTTCTGTGCAGAGAGTTAGATTTGGGTGGATTATATTGTTTTTGTGCAGAGAGGTAGATTTGGGTGGATTATATTGTTTCTGTGCAGAGAGAGTTAGATTTGGGAGAGCTATATTGTTTCTGTGCAGAGTAAATACTGGCTGCTTTATTCTTACACTGCAATTTAGATTTCAGTTTGATCACAACCCACCCAAATCTAACTCTCTGCACATCTGCCCCCCCTGCAGCAGCATGGTTTTGTCCATCTGCAAAAATTGCAGCCTTGCCAACAGGATGGAATGGGTTCTATTGGGGATAGTGACATTGCTTCTTGTACACAGTCACCCTGTTAGGATCCTTGCTCTTATTGGAGAACACTATTCCCTACATTATAGTACTCCTCGGTCTGTCCACGTGGGCCTTGCTGGTAAAAGGTGACTTTCCCAGGCAGCCAATGACAGCATATAGAGGGTGGAGCTTGCAGGTGGTTTTTTTTGGACCAGACAACAGGATTTTTATACTTAAATTTATATGTGATGATATATGATCCATCCCCTGTGGTAATATGGTATTCATAATTATTTCCTTACTTTGTTATAGTATAAGGTAGGATACAATTCAGCATTACCACCTAATTACTAAAGTTACATGGATCCCCCGGGGCAAATCAATGCAGCCAATTTTACCTTGGGGGTGGGGGGGGGGGGGGGTCTCGGTCTCTGCAAAATGCAACCAACAAAATTCAATTTTTTTTTAAAATGGCTGCAAAAGATCCACCGATCAGTATTCAATCATGGGCAGTTTCGCAGGAGTGAAAACGGACGCAAATTCGCTAATCCGCACGGTTTTCAATGTTGCTGGATTTTTTTGCACTTGAATTGCATGAGGCGAGTCAAATTCGCTCTAAAAACGGGCAAAAATCACCAATTTATCGCCTGGTAAAAAATCTGCCTGGGATTGAACAACCCCCTGAGTGATAATGCAGCGCCCCCCACCACCTTTCTCATCAGCCACCAGCATTAAGGTGACAGCGCCACCTACTGACGGAACAGGATATTATTTGGATTTCCTTGGCCTGAGGCTATAGAACTTGATACGATAAGTTCAATGAAGTATACTGCAGCCTCTCTTCCAGAACGGAGGCAATATAATATGCAGTATAGTAATAGTTAACAACATAAAGGATAATTACTGGCATAATAGGGTTGGGATCAGTAACAGCTCTTTACAGTACCACTCCCAGACCACGGACATGACAACGACATCCTCTAACAACCAAAGCAAAGGATACAGTAGATTTGTGCTCTGCTCATCGGTACTCTCAGCCGTCTCTGGCTGTTCCCCGGAGCTCTCCAGTGAAGGACTGGTGTTGGGCTGCGTGGAATCACAGTGCGACGACGTATAACCAGACTTACAGCCTTCTGTCTGTTGGCTTCCGGAGGGATCAGCTTTCCCATCGTCATCCATATCAAGTACAGGAGACGTGTCGGGCTCGCGGCTGCTTACTCTCTCCGCAGGCATAGTCTGTACGTCTCTTGGTACTTCTGTATCCCCAGTTATTTTATCTGTCCCATCGTTATCAGAGTCTTCGGAGAATGCTGGCGCAATGCTCTGCACAGGTTGGGTACCCCGATAGGTTCCCAAGGTCTCTTGCAATGGCAGGTCATCCCCCTGGACGCAGTGGAGAGTCCTGGGCTCCTCTTCTGAACTCTCTGACACAGAAGATCTGGCAGGGCTGGGGGTGCTGGGCTGGTCGCAGTCGTGGAGAGAGGATATCACATCAAGTCCACCGGTCAGGGCATATCGGGCTGTCCCCTGATTCGTCCACGGACTCTGTCCTATGAAATCCGGCTCCATGTCCGACAACATACTGGACCAGGGGCTGGTTCTATCGGTAATAGTGCTAAACTCATTAAGAGTCCTTGGCTCGATTAGGTTCTCCTCATACTCCTCATCACTGCCGGCATGGTGGTCTTGTTCTTCATAATCACACTCTGAAATCGGGCTTCCTTCCCTAACCAGTGGTTCCGGCAAGTCATCCATGTTGTGCGCTTTACGAGGTGGTGATCCAGCTGGTGAGAACGGGGGAGTATCTGCGCATAGGCCCTCGCGCTCGTCATCGGACAATTCCTGGTGATCTCTGAGCCGCCCGTTGTCCTCCTGCTGGGTGGTAGGGGTCTCCATCCTTCCGGCATCCAGATTCTGAGCATGGCGTGTAACATCGGGGGTGCTGGGGGGCGCTTCTCTGCATTCAGAGGTTTCCTGAAGACCTGGGAGACAAACTGATGGTGAGTAATTATTCCTATGGCATATTAATAGGATTGAAATAAAAGGGACTTTGCTTTTGAGTTCACAATGGATTATACACTGGGTAACGAGTAAATGACCCACGTACCATAATATAAGGCGGCTAATAACAAGTTCTATACTGGGCTCAGTAATCATTAAACAGTCATTATACAGATATGTGCAGGACATTACCGGTAAGGAGGCTGCTGACTTGGGAGACCAACAGATTCGATTTCCTCAGCAGTATGTGAGCATCGGTGTCCTCTTCTGGGTGAGCCGATGTCTGGGGCGGCACAGAGGATGCCGGGGGCGGCTCAGTGTTAGACAGGTTCCTGTACAGCTTCTGCTGGAAATACTTCTGAATATCATCCAGCTCACTTATATTCTTCCTGTAGGAGCAACAGCATTACATCATTCTCCTGCGACAGAGTATGGCCGAACCCGGGTGACACTGACACAGCTGCACAGTCACCGCGACGCGGCCGCTAGCGGGCACAGTCACCCCCCTGCACAGTCACCCCCCGGAACGCCCGCTAGCGGGCACAGCCACCCCCGACACGCCCGCTAGCGGGCAGTCACCCCCCGGCACAGCCGCTGGCGGGCAGGGTATAGCTACCTGAGTGCAGATAGCAGAGAAGTGCGAGAGGACTGCGGCAGAGCGTCCAGGTGTTCTGCGCTCCGAGTGTTCCGTTCTGCCTGCTGTACCGATTCCTGGAAGCGACGCATGTTCTCCAGGTGTCCGTCATCCCTGCAGATCATGTACAGACATACATGGAATGTGTAACACAATGTGGCATTGTTAATGCAGCTGGTCCAGGTAACACACAGGAACACCTGGCGGATGGACAGCTGCGCTGGGTAGACGTACAGCTCATGGTCACATAGAACAGACATACATGGAATGTGAAACACAATGTGACATTATTAATGCAGCTGGTCCAGGAACACCTGGCGGATGGACAGCTGCGCTGGGTAGAAGTACAGCTCCTGGTCACATAGAACAGACATACATGGAACGTGTAACACAATGTGGCATTGTTAATGCAGCTGGTCATTACAGGTAACACACAGGAACACCTGGCCGATGGACAGCTGCACTGGGTCACATAGAACAGACAACATACAGCTCAGACTCACCTGTCGCAGGGTCCTGTGTAGACATCACGCATGGAAGCTGTGCTGGGAATGGTGTAGCTGCTGAATGAGCCACAGGAAGGGGGGATGGGATGATAGAGGAAAGCTGTACCCGGGGTGACCTGGAAATAAGGGGAGATATAGGGGATCTACTATTAAACACCCACAGAGACATCAATAAAAGAGGGACAGACAAGAAAACGCAACAAGAGGCGCAACCCAAATACACACACCATGAGAGGCAGGGCTGACACACACACCATGAGAGGCGGGGCTGACACACACACCATGAGAGGCGGGGCTGACACACACACCATGAGAGGCGGGGCTGACACACACACCATGAGAGGCGGGGCTGACACACCCACATGCACATAACATGAGAGCACTGATTTTGGCGATTGCACAGGGTGTGGATAGTACATGTTGTCTCTGTGTGTAGATGAGTATTACGCACCTCAGATCGTGTAGTCGCGGTATCGCTCCTCGCCCGTCTCTCCTCCTTTAGTTTGGAAATATTTTCAAGAGGTGTGACGGAAACTTTAATCTGCCCCTGGCACTGCCCGGCAAAGTCACCGATATTGTACCATCCGCAGACAGACTGGAAGCCGGAGAGTAACGGGGAGAGATCGACGGAGGCGAAACCCAGTACTCGCTCCACATCTACCGGAGACCAGAGAGGAGTCAGGGTACACGGGTACAGATACACGGAGAGCAACACTAACATGTAACCCGGACACGTGTGCAGGAGACCAGAGAGGAGTCAGGGCACATATGTACAGACACATGGATAGCAACACTAACGTGTGACCAGGACACGTGCAGGAGACCACGGAGGAGTCAGGGTACACGGGTACAGATACACGGAGAGCAACACTAACGTGTAACACATACACATGTGCAGGAGACCAGAGAGCAGTCAGGGTACACACACACACGGATAGCAACACTAACGTGTAACACGGACACGTGTGCAGGAGACCAGAGAGGAGTCAGGGTACACGGGTACAGACACACGGATAGCAACACTAACGTGTAACATGGGCACGTGCAGGAGACCAGAGAGGAGTCAGGGTACAGGCACACGGATAGCAACACTAACGTGTAACACGGACACGTGTGCAGGAGACCAGAGAGGAGTCAGGGCACACGGGTACAGACACACGGATAGCAACACTAACGTGTAACATGGACACGTGCAAGAGACCAGAGAGGAGTCAGGGTACAGACAGGGGGATAGCAACACTAATGTGTAACACGGACACGTGTGCAGGAGACTAGGGAGGAGTCAGGGTACACGGGTACAGACACAGAGATAGCAACACTAACGTGTAACATGGACACGTGCAAGAGACCAGAGAGGAGTCAGGGTACACGGGTACAGACACACGGAGAGCAACACTAACGTGTAACACATACACATGTGCAGGAGACCAGAGAGGAGTCAGGGCACACGGGTACAGACACACGGATAGCAACACTAACGTGTAACAAGGACACGTGCAAGAGACCAGAGAGGAGTCAGGGTACAGACAGGGGGATAGCAACACTAATGTGTAACACGGACACGTGTGCAGGAGACTAGGGAGGAGTCAGGGTACACGGGTACAGACACAGAGATAGCAACACTAACGTGTAACATGGACACGTGCAAGAGACCAGAGAGGAGTCAGGGTACACGGGTACAGACACACGGAGAGCAACACTAACGTGTAACACATACACATGTGCAGGAGACCAGAGAGGAGTCAGGGCACACGGGTACAGACACACGGATAGCAACACTAACGTGTAACAAGGACACGTGCAGGAGACCAGAGAGGAGTCAGGGTACACGGGTACAGACACACGGATAGCAACACTAACGTGTGACCAGGACACGTGCAGGAGACCACGGAGGAGTCAGGGTACAGACACACGGATAGCAACACTAACGTGTAACAAGGACACGTGCAGGAGACCAGAGCCTCTGGCTAGTTTCCCAGGAGTCTGCAGCAGGCTTACACCCATCTACTTCCCACCAAGGGCCCTATATACTACATGTGTATATATTACCTGCTTTATGCCACACCTTGAACACCAAGGTCTGCTGCGGGTCCAGGAGAAGCTCTTTGCTCAACCTACAGTAACACAAACAAGAATAACAGCCATTTATTCTCTTCGGTCATCTAGGGGACCTCTGGGACGGGAGATAAGGAGATGAGAGGACTCAGTCGTCCTAACAGAGAGAGGGAATCACTGTCCAGGGGATTATACAGCGGTGGCTGGACGAGAGCAGCAGGCCCCATACATAAACCATGAATTATAGGATTGGATTACTACTGGGTCTGGGGCTTGCTTCGGACCAACTGCTCAGTATCGTCATCAATAGCACAGTCTGCGGCCAGCCACACACGTGACACTCCGTGTACTATAACGCCATCATCTCACACGCATGGGAACAGGTGTGACACTCTGTGTACTATAACGCCATCATCTCACGCGCATGGGAACAGGTGTGACACTCAGTGCACTACAACGCCATCATCTCACGCGCATGGGAACAGGTGTGACACTCCGTGCACTACAACGCCATCATCTCACACGCATGGGAACAGGTGTGACACTCCGTGCACTACAACGCCATCATCTCACACGCATGGGAACAGGTGTGACACTCCGTGCACTACAACGCCATCATCTCACGCGCATGGGAACAGGTGTGACACTCAGTGCACTACAACGCCATCATCTCACACGCATGGGAACAGGTGTGACACTCCGTGCACTACAACGCCATCATCTCACGCGCATGGGAACAGGTGTGACACTCCGTGCACTACAACGCCATCATCTCACGCGCATGGGAACAGGTGTGACACTCAGTGCACTATAATGCCATCATCTCACACGCATGGGAACAGATGTGACACTCCGTGTACTATAACGCCATCATCTCACACGCATGGGAACAGGTGTGACACTCCGTGCACTAGAACGCCATCATCTCACACGCATGAGAACAGGTGTGACACTCAGTGCACTAGAACACCATCATCTCACACGCATGGGAACAGATGTGACACTCCGTGTACTATAACGCCATCATCTCACACGCATGGGAATAGATGTGACACTCCGTTTACTATAACGCCATCATCTCACACGCATGGGAACAGGTGTGACACTCCGTTTACTATAACGCCATCATCTCACACGCATGGGAACAGGTGTGACACTCAGTGCACTAGAACACCATCATCTCACACGCATGGGAACAGGTGTGACACTCCATGCACTAGAACGCCATCATCTCACGCGCATGGGAACAGGTGTGACACTCAGTGCACTATAATGCCATCATCTCACACGCATGGGAACAGGTGTGACACTCCGTGCACTAGAACGCCATCATCTCACACGCATGGGAACAGGTGTGACACTCCATGCACTAGAACGCCATCATCTCACGCGCATGGGAACAGGTGTGACACTCAGTGCACTATAACGCCATCATCTCACACGCATGGGAACAGATGTGACACTCCGTGTACTATAACGCCATCATCTCACACGCATGGGAACAGGTGTGACACTCAGTGCACTAGAACGCCATCATCTCACACGCATGGGAACAGGTGTGACACTCCGTGTGCTATAATGTTATCATCTCACACGCATGGGAACAGATGTGACACTCAGTGCACTAGAACGCCATCATCTCACACGCATGGGAACAGATGTGACACTCAGTGCACTAGAACGCCATCATCTCACACGCATGGGAACAGGTGTGACACTCAGTGCACTAGAACGCCATCATCTCACACGCATGGGAATAGATGTGACACTCGGTGCACTATAACGCCATCATCTCACACGCATGGGAACAGATGTGACACTCCGTGTACTATAACGCCACCATCTCACACGCATGGGAATAGATGTGACACTCCGTGTACTATAACGCCATCATCTCACACGCATGGGAACAGGTGTGACACTCAGTGCACTAGAACGCCATCATCTCACACGCATGAGAACAGATGTGACACTCGGTGCACTATAACGCCATCATCTCACACGCATGGGAACAGGTGTGACACTCGGTGCACTAGAACACCATCATCTCACACGCATGGGAACAGAGGTGACACTCCGTGTACTATAACGCCATCATCTCACACGCATGGGAATAGATGTGACACTCCGTTTACTATAACGCCATCATCTCACACGCATGGGAATAGATGTGACACTCCGTTTACTATAACGCCATCATCTCACACGCATGGGAATAGATGTGACACTCCGTGTACTATAACGCCATCATCTCACATGCATGGGAACAGGTGTGACACTCAGTGCACTAGAACACCATCATCTCACACGCATGGGAACAGGTGTGACACTCAGTGCACTAGAACGCCATCATCTCACACGCATGGGAACAGGTGTGACACTCCGTGCACTAGAACAACATCATCTCACACGCATGGGAACAGGTGTGACACTCAGTGCACTATAACGCCATCATCTCACACGCATGGGAAAGGGTATACTATAATGCCATCATCTCACGCGCATGGGAACAGATGTGACACTCAGTGCACTAGAACGCCATCATCTCACACGCATGGGAACAGGTGTGACACTCAGTGCACTAGAACGCCATCATCTCACACGCATGGGAATAGATGTGACACTCGGTGCACTATAACGCCATCATCTCACACGCATGGGAACAGATGTGACACTCCGTGTACTATAACGCCACCATCTCACACGCATGGGAATAGATGTGACACTCCGTGTACTATAACGCCATCATCTCACACGCATGGGAACAGGTGTGACACTCAGTGCACTAGAACGCCATCATCTCACACGCATGAGAACAGATGTGACACTCGGTGCACTATAACGCCATCATCTCACACGCATGGGAACAGGTGTGACACTCGGTGCACTAGAACACCATCATCTCACACGCATGGGAACAGAGGTGACACTCCGTGTACTATAACGCCATCATCTCACACGCATGGGAATAGATGTGACACTCCGTTTACTATAACGCCATCATCTCACACGCATGGGAATAGATGTGACACTCCGTTTACTATAACGCCATCATCTCACACGCATGGGAATAGATGTGACACTCCGTGTACTATAACGCCATCATCTCACATGCATGGGAACAGGTGTGACACTCAGTGCACTAGAACACCATCATCTCACACGCATGGGAACAGGTGTGACACTCAGTGCACTAGAACGCCATCATCTCACACGCATGGGAACAGGTGTGACACTCCGTGCACTAGAACAACATCATCTCACACGCATGGGAACAGGTGTGACACTCAGTGCACTATAACGCCATCATCTCACACGCATGGGAAAGGGTATACTATAATGCCATCATCTCACGCGCATGGGAACAGGTGTGACACTCAGTGCACTAGAACGCAATCATCTCACGCACATGGGAACAGGTGTGACACTCAGTGCACTAGAACGCCATCATCTCACACGCATGGGAACAGGTGTGACACTTGGACCAGGGGAACGGTACCTTGCTTGATGCTGAAAGTTCCACGTCGGGGAGTCTGTGTTGTCCACTATCGGGGTAGCTACAGGGGTTGCGTTACCAGCTACAGGAAATGACACACAGCAGCTGGGTGCGGACACGGCTCTCTCGGTCAGAGGGCTCCCTGTATCGGGAAGTTATAGAGAACACAACAGTAGTGACTTGTTTGCAGTTGGCATCACCTGGAACTCATGTATTACACAGAAGTAACCTATGTCTGCATGGTGTGGCATGGTGGCGTACCTTTCAGGCTGAGGTGCATCGCCCGTTCTACAACTATATTCACAGCAAACGTGTTCTCCGGATCGATATCAGCTGGCTGACTGCTGGAGATCTTCTGAGGACCATCGGGCTGTTCGGACTCATTACTCCCATCGTGATCATCTTGTCCCCCATCAGAAGCCTGCCCGGAGACATCCTGTGCCTCGTCATCCTCACCCAGGCTCTGCTCCTCTGCGGAGCTTGTGCAGTGGGCGGTTACTGAAGGGTGATAGGCGGAGCCCAGGGATAGGTGAGCCCTCACTGCGGCCCCCCACAGATTGGGGGAGTTACGTTTGAACAGGGGATAAACGCCTGTAACATAAGCAGAATGTGTTATCACCCAACACCGAGCAGCTGTCCCCGAGAGGAAACCCCATTGCCCCAGTGCTTTACTAGCATTATCTCCCTAGTTCAGGAGACCACCTCCACCAATGGTGCCTGAACATGATGCATTTTCAGGCTACTGACAACCCTCTGACAGCCTTACAATGTGCCGGGTCTACTTTCAAACGTCCCTTGAATGGTTCCGTTTAGACGCATCATGTTTGAGCACCAATAGGATGCAGGATCTCCAGGAATTCAAGGTTCCAAGTTATGGGATCTCCCTTGGTCTGCTAGTAAAGGATCAGACAAACGCCTCTGACACTGACAAAGTGGCCAAATCAGTAGACGTACCGCTAACCGATAGAGTCCGGGAAGTGTTTTCTGACAGAGCTGTAAGGTCCACATAGGCACATCCGATAAGACGGTCAGTCTCTTGAGGTCTCGGTCCACCGGTGTCCTTGCCGTAGGAGCGCCAGACTTGAATTTCTAACTTCTCCTCCCTCAGGTACCACATTAGAGGCTGGTGCCTCATTAGTTCCATGCTCCTCGACTGCTCAAACACGACGGTCGCCTGCTGGCCATCTTCAGAGAGCGTTGGCCTCTTCAGGGAGGAGCAGACGGCTTCTTTATCGTACAGCTTGTACCTTAGGTAGCAGTAAGTGTTCTTCTGGACGTGTCGGTGCCCTGCCATCAGAAGACAGTGGAGCGGAAGCCAGATCTTGGGAATAGTAACGGACAGGTTGACCAAGTCTTCCCTCTGCCACTCATCCCCAGAATGAGCCCCGACGTCATCCTGGCCTTCACTCCAGCCGAGACCCCGAGCAACCTCCAGCACGCGTTCTCTGTCTGAATGATGAGCGAAGCCAACTGAAAGCTCCAGGCCGCCTACAACATTCTCCAAGATGCCCGGGGAACTGGGCAGCTTGGTGTCCTCCGGTATCATTACTGGGTACCAGCCGGAAATTCCTAAGAGAGAGACAGTCGCTGTAAAACGTTGGTGATGTGGTGCTTCATGTAGGAGTACGCTGACATAGAAGCACACACACACACACACACACACACTTGGGAGAGGCATATAGATATCCTTACAAAGGGGGTGGTTGGGATTAGTTTGGACAAAATCATGCTGCACTGCAGGTGGGGCAGATGTAACATGTGCAATTCTATGTAACGCGCACTGCTGAAAACGTGACATTCCTTCTATGTGACATCAGTTCCCAAGTCCTATACATTGTGGACTATTATGTATTACTTAGTGTATAGACTTACACCCTTTTCACATCACCGCTTCCTCCCAGGGTTTCCAGGGTCTCAGCTCAATGTATGAGGGTCCCCTGAAGAACAGAGGCAATGTCCCATTCACAGTATAAGAAGAGCCGGTCCCCCGGCCCAAGGAGCCGATATCATCTCCAAGCTCCGGCAGAAGACTAATGTGCAGTGCAAACTGTTCCGACACGGGAATAACCCAGGTGGAAGATGTGTAATGAACAGGGTCTGTACCAGGTCTATGAGGGTTTCTAGGGCATCTTATCCTGGAACAGCGCTGTGCCACCTGCCAATCAGGGTCCAAGATCAATGAAGTACTGATGAAGGGAGGGTAATCAATCACCTGATCTCTTGGTGAGAAGATCTCGAGCCGGGATCCTCACCACACCCAGCTGATGGTCACGCGATGGTAGAAGTTTGCTCGCACCGACTGCGGATAAAATCAGACCACGAGTTACTGTAGGTGCAGATAGAACGAGCGATACCTCTGTTATCACCTTACAAATGTTATAGTGCTTCAGCCAATCAGCTGCTGTCATTTTTCAAACACGACAGTTAGGAGCTGATTGGCTGGAGCACCGTTTTTGATTTTTAAGTGATAATTGTATGTATTTAAGACCTGGGGGACAAAAACAAGAGAGATCATTAATGATGATCAGCACACGATGGACAATGGGGGTTATTCTGGTTCACTCGCAAAGGCAAATTCTCTCTCTAATGGACAAAACCACACGCACTGCAATTGGGGCAGATGTAACATGTGCAGAGAGAGTTAGATTTGGGAGGGGGTGTACTTAAAAACTGATCTCTATATTGCAGTGTAAAAATAAAGCAGCCAGTATTTACCCTGCACAGAAACATAACAACTCAATCAAATCTAACTCTCTGCACATATTACATCTGCCTCCCTGCAGTGCATATGGATTTGTCCATTAGAAACTGAATTTGTCTTTGCGTGTGAACCAGAATAACCCCCAATGTGCAGGCACTGGAGAGGAGGCCACATGTATAGAGGAGTCGTCGGTGCACTCTTACCTTGCGTCATGCTCTGGTGCTGAACGGACAGAAGGATCTCAGAGAAGTGAAGGATCTCGGCCAGGCTGCAGGCTTCCCCGCTGCTCCTCTGCGTCACAAGGCTACACGGAAACTCCGAGTGATGGTCAAACTCAGGGCAGAAGCTGCGAGCAACCGTGCGTGTGCTGCGACTCTCCGCCTCCGGCAGGAAAGGCGGGCGGATGGTGATGAAGGCGTTGACGCCGACGTCGGCGCTGTACTGAAAGGAAGGGTCCTGCTGGGCCAGAACTCTGATAGAACATGAGAGAAGAACAAGTCTTTCACCTCTCCATTTATATGGCAGAACATAAAGCAAGAAACGTGATAACCGGAGGCAGGACAGGAGGGGAACAAGGGGAAGATATTCTGGGGGAGCTGCCCAGGTTCTTCCTTAGAGGGCAGGAATTGTTCTAGATCACATACTAGACAGAGAAGGCGGAACCGATGCTGTACCTGGCAGCAGCCTGGAGACCCGCCGCCCGGTGGATCTGGATGGATAGAGAGACCATGCGAGTGGCCAACATTCCCACCGGGTTCCTGACGGAGTGCCGATAGCTCACGTTTACACTCAGGAGACCTGGAAATATTACAGAGCGGTCAGTACAATTTGCACCACACACACACACACGCACACATGCATGCACGGTGGCTTTATGGGAACAGGGTTACCGGAGGATGGAGGGCGAGTCTCTGCCGGGATCTCACTGGTTGGGGTAAGCGGCAAACAGAACGCCTGGATTCCCACCTCCTCCCGGTGGTGCATGGTCACCATGGCGCAGAGACGGGACAGCGGCAGGACCCCTTTGGCCACCATCTGGTCCCGGACATTGGGGTAGTAGTACCTGCATGGGATTAGAACATAAACCACCTGTGTCTTTAGGGGGATACATTGTGGCATTATTATAGCGCCTGTAGTATTTACATCCATTATAATATAGATGTAGATATGTTATCAGTAGCACACGCCGACAAATACTCCCGATGTCGGCTGTCAACTCACATGGGGAGGGGCATTTCCTCAGCCTGGGCCATGAAGAGTCCTCTCTGTAATGTATTCTCTTGTAGGGATTAGCCCACAATACAGAGATAGGCCGCTAATCCCTACACGAGAATACAATATAGAGACCACAGGTGCAGGTGTAAGCATAGAAGGTGTATAACATGGCGCACAGAACCCAGCGCAGTGTAACACCCAGATCAGTCCTATCGCTGCCACATAGAACCCAGTGCAGTTTAATACTCAGATCAGTCCTATCGCTGCCCCATAGAACGCAGCGCAGTGTAACACCCAGATCAGTCCTATCGCTGCCGCATAGAACCCAGTGCAGTGTAATACTCAGATCAGTCCTATCGCTGCCACATAGAACCCAGCGCAGTGTAATGCTCAGATCAGTCCTATCGCTGCCGCATAGAACCCTAGCGCAGTGTAACAGCCAGATCAGTCCTATCGCTGCCACATAGAACCCAGTGCAGTGTAATACTCAGATCAGTCCTATCGCTGCCACATAGAACCCAGCGCAGTGTAATGCTCAGATCAGTCCTATCGCTGCCCCATAGAACGCAGCGCAGTGTAATAGCCAGATCAGTCCTATCGAGGCCGCACAGAACGCAGCGCAGTGTAATAGCCAGATCAGTCCTATCGCTGCCCCACAGAACGCAGCGCAGTGTAACACTCAGATCAGTCCTATCGCTGCCACATAGAACCCAGTGCAGTGTAATGCTCAGATCAGTCCTATCGCTGCCCCACAGAACCCAGCGCAGTGTAATACTCAGACCAGTCCTATCGCTGCCCCATAGAACCCAGCGCAGTGTAACACCCAGATAAGTCCTATCGCTGCCCCATAGAACGCAGCGCAGTGTAACACCCAGATCAGTCCTATCGCTGCCCCATAGAACGCAGCGCAGTGTAACACCCAGATCAGTCCTATCGCTGCCCCATAGAACGCAGCGCAGTGTAACACCCAGATCAGTCCTATCGCTGCCGCACAGAACCCAGCGCAGTGTAACACCCAGGATCAGTCCTATCGCTGCCCCATAGAACTCAGCGCAGTGTAACACCCAGATCAGTCCTATGGCTGCTGCACAGAACCCAGCGCAGTGTAACAGCCAGATCAGTCCTATCGCTAGTGCACAGAACCCAGCGCAGTGTAATAGCCAGATCAGTCCTATCGCTGTCCCATAGAACCCAGCGCAGTGTAATAGCCAGATCAGTCCTATCGCTGCCCCATAGAACGCAGCGAAGTGTAACACCCAGATCAGTCCTATCGCTGCCCCATAGAACGCAGCGCAGTGTAACACCCAGATCAGTCCTATCGCTGCCACATAGAACGCATCGCAGTGTAATAGCCAGATCAGTCCTATCGCTGCCCCACAGAACGCAGCGCAGTGTAACACCCAGATCAGTCCTATCGCTGCCCCATAGAACGCAGCGCAGTGTAACAGCCAGATCAGTCCTATCGCTGCCACATAGAACCCTAGAGCAGTGTAATACTCAGATCAGTCCTATCGCTGCCGCAGAGAACCCAGCGCAGTGTAACAGCCAGATCAGTCCTATCGCTGCCACATAGAACCCAGCGCAGTGTAACACCCAGTTCAGTCCTATCGCTGCCCCATAGAACTCAGCGCAGTGTAATACTCAGATCAGTCCTATCGCTGTCCCATAGAACCCAGCGCAGATCAGTCCTATCGCCGCCGCACAGAACCCAGCGCAGTGCAACAGCCAGATCAGTCCTATCGCTGCCGCACAGAACCCAGCGCAGTGTAATACTCAGACCAGTCCTATCGCTGCCCCATAGAACCCAGCGCAGTGTAACACCCAGATCAGTCCTATCGCTGCCCCATAGAACGCAGCGCAGTGTAACACCCAGATCAGTCCTATCGCTGCCCCATAGAACGCAGCGCAGTGTAACACCCAGATCAGTCCTATCGCTGCCCCATAGAACGCAGCGCAGTGTAACACCCAGATCAGTCCTATCGCTGCCCCATAGAACGCAGCGCAGTGTAACACCCAGATCAGTCCTATCGCTGCCGCACAGAACCCAGCGCAGTGTAACACCCAGGATCAGTCCTATCGCTGCCCCATAGAACTCAGCGCAGTGTAACACCCAGATCAGTCCTATGGCTGCTGCACAGAACCCAGCGCAGTGTAACAGCCAGATCAGTCCTATCGCTAGTGCACAGAACCCAGCGCAGTGTAATAGCCAGATCAGTCCTATCGCTGTCCCATAGAACCCAGCGCAGTGTAATAGCCAGATCAGTCCTATCGCTGCCCCATAGAACGCAGCGAAGTGTAACACCCAGATCAGTCCTATCGCTGCCCCATAGAACGCAGCGCAGTGTAACACCCAGATCAGTCCTATCGCTGCCCCATAGAACGCATCGCAGTGTAATAGCCAGATCAGTCCTATCGCTGCCCCACAGAACGCAGCGCAGTGTAACACCCAGATCAGTCCTATCGCTGCCCCATAGAACGCAGCGCAGTGTAACAGCCAGATCAGTCCTATCGCTGCCACATAGAACCCAGCGCAGTGTAACACCCAGATCAGTCCTATCGCTGCCCCATAGAACGCAGCGCAGTGTAACACCCAGATCAGTCCTATCGCTGCCCCATAGAACGCAGCGCAGTGTAACACCCAGATCAGTCCTATCGCTGCCCCATAGAACGCAGCGCAGTGTAACACCCAGATCAGTCCTATCGCTGCCCCATAGAACGCAGCGCAGTGTAACACCCAGATCAGTCCTATCGCTGCCGCACAGAACCCAGCGCAGTGTAACACCCAGGATCAGTCCTATCGCTGCCCCATAGAACTCAGCGCAGTGTAACACCCAGATCAGTCCTATGGCTGCTGCACAGAACCCAGCGCAGTGTAACAGCCAGATCAGTCCTATCGCTAGTGCACAGAACCCAGCGCAGTGTAACAGCCAGATCAGTCCTATCGCTGCTGCACAGAACCCAGCGCAGTGTAATAGCCAGATCAGTCCTATCGCTGTCCCATAGAACCCAGCGCAGTGTAATAGCCAGATCAGTCCTATCGCTGCCCCATAGAACGCAGCGAAGTGTAACACCCAGATCAGTCCTATCGCTGCCCCATAGAACGCAGCGCAGTGTAACACCCAGATCAGTCCTATCGCTGCCCCATAGAACGCATCGCAGTGTAATAGCCAGATCAGTCCTATCGCTGCCCCACAGAACGCAGCGCAGTGTAACACCCAGATCAGTCCTATCGCTGCCCCATAGAACGCAGCGCAGTGTAACAGCCAGATCAGTCCTATCGCTGCCACATAGAACCCTAGAGCAGTGTAATACTCAGATCAGTCCTATCGCTGCCGCAGAGAACCCAGCGCAGTGTAACAGCCAGATCAGTCCTATCGCTGCCGCACAGAACCCAGCGCAGTGTAATAGCCAGATCAGTCCTATCGCTGCCGCACAGAACTTAGCGCAGTGTAACACCCAGATCAGTCCTATCGCTGCCACATAGAACCCTAGAGCAGTGTAATACTCAGATCAGTCCTATCGCTGCCACATAGAACCCAGCGCAGATCAGTCCTATCGCCGCCGCACATAACCCAGCGCAGTGCAACAGCCAGATCAGTCCTATCGCTGCCGCACAGAACCCAGCGCAGTGTAATAGCCAGATCAGTCCTATCGCTGCCGCAGAGAACCCAGCGCAGTGTAACAGCCAGATCAGTCCTATCGCTGCCACATAGAACCCAGCGCAGTGTAACACCCAGTTCAGTCCTATCGCTGCCCCATAGAACTCAGCGCAGTGTAATACTCAGATCAGTCCTATCGCTGTCCCATAGAACCCAGCGCAGATCAGTCCTATCGCCGCCGCACAGAACCCAGCGCAGTGCAACAGCCAGATCAGTCCTATCGCTGCCGCACAGAACCCAGCGCAGTGTAATAGCCAGATCAGTCCTATCGCTGCCACATAGAACCCAGTGCAGATCAGTCCTATCGCTGCCACATAGAACCCAGCGCAGTGTAACACCCAGATCAGTCCTATCGCTGCCCCATAGAACTCAGCGCAGTGTAATACTCAGATCAGTCCTATCGCTGTCCCATAGAACCCAGCGCAGATCAGTCCTATCGCCGCCGCACAGAACCCAGCGCAGTGCAACAGCCAGATCAGTCCTATCGCTGCCGCACAGAACCCAGCGCAGTGTAATAGCCAGATCAGTCCTATCGCTGCCGCACAGAACCCAGCGCAGTGTAACACCCAGATCAGTCCTATCGCTGCCACATAGAACCCTAGAGCAGTGTAATACTCAGATCAGTCCTATCGCTGCCACATAGAACCCAGCGCAGATCAGTCCTATCGCAGCCGCACATAACCCAGCGCAGTGCAACAGCCAGATCAGTCCTATCGCTGCCGCACAGAACCCAGCGCAGTGTAACAGCCAGATCAGTCCCATCGCTGCCGCACAGAACCCAGCGCAGTGTAATACTCAGATCAGTCCTATCGCTGTCCCATAGAACCCAGCGCAGTGTAATAGCCAGATCAGTCCTATCGCTGCCCCACAGAACGCAGCGCAGTGTAACACCCAGATCAGTCCTATCGCTGCCCCATAGAACGCAGCGCAGTGTAACACCCAGATCAGTCCTATCGCTGCCGCAGAGAACCCAGCGCAGTGTAACAGCCAGATCAGTCCTATCGCTGCCACATAGAACCCAGCGCAGTGTAACACCCAGTTCAGTCCTATCGCTGCCCCATAGAACTCAGCGCAGTGTAATACTCAGATCAGTCCTATCGCTGCCGCAGAGAACCCAGTGCAGTGTAATACTCAGATCAGTCCTATCGCTGTCCCATAGAACCCAGCGCAGATCAGTCCTATCGCCGCCGCACAGAACCCAGCGCAGTGCAACAGCCAGATCAGTCCTATCGCTGCCGCACAGAACCCAGCGCAGTGTAATAGCCAGATCAGTCCTATCGCTGCCGCACAGAACTTAGCGCAGTGTAACACCCAGATCAGTCCTATCGCTGCCACATAGAACCCTAGAGCAGTGTAATACTCAGATCAGTCCTATCGCTGCCACATAGAACCCAGCGCAGATCAGTCCTATCGCCGCCGCACATAACCCAGCGCAGTGCAACAGCCAGATCAGTCCTATCGCTGCCGCACAGAACCCAGCGCAGTGTAATAGCCAGATCAGTCCTATCGCTGCCGCACAGAACCCAGCGCAGTGTAACAGCCAGATCAGTCCTATCGCTGCCGCACAGAACCCAGCGCAGTGTAATACTCAGATCAGTCCTATCGCTGCCGCACAGAACCCAGCGCAGTGTAACAGCCAGATCAGTCCTATCGCTGCCGCACAGAACCCAGCGCAGTGTAATAGCCAGATCAGTCCTATCGCTGCCGCACAGAACCCAGCGCAGTGCAATAGCCAGATCAGTCCTATCGCTGCCCCATAGAACCCAGCACAGTGTAACACCCAGATCAGTCCTATCGCTGCTGCACATAAACACAGAGCAAGTCCCATCAGCTGCATGAGCACCACTTACCGGCACCAGACTTCGAATGTCATCCCCCCTCCCCCGGACAGGCCCTGCGTGGAGAAAGCACCGAGCAGCAACCTCTGTAACGGAGTGTCAGACGGAGCAGCCAAGGAATGGCTCTGCCGATCATTAAACACGGGATCCGGTACACAGAGAGTGGTGGCGGTGCGCACCGGCTTCAGACTGATACCTGGAACACAGAGATATAACAGTAACACTCAGTGCAGATGTCAGCATGTCAATAATGTGTTTCTATGGAGCAATAACCGCTGTCAGCACAACAATAGGGGAAAATGCACTAGAAATAGGACACACTAACTTGTTACTATTAGCAACAGCTAATTTTGCCTTAGCACTAGTTTTATAAATATACTGCAACTATGTACAGAAAGACCGGCACAAATAACGGGTGGTCCACATACCTCTCTCGGGCAGCTCTGGTCCCAGGCCGGGGGCTGTAGACTGTACAGGGAAGTAATACTGTATAAAGCAGTCCGCTTCCCCCCACACCGTTGACTGCAGAGGAGTGAGACCCTTCACGTTCTCCACGTGTATCTCAAAGACGTGATCGGTTGTGCTCTCCGAAGCTCTAATAACCTGAGAAGAGAGAACACAAGACAGGGGGCGGTCAGCCTCGGCAACCACGACAGGGGGCGGTCAGCCTCGGCAACCACGACAGGGGGCGGTCAGCCTCGGCAACCACGACAGGGGGCGGTCAGCCTCGGCAACCACGACAGGGGGCGGTCAGCCTCGGCAACCACGACAGGGGGCGGTCAGCCTCGGCAACCACGACAGGGGGCGGTCAGCCTCGGCAACCACGACAGGGGGCGGTCAGCCTCGGCAACCACGACAGGGGGCGGTCAGCCTCGGCAACCACGACAGGGGGCGGTCAGCCTCGGCAACCACGACAGGGGGGGGCCCGTCAGCCTCGGCAACCA
Source organism: Crinia signifera (assembly GCF_055691185.1). Classification (NCBI taxonomy): domain Eukaryota; kingdom Metazoa; phylum Chordata; class Amphibia; order Anura; family Myobatrachidae; genus Crinia; species Crinia signifera. The sequence continues at coordinate 393,346,671 of NC_139218.1, forward strand.
AGACAGAGGGCGTCAGCCTAGGCAACCAAGACAGAGGGTGTCAGCCTAGGGCAAACAAGGCAGAGGGCGTCAGTCTAGGGCAAACAAGGCAGAGGGCGTCAGTCTAGGGCAAACAAGGCAGAGGGCGTCAGTCTAGGGCAAACAAGGCAGAGGGCGTCAGTCTAGGGCAAACAAGGCAGAGGGCATCAGTCTAGGGCAGGGACGGGGAACCTTCAGCCCTCCAGCTGTTGTGGAACTACACATCCCAGCATGCCTTGTTACAGTTTTTGCTATGTGGCCATGTTACAACTGTTGCAGGGCATGCTGGGATGTGTAGTTCAACAACAGCTGGAGAGCCGAAGGTTCCCCATCCCTGGTCTAGGGCAAACAAGGCAGAGGGCGTCAGTCTAGACACCAACGACTCAGGAAAACAAAATGTGTCTTTATCTCAATGACAGTCATGTCTGTACCTCCAGCGATGGCTGTGGTGGATCCAGAAAATGTGCCGGCCTCGGAGGCTGAACAGACGAAGCCCCCACCTCACTCTGTAATCTCTGCAGCGCCATCACTTGGTCACCCGATCCCATGGCAAGCAAAACCTTCAGCCGGCCCCGCTCCTCGCCACTAAGCATGTCGGCGACCGGTACAAAGCTGTCCACCGCAACCACCGGATACTGCGCTTGGAGCAAGAGCCGGCAGACCTTCTGATCACTGCACAAAGACAAGCAAATCATCAGCACAACCGCTGCCACAATACACACTTACTCCACATTTACCACAGAGGTCACAAAGGAAAACGATCGCTGTTCTGCATAAGAAGGCTCGGTACTTGTGTAGTTTCATGGCGCCGTGCGTCTGAGTCCCCTTGCGGGGCTCGCTTCGCTCGCCCACGCTGCGGGCTCAGTGGCTCGCTACGCTATTTAAAATCAACTCCATGCCAACATGCTGGCGCCGTGAAACTACACAAGTACCGAAGGTTCCATGTAACATACATTAATGTGGGGACCTGTGGTACAGTGTGGGGACTGTAGTGAATGTACGTTCAATGCTGCCCTCTAGTGGACGGATGTAGATGATACCAGTTCCAGCAGAATGACAACACTACTAAGCAGTCACCTGAAAGACATGTAGAACTGGTGCAGCGGGAGCTTTGCCAATCCCAACAGCTGGTCTGTCCCGGAGGTGGGAGCTTTATTCCAGACCTCAATGACCATGACGTTGTTCTTCATTCTCTCAAGGAGCCGGCGGGTCAGAGACACAGGAGCCACCTGGCAGGAGGAAAACAGCCTTATACAGTGAGACGGAAGACACGGGACACCTGATCATATCTGCATATATGTGCGTCAGTGATTGGGGGTAAGAAGAAGACACGGGACACCTGATCATATCCGCATATATGTGCGTCAGTGATTGGGGGTAATAAGAAGACATGGATCTGGTCATTAGTGGTGGTCTAATATGCAGCAATTACATGCCAGGAATCAGGAGATGACGGAGGCAGGACTGTATACGTAATATAAGCGCTGATTCAGAGACACACTCGCAGCTGCGTTACCGTACTCAGAGGATGTAGCACTGACGCTGGGAATGTACTGAGATGTCCACAGGCCGTATGGCAAAGCCAAGCATCTGAATAGAAATACGCAGCGGTGGTCGCAGGTACTCCGATAAGGATATGGTTACGCAGAATGGCTGCAGGAATTCCGCCACGTGTTCAGCACATGGGATCGCAGTTGTAGGCTGAGACCGTCCCGAAAACGGTTACATTGCATCTGCGTTTTTGCTGCCACTACCTGTTACCGACCCCAAACGGTCCGACGGTCAATCATTTTACCTATACATCCTCATCAAGCGACACTGTTACCTTGGTGCTTGCGCAGTATTGCCGACTGCGGGACGATAAATCGCTCAACTCTGTATAGAACGGAATCGTGCACATCTCTGAATAAGGCCCACTTAACATCAAAATCAAATGGTGAAATGAACTGCATCTGTTTCTTTGGAGACAGCACAGAAACTGGCGGCGAAAGGCAGCTCCCCTCACAGACAGCACAGAAGCCATCAGCTCCCCTCACAGACAGCAAAGAAGCCATTAGCTCCGCTGGCAGACTTGCACAGAAGCAGGCAGGACGGACAGCGCACCTGGGAACACTACAGAGACTGGCAGAGAGGGCATCTCACCTGAGAGAAGTTGAACACAGGCTGGGTACTGCCCCACACCACGGCCGAGCGAGTGGCTTCCTGGCAAGAGAGAAGCTTGAAGTTCAGGTACGGATTACAGGAGTCTGTGCCACAGGTTAACCCCTTCCCTTCAGGCACCAGGAGGACAACATGGAGTAATAAGCTGCTCTCCTCGGATGTCTCACGTGACCCTTCTGCTGGGGTCTGATGAAGGACATTCTGCATAGCTGGCATGTGGAACGGCTCTGTCCGATTCTCAGGCGGAGGCCCGGTGTCTGGCTGGTCTGCAGGGGCTGCGATGCTCAGGCTGTGCCCGGCAGGAGAGGGTGAGCTTTCCCGCAATCTCTCTGGGTTACCTGTCACGTCTCTGCTCTCCCCAGCAATGGCCACAGAGACCTGTCAGAGGCAAAAAACATGGCAGGAAATCTACTTGTCTTGTGCCAAGGGGCAGTAATGTGACCTACCCTTGTGCCTGGCTTTCTCTACTCAATATTATTGCCCCTTTAAATCTTGCGGCCAAAACTGCCAATTACATGGTGCCTTCGAATGTGGCCTCTCGGTAAATTTACCCCAAACTGACCATCAAAAATAACAATGATTATGGTGAGAACCCCAATCAGCTTCATCCAGCGCCCAGGGTGTGTGGGGTAATCACTGCCAGGAAAACCCCCAAACTGCATGTACTCACCTATTGCCAGGGGGAGTGATAAAGTACCAAACAGCTCCTAACTGCCATGTTACAGGAGGTGGGGTAGATGCATTAAGCCTGGTAAAGAGATAAAGTGGAAGGTGGTACCACACCAGCCAATCAACTCCTGTCCTTTCTCAAACACAGCTGATTGGCTGGTGCGTTACCACCTTCCACTATCTTCACAAGGCTTAATGCATCCACTCCTCTGAATAGGAAATGATTGACTGGTATCTACTTACTTTATCTCTCGCCAAGGCTTCGTACAGAGGCCTCATCATAGAGGCAATAGATCAGACACCTGCTATGATATATGCAGCTTGTGGGTTCTCCTTGCTGTGATTACATACACTCTGGGTGATAAATGAAGCGTAAAAAAATGCCAGTCAGGAGCTGAATGGATGATACTTTATCTCTCTCCAAATGTTGATCCTGCTGGGCTTACATAATATTTAGAGAGTTATGGCTGCAGGCCTAACAATACCTTCAGCGGCCCAACACCTGCCACTGCCCGCTGGGTCTCCGAGCAGCGCACTGGAAGTGAGAGTGAGACGGAGAGATCTTCAGAGCGCAGAACATCTCGCAGAGGCAGGACGGCAGAACCCAGTAACTCAGCCTGGGGGCGGCACAGAGAAACATGGAAGAAATGAGACGGGAAATAGGAGAACACACACATGGCATTTATAGACATTGCTACACTGAGTAATGACAGTAATAAATAGATGCTAACAGCACCAGGGGGAGGAGTCTGCATGAGCGAGGGTTGTATTACTGGCAGAAGTACATAGATGCTAATAGCAGCAGGGGGAGGAGTCTGCAGGAGTGAGGGTTGTACTAATGACAGCAGTACATAGATGCTAATAGCAGCAGGGGGAGGAGTCTGCAGGAGTGAGGGTTGTACTAATGACAGCAGTACATAGATGCTAATAGCACCAGGGGGAAGAGTCTGCATGAGCGAGGGTTGCATTGCTCACAGCAGTACATAGATGCTAATAGCACCAGGGGGAGGAGTTTGCATGAGCGAGGGTTGTATTACTAGCAGCAGTACATAGATGCTAATAGCACCAGGGAGAGGAGTCTGCATGAGCGAGGGTTGTATTAATGACAGCAGTACATAGATACTAATAGCACCAGAGGGAGGAGTCTGCATGAGCGAGGGTTGTATTACTAACAGCAGTACATAGATGCTAATAGCACAAGGGGGAGGAGTCTGCATGAGCGAGGGTTGTATTACTGGCAGCAGTACATAGATGCTAATAGCAGCAGGGGGAAGAGTCTGCAGGAGTGAGGGTTGTACTAATGACAGCAGTACATAGATGCTAATAGCAGCAGGGGGAGGAGTCTGCAGGAGTGAGGGTTGTACTAATGACAGCAGTACATAGATGCTAATAGCACCAGGGGGAGGAATCTGCATGAGCGAGGGTTGTATTAATGACAGCAGTACATAGATACTAATAGCACCAGAGGGAGGAGTCTGCATGAGCGAGGGTTGTATTACTGACAGCAGTACATAGATGCTAACAGCACCAGGGGGAGGAGTCTGCATGAGCGAGAGTTGTATTGCTGGCAGCAGGGGGAGGAGTCTGCATGAGCAAGGGTTGTATTACTGACAGCAGTACATAGATGCTAACAGCACCAGGGGGAGGTGTCTGCATGAGCGAGGGTTGTATTGCTGGCAGCAGGGGGAGGAGTCTGCATGAGCAAGGGTTGTATTACTGACAGCAGTACATAGATGCTAATAGCACCAGGGGGAGGAGTCTGTATGAGCGAGGGTTGTATTACTGACCACAGTACATAGATGCTAATAGCACCAGGGGGAAGAGTCTGTATGAGCAAGGGTTGTATTACTGACCACAGTACATAGATGCCAATAGCACCAGGGGGAGGAGTCTGTATGAGCGAGGGTCGTATTACTGACAGCAGTACATAGATGCTAATAGCACATGGGGGAGGAGTCTGCATGAGCGAGGGTTGTATTACTGACCACAGTACATAGATGCTAATAGCAGCAGGGGGAGGAGTCTGCATGAGCGAGGGTTGTATTACTGACAGCAGTACATAGATGCTAATAGCACCAGGGGGAGGAGTCTGCATGAGCGAGGGTTGTACCTTTTTCTGGGTCCCCTTTCTCAGGTAGATGGTGAAGGTCAGGTCGGCGTTCCACCAGTTTTGGATCATGTGTCCGCTGAAGAAGACCGGAAACACAAATCTCTGCTGGAACGTCACAACTGCAGAGGAGACAGATTACAGGGCTGCAATGCTGCGGCTACAGTACAGTGCTGCGGCTACAGTGCAGTGCAGCGGCTACAGTGCAATGCAGCGGCTACAGTGCAGTGCTGCGGCTACAGTGCAGGGTAAATAATAAAGTAGCTCTATTGTAACCGTCAGACCATATACAGTCATCAGGAGGGCAGAACAGGGTCTATGATCAGCACCAATCACAAACATCCTGGTCTCTTAACAAGGATGCGCAGAGGTGTCTGAGGTGTTCCCTGACGTTTCTTCAGGTGACACCCAGCGGCCAGACTCCCCATTACCCATTTAAACATCCATGTTCTTCATCCCATTCCCGACTGCAGGACTTTCTTCGGGCTGCACCCACTCTGTGGAATGCCCTCCCAAGCACAATAAGACTCCTCCAGTCTCCAAAACCTATAAGCGTTCCCTAAAATCTCATCTCTTCAGGCAAGCTTCTCAAATTCCAGAACCAGTCACAGAACCTTGCGTTCTGGTTTAATCGATGCAATAAAGAATACAGTATCTATCCTTATGTATCAATGCCTATTTCCCTATAGATTGTAAGCTTGCGAGCAGGGCCCTCCTACATTTTGACTGTCTGTAAATACCATGTTTGTTGTATCACTGTCTCCTTTGTAAAGCGCAACGGAATATGCTGTGCTATATAAGAAACTGTTAATAAATAAATAAATAAATAAATACCTCCTCTCACTAGGGAGAACTGAGGGAACACTGGCCGCAGCTGGCAGTCCAATAGAAATAGACTCAAGAACAGGGAAATGGAATCGTTCCACAGAAGGGAACCAGGAGTTGTCCCGTGACTAGAGAATAATCCTCATATTATATTATTTAATAATGTACAATAGAGTCGATGACCCCTTACCTCCGCCGGCGATCTTGTTTGACACCAGCCGGGTGATCTCATTGGCCGCAGTCACCTGTCCGGCTTTGTTTTTGGAGGACACAGGAAAACGGAATTCGAGGAAGAAGGTTCTGCCGGCGGGAGAGAGAGCGGAGGAATTAGTGTCTGCGCTATAATGGCGATCTCAGAAACCGCTTCTCACTGCTCATGGGCCGGAGTCAGGTGCACCGGTTAATGTGGGCGGAGCTGTGCCATAATTACAGGTATGCGGGTTCGGTTTTACCCGGATCTCAAAGCGGGACCTTATTGGCTATCCAAAACACATGACAGGCGGTAGCCAATCCCCTTGTTATGGTGCGAGCTGATAACATTTACACATACGCTCGCAAGCGCCTGCACACAGGAAAAACGATTTGGGCATAGGTGCGGTCTGCACCTTTACCCGTGTACAGACCCCCACCATCAATAGAGGGGCTGAATTAGCTGCTCTAAGAGCGGGTCTGAATCGCCCCGAAGTGCAGACCTATTGCAGAGAGGGCACTCCTTCTGGCAAATGGGGGGTTTCTGGGCGATGACCGAACAATTGCACGGATCAGTGCAGTGGGAGGGTCATGGGCATTTAAGGGGGCTTCTGTAGCGTGCGGAGGGAGATGGAGCTTCTGTGCGGGTACACTGCAAATCCCACTACTAGATGGCTGCAGAGAACAGCGAGTGGCGCAGTCTCCGGCCAGCACAGAGGCAGACGCACAGATGCATTAGCACAAGGCAGTAACTCGGCAGCTGCAGATACCCCGGATATATAGATAGGTGATAGGGGGCTGTAACGGTTACACACAATATAGAGACAGGTGGAGATCACTCTCTGTACAAGTCTCATATCCAAGGAATGATTCAATTCTAATTTACAACAGAAATACCGTTTTATGGAGGGTGCAGGCCGCGGGGGTCTCCCCGTGCTGCTTCGCTTGTTGGGTGTGACCGGTGCGCTCTCTTGCTGGACCTTTAAAGACTCCACGATGACCCGTGCCACGTGCATCCGACCCAGAAGCGCCAGGCGGTCAACCGTCAGCTCTATGGCTTCAGACCTCGCTGGTACTTCATCGGGAAGCTCGGCAGACCTGTGCGATATGAATGGCAATATGTACATTTACTGGGGTTACCGAAACACTTGGCACACCATTATATTCACCCTCTCTGCCAACATGGATGGGGAAGTAAAATCAAGTCGGTTTAAAGAAAAAGAAAAAATAGCAAAACTATGGCAATGCATGCTGGAGAGCCACAGGTTGCCTAAAGAACCAGCAGGAAGAAGACGCAGCAGCTCTCAGTGGACCAGGAGGACTGGTGGTACGGATAGTGCAAGGGGAAGAACAAAAGGGAAGACGGCCCGGTCAGAGAGCTAACACTCTAAAGGCCAATAGCTAGAAAGGAGAGACAACACAAATCCGGTATTAGATCTGTTGGTCTTGCAGCAGGAGCTGTACAACTTCCAAACCTAATAGATGTTGGGTGAAGCGGACTTTCTGCTCTCCAGCATGACCTCAGGCTCATGGTCTTATGGACAATGGCATCACCCAGCAGCCTCGCAGTTAAAGCCAGCTGAACTTAACCCTGATGAGGAAAAGGTCCCGGACTCAGCTGGACCTGCCATAGAGGAGGAGTCCATGACCGGTCTCTGGTCACCTTGTGAATGTCCATGTACCAGGTCCTTCTAGACATCCCTGTAACCAGAATCACCTGAACGATTTCTCATTTGGCATTCCTTAGTACAAGCTGGAATGATGCCATCAGTGGGAACAGATAGATCAGAATACACCTACAAAACTGCCTGGGGAATCTTTTACCGAGGAGCAGAACTGCGCCACCTAGTGGTGCAGCGGAGATGTCACTATGATATTGACACCTGTGTGTCTGCCTGCTTACATCCTTCTGGGTGCAGAGATCATCGTCCGGCACGGCGGCTGTAGCTGATGCATGATCTTGCTGGTTTCCAGCATTGCTGGGAAACTTCCATCACTGCATGTTAACAGCATACTGATCCCACCAGCATACATAGGGCAGACATCTGTATATATAGAGACCACTCTCATGTCTGCTCCCTGGATCCCCACTACTGACGATTGCTGCTATATGAACTTCCGGCCATCCCGGGACTTTCACTACATTCTGCGGAGCTTGCAGCCTCTATGTAACCAATCTGATTTGGCATCTAGGTTATGAGAAGTCTCCCCTCTCCTCCCCTCATTTACTTCCATTCTCTCCCTTCCTTCCTCTCTGGTACAGAAAGCTTTCTACTCTCCCACGTTCCCTTTATCCTGTATTATAATAGTTATCTAGCAGATCCTTGTTACCCTGGTTCAAGTCTTTGCATGGGGATTCTGATTACAATATGACGGCTTCTGCAATGTACTTTCCCTTTGAGCTGTGACCATTTTTACTTTCACTTTGAGCTGTGACAGTTTAGCCCCCAAACTCTCCACCCCACCCCTAGCCCCTATCTGCTCCTACTGCCCTTCTGTATCTTCACAGCTCCCTCTCTCCATGTCCAGCGAGTTTGAAACAGATCAGTGTCCCTGCAAAAACTGCTTTCACTTTCTGTTATGACATGTTTTAGCAGACAAAGGAGTAATTTAGTCTGTCGAGTGGCCTCTACTGGGCAGTGGCGGTACTTCACCTCATACAGGTGAGGAGTAGTTAGACAGATATATATACATTTTATATCCCGATGTTGCCGAACCAGTTCTCTCACGTTTAAAATTCCAACGTTTCACACAAGTAATTCTATATGACTTGAGCGGCTCATGTTTGTAGAACAGGGGTGGGCAACCGCTTTGTGTACTCTGGGCTTCCCCTAGGGGTCTGCAATGGGATACGTGACCTTCCTGGAACTAAGGGGGTGATTCAGGTTGGTTTGCAAAAGAAAACTCTCTCTGCATCTGTTACATCAGCCCCACCTGCAGTGCAGCATGGTTTTGTCCATTACAGAAGGAGTTTGCTTTTGCAAACAAACCAGAATCACCCCCTAAATCTGCAGGGTCTTGGCAGTTGTGTTGTGACGGCAAGATACATCCCGGTAACCGTAGGATTCCCCCATAGCGCCCAACCTCAGCTCACCGCCGCCAGTCTCTTCCTACCAGCTGTCTCATGTGTAATACCAGTACTTACCCAGAGATTGGCAGCGACGCCCCAGAGGCAGCCGTTTTACGCGGTGACTCCCCCGTTTGCCGACCTTCAATCCGGACGGTTTTACTTTTGTTCTTATTCCTTTGAGATTTAGACAGGTCGTCATCACTGATATAATCGCTGTTGCTGCCGTCCGATTTCTTCACCCAAATAAATGAAAGATAGAGAAATGTGATAAATGCGGTTCTAGGTTGTGTTCTATGACAGCATAATGTAAGTCTGATGGTGACAGAGTGGGTTCCGGCCTTACAGGTGCCGCGTAGAAGAGGTTCTCCAGCAGGCTCTGGTCATAGTGTGGGTCATTCAGTTCGCTCTCGTTGTAGAAGTCGCTTCCTGCGATGGATTCTGGTGGTGACCCGGTCCCATCCCAGTAATGGGCAGGAGACAGAGGAGAGCTGAGAGAGACAACCGAAGCAGCTGCATTGGTGGGTGTATAATATATAAGAGGCAGGGTGCTCAGCAAAGGGAGACCACATATACTGATGTACTCCTACACTACAGAGAAATAATATGGAGAATATACACAAGACCTGCAGACACCCACCTGCCCAGTAGCAGCTCTATAGCCCTGTCCTCCCGTGAGAGATCTAACTCAGCGAGCGCGTGGTCTGCCGGATTCAGAATCACATCTCTGCCGAACATGGAATTATGGACATTTAGGAGGTTTTGGTGATGACGAGATGGAAGGATCTCTGCAGGAGCTCTGAAATAAACAAGATAGTATATAATAACAGGGTAACGGAGGCAGCTATATAATAGGATACCGGAGCCCGCTATATAATAACAGGGTAACGGAGCCCGCTATATAATAACAGGATACCGGAGCCCGCTATATAAGAACAGGATAACGGATCCCGCTATATAATAACAAGATACCGGAGCCCGCTATATAATAACAGGATACCGGAGCCCACTGTATAATAACAGAGCACACTATATAATAACAGGATACCGGAGCCCACTATATAATAACAGGATAACGGAGCCCGCTATATAACAACAGGGTAACGGAGCCCGCTATATAATAACAGGATAACGGAGCCCGCTATATAATAACAGGATAACGGAGCCCGCTATATAATAACAAGATACCGGAGCCCGCTATATAATAACAGGATACCGGAGCCCACTGTATAATAACAGAGCACACTATATAATAACAGGATACCGGAGCCCACTATATAATAACAGGATACCAGAGCACGCTATATAACAACAGGGTAACGGAGCCCGCTATATAACAACAGGGTAACGGAGCCCGCTATATAACAACAGGATAACGGAGCCCGCTATATAATAACAGGGTACCGGAGCCCGCTATATAATAACAGGGTACCGGAGCCCGCTATATAATAACAGGGTACCGGAGCCCGCTATATAATAACAGGGTACCGGAGCACACTATATAATAACAGGATAACGGAGCCCGCTATATAATAACAGGGTACCGGAGCCCGCTATATAATAACAAGATACCGGAGCCCGCTATATAATAACAGGATACCGGAGCCCGCTATATAATAACAGGATACCGGAGCCCGCTATATAATAACAGGATACCGGAGCCCGCTATATAATAACAGGATACCGGAGCCCGCTATATAATAACAGGATACCGGAGCCCGCTATATAATAACAGGGTACCGGAGCCCGCTATATAATAACAGGATACCGGAGCCCGCTATATAATAACAGGATACCGGAGCCCGCTATATAATAACAGGATACCGGAGCCCGCTATATAATAACAGGGTACCGGAGCCCGCTATATAATAACAGGATAACGGAGCCCGCTATATAATAACAGGATAACAGAGCACACTATATAATAACAGGATACCGGAGCCCACTATATAATAACAGGATACCGGAGCACACTATATAATAACAGGATACCGGAGCACACTATATAATAACAGGATACCGGAGCACACTGTATAATAACAGGATACCGGAGCACACTATATAATAACAAGATACCAGAGCACACTATATAATAACAGGGTACCGGAGCACACTATATAATAACAGGGTACCGGAGCACACTATATAATAACAGGGTACCGGAGAATACTACTGGAGTGGAATGTTTATCTGAGCACTTATAATGCAGTCACCTGACAGCCTGCGACGTGTATTCTCTATTACCCAATACAGGGGGTAGTACTGGCTCTCGGTCCACGTCAGGATCCAGCCGCAGAGCAGATTCGGCTATGGCGTCTCTTAGTCTGTTTCCTTGATGTAAGAGAGCTGAAAAACACAAAATCACCTGGTAATGTGCTGTAAGCTCAGAGCTGTACACAGGCAAACAGCATGCAGGATGATTACATGGGGAAGCAGTGGAGACGATCAGCACAGAATGAACAAAAAAAAATACATCATTACATAACAAAATATGGGCCCTTATTCTGATTGAGTCGGGTGGCTCCGAATGCGGACGGACGGCCGATGGTTGGTGTTTGCACATGTGCAGAGGCGTATCTGCGCATGTGCGAATGCCGCGCACGTCCGAATACGGATAACAGCTGCCCGCCCATATCCCTGCTTTTGCACAGAGAAATGCCAGAGTGGTCTGGAGCACTCGGTGCTGTCTGACCACTCGGTTCAGCATTCGATGGTCGGCGATGAACGGTCCTTTCGGTCGGCGTCTTACAGCATTCGGACGGTGTGAGCGATACGTACGGAAGGCGGGGCTAAGAACACTCGATTCCTGTCCGAAAATAAGCATCCGACCGATTCAACTAGAATAAGGGCCATTAGGAGAGTGTCTTCTGCTTGCAAAACCTTACATCCTAAAAAGCAGGAGGACACAGCAGGTGCATGGGCATAGTGGGGTTCATAATCTGGGGTAAAGGAGAAGGTGTGCTAGGATTGAGTGGAAAGGGGAATTTTTTTGAGAATATTTTGGAGATGTAGATGGTGGGAGAGTGGCTGAAGGCCTTGCGAGTGGTTGAGTGGAGTTTGATTTGGTGACAGTGAGTGCGGCAGCCGGGAGATGGATCGGTGAGTGAGGAAAATGAGGCGGGCACCGAAGCTGAGAAAGGTGAAATAGGCCTGATAGGCGAAGATTACAGATAAAAATGGCAGAGGGTAAAGGGGCGGAGTGATCGCTTTGAATGAGAAGGGGACCAATCCTGGTGGAATTTTTAGAATTAAGTGAACAAGTGGTGGGGGAGAGTTGGAGTGAATAAGAGGGTGGACGGCCAGGCAGCAGGCTTTGGAGAAGAAGGAGGTGTGGTCAACAGTAAAAGAGATTGGTGGGTGAAAATGGGTCTCTGGAGAAAGCAAAGACGATGAGTTTGGTTTTATACAGTAGATGTAGCGTTTCAGGTAACGTTGTGACATCAAAGAGGTGGCGATGGCCAGTAAGATATACCGGCAAGGAATGAGGACGTGAGGTCAGGGGTGGAGATGAAAGATTGTGTGTCCTTAGCGTATATAAAAGGGAAAAGGCAAAAAGGAGCTGTACAAAGTCAAGAATAGGTGGTTGTGTTCCCAGCCCCCAAAGGCTGAGTTTCCTAGGGAAGGCAAGAAGTTTGTAGTGGTACAACCCAAGAGCCCTGATAAAGCCCTACAGATACAGCAGCAGCCTGGTTGCTCCTCCCTGCCCAGGCGTGGGCACTGCAGAAGAGTCTCTGGGAAACTCAGAGCTGAAGACATCAATATTCCCAAGCGTTGACCATGAACACCAATGAGATGGAGCCCCAGCCATCTCCCAGCCCCTCACAGGAAGGCAGGTGGGTCTTCCCATGGTCACCAGCTTTGGGGTTTTTACACGTAGGACTCCTTTCTCTGCTGTATGATCGCACTCCCTGGCATTACGTTTAATATCGTACAGCACAGGGTCAGTACATCCCGAGCGCTGTCACAGCTGCGATCCCCTCACCTGTAAGCAGGTCCTTAGCAGCACTGGGGTCATCCCTGGCCATGTCTGATCTCCCCTGTGTTATACCAGGGGACGGAGGAGCATCTTCTTGCTTCAAGTCATCCTGCGATCCCGTAAACGGCTCCTTATTCGGCTCGGTGTTTTCTTTGAAGTACAAGTGATCTTTGCCCCTACAAGACAATGCAGACAATTACAGAACATTCAGGGGGGAAGTTACTAAGATAGGAGATTTGTTTTAGATGGTATGTTGCTATGGGCAACCCCCATCCTAGTAAATTTCCCTCAATGCATTGTCTAGAACATCCTGCCCCCAGTGCACCCCAACAGTACATGTAGAGGGGGAAGAATGTAGTGGAGTTGAGGGGTATACGTACGGAACAATCCCCCATCCCCCCCCCCCCCTGCAGAATACACCAATGTATTAGCTCTTGTCTCTTCCAGCTGCCACGTTCCAATAGGACCAAGACTACAATTTGGAGGTTATTCTGGTTCACCCGCAAAGGCACAATCACTCTCTAATGGACAAAAAAAACCATGTGCACTGCAGGTGGGGCAAATGTAACATGTGCAGAGAGTTAGATTTGGGTGTTATGTTTCTGTGCAGGGTAAATACTGCCTGCTTTATTTTTACACAGCAATTTAGAGATCAGTTTGAAGTACAAACCTCACCCAAATTTTAAGGCCCATACACACTTAACGATTTTCAGCTGAAAATCGCTCAAAACAGCCGTTTTGAGCGATTTTCAGATGAAAATCTTTCAGTGTGTATGGGCCACCGACTGAAGATCAGCGATGTTGCGCGCTCCCGCATCATCGCTGAAAAGATCCCACGTCGGCTGGTATGACCAGCATATCTAGCGATGATGGCTGGTATCTGAGCCATCATCGCTTTGTGTGTGTGCTCACCTCTGCCTCCGGGCTGAAAGATAATAGACTTTCAGCCCGGCTTCTGTCATCTCCACGCCCCCGGATCTAGCAGCAGCAGCAGGTCTCCGTGCACTGCAGCAGCAGAGACAGTCTGTGTGTGCTCCCTCCCCCTGCTTGTTTTTTTACTACACGGAGCAGGGAGGAGGAAAAGTTCTGCAGCACAGCAGTGAGTACTGCTGATAGTAATGTTTATATATACTTTAGATGCCCACTGCCACCAATGTGTATATGCTGTATATGTACAGCATATGCCCACTGCCACCAATGTTTATGTGCAGTATACCCACTGCCACCAATGTTTATATATACATTGCCCACTGCCACCAATGCTTATATATGTGCATTATATGCCAACTGCCACCAATGTTTACTTATAAAAACATTGGTGGCAGTGGGCATATACTGTACATATATACAGTATATGCCACTGCCACCAATGCTTATATATGTACAGTATATGCCCATGCCCACTGCCACCAATGTTTATATTTTTATATGCATACTGACACCAATTTATTTATTTAAATGGCGATTATATATACTGCTGTCAACACTGGTATCGCTGACACTGTCCACCAATGTTTATTAACCCCTTGAGTGGTAGGTTTTGCTGGGGCAGGACAAACCTGCCAGGGCAGGTTTGTCCTGCGCTAGCAAAACCCACCACAGTTGGAAGCCCCCATCTCTCACCTCTGCTCCGGCATTAGTACGTCGGAGCTTCCCTGCCGCCACTGTCCCCCGCTGCCTTAGCCGCCGGCCTGTCACATTCAGCAGTGACGTCAGCGGTAGGCTGGGGGATGTTCGGGAGGACTCGGGTTCCTGAGCGATCCCGAGTCCTCCCGAGCCGCCCGAACATCCCCGAGCCTGCCGCCGACGTCACTGCTACTAAAAGTATGGCGGCAGGCGGCTGGGGGAGCGGGGTTAGAAGAGCTCCGGCGTGCGATCGCCGGAGCACATTTGATGGGAGGGTTGGGGGAATGAGTGGGGGGCTCTAGAGGTGCTGCGCCAGTGGTGCACACCTGGACACCACTGGCGCGCACCTATTTCATATTTGTAGTATGCCCGGAAATTTTCCGGCACAGCCTGCTGCGGCAGCGCAGCTGAGCCCGATAAATTTCCAGGCATACCATTCAAAGGGTTAATATTGGCAGCCTGCGCCAGCAATATACTGTAGATATATAATAGACATTTAAATAAATACATTGGTGGTCACTGAGTATATATGTGTATGTGTATCTGTACTTCCACCCCTATGGTCAGGGTGTAGCATGTTCTAGGCAGCCGTTTGGCACTAAAAAGGACAGTGAGAAATATTTAGGGCTCCTGAAATCCCCGGACCCTCCACCAGTGTAACGTTACTTATCCTTTTATTATCCCTCTGCTAAAACTCACACTGACAAGTGCACCAACACTATGGGCCTTATTCTAGTTCACTCTTTCTGACAAAATCCTTCTTAGATGGACAAAACCATGTGCACTGCAGGTGGGGCAGATGTTACTTGTGCAGAGAGAGTTAGATTTGGGTGGGGTTTTTACTTCAAAGTGAGATCTATATTGCAGTGTAAAAATAAAGCAGCCAGTATTTACCCTGCACAGAAACAAAATAACTCACCCAAATCTAATTCTCTCTGCACATTTTACATCTGCCCCCCTGCAGTGCACATGGTTTTGTCCATCTAAGAAGGATTTTGTCAGAAAGAGTGAACTAGAATAAGGCCCTATGTACATAGAAGCGACGGTACGGGAAGGAGTATACAGCTACAGGAGTGACACAACCACTCCAGCTCACACTAAGGGGTACATTTACTAAGATGGGAGTTCTAGTGAAGATGGGATGTCACCCATAGCAACCAGATTCTACTTATTTATTTAGTACCTTCTAGAACAGGGATGGGGAAACTTTGACCCTCCAGCTGTTTTTGAACTACACATCCCAGCATGCCCTGCAACAGTTTTGCTATTTGACCATGCTAAAACTGTAGCAGGGTATGCTGGGATGTGTAGTTTAACAGCAGCTGGAGGATCCAAAGTTTCCCCGTCCTTGAGAATAAACGTTAGAATCTTATTGGTTGCCATGAGCAACTTCTAAAACAGACTTTAGTACAGTTATCTTTAAGAATCCCCATTACCTGGGGGTGGATAACTTGCTGCTGCCTGAAGACACCGCAGATAGTTTTCTGGGCTGTGACTGGTCCGGCTTAGTCAGGTGACCCGACACCGCCGTGTCCAGGCTGATATCCGTGTTGCTGTCATACGTCTCGCACAGAGGTTCCAGGGCCACCGACACCTTTGGCAAAGCAAACACAGCGATTCATTAGCGTCTCTATAACCGAACTACAAGTACCAGTATATCCACAGAGCCCGGTGACGTAGGAGATACCATATCCTCACCTGCAGTTCTCCCATTTTCTCTGATGTTGGGGAAACGACCGTGAAGAATCCGTTGAGAGGGTGTGTCGGGGAGAGACGTGAAATCTGACTGATTTGTGCCCGGCCAATGGGAAGGTGGTCGAGTCTGGTCATGACCTCTAGCACAAGAGCACCCATGTCTGCAGGAGGCGAGGGGACGTTAGTTAGGAATCAGAAACTGCACATAGCAAGTACTATCATGATATATACTGCAGCACTGAGACAAGCAGGAGAAGACAATGTAACCCTACAGCAATCTCATACGTAACGTAATAGGACCAGGAACTGGGATTGCTGTCAGACTGATCACTGAAGACCAGGCCATGTGCGCCAGCGGAAGTCTAAGGGCCCATACACATTATGCAATATTGTGCACGATTGTTACGATTTAGTTCCGCTAAGTACAATGTGTACACACGATGCGTCGTAAGATGCGCACTCCCGTACGTTGGGGCATTCAATTGCCGATTTCTTCGCCAGGTGGAAAATCAGAAATTTCCACACATTTTTAGGGAGAAAAAGATTCACCCTACTCGATCTCTGCGCCGATTTTTCACCTCTGCAAAAAATCCACCATTGCCGTAAACCGCACGGATCGGAGTGTTTGCCATGAATATCCATGGTTTAGGTGAATTCGTGGTCATTTTCATCCATGCCGATTTGCATAATGTGTCTGTGCCCTTAGGATAAAGCCTGCGGGGCTCACCTGTAAGATAGGACGTTAGCTGCTTAGGTCCACAGCGCACAGTATATCGGGTCGTTGTTTTAACCCCCTTCTGGTCAGTCTGTGAAGTGTCCCTTGGGTGGAAGATGGTGCCATCAGACGTCTCACCCCACCAACGTAACCTTACAACAACATACTGAGGGGGTTTAGGTACAGTCCAGAGAATCTTGCTGACTGTTACCCTCAGGAAACACCGGAGCTGACCATCTACGAGAGGCGGGAGACTGGTTGATGGGCAGACGTCTGTAGCTCCTGCAAACACAAGTACAGGCGCCAGGCATTAACAAACAGGACACCCGGCTGACACTCACACACTTTAACCAAACCCTAGATGTGTAAATCAAGCTGCCAGGAGAACTGCGCTGTACGTCGGCTGTTTATGCTACATGAAGCCTGGTGCAATATTTAGTAATTGGGAGGCTACATGCTAACCAATTGCTGCAAGTTTTGCAATATAAAGGGGTCCAGCATAGAGCAACCACCCATCGCTCTCCTTAGCACAGGCTTCCATGTGAAACTTCCCTTCACTGCTAAGGAAATAGTGGAGACCGAGAAGACATTCTGCCCCATCGGGGCACTAACTTCCCCCCAATATATCCAGATACTGCCCCATCCCTTATCAACCACACACCTATTCCATGCCTCTTGTAAAAGACTCCAGGCTTTAATATTATAACTGGCCCAGACCCTGTCCAGTCTCTTGCTGCCTCCTGCATTATACCCCCACACTGTCCAACCCCAGACCATGACCAGTCACTAGCTGGCCCGTGCATTATACCCAAATACTGTCCCACCCCAGGGTATAAATGCCCCAGACCCTGCCCGGCCACTAGAGACCCCCATGCATGGGTTAGATAACACCGGTACCTTTCTTCCGCCTGTTCGCCGCCTTTCCGGTCTTACTTCCCCGGCTCTTCATCCTATCTCCCGGCTGTCATGTCCCTCTCTCCCGCCGGGCCGCCTTCATACGGAAGCTTCATTCGCTTCTCCTGGCTACCATGGATACACTTCCGCTTCCGGCCACTATCGCCAATCAGGAGCAGACGCGCAGAGGCTGCTGGGAGTGACAGTTGTGCTGATGACGCCACCAGCTTCCAATCCGAATCCAGCTGAGTGTCATGTGATCAGATTCAACGTGAGCTGCCATGTCGGCATCATTAAGAAGTGTCTGCAGGGGACGGTGTCGCCATGGGTGTGTGTATTTCCCCCTCGAAGTATAAGTACACCCCGTAAATGTGTACCTACCTACCTGATATCACCGGCACATGGTGCTCCTGCAGCTGGGAAACTTCTCTGGTCGCATCAGGATGACGTCATCAAAGGTCATTCCGACGAAGGGGAACTAGCATCCACTACCTACAGTAGCAGGTCTCCAATACAGACTTATCAGTGATGTCACCAGAAGACCTTGCATTGGAACTTCCATCTGAAAGTACTGAAAAGCTAAAATGGTGGGGACTAGTTGCCACTGGTGTGGTGGGGGGCACCTTGCTGGCCCTTCATGCTGTTGTTACCCCATTTGTAGCCCCAGCTCTGAGAAAAATCTGCCTGCCTTATGTACCTGCAACCACTACCCAGGTGCACAATGTCATGAAAATGCTGGAGTCTAGAAAAGGACTTGTCGTGGACATCGGAAGCGGCGATGGGCGTATTGTAATCGCCGCTGCAAAGAAAGGCTTCCAAGCTGTGGGCTATGAATTAAATCCTTGGCTGGTCTGGTATTCCCGGTACAGAGCATGGAGAGAGGGTGTGCATCATAAGGCCCAATTCCATATATGTGACTTATGGAAGGTCAGCTTTTCCCAGTATACAAACATTGTTATTTTCGGAGTGCCGCAGATGATGTCTCAGCTGGAACAGAAGCTGCAGAAGGAACTAGATGTCACTTCCAGAGTTATCGCCTGTCGTTTTCCATTTCCCCATTGGATCCCAGATCATGTATCTGGAGAAGGAGCGGACACTGTTTGGGTATATGACTGGGAGACTTTGAAGACATTGAATATTTCTGGATCAGATTAACATGATGATATACATATTACATGTTGTGAGAGACTATAACAGAACAATTCTCATTCTTACGTTAATGCTCAAACAGCAGAGAACAGAATTTGGGTTTCTGCTTTGTTTCATTATTGTGTTCTCAGCATAGTTTTTCCATATCAATAAAACAATGTTTTATAGGAAACCTCTATGATCATAATCGCATATGCCTAACAATAATCTTCTCTTTATGATCTATAATCACCAGACATTTTGTGCAATGAAAGTGACTTGCTCATGAAATACATCTCTGCAAAGTCAGTAAAGGTCCATACACACTGGGTGTTTTTGCCCAGCGTGTATAGATAATGATTATGGGGAAAATCGCTGGTCCGTTTTAGTGATTTTTCATGGGGGTGGATGACGTTCTAGAGCAGGACACTGGAAAACCATCCACTTTGTCACTCATCTGCTGGTAATACCAGCATGTGAGCAGCCAGACCAGCGATGATGCGGGAGCATGCATCTGTGCTCACCGCTCACTGCTGCCCCATACACATTGGGTGGCTTTGGAGCTGAAAGCAGCTCTAACAAGTAAGCTGCTTTATATACCTTCCTGGCTTATTTGTAAACATTGGTGGGCAGTGGTGCTGGGAATTTATACATTGCTAGCCCACGGCAACAATGATGTGCTGGTAACATAAACATTTGTGGCAGTGTGGTTACTCACTCACAGAGGTTATTTACTGTGTGCTGGGGCGATGCTACTGCTCTGTGTGGTCTGAAAAAATGGAGCAGTGCGGGCGGCATGTGTATGTGCTCCATGTGGAGCAGGGGCAGGGAGCGGGGTGGGCTGACTGTCTCATCTTTCAGCCATCATTGCTCGTGTGCCGTACACACTGAGCGATGGTTGAAAAATGAACCATCATTAGAAAACATGCTGGTAAAATCAACCGACGACTCACCTCGCTATCGATGATGCGGGAGCGTGTATCATCGATAGCAGCCCATCGCTGGGGCATACACACTCAGCGACTTTCAGCACAAAATCACTGAAAACGGACAAAATTAGCGATTTTTAGCTGAAATGTGTGTATGTGCCTATACACCTAAGCTAAATCTTTATAGACTGGATTACTTCAATGGGCTGTCAGGGATTTCTATAACCAGAAATGATTAACGTACGTCCTTGCAAGCAGCCGCACAATAAGCATGTGCTATTCATTAATACCCCTTTCACACTTGCAAGCCGGGTTCTAAGTTCCGGGTGCGACCCGGCTTGCAAGTGCTTTCACACTGGCCACCCGACCCGGAATGAAGTCGGGCGGATGGCGTCATCTGGAGGCTTGGCCGGGTGGCGCTGGGAGATGTCAGCACCTTATGTGTAGATGGGGCGTGGGTTGGCACAGGCTAAGGAGATAATGTGTTTACATAGAGAATCAGAAATAATTAGTACTGACCAACATAGAAATCAGCTATCCAGGAAAAACCTGATCAGCAATCATTGGTTGGTGGTGCTCCCAAAATTAGTTCAGAACATACACTGAAAAGGATAGTCAAAGAAATGACTCAAGGGAACCAATAAGGTTTTTTGGGGCACACTTACAAGAAAAATTATTGATTAATAATTTTTCTTGTAAGTGTGCCCCAAAAAACCTTATTGGTTCCCTTGAGTCATTTCTTTGACTATCCTTTTCAGTAGATGTCAGCACCTCCCAGCGGCGCATTTTCACTGCAGTGTCACGCTGACCCGGAATACCCGTTCACACTCACCGCATCCCGTGTCGATTCCGGAATCTACCCAGGTCAGGACCTGGGTAGAAATCCTGGAATGCTGAACACCGGATGCAGTGACCAGACCCTTTCACACTGAGCTAAATCCCGGGTTGATGCGCATTAATGTGCAAAAACCCAGGATATTTTTGAAAGTGTGAAAGGGGTATAATTTAGCTTGATAGCCTGACCAAAGGATGCAAACTAAAAACTCTTTCAAGCATAGCCTTTACATTACTCGTCACACTATTATGGCAAAAATCATAATGAAAAGAACATTTTTACAAAATGCTGTAATAACCTTTAGCTAAGGAAAAACATTCTTTATAAAAGAGAATGTCCTTTGCAGTCTAAAGGTGTTTTCCCCAATTGTATATACGGTAATAAGAGATATAGAAGAGCCTCAGCTGGTCCTATTGTAGGTTAGCATCACTGCCTCACAGTGCTGAGGTCATGGGTTCGATTCCCACCATGGCCCAACTGTGCGGAGTTTGTATATTCTCCCCGTGCTTGATTCTTCTGAGTACTGCGGTTTCCTAACACAATCCAAAAATATACTGGTTGGTTAACTGGCTCAGGACATCCAGTCAGGGCAGTAGGGGAAAGGTCTGGATGGAAAGGCTTAAAAGGCAGGAGTAGGGATGAACATGGACCATCGATGATTCAAAATCATTGATGTTTTATGGCCGATGTAGACAAGTTTTGAAATGGATGGTTTCTCTCCATTGATGGCAAGAATAACCCAATAATTTTGTTTTTCAAACCATCGGTGGTTATCTATTGCATAGTATACCACCATCGATAAGGTGTCATCTAGTGGCCGTCCGCATGCACAAGGCTTGAATTCCGCCTAGAGGTGAGGTGCATTGTTTGCCTTTTATTATATAGGAAGGCACAATTGCCCTGAATGACAATGCGTTCTGCAATCACACTGTGCGGTTGGACTGGTCTCGCCTATGATTATACACACCGTTAGAGTAAATACTAATGCACATTTTGAGGGAAGGAGGACAGGTCATGCTGAAACTTGTAGTACCAATGCAGTGGGGCAAAGACCTGGCTCAACCGCACATTTTACTTAGTACATCAGTTTGAATATACCACCTGTGCACAAGCAGGGGTATCTCTTAAAACCTGCACTGTGTTGGGGTACCAATAGATGAGGGCAAAGCCTAAACCAAAACCACCTGTTTTTTTTTTCACATTGGTTATTATGACTGAGAATATGTCACTGTTCTCTTTTGCGAGGACTGATAAAGTTATTAAAAAAAAAAAAAAAAAAAAGGAAAACGAAATCCCTGGCTCGGTGCGGCTCCCAGATTCCTGCGCGGCATGACGTGAGTTCTGGAGAGGGGGCTCGCGGGGCGGGTCCGGCTGTCTCCACGGAAACCACTCTGGCTGGTGGGCTGCGGCCTGGAGGGGCTGACACTGGGGGTGCGTGAGACCGGGGGTCGGGGCCTGGGGACGGGGGATGTCTGTGTGTCTGTGAAGCGTTAAATGGATATAATTTGTCAGAGGGGTGTAGGGGGATTAGCTGTGTATGGGGGAGGTATAATGTGTAATGGGGGGGGGAGGGGGTAGATGTGAATGGGAGAGGCAGAATGTGTATGGGGAGATAGAATGTGTAATGGGGGTGGAAGATGTGTATGGGGGAGGTACTGTAGAATGTGTATGGGGGAGGTAGAATGTGTAATGGGGGTGGTGGCTGTGTATGGGGGAGGTAGAATGTGTAATGGGGGTGGTGGCTGTGTATGGGGAGGTAGAATGTGTAATGGGGGTGGTGGCTGTGTAATGGGGGGTAGCTGTGTATGGGGAGGTAGAATGTGTAATGGGGGGTAGCTGTGTATGGGAGAGGTAGAATGTATCGGAGGGGTGTCAGGAGGGGATGGTTATGTATGGGGGAGGTGGTATGTGTAAGGGGGGGGGGGATAGCTGTGTATGGGCGAGGTATTATCAGAGGGGTGTCAGGAGGTGATTGCTAGGTATAGGGAGGTAGAATGTGTAAGGGGGTGTACTGGGTATGGGGAGGTAGAGTTAGAATGCATCCGGGGGAGAAAGTTGTGTATGTATTGGGGAGGTAGATTGTGTAAGGGGGTGATAGCTGTGTATGGGGGGAGAATAATGTTTCAGAGGGTTGTAAGGGGGGGGGGCGGGGGCGCTGTGAATGGAGAAGGTAGAATGTATCAGAGTGATGTAAGGGGTTATAGCTGTGTATGGGGAGGTAGAATTTGTCAGAGGGATGTAAGAGGTTATAGCTGTGTATGAGGGAGGTAGAATGTGTCGGGGATACTGTATTGGGTGGAGGGGGGTATAATGTATCAGAGGGATGTAAAAGGGGCAGCTGTGTTAGGGGCAGACACCTGTGTATTAGGGTTTCCCATTAAATAGATATAATATTTCATTATATGTGTGTGCCCAAATGAGAAGGAGACTTTAGCTGTTGCATGTAATCGCGCAGTGTTTTTCCCAGTTGCGCATGCTTAGTGGGCGGCTTCGCCTCAGTTTCCTCATTTCTGGAAAGTTGTTCCACGTCTGTCAGCCTTCTGTAGCCCCTTTCCTGTCTTCCCATTTCAGAGAACATGTCTGCACTGGAGAAACACTTCCATCTGGGGCGGCTGCCCCCTCGGCCTCCCATGCCTGGAGGTCTGCAGTCTGGATCCAAGATTAGAATGGGGTACGTGCTTCTCTTACATGGTACCCAGACATGCACCACGTCCAGTGCGTGATTTGCTGGTTTATCTGTTTGTGCTGCTGCCACGAGACCCGTACAGCCGCGTTCTAGTGGTCCATATTTTTTATGTCGCCCATCTGTGTATTTGCTTGTTTTATAATGCACTGTTACTGCGGGACTCGCTTTCGGGGCCTGATAAATGAAAATAAACTTCAGCAACATCCACAATTATGCGTGTTCATGCTACCGGCTGCGGTAACAATTGTGATACTTAATTAGTAACATCATGAAGATATATGAATTTAAAATGAGTAACATCTGCAAAAAAAGCAGAAAACCATGCTGCACTGCAGGTGGGGCAGATGTAACAGGTGCAGAGTCAAATTTTGGTGCGGTGTGTTCAAACTGAAATCTTGTGTAGGAAGCAGCCAGTATTTACCCTGCACAGAAACAATGTAACTCCCCCAAATGTAACTCTCTGCACATGTTACATCTGCCCCACCTGCGGTGCAGCATGGCTTTGCCCAGTTGTGTGCTTTTTCTTACTTTGCTAACCCAGTAATGTGCCGTGAGATAGCGTTTGTACATACATTAGTGTTACTGTATAGTATAGTAGATTGTGGGTGTTAAAACATGTTTGTTTTCGAAGTATTGTATTTTAGGTTTAGGCTCTTAAATGAGAAGCAGGCACAGGGCTGATTCACGACTGGAAACATAGTTGAGCAATCTTTTACAGCTGCGCATGCGCACAAATGTGGCGGGCGTTCCTGGTCAATGATTGGGCTGTTATTGAGTGGGTGTGTAAGAGTGTTGTGGGCGTGTCACTGCAAATGGCGGTGTTCCCAGACCCAAGGGGCCATGGTCAGGCGGGGTGAGGTGCAGTCTATGGGGGTGAACAAGGAAACAACGATGATTACCACGACTACGGAGGCTGGCAGTTGGCATCTCTGTTGTTGCGTATTCATCCATACGGATGTATACAGCGGAAGGAGTTGATATAAGCGTTTGCAGAGGCATGATGGCCAATAATCATAGCAATTAGCAGGTACGGATGCTGGCTTCTTATGACTCGGATTCTCTCTCTTACAGGCCTGGAAGAAAGCGGGACTTTTCCCCCGTTCCCTGGAGCCAGTATTTTGAGTCCATGGAAGATGTGGTGGTTGAATGTGAAACTGGCAAAGACATATCCTTCTGCGGTGCAGTGTAATCCTCATTACCTCCTGGTGTAAGATGAGGCTGTAAGGCGCCGCGCTGTTTATCTCTCCATAGGTATATAAGTCATCTGCAAAGTTGCAGATGACTGATAGCCGGCTTCCTGACGGTTAAATCGCGAGGGGATAGCGATTCGATCCAAATGCTATTTGTGTCGCTATTTGGGCTTGCGCATTTGTGCTGTGATCTGTACGCAAAAGCAGTCAGTTGATAATGAATGGATTGCGAATTGAGTCAGGCCCTAGGCTTTATAAAGGTTCCCGCTAGTAATACTTTATAGAGGAGAAAACAACTTGGTACGGTCATTGGGTCGACACCTAAAATAGGTAAATATAATAGCTGGTGAGATTTGGCAATTGCTGAGATTTCGGTACCTTCGCTGTGAAATTCGTTCTTTCTTTGTTTTATTGCAAAACAAGACCGGGTTTTACTGGTAAAAAATTGCTGCCTTAAACATCGATTTACTGATTTCTCGTCACTTCCCGTGCACAGGCCAAACGTAACGGCCTGTAATTTGCAGCAGCTCCGGTGTGAAGACCTAGGAGCCAGGGTGGCTTTGCCTTAAACAAATTGCTGCGTTAAATCCAGTGACTACCTTGCCAGAAATACTCCGGCTCCATTAAATTACATTTGGCCATTCCAGTTTGGTTACTCAGCCGGCAGCAATAACTGATCCCTGTTACTCTGTCCTCTACTTTCTAGTAAAGTAAATCTGTCCGTATGGAAAGGAGGTGCTGGGGGGTTATTGATACCCACTTGTTTGGAAATAAGTCACTGGTTGGTCAATAAAGAATAACATTGCCAATTGTAGGTGGACACCCCATGTAATAGGTGTTTGGCCAGTCCCTCCCGTTGGTAAGCGGGTGCATATGGCAGTCTCATAGTCACACACAAGCAGCAGAACGATGGCCTACTGAGGACTTATTGGCTTTAGCGGGACAATGACGCAGGACATAGGATGCCACATTATCAAACAAGTCAGTCAAATTTATACCCTATACTTAAGGTGCCCATACACTAGTAAGATGTATCTTCAGATCTGGCTGGTTGGAACAAAAACATGGTAATGGATGAGTGACAGTTTGTCAGTTTTCCAGCATTTCCAAGCAAATGGTCAACTGTCATTTGCTCTCATCCATTACCATGTTTTTGTTCCAACCAGCCAGATCTGAAGATAAATCTGCGTGTGTATGGCCACCTTTACTGCTGAGTTCCTTCTGCCAGAATCTAGTGGCAAGACTTGCCAGGAGAGTGGAAGCTGTTCCATCAGCAACTACTTACTAACAACCGTGTATTTTGCTGACATGTTGAATGGAACGTATGCGTGCTATATTCTGGTGTTCACATGCTTCTGGTCATGCAGTGCATAGTCCCACGGGAACTCTTTAACAATGGGGAAAGGTACCTCTGCCTCAGACCAGGATCTGTGTATGACTCCGTTCTCGGACTGTGTCCCGGGAGAAGGTGTTTGTGAGTCCACTGAGTAAATGATGGTGAAGTATTATCCCATGAGCCATGTGGGATAAGGCGGATTCATTGTTTTCATGACAAATACTTTCACCTCCTGGATTTTCTTAACGTTATCACACAGCTTCCGTATTTACAAGAGTGGATCGGAGGGGCCTGTCCTTCTGTTGCTGCATGGAGGGGGGCACTCGGCTCTGTCCTGGGCCGTGTTTACTGTGAGTTACCAGAACATGACTGCTGCTCTGATTGGCCGGGGCCAGCTCGGTCCGTTGCTCTGATTGGCTGGGGCCGCCAAGGTGTTTGTAATCCCTATGGGGAGTTTCCGTTGCACGTAGGTCTAGGAGAGCCGGTTCTGTGTACAGAAACTCTGACCTCAGAAAGTTCCGCCACTATTCCCTGTGCCAGACAGTCTGGTGTTCAGCTGGGTACAGCCTGGAGCTATGTCGGCATGATATGCCGTTTCATCTCCTATATATTTGGCTACATCTGTCACTCAAAGTGGGTGTCTGTGTCTATAACGCTCTGTTCCTGGACTTTCCTCTTAATGTGTGATTGCCTTCATCTGTGCTGAACACCTTTCTGAGAAATTAACCTGTTTAAAACAGGTGATGGCAATCATACATTAAGGGGAAGTCTAGAAACAGAGCATTGTGTCCCTCCTGGAGAGGGTCATGTTGGGAGGTATGTGACAGAGAACCAGCCCAGTGAGCCCACAGACAGTGCCAGACACCCACTGCCTTCCCATGTTGCCCAGCACTGCTACTCCACAGCCACCAGGTGAGCGCCCCCCTCCCGCGATTTGCGGCAAAACCTCCACCCCCGCGCCCCCCCCCCCTCCCGCGATTCGCGGCAAAAACACCCCCGCGACCCCCCCTCCCGCGATTCGCTGCAAAAAGAAACCCCCCACGACCCCTCCCGCAATTCGCGGCATAACCACCACCCCGCGACCCCCCCCTCCCGCGAATCGCGGCAAACCCTCCCCCGTGACCCCCCCCCCCCCGATTCGCGGAAAAAACACCCCCCGCGACCTCCCTCCCGCGATTCGCGGCAAAAAGAACCCCCCCGCGACCCCCCCTTGCACGATTGGCGGCACCCCCCCTGCGACCCCCCTCCCGCGATTGTCGGCACACCCCCCCCCCCCCCCCCCGCAATTCGCAGCAGCCCCAGGATTAAATGGCACATGCAAAACACTGACATGGCTATGGACGACAATGAAAAAGGTTGACATGAGTTTTTGAAGATTTATTTTTAATTTTTTTAATTTTTTCATATTCATTGTCATGTGTCGACATGGACACCAATGAAGTGGCACACTTATGTCAACATTTACATGTGTTGACCTTTCTGTGTTGATTTTTTCTTGTGGCGATTCGCGTCACACCCCCCCGCAACCCCCCCTCCCGCGATTCGCGGCACCCCCCGTGACCCCCCACCTCCCGCAATTCGCGGCAACCCCCCACCGGAACCCCTGTGAACCCCGCCCTCCCGCGATTCGCGGCACCCACCCCCGCGACCCCCCCTCCCGCAATTCGCGGCACCCCCCCGTGATTTGCGGCAGCTGCAGAATTAAATTGCACATGGAAAACACTGACATGGCTATGGTCGACAATGAAAAAGGTTGACATGAGTTTTTGAAGTTTTTTTGTCATTTTTTTAATATTTTCATATTCATTCTCATGTGTCGACATGGACACCAATGAAGTGCCACACTTATGTCAACATTTACATGTGTTGACCTTTCTGTGTTGATTTTTTCTTGTGGCGATTCGCGTCACACCCCCCGCAACCCCCCCTCCGGCGATTCGCGGCACCCCGGCACCCCCCTGCGACCCCCCCCTCCCGCAATTCGCGGCAACCCCCCACCGGAACCCCCATGAACCCCGCTCTCCCGCGATTTGCGGCACCCACCCCCCGTGACCCCCCCCCTCCCGCAAATCGCGGCACCCCCCGCGATTCGCGGCAGCCCCAGGATTAATGGGCACATGCAAAACACTGGCACGGCTATGGTCGACAATGAAAAAGGTTGACATGAGTTTTTGAAGATTTATTTCATTTTTTGAATCTTTTCATATTCATTGTCATGTGTCAACATGGACACCAATGAAGTGGCACACTTATGTCAACATTTACATGTGTTGACCTTTCTGTGTTGATTTTTTCTTGTGGCGATTCGCGTCACACCCCCCCGCAACCCCCCCCACGATTCGCGGCACCCCCCGTGACCCCCCACCTCCCGCAATTCGCGGCAACCCCCCACCGGAACCCCTGTGAACCCCGCCCTCCCGCGATTCGCGGCACCCAATCCCGCGACCCCCCCCTCCCGCAATTCGCGGCACCCCCCGTGATTCGCGGCAGCTCCAGAATTAAATTGCACATGGAAAACACTGACATGGCTATGGTCGACAATGAAAAAGGTTGACATGAGTTTTTGAATTTTTGTTTTTCATTTTTTGAATATTTTCATATTCATTCTCATGTGTCGACATGGACACCAATGAAGTGCCACACTTATGTCAACATTTACATGTGTTGACCTTTCTGTGTTGATTTTTTCTTGTGGCGATTTGCGTCACACCCCCCCCCCACCCACAACCCCCACTCCCGCGATTCACGGCACACACACACACACCTCCCCCGCGATTCTCGGCACCCCACCCCGTGACCCCCCCTCCCGTGATTCACGGCACACCCCCGCGACCCCCCCTCCCATGATTCGCCGCAACCCCCGCCCCGTAACCCCCCCCTCCCGCGATTCGCGGCACCCACCCCCGCGACCCCCCCTCCCGCAATTCGCGGCACCCCCCCGCGATTCGCGGCAGCTCCAGAATTAAATTGCACTTGGAAAACACTGACATGGCTATGGTCGACAATGAAAAAGGTTGACATGAGTTTTTGAATTTTTTTTTTCATTTTTTGAATGTTTTCATATTCATTCTCATGTGTCGACATGGACACCAATGAAGTGCCACACTTATGTCAACATTTACATGTGTTGACCTTTCTGTGTTGATTTTTTCTTGTGGCGATTCGCGTCACACCCCCCCCACCCCCACCCCCCCCGCAACCCCCACTCCCGCGATTCACGGCACACACACACACACCTCCCCCGCGATTCTCGGCACCCCACCCCGTGACCCCCCCTCCCGTGATTCACGGCACACCCCCGCGACCCCCCCTCCCATGATTCGCCGCAACCCCCGCCCCGTAACCCCCCCTCCCGCGATTCGCGGCACCCACCCCCGCGACCCCCCCTCCCGCAATTCGCGGCACCCCCCCGCGATTCGCGGCAGCTCCAGAATTAAATTGCACTTGGAAAACACTGACATGGCTATGGTCGACAATGAAAAAGGTTGACATGAGTTTTTGAATTTTTTTTTTTCATTTTTTGAATGTTTTCATATTCATTCTCATGTGTCGACATGGACACCAATGAAGTGCCACACTTATGTCAACATTTACATGTGTTGACCTTTCTGTGTTGATTTTTTCTTGTGGCGATTCGCGTCACACCCCCCCCACCCCCCCCCGCAACCCCCACTCCCGCGATTCACGGCACACACACACCCCCCCGCGATTCTCGGCACCCCACCCCGTGACCCCCCCTCCCGTGATTCACGGCACACCCCCCGCGACCCCCCCTACCATGATTCGCTGCAACCCCCGCCCCCGTAACCCCCCTCCCGCGATTTGCGGCAACCCACCCCGCGACCCCCCTCCCGCGATTCTCTGCAATCCCTCCCCTCCCGCGATTCGCAGCATCCACCCCCCACAACCCCCCCTCCTGCAATTCACGGCACCCCCCGCGACCCCCCTCCTGCAATTCGCGGCACCCTCCGCGACCCCCCCTCCCGCGATTCGCGGACACCTAAGTTGCAATACAGGGCATCTTTCATACAATTCTAACCATATTTCTCATATACAAACATTCACAAATTAAGGGGGCGCAGCCCCTTACGACGGTGTGAAGAGCGCCCGTAGGGCGCGATGAATCACCTAGTATAGAATAATTGTCTAGATTGCTGAGGGTATAGGGTGATTGTGCTTTCTCATGGGTGTACTGATGGAGGGTGCAGAGATCAGGGATAAAATCTTTGCAGAGAGTATTTGGTCTTCCAGCCCCATCCCCATCTCCACCACCATAATCAGGATGACAAAATGAGAGAGGGACATCCTCTCTGTACAGCCAGGAGTCACCTGGTCATGGTGTTAGTATCGAAGTCATGGTGTTAGTATCGAAGTCATGGTGTTAGTATCGAAGTCATGGTGTTAGTATCGAAGTCATGGTGTTAGTATCGAAGTCATGGTGTTAGTATCGAAGCCAGGGTGTTATGGGCCCTACACACATAGCGATGTGTGCAGGGCTACCTAGCTATGCTAGGTCGGGCTGTGCTGCGCCGCTATCGCATAGCACACAGAGCTGACAGCCCGCTCTGTGTGCTAAGCAAGCAGACTGCGCCAGTGTTCTTCGGTGGGAGAACCCTGCCGATGCCGAGATTGATGGACACTGTCCATCAATCTCGGCCAGCGATAAAAACGCGTGGGGCCGCGCACTGCTGCCGATATAGCCCCCACACATACACCGATGTGAGGGTATTTGCTAAGCGACTTTGCCAAACTAAGCAAAATCGCTTAGAAAATGCCTTAACCCCTTCACGACATATGACGTATATATACGTCATATGTCGGTTGCGGGGGAATCAAGCCAGCTCACGGAGTGAGCTGGCTTGAAAGAGAGCAGGTAATGGCTGTATATTACAGCCAGGTCCCTGCTCTCACGGCCACGAGCGGCGAGTTCGCCGATCGTGGCCGTTTAACCCTTTAAGCACCGCGGGCAAAGCGCCCGCAATGCTTAAATAGCTGATCGGAGGGGGGGCGCCCCCCTCCGGCGCCGATCGGGGCCCCCCGCAGCGAGATCGGAGGGTGCCGATCGGTTGCCATGGTAGCCAGGGGTCTAATGTAGACCCCTGTGCTGGCCGTGTATGCATACCTATTACATCCTGCCTCAGGCAGGATGTAATAGGAAGTGCATAAAATCACTACGTTCAGCCATAGAGCTCTATGGCTGAACCTAGTACAGGCGATCGCGCCCCCTAGTGGTCAAGTACACTAGGGGGCCTTGTAGTAAAAGTAAAAAAAAAAAAAAAAAGTTTAAAAATAAAAAAAAAAATAAAAAAATATTAAAAGTTCAAATCACCCCCCTTTCCCCATTTCCCAAATAAAAATAAATAAAAAATAAAAAAAATAAACATATTTGGTATCGCCGCGTTCCTAAAAGTCCGATCTATTAAAATATAACATTAGTTATCCCGCACGGTTAAAGGCGTAAACGGAAAATAATCCCCAACGCCAAAACTACGTTTTTTGGTCGCATCGCGTACCCAAAAAAAAATAACTAAAAGAGATCAGAAAGTCGCCCATATCCCATAATGGTATTAATTAAAAAGTACACTTCAGCCCGCAAAAAATGAGCCCTCACCCAGGTCCGTAGGTGGAAAAATAAAAAAGTTATAAGCCGCAGAACATGGCGACGCAACGCAAATTAGAAAAACCGTAAAAGTTGCGATTTTTTTTTTAGTGGTAAAACATAACGAAAACTATATAAGTTTGGTATCACCAGAATCGTAACGACCCATAGAATAAAGATAACCCATCATTTTAAACGAACTATGAACTCCAAAAAAACCGTAACCAGCGCAAAATTGTGCAATGGCGTTTTTTTTTTTTTTTACCCCACATTGAATTATTTCCTGATTCCCCAGAATATTATACGGTATAGTAAATGGTACCATTACAAAGTACAACTTGTCCCACAAAAAAAAAAGCCCTCATGTGTCTATATAGCCGGAAAATTAAAAAAGTTACGCTTATTTGAACGCAAGGAGGAAAAAAAAAAAAAAAAATTACCTTAAAAGGCAATGTCGTGAAGGGGTTAATATCGGCATGTGTGTAGGCCGTATTAGTCTGGAAGCCAGGGTGTTAGTCTGGAAGCCAGGGTGTTAGGTCTAGAAGCCAGGGTGTTAGGTCTAGAAGCCAGGGTGTTAGGTCTAGAAGCCAGGGTGTTAGCCCTAGAAGGCAGGGTGTTAGGTCTAGAAGGCAGGGTGTTGGGTCTAGAAGGCAGGGTGTTGGGTCTAGAAGGCAGGGTGTTTGGCCTAGAAGGCAGGGTGTTAGGCCTAGAAGGCAGGGTGTTAGGTCTAGAAGCCAGGTTGTTAGATCTAGAAGCCAGGTTGTTAGGCCTAGAAGGCAGGTTGTTAGGCCTAGAAGGCAGGGTGTTAGGTCTAGAAGGCAGGGTGTTAGGCCTAGAAGCCAGGGTGTTAGTCTAGAAGCCAGGGTGTTAGGTCTAGAAGCCAGGGTGTTAGGCCTAGAAGCCAGGGTGTTAGGCCTAGAAGCCAGGTTGTTAGGCCTAGAAGCCAGGGTGTTAGGCCTAGAAGCCAGGGTGTTAGGCCTAGAAGGCAGGGTGTTAGGCCTAGAAGGCAGGGTGTTAGGCCTAGAAGCCAGGGTGTTAGGCCTAGAAGCCAGGGTGTTAGGCCTAGAAGCCAGGGTGTTAGGCCTAGAAGCCAGGGTGTTAGGTCTAGAAGCCAGGGTGTTAGGTCTAGAAGCCAGGGTGTTAGGTCTAGAAGCCAGGTTGTTAGGCCTAGAAGGCAGAGTGTTAGGCCTAGAAGCCAGGGTGTTAGGTCTAGAAGCCAGGGTGTTAGGTCTAGAAGCCAGGGTGTTAGGTCTAGAAGCCAGGGTGTTAGGCCTAGAAGCCAGGGTGTTAGGTCTAGAAGCCAGGGTGTTAGGTCTAGAAGCCAGGGTGTTAGGTCTAGAAGCCAGGGTGTTAGGTCTAGAAGCCAGGGTGTTAGGTCTAGAAGCAAGGGTGTTAGGTCTAGAAGCCAGGGTGTTAGGTCTAGAAGGCAGGGTGTTAGGTCTAGAAGGCAGGGTGTTAGGTCTAGAAGGCAGGGTGTTAGTCTAGAAGCCAGGGTGTTAGTCTAGAAGCCAGGGTGTTAGTCTCATGTGTCCTGTGTCTGCTACATTACGTGTTGTGTTTTGTTTCCCTGCAGACTGCGATTATTAGCCGCATTCAGTGCAGAGTTGTGGCGATAGATCAGCGAGGCCACGGTATGTATCAGCGCCTCAGGCAACAGCCTGACCAGGCGCCTCACCATTCTTTTATTGCAGGATAGAGATTTAGCAGGTTACTTGTCTGTAGGTGGCACGACTTGCATGTATTAGCTGTGCCCACTTACAGGTGTGTATGCCTGGCACAGATGTAGGCAGCGATGGATCATACCATTCATTTGAAACCATTCTACATCCTTAAGATGTTCCACTATGCTCGTCCTCCCGGTTATTAGTATGTACCTGCTGTGACACTATATAGTGATGTTCCACTATGCTCGTCCTCCCGGTTATTAGTATGTACCTGCTGTGAGTGACACTATATAGTAATGTTCCACTATGCTCGTCCTCCCGGTTATTAGTATGTACCTGCTGTGAGTGACACTATATAGTGATGTTCCACTATGCTCGTCCTCCCGGTTATTAGTATATATCTGCTGTGAGTGACACTATATAGTGATGTTCCACTATGCTCGTCCTCCCGGTTATTAGTATGTACCTGCTGTGAGTGACACTATATAGTGATGTTCCACTATGCTGGTCCTCCCGGTTATTAGTATGTACCTGCTGTGACACTATATAGTGATGTTCCACTATGCTCGTCCTCCCGGTTATTAGTATGTATCTGCTGTGAGTGACACTATATAGTGATGTTCCACTATGCTCGTCCTCCCGGTTATTAGTATGTACCTGCTGTGAGTGACACTATATAGTGATGTTCCACTATGCTCGTCCTCTCGGTTATTAGTATGTACCTGCTGTGAGACTATATAGTGATGTTCCACTATGCTCGTCCTCCCGGTTATTAGTATGTACCTGCTGTGAGTGACACTATATAGTGATGTTCCACTATGCCCGTCCTCCCGGTTATTAGTATGTACCTGCTGTGAGTGACACTATATAGTGATGTTCCACTATGCTCGTCCTCCCGGTTATTCGTATTTACCTGCTGTGAGTGACACTATATAGTGATGTTCCACTATGCTGGTCCTCCCGGTTATTAGTATGTATCTGCTGTTAGTGACACTATATAGTGATGTCCCATTACGCTCGTCCTCCCGGTTATTAGTATGTATCTGCTGTGAGTGACACTATATAGTGATGTTCCACTATGCTCGTCCTCCCGGTTATTAGTATGTACCTGCTGTGACACTATATAGTGATGTTCCACTATGCTCGTCCTCCCGGTTATTCGCATTAGTATGTACCTGCTGTGAAACTATATAGTGATGTTCCACTATGCTGGTCCTCCCGGTTATTAGTATGTACCCGCTGTGAGTGACACTATATAGTGATGTTCCACTATGCTCGTCCTCCCGGTTATTAGTATGTACCTGCTGTGACACTATATAGTGATGTTCCACTATGCTCTTCCTCCCGGTTATTAGTATGTACCCGCTGTGAGTGACACTATATAGTGATGTTCCACTATGCTCGTCCTCCCGGTTATTAGTATGTATCTGCTGTGAGTGACACTATATAGTGATGTTCCACTATGCTCGTCCTCCCGGTTATTAGTATGTACCTGCTGTGAGTGACACTATATAGTGATGTTCCACTATGCTCGTCCTCCCGGTTATTAGTATGTACCTGCTGTGACACTATATAGTGATGTTCCACTATGCTCTTCCTCCCGGTTATTAGTATGTATCTGCTGTGAGTGACACTATATAGTGATGTTCCACTATGCGTCCTCCCGGTTATTAGTATGTACCTGCTGTGACACTATATAGTGATGTTCCACTATGCTCGTCCTCCCGGTTATTAGTATGTACCTGCTGTGAGTGACACTATATAGTGATGTTCCACTATGCTCTTCCTCCCGGTTATTAGTATGTATCTGCTGTGAGTGACACTATATAGTGATGTTCCACTATGCTCGTCCTCCCGGTTATTAGTATGTACCTGCTGTGACACTATATAGTGATGTTCCACTATGCTCGTCCTCCCGGTTATTAGTATGTATCTGCTGTGAGTGACACTATATAGTGATGTTCCACTATGCTCGTCCTCCCGGTTATTAGTATGTACCTGCTGTGACACTATATAGTGATGTTCCACTATGCTCGTCCTCCCGGTTATTAGTATGTACCTGCTGTGAGTGACACTATATAGTGATGTTCCACTATGCTCGTCCTCCCGGTTATTCGCATTAGTATGTACCTGCTGTGAAACTATATAGTGATGTTCCACTATGCTGGTCCTCCCGGTTATTAGTATGTACCTGCTGTGAGTGACACTATATAGTGATGTTTCACTATGCTCGTCCTCCCGGTTATTAGTATGTACCTGCTGTGAGTGACACTATATAGTGATGTTCCACTATGCTCGTCCTCCCGGTTATTAGTATGTACCTGCTGTGAGTGACACTATATAGTGATGTTCCACTATGCTGGTCCTCCCGGTTATTAGTATGTACCTGCTGTGAGTGACACTATATAGTGTTGTTCCACTATGCTCGTCCTCCCGGTTATTAGTATGTATCTGCTGTGAGTGACACTATATAGTGATGTTCCACTATGCTCGTCCTCCCGGTTATTAGTATGTATCTGCTGTGAGTGACACTATATAGTGATGTTCCACTATGCTTGTCCTCCCGGTTATTAGTATGTACCTGCTGTGAGTGACACTATATAGTGATGTTCCACTATGCTCGTCCTCCCGGTTATTAGTATGTACCTGCTGTGACACTATATAGTGATGTTCCACTATGCTCTTCCTCCCGGTTATTAGTATGTATCTGCTGTGAGTGACACTATATAGTGATGTTCCACTATGCTCGTCCTCCCGGTTATTAGTATGTACCTGCTGTGAGTGACACTATATCGTGATGTTCCACTATGTTTGTCCTCCCGGTTATTAGTATTTACCTGCTGTGAGTGACACTATATAGTGATGTTCTACTATGCTCGTCCTCCCAGTTATTAGTATGTACCTGCTGTGACACTATATAGTGATGTTCCACTATGCTCTTCCTCCCGGTTATTAGTATGTATCTGCTGTGAGTGACACTATATAGTGATGTTCCACTATGCTCGTCCTCCCGGTTATTAGTATGTACCTGCTGTGACACTATATAGTGATGTTCCACTATGCTCGTCCTCCCGGTTATTAGTATGTACCTGCTGTGAGTGACACTATATAGTGATGTTCCACTATGCTCGTCCTCCCGGTTATTCGCATTAGTATGTACCTGCTGTGAAACTATATAGTGATGTTCCACTATGCTGGTCCTCCCGGTTATTAGTATGTACCTGCTGTGAGTGACACTATATAGTGATGTTCCACTATGCTCGTCCTCCCGGTTATTAGTATGTACCTGCTGTGAGTGACACTATATAGTGATGTTCCACTATGCTCGTCCTCCCGGTTATTAGTATGTACCTGCTGTGAGTGACACTATATAGTGATGTTCCACTATGCTGGTCCTCCCGGTTATTAGTATGTACCTGCTGTGAGTGACACTATATAGTGTTGTTCCACTATGCTCGTCCTCCCGGTTATTAGTATGTATCTGCTGTGAGTGACACTATATAGTGATGTTCCACTATGCTCGTCCTCCCGGTTATTAGTATGTATCTGCTGTGAGTGACACTATATAGTGATGTTCCACTATGCTCGTCCTCCCGGTTATTAGTATGTACCTGCTGTGAGTGACACTATATAGTGATGTTCCACTATGCTCGTCCTCCCGGTTATTAGTATGTACCTGCTGTGACACTATATAGTGATGTTCCACTATGCTCTTCCTCCCGGTTATTAGTATGTATCTGCTGTGAGTGACACTATATAGTGATGTTCCACTATGCTCGTCCTCCCGGTTATTAGTATGTACCTGCTGTGAGTGACACTATATCGTGATGTTCCACTATGCTCGTCCTCCCGGTTATTAGTATTTACCTGCTGTGAGTGACACTATATAGTGATGTCCCATTACGCTCGTCCTCCCGGTTATTAGTATGTATCTGCTGTGAGTGACACTATATAGTGATGTTCTACTATGCTCGTCCTCCCAGTTATTAGTATGTACCTGCTGTGACACTATATAGTGATGTTCCACTATGCTGGTCCTCCCGGTTATTAGTATGTACCTGCTGTGAGTGACACTTTATAGTGATGTCCCATTACGCTCGTCCTCCCGGTTATTAGTATGTATCTACTGTGACACTATATAGTGATGTTCCTCTATGCTCGTCCTCCCGGTTATTAGTATGTACCTGCTGTGAGTGACACTATATAGTGATGTCCCACTATGCTCGTCCTCCCGGTTATTCGCATTAGTATGTATCTGCTGTGAAACTATATAGTGAGGTTCATTTTGTAACCTCTGGTTTGCTCTCTAGGTGAAACTAAAGTTAGGAACACAGAGGACCTGTCTGCGGAGACCATGGCCAAGTAAGATACTGCATCTCCTTCTATTTAGCCTTCCATTGCAGTCATCAGGGACAAGAACTTCCAATGGGATAAATAGTACAGTCCTCCCAACTCCTCTGCGAGAGCATGGCCGTACAACTACATAGTGGGTGATAGGAGGAAGCAAAGGATGGCAGAAAAAGGCAGTGGGAGACTGGGTTGGTAGTAGGTGGCAGAGGGGAGGCAGTGAGTGACTAGGGAGAGGCGGATGATTATTAGGCATAGGATGATGGGGAGGCAGAGGGTGGCATGGGGAAACAGTGTGCAATGAGGCTGGCAGTAGGTGGCAAGGGTGGACGGGAGATGCAGAGCGTGGTAGTGGCTGCATGGAGATGACAAGGTGACCAGGATGGCAGAGGATGACAATTTAGAGGCAAAGGGTGGCAGTGGAGGCATAGGTTGGTTGGGGATGGCAGAGGGTGACGGGGATGGAAGCGGGAAGCAGTGGGTGGCAGATGGTGACTAGGAAGAGGCAGTAGTTGACTAAGTAATGAAAGAGTTTACACTATCCCCAACCACATCCTACACTATATGCTAGCCCCATCCCCTCTTCATGCGGACCGCTGCTCTAGCCCCATCCCCTCTCCATGAGGACCGCTGCTCTAGCCCCATCCCCTATTCATGAGGACCGCTGCTCTAGCCCCATCCCCTCTTCATGAGGATCGCTGCTCTAGCCCCATCCCCTCTTCATGAGGATCGCTGCTCTAGCCCCATCCCCTCTTCATGAGGACCGCTGCTCTAGCCCCGTCCCCTCTTCATAAGGACCGCTGCTCTAGCCCCATCCCCTCTTCATGAGAACCGCTGCTCTAGCCCCACCCCCCTCTTCATGAGGACCGCTGCTCTAGCCCCATCCCCTCTTCATGAGGACCGCTGCTCTAGCCCCATCCCCTCTTCATGAGAACCGCTGCTCTAGCCCCACCCCCTCTTCATGAGGACCGCTGCTCTAGCCCCATCCCCTCTTCATGAGGACCGCTGCTCTAGCCCCATCCCCTCCTGATGAGGACCGCTGCTCTAGCCCCATCCCCTCTTCATGAGGATCGCTGCTCTAGCCCCATCCTCTCTTCATGAGGACCGCTGCTCTAGCCCCGTCCCCTCTTCATAAGGACCGCTGCTCTATCCCCATCCCCTCTTCATGAGAACCGCTGCTCTAGCCCCATCCCATCTTCATGAGGACCGCTGCTCTAGCCCCATCCCCTCTTCATGAGGACCGCTGCTCTAGCCCCATCCCCTCCTGATGAGGACCGCTGCTCTAGCCCCATCCCCTCTTCATGAGGATCGCTGCTCTAGCCCCATCCTCTCTTCATGAGGACCGCTGCTCTAGCCCCATCCCCTCTTCATGAGGACCGCTGCTCTATCCCCATCCCCTCTTCATGAGGATCGCTGCTTTAGCCCCGTCCCCTCTTTATGAGAACCGCTGCTCTAGCCCCATCCCCCCTTCATGAGGACCGCTGCTCTAGCCCCATCCCCCCTTCATGAGGACCTCTGCTCTAGCCCCATCCCCTGTTCACCGACCTACCAATAGCTACAAAATGCAATGAGGGGGTGGAGCCTAACGTTGAGAGAAGCCTGGTCCTGCCCCCTCTGGGAGCTCTTCCGAAGGGTTGTCCCATGTGACACTTGGCTCGGCTGGGGTAGTTCTCCCTAATGGTGGCACCTGTGGTACAGTCCTACATTGAGATGCTCATGTTGCCTCCCTTGTCCTGTGAGCGATGCATGCCTGATTTACTTCCAGTTCCTCAGGCTCTGGTTACGTTTAGCTGATATTACTGTCTTCCTCCGCAGGGATATTGGGAATGTGGTGGATGCCTTGTACGGGGATCTGCCTCCTCCCATCATGCTCATTGGTCACAGCATGGGCGGAGCCATCGCTGTCCATACCGCCGCTGCTAACCTTGTGCCAAGTCTGCTGGGCCTCTGCATGATTGACGTTGTGGAAGGTAAGTGCCCCTACTCTGCAGTACACTTAGACGGTGTCCATGTCGGCCTATGTCTCTGCCTATGAGATCGCACACACCAAGGCGTCAGTAACTCTCACTCTCCGGCTCTCAGGAACGGCGATGGACGCATTGAACAGCATGCAGAACTTCCTACGCGGCCGTCCCAAAACATTTATATCGCTGGAGAACGCTATTGAATGGAGGTCAGTGATGGGAGCGGGTGTTGTTGCTACCGGCGATAGAGAAGATATGGTAAAATGCACACTCTAATAGGTCTGTACTGTGCTTCTCCCAGTGTGAAGAGCGGGCAGATCAGGAATCTGGAATCCGCCAGGGTATCTATGGCTGGGCAGGTCAGGCAGTGAGTATCTCAGTCAAAGGAGTAGGGACTAAGTGGCTGGTAACACTGTACTGAGTATGAGTGCTCTTTTTTCCCCCATAGATGCGAGGAAGCCATGACTCCCGAAGGACCAAAAGCTATAGTAGAAGGAATAATTGAGGAGGAAGAGGAAGATGTAGAAGAGAACGGAGGGCAGTCCATTA
This sequence comes from Crinia signifera, assembly GCF_055691185.1. Classification (NCBI taxonomy): domain Eukaryota; kingdom Metazoa; phylum Chordata; class Amphibia; order Anura; family Myobatrachidae; genus Crinia; species Crinia signifera. The sequence goes on from NC_139218.1 coordinate 393,386,839, forward strand.
ACAAGAGGAAGAAGGAGGATGATACAGAGGTAATGTACATGTGCTCCTTTTATGATTTATAGACTCTACACCTGCGTGCAGGGCCCTCCATCCTCCGTCTATCTGTGACAGCCCAGGTTGTCCTATCACTGTTAATCCAATTGTAAAGCGCAACGGAATCTGCTGCTCTATACTATATAATACACTGTAAATACTCTATCAGTATATATGGACTCCTTATGTTACTGTGGCTTCTGTATGTTCTCCTTGGTTACTATGTGGAATTATGACTCCACTAACACGTGGGCTGTATATAGTATTATACAATCAATCCTTTCTCGTGGCCTCTGTATGTGACTATAGCAACCGCGTTCCTGCTGTAGCTGGCCAGGCACTAGCAGAGACTTCTGGGAGCATTCCTGCTGTAGCTGCCACGCGCTAGCAGTGACTTCTAGGAGCCTTCCTACTGTAGCTGGCCAGGCGCTAGCAGTGACTTCTAGGAGCCTTCCTGCAGTAGCTGGCCATGCGCTAGCAGAGACTTCTAGGAGCCTTCCTGCTGTAGCTGGCCATGCGCTAGCAGTGACTTCTAGGAGCCTTCCTGCTGTAGCTGGCCATGCGCTAGCAGAGACTTCTAGGAGCCTTCCTGCTGTAGCTGGCCATGCGCTAGCAGAGACTTCTAGGAGCCTTACTGCTGTAGCTGGCCATGCGCTAGCAGAGACTTCTAGGAGCCTTCCTGCTGTAGCTGGCCATGCGCTAGCAGTGACTTCTAGGAGCCTTCCTGCTGTAGCTGGCCATGCACTAGCAGAGACTTTTAGGAGCCTTCCTGCTGTAGCTGGCCATGCGCTAGCGGAGACTTCTAGGAGCCTTCCTGCTGTAGCTGGCCATGCGGTATCAGGGACTTCTGGGAGCGTTCCTGCTGTAGCGTAGCTGGCCAGGCGCTAGCATAGACTTCTAGGAGCCTTCCTACTGTAGCTGGCCAGGCGCTAGCAGTGACTTCTAGGAGCCTTCCTGCAGTAGCTGGCCATGCGCTAGCAGAGACTTCTAGGAGCCTTCCTGCTGTAGCTGGCCATGCGCTAGCAGTGACTTCTAGGAGCCTTCCTGCTGTAGCTGGCCATGCGCTAGCAGAGACTTCTAGGAGCCTTCCTGCTGTAGCTGGCCATGCGCTAGCAGAGACTTCTAGGAGCCTTACTGCTGTAGCTGGCCATGCGCTAGCAGAGACTTCTAGGAGCCTTCCTGCTGTAGCTGGCCATGCGCTAGCAGTGACTTCTAGGAGCCTTCCTGCTGTAGCTGGCCATGCACTAGCAGAGACTTTTAGGAGCCTTCCTGCTGTAGCTGGCCATGCGCTAGCGGAGACTTCTAGGAGCCTTCCTGCTGTAGCTGGCCATGCGGTATCAGGGACTTCTGGGAGCGTTCCTGCTGTAGCGTAGCTGGCCAGGCGCTAGCATAGACTTCTGGGAGCGTTCCTGCTGTAGCTGCTACGCGCTAGCAGTGACTTGTGGGAGCATTCCTGCTGTAGCTGGCCAGACGCTAGCAGAGACTTCTGGGAGCCTTCCTGCTGTAGCTGGCCAGGCACTTTCTCTGCATTTTTTTTGTTAGGAAAAAAAATTGGTACTTGTTTCTTAGCAGGGCGCCCAGTACGCTGTAAGCGTACAGGGATATTCTCCGTAGCAAAATCGCATTGCATTGCATCTCATGGGCCATTATAGTGCCATGCCATGCCATGTGATTTTTTAATGTAATTTATTCACTGCTCTTTTGGCCCTAGGGGATTGCATTGCATCGCACCTCTCGAAAAATTGCATGAGATTTTATAGGGTGCGACGCCATGCCATTAGCTATACACTTGTATGACATACAATGAGGTTTCACTGACCCCCCCACTATCCACGCCACCCCGAAGCGTGGCGAGCGCAGCGGAACGCAGCCTCCCGACCTTTTCATACCCCCACTATCCACGTCGGTGTGGAGTTGATTTTATATAGTGTGGTGAGCCCGAAGCGTGGCGAGTGGACGCGGATTACTTTACATGTGCGGGGCTCGCCACACTATATAAAATCAACTCCACACCGACGTGGATAGTGGGGGTATGAAAAGGGCGGGAGGATGCGTTCTGCTGCGCTCGCCACGCTTCGGGGTGGCGTGGATAGTGGGGGGGTCAGTGAAACCTCATTGTATGTCAAACAAGTGTATAGCTAATGGCATGGCGTCGCACCCTATAAAATCTCATGCAATTTTTCGGGAGGAGCAATGCAATGCAATCCCCTAGGGCCAACAGAGCAGTGAATAAATGACATTAAAAAAATCGTATCGCATCGCACTATAATGGACCATGAGATGCAATGCAATGCAATGCAATTTTGCTTCGGTAGCATACTTAAGAAAACTGGACGCCCTGCTAGGAAACAAGTACCAAAAAAATCTCTTACTCTACATTATATTCTGAAAAAAAAATATATTTTTTTCTTAGGTGAAGAAAGAGCGGCCGTATACCTGGAGGATCGAGCTGTCCAAAACCGAGAAGTACTGGGACGGGTGGTTCAGGGGCCTCTCCAACCTATTCCTCAGCTGCTCTATACCGAAGCAGCTTCTCCTGGCCGGTGAGTCACGTCCGCTGCTCTGCGCAGTCTCTGTAACCCAGGTCCATCTGTGTTCTTTGTTATACAGATGTGTCCACATACATCTATGTCGCATGCGATACAAGACACATTATACATAACGCATGAGCTCCGAGGGACTCCGTACCGTCGAGAGTAATTTTTTCCGACTTTTTACAATAAATAGCCTCTTATTTGCAAAACAGAGAGTAAGGAGCGGCCAAATCACCAGTTTGGTACATTGTGAGAGTCACACGGTTCATGCGTTATGTATAACTTGGAGATACATCTGTAGAAATAGAAACGTTACAGGAAGATATACAAAATCCTAACACTGGCCTCTCATTGGTCCCTACAAAATGTCCATCAAATGGGATAATGCATCACACTGTTACTTAGCAACGATATCAACAAAGGTTTTCATTGGTTTGCCTTTCCATCAATCAGATGAGAATCTACAACAACCTCCTTCCCAAGTCCGTCCTGTTGTGCTATGGACAAGCTGTGTCTATTGGGCTGTAAACACGGGGCACTAGCTGAGCGATGTCCCTCCCGGAGATAAGCCGGTGGCCATCCCCAGCAGCAGCCCATGTGTGCATAGACACTGCAGACACTTAAAAGTCTATTTGGCCAGCCGATGGCGATGGTGGGCCCCACCAGCTGGGTGCTCATGACAATGTAGTCAAAATCACTTAGAAGACTCGCCCCGTGTGCACACCCCTTTAGATGAGTAGTATTGGGGACGCCAGTCATGGTGGTATACACCTTCCATGCCTCAGTACATGGAGCATTGTTTGATACTTTCTAGTCGATGAAGCAGCCGCAAATTCCCTTTAACCAGAATTTCTAATTCATGTCCCCCTGTGTGGTCCTGGCCCAAAGCAGGCATGTCCAACCTTGGCCCTCCAGCTGTTGTGAAACTACAAGTCCCATCATGCCTTGCCACAGTTTTGCTATTAGGGGATGCTAAAACTATTGCAGGGCATGCTGGGATGTGTAGTATCACAACAGCTGCAGGGAGCATCAATCATGGGATCCATATTCTTATTATAAAGGTTCCACAACTTTACCTTCAAGAAAAAAGACTTTCACAACCTGACGTCAGTAGTTCCCAAACTGTGCGCCGTGGCACCCTGGGGGCCTCGGGACAATTGCAGGGGTGCCCTGGGTTGGTGGTCCAGGACCAATTACATTCATTGTTTGTGGCTTTCAGTCGTAATCTATATGGACAAACAGAAGCGATCCTGTCCCTCACCACATAGCCGACCCTGGGGGTGACATAGAAGCACAACTTCATTTAATATTTTTTTCTAAATTTCTCAATACAAAACTTTTGACCTGGGGGTGCCACGAATACAATTCTGATACTCATGGGAGCCCTGCCTTAAGTAAAAGCAAATATTGTGTCAAATGTCCCATCTCCCCCCTCTCCTCCCCCCCATCTCTTCTTTTTTGTCTTAATATATTTTCCTTTTCTGATTTTTTTTTCTTCCAGGGGTGGACAGACTGGACAAAGACCTGACAATAGGACAGATGCAGGGTGAGCCTCATACATGTGACCTCTAACAACTGCTTGTGATTGGCTAAACTGGAGCATATATCCAGCCATATGTCCCCCTTTTACCTGCTGTTTATTGTATTTGTTTATTCCAATGCAGGGAAGTTCCAGATGCAGGTTCTCCCACAGTGCGGTCATGCTGTACACGAAGATGCTCCGGATAAAGTAAGAGATTCCCCTCCCTTAGCCTGGGGCGTAATGTAAAACACAGACACCCACACACCACTATAGGACAATAAACAAAAGTGGGGGATGATTGTGTCTGCGGAAATGTAAGAGCACCGCGCTGCACATATGGACAGCGCGCTGCACCCAGAGTGTTCTGTTCTTCATCAATAACAGATTTGACCGCATTGCCCTTATATATACCTCTCTCAATAGTGTGGCACTAAGTAACACTCTAGCTGTGGTTGGCTTTTCTATCATCACTTCATCTGAGGAAAGGACCAATGGTGCGAAGCCATTGATAGATTATCGGAGTTATTATTATCCAGTAGTGCATCAAATCTATAGATGGTGGTTAGCGTAGTGGACACAGAAGTGGGATTAGCGAGTGCAGCCACATTGGCTACTGGTCACAGCAACTTTTACTTGGCTTGTTGGTTTTCTTCCTACTTTGCATTTCAGGTACTTGTTTCCTAGCACAGCGCCCGTCGGATCCATCGCATACCATTAAGTTAAGATGGGACGCGATCTGACCCGATATTAGGGTGAGGATGCGATGAGACTTTTTAATTGTAAAGGCACCCTGATGGCCCATTACTATGTTAAATGGACCCCCAGATCCGATTTTTAATTGTACACCCACCCTGATGGGTGATTTAATATGTGAAATGCACCCCCATTGTTAACGCCACCCCCACTATCAACGCCAACCCGAAGCGTGGCTAACGCAGCAAGCCCGCGAGGGGCGGCAGTACACTTCCTCTGACCTTTTCATACCCATACTATCCACGTCGGCTTGGAGTTGATTTTAGATGTGGCGAGCGCAGCGAGCCACCGAGCCCGAAGCGTGGCAAGCGCAGCGAGGGGACGCGGAATACATGTGAAGTCATCCGCGTCCCCTCGCCACGCTTTGGGCTCGGTGGCTCGCTGCGCACGCCACACTATATAAAATCAACTCCGCGACGACGTGGATAGTGGGGGTATGAAAAGGTCGGAAGACGCGTACCGCCGCCCCTCGCGGGCTCGCTGCGCTCACCAAGCTTCGGGTTGGCGTTAATAGTGGGGGTGACGTTAACAATGGGGGTGCATTTAACATACTAATCAGCCATCAGGGTGACTGTACAATTAAAAATCGGGTCGCATCGCATACGATCGGGTTGCATGCGATGCGACCCGATCAGATAGACCCGATGCCATAAGATTAATATCGTGGGCGCCGTGCTAGGAAACAAGTACCGCATTTCATTTTTGTATTCTTTTATATTATACACCCATCAGCCATAAGGTTAAAACCACCTGCCTAGTGTTATGTCAGTCCCCGAAATCCCCACCACGCCCCATAAAACTGCTTTAAGCCATCAATGTGTTTTATTAATGTGTCCACCACTACTTGCGGGCCGATATTGAATCCGCGCAGAACCTGGGTGTTCGCATGATGTACAGAGAGAGGCCTTACATACAGTACGCAGTCTAGTGAGCATGGCAGTAACACAAAGCCCCTGCAGGGATCTCACTAACTGGTGCTCAGACCAGAGGGTACAGGGCTGAGACCGACCTAAAAACTGCAGTTACTGTCATTTCTGAAAAAGGAGGCGGCGTTCCACGGAAACCAGTGTGGAACGCCGCCGTCTCCCTCACCGGACAGCTCCTCTTTATATCTATATTTATCAGTAACTGAACTCTCCCGCCCCTTACACCGCGCTGGTTTTGCCTCATCCGGGGATTTGCCGCAGCTCTAGGTTGAGCGGACATTGTAGAATTTCTGCCTGGTCTTTAGGACCTTATTCTGGTCCACACGCAATGCTGCGAATTTCACAGCGTTGCACGTGTATCAAACCACAGTGCTGGCCGCCCCCCTCCTTGCAGCGGCGATTCCCCCCCCCCCCCCCCACAGGGCTGCCAATGTTTGATTTGCATAATCATCCATTCACAGCCTTGTGTGCGGGGGAGAAATCATCTGATGGGTGACGACCATTGAATGATTTCTCCAGCGCACGGAGATCAGAGACGACCTCTATGGTGTCTCTGGTCTGCGAGCGCCCTGTGCGGGTAGCGGGCGGGCAGCTGACATCCGCTGACGTTTGCTTCTCGTCAACGCGTCATCTCGGTTTTCATGGAAACGCTCATGTAAGACTGGGCATTACAATGGGCGGTACCCACGTCGCAGCCCCACGCCCAAAGCATGGTGAATGCAGCGAGGCACGGTGCCCAAAGCATGGCGAGTGCGGCACGGTGCCCAAAGCATGGCGAGCTCAGCGAGGCACGGTGCCCAAAGCATGGCGAGCGCAGCAAGGCACGGTGACCAAGGCATGGCGAATGAAGCGAGGCACGGTGCCCAAAGCATGGTGAACGCAGCAAGGCACCGTGCCCAAAGCATGGCGAATGTAGCATTTCTCTTGTATGGTGTCCATGTTGACATAGATAACAAAAAGCTGAAAATCTTATGTCGACCTTTCGCTTGTGTAGACCATTGTAGAGTGTTGACCATATATATATATATATACCGCAGTGTACGGATATCAGGTGCCGCAGTCGTAGGCCTGCACTGCTGCCTCTGACCCAGAAGAACACCTCTGCAATGCTGCGAGCCCGTGTGTCTCACTGACATATTCTAGAAGCCGGTTAGGAAACAGAGCAATGCCACGCTGTGCCAGGCTAATAAAGGGCACAGCAGCGGCTCCAGATAATACCGTCTGATAGACTTCACTCTGTGGCCTAATCTGACAGAGAAACCCCTACGTGCATCCCTTCATAAAAGGGCTGTGCCTGCATTACACCCTGGGAGTCAGCAGAGGGCAGTGACGATCCCCCGTATAAATGAAGCTATAGTCTGTGTGAGAGGACAGATACATTTTGCAGTTACCTCTTTGTTGCAGCGATGTTGAGGAGTTTGTGGCCTGTGATAGCCAGGTCACCCCTCTACCAAACCAATAACCGTGCCACGGTAAGGACATAGTCATTTGGTGATTAACCATTTGAGTGCCAAGTGAATTTGTCAAAATCGTTGTGGAAATTGGCAAGCAAACCTTTGTATTCATCACAATGACCGGTAATGTTACCTTCTGTAGGAAATATAATGTATTTTTACACAACATTTTTTTTATTTGAATTTATATAACAAATGTGATCAACGTCAGCATTTGTAGCCCATATTTTGCACATCTCTGGCAGAGACGCTGGCGCTGAAAGGGTTAATATAATTTCTTGTTAACAGTATAAGGAGCAGATAGAAATGAAGCTACAATATCTCCCTCAGCTCTTCTATACTGCGCCTAACAGCAAAGGCTGGGACAGGGACAGTGGCCACGCCCCTCGGGGAGGGTCTGACATGCTTGCTGGCACGCCCACCTGATTACATCACTTTTTATCAGCACGCAACTTTATTATATAGATAATGTGTAAACTGAAAATGTAGATGTTCGTCATTGGAAGTGTTAGATGTTTTGTCATTTAGCAAAATCTTAAAACTGCATTGTACTGTCGTTTTCTGTGTTTGTATGAGATTGTAAAGCACCTTGTGCCTTAGTAATGGTAGCGTAATTCAGATGTATTAACGTGCGTCCAGATTGATGACTGCCCGTATAAGCAAACCCCAGAAGTTTAGTACATTTCAGCTCCACAACTCAGGGGACTGCGAGCTGAAAGGTCCCCACTGCTGCATGCACAGTAGAACAGAGCAACAATTGAAGGGCGCCACCTAGGGGCAGCCAGGGGGAAGAACAATCTATTTATCCCTGACAGATCAGATCACCATGTGCAGTGATAATGCTATATGTGGCAGTGTGTATGGTCAGTCCTCCTGTCAGACGCTGATGGAATCCCTTCTCCTGTGCAGGTCGCTGAAGCAGTTGCCACATTCTTGGTGCGTCACCGATTTGCGGAACCAGTTGGCGGCTTTCAATGGTAAGAACATAATAGAAGTCCTGATGCCCTCTATATATTTATTTATATATATATATATATATAGATGTATGTAGGAGCAGGGTCCCCAGCAGCACAGAGTATAACAGGAGATGGGTGATGTGTCAGTGAGGACAAGGCTGCATGTGACAGGGGCAGTGACATGATGTGAGGAGGGGAATGGAGGCAGCAGGAAGCCACAGACTGAGAGTTATATAGTGGGAGGAGCAGGGTCCCCAGCAGCACAGAGTATATCAGGAGATGAGGGATGTGTCAGTGAGGACAGGGCTGCATGTGACAGGGGCAGTGACATGATGTGAGGAGGGGAATGGAGGCAGCAGGAAGCCACAGACTGAGAGTTATATAGTGGGAGGAGCAGGGTCCCCAGCAGCACAGAGTATATCAGGAGATGAGGGATGTGTCAGTGAGGACAGGGCTGCATGTGACAGGGCCAGTGACATGATGTGAGGAGGGGAATGGGGGCAGCAGGAAGCCACAGACTGAGAGTTATATAGTGGGAGCAGCAGGGTCCCCAGCAGCACAGAGTATATCAGGAGATGAGGGATGTGTCAGTGAGGACAGGGCTGCATGTGACAGGGCCGGTGACATGATGTGAGGAGGGGAATGGAGGCAGCAGGAAGCCACAGACTGATTGTTATATAGTAGGAGGAGCAGGGTCCCCAGCAGCACATAATAACATGAGGCTGTAATCTTACGGATGCAGTACTACAGTGGTGTCAGACACAATTGTATATGAAATGTCATTTATAAACCTCACTTGCTCTCTTTCTAGTGTGTTCCCGTCCTGTTAGTAACCTGCAGTCTGTGGCCACAGAGTCATCCTGTAAATATTCTGCTCCAGAGGCTGCCCTGATGTTGCTGGTTTGCTGCATCAACCCTGGCACAGCGGAGAGATGCCGGAGTCCTCTGTCCGTACACGCAAACCAATACTAGCAGCCACGTGTCCATGTTTAGTTTTTATTTTATGACAGGGTTTCCACCCGCGCTTGATGTGAACACACAGGCGTCATGCAGCTGGAGCTCGGAGAGCTGCCGACCCGCTCCCTCCTAAATCATTAACCGAAGAGAAGAAGAACCGCACCGGATACTCATCCAGCACCAGCTTCCGGCCAGTATTCCTTCCGCTGGAGACGTACCGGAGGGCAGCCCCGCCGTCTGGCTACAACCGCGGTGGGTGAGAGAGGAGGTGAGAGCCGTATATGATCCTTACCCGCTCCAGGCCAGCTTTAGCCTCCAGATCTGCATTGGGCGGCGAGCGGAGCATTTCCCAGCAGGCTTCTGGACCAAGGGAGTCGCAGGCTTCTCCAGCACAGCAATACTATGTGGTGTTCAACATTTTTTTTTTTAATGTACTGTAATATTTAAAAAATAAAAAAAAATAAAAGTGAGCGTCATTGGCACCGATTATCTGTAGGGCCCTATACTTATGAAAAGCTAGTGAGCGCCGCCCTGCTGGAGGATGTGGTCCAACTCTCCACCTGTGCCAGGAATGTAGACGGCTACATACGTTTAGTCCCATGGCTAATGACCCGGAAGTAGCTGCTGGTGTGACCTGAGACTGCATTGTAGCACATTGGTAGGTGTGCATCTAACTACTACAGGCTGCCTATGGCGGACAGCAGGTTTGTGGGAGGGGTTACAGTATAGCGTTTTACAGCATCTGTCCAATCAGGAGCAGCTGGTGTCAACGTGCTCAGGTTTTAGATATCTCTGAAGTTCTAGAACCAAATAAACATGAATTAATCTCCCCAACTGGCCACCTCCAGTCATTATAAGTAACGCATGCATAAAATGTGCTCCTCTGCCCGCGGATAATGACAGACACAGAAAACATCACCAGGCCATAGCCAGCCCCATTCATAAGGCCTGACTGTTTCTCTGATGTACCCGTTAATAATATATAATAGTCTCATAACTTTTAGTTCAGCTTCGACCAGACCTCCTTTACAGAATGTACACCTGCATTGTAGATGGCGTACGTACGTGCAGCGGTGAGCCCCTGGATGCTGGAGACATCAGTGCATATACCAAGCACCTTTGTGTCCCACCATGTACACCTAGCTTCTGCTCTCCAGAGACCCCACACCTGCTAAGTGCACGGACGGTGTAATGGTTACATTACTGCCTCACAGCACTGAGGTCATGGGTTCTATCCCCACCATGTGTTATATATACGGGCAGTACGGATGGTGTAATGGTTAGCATTACTGCCTCACAGCGCTGAGGTCATGGGTTCTATCCCCACCATGTGTTATATATACGGGCAGTACGGACGGTGTAATGGTAGCATTACTGCCTCACAGCACTGAGGTCATGGGTTCTATCCCCACCGTGTGTTATATATACGGGCAGTACGGATGGTGTAATGGTTAGCATTACTGCCTCACAGCGCTGAGGTCATGGGTTCTATTCCCACCATGTGTTATATATACGGGGCAGTACGGACGGTGTAATGGTTACATTACTGCCTCACAGCGCTGAGGTCATGGGTTCTATTCCCACCATGTGTTATATATACAGGCAGTTCGGACGGTGTAATGGTTACATTACTGCCTCACAGCACTGAGGTCATGGGTTCTATCCCCACCATGTGTTATATATACGGGGCAGTACGGATGGTGTAATGGTTAGCATTACTGCCTCACAGCACTGAGGTCATGGGTTCTATCCCCACCATGTGTTATATATACAGGCAGTTCGGACGGTGTAATGGTTAGCATTACTGCCTCACAGCGCTGAGGTCATGGGTTCTATCCCCACCATGTGTTATATAGACGGGGCAGTACGGACGGTGTAATGGTTACATTACTGCCTCACAGCGCTGAGGTCATGGGTTCTATCCCCACCATGTGTTATATATACGAGGCAGTACGGATGGTGTAATGGTTAGCATTACTGCCTCACAGCACTGAGGTCATGGGTTCTATTCCCACCATGTGTTATATATACGGGGCAGTACGGATGGTGTAATGGTTACATTACTGCCTCACAGCGCTGAGGTCATGGGTTCTATTCCCACCATGTGTTATATATACGGGGCAGTACGGATGGTGTAATGGTTAGCATTACTGCCTCACAGCACTGAGGTCATTGGTTCGATCCCCTCCATGTGTTATATATACGAGGCAGTACGGATGGTGTAATGGTTACATTACTGCCTCACAGCGATGAGGTCATGGGTTCTATCCCCACCATGTGTTATATATACGGGGCAGTACGGACGGTGTAATGGTTAGCATTATTGCCTCACAGCGCTGAGGTTATGGGTTCTATCCCTACCATGTGTTATATATACGGGGCAGTACGGATGGTGTAATGGTTAGCATTACTTCCTCACAGCACTGAGGTCATGGGTTCTATCCCCACCATCTGTTATGTATACGGGGCAGTACGGACGGTGTAATGGTTAGCATTACTGCCTCACAGCACTGAGGTCATGGGTTCTATCCCCACCATGTGTTATATATACGGGGCAGTACGGATGGTGTAATGGTTAGCATTACTGCCTCACAGCACTGAGGTCATGGGTTCTATTACCACAATGTGTTATATATACGGGGCAGTACGGATGTTGTAATGGTTATCATTACTGCCTCACAGCGCTGAGGACATGGGTTCTATCCCCACCATGTGTTCTATATACGGGGCAGTACGGATGGTGTAATGGTTAGCATTACTGCCTCACAGCACTGAGGTCATTGGTTCGATCCCCACCATGTGTTATATATACGGGGCAGTACGGACGGTGTAATGGTTAGCATTACAGCCTCACAGCACTGAGGTCATGGGTTCTATCCCCATCATGTGTTATATATACGGGGCAGTACGGACGGTGTAATGGTTAGCATTACTGCCTCACAGCACTGAGGTCATGGGTTCTATTCCCAATGGTTACATTACTGCCTCACAGAACTGAGGTCATGGGTTCTATTCCCACCATGGCCCTAACTGTGCAGAGTTTGTATATTCTCCCCATACTTGGGTGGGTTTCCTCCGGGTACTCAGGTTTCCTCCCACAATCCAAAAATATACTGGTAGGATAATTGGCTCCCAACAAATGAACCCTAGAATGTCTATGTTCGCGTGTACATGTGGTAGGAATGCTTAACCACTTAAGTGGTATGCCCGGAGATTTTCCTGGCTCAGCTGCGCTGCCACAGCGGGTTGTCCCGGAAAATTTCCCGGCATACCACTATGTAGGTGCGCGCCAGTGGTGTCGCCAGCTTTCTGTGTTGGGTTTTGCTGGAGCAGGATAAACCTGCCCTGGTAGGTTTGTCCTGCCCCAGCAAAACCCACCACTCCAGGGGTTAAGGACATGGTCGAACTGAGTTTTTTCACATTTTCTTTTTAAAAAAGGTGGTTTTTCATACTTTACTATCCAAGCGGACATAGCATGAGAATATAATCGTACGTGAGTAACGCGGTGCCCGAAGCATGAAGAGCGTATCGGCACACTTATACGGTCGATATAGACACCCAAAAAAATTGTGAAAAACTCATGTCGGCCATAAGCTTGTGTCGACCTTCTGCCAATGTGGACCAAGGGTCTGTCAACAATTCGAAGGTGTTGACCATTAGTGGTCAACAGTGACTGACAACACAGACATTGTGGACCCAGGCCCCTTGTAATGGCATAGGCCCCCCAAATCTGCTCTGCCCCCAGTGGTTAAAGTGAGCAACACAACGTTACTGAGGCCACCTGGAGCTCTGGTCCAACTGACAGCTGTTACTCTGTATGGTGATAAGTGTACGATCAGACCGAGACTACTGCGTGATTGTCAGTCCGTGATTGGCCAATACGCTACACTGGAGGTTACGGTGGGAATTTCCTTTCAGTCTAGTGTTCTAACCACTGGGGCACTGGTGCGGTTCTAACCACTGGGGCACTGGTGCGGTTCTAACCACTGGGGCACTGGTGCGGTTCTTACCACTGGGGCACTGGTGCGGTTCTTACCACTGGGGCATTGGTGCGGTTCTAACCACTGGGGCACTGCTGCGGTTCTAACCACTGGGGCACTGCTGCGGTTCTCCCGAGCTCATGTCTCCGTCATTTTTCCGGAACAGAACTACTTTATGGACGGAGGTGATTAGTGAATGTGAACATTATTTATGGACTGATATGACCGGACATTACACGTGCAACAAACCAGACCACAATCGTAATGAAGAAATAAACCCAATTAAACGTGAAAGATTGAGAACTGAATTAGTAAATGGTGTATTTGATTCTGTTGTTGCTTTGATTTTTGTTTTTCTTCTTTAGGGAGCACATGGGACCAAGGGCCTATAGAAACTTCGAAGCTTTAATTCAGTGGTTCTCAACCTTGGTCCCCACATTTCACATGTCACTTGGCAGGTGCACAGGTGCATTCATTACTCACAGACACATTTTAAAAGATCCACAGGTGGAGCTAATTATTTCACTTGCGATTCTGTGAGGAGACCGGCAAAGCGTGAACTGTGCGGGGTCCTGATCCCCGAGTTTAAGAACCTGTGCTCTAAATATATACAAATATTTGAAGCTCCTCCCACTTCTGAATCCTCATTGGTCGCGGATTTGAAGTGCCCATAGATAGAGGTGCAGCCTGGAGCTATGACCTCCCAAAGCACATTCTACTTCTAAAGACTTTGGGGGAAATTTACTAAGATGTGTATTCTACTTCACATGTGATGTTGCTATGGGCAACCAATCAGATCCTGTCTACTATCTTCTAGAACAGGCATGTCCAACGTTGGCCCTCCAGATGTTGTGAAACTACACATCCCAGCATGCTTTGCAATACTTTTAGCATTCTCTAATAGCAAAACTGTGGCAAAGCATGCTGGGATGTGTAGTTTCACAACATCTGGAAATAAAATGGAGATAAATAAATAGTAGCTTCTGATTGGTTGCCCATAGCATCACATGTGAAGTAGAATACACTTCTCAGTAAATTTGCCCCTTTGTGTGAGCAATTCCAGTATCTCTGGAAGAGGATCATAAATATCATATGCTTCCTGCTCTGCCATCATCATCCTCCCTAGATAATCGGCCCTTCCTCCAATTTCACTTATGCTGCCCATACACATATGCGATCAGATGCGATGTGACATCGCAATGCTATGTCCCATCGCATCTGATCGCGTCAAGTGGTGCCCAGTGCAGCACCCAATGTCACATGCCATCCTGCGATGGACATCGGGTGCTGGAAGAGGGGTGGTGTGGGGCTGTGTAAGCGGGACCGGAGCTGGGGACCATAGCGGTGGAGCTTTCAGGCGGCGGGACTTGTCAGCAGCAGCAGTGACTTTGAAACACTGGACGGCCCTCTGATTGGCTGAGAGAGCTCTCTCTCAGCAGCCTCAGCCAATCAGAGTTCCGTCCAGTGTTTCAAAGTCATCTGCTGCTGCTGCCGAGTCCTGCTGCCTGAAAGCTCCACCCCTCCGGTCCCCAGCATTAAAGTACCGGCTCCCCGCTAGTGCTCCGCTCCCCATCCCGGCCCCGCTCCCCAAACCCGCCACTGATTGCATTCGAGCAATCGCATTTGGTTAAAAAGCAAATGCGATTGCTCATGCAATTCAATAAATATTATGTGCAGCTCATAATATCTATCGATGCGACATTCTACGGTGTGCCTGCACATAGCGTTGAATGTCAGCTTAAAAATGCATGCAATCATTCAATTTATCGGGCAGATGTGGCCGAAATCGAATGATTGCATGCGATATCTGACATATGTATGGGCAGCATTACAGTTAGTTGGAAACACAGAGAGTACGCAGCGTAGTATGTACAGGATCGCGCACATGTCAGTGCAGTCAGCTAAGATGTAGGAGCCCCATTAATCCCACATTCAGGTCACAGGTAGAAAATGAATATTCTACTATTGGCGTGCGGCAACTGGAACATTGAGGAAAGCAAAGTGCTGGGATGGAATTGTGGGGTTACAGTCATGGCTGCTGGGGAGGATGTGCACTTTACTGGAGACCAAGTGACCGTATTCCTTGCAAATAGGTCGACATACATGAAGGTTGACAGGTCATTAGGTCGACACAAGCATTATGTTGACATGGGAAAGGTCGACAGTCACCTTTCTTTTTTCTTTGAGCCGATGTGCTGACAGGCAGTATTTCATGCCCTACCATCCACTAGGGCGTGTTCATGCGAGGGGGCGCGCTGCAACATTTCAGTGTCCATGTCGACTGTTAAAATTCAGGACCAAAAAGTGAAAAACCCCATGTCCACCTAATGTCCTGTTGACCTAACCCATGTCAACCTTCAGTTATGTCGACATTTATGCAGTCGATGATCCCATTCCCTTTGTACTGCAGCATAGTAGACAGCTACTAGACGAGCGCACAGCTTGCATATAATTGCTGTGACATAACCTGCCATTAGGAAACAAGTAACAAGTGCTTCAGAAACCTATAATCTGCGGTTAGTGAGGTCACCGGGCGGGGCCAACCTCAGGGGAGACGGTGTGTACGGGCTGTGCCTCTAGGCTTGTTCTATACATCATGGTCTCCACCGTGGGGCAGGTGCATTCAGCCTTAAACAGGTGAGAATGGGGCCCATTTACTAACATTTTTACTAAAACAATGTAAAAAAGTTTTTACCACGGGTGTGGATCGTTTTATCGACCACACTAAGGTCGACAGTCATTAGGTCGACACCATTTGGTCGACGTGTGTTGGTCGACATAGGTGAAGGTCGACAGGTGTCTAGGTCGACATATGACAAGGTCGACATGGGTTAGGTCGGAAAGTCGGCATGGGTTTTTAACTTTTTTTGACCCGAATGTCGACACAGTCGACATGGACACAGTTGGAAGGCAACCGCAGCCCCTCGCATCGCTCGCAATGCTTCGGGCACACTATTTTATTCTCCCACCACACCCTAGTGGATGGTAGGGCATGAAATACCGCCTGTCGGCACATGTCGGCTCAAAAAAACAGTAAAAAAAAAAAAACATGTCGACCTAACGCTATGTCGACCTAAACCCATGTCGACCTAGACACCTGTCAACCCAACAGTGTCGACCTAATGACTGTTGACCTTTACCACACCCTCTTCACATGGTTTCACCTGAATGTACTGAAGGGCTTTTGTGAAAAACTGCTCCAAACCCTTCAATTCACATTTTTTTAGTAAGCAGATCACATTTCCCATTCTAATAATGGGAAATGTGATCTGGCCAAAATGACAAAAAAAAAAAAACGCATTTGGCCCTGTGTTAATAACGGCGAACAGGGTTCAGATCCGAATTCTGGCCTTCTGCGCAGCTTTTTCTGCTCCTAGGCAGAACGCAGACACTCCAGCCTGTCCTCACAGATCATTCCCATCTGTAATAACGAGCAGCACAGCTGGGGCTGAGGGGATGTAAAGCCCAATCTCTTATATATTTGGCTACATCTGTCACTCAAAGTGTGCCTGAAGCTGTAACGCTGGGTGGAGCCTCTGACTCACATGACTGACTCACACGACAGAGAACCAGCCCAGTGAGCCCACAGTGCCAGACTGCCAGGGTCTGCCTCTCCATGTTACACAGCAAAGACACAGCTACTCACCAGACACACCAGGTGAGCGCCCCACACCTCCATACCTCCCAACATGACCCTCTCCAGGAGGGACAGAATTCTCTGTTTGTGGACTTCCATCTTAATTTATGATTGTCATCACCTGTTTTAAACAGGGTAATTGATAAGAAAGGTGTTTAAGCACAGGCGATGGTAATCCATAAATTAAGAAGAACGTCCAGAAACAGATCAATGTGTCCCCCCCCCATTCACGGCAACCCCACGATTAAATGGCACATGCAAAACACTGACATGGCTATGGTCGACAATGAAAAAGGTTGACATGAGTTTTTGAAGATTTATTTTTCACTTTTTCAATGTTTTCATACTCATTCTCATGTGTCGACATGGACACCAATGAAGTGCCACACTTATGTCAACATTTACATGTGTTGACCTTTCTGTGTTGATTTTTTCTTGTGGCGATTCGCGGCACCCCCCGGCGACCCCCCTCCCGCGATTCACAGCACACCCCCCCCCCAATTTGCGGCGACTCCCGCGATTTGCGGCCCCACCCCGTGACACACCCCCTCCTGCGATTCGTGGCACCCTGCGACCCCCCCTCCCACGATGCCAGGGCGGGCAGCGCACCAGGATCGAGGTGGGCTGTGAGGCGTGACCTCTGACCTCGTCACGTTGCGCAGAATGTGCAGTCTAATCCCGAAGTCCTGGGATTGGAAACTCCAATCCCGGGATTGAAAACCCATCGTTTTGGGGGCCAAATCCCAGGATCCCACCGATCTCGGGATTGGCCACCCTAGTCGACACATGAAATAGGTTGACATGGCTACAGTCGACACAATCATTAGGTCGACAGTCAAAAAGTCGACATGAGTTTTTCTATTTTTTTGTCACGGATTTAGACGGAAATCGACATGGACACCATTCTGGTGTACCATGTCCCCTCACCTGATCGATGTAGGGTTTTTAACTTTTTTTTTTGTCCCTAATTTCAACACAGTCGACATGGACACTAAAAGGTAGAACCGCGTCCCCTTGTATGTCTCGCTGCGGTCACTATACGGCACAGCGCCTCACTACGCTCAGCACACTATTTTATTCTCCCACCGTGCCCTAGTGGATGGTAGGGCATGTCGGCTCAAAAATAGGTGAAAAACCCCATGTCGATCCTTTTGAAGGCCGACCTTTCCCATGTCGACCTAATGATCCCATTAACCTAATGTCCCTGTCGACCTAACCCCACGTCAACCTTCAGTAATTCATACCTCCCAACTTTGTGGTCGCCGGACCCGGGACACCACTGATGCGCGCCTAAGGCGCGCCGAAATTTTCGAGGACGTGGCCTAATTTGGGGGGCGTGGCCTATACTTGCTCACGCCCCCATTTTGCCGCTATGGGGGCATGACCCAGAGGCTCTGTGAGCCTCTAGCCATGTCCCCAGCCCCCTGACTGCGGGAATAGACGCTGTGCTTAGCAGCCGACAGGGGGGACTCCCAACAGCCCCCTCTCACCGCGGGACACTGCCGCCCGCGGGTGGGACAGCGGGATAGGCCTAATAATCGGGACTGTCCCGCTAAAATAGGGACTGTTGGGAGGTATGGTCATTTAGTGGTGTCGACCTAAAGCTTCTCTGTCTAGTTGCTGTATACCTTATAAACCTTAATTCCACGTGGTAATCTCACGGTGAGGTCTCCTGGGCTCCTGAGATATTTCCCTATGCATACAGTACATCAGCCTTTCCTGCTGTACTGCCCGGGCACCAGGGGCTGCTGGGGAACCTGGGAGAGAGGGGCTTCATGCTGTCTGCAGAGATCAGATCAGACAGAAGGTCTGTGTGTGAGGAAGGGGCCACATTCACTGCAGATCCCAGGAGCGCACATGTGGACGGAGGCCAGACAACTGCCGGGAGCTGTCACAGTCTATCAGACGCTTCCATAGTGTTATAATACACATCCTGATATATATACACATAACCTGTGTCTACACTGCGCGGGCTGCCTGCCAGGAACCCCAGCTAGCACTTCTCTGTGTGGCTGGCAAGGTCTCAGCTTGTGGGAAGAAGCTGGAAATAACCCAGATAGCTGAAGGTAAAACCTCTGCCAGTCCTGGGCTGCAGATGATATAACACACAGACCCTTATATGTAGTTATTAGTGTAACATAGGGGCCTGTTGTAGGATGCACCATGGCTGGGTCACAGCAGATATATCCGATATGCGCCTCACGCCTTTCTAGCCGAGGTGAGGCTGGGGGCGTGGCTGCGCAGACAGCGCAGAACATGCAATCGCAGCAGCTGCGCCGCTAAAAGGCTCCCAACCGCGAAATGAATCAGTCTTTGGGTGACATTTAATAGGATGCGATTTTAATAAGGTTCGGAAATCGCACCTTATCGCATTTTTTTGGCCGAGAATTTGACTATTTAATAAGATGCGAATTCGTAGCAAAAAATATGCGATATGGTGCGATATTTAGTCATGAAAATGTGCGAATACGGCCGTTTTTTGCGAAAAAATTCAAAAGTCTAAAAACCGCACTGTATTAAATCTCGCCCTTTATTTTTGAAGATTGATTATTGAACTCTCCCAATGGCGGGTGAACCTCGCATGCGCGGCAGGACCCATTCTGCCCGTGTGCTGGGCGGGCCTCATGTTTGTTGTCGCTCCCAGTGGCCCAAGCCTCAGTATTATCACGACAGTGCGACGTCGGCGAAGGGGACCTTTTTGTAGTGTGCTGACACCAGGGAAGCAGATTTCGAGGCCCCAGCAGAGAAGTCCTGGCAGTCAGTCATGATGGCGATGGTTGTCCGATGCCGAGACTTTAAATGCTGCTCTCGGATCTTCGATGCTCGCAGGACGTATACATTTTCTCATTGGCCCATTCACACTAAGGGATGTATCATTAATGGTATGAGCGATAACGATATGGTTACCGAAATAGATTGTTTGTATCTTCTATTGTGTAAATGCACTATTGTTAATGATGCGTGCTCCCGCGCACTGTTACCGATCAGTCAAAGGGGGTCATTCAGACCTGACTGCACTGCTGAGAAATCGCAGCAACCAGTGATCACTTAGCTCCGCCCTGCTCCAGTGAAATCCCGCCTTGCGAATTAGTGCTCGCTGTGCGAATGTCTGTGTACGGGTGCACCTCTGATCGCACCCATGCGGATATATCCGATATCCTTTGTAGCAGGGGCACCATCCAATGATTATTCCATAGGGCACAAGTCACTGCAGGCGCCTCGTAGCCGGAGACTTACTCAGCGCTGCGATGAAGAACAGGCACATCCGGGCTGACGTCAGGCACATCCGGGCTGACGGCTTGGTGCGCCTGCGTTTTCCACGACACTCCAAAACTCCCTACGTTTTTCTTGTCCCACCCAATAAACGCCCGGTGACCACCCCACACGCCCACTCCCCGTCACTCACCGTGCGAATGACCAGCGAACTGAACTAGTAGCGGGATTTCATCGCAGGACGGCTTCTCGCATATGTACTGTGACCCGTACACATGCGCAGGGTATCGATAATCGCCAGGTCTGATCGGACCCAAAGACTGAGACCAGTAATTCTGGGCCTTAGTCTGATCGGATCGGTGAAACGGACCTAAGGTCCGTTTCACCGTACGTTTCCCGTACGCGGACGGTGAGCGTAAGTCCGCCCACAAAACAGCTGCACACGGACGGTCACAAACACCGACAATGGGAAGTGGCGTTCAATTGAGCATACGCCACCGTATACGGATGGGTCTCGTCCGTTTCCCCACCGACACCTTGCATATATCTGAGCGTACGCCACCGTATACGGACGGGTCTCGTCCGTTTCCCCACCGACACCTTCCGTATATCTGAGCGTACGCCACCGTGCAAGTAGAAATTGAGTCCAAAAACATCCTTGTTGCTCTTAGATGTGGTTTATGTGTCTTTTTCCTATTTAAAAACTGGTATGTTTGTGTTACAGTGAAAAAGTTGACACATGTCGACTTCTGTGAATTGAGTGTCCTGGTTTTTAAAGTATACAAAAACACTTTCTGAATGGGTGAGATGGTTATTGCAGCATTGCTTATTGCATTCAGGTGTATGTAATTTACTTGTATTCGGCGTTAATTAGCAGACCCAGGCGTCCGCTCTCATGCGGTATCTCTAGGGGTGGTCTGGAGCAATCTTTGGCTTCCGCTTGTTTTTGGTCCAAAATGCACGGTGCGTTCGCCGATCGAGGCGGTTGTGGCACCGTGCATTTTGTGTGCACACCCCCGTGTACGCCCATGTTTACGCCCAGTTTTCCTTATTATTCCGGCCACTCCCATAAAAATGCCCACATGCCGCCCACAATGACCGTACTCTTGCGGACAGGTTTTTCGCACAGAGAAATCCGTCCCTGAGCGGTGTGAGGTCGCCGCACATGCACATAGCAAAAGCTACGCATGCGCAGTTGAAAGAAAAAACCCGAACCGACCGCGTATGGTCCCACCGCACCAACCAGAATAACCCCCTCTATGTGAGCAAATCAATCAATTCACACATTTTATTATTGGTTGAATAGAAAAAAAAAAGGAAATGAAAAGAGTCCTTAGGAACACTTCTCTGCACATCGTCCCTCCAGCCCGACCACAAATGACTATGTTCCTGACAGATTAGAAATACCTAGATCAGACGTTACTAGGCCCTTCTCCAGTTACCCTCTGGCTGCTACATGGTTAATGCTGCTCAGCGTTACCCCCTGGGGGAACAATCTGTTGTGATTGGCAGCGAGGCTCCGCTACCTCTTCCTATAGACACCTGATCTGCCAGGACCCCCGGGCTGGGCTGGAGAGGGTCTGTCAGCAGCCGGGTCCATCCTGATCCAATGAGAGTGAGAATCACATTATTCTGCTGCTGGCAGATGAACTTTCCCAGCAGCGCTGACAGGTCGGGAACAGAGAGAGGGAGACAGAGCTGCTGTATGGGGGATCTGTCTGCTGGACAGAGCTGCTGTGTGGGGGATCTGTCTGCTGGACAGAGCTGCTGTGTGGGGGATCTGTCTGCTGGGCAGTCATAGGGCCTTATTTTGGTTCATTCTTTCTGACAAAATCCTTCTTAGATGGACAAAACCATGTGCACTGCAGGGGGGCAGATGTAACATGTGCAGAGAGAATTAGATTTGGGTGAGTAATTTTGTTTCTGTGCAGGGAAAACACTGACTGCTTTATTTTTACACTGCAATATAGATCTCACTTTGAAGTAAAACCCCATCCAAATCTAATTATCTCTGCACATGTTACATCTGCCCCACCTGCAGTGCACATGGTTTTGCCCATCTAAGAAGGATTTTGTCAGAAAGAATGAACCAAAATAAGGCCCATAGAGCGGTAATATTGTGGGAGGGAGGAGAGTTTCCTGCTCAGTAACAATGTCAGGTTACACCAGTTACATTATATATTATACAGTATCGTATTCAACCAAGCCCATAACTCTTCATCTATAGTATGCTGAATGATACCTGGGGTCCCAGCACAATGACACACTGACACCGGGGTCCCAGCACAATGACACACTGACACCGGGGTCCCAGCACAATGACACACTGACACTCTGGGTCCCAGCACAATGACACACTGACACTCTGGGTCCCAGCACAATGACACACTGACACTCTGGGTCCCAGCACAATGACACACTGACACTCTGGGTCCCAGCACAATGACACACTGACACTCTGGGTCCCAGCACAATGACACACTGACACTCGGGGTCCCAGCACAATGACACACTGACACTCGGGGTCCCAGCACAATGACACACTGACACCCGGGGTCCCAGCACAATGACACACTGACACCCGGGGTCCCAGCACAATGACACACTGACACCGGGGTCCCAGCACAATGACACACTGACACCCGGGGTCCCAGCACAATGACACACTGACACTCTGGGTCCCAGCACAATGACACACTGACACTCTGGGTCCCAGCACAATGACACACTGACACTCTGGGTCCCAGCACAATGACACACTGACACTCTGGGTCCCAGCACAATGACACACTGACACTCTGGGTCCCAGCACAATGACACACTGACACTCGGGGTCCCAGCACAATGACACACTGACACTCGGGGTCCCAGCACAATGACACACTGACACCCGGGGTCCCAGCACAATGACACACTGACACCCGGGGTCCCAGCACAATGACACACTGACACCCGGGGTCCCAGCACAATGACACACTGACACTCGGGGTCCCAGCACAATGACACACTGACACTCGGGGTCCCAGCACAATGACACACTGACACTCGGGGTCCCAGCACAATGACACAATGACACTCGGGGTCCCAGCACAATGACACACTGACACCTGGGGTCCCAGAACAATGACACACTGACACCTGGGGTCCCAGAACAATGACACACTGACACCTGGGGTCACAGAACAATGACACACTGACACTCGGGGTCCCAGAACAATGACACACTGACACCCGGGGTCCCAGAACAATGACACACTTGACACCCGGGGTCCCAGAACAATGACACACTTGACACCCGGGGTCCCAGAACAATGACACACTGACACTCGGGGTCACAGAACAATGACACACTGACACCCGGGGTTCCAGAACAATGACACACTGACACTCAGGGTCACAGAACAATGACACACTGACACCTGGAGTCACAGAACAATGACACACTGACACTCGGGGTCCCAGCACAATGACACACTGACACTCGGGGTCACAGAACAATGACACACTGACACTCGGGGTCACATAGCAATGACACACTGATACCTGGGGTCCCAGAACAATGACACAGTGGCGTAACAATTAGGCCGCAGCCCCCGCGGTGGCGGGGAGGCGCCGGGGGGCTGCGGGCGCTGGTGGATCTCCGCCAGCTCCCCACTGCATGTGGGTGCAGCGGGAGCTGGCAGGGGGGTCTGTGCGGCGCGGAGGTACCTGTTTAAGGGAGAGCCAGGAGGTCCCTGTGCCTGCGGCGCTGAGTATGATGCTGCCGGGGTCCCTGCAGTGAAGCTGGAGATAGCGCGTTATTTCCACTTCACTGCAGGGACCCCGGCAGCATCATACTCAGCGCCGCAGGCGCAGGGACCCCGGCAGCATCATACTAGGCGGCGCAGGGACCTCCAGGCTCTCCTTTAATACAGGTACCTCCGCGCCGCACGGACCCCCCTGCCAGCTCCCGGGGGGTCTTTTAACGGGGGGGGGGGGCAGCTGCAAAATTGTCCCGGGGGGGGGGGGGGTGTGTGTGTGTGGGGGGGGGGGCGGTGAAATTGTCCCGGCGGGGGGGCGCAAAAGTTTTAGTTACGCCACTGCAATGACACACTGACACTCGGGGTCCCAGCACAATGACACACTGACACCTGGAGTCACAGAACAATGACACACTGACACCTGTAGTCACATAACAATGACACACTGACACTCGGGGTCACATAGCAATGACACACTGATACCTGGGGTCCCAGAACAATGACACACTGACACTCGGGGTCCCAGCACAATGACACACTGACACCTGGAGTCACAGAACAATGACATACTGACACTCGGGGTCCCAGCACAATGACACACTGACACTCAGGGTCACATAACAATGACACACTGACACCTGGGGTCCCAGAACAATGACACACTGACACCTGGGGTCCCAGAACAATGACACACTGACACCTGGGGTCCCAGTACAATGATACAGTACAATAACTCTTGGGGCAATTATTATTATTAATATTATTATTGGCAACCCCCCTCTACCACCCAAAAAGACCATTTGTTGCATTATTTTCTGTGGAAATTGGATCTTGTAGAGAGTAATATGGGATGTGTACAAAATCCCGGCAGTCACAATCCAGCTTGTCAGGATAACGACAGCGGCATCACAACGGTCACCTACGGATCCTGGTCAGTATTATAACCTTTACACATTCCTGCCAAAGACATCCCTAACGACTCAGCCCTGCAGCCTATTTGTACTGTATTTTTGTTATTTATTCAATTTTATGCCAAGCTTTGTCTCCCTGTATTGTTCCTTTGTACGGCGCTGCGAAACACTTGTGGCGCCTTATAAATAAAATTATAATAATAATAATAATAATAATAATACCCTCCCCCTAGTGCCTACCCTAACCCCAGTACTTACCACTGAGATTCTCACCGCTGGGATCCCAACGGGGTAAATTCGCCTCAATACAACAATAAGAATAGAAACATGATCCAATAATCGGTATCACATTTATTTCAGAGAATTTTTTCTGAGTTGATATCCATATTGGTGCCTTGTTATCACAGGGGTTGTCCTGCTGGTGACCCAGCTTTCTGAGCATGCCCGCCCGTCCTATCGCCCATCCACAGGTACAAGCCAAGATCCAGCCCGAGCTGCTCATGTGTGGATGGGTCCCAGTGGTTACTGCCCATGTTAGTGGTCCTTGTACCCCGATTAGTGCAGGACTCCATGCAGTACCAGTAATCAATCATTGCTAAATGCAGCTGGAGATAATGGTTCGTATGAAGATCATTCCTATTTCCAGCAGGATAAGGGATCAGAGTGGGTGATCCTGATATAAAAGCATCGTATATGTGCTTCAGTATCACTATGCAGCAACAGTGGGGTCCCGCCATGTGCAGGTGGTGAGGGCTAAAGGGATCGGTGCAGTTCTGCGTCTGTTCAGGGTGACCTTGTCCCACCATGGACTACAGTAGTCACCGGTCACCTTGTGATGTCACACTACAAAGCCCAAGTAACCTGGATCCTTCTCTGTCTAATAGCTGCCCCTGGATGATGATTACCCAGGCCCAAGTGACAGGTGAGGCCCTGCATTAATTACTCTATGTCCGTCTACCTCTTGTAGAGCAAACTCTACCCATGGAAAATAATTGGCTTCTCCGTTAATTGCATCTCCGTCCTTCACGCTCCAAGGAACATAGAGCAACCCTACGAACCACTCATATTTCTATCTCCAATGTGGCCGTAAGGACAGCAAATGTTAGTGGATGTTCTCTCCATTCAGTAGAAGCAAGGAGGGAGGGTCTTCTCTTGAAGGGTCCAGGCCTGGCTGGCGGTTATGGTCCCTCTCACATCTGACCACCAGTGACTGAGCGTGGTCTGTTTTCACAATCCACCTCCAAGTCCTCAGCTTCTCCATCAGCTCTTCACGTTGTATGACATCTTCCCATCTACTCTGAAGGGCTTAGTTATTGGGGTCCAGGGCGCAGGGCCTGTTGAACTCCTGACCGTACTCGTGAATCCATTTATTGGCCACTGGAATAAGAGAAAAATAAACTCAGTAAGAACATGAAAAAAATAATTAAAATAAGTGACCTGCCTTACCCCAGTCGTTTATCAGGGCAGGTGCCTAACGGACCCACGTTGTTTATGGATAGTACTTTGGAGTCAGGATAGGAAGGCTAAGGAGGCTTTACTCACCCCATTTGTTCCCGATCAATACTGGACAGCCGGCGTGCAGCGTATTCTCATTGCCATCACCATTTCGGTGGAGGTTCCACCAGAAGACGGCCGCATTCTGAAGACAAGAGGGGGAGAGTGTGAGTCCAGTAAGAGTCCAATCACAAGAGTCATGTCAATCTCCATCCCCAGACATCATAACTTATCAACCAGAAGCCTGGTCAGGCTGCAGCTGGGGCGCAGGGATTTTGTGGGTGTGGAGACAAGATCTTAATGGCACCAAGGGCAATGATGGACTGTCTGGAACTGTGCTAAGTGTGGTGGGGGTATAGATGGATGGTAAAGTGCTTTATCCTTTTTTTAATGTGTGAGACCTTTCAGCTTATTGCCACAGCGCCTGTTCCTGCCTACTTTCACTGGCCCATCCTCCTTTGGCGTCAGAAGTGGGCCCACTTCTGACACCAAAGTGTACATTTATTTTAGTAATTATTAGTTTACCCCATGTTCTGGATTTTACCCTGACGTTTAGCCCAGGTTTGTAATAGTTATTGACATTTACCAAGGGGTGTAATATAAGGTTATATTTGTTATAGATGTGCGATATTGACTAACCTTTACCACAGGTGTGTCATAAATACAGATTTTTTAATATTGTTCTGCATTATAAGCTTACCTTTACTGGGTCTGCAATGATCTTTACCCCATGTGAAATACTGACCTTTACCACAGGTGTATAATATAAGGTTCCCTTTACCACAGGTGTATAATATAAGGTTCCCTTTACCACAGGTGTATAATATAAGGTTCCCTTTACCACAGGTGAATAATATACGTTTAACGTTACCCCAGGTATTTAATATTAACTGACCTACTGGAGTGTAATAGGATCTGACCTTTACCAGTGGTGTGTAATAAGACCTTACCTTTAGCAAAGGTGTGTGATATGAACAGATAGGTCACGAGAGCTTACCTTTACCACAGGTGTGCTGAAATTGGCATAGATAAACGCTGTGGCTCCTCCCACATCCACAGAGCTCAGCTGCAATAAGTCAGGAGGAACAATGGTCAGAAAGGGGGCGGAGAATACTGTATATTAGGCCTGCAACTGGCAAATCACCAGTGACTGCCTCAGATGTGACGGCGGCATAGTGACATCAGCTGTATTTTTACAGTGTGTCATTCACAGTACGTCACCTGGTAACGGTCTATTCCGTAAAGCAAGAAAGTAGCCATTTTATGTCTGGAACAAACCATGTTGCAATGCGAGGGGAGCAAATACAGTTATATGGTTTCTGCGCAGGTTGAATACTGGCTGCTTTTGCATGTAGCCTACAGATGTTAGACCATTTTTTGTTTACACTGCAACTTAGATTTTAGTTTGAATACACCCCACCCAAATCTAATGCTCTCTGCACGTTACATCTGCCCCCCTGCAGTGCAGCATGGTTTTGCCCAGTTGCGTGCTTTTTTTTGCTAACAGAGCGGTATAGGAATCTTACAGCGGCATAGCCAATGACGGGCAGAGACTTACGTAGATCATGAATGTGGCCATTCGGTTCCCGGTGTTGATACGATACAGAGGACTTTTTCTGGACTGGAATAGAGAACCGCGGATTACAACAGGTTACAGCACCCAGGGGCGTTGGCTAGAGGTGAAATTACATTGCATTTGTCCCGGTTTCCCTAGCATTGTAAGACGTCACGTGACCAGGGGCGGGGCTTAAAGTGGTCCTGTAGAGGTGGCGGCAGAAGTGTTATACCAGAGGTGTATGAGGTGAGATGGTTCTGACACTCTGTATACACAGGTCTACGGGAACATGGCGCCTGCTCCATACTCCTGGTGATTTATCTAATGCCTATGTGCAAATCCCCAGTGTGAGACATGGGCTATATTATAGATACTGGAAAGTGTAACCGCTACCCTAACGTTGCCCATACACGTATGCGATCGGATTCGATGCGACATCGGAGATTGCATCTTGTGGTGCAACAAAGTGCCCTCTTACAGCACCCGATGTTGCATGCCATCCTGAGATGTCACATTGGGTGCTGGAGGAGGGCAGGCTGAGGGCAGCATTGTAGCATAGTGCTAGAAGTAGCGCTAGTGGGCTGTGGGGGGGAAGCGGTGGCGGCAGAAGTGTTTAAAACACTGGGCAGCCCACTGATTGGCTGAGGTCTCTCAGCCAATCAGAGGGCTGCCCAGTGTTTTAAACACTTCTGCCGCCACCGCTGACCCCCGCCACCCACAATGCCACCCTCTCCCATGCCGCCAGCAGTCCCCTCTCCCCAAACCCCATGCCGCTGGAAGCATTCCCTCCTCCCCCCACCCGCGGATTGCATTGGAGAGTTGCAGGTGGTTAAAAACCACCTGCGACTGCTCCTGCAATTCGGTAGATATTATGTGCAGCACATAAGATCTATAGTCGTGACATTTGATGGCGTCGCATCGAAACGTCCCTTAAAAATGCATACAATCATTCGATTTATCGGCCAGATGTGGTCGAAATTGAATGATTGCATGCGATATCTCACAAGTGTATGGGCAGCATAACGCTAAACCTAATGGTAATCCTAATCTCTTCATCCTAACCCATGCCAAAACCGAACGGTCATGTCAACATTTTCACTGCATCAATATTTTATCTGTAAGCATTCTGCCCATGTCAACATTTTCCGGATGTCAACATTTCAAACATGTTGACATCATTAATGTCGTCTTTCTGCTTTCAACAATAGGACTACATACCCAGATTTAGCCTTTACCCCAGGTATGTCCTTAATACAGTCCCAGACAGCATTAGTCACTATAAGCAGAGGCCCCACCCCCTGTACATTCGCACATCAGACATTGGTGGTCTGTAGATGTAGAGGGCGTGTCATTGGCTGCTGTCAGGGTGATACTGTAGAGGCGAGGCTGAAAGCAGTAGCACTGGTGCTGTATTATGTGGGTGGCGGTTACTTACTGTGGCATGATCAAAGTGCGGCTCGTAGTGTCCCCCGATACCGTAATTCACCACCTGCAGGTGCTCAGCGTAGGGAACGCGGACGTTCAGCCCGGTCGCTGCAGCGATGCGAATATCCAGCCTCCCGATGACCGGGTCGGCCGTGTCCTTTAGCCAGGCGCTGAAATGCATCGTATTCACAGATTTATCACACGTATCGGACAGGATACTACAGGAATTAAATGGGGAAAACCATGCTGCACTGCAGGAGGGCGGATGTAACATGTGCAGAGAGAGTTACATTTGGGTTGAGGGTGTACAATCTGTGGGCTACATGCAAAAGCATTATGTCGACAGTGTCTAGGTTGCCAGTCAAAAGGTTGACATGGGTGTTTCACTTTTTTTTGTCCCGAATGTCGACCTTCAGAGGTCCAACCAAGGCATGTTGACCTTTGGTTTGTCGACCCAATGACCGTATACTGACTGTATACTGACTGTACATGGGACGAGCTCCTTGGTGGCCGCCGTTCAACAGTTGAGCTGCCGGCTGGAGACTCCTCTGTTTTAAAACACCATGTGAGGCGTCCCTGGGACAGCTGCCACTGTCTCCCCTCCCTTAATCCGCCAATGTATCTCACTGCATTGTATGCAAGCAGCAGGAATGCAGTCAGTAAAGCTGCTGGTTATTGGGTAATACAGGAATGTGCTTCCTTATAGCCACTGCAGCCAGAGCTGGGACAACGCCCTGATGATGCTGTAGCCAGGCTGAAAGGGAAAGCCGCTGCTAGTTACTTACCTCTTGCTTATTCTATATTCCACCTGCGACTGCTTCTCTCCGGAGGCCACCACAGACCGCTGCAGCTGGGAAACAGAGAGCACTGATATTACAGAAGTGGTACTGTGCATCGGTCAATGTATGGAGACTTGGAGGCCTATATAGCACTGCCAGGTCCGGAGTAAGGGCAACACTGGCCCTGGGCTCAGAATGAGGAGGGGTCTTTTGTGGAAATCAGAGGAGGTGTGGCTAGTGATATGTGGGTGTGACCAGTGTTGTGTGGGTGTGGCCAGTGACATGTGCCCTGGTCCACTCCCCTTCCTGATCTGTCCCAATGTTTCTCTGAATAGGTAAATAGAAAATTAGCTTCATTTTGTGGGAGAGTCTTGGAGAGAGATAAAGTACCAGACAAAATCTCAACGTTTAGCAGGATGATAGATCTACAGTGTCTATGTCAACAGGTCAACATGTACTCGGTAGATATTGACAAAAGTTTGACACGGCAATAAGTTTTTCGCGATTTTTGGGTCTTTTCCATACTTTCACATCCACGTGGTCTCCGAATGGGAACGGTAAAGTGTGCCGAGGTGAGGTAGAGTGCCGGATGCGCGGTTACGCACTACTCTAATCGGGGTTTCCATGCCGACATGTGTCGACATTAACTTAAAAACTGTGAAAAGCCATCTCCACCTCATCATGACTACTTTTTGCATGTCAACCTTTCGTCAAGGACGACCTAGTACATGTCAATCTTTAGGTGTCTACCTATTAATAGTGATTATGACAGAATGATGCAGCTGCCTGTGTCGGCTGCTCGGACTGCTGACACCACTGCTGGATGAGGGATAATTCTGGACGTCGGCCATTGCTGTGATGGAATTCCGTCTCCTCCCTACACCGGGGCCTCAGCCAGATATTATATTGGAAGGGAAAAGCGGAGTCATCACACTGGGCGGCTTCTCGCCAACCCGACTTCTAAGAATGTAATAAAGAGGTTTATGATATAAGCCCGGAGAACGCTGTTTATTGTGTATCCAGGGTTATAATGTCCCCAGTGACCGCTGTGTTGTACAACTGGCAGCGGAGTCCCATTATAATGATATAATACAGGCCAATGTTCCCACACGCGGCTCGCTGGTGATAGGGCAGGGCACATTACATACGGAGCACGCCCAGATATTATTATCACCCCACCAGGAGGCACAGCAGTGTGTAACCAACAGCGACCAATCACATTGCCCCTCACCAAGCATCTAAGCCTTGCCGTGCTTATGTTTCCCTGTAATACACACACAGGGCCAGATGCACTAAGCTTCAAAAGTGATAAAATGGAGAGTGATAAACAGCCAGCCAATCAGCTCCTTCCTGCCATGTCACAGACTGTGTTTGAAAAATGACAGGCAGGATCATCGTTGGTCACCCCTACTTCATTCATCTACCCCTAAATATGGGTGCAGGATGTATGGTGTGGACCCCACATGGACCCCCCGGAATGGTTATACAAAAGCCTATGATGGAAATACCGCCTAGACTTTGGGCAGGTGTGTGGGGGGGTTTACTGGAGTGGGTGTAGCTACACTCATGTATGTATCTATGGTATGACATCGTGGGGTGGATGGTTTGGCTGGGGCTACGTCTCCTCTCACTGACCCATCTCTCTGTTCCACTGTGCCATGGTGGCTACCGTTGCAATCCCAGCATGGAAAGTATCTCCATCGGAACTGGATGAAATGTTGGTTGCCAAACATCCGTTTCCGATAGCTATCCTTCGCCTTCACTCATAAAAGGATTATACAGGTGTAAATGTGTAATGCTAGTCACTGGAACAAATGAATTGGCTGTTATGGTTGGCACTGGGCTGTTACGCTATAAAAGTAGGGATAGGTTCTAGGGTTAGGGGATTACACCCACTGATGTAACAGTGAGTGATGACATCACATGACACAATAGCACAGTGGTCAGTAGAGAATAGGGTTAGCGGATTACACACTGATGTAACAGTGAGAGATGACATCACATGACACAATAGCACAGTGGTCAGTACAGCATAGGGTTAGCGGATGACACACACTGATGTAACAGTGAGGGATGACATCACATGACACAATAGCACAGTGGTCAGTAGAGCATAGGGTTAGCGGATTACCATCACTGATGTAACAGTGAGGGATGACATCACATGACACAATAGCACAGTGGTCAGTAGAGAATAGGGTTAGCGGATTACACACTGATGTAACAGTGAGAGATGACATCACATGACACAATAGCACAGTGGTCAGTACAGCATAGGGTTAGCGGATGACACACACTGATGTAACAGTGAGGGATGACATCACATGACACAATAGCACAGTGGTCAGTAGAGCATAGGGTTAGCGGATTACCATCACTGATGTAACAGTGAGGGATGACATCACATGACACAATAGCACAGTGGTCAGTAGAGAATAGGGTTAGCGGATTACACACACCGATGTAACAGTGAGGGATGACATCACATGACACAATAGCACAGTGGTCAGTAGAGAATAGGGTTAGCGGATTACACAAACTGATGTAACAGTGAGGGATGACATCACATGACACAAGAGCACAGTGGTCAGTAAAGCATAGGGTTAGCGGATTACACACACTGATGTAACAGTGAGGGATGACATCACATGACACAATAGCACAGTGGTCAGTAGAGAATAGGGTTAGCGGATGACACTCACTGATGTAACAGTGAGTGATAACATCACATGACACAATAGCACAGTGGTCAGTAGAGCATAGGGTTAGCGGATGACACACAATGATGTAACAGTGAGGGATGACATCACATGACACAATAGCACAGTGGTCAGTAGAGAATAGGGTTAGCGGATGACACACACTGATGTAACAGTGAGGGATGACATCACATGACACAAGAGCACAGTGGTCAGTAAAGCATAGGGTTAGCGGATGACACTCACTGATGTAACAGTGAGTGATAACATCACATGACACAATAGCACAGTGGTCAGTAGAGCACAGGGTTAGCGGATTACACACTGATGTAACAGTGAGAGATGACATCACATGACACAATAGCACAGTGGTCAGTACAGCATAGGGTTAGCGGATTACCATCACTGATGTAACAGTGAGGGATGACATCACATGACACAATAGCACAGTGGTCAGTAGAGCACAGGGTTAGCGGATGACACACACCGATGTAACAGTGAGGGATAACATCACATGACACATTAGCACAGTGGTCAGTACAGCATAGGGTTAGCGGATGTACAAAGAGGTTTATGTCCAAGAGGGACATAAAAAGGCAGAACCAGAAAGGTTTTTTTGGGGCACGCTTTAATGAATAATTTTCACAATGAATGGAATAATGATAAGATTAAAATATAACTTTTATTACACTTGTTAAGATAAAGGCGTCAAAAAGAATTATTTCGTCACTAAGGATTGAAACTAACAATTCTGAGTATCAAAGGAATTAGTGATACTTTTAAATGTGATAATTATACAAACATACATGTGAAATCACAAGCATAATAACTGTAAATACCTAGCGAAAATGTTTGGTTATCCGTGGACCAACCCCGACACACCCTGGTCAATTGTATTACATATACCTATTGACTCTTCATGTCTTGGGTGAGTTTAGATAAGGCGTCATTAATTAAGAAAGAGGTGCAGGAGATGCTGAAAGAGAAAATAGTAAGGGGAAAATGCCCTCATGAAAACCAGATGCAGCTGTAGCCAATTAACTATACAGCACCGAATATTCCCTACTGGTCCCCCAGTAGGTACTGATCCGGCCTTTCACTGCTTAGCTGCTGAGATCGGACGGGATCAGGCGGCACAGTGAGGTATGATCGTATCCGTAATGGGTTTTGAAGCAGGTGGCTGACCTGTAGGACTGCAGGGCACTTCTGCTTTCCAGAGGGTCAAACAGGTCACCTCCCTGTTGACATAGGTGACATTGCAGGGGGGGACTGGTGGCCCAGATGGATGAGAGAGTGACAGATATATGAAGTTGTAGTTCAAGTGGTTTATGCGATACACAGACCCTTCTGCTATCCTACCATCATAATGTACATAGGATGGAGGTTGAGAGTGATAATCTGTGTATGCTCCCCACAGAGAGATAGTCAAAAGGCAAAAAGATAATAAAAAATGGATGTACCCCGTATTGATGTCACACTTGTGTCAGTATTAATGGAAACTGACCAACTGTATAGACAGGGGGTTAAAGTATTGCTTTATATAGACAAAAGGAAACAAAGTTTAAATGAAATCAATGTAACCTTGTCATCTCCCTGATAGTAATTGACAGAACACTGATCTTAGAAAATGTTTACAGCATGTAAGATAACTAATAGCTCAAATATACACATGTAGCAGGACCATATAGAAGATTTAGACACAAGTATTTAATGTGCAGAATCGCAGGCTGCCACCTTTAGAAGAAAGATTATACTGCCTTCTTTTACAAGTTATAAGAAAAACTGACAACAGGCTTCTGATCACAATTGTCGGAAGTCAAAGTAACAATGTTGTATGTAATGAAGCTCAAGATACTTCTTGTGCAAAGCCAGATTAGCACAAAACTTAAACTTCATACAGGTGACAAGATAATTGGTGCGAACTACAAGAACAGCAGACAGGTAATGCACACTATTGATTCTTGGTGCAGAAAGAAATGATCGCAAACTCTCACATAAATATGCCAGATTTGTCAGTACAATACTGGGTATGGATACAGAGTTACCTGCTAGCGCTGTCGGAGCGCTGGTGATCAGTGTAATTGCTCGGCAGGGATTGGGGGTGACGCTGAGACAGAATCTGTAAGAGACTCCGGCGCCTGTGTCCGTTGGACGGAAGCGGGGAAGCCGGCTCGCTCCGTGCGGCCAGCTAAGTGTGAAGCCGCTGCAAGGAGGGAAGTTTCGCGCCGGCACCAGTTTCCGTTGGGCGTCGGTCGGGAGACCGTCTTCACGCCGTGCGGACAGCTAGTGAGTGCCGGTAATTGCAGTGTAGTGAAGAAATGACGTCAGGGGGGTTGTCCCGGATAGGAAGACACGTGTTTCGCACTTAGGCTTGTTCACGAGTGACGCACTGGTGTGGGATTCACCTGGGCGTTAAATACTGGAGGTGACCAATGGGAAGGGTATGGGATTGTGGGCGGGGGTCCCGTGCATATACGGGAATTGAGCTGTATGCCTGGGCTGTATAATTGAATTGAAAAGCCCTATAGTGAGATTACGTAGGGCACTTGATGCTCATTTATGGTGGATACAAAGTGGTATATGGATGACTCATCTACTGGGATGAGTAATAAGCAAGTTTATTATGCTGATGAGAGAAATGATGTGAAAAGTAATAATGATAGTCCCAAGGAAATTTGGGTTTGGGCTATCAGTCGCAAATGGGGTAAAATGGAATGGTCTGAAGGTTAATGTTATAGTGTGAGTTTAGACAAGGCGTACATTAGTTAAAAAAGAGGTGCAAAAAGATGCCGACAGGGATAGATTAGAGGGAAAATGCCCTCATGAAAACCAGATGCAGCTGTAACCTAATTAACTATACAACACCGAATATTCTCTACTGGTCCCCCAGTAGGTACTGATCCGGCCTTTCACTGCTTAGCTGCTGAGATCGGACGGGATCAGGCGGCACAGTGAGGTATGATCGTATCCGTAACGGGTTCTGAAGCAGGTGGCTGACATACAGGACTGTAGGGCACTTCTGCTTTCCAGAGGGTCAAACAAGTCACCTCCCTGTTGACAAAGGTGACATTGCAGGGGGGGACTGGTGGCCCACATGGATGAGAGAGTGACAGATATATGAGATTAAAGTTCAAGAGGTTTATGCAATACACAGACCCTTCTGCTATCCTACCATCATGATGTACATTGGATGGAGGTTGAGAGTGATAATCCGTGTCTGCACCCCACAGAGAGATAGTCAAAAGGCAAAGGATAATAATGATAATAATAATGATAAAGTGGATGTGTCCCGTATTGGTGTCACACATCTGTAACAAAATATAAATGGAAACTGACCAACAGTTTAGTCGGGTGTTAACGTATTGCTTTGTATACCTCCCTGATAGTAGTTGACACAACACTGATGTTAAAAATGTAGCAGCGTATAGAATAACTAGTAGCTTAAATATACATATGTAACAGGACCATATAGATGATTTAGGCACAAATATCTAGATATGGTAGCCGGGTTAATATAGAGGTCGGCATATTAGAGGATAATTTCTGGACCCAAGGTGAGTGAAACCTAATGGGGTTTACACAATGTGGCTCCAAGCCGTGTCCCTGTGTTGTAAGTGGTAAAGAGGGTATGAACCCTGTATATGTCATGTCTTTTAGGTGGTAACCTATTCAGGAGATGATGACAGTACCAAATAATTTTTTATTGGATAGAGGAATAAGACACAGTACAAACTGAAATATATATAAATAAATGATTGAATAATTATTGAGGAAATAAGAACAAGAGGTAATTAGGATAGACATGAATTAATGTATAGATACTGAGACAGTTAGTTAGGTGGAAACGCAAGGATGAAGCCGGGAGGGTCAATGCCCCACACAGTAAAGGCAATCTACAGAAAAGCACTGTATTTTATTTCTTCATTCAGGCCTCTGGGTGACATGGAGTCTAGATGAAATATCCACCAGCTCTCTCGCTGTAAGAGAGCCTGGTTGATATCCCCACCCCTTCTGCCAAGGTGTATTTGTTCCAAACCGAAGAATCTTAAGCCAGATGTGTCGCAGTTGTGATGTTGCATGTAGTGCCTGGCAACGGAGGTCAGTTGTTTCATTCTAGCTTTGTCCCTCGGGGCGTTCCTGATTGAACCCATGTGTTCTAGTATTCTTAGCTTTAAAGGGCGGGAAGTCATCCCTATGTACTTCTTTTCACACGGACAGACGAGACAGTAGATCATGTTTTGATTTTTGCAATTGAAAAAGCCTTGAATTTTGACTGGTTCATTAAATTTGTTGATGAGGGTGGTTACGTTAGTCGTGTGTGTACAGGCTTTGCAACTACCACAAGGATGGGTGCCCATGACTTGTGGTATCTTTGGCTGATTGCGCACGAAGTGACTTCGTACCAGGTTGTCCTTTAAATTTGGTGCTCTCCGCCAACTAAGATCCACTTTTGGTTTCAGTTTGGTAGCAAGATCAGTGTCTGTAAGAAGGATATGCCAATGCTCCTGAATGATCTTTTTCACTTCTTTCCATTGGTGGCAGAAAGTTCCCACCATCCTGATTGTCTGAGTAGATTCTTTCTTGTCATCAGCTTTAAAGAGGATGGTTTCCCGCGGGGTATGTTCAACAGATCTCCTGGCTTTTTTGATGAGTCGTTTGGAATAACCCCTCTCATGGAGTCTGGTCTCTAAATCACTACATTTATCATGGAAGATCTTGTCTTCTGAGCAATTGCGGCGTAGCCGCAGGAATTCTCCTTTGGGCAGATTGGAGACCGTGGGTGGGAAGTGTGAACTAGTACTGTGGAGCAGGCTGTTGGTTGAGGTGGATTTTCTATAGAGCTCTGTGCTGAGTTTATTATTAGAGTCTCGATATAGCCGAAGATCAAGAAAAGTGATGCTGTTGGAGCTGAATTCATAAGTGAACTTCAAGTTGAGGTTGTTAATGTTAAGTCTGGAGATGAAGTCCGTCAGTTGTGCCTCGGTGCCCTTCCAGATGATGAAAATATCATCGATGTAGCGCATCCAACTGTGGATGCGTTCTACATCGACGTCATTCTGGAAGACAAACTCCCTTTCCCACCACCCAAGGAAGAGGTTGGCGTAAGTGGGGGCGCATGCTGCCCCCATCGCTGTCCCCCTTCCCTGGATGTAGTAGTGGGAATCAAAAACAAAGAAGTTTCGATGTAGGACAAATCTCAATAGTTCCAGGAGGAATTCATGGAAGGGGTTAAGGCCTTCCATTTCAAGGAAGTATTTGGTCGCATTGATTCCAAGTTCATGTCCGATACAATTATAAAGTGATTCAACATCCAAGGAGACCAATAAGTGGTCGTCATCCAGTTGAATGTCATGTACTTTTCTTAGTACCTCAGTAGTATCCTTGGTGTAGGAGGGTAAGCTGGTGACATGGTGACGTAAGTGGATATCGAGAAAAATACAAGCTGTTTCTATGAGTGACCCATTGCCCGAGACGATAGGTCTTCCTGGTGGTTCATGGAGAGATTTATGCACTTTAGGGAGAAGATAGAAGGTTGCCACTCTTGGGTTGGGAGCCTGTAAATACTGGAACTCGGATTTTGTAATTGTGCCATTTGCAAAAGCTCTTCCAATGATTCGTTCATACTCCGTCTTGAAATTATCTGAGGGATCAAACAGGGTTTTATGATAACAGGACTGGTCATTAAGTTGTTTATTGACCTCTTTCAAATACAGTTCTGTGGGCCAGAGGACAATGTTGCCCCCCTTGTCGGAAGGCTTGATGACGATATCGTCCCATTCGCGGATTTCATTCAGGGCCGCTGACTCACGTTTGGTCATATTCCCGTATCTATGATTGTGTTTGTTTATTAGATGTAATTTATCAAAATCTCGGGAGACCAATTTAGTGAAGATCCTAACCTCTGGACATATAGATTCTGCAGGAAAGAAAGAGGATTTCTTTTTGCAGATAAATCTGCTGTGTTGTGTTGGTTCAGGGTTGTTTAGATCCTCCAAGTCTTGTATGGCCTGTAGTTCTTGTGTGGTCCAATTCAAAACTTGTTCCACATCTGTGTCAGTTTTATGCATGGAGTGGAACTTGGTGAGTAGAAGTTTGCGACCGAACAATTGCAAGCTGGTCTCCCACTTGAATCTGTTAAAGTGGTTAGTAGGGGAAAACGAGAGTCCCTTCTGTAGAACTTTGGTTTGATCTTCTGACAGGGTATGTTGTGATAGGTTGATAATTTGTAGGTTGATAATTTGTAGTCCCGATGATGTTTGGCCTACTGTGGTCTCTTCCTCTGGGATTGTCGACTCGATGGTCGGGGCTCCCATCTGGACCAGTCCCTTCTTCGATTTTTTGAGGCTTCGTCTCGTCCGCCTCTTCCCCTTTCCTGTCTGGGGCCTCTGCCCCTTCCAAAGTCTAAAAAATGGCGATGGTCACTTTGATTGTATGAATTGGAATTATCGCTGTTATCGTCCGTGCTAGAATAGTCCGATTCTGACGGAGAGGAGGCAGTTCCTCTTGGTTCCCTTTGGGGGTGTCCTCTGTATTGCTGCTGAGTCCTGGTCCAGTTGAAAATTCGACCTGTACTAAAGTCCCGTTGGTCTCGTATGAATTTGGATTTTTTTCTCTCTATTATCATAGTTTCATACGTCTCCAAATCTTTTTTGTTTTTTTCAAAACTTTGCTGGAATTGGGTATTTTGTTCCCATTTTTCCAATGTTTTACCCAGGGTCTCAATTTTTTGAGAGCAGTCTTCTAATACAAGGTGATTGTGTTTGATTAATATGGCAATCAGTTCTTGGGAACACTTGAGGAGGCTTGTCTCCCACTCCTTCTTTAGATTATCTGTGTGAAGATCAAAGGCTGGGAAAGTCTTGGGTCTGAGACCCCTTGGGGTTATTCTTTGTTTTTGGTAATTCTCCAAGCTTGAGAGATCCCAGTTGGTCCTTATTTGCTTTTGAAGAATCTTTTTTAGGTTACTCAGTTCTTCCTCCCAGTTGGGGTCTATAGTAGTCTGAGTGGAGTGTGAAGGGAAGATGGTATCAAAGTCATTAGCCCTATGTCGACTTGTTAGCTCATTTCTAAGGTTGAACGTAGACATCCCAAGTCTACAGGTTATCTGTGATTGGTTGCTTAGCCCGATCTGTCTACCTGTGATGACAGGTGGTAGTCCCTTATTGGTCTGTGTAATAGCAGGAAAAGTACACAATCAGGAGCATTTGCTCCTTATAGGGGTGCCGTGCTCAAACCCTAGAAACTGAGAAAGCCCTCAGCGAAGATACGTATTTTTTTGGAAGGAGGGGGTTTGTCACAGGCTATTAATGGTGGTAGAGAATCACTATGGCATATAAGAAACCAACATAAAGCTAATCAGGGTATGATATAGCCCGTATTTCAAGTTGGTGGTGCTCCCAAATGAGTTCAGCAGGATAAGCTGTACAAAGAGGTTTATGTCCAAGAGGGACATAAAAAGGCAGAACCAGAAAGGTTTTTTTGGGGCACGCTTTAATGAATAATTTTCACAATGAATGGAATAATGATAAGATTAAAATATAACTTTTATTACACTTGTTAAGATAAAGGCGTCAAAAAGAATTATTTCGTCACTAAGGATTGAAACTAACAATTCTGAGTATCAAAGGAATTAGTGATACTTTTAAATGTGATAATTATACAAACATACATGTGAAATCACAAGCATAATAACTGTAAATACCTAGCGAAAATGTTTGGTTATCCGTGGACCAACCCCGACACACCCTGGTCAATTGTATTACATATACCTATTGACTCTTCATGTCTTGGGTGAGTTTAGATAAGGCGTCATTAATTAAGAAAGAGGTGCAGGAGATGCTGAAAGAGAAAATAGTAAGGGGAAAATGCCCTCATGAAAACCAGATGCAGCTGTAGCCAATTAACTATACAGCACCGAATATTCCCTACTGGTCCCCCAGTAGGTACTGATCCGGCCTTTCACTGCTTAGCTGCTGAGATCGGACGGGATCAGGCGGCACAGTGAGGTATGATCGTATCCGTAATGGGTTTTGAAGCAGGTGGCTGACCTGTAGGACTGCAGGGCACTTCTGCTTTCCAGAGGGTCAAACAGGTCACCTCCCTGTTGACATAGGTGACATTGCAGGGGGGGACTGGTGGCCCAGATGGATGAGAGAGTGACAGATATATGAAGTTGTAGTTCAAGTGGTTTATGCGATACACAGACCCTTCTGCTATCCTACCATCATAATGTACATAGGATGGAGGTTGAGAGTGATAATCTGTGTATGCTCCCCACAGAGAGATAGTCAAAAGGCAAAAAGATAATAAAAAATGGATGTACCCCGTATTGATGTCACACTTGTGTCAGTATTAATGGAAACTGACCAACTGTATAGACAGGGGGTTAAAGTATTGCTTTATATAGACAAAAGGAAACAAAGTTTAAATGAAATCAATGTAACCTTGTCATCTCCCTGATAGTAATTGACAGAACACTGATCTTAGAAAATGTTTACAGCATGTAAGATAACTAATAGCTCAAATATACACATGTAGCAGGACCATATAGAAGATTTAGACACAAGTATTTAATGTGCAGAATCGCAGGCTGCCACCTTTAGAAGAAAGATTATACTGCCTTCTTTTACAAGTTATAAGAAAAACTGACAACAGGCTTCTGATCACAATTGTCGGAAGTCAAAGTAACAATGTTGTATGTAATGAAGCTCAAGATACTTCTTGTGCAAAGCCAGATTAGCACAAAACTTAAACTTCATACAGGTGACAAGATAATTGGTGCGAACTACAAGAACAGCAGACAGGTAATGCACACTATTGATTCTTGGTGCAGAAAGAAATGATCGCAAACTCTCACATAAATATGCCAGATTTGTCAGTACAATACTGGGTATGGATACAGAGTTACCTGCTAGCGCTGTCGGAGCGCTGGTGATCAGTGTAATTGCTCGGCAGGGATTGGGGGTGACGCTGAGACAGAATCTGTAAGAGACTCCGGCGCCTGTGTCCGTTGGACGGAAGCGGGGAAGCCGGCTCGCTCCGTGCGGCCAGCTAAGTGTGAAGCCGCTGCAAGGAGGGAAGTTTCGCGCCGGCACCAGTTTCCGTTGGGCGTCGGTCGGGAGACCGTCTTCACGCCGTGCGGACAGCTAGTGAGTGCCGGTAATTGCAGTGTAGTGAAGAAATGACGTCAGGGGGGTTGTCCCGGATAGGAAGACACGTGTTTCGCACTTAGGGGCCGATTTATCAATATTATTTTTACTAAAATAATGTGATAACGGGTGTTTTCGCACCCTTTTCGCATTATTTTAGTATCACCTAAATGTATTAACTATGAATTGTTGGTCTTTTCGCAAAACTTTAGACTTAAAATATATTTTCGCAATTTTTAAGTAAGTA
This sequence comes from Crinia signifera, assembly GCF_055691185.1. NCBI lineage: Eukaryota > Metazoa > Chordata > Amphibia > Anura > Myobatrachidae > Crinia > Crinia signifera. The sequence goes on from NC_139218.1 coordinate 393,428,803, forward strand.
ATTCGCAGTTCACATACTTGCAATGGGAAATGTGAACAACTCATATTTATCAAACTTCAATTGTAAAATTAATTGCTTAGGCTGCTTAGTGATAATATCGCCACTTCTTAGTGGCGTTATCCCTGTGTGTGTGTGTGTCTACATTTGTGATGAAGCTGCTCTAACAGCCTGTTATATAGCAGCCCCCTCCTCCTCTCTCCCCTATTTGTGTGTTTAACACTCAGGGGAATATAGAGACCTTTTATTAATGTAATCAGTCTGCCTGCCTCCGTTCTGCTGCTGAAGCTTCTGTTCACTGTATGGGGGGAGAGATCCCTGGCCTGCAGCTCCATCTTATTCTCTCCTGTCCCCCCTCCTCACTGCTGCTGGGGACTGCTTTATAGCAGGACTTGGAGCACAGGCACTGCAGAGTGATACTAAATTAAACAGGGAATTATATATATATATGTCTGCAGTGAGACCTGCTGTATATTGACATGTACAGCAGATCAGCAGCGCAGGGTAAAGAAGGGGATGGGGATGGTGAAGAGACGGAGCTTACCTACTCCAAATGTATGTAGCGCTGTCCCACACATGCTTCCTTCCCTTCCTGCTGTGGATCAGAGTCCCACACAGGCTGCCCTGTGTAAGCTCACTTGCTGGCCGAGGAAGAGTTCATTAAAGCGCTGCCCCCCTCTCTCCCCCATGCTGCCGTACTTCACTGACAGGCAGCAAAGGAGAGAGATCACCATTAGCTCCGTCAGTGACCCGCTCTCCCCCACTCCTGCTCTCGGAACAAGAGTCCTCCTGTGACTCACTGTGCACACAGACACTACTTTAAAAATCATCTGTGAGTGTGGCATTTTAATAGCGTTTTACTGCATGCAGGCCAGGTCCCTTCCAGCCAGGCTTGCTTCTTCTGGAGACCCCGCCCCCTTCTCCTTCCGTCCTGCAGCTGTGTGGCTGTGCTAAACAGTGTCTCAGATGCGAAAAGACCTGCGATACAGCCGCGAACGGGATTCGCAGGGACAGGGCATTAACGGAAGCTCTGTCTCGGCTGCCGAATGTTGTTACATTTGTACGATAAACGGATTTATCGCAATGCGAGTTTAATCGATATTTTCACTTTATAAACGCCAATAATTTCACAATTTTAATAAATGGGCCCCTTAGGCTTGTTCACGAGTGACGCACTGGTGTGGGATTCACCTGGGCGTTAAATACTGGAGGTGACCAATGGGAAGGGTATGGGATTGTGGGCGGGGGTCCCGTGCATATACGGGAATTGAGCTGTATGCCTGGGCTGTATAATTGAATTGAAAAGCCCTATAGTGAGATTACGTAGGGCACTTGATGCTCATTTATGGTGGATACAAAGTGGTATATGGATGACTCATCTACTGGGATGAGTAATAAGCAAGTTTATTATGCTGATGAGAGAAATGATGTGAAAAGTAATAATGATAGTCCCAAGGAAATTTGGGTTTGGGCTATCAGTCGCAAATGGGGTAAAATGGAATGGTCTGAAGGTTAATGTTATAGTGTGAGTTTAGACAAGGCGTACATTAGTTAAAAAAGAGGTGCAAAAAGATGCCGACAGGGATAGATTAGAGGGAAAATGCCCTCATGAAAACCAGATGCAGCTGTAACCTAATTAACTATACAACACCGAATATTCTCTACTGGTCCCCCAGTAGGTACTGATCCGGCCTTTCACTGCTTAGCTGCTGAGATCGGACGGGATCAGGCGGCACAGTGAGGTATGATCGTATCCGTAACGGGTTCTGAAGCAGGTGGCTGACATACAGGACTGTAGGGCACTTCTGCTTTCCAGAGGGTCAAACAAGTCACCTCCCTGTTGACAAAGGTGACATTGCAGGGGGGGACTGGTGGCCCACATGGATGAGAGAGTGACAGATATATGAGATTAAAGTTCAAGAGGTTTATGCAATACACAGACCCTTCTGCTATCCTACCATCATGATGTACATTGGATGGAGGTTGAGAGTGATAATCCGTGTCTGCACCCCACAGAGAGATAGTCAAAAGGCAAAGGATAATAATGATAATAATAATGATAAAGTGGATGTGTCCCGTATTGGTGTCACACATCTGTAACAAAATATAAATGGAAACTGACCAACAGTTTAGTCGGGTGTTAACGTATTGCTTTGTATACCTCCCTGATAGTAGTTGACACAACACTGATGTTAAAAATGTAGCAGCGTATAGAATAACTAGTAGCTTAAATATACATATGTAACAGGACCATATAGATGATTTAGGCACAAATATCTAGATATGGTAGCCGGGTTAATATAGAGGTCGGCATATTAGAGGATAATTTCTGGACCCAAGGTGAGTGAAACCTAATGGGGTTTACACAATGTGGCTCCAAGCCGTGTCCCTGTGTTGTAAGTGGTAAAGAGGGTATGAACCCTGTATATGTCATGTCTTTTAGGTGGTAACCTATTCAGGAGATGATGACAGTACCAAATAATTTTTTATTGGATAGAGGAATAAGACACAGTACAAACTGAAATATATATAAATAAATGATTGAATAATTATTGAGGAAATAAGAACAAGAGGTAATTAGGATAGACATGAATTAATGTATAGATACTGAGACAGTTAGTTAGGTGGAAACGCAAGGATGAAGCCGGGAGGGTCAATGCCCCACACAGTAAAGGCAATCTACAGAAAAGCACTGTATTTTATTTCTTCATTCAGGCCTCTGGGTGACATGGAGTCTAGATGAAATATCCACCAGCTCTCTCGCTGTAAGAGAGCCTGGTTGATATCCCCACCCCTTCTGCCAAGGTGTATTTGTTCCAAACCGAAGAATCTTAAGCCAGATGTGTCGCAGTTGTGATGTTGCATGTAGTGCCTGGCAACGGAGGTCAGTTGTTTCATTCTAGCTTTGTCCCTCGGGGCGTTCCTGATTGAACCCATGTGTTCTAGTATTCTTAGCTTTAAAGGGCGGGAAGTCATCCCTATGTACTTCTTTTCACACGGACAGACGAGACAGTAGATCATGTTTTGATTTTTGCAATTGAAAAAGCCTTGAATTTTGACTGGTTCATTAAATTTGTTGATGAGGGTGGTTACGTTAGTCGTGTGTGTACAGGCTTTGCAACTACCACAAGGATGGGTGCCCATGACTTGTGGTATCTTTGGCTGATTGCGCACGAAGTGACTTCGTACCAGGTTGTCCTTTAAATTTGGTGCTCTCCGCCAACTAAGATCCACTTTTGGTTTCAGTTTGGTAGCAAGATCAGTGTCTGTAAGAAGGATATGCCAATGCTCCTGAATGATCTTTTTCACTTCTTTCCATTGGTGGCAGAAAGTTCCCACCATCCTGATTGTCTGAGTAGATTCTTTCTTGTCATCAGCTTTAAAGAGGATGGTTTCCCGCGGGGTATGTTCAACAGATCTCCTGGCTTTTTTGATGAGTCGTTTGGAATAACCCCTCTCATGGAGTCTGGTCTCTAAATCACTACATTTATCATGGAAGATCTTGTCTTCTGAGCAATTGCGGCGTAGCCGCAGGAATTCTCCTTTGGGCAGATTGGAGACCGTGGGTGGGAAGTGTGAACTAGTACTGTGGAGCAGGCTGTTGGTTGAGGTGGATTTTCTATAGAGCTCTGTGCTGAGTTTATTATTAGAGTCTCGATATAGCCGAAGATCAAGAAAAGTGATGCTGTTGGAGCTGAATTCATAAGTGAACTTCAAGTTGAGGTTGTTAATGTTAAGTCTGGAGATGAAGTCCGTCAGTTGTGCCTCGGTGCCCTTCCAGATGATGAAAATATCATCGATGTAGCGCATCCAACTGTGGATGCGTTCTACATCGACGTCATTCTGGAAGACAAACTCCCTTTCCCACCACCCAAGGAAGAGGTTGGCGTAAGTGGGGGCGCAAGCCTCAAAAAATCGAAGAAGGGACTGGTCCAGATGGGAGCCCCGACCATCGAGTCGACAATCCCAGAGGAAGAGACCACAGTAGGCCAAACATCATCGGGACTACAAATTATCAACCTATCACAACATACCCTGTCAGAAGATCAAACCAAAGTTCTACAGAAGGGACTCTCGTTTTCCCCTACTAACCACTTTAACAGATTCAAGTGGGAGACCAGCTTGCAATTGTTCGGTCGCAAACTTCTACTCACCAAGTTCCACTCCATGCATAAAACTGACACAGATGTGGAACAAGTTTTGAATTGGACCACACAAGAACTACAGGCCATACAAGACTTGGAGGATCTAAACAACCCTGAACCAACACAACACAGCAGATTTATCTGCAAAAAGAAATCCTCTTTCTTTCCTGCAGAATCTATATGTCCAGAGGTTAGGATCTTCACTAAATTGGTCTCCCGAGATTTTGATAAATTACATCTAATAAACAAACACAATCATAGATACGGGAATATGACCAAACGTGAGTCAGCGGCCCTGAATGAAATCCGCGAATGGGACGATATCGTCATCAAGCCTTCCGACAAGGGGGGCAACATTGTCCTCTGGCCCACAGAACTGTATTTGAAAGAGGTCAATAAACAACTTAATGACCAGTCCTGTTATCATAAAACCCTGTTTGATCCCTCAGATAATTTCAAGACGGAGTATGAACGAATCATTGGAAGAGCTTTTGCAAATGGCACAATTACAAAATCCGAGTTCCAGTATTTACAGGCTCCCAACCCAAGAGTGGCAACCTTCTATCTTCTCCCTAAAGTGCATAAATCTCTCCATGAACCACCAGGAAGACCTATCGTCTCGGGCAATGGGTCACTCATAGAAACAGCTTGTATTTTTCTCGATATCCACTTACGTCACCATGTCACCAGCTTACCCTCCTACACCAAGGATACTACTGAGGTACTAAGAAAAGTACATGACATTCAACTGGATGACGACCACTTATTGGTCTCCTTGGATGTTGAATCACTTTATAATTGTATCGGACATGAACTTGGAATCAATGCGACCAAATACTTCCTTGAAATGGAAGGCCTTAACCCCTTCCATGAATTCCTCCTGGAACTATTGAGATTTGTCCTACATCGAAACTTCTTTGTTTTTGATTCCCACTACTACATCCAGGGAAGGGGGACAGCGATGGGGGCAGCATGCGCCCCCACTTACGCCAACCTCTTCCTTGGGTGGTGGGAAAGGGAGTTTGTCTTCCAGAATGACGTCGATGTAGAACGCATCCACAGTTGGATGCGCTACATCGATGATATTTTCATCATCTGGAAGGGCACCGAGGCACAACTGACGGACTTCATCTCCAGACTTAACATTAACAACCTCAACTTGAAGTTCACTTATGAATTCAGCTCCAACAGCATCACTTTTCTTGATCTTCGGCTATATCAAGACTCTAATAATAAACTCAGCACAGAGCTCTATAGAAAATCCACCTCAACCAACAGCCTGCTCCACAGTACTAGTTCACACTTCCCACCCACGGTCTCCAATCTGCCCAAAGGAGAATTCCTGCGGCTACGCCGCAATTGCTCAGAAGACAAGATCTTCCATGATAAATGTAGTGATTTAGAGACCAGACTCCATGAGAGGGGTTATTCCAAACGACTCATCAAAAAAGCCAGGAGATCTGTTGAACATACCCCGCGGGAAACCATCCTCTTTAAAGCTGATGACAAGAAAGAATCTACTCAGACAATCAGGATGGTGGGAACTTTCTGCCACCAATGGAAAGAAGTGAAAAAGATCATTCAGGAGCATTGGCATATCCTTCTTACAGACACTGATCTTGCTACCAAACTGAAACCAAAAGTGGATCTTAGTTGGCGGAGAGCACCAAATTTAAAGGACAACCTGGTACGAAGTCACTTCGTGCGCAATCAGCCAAAGATACCACAAGTCATGGGCACCCATCCTTGTGGTAGTTGCAAAGCCTGTACACACACGACTAACGTAACCACCCTCATCAACAAATTTAATGAACCAGTCAAAATTCAAGGCTTTTTCAATTGCAAAAATCAAAACATGATCTACTGTCTCGTCTGTCCGTGTGAAAAGAAGTACATAGGGATGACTTCCCGCCCTTTAAAGCTAAGAATACTAGAACACATGGGTTCAATCAGGAACGCCCCGAGGGACAAAGCTAGAATGAAACAACTGACCTCCGTTGCCAGGCACTACATGCAACATCACAACTGCGACACATCTGGCTTAAGATTCTTCGGTTTGGAACAAATACACCTTGGCAGAAGGGGTGGGGATATCAACCAGGCTCTCTTACAGCGAGAGAGCTGGTGGATATTTCATCTAGACTCCATGTCACCCAGAGGCCTGAATGAAGAAATAAAATACAGTGCTTTTCTGTAGATTGCCTTTACTGTGTGGGGCATTGACCCTCCCGGCTTCATCCTTGCGTTTCCACCTAACTAACTGTCTCAGTATCTATACATTAATTCATGTCTATCCTAATTACCTCTTGTTCTTATTTCCTCAATAATTATTCAATCATTTATTTATATATATTTCAGTTTGTACTGTGTCTTATTCCTCTATCCAATAAAAAATTATTTGGTACTGTCATCATCTCCTGAATAGGTTACCACCTAAAAGACATGACATATACAGGGTTCATACCCTCTTTACCACTTACAACACAGGGACACGGCTTGGAGCCACATTGTGTAAACCCCATTAGGTTTCACTCACCTTGGGTCCAGAAATTATCCTCTAATATGCCGACCTCTATATTAACCCGGCTACCATATCTAGATATTTGTGCCTAAATCATCTATATGGTCCTGTTACATATGTATATTTAAGCTACTAGTTATTCTATACGCTGCTACATTTTTAACATCAGTGTTGTGTCAACTACTATCAGGGAGGTATACAAAGCAATACGTTAACACCCGACTAAACTGTTGGTCAGTTTCCATTTATATTTTGTTACAGATGTGTGACACCAATACGGGACACATCCACTTTATCATTATTATTATCATTATTATCCTTTGCCTTTTGACTATCTCTCTGTGGGGTGCAGACACGGATTATCACTCTCAACCTCCATCCAATGTACATCATGATGGTAGGATAGCAGAAGGGTCTGTGTATTGCATAAACCTCTTGAACTTTAATCTCATATATCTGTCACTCTCTCATCCATGTGGGCCACCAGTCCCCCCCTGCAATGTCACCTTTGTCAACAGGGAGGTGACTTGTTTGACCCTCTGGAAAGCAGAAGTGCCCTACAGTCCTGTATGTCAGCCACCTGCTTCAGAACCCGTTACGGATACGATCATACCTCACTGTGCCGCCTGATCCCGTCCGATCTCAGCAGCTAAGCAGTGAAAGGCCGGATCAGTACCTACTGGGGGACCAGTAGAGAATATTCGGTGTTGTATAGTTAATTAGGTTACAGCTGCATCTGGTTTTCATGAGGGCATTTTCCCTCTAATCTATCCCTGTCGGCATCTTTTTGCACCTCTTTTTTAACTAATGTACGCCTTGTCTAAACTCACACTATAACATTAACCTTCAGACCATTCCATTTTACCCCATTTGCGACTGATAGCCCAAACCCAAATTTCCTTGGGACTATCATTATTACTTTTCACATCATTTCTCTCATCAGCATAATAAACTTGCTTATTACTCATCCCAGTAGATGAGTCATCCATATACCACTTTGTATCCACCATAAATGAGCATCAAGTGCCCTACGTAATCTCACTATAGGGCTTTTCAATTCAATTATACAGCCCAGGCATACAGCTCAATTCCCGTATATGCACGGGACCCCCGCCCACAATCCCATACCCTTCCCATTGGTCACCTCCAGTATTTAACGCCCAGGTGAATCCCACACCAGTGCGTCACTCGTGAACAAGCCTAAGTGCGAAACACGTGTCTTCCTATCCGGGACAACCCCCCTGACGTCATTTCTTCACTACACTGCAATTACCGGCACTCACTAGCTGTCCGCACGGCGTGAAGACGGTCTCCCGACCGACGCCCAACGGAAACTGGTGCCGGCGCGAAACTTCCCTCCTTGCAGCGGCTTCACACTTAGCTGGCCGCACGGAGCGAGCCGGCTTCCCCGCTTCCGTCCAACGGACACAGGCGCCGGAGTCTCTTACAGATTCTGTCTCAGCGTCACCCCCAATCCCTGCCGAGCAATTACACTGATCACCAGCGCTCCGACAGCGCTAGCAGGTAACTCTGTATCCATACCCAGTATTGTACTGACAAATCTGGCATATTTATGTGAGAGTTTGCGATCATTTCTTTCTGCACCAAGAATCAATAGTGTGCATTACCTGTCTGCTGTTCTTGTAGTTCGCACCAATTATCTTGTCACCTGTATGAAGTTTAAGTTTTGTGCTAATCTGGCTTTGCACAAGAAGTATCTTGAGCTTCATTACATACAACATTGTTACTTTGACTTCCGACAATTGTGATCAGAAGCCTGTTGTCAGTTTTTCTTATAACTTGTAAAAGAAGGCAGTATAATCTTTCTTCTAAAGGTGGCAGCCTGCGATTCTGCACATTAAATACTTGTGTCTAAATCTTCTATATGGTCCTGCTACATGTGTATATTTGAGCTATTAGTTATCTTACATGCTGTAAACATTTTCTAAGATCAGTGTTCTGTCAATTACTATCAGGGAGATGACAAGGTTACATTGATTTCATTTAAACTTTGTTTCCTTTTGTCTATATAAAGCAATACTTTAACCCCCTGTCTATACAGTTGGTCAGTTTCCATTAATACTGACACAAGTGTGACATCAATACGGGGTACATCCATTTTTTATTATCTTTTTGCCTTTTGACTATCTCTCTGTGGGGAGCATACACAGATTATCACTCTCAACCTCCATCCTATGTACATTATGATGGTAGGATAGCAGAAGGGTCTGTGTATCGCATAAACCACTTGAACTACAACTTCATATATCTGTCACTCTCTCATCCATCTGGGCCACCAGTCCCCCCCTGCAATGTCACCTATGTCAACAGGGAGGTGACCTGTTTGACCCTCTGGAAAGCAGAAGTGCCCTGCAGTCCTACAGGTCAGCCACCTGCTTCAAAACCCATTACGGATACGATCATACCTCACTGTGCCGCCTGATCCCGTCCGATCTCAGCAGCTAAGCAGTGAAAGGCCGGATCAGTACCTACTGGGGGACCAGTAGGGAATATTCGGTGCTGTATAGTTAATTGGCTACAGCTGCATCTGGTTTTCATGAGGGCATTTTCCCCTTACTATTTTCTCTTTCAGCATCTCCTGCACCTCTTTCTTAATTAATGACGCCTTATCTAAACTCACCCAAGACATGAAGAGTCAATAGGTATATGTAATACAATTGACCAGGGTGTGTCGGGGTTGGTCCACGGATAACCAAACATTTTCGCTAGGTATTTACAGTTATTATGCTTGTGATTTCACATGTATGTTTGTATAATTATCACATTTAAAAGTATCACTAATTCCTTTGATACTCAGAATTGTTAGTTTCAATCCTTAGTGACGAAATAATTCTTTTTGACGCCTTTATCTTAACAAGTGTAATAAAAGTTATATTTTAATCTTATCATTATTCCATTCATTGTGAAAATTATTCATTAAAGCGTGCCCCAAAAAAACCTTTCTGGTTCTGCCTTTTTATGTCCCTCTTGGACATAAACCTCTTTGTACAGCTTATCCTGCTGAACTCATTTGGGAGCACCACCAACTTGAAATACGGGCTATATCATACCCTGATTAGCTTTATGTTGGTTTCTTATATGCCATAGTGATTCTCTACCACCATTAATAGCCTGTGACAAACCCCCTCCTTCCAAAAAAATACGTATCTTCGCTGAGGGCTTTCTCAGTTTCTAGGGTTTGAGCACGGCACCCCTATAAGGAGCAAATGCTCCTGATTGTGTACTTTTCCTGCTATTACACAGACCAATAAGGGACTACCACCTGTCATCACAGGTAGACAGATCGGGCTAAGCAACCAATCACAGATAACCTGTAGACTTGGGATGTCTACGTTCAACCTTAGAAATGAGCTAACAAGTCGACATAGGGCTAATGACTTTGATACCATCTTCCCTTCACACTCCACTCAGACTACTATAGACCCCAACTGGGAGGAAGAACTGAGTAACCTAAAAAAGATTCTTCAAAAGCAAATAAGGACCAACTGGGATCTCTCAAGCTTGGAGAATTACCAAAAACAAAGAATAACCCCAAGGGGTCTCAGACCCAAGACTTTCCCAGCCTTTGATCTTCACACAGATAATCTAAAGAAGGAGTGGGAGACAAGCCTCCTCAAGTGTTCCCAAGAACTGATTGCCATATTAATCAAACACAATCACCTTGTATTAGAAGACTGCTCTCAAAAAATTGAGACCCTGGGTAAAACATTGGAAAAATGGGAACAAAATACCCAATTCCAGCAAAGTTTTGAAAAAAACAAAAAAGATTTGGAGACGTATGAAACTATGATAATAGAGAGAAAAAAATCCAAATTCATACGAGACCAACGGGACTTTAGTACAGGTCGAATTTTCAACTGGACCAGGACTCAGCAGCAATACAGAGGACACCCCCAAAGGGAACCAAGAGGAACTGCCTCCTCTCCGTCAGAATCGGACTATTCTAGCACGGACGATAACAGCGATAATTCCAATTCATACAATCAAAGTGACCATCGCCATTTTTTAGACTTTGGAAGGGGCAGAGGCCCCAGACAGGAAAGGGGAAGAGGCGGACGAGACGAAGCCTCAAAAAATCGAAGAAGGGACTGGTCCAGATGGGAGCCCCGACCATCGAGTCGACAATCCCAGAGGAAGAGACCACAGTAGGCCAAACATCATCGGGACTACAAATTATCAACCTACAAATTATCAACCTATCACAACATACCCTGTCAGAAGATCAAACCAAAGTTCTACAGAAGGGACTCTCGTTTTCCCCTACTAACCACTTTAACAGATTCAAGTGGGAGACCAGCTTGCAATTGTTCGGTCGCAAACTTCTACTCACCAAGTTCCACTCCATGCATAAAACTGACACAGATGTGGAACAAGTTTTGAATTGGACCACACAAGAACTACAGGCCATACAAGACTTGGAGGATCTAAACAACCCTGAACCAACACAACACAGCAGATTTATCTGCAAAAAGAAATCCTCTTTCTTTCCTGCAGAATCTATATGTCCAGAGGTTAGGATCTTCACTAAATTGGTCTCCCGAGATTTTGATAAATTACATCTAATAAACAAACACAATCATAGATACGGGAATATGACCAAACGTGAGTCAGCGGCCCTGAATGAAATCCGCGAATGGGACGATATCGTCATCAAGCCTTCCGACAAGGGGGGCAACATTGTCCTCTGGCCCACAGAACTGTATTTGAAAGAGGTCAATAAACAACTTAATGACCAGTCCTGTTATCATAAAACCCTGTTTGATCCCTCAGATAATTTCAAGACGGAGTATGAACGAATCATTGGAAGAGCTTTTGCAAATGGCACAATTACAAAATCCGAGTTCCAGTATTTACAGGCTCCCAACCCAAGAGTGGCAACCTTCTATCTTCTCCCTAAAGTGCATAAATCTCTCCATGAACCACCAGGAAGACCTATCGTCTCGGGCAATGGGTCACTCATAGAAACAGCTTGTATTTTTCTCGATATCCACTTACGTCACCATGTCACCAGCTTACCCTCCTACACCAAGGATACTACTGAGGTACTAAGAAAAGTACATGACATTCAACTGGATGACGACCACTTATTGGTCTCCTTGGATGTTGAATCACTTTATAATTGTATCGGACATGAACTTGGAATCAATGCGACCAAATACTTCCTTGAAATGGAAGGCCTTAACCCCTTCCATGAATTCCTCCTGGAACTATTGAGATTTGTCCTACATCGAAACTTCTTTGTTTTTGATTCCCACTACTACATCCAGGGAAGGGGGACAGCGATGGGGGCAGCATGCGCCCCCACTTACGCCAACCTCTTCCTTGGGTGGTGGGAAAGGGAGTTTGTCTTCCAGAATGACGTCGATGTAGAACGCATCCACAGTTGGATGCGCTACATCGATGATATTTTCATCATCTGGAAGGGCACCGAGGCACAACTGACGGACTTCATCTCCAGACTTAACATTAACAACCTCAACTTGAAGTTCACTTATGAATTCAGCTCCAACAGCATCACTTTTCTTGATCTTCGGCTATATCGAGACTCTAATAATAAACTCAGCACAGAGCTCTATAGAAAATCCACCTCAACCAACAGCCTGCTCCACAGTACTAGTTCACACTTCCCACCCACGGTCTCCAATCTGCCCAAAGGAGAATTCCTGCGGCTACGCCGCAATTGCTCAGAAGACAAGATCTTCCATGATAAATGTAGTGATTTAGAGACCAGACTCCATGAGAGGGGTTATTCCAAACGACTCATCAAAAAAGCCAGGAGATCTGTTGAACATACCCCGCGGGAAACCATCCTCTTTAAAGCTGATGACAAGAAAGAATCTACTCAGACAATCAGGATGGTGGGAACTTTCTGCCACCAATGGAAAGAAGTGAAAAAGATCATTCAGGAGCATTGGCATATCCTTCTTACAGACACTGATCTTGCTACCAAACTGAAACCAAAAGTGGATCTTAGTTGGCGGAGAGCACCAAATTTAAAGGACAACCTGGTACGAAGTCACTTCGTGCGCAATCAGCCAAAGATACCACAAGTCATGGGCACCCATCCTTGTGGTAGTTGCAAAGCCTGTACACACACGACTAACGTAACCACCCTCATCAACAAATTTAATGAACCAGTCAAAATTCAAGGCTTTTTCAATTGCAAAAATCAAAACATGATCTACTGTCTCGTCTGTCCGTGTGAAAAGAAGTACATAGGGATGACTTCCCGCCCTTTAAAGCTAAGAATACTAGAACACATGGGTTCAATCAGGAACGCCCCGAGGGACAAAGCTAGAATGAAACAACTGACCTCCGTTGCCAGGCACTACATGCAACATCACAACTGCGACACATCTGGCTTAAGATTCTTCGGTTTGGAACAAATACACCTTGGCAGAAGGGGTGGGGATATCAACCAGGCTCTCTTACAGCGAGAGAGCTGGTGGATATTTCATCTAGACTCCATGTCACCCAGAGGCCTGAATGAAGAAATAAAATACAGTGCTTTTCTGTAGATTGCCTTTACTGTGTGGGGCATTGACCCTCCCGGCTTCATCCTTGCGTTTCCACCTAACTAACTGTCTCAGTATCTATACATTAATTCATGTCTATCCTAATTACCTCTTGTTCTTATTTCCTCAATAATTATTCAATCATTTATTTATATATATTTCAGTTTGTACTGTGTCTTATTCCTCTATCCAATAAAAAATTATTTGGTACTGTCATCATCTCCTGAATAGGTTACCACCTAAAAGACATGACATATACAGGGTTCATACCCTCTTTACCACTTACAACACAGGGACACGGCTTGGAGCCACATTGTGTAAACCCCATTAGGTTTCACTCACCTTGGGTCCAGAAATTATCCTCTAATATGCCGACCTCTATATTAACCCGGCTACCATATCTAGATATTTGTGCCTAAATCATCTATATGGTCCTGTTACATATGTATATTTAAGCTACTAGTTATTCTATACGCTGCTACATTTTTAACATCAGTGTTGTGTCAACTACTATCAGGGAGGTATACAAAGCAATACGTTAACACCCGACTAAACTGTTGGTCAGTTTCCATTTATATTTTGTTACAGATGTGTGACACCAATACGGGACACATCCACTTTATCATTATTATTATCATTATTATCCTTTGCCTTTTGACTATCTCTCTGTGGGGTGCAGACACGGATTATCACTCTCAACCTCCATCCAATGTACATCATGATGGTAGGATAGCAGAAGGGTCTGTGTATTGCATAAACCTCTTGAACTTTAATCTCATATATCTGTCACTCTCTCATCCATGTGGGCCACCAGTCCCCCCCTGCAATGTCACCTTTGTCAACAGGGAGGTGACTTGTTTGACCCTCTGGAAAGCAGAAGTGCCCTACAGTCCTGTATGTCAGCCACCTGCTTCAGAACCCGTTACGGATACGATCATACCTCACTGTGCCGCCTGATCCCGTCCGATCTCAGCAGCTAAGCAGTGAAAGGCCGGATCAGTACCTACTGGGGGACCAGTAGAGAATATTCGGTGTTGTATAGTTAATTAGGTTACAGCTGCATCTGGTTTTCATGAGGGCATTTTCCCTCTAATCTATCCCTGTCGGCATCTTTTTGCACCTCTTTTTTAACTAATGTACGCCTTGTCTAAACTCACACTATAACATTAACCTTCAGACCATTCCATTTTACCCCATTTGCGACTGATAGCCCAAACCCAAATTTCCTTGGGACTATCATTATTACTTTTCACATCATTTCTCTCATCAGCATAATAAACTTGCTTATTACTCATCCCAGTAGATGAGTCATCCATATACCACTTTGTATCCACCATAAATGAGCATCAAGTGCCCTACGTAATCTCACTATAGGGCTTTTCAATTCAATTATACAGCCCAGGCATACAGCTCAATTCCCGTATATGCACGGGACCCCCGCCCACAATCCCATACCCTTCCCATTGGTCACCTCCAGTATTTAACGCCCAGGTGAATCCCACACCAGTGCGTCACTCGTGAACAAGCCTAAGTGCGAAACACGTGTCTTCCTATCCGGGACAACCCCCCTGACGTCATTTCTTCACTACACTGCAATTACCGGCACTCACTAGCTGTCCGCACGGCGTGAAGACGGTCTCCCGACCGACGCCCAACGGAAACTGGTGCCGGCGCGAAACTTCCCTCCTTGCAGCGGCTTCACACTTAGCTGGCCGCACGGAGCGAGCCGGCTTCCCCGCTTCCGTCCAACGGACACAGGCGCCGGAGTCTCTTACAGATTCTGTCTCAGCGTCACCCCCAATCCCTGCCGAGCAATTACACTGATCACCAGCGCTCCGACAGCGCTAGCAGGTAACTCTGTATCCATACCCAGTATTGTACTGACAAATCTGGCATATTTATGTGAGAGTTTGCGATCATTTCTTTCTGCACCAAGAATCAATAGTGTGCATTACCTGTCTGCTGTTCTTGTAGTTCGCACCAATTATCTTGTCACCTGTATGAAGTTTAAGTTTTGTGCTAATCTGGCTTTGCACAAGAAGTATCTTGAGCTTCATTACATACAACATTGTTACTTTGACTTCCGACAATTGTGATCAGAAGCCTGTTGTCAGTTTTTCTTATAACTTGTAAAAGAAGGCAGTATAATCTTTCTTCTAAAGGTGGCAGCCTGCGATTCTGCACATTAAATACTTGTGTCTAAATCTTCTATATGGTCCTGCTACATGTGTATATTTGAGCTATTAGTTATCTTACATGCTGTAAACATTTTCTAAGATCAGTGTTCTGTCAATTACTATCAGGGAGATGACAAGGTTACATTGATTTCATTTAAACTTTGTTTCCTTTTGTCTATATAAAGCAATACTTTAACCCCCTGTCTATACAGTTGGTCAGTTTCCATTAATACTGACACAAGTGTGACATCAATACGGGGTACATCCATTTTTTATTATCTTTTTGCCTTTTGACTATCTCTCTGTGGGGAGCATACACAGATTATCACTCTCAACCTCCATCCTATGTACATTATGATGGTAGGATAGCAGAAGGGTCTGTGTATCGCATAAACCACTTGAACTACAACTTCATATATCTGTCACTCTCTCATCCATCTGGGCCACCAGTCCCCCCCTGCAATGTCACCTATGTCAACAGGGAGGTGACCTGTTTGACCCTCTGGAAAGCAGAAGTGCCCTGCAGTCCTACAGGTCAGCCACCTGCTTCAAAACCCATTACGGATACGATCATACCTCACTGTGCCGCCTGATCCCGTCCGATCTCAGCAGCTAAGCAGTGAAAGGCCGGATCAGTACCTACTGGGGGACCAGTAGGGAATATTCGGTGCTGTATAGTTAATTGGCTACAGCTGCATCTGGTTTTCATGAGGGCATTTTCCCCTTACTATTTTCTCTTTCAGCATCTCCTGCACCTCTTTCTTAATTAATGACGCCTTATCTAAACTCACCCAAGACATGAAGAGTCAATAGGTATATGTAATACAATTGACCAGGGTGTGTCGGGGTTGGTCCACGGATAACCAAACATTTTCGCTAGGTATTTACAGTTATTATGCTTGTGATTTCACATGTATGTTTGTATAATTATCACATTTAAAAGTATCACTAATTCCTTTGATACTCAGAATTGTTAGTTTCAATCCTTAGTGACGAAATAATTCTTTTTGACGCCTTTATCTTAACAAGTGTAATAAAAGTTATATTTTAATCTTATCATTATTCCATTCATTGTGAAAATTATTCATTAAAGCGTGCCCCAAAAAAACCTTTCTGGTTCTGCCTTTTTATGTCCCTCTTGGACATAAACCTCTTTGTACAGCTTATCCTGCTGAACTCATTTGGGAGCACCACCAACTTGAAATACGGGCTATATCATACCCTGATTAGCTTTATGTTGGTTTCTTATATGCCATAGTGATTCTCTACCACCATTAATAGCCTGTGACAAACCCCCTCCTTCCAAAAAAATAGGGTTAGCGGATGTCACACACTGATGTAACAGTGAGGGATGACATCACATGACACAAGAGCACAGTGGTCAGTACAGCATAGGGTTAGCGGATGACACACACTTATGTAACAGTGAGGGATGACATCACATGACACAATAGCACAGTGGTCAGTACAGCATAGGGTTAGCGGATTACCATCACTGATGTAACAGTGAGGGATGACATCACATGACACAATAGCACAGTGGTCAGTACAGCATAGGGTTAGCGGATTACCATCACTGATGTAACAGTGAGGGATAACATCACATGACACATTAGCACAGTGGTCAGTACAGCATAGGGTTAGCGGATTACCATCACTGATGTAACAGTGAGGGATGACATCACATGACACAATAGCACAGTGGTCAGTACAGCATAGGGTTAGCGGATTACCATCACTGATGTAACAGTGAGGGATAACATCACATGACACATTAGCACAGTGGTCAGTACAGCATAGGGTTAGCGGATTACCATCACTGATGTAACAGTGAGGGATGACATCACATGACACAATAGCACAGTGGTCAGTAGAGCACAGGGTTAGCAGATGACACACACCAATGTAACAGTGTGGGATGACATCACATGACACAATAGCACAGTTTTCAGTAGAACACAGGATTAGCGGATTACACCCACTGATGTAACAGTGAGGGATAACATCACATGACACATTAGCACAGTGGTCAGTACAGCATAGGGTTAGCGGATGTCACACACTGATGTTACAGTGAGGGATGACATCACATGACAGAATAGCACAGTGGTCAGTACAGCATAGGGTTAGCGGATGACACACACTGATGTAACAGTGAGGGATGACATCACATGATACAATAGCACAGTGGTCAGTAGAGCATAGGGTTAGCGGATGACACACACGGATGTAACAGTGAGGGATGACATCACATGACAGAATATCACAGTGGTCAGTACAGCATAGGGTTAGCGGATTACACCCACTGATGTAAAAGTGAGGAATGACATCACATGACACAATAGCACAGTGGTCAGTAGAGCATATACCTCTCCCCAGCTGTGATACATGGGTGGTTGGGACAGTCCTCTAACACTCACCCCGGGGGCAGCCAGTCCCTTTATCCTCGCTGCCTCCTGGTCGCTGACAAAATCATGGTAGAGGACCACGTATGGTTCCAGACTGATGACCTCCTTCTTCAGAGGCTGGAGAGTGAGGTAGGGGCTGTTGTTGGTGTCCAAGGAGCACAGGATTGTGGGGTCCTCGTACAGCTTTGGCTAAAAGGAGATAGGCCAATTAGTACAAATACGAGGGTCCATGATCTCCCGGTATATACATGGCTACAGTGACACCTGAAGAGAGGGTCCATTATCTCCCGGTATATACATGGCCACAGGGACACCTGAAGAGAGGGTCCATGATCTCCCGGTATAAACATGGCCACAGTGACACCTGAAGAGAGGGTCCATGATCTCCCGGTATATACAGGGCCACAGGGACACCTGAAGAGAGGGTCCATGATCTCCCGGTATATACATGGCCACAGTGACACCTGAAGAGAGGGCCCATGATCTCCCGGTATATACATGGCCACAGTGACACCTGAAGAGAGGGTCCATGATCTCCCAGTATATACATGGCCACAGGGTCACCTGAAGAGAGGGTCCATGATCTCCCAGTATACACATGGCCACAGTGACACCTGAAGAGAGGGCCCATGATCTCCCGGTATATACATGGCCACAGTGGCACCTGAAGAGAGGGTCCATGATCTCCCGGTATACACATGGCCACAGTGACACCTGAAGAGAGGGCCCATGATCTCCCGGTATATACATGGCCACAGTGACACCTGAAGAGAGGGTCCATGATCTCCCGGTATATACATGGCCACAGTGACACCTGAAGAGAGGGCCCATGATCTCCCGGTATATACATGGCCACAGTGACACCTGAAGAGAGGGTCCATGATCTCCCGGTATATACATGGCCACAGTGACACCTGAAGAGAGGGCCCATGATCTCCCGGTATATACATGGTCACAGGGACACCTGAAGAGAGGGTCCATGATCTCCCGGTATATACATGGCCACAGTGGCACCTGAAGAGAGGGTCCATGATCTCCCGGTATATACATGGCCACAGTGACACCTGAAGAGAGGGTCCATGATCTCCCGGTATATACATGGCCACAGTGACACCTGAAGAGAGGGCCCATGATCTCCCGGTATATACATGGTCACAGGGTCACCTGAAGAGAGGGTCCATGATCTCCCAGTATATACATGGCAACAGGGCCACCTGAAGAGAGGGTCCATGATCTCCCGGTATATACATGGTCACAGGGTCACCTGAAGAGAAGATCCATGATCTCCCGGTATATACATGGCCACAGTGGCACCTGAAGAGAGGGTCCATGATCTCCCGGTATATACATGGTCACAGGGTCACCTGAAGAGAGGGTCCATGATCTCCCAGT
Source organism: Crinia signifera (assembly GCF_055691185.1). Classification (NCBI taxonomy): domain Eukaryota; kingdom Metazoa; phylum Chordata; class Amphibia; order Anura; family Myobatrachidae; genus Crinia; species Crinia signifera. The sequence goes on from NC_139218.1 coordinate 393,447,979, forward strand.
ATATACATGGCAACAGGGCCACCTGAAGAGAGGGTCCATGATCTCCCGGTATATACATGGCCACAGAGACACCTGAAGAGAGGGTCCATGATCTACCGGTATATACATGGCCACAGTGACACCTGAAGAGAGGGTCCATGATCTTACATACATAGTTACATAGTAGGTAAGGCTGAAAAAAGACTTGCGTCCATCTAGTTCAACCTGGTATAGATATCCATTGCTGATTTGGTAGGTTCTGGTATTTTGCAGACAAATTATATTTCTTATTTGTACCCATGGATGTTTTTCTCCAGTAAATGTTTGTCCAACTTTGCCTTGAACGCATTTAATGAGCCAGCCGTTACCACCTCTCTGGGAAGAGAGTTCCAGAGTTTGACTGTTCTGACCGTAAAGAAATTCTTTCTACTAGCTGAATGGAATCTTTTTTCTTCTAATCTATACTCATGCCCTCGTGTCCTAGATTCCTTTCTAGTAGAAAATAGGGTGTGTGACAGTTCCTTATATTGGCCCTTGATATACTTGTACATGTTGAGCATGTCCCCCCTTAAACGTCTCTTTTCCAATGTAAATAGTCCCAAATTGCTTAATCTCTCCCCGTAGCTTAAATTCTCCAATCCCCTAATAAGCTTTGTTGCTCGCCTTTGGACTTTTTCTAATTCTATGATGTCCTTTTTATAGTGTGGGGCCCAGAACTGTACTCCGTACTCTAGGTGAGGTCTCACCAATGCTTTATATAGTGACATAATTACCCTTGAGTCCCTAGTTTCCATTCCCCTCTTAATACATGCCAGAATTTTGTTGGCCTTTTTTGTAGCTACATTACAATGGGCACTACATCCTAGATTGCTGTCTATTTGGACTCCTAGATCCTTTTCAAGTATGGAATTACCCAGTTCCTCTCCGCTAAGGTTGTAACTTGCACACTGGTTGTGTCTCCCAAGGTGCATAACCTTACATTTATCTACATTGAACCTCATCTTCCAACATTGAACCTCATCTTCCAGTATATACAGGACCACAGAGACACCTGAAGAGAGGGTCCATGATCTCCCGGTATATACATGGCCACAGTGACACCTGCAGAAAGGGCCCATGATCTCCCGGTATATACATGGCCACAGAGACACCTGATGAGAGGGTCCATGATCTCCCAGTATATACATGGCCACAGGGTCACCTGAAGAGAAGGTCCATGATCTCCCGGTATATACATGGCCACAGTGACACCTGCAGAAAGGGCCCATGATCTCCCGGTATATACATGGCCACAGAGACACCTGATGAGAAGGTCCATGATCTCCCGGTATATACATGGCCACAGGGTCACCTGAAGAGAAGGTCCATGATCTCCCGGTATATACATGGCCACAGGGCCACCTGAAGAGAGGGTCCATGATCTCCCGGTATATACATGGCCACAGGGCCACCTGAAGAGAGGGTCCATGATCTCCCAGTATATACATGGCCACAGGGTCACCTGAAGAGAAGGTCCATGATCTCCCGGTATATACATGGCCACAGTGACACCTGCAGAGAGGGTCCATGATCTCCCAGTATATACATGGTCACAGTGACACCATTTATGGAACAGCAGATGCTATAATGCAGAATGAGGTTATTATACAGTCCCTGCAGAACCCGTGTCTATGGTTACCACCTCATCCTTTTAATTACACAGGTTCTGCGGCTGGCTGACTTAAGACTCCATTTCACCTGGTTTTAAACTGCCACAGAACCTGTGTAATTAATATGTGTCTGGAATTAAAGGGATGAGGTGGTCACCCTACCCGTGTCCCTGGCATCTTCCCTCAATACCTGGGAGCCCAGAGCCTGGCACAGCCCCTCATACAGGTCTCTTGTCCGGAGATGGGTGACGTTGGGTCTCTGCAGCCAGGTCTCCTCTGTGTCCACGCTTGGCGCGTTCTCATGTAGGATCTTCTCATACTTGGCCACGTTTTGTGCCAGTCTCGTGTTCTCCGGATCTGTGCAGGGTCGGGGAGAGAGGTAAGTGGCAGGAGACTCCCTCTCTACACTCTGGGTGTATTTACTAAAGTGTGGGATTATGTGGAGATGGTTCCCATAGCAACCAGCTAGATTCTAGCTCTTATCTCCTAGAGGGTGCTAGATCAATGATAAGTAGGGGGACATTTACTAAGACGGGAGTTCTATGTCACATGGGATGTTGCTATAGGCAACCAATCAGAATCTACTTATTTATTTAGCACCTTCTAGAAGATAAGAGATAGTATCTGATTGGTTGCCCATAGCAACATCCCATCTGAAATAGATCTCCCATCTTACTAAATTAACTGAGTACGCCCCCCAGCCCAGTGCCTGATTAGGCTGCAGTCTAGGGTACCAGGACTTGGGGGCGCCACTCAGACAGCAGCCAGGCAGTGACATTCGGTGCCTGGATGTCTGACAGACAAAAGGTCCCCATGTACAATGTTGACGCAAGCAAAATGTCAACAAGGAAAAAGTCGACACATGACAAGATTGAGTTTTGGGGAGTTTTCTATTTGGTTTGACTGTTTTCCTGCTTTCCGATCCACATGGATTCTGGTTGGGAACAGTAAAGTGTGGCGGGCACCGCGCGCCTCCTGACCCGAAACATGGCGAGCAAAGTGAGGGGACGGGGTACAATAAGTGGGGCGGCTACGTGCCCTGGTGTCGACAATGACAGCAAGCAATTTTGAAAAACTCATGTCGATCTGGTGCATGTTGACCTCTTTCTGCTGACGTAGACATTGGGTATTTGTTTCCTAGCACGGCGCCCACGATTTTAATCTTATTACATCGTTTTGATCATATCGATGCGATCGATGCAATCAAAACTATGATTTAATTGTACAGGCACCCTGATGGGCGATTACTATGTTATATGCACCCCAATTGTTAACGCCACTGCCACTATTAACGGCAACCCGAAGCGTGGTGAGCGAGGGGCGGCGGTACGCATCCTCCGACCTTTTGATACCCCCACTATCAACGTTGGCGTTGATTTTATATAGTGTGGCGAGCGCAGCGAGCCCGCGAGGGGTGGCGGTACGCATCCTCCGACCTTTTCATACCCCCACTATCCACGTCGGCGTGGAGTTGATTTTATATAGTGTGGCGATTTTAGTGAGTTGATTTTATATAGAGCGTCCGCTCGCCACGCTTCGGGCTCGGTGGCTCGCTGCGCTCGCCACACTATATAAAATGAACTCCACGCCGACGTGGATAGTGGGGGTATGAAAAGGTCGGAGGACGCGTACCTCCGCCCCTCGCCACGCTTCGGGTTGGCGTTGATAGTGGGGGTGGCGTTAACAATGGGGGGTGCATTTAACATAGTAATCGCCCATTAGGGTGCCTGTACAATTAGAAATCGCATCGCATGCCATTGTAATGGCATGCGATGCGATATTAAAATTGTACAGTGCAGCTCTTAGGACACGAAAATTGGGTCCCATCGCATCCCGTTGCATACCACTAATTAAGGTATGCGATGGGCGTTGTGCTAGAAAACAAGTACCGGACATTGTGTTTGATCTATAGCACACCTGTAAAATTCAGACTGTAATACACTACAGGGCTATAACTACATTAATGTCAAGATCCTCAGATGACTGCGGAGCTTCTGGCTAATTCAGTAATCTGGGAATAGGACACCGGACCCGCATCAGAGTCGATCGCTGTAGTGCGAATTCACAATCCTAATGATTATCGAATGACTGCCCCTGTGTACTGACTCTGTGCCCCTACACTGAGCAGAAGAAGGAGACCCCCACAGCTGGAGGAGGTACAAGCGCCGCTTGCATTGGTGGGGGGAGTCAAACCCTTTCATACCCCTGGTCTCACGCTCCTCCTCCTCTACCCCTCCCTTCCTCTACTCCCCCTCTCTACTGACCCTCTCATCCTATACACCCCTCTCCTCCTTTACCTCTGCCCTCTCCTCCTCTACCCCTCTCTCCCCCTCTGCCACCCCTCCGTCCTCCTCTACCCTTCCCTCTCCCCCTCTGCCGCCCCTCTGTCCTCCTCAACCCCTCTGCTGCCCCTCTGTCCTCCTCCCTCTCCCCCCTCTCCCCCTCTGCCGCCCCTCTGTCCTCCTCCCTCTCCCCCCTCTCCCCCTCTGCCGCCCCTCTGTCCTCCTCTACTCCTCCCTCTCCCCCTCTGCCGCCCCTCTGTCCTCCTCTACCCCTCCCTCTCCCCCTCTGCCGCCCCTATGTCCCCCTCTGCCACCCCTCTGTCCTTCTCTACCCCTCCCTCTCCCCCTCTGCCGCCCCTCTTTCCTCCTCTACCCCTGGTGTGTGACTGTATCTGTACATCTGTGGTGTGTGACTGTATCTGCACATCTGTGGTGTGTGACTGTGTATCTGCACATTTGTGAACTGTTATTACTATGGATTCCGGATGTACTAATGGTTAAAACCATGTGCCATATACATTAATAATAATCATTTCTTATTAAACAGCGGAATACAGCAGCAGCCTGTCCGTCACACAGTACATACCACATACCATAGAGCAGACACTCCCGGGACAGGTACAGCGCCTGGGAGACATTCCCTGCCTGTAAGACACAATAGTACAGGGTACACAGTGATAATATCCCAGGATACACCGGGCGTCGTGAGCAATGGAAATGTTGGACAGATATTTAGGACAAGCACTCCATGAGGAGGTGAGCTCTGTGCTGCAGCGACAACTGTAAGCTCATAGGACAAGGTTTATTCTCTCTCTGGTAAAGTCAATGTGCAATCTCTAGCGTGGCGGCGCTGTCCCGTGTTTATGGACAGATGAGGTCTAGAGGTGTGAATCAGGCCCTATTTCACATCCTTAGAAAGCAAAGGCCACGGAAAGTAATTTTGTGCTGCCAGCTCCATCCCGGCTGAGGTTGAGGATTTTCCTTGTAAAATCCCTTCCCTCAGCGGATTGTTTTACCATGTGCACAGGAACAGCCCCCCCTCTACTGGCTATGACCGAACACGCCAACACCATAAACCTCCTACAGCTCACTGACTCAGGGCAGAAGCAGCTCACCGGTGGGATTAATATAAACTGTGAGAGACTGATGTAATACATCGGGCAGCTTCACATCCCCCATAGAAAGCTATGGGGGATGCGGCCGATGGCGGTACAGGAGGGATCACAGCAGAGATCGGATATTCCTTCTGCGGTCCTCTTGATACATTCAGTGGATACTTAATATTTTATATAAACGGGTGTTTTCGGGGATTTAGCCGCAAATATAGAATGATAAATGGGCCCCTGAGATGCAGAATTAGAGCAGTTCTGCTGTCACAGAGAAACACTAGTGAGGGAACAATGGGCGCAGACAGTATTTGTACCCCCGAAAATAGAACCCATTGCAAAATGCTGGAACGGTGGCGTCGGGGGCTGAGGGTGTTGTTCATTTAATTGACATAAGCAATATTCTGCACAGATGACATTTTGCGGAGATGCAGCGCTCCAGTGATACAGAAACACCGAATGCTGATTAAGCAGTGAGGGGAACATAAACCACTGAAGGGTTCCTGCAGGCTGCACTTTAGTAGCTAGTCATGTGTTATGGTAATGAAGGTGGGCATTAGGCCTATCAGAGCAGGGGGGAGGGATTAGAATGGTTAGGAGTGATCACGTGCTAGAGTGATCTGCGCCTGTCCTGAGAAGCCCCGCCCACCCTTCCCTATTTTTCTTCTTCGGCGGCGGTAAAGAACGGTCATCTCTGATAAATCTGTGTGTGTGTAGATAGTGGGTGCACTCTCCCTTGACATCGATTGTCATGGGCCATGCTTCTGCCCGGGTGGTTGTGTAGGGAGAGTGATCACCAGCGGTGTGTATGCATGGTGATGTTTAACCCCCCACTTTCCTATAGTGACCGTTCTTTGGTGCCACCATTTATAGTTATATAGTTAATTGTTAAAATAAATTTTGTCATTCATTTTGAAACGCCAGCGCTTGTGTCCGTGTCTTTATTTCAGGTTAAGTTATTAGATAAGTTAAGGTCAAGTTATAGTTCATTTTGGTAAGTTTTAAAGTGTGGCCTGGAGATACCCGATGGTGAGATTAAGCCTGCAGCATTGTGTAGTGTACTTGTGAGTATGTATACTGCTATGTGACCCGAGCTGGGGGTGACAGGCACCTGTGTGTGCGTGCGTGTGTATGTGTGCAGGGGGGGGGGTTTCTGTAGGGAAGAGTGAAAGTCATCCTTAGATCAAAGCACATTCCGCAGCTGAATGTGGAATGAGGCAGACAGGTGACACTTTGTGCTGCGGAAAGACTGAGTGCTGTAACGCTCACATCAAAAACAGGCGAATGAATAAAAGATTGCAGGTTACAGTATTTTCCTGAGGAATAAGAGTGATCAGTGCTGTATCTTTTACTTTGGTTTTATGAATGTAAATTAGTTTTTTCTTCTTCAAAAATAGGATTTTTATTTTTTTTATTTGAGGACGTTCCCACCGTTCCCACCGGGCCCCGCATCTGTACCCCTTGTAGCATCTTGTAGGACTGAGGGGCAGATTTATTAAGCTCAGTGAAGTGATAAAGTGGCTGGTACTTTATCTCCAATCAGCCCCTAACTGTCATATTTCAAACTCAGCCTGTAACTAGACAGTTAGAAGTTGACTGGCCGGTGATAAAGTACCAGCCACATTATCACGTCACCAAGCTTAATAAATCTGGCAGGTAAGAACCTCTCGGCCCATCTCGTCTGCCTTGCAGTTTGGTAGAGAGAGAAACTGATGACTGTGCCGGTTGCAGTGGACCATCGATGATTCTAAATCATCGATTTAGGTGCCGGGACACAGAGCATAGCCCCACCCCCGACAGCCCAGAAGCCCCTCCTCCACGGGCCAGTCTCCGAAAATGGATGACCATCGATAGCTAAAACTATCATCGATGGCAACCATCGATGGCAAAGGCACCGATGGCCATCCCTACCAGAGCCTCACTAGTTCCTCTCTCTCAGCCGCATTGTGGCTATAACAGGAAATGATGTCACAGCATCCAGCTCTGGGGCTGATTCAGAACTGGGAGCCCAGCAATAAGGCACATATACAGTACGGAGACCTCCTCCCAGAATCCTCTGCTCCCCCTCAATCATTGTGCATCAAGTAATTAAACTGAATGGAAATGAGACCTTACATGTGGGCCTGATTCAGACCTGATCTATGGGCTGTGAATCTCTGAAGCCCAGAGATCAGGTAACCGGTGCCCCCAGAGCGTCTCCCCACCCCTGCGCAGCCGTGGGCACAGGTGGAAAACCATTCGCAATGACTCACAGCAATAACCCCCATTAGAGGTGTCTGCCCTGTAACAGTATACAGCCACAGCGTTATAATGTCATTTCCGTGAACGGAGACATCGCATTTGGGTGATTACATGACCTGACTCTTCTGATGGGACCTCTATGGTCGTATAATGAGGTCACAAACATGGCGTACAAATCATTCACAGGAACATTACATATTGCTGGAACTTACTTTATAGTAGGAAAAGGCCAAATAATCCAACGCATATTCCAGAGTCCCTTGGTCTTCAGTGTACCAGCTGCCATAGGAACCCCGGAACATTCTGACCGCTTCCTCCAGCCATGGTATAGAATGGTAATAATCCTCCATGTCATAGGCCACCTGCAGGACAGTGGGGAATTGTGGTAAGCAAGCTTTTCCTTCAGTATCGCTCTGTAATAACCTGCCAGGCCTCTGCTCTGGGGATACATATAACATCCCAGTTACTTAACCAGTGAGATTGGTTTATTGTTAGCAGCTGTACTCACTGTTACATGCACACTGGCGTTGAAACATAGAGGGGTTCCATACAGCTCCCCTGCGGGTGAGTGCGTGCTGTAAATGGGTAACTGTGCAGGGATGCTGGAACGGTATGATAACAGGAAATGACCAGGAGACGTCTATATCCAACAGAACCGCAGTACACAGTAATGAAACAAGATGGCCACTGCACATACTCAGTAGATATCTCAGTGGCCATATTGGGACAGGGGTATGAAGCCTCCCTAGAGAACTGGAAGACTCTTTCAAAACTTAAAGCCCAAGGGTGGGATTAAGCAAGCATATCATATCGTATAGAAGACATCCCACTACTTATCACATGCATAGTGGCCTTTATTAATGTGATATTCATAAATAATTGTTTAGATGCATTTTACCCTTGGGGCCTGATTCAGATTCAATTGCTGCGCAGCGAATTTGCAGCCATGCGTACAGCGCTTTCCGTTACGACTCGGCTATTTACCATGACGGACGTTACACTCTGATCGCATTACACCCCGTAATCGCCATGTCGCGCCCTGTAAAATCCGCTGTAAATGCCTCGTGTAGCAATCTCTTACTGTAAATCAGTTCGGAAAGTCTCTGCTCGCTTCCACATGGAAGAACTGACGGTATTCCCGGGCGCAGGGCACACACATGTTCCCTGTTACTGTAACGCTTGCATTAAATTAAGCCCAGGCTTCGCTACTGACACGAGTTCAAATTTCCTTCTAATATATTATAAATTTGGGATTTCTCAGAAACGGGGAAGAAATGAAGCCTGATACAGGGGAATGTAATATCTGCCAGACACGTACAAATCTGTGCGGCGTAATACAGACATCTGTGCGGAATACAGCGCTGTAATGTGAGACCCAGGCTCAGCTCCCCGTGTGTCCCATTGTACATACTTTACAGTCATTTATCAAGGGAAATAGTTTCCTGAAAGGTAAAACATTTCTTTTTTTTGGACACAGACCTGGGGCATCCAGTTATTTCAGAATAACTTAAAACTCACTGTAAGGCTTAGGGGCTCATTTATTAAGTAGTCAGCGTGATTTTGCCATGAGAACTATAATTTCTTATCGCCCCTATTCACGCCAATAAGAAATTAAGTACTGCCGGATGTGTTATTGATCACATACATGTACAGTGGCTGACATGTTGCCGATCTGTGGATTTACGGCAAAATAGTGTCTGTTTTCGTTCAAAATAGATGAAATTTGTATTTCATCTATTCAATGTTTTTCATTTTTTTAAAACATTGTAAAAAAAACCCGTAGATCCGCCAATCCACGTGTTTTTCAGCGGAACCGGTGGTAATTTACAAATTCAGTGGCCATTTCCGCTAATGCAAAATTGGCTTTTTAAAGAGCCAAGTCTGCAGTGGCGAATCCTGGCCACTCCGCCGGCGAAAAAGGTCAGGATTGAATACTCGAGTCCCGTCATATCTATGGATCGGGAAATAACGGTAAACATTGAATAACCCCCCCCCCCCCCCTCAGTGCTGCAACATTTATCTAGTGCATTCTATGAAGTGGTCGCTACAGTCTGATCGGTTGCCATGGGCAACTTCCCCACTCGTCCACATTTGAAGGCTTAATACATTTTCTCCCGAAGACCCCCACCTTAATCTGTCCCCCTAATGGTTCTGTATGCTAAATGATCCCAAATGGGTGTGGCCTAGGGTACCGACAGTTGGGATCCCGACTGCCCGGACTCAGACAGCATGGTGAGTGCAACATAGCCCCATGCAGGCTCACTGTGCTAGCCAGGCTGCGGGCACGGTGGCTCACTATGCTCGCCACCTATTCTATTCTCCCTCTATGGGGGTCGTGGACCCCCATGAGGGAGAATAGCGGGTGGCCGTCGGCCAACCGTCTGTCGGAGTTTTGACAGTCGTGATCCCGACGTCGGGTTAAATGACTGTCGGGCCCGCGTCCGGCACCCATCCCAAATACCAGTTTATTAAGGCAAAATGGACATGGCCATTGGCCAATGACAAGAGAGTGCAGTTCCCGATGTTCCTCACCTTCCCGATATGGAAGCAGTCATCGGCAGACATGGTGGAGACCTGGTCATCTCTGTGCAGGAGACTGAAGTGTGTTCTGGGTCCCGTCTGGAATATTCCTTTCGCCAAACCCTTTACATTCAAGGCGTAGACGTCCTGTAATCTCATGAGGGCTTTCGCCGCTCCTTCAACGTCCTCCGATATGGGAAGTCTCGCCTCCACCTTCTCATACCCATCCTTCAGCGCTGGAGAGGAGAACAACGTACAGCATCAGAAGCGAACTATGGAGGAGATAACGTGTGCGTATATAAAGAGCTGACCAATCAGCTCTCGCCATTATTCAAACACAGCCAGTAACATGGCAGTTTGAAGGTGACTGGTTTGTACCTGAAGCTGATTGGTTGGTCGTTCTCCAAGCTCTGATAAATCTCTGCCTCAATCTCAACTTACACCAAGGGTTAAATGTAATAAAGCTCAAATTTAAAAGAGGGGATGTTGCCAATAGCAACAAATAATGGTGTGATAAAATGTGTGAATGGTAAAAAATAGTTGTGTATGATAACTGGTGCTCCACCTCCAGACATTCAGATCCCAACTGTCATTTTTAAACACATGACAGCGGCTGATTGGCTGGAGCACCATTTATCTTCTGGAAAGGTTTTCATCACTCGTTAATAAATTGAGCTGGTAAAGAAGGCCCTGCATCGGCGGATTCTGCTGTTTGCTCCATTCAGCACCTTGTGGGTTGCCATGTGGAAGAAATCTGTCTATTTGCCACCCCGGGACCAAGTGCCCGGACCAAGTTTAGACCCATTAAGGCCGGTAAGTGAGAAGACAACAGCACAGACTCATCTTCTGATCACATGTCCGATAACTGGTCCAATCGGCTCTATGGGAATAATTCTGGGAATCATCCGCACATTCTAGAACATCAGGATAATTGCAGCAATATTCAGTATCCAATCTAGTCATTCTGCAGAAGCGTTGCTTCATTTCCAAATATTCTGCCTGTATAACAGATCAGGGCTACACTGGTGGGACCCGGTATCCGCAGATTACCCCATCATGTTATTATCTGTATGAGGGAAGGATTTGGAATGTAAATATACATTTCCTGGAGACAGCGGCGTAACAATGGCACAATGGTATTGCAGCTCAAGTGGTGGCAGGGGGGAGCCGGTGCTGTGGTGGCGCATGGTCTCTGCAGATTCCAATGGGTCTAGACCTTCCATATAATGTCCCTCCAAAAATGGCCGCCACCTTGGAGGAGACATATACTAGAGGTCCTACTGGACAATTGTATAGATGCTCGAGGTCCTATTGGGTAGCGTATGTTGCTACCCGAAAGTTACAGATACTTGGTAGCAATATATAACGTATAAACACCTGGCCGGGGGGCTTCTGAAAAGCCCATTGCCGCCAGTCTCCCAGGCCGGGATCCCCTCTCGGCAGATTGCATCATTGTAGCCCCCCCACACTGCTATGCAATTCCTGTAATAATAAATTTGCACGGCGGGACAATGGCCACGATCACGCTGGTTACACCCCCAAACACAACCTTTCCCTTAAAGCTCCACCCCCCACCCTTGTCGTGTCACGCTGGGGCCCCTTCGACCCCCCCCCACACACACACTTTACGGAGCTGACTGCCCTCTCCCGGACAGGGCAGCCACAAAGAGGGCAACCCTGCATGAAACCCCTGGCAACAAGCATTTAGGTAAAAAATTATAATAAATGTATGGGGGTTGTGTGCAAAATGTAGTTACACCACTGTCTGGAGATATCCTTTGTGGGCAAAAGATTTGTTTAGGATTTGCATTTTTCCTTTTCCTATTTTACAACTTTTTTTGTAAATTTTTGTAACTCACATTGACCGCCGGACAATCATCACTGAAACACAAACTTCACATTTTCCGAATCTTCCCCCCTGACTCTGGGCTACAGAGACAGCAGGGAGCAGGGTATGAGATGAGAGGAATGTGGAAGGTTTGCCCGAGGCCGCTGTCTGTTATATAACACGTGGTGGATCCTGCCCTCTCTGCCGCTTCTCATTACATGAACACAACTCAGACCAAGGTGTCCTCAGCGTAATTGGATAATTAGAGGCCAGGTCACCCCATGTTATTTGGCAGATAGATTATAGGTGTCTGTTCTTGGGTCAAACAATAAATCTCCATCATCATCATCATCCTAACACTGATGAAGGCTGAGATAGGAAGGTAAATAAGGCTGATCTGTGACATTAGTGTCTTATTAGCGTTCTCATTACCCAGGAGAGCAGAACGTTGCAAAATACTTGACCTATGCTTTCCCTCTGCCCCTGCCTTCCCTTTATCTTTGCTTTCCTTTTACCCCCTGCCTTCCCTTTACCCTCTGCCTTCCATTTACCCCACCTTCCCTTTAGCTTTGCTTTCCTTTTACCACTGCATTCCCTTTAACCCCTGCCTTCCCTCTACCCCTGCCTTCCCTCTACCCCTGCCTTCCCTCTACCCCTGCTTTCCCTTTGTATTTGCTTTCCTTTTACCCCTGCTTTCCCTTTGTATTTGCTTTCCTTTTACCCCTGCTTTCCCTTTGTATTTGCTTTCCCTCTACCCCTGCTTTCCCTTTAACCCCTGCCTTCCCTCTACCACTGCCTTCCCTCTACCCCTGCTTTCCCTCTACCCCTGCTTTCCCTTTGTATTTGCTTTCCCTCTACCCCTGCTTTCCCTTTAACCCCTGCCTTCCCTCTACCACTGCCTTCCCTCTACCCCTGCTTTCCCTTTGTATTTGCTTTCCTTTGTATTTGCTTTCCTTTTACCCCTGCCTTCCCTCTACCACTGCCTTCCCTCTACCACTGCCTTCCCTCTACCACTGCCTTCCCTCTACCCCTGCCTTCCCTTTATCTTTGCTTTTCTTTTACCCCTGTCTTCCCTTTATATTTGCTTTCCTTTTACCAGTGCCTTCTGTTAAACCCTGCCTTCCCTTTACCCATACCTTTACCCCTGCCTTCCCTTTACCCATAGCTTTACCCCTGCCTTCCCTTTACCCATACCTTTAACCCTGCCTTCTGTTTACCCCTACCATTACCCCTGCCTTCCCTTTACCCATACCATTACCCCTGCCTTCCCTTTACCCATAGCTTTACCCCTGCCTTCCGTTTACCCCTACCATTACCCCTGCCTTCCCTTTACCCATAGCTTTACCCCTGCCTTCCGTTTACCCCTACCATTACCCCTGCCTTCCCTTTACCCATAGCTTTACCCCTGCCTTCCGTTTACCCCTACCATTACCCCTGCCTTCCCTTTACCCTCTGCCTTCCCTTTACCCACCCGTCTTCCCTTTACCCATACCTTTACTTTACCCTTGCCTTCCCTTTACCCCTGCCTTCCATTTACCCTTGCCTTCCATTTACCTTGCCCTTGCCTTACATTTACCCTGCCTTCCCTTTACCGCTGCCTTACATTTAACCTTACTTTAACTTTACCCTGCCTTCCTTTTACCCCTGCCTTCCCTTTACCCCTGCCTTCCCTTTACCCCTGCCTTTCCTTTACCACTGCCTTCCCTTTACCCCCTGCCTTCCCTTTACCCTGCCTTCCCTTTACCTCTGATGTTATCGTTGGCCTCGGGACTGTTCACCACATTCATCCACTCGGACTGCAGCCTCTTTAACAAGGTGTAGGCCACAATTGGGTCTGACACCGGGGTCTCAGCCACGTGGTGGAAAGCTGCCACTTTCCTATAGAACCTGGAAGAGATAAAGAGATTGTTTATATGAGCAGTAACCCAAACCCATTGTACAGAGCGGCTGTGCAATAATATACTGATGCTGCAGGGGGCGTCTTGTGTGGATAGACGCCTGCCGCCGCCTCCTCTGATACGCTGCTGCATTCAATGCTGCAATGTCCCATTCTCTGTCACCTCTGCACTGAAGCTTTTGCGCCACTTTGGTTTCAGCTAAAGGAGGGCAAATAATGGAGTAGTTTCTAAAAACGAACTGAGCAGCCATGTTCTTCACCGGGGGAACTAACGCTGTATAGAGAAAGCATGGATCATTCTAGAACATACTCTAGAAGCTGACAGCAGATTCCCCCTGTACCCCTGGAGGACCATTACACAGCTGATAGGAGCCGGCGGTATTTCAACACAAGGAATAATAATAATAATAATAATAATAATAATAATAATAATAATAGCAATATTCTGGTTGACTTTCAAATCTGCGAATTTTGTAGCTTTGCCAGCCACCTAATCGCCACCCACAAAAACATCCCCCCCCCCCCCCCCCACGATTTTCCCCGCAGGCATGTGAAAAATCATTATTTATCATTATTTGTCATGTTATATTTTATACATATTGCAATGTGACTGTGGGCCGGATGCAATAAGCTTTTGAAAGTGACCAATCAGCTCCTGTCTGACATTTTTCAAACACAGCCTGTGACATGGCAGGTAGGTGCTGATTGGTTGTTTATCACTCTCCATTTTATCACTTTGGAAGTTTAGTGCACCTGGCCCTGTATATGTCCTTATAGCGATGTGACCACGTGCATCCCATTACTTGTCCTGTTCCCCGGCCTATCACAGATATCACTGATATGTCCCCCACATACTCTGTGACCTCACGGATCAGGAATCCCAGGCTCGGGGTGACTCACTGAGCCACGGATCTGACGTGTTCTCAGTCTTACATGATTCATACACAGACACTTCCGAAGCTTAGCTTATAGGGGCTGACGCTGTATCTCTGTGATGGCCTTAGCTCCCTATACACTGCGTGATCTGACCGATTTCACCTGATTCCGACTGATCGGACCGAGAAATCGGCACACATCGCATGTGTTTGACTTCCCATCTGATCATATGAGCGGTCCGTGCGCATCAGAACGGAGTAGGGGGTCGGACCTGCTTGCACGTTCGACCTCCGATTCAGACCCACTCCCGGCGGCGGGGAACGGGGCCACATGCGATACATCCTGCCGCCTGAGAAGGTTCCGGGCGGCTCAAGGGCAATCGGATGACCATATATTGCTGCCAGACATCGCAGTAGTGTATGGCCACCCTGAATCGTTGTAGCCCATACTACTCGCCTATATGAGATTTCTAGCTTCTGAGAGATCCTTGTAGCGGTATAATACTAAAACGTCTGTTTTCGGAATTTGGGCGCTTTACCCATATGTACCAAGCATTACCCTATATGGGCATATGGGCATTTTCCCCTGAGAGAGATCCAATGAGATCCCACCCAATGCCCTCCCATGGCCGTCGCATCAATCTGCGCATAGGGACTCCCAGGTCCAAAACCCAGTAGTTCCGTGGTTGCAAACCAGTCCAAATTTGGCAATGTTGGGTGGTCTTGCCCTGTGCCGGCTGCCCCCCCCCCTCCCCATCCTAGGGAAAACAGCTGCAGTTTTGCAAAAATAAGAAAAAAAAAGAAGCAAAAGCTGAACCAGGCCCTATATGACGTAACACGGTAGAACCTGCGGCTGTCGCCCCATCACAGCTGTCGCGTCTGACACACACGAGGATTCTGCAGCTGTTACAGAACGGAACCTTACTATGTAACTGTAGAACGTGATCTGGCTGCAGAACTGCGGACGGAGCAGGTGCTGAGCCTGGGAGAGGACAGAACACGCTCCGTTCCCACTGTCTCGCATACACCCGGCGGTGGGGATACCGTCGCCATGCCACCGTGACAAAAAATAAACAAGAGGGAGAGAAATGTTAGGCTGCCGCTGCAACTGTCTCTCCCCCCCACTGAGCTGAGCTGGGGAGAGAGGCTGTGCAGCGGCGGCAGCCTGTCATCTCTCTCCTCACTGCCTGGTGGAGGGAGGAGCAGGCCCCGGGCTTTCCAGCAGACCCGGGCAAAAAGCACCCGCTCCTCCCCCTCTTGACGCCTCTGCCGGCGTCAGAATCCCAACATCAATGAGCAGGAGCGTCTTAGAGAGGAGGATTCCCGTGTGCAGCCTGCTCAGTCGGGCCCCTCCTCTCTGCCGGGAGCAGCACTGGGAGCGCTCTAGTGCTCAGACCCCACTGTAAATGCGCGAACCTCTGCTGCGCTGGCACTCAGGGCCTGTGTGCACTGTACACACTGCACCCATTATAGATACGCCACTGTCAATGAGGATGCCGGTGCCAGATGTATGCGGGTGGCTTCTGGTGAGGCTGGGAAGGTGAGGGTTAGGGTTAGACACTAGGGGCCAGATGTATCAAGCTTCAAAAGTGATAAAATGGAGAGTGGTAAACAGCCAGCCAATCAGCTCCTACCTGCCATGTCACAGACTGGGTTTGAAAAATAACAGGTAGGAGCTGATTGGCTGGGAGTTTATCACTCTCCACTATCCACGCTGTGGGGAGGTAAGGTTAGGCATTTAGATGGGGAGCTTAGGGTTAGACTATGGGGCGGGTGGGTGGGGGTCAGGTTTAGGTGGTAGGGTTAGGGTGTGAGGGATGGTTTGGGAATTACTAGCATGTTATCCAGTCAGCATCACACCATCCACTTTCATTCAACAAGTGGGCGGATGTGCGGTTTATGTGGGTTGGTGGGGAGGGGGGTAGGTGGTGCAGACATGTGTGAGAGTCTGCAAGCCACCCCCGTCCACCTACTAGAGACCCCCACTGAGACCCACTGACCTTGCATCCAAATCTGTCTGGTAACAATCAGGGCCATGCGCAGCACAAAGAATAAACATCACCATTTGCATTATTATCCGCATAGCGAGCGCCTCTGAATTAGCCCCACTGACTGGACCCCAGTAACATAGTTCTGCAACTCTGACAGACGTTTCTATTGTGTTATAGAACTGCTGTATGGAGACAGGGGAACGGTGACCAGGGCCGCCATCAGGGGGGTGCTATGGGGACAACTGTCCCGGGCCCGGCTTCTCTGACAGTTACTAGACAGACGTTCCTGTTATCTTATAGAACTGCTGTATGGAGACAGGGGAACTGTGACCAGGGCCGCCATCAGGGGAGAGCTATGGGGACAACTGTCCTGGGCCCGGCTGCTCTGACAGTTACTAGACAGACGTTCCTGTTGTGTTATAGAACGGCTGTATGGGGACCGGGGAACTGTGACCAGGGCCACCATCAGGGGGGTGCTATGGGGACAACTGTCCCAGGCCCGGCTGCTCTGACAGTTACTAGACAGACGTTTATGTTGTGTTATAGAACTGCTGTGTATGGAGACAGGGGAACTCTGACCAGGGCCATCATCAGGGGGGTGCTATGGGGACAACTGTCCCGGGCCCTGCTGCTCTGACAATTACTAGACAGACGTTCCTGTTGTGTTATAGAACTGCTGTATGGAGACAGGAGAACTGTGACCAGGGCCGTCATCAGGGGGGTGCTATGGGGACAACTGTCCCGGGCCCGGCTGCTCTGACAATTACTAGACAGACGTTCCTGTTGTGTTATAGAACTGCTGTATGGAGACAGGGGAACTGTGACCAGGGCCGCCATCAGGGGGGTGCTATGGGGACAACTGTCCCGGGCCCGGCTTCTCTGACAGTTACTATACAGACGTTTATATTGTGTTATAGAACTGCTGTATGGAGACAGGGGAACTGTGACCAGGGCCGCCATCAGGGGGGTGCTATGGGAACAACTGTCCCAGGCCCGGCTGCTCTGACAGTTACTATACAGACGTTTATATTGTGTTATAGAACTGCTGTATGGAGACCGGGGAACTGTGACCAGGGCCGCCATCAGGGGGGTGCTATGGGGACAACTGTCCCGGGCCCGGCTTCTCTGACAGTTACTAGACAGACGTTCCTGTTATCTTATAGAACTGCTGTATGGAGACAGGGGAACTGTGACCAGGGCCGCCATCAGGGGAAAGCTATGGGGACAACTGTCCTGGGCCCGGCTGCTCTGACAGTTACTAGACAGACGTTCCTGTTGTGTTATAGAACTGCTGTATGGGGACCGGGGAACTGTGACCAGGGCCACCATCAGGGGGGTGCTATGGGGACAACTGTCCCAGGCCCGGCTGCTCTGACAGTTACTAGACAGACGTTTATGTTGTGTTATAGAACTGCTGTGTATGGAGACAGGGGAACTCTGACCAGGGCCATCATCAGGGGGGTGCTATGGGGACAACTGTCCCGGGCCCTGCTGCTCTGACAATTACTAGACAGACGTTCCTGTTGTGTTATAGAACTGCTGTATGGAGACAGGAGAACTGTGACCAGGGCCGTCATCAGGGGGGTGCTATGGGGACAACTGTCCCGGGCCCGGCTGCTCTGACAATTACTAGACAGACGTTCCTGTTGTGTTATAGAACTGCTGTATGGAGACAGGGGAACTGTGACCAGGGCCGCCATCAGGGGGGTGCTATGGGGACAACTGTCCCAGGCCAAACCGCTCTGACAATTACTAGACAGACGTTCCTGTTGTGTTATAGAACTGCTGTATGGAGACAGGAGAACTGTGACCAGGGCCGTCATCAGGGGGGTGCTATGGGAACAACTGTCCCAGGCCCGGCTGCTCTGACAGTTACTATACAGACGTTTATATTGTGTTATAGAACTGCTGTATGGAGACAGGGGAACTGTGACCAGGGCCGCCATCAGGGGGGTGCTATGGGGACAACTGTCCTGGGCCCGGCTGCTCTGACAGTTACTAGACAGACGTTCCTGTTGTGTTATAGAACTGCTGTATGGAGACAGGGGAACTGTGACCAGGGCCGCCATCAGGGGGGTGCTATGGGGACAACTGTCCCAGGCCCGGGCGCTCTGACAGTTACTAGACAGACGTTTATGTTGTGTTATAGAACTGCTGTGTATGGAGACAGGGGAACTCTGACCAGGGCCATCATCAGGGGGGTGCTATGGGGACAACTGTCCCGGGCCCTGCTGCTCTGACAATTACTAGACAGACGTTCCTGTTGTGTTATAGAACTGCTGTATGGAGACAGGAGAACTGTGACCAGGGCCGTCATCAGGGGGGTGCTATGGGGACAACTGTCCCGGGCCCGGCTGCTCTGACAATTACTAGACAGACGTTCCTGTTGTGTTATAGAACTGCTGTATGGAGACAGGGGAACTGTGACCAGGGCCGCCATCAGGGGGGTGCTATGGGGACAACTGTCCCAGGCCAAACCGCTCTGACAATTACTAGACAGACGTTCCTGTTGTGTTATAGAACTGCTGTATGGAGACAGGAGAACTGTGACCAGGGCCGTCATCAGGGGGGTGCTATGGGAACAACTGTCCCAGGCCCGGCTGCTCTGACAGTTACTATACAGACGTTTATATTGTGTTATAGAACTGCTGTATGGAGACAGGGGAACTGTGACCAGGGCCGCCATCAGGGGGGTGCTATGGGGACAACTGTCCCGGGCCCGGCTGCTCTGACAGTTACTAGACAGACGTTCCTGTTGTGTTATAGAACTGCTGTATGGAGACAGGGGAACTGTGACCAGGGCCGCCATCAGGGGGGTGCTATGGGGACAACTGTCCCAGGCCCAGCTGCTCTGACAGTTACTAGACAGACGTTCCTGTTATCTTATAGAACTGCTGTATGGAGACAGGGAACTGTGACCAGGGCCGCCATCAGGGGGGTGCTATGGGGACAACTGTCCCAGGCCCGGCTGCTCTGACAGTTACAAGACAGACGTTTATGTTGTGCTATAGAACTGCTGTATGGAGACAGGGGAACTGTGACCAGGGCCGCCATCAGGGGGGTGCTATGGGAACAACTGTACCGGGCTCGGCTGCTCTGACAGTTACTAGACAGACGTTTATGTTGTGTTATAGAACTGCTGTATGGAGACCGGGGAACTGTGACCAGGGCCGCCATCAGGGGGGTGCTATGGGGACAACTGTCCCGGGTCCGGCTGTGATGACAGTTACCAGACAGACGTTCCTGTTATCTTATAGAACTGCTGTATGGAGACAGGGAACTGTGACCAGGGCCGCCATCAGGGGGGTGCTATGGGGACAACTGTCCCGGGCCCGGCTGCTCTGACAGTTACTAGACAGACGTTCCTGTTGTGTTATAGAACTGCTGTATGGAGACAGGGGAACTGTGACCAGGGCCGCCATCAGGGGGGGAGCTATGGGGACAACTGTCCCAGGCCCGGCTGCTCTGACAGTTACTAGACAGACGTTTATGTTGTGTTATAGAACTGCTGTGTATGGAGACAGGGGAACTCTGACCAGGGCCATCATCAGGGGGGTGCTATGGGGACAACTGTCCCGGGCCCTGCTGCTCTGACAATTACTAGACAGACGTTCCTGTTGTGTTATAGAACTGCTGTATGGAGACAGGGGAACTGTGACCAGGGCCGCCATCAGGGGGGTGCTATGGGGACAACTGTCCCGGGCCCGGCTGCTCTGACAGTTACTAGACAGATGTTCCTGTTGTGTTATAGAACTGCTGTATGGAGACAGGGGAACTGTGACCAGGGCCGCCATCAGGGGGGTGCTATGAGAACAACTGTCCCAGGCCCGGCTGCTCTGACAGTTACTAGACAGACGTTCCTGTTGTGTTATAGAACTGCTGTGTATGGAGACAGGGGAACTGTGACCAGGGCCGTCATCAGGGGGGTGCTATGGGGACAACTGTCCCAGGCCCGGCTGCTCTGACAGTTACTAGACAGACGTTCCTGTTATCTTATAGAACTGCTGTATGGAGACAGGGAACTGTGACCAGGGCCGCCATCAGGGGGGTGCTATGGGGACAACTGTCCCAGGCCCGGCTGCTCTGACAGTTACAAGACAGACGTTTATGTTGTGCTATAGAACTGCTGTATGGAGACAGGGGAACTGTGACCAGGGCCGCCATCAGGGGGGTGCTATGGGAACAACTGTCCCAGGCCCGGCTGCTCTGACAGTTACAAGACAGACGTTTATGTTGTGCTATAGAACTGCTGTATGGAGACAGGGGAACTGTGACCAGGGCCGCCATCAGGGGGGTGCTATGGGGACAACTGTCCCGGGCCCGGCTGCTCTGACAGTTACTAGACAGACGTTCCTGTTGTGTTATAGAACTGCTGTATGGAGACAGGGGAACTGTGACCAGGGCCGCCATCAGGGGGGTGCTATGGGGACAACTGTCCCGGGCCTGGCTGCTCTGACAGTTACTAGACAGACGTTTATGTTGTGTTATAGAACTGCTGTATGGAGACAGGGGAACTGTGACCAGGGCCGCCATCAGGGGGGTGCTATGGGAACAACTGTCCCAGGCCCGGCTGCTCTGACAGTTACTAGACAGACGTTCCTGTTATCTTATAGAACTGCTGTATGGAGACAGGGGAACTGTGACCAGGGCCGCCATCAGGGGGGTGCTATGGGGACAACTGTCCCAGGCCCGGCTGCTCTGACAGTTACTAGACAGACGTTCCTGTTATCTTATAGAACTGCTGTATGGAGACAGGGAACTGTGACCAGGGCTGTCATCAGGGGGGTGCTATGGGGACAACTGTCCCAGGCCCGGCTGCTCTGACAGTTACTAGACAGACGTTTATGTTGTGTTATAGAACTGCTGTATGGAGACAGGGGAACTGTGACCAGGGCCATCATCAGGGGGGTGCTATGGGGACAACTGTCCCGGGCCCGGCTGCTCTGATAGTTACTAGACAGACATTCCTGTTGTGTTATAGAACTGCTGTATGGAGACAGGGGAACTGTGACCAGGGCCGCCATCAGGGGGGTGCTATGGGGACAACTGTCCCGGGCCCGGCTTCTCTGACAGTTACTATACAGACGTTTATATTGTGTTATAGAACTGCTGTATGGAGACAGGGGAACTGTGACCAGGGCCATCATCAGGGGGGTGCTATGGCGACAACTGTCCCGGGGCTCGGCTGCTCTGACAGCTACTAGACAGACGTTCCTGTTGTGTTATAGAACTGCTGTATGGAGACAGGGGAACTGTGACCAGGGCCGCCATCAGGGGGGTGCTATGGGGACAACTGTCCCAGGCCCAGCTGCTCTGACAGTTACTAGACAGACGTTCCTGTTATCTTATAGAACTGCTGTATGGAGACAGGGAACTGTGACCAGGGCCATCATCAGGGGGGTGCTATGGCGACAACTGTCCCGGGGCTCGGCTGCTCTGACAGCTACTAGACAGACGTTCCTGTTGTGTTATAGAACTGCTGTATGGAGACAGGGGAACTGTGACCAGGGCTGCCATCAGGGGGGAGCTATGGGGACAACTGTCCCAGGCCCGGGTGCTCTGACAGTTACTAGACAGACGTTCCTGTTGTGTTATAGAACTGCTGTATGGAGACAGGGGAACTGTGACCAGGGCCGCCATCAGGGGGGTGCTATGGGGACAACTGTCCCAGGCCTGGCTGCTCTGACAGTTACTAGACAGACGTTTCTGTTATCTTATAGAACTGCTGTATGGAGACAGGGAACTGTGACCAGGGCCGTCATCAGGGGGGTGCTATGGGGACAACTGTCCCGGGCCCGGCTGCTCTGGCAGTTACTAGACAGACGTTTATGTTGTGTGGTAGAACTGCTGTATGGAGACAGGGGAACTGTCGCCAGGGCCGTCATCAGGGGGGTGCTATGGGGACAACTGTCCCGGGCCTGGCTGCTCTGACAGTTACCAGACAGACGTTTATGTTGTGTTATAGAACTGCTGTATGGAGACAGGGGAACTGTGACCAGGGCCGCCATCAGGGGGGTGCTATGGGGACAACTGTCCCAGGCCCGGCTGCTCTGACAGTTACAAGACAGACGTTTATGTTGTGTTATAGAACTGCTGTATGGAGACAGGGGAACTGTGACCAGGGCCGCCATCAGGGGGGTGCTATGGGAACAACTGTCCCGGGCTCGGCTGCTCTGACAGTTACTAGACAGACGTTTATGTTGTGTTATAGAACTGCTGTATGGAGACAGGGGAACTGTGACCAGGGCCATCAGGGGGGTGCTATGGGGAACACTGTCCCGGGCCCGGCTGCTCTGACAGTTACCAGACAGACGTTTATGTTGTGTTATAGAACTGCTGTATGGAGACAGGGGAACTGTGACCAGGGCCGCCATCAGGGGGGTGCTATGGGGACAACTGTCCCGGGCCCGGCTGCTCTGACAGTTACTAGACAGACGTTCCTGTTATCTTATAGAACTGCTGTATGGAGACAGGGGAACTGTGACCAGGGCCATCATCAGGGGGGTGCTATGGGGACAACTGTCCCGGGCCCGGCTGCTCTGACAGTTACCAGACAGACGTTTATGTTGTGTTATAGAACTGCTGTATGGAGACAGGGGAACTGTGACCAGGGCCATCATCAGGGGGGTGCTATGGGGAACACTGTCCCGGGCCCGGCTGCTCTGACAGTTACTAGACAGACGTTCCTGTTATCTTATAGAACTGCTGTATGGAGACAGGGGAACTGTGACCAGGGCCGCCATCAGGGGGGTGCTATGGGGACAACTGTCCCGGGCCCGGCTGCTCTGACAGTTACTAGACAGACGTTCCTGTTATCTTATAGAACTGCTGTATGGAGACAGGGGAACTGTGACCAGGGCCGTCATCAGGGGGGTGCTATGGGGACAACTGTCCCGGGCCCGGCTGCTCTGACAGTTACTAGACAGACGTTCCTGTTGTGTTATAGAACTGCTGTATGGAGACAGGGAACTGTGACCAGGGCCGTCATCAGGGGGGTGCTTTGGGGACAACTGTCCCGGGCCCGGCTGCTCTGACAGTTACTAGACAGACGTTTATGTTGTGTTATAGAACTGCTGTATGGAGACAGGGGAACTGTGACCAGGGCCGCCATCAGGGGGGTGCTATGGGGACAACTGTCCTGGGCTCGGGCGCTCTGACAGTTACTAGACAGACGATTACGTTGTGTTATAGAACTGCTGTATGGAGACAGGGGAACTGTGACCAGGGCCGCCATCAGGGGGGTGCTATGGGGAACACTGTCCTGGGCCCGGCTGCTCTGACAGTTACTAGACAGACGTTTATGTTGTGTTATAGAACTGCTGTATGGAGACAGGGGAACTGTGACCAGGGCCATCATCAGGGGGGTGCTATGGGGACAACTGTCCCAGGCCCGGCTGCTCTGACAGTTACTAGACAGACGTTCCTGTTATCTTATAGAACTGCTCTCTGGAGACAAGGGAACGGTGACCAGGGCCGCCATCAGGGGGGTGCTATGGGGACAACTGTCCTGGGCTCGGGCGCTCTGACAGTTACTAGACAGACGATTACGTTGTGTTATAGAACTGCTGTATGGAGACAGGGAACTGTGACCAGGGCCGCCATCAGGGGGGTGCTATGGGGACAACTGTCCCGGGCCCGGCTGCTCTGACAGTTACTAGACAGACGTTTATGTTGTGTTATAGAACTGCTGTATGGAGACAGGGGAACTGTGACCAGGGCCGTCATCAGGGGGGTGCTATGGGGACAACTGTCCCAGGCCCGGCTGCTCTGACAGTTACTAGACAGACGTTCCTGTTGTGTTATAGAACTGCTGTGTATGGAGACAGGGGAACTGTGACCAGGGCCGTCATCAGGGGGGTGCTATGGGGACAACTGTCCCGGGCCCGGCTGCTCTGACAGTTACTAGACAGACGTTGCTGTTGTGTTATAGAACTGCTGTATGGAGACAGGGAACTGTGACCAGGGCCGTCATCAGGGGGCTGCTTCGGGGACAACTGTCCCGGGTCCGGCTGTGATGACAGTTACCAGACAGACGTTCGTGTTGTGTTATAGAACTGCTGTATGGAGACAGGGGAACTGTGACCAGGGCCGCCATCAGGGGGGTGCTATGGGGACAACTGTCCCGGGCCCGGCTGCTCTGACAGTTACTAGACAGACGTTGCTGTTGTGTTATAGAACTGCTGTATGGAGACAGGGGAACTGTGACCAGGGCCGCCATCAGGGGGGTGCTATGGGGACAACTGTCCCAGGCCCGGCTGCTCTGACAGTTACTATACAGACGTTTATATTGTGTTATAGAACTGCTGTATGGAGACCGGGGAACTGTGACCAGGGCCGCCATCAGGGGGGTGCTATGGGGACAACTGTCCCGGGCCCGGCTTCTCTGACAGTTACTAGACAGACGTTCCTGTTATCTTATAGAACTGCTGTATGGAGACAGGGGAACTGTGACCAGGGCCGCCATCAGGGGAGAGCTATGGGGACAACTGTCCTGGGCCCGGCTGCTCTGACAGTTACTAGACAGACGTTCCTGTTGTGTTATAGAAATGCTGTATGGAGACAGGGGAACTGTGACCAGGGCCGTCATCAGGGGGCTGCTTCGGGGACAACTGTCCCGGGTCCGGCTGTGATGACAGTTACCAGACAGACGTTCGTGTTGTGTTATAGAACTGCTGTATGGAGACAGGGGAACTGTGACCAGGGCCGCCATCAGGGGAGTGCTATGGGGACAACTGTCCCGGGCCCGGCTGCTCTGACAGTTACTAGACAGACATTCCTGTTATCTTATAGAACTGCTCTCTGGAGACAAGGGAACGGTGACCAGGGCCGCCATCAGGGGGGTGCTATGGGGACAACTGTCCCGGGCTCGGGCGCTGTGACAGTTACTAGACAGACGTTTATGTTGTGTTATAGAACTGCTGACAGGAGACAGGGAACTGTGACCAGGGCCACCATCAGGGGGGTGCTATGGGGACAACTGGCCCAGGCCCGGCTGCTCGTACAGTTACTAGACAGACGTTCCTGTTGTGTTATAGAACCGCTGTATGGAGACAAGGGAACGGTGACCAGGGGCCGCCATCAGGGGGGTGCTATGGGGACAACTGTCCCAGGCCCGGGCGCTCTGACAGTTACTAGACAGACGTTTATGTTGTGTTATAGAACTGCTGTATGGAGACAAGGGAACTGTGACCAGGGCCGCCATCAGGGGGGTGCTATGGGGACAACTGTCCCAGGCCCGGCTGCTCTGACAGTTACTAGACAGACGTTCCTGTTGTGTTATAGAACTGCTGTATGGAGACAGGGGAACTGTGACCAGGGCCGCCATAAGGGGGGTGCTATGGGGACAACTGTCCCAGGCCCGGGCGCTCTGACAGTTACTAGACAGACAGTTATGTTGTGTTATAGAACTGCTGTATGGGGACAGGGGAACTGTGACACCTAGATGCTGACTTTCTGGAGCCAGGGGGGGGGGGGGGGAAGGCTGGTTTGTCCATCAAGAGGCATTGCAGAGGGCAGCATATTGGAAGTGAGGGGTGGCATAGAAGTTGGTACAGGTACATGTGGCCTGATTCATGCTAGGCTGCATATAATCCCCCCCCCCCCTCCGCCGCCCGGATCCCCTCGCTATCATGTGGTTGCCTGGACGAATAACCTTTCGAAACAATATTTTTTTCCATTTGTGGATAAAAGATTGCCACAGTTGCGTCTTTGCCCCCATTTGTTATTACTGGTGCAGAGGGTGGCATGGAGATAATGATGCTGGGTCAGTGAGCGGCTGGGTGGCGGACAGCAGGTGGCTCCAGTAGATATTGATGCTGGGTCAGTGAGCGGCTGGGTGGCGGATAGCAGGCGGCTCCAGTAGATAATGATGCTGGGTCAGTGAGCGGCTGGGTGGCGGACAGCAGGCGGCTCCAGGAGATAATGATGCTGGGTCAGTAAGCGGCTGGGTGGCGGATAGCAGGCGGCTCCAGGAGATAACGATGCTGGGTCAGTGAGCGGCTGGGTGGCGGATAGA